>NC_137276.1:73450714-74676071 GCF_054371585.1 Giraffa tippelskirchi | reverse complement strand
TGCAGAATGCAGAAGTGGTACTCAGTGAATAACAAATAACAACCACAATGATGATTGTAATGCATACCGTAATATTGTTATTAGAAATATAATTATGTGAACAGACAATTTACAGAAGAGAAAGGACCTCAGAGCCCTTGTGTTGTCAATCTGGCCTGTCTCTTAATCAGGGATAATAATAATAAAAATATCGCCCCCCCCCTCATCTGCAGTCAGCTTGTCAGCATAACAATATTTATAGAATGCTGTATGTAACAATGGCATCTCCATGCAGATGGATTAAGATCGAGGAGCAGCTGCAGATGGCTGCTCATTAACGGAAAGAAGAAAATGAATCTGAACAAAGGCACTTATGAAACCCCTAATTTATTAGTGCTGTAATAGGGAAAAGGAACTCTCTGGAATGATAACTGAGTAAGACCAGTTACAAAGATAATTGTAAAAACAAGACACAGCTTCAGTACAACATACAGGGACATTTTATTGCCTGTAAGGTCTGTAGAAGTACAAGGTCAATAGATATCAGACTCAACATCTAATCCTTCATATTTATTAATTACATTCAACAAAGCACTTGCCATCAGTCTACAGACTGAAGCTAGATTAACATTCTGTCACAAAAACCTGCTCCGTTCATCCTGAGAGATGTGAAGATTTCTTTTACTTCTCTGTTGTATTGAGTACAGCACATGCATAGACACACGCACACACACACACACGTGTGCATACACACACACACACACACACGCACATGCACACACACCCTTTGCCACAAAATACTTTCTGACTTTGGTCCTCAGAATGACTTCCTAACATTCGAGAATTTAATGAAGTAAGGTTCATAAAATGCTCAACAAAAAGTCACCATTAAGGGGCTCCCAGCTTTTTTTTTCCTTCCATGTCTCAGCTACCACATGACCAAGAAAATTTTTGCATATGTGACATCTCTGTTTTCTGCTTCTCCAAAAGAGTTCTTAAGAATCCATCATTAGCTAATTTCCATGTCAGTGATTTCTAAATAGAAGATAGTCCATCAAAACAAAACAGAGATATTCATTAATAGGTAAACAAACACATTGTGGTGTCACCATACACTGCAAAGAGAGGAACAGACTGCTGAAATAACATGCAAAAACCTGGCCAAATCTCAAAATCTTTACACTGAGTGAAGGAAGGCAGACCTAATGTCTGAGCCCAGATGTGGGGAAATCCTCTGAGAAGGGGCTGAGGGAGTGTCTTCCTTATCTTGGGTATGTTGGTCCATTTGTCAAGTTTTGCCAAGAGAATGCACTGGTCATAGCAAACACTCTCTTCCAACAACACAAAAGAAGACTCTACACATGGATATCACCAGATGGCCAACACTGAAATCAGATTGATTATATTCTTTGCAGCCTAAGATGGAGAAGCTCTATACAGTCAGCAAAACAAGAACGGGAGCTGACTGTGGCTCAGATCATGAACTCCTTATTGCCAAATTCAGACTTAAATTGAAGAAAGTGGGGAAAACCTCTAGACCATTCAGGTATGACCTAAATCAAATCCCTTATGATTATACAGTGGAAGTGAGAAATAGATTTAAGGGACTAGATATGATAGAGTGCCTGATGAACAATGGACGGAGGTTCATAACATTGTAGAAGAGACAGAGATCAAGACCATCCCCAAGGAAAAGAAATGCAAAAAAGCAAAATGGCTATCTGAGAAGGACTTACAAATAGCTGTGAAAAGAAGAGAAGTGAATAGCAAAGGAGAAAAGGAAAGATATATCCATTTGAATGCAGAGTTCCAAAGAATAGCAAGGAGAGATAACAAAGCCTTCCTCAGTGATCAATGCAAAGAAACAGAGGAAAACAATAGAATGGTAAAGAATAATCTCTTCAAGAAAATGAAAATTAGAGATACCAAGGGAACAGTTCATGCAAAGATGGGCTCAATAAAGGTCAGAATGGTATGGAGCTAATAGAAGCAGAAGATATTAAGAAGAGGTGGCAAGAATACACAGAAGAACTGTACAAAAAAGAACTTCATGACCCAGATAATCACGATGGTGTGATCACTCACCTAGAGCCAGACATCCTGGAATGTGAAGTCAAGTGGGCCTTAGGAAGCATCACTATGAACAAAGCTAGTGGAGGTGATGGAATTCCAGTTGAGCTATTTCAAATCCTGAAAGATGATGCTGTGAAAGTGCTGCACTCAATATGCCAGCAAATCTGGAAAACTCAGCAGTGGCCACAGGACTGGAAAAGGTCAGTTTTCATTCCAATCCCAAAGAAAGGCAATGCCAAAGAATGCTCAAACTACCACACAATTGCACTCATCTCACACGCTAGCAAAGTAATGCTCAAAATTCTCCACGACAGGCTAAATAATGTGAACTGTGAACTTCCAGATGTTCAAGCTGATTTTAGAAAAGGCAGAGGAACCACAGATCAAACTGCCAGCATCCATTGGATCATCAAAAAAGCAAGAGAGTTCCAGAAAAACATCTATTTCTGCTTTATTGACCATGCCAAAGCCTTTGACAGTGTGGATCACCATAAACTGTGGAAAATTCTGAAAGAGATGGGAATACCAGAGCACCTGACTTCCCTCTTGAGAAACCTGTATGCATGTTAAGAAGCAACAGTTAGAATTAGACATGGAACAACAGACTGGTTCCAAAGAGGAAAAGGAGTACGGCAAGGCTGTATATTGTCACCCTGCTTATTTAGCTTATATGCGAAGTACATCATGAGCAATGCTGGGCTGGAGGAAGCAGAAGCTGGAATCAAGATTGCTGGGGGAAATATCAGTAACCTCAGATACACAGATGACAGCAAGCTCATGGCAGAAAGTGAAGAGGAACTGAAGAGCCTCTTGATGAAAGTGAAAGAGGAGAGTGAAAAAGTTTACTTAAAGCTCAACATTCAGAAAACTAAGATCATGGCATCTAGTCCCATCACTTTATGGCAAATAGATGGGGAAACTTTTGGCTTACTTTATTTTGGGGGGTTCCAAAATCACTGCAGATGGTGATTGCAGCCATAAAATTAAAAGACACTTACTCCTTGGAAGGAAAGTTATGAACAACCTAGATAGCATATTAAAAAGCAGAGGCATTACTTTGTCAACAAAGGTCCATCTAGTCAAAGCTATGGTTTTTCCAATAGTCATGTATGGATGTGAGAGTTGGACTATAAAGGAAGCTGAGTGCCAAAGAATTGATGCTTTTGAACTGTGGTGTTGGAGAAGACTCTTGAGAATCCCTTGGACTGCAAGGAGATCCAAAAAGAGATCAGTCCTGGGTGTTCATTGGAAGGACTGATGTTGAAGCTGAAACTCCAGTACTTGGCCACCTGATGAGATGAGCTGACTCATTTGAGAAGACCCTGATGCTGGGAAAGATTGAGGGCGGGAGGAGAAGAGGATGACAGAGGATGAGATGGTTGGATGGCATCACTGACTGAACGAACATGTGTTTGGGTAAACTCTGGAATTTGGTGATGGACAGGAAGGCCTGGTGTGCTGTGGTTTATGGGGTCTCAAAGAGTCGGACACTACTGAGTAACTGAACTGAACTGAACTGAACCATTTGTCAAAACTCATCAAACTATTCACTTTGATAGTTTACTTACTGCTTGTAAAATATTAGCTCAGTAAGTTGGTTTTAAAGATTCCTTAGCTCAAATATGTTTGAAAAATATTATATCCTGTATTCTCCTGTCACAAATTTATGACTAATCAGTTAAAGAGTCTTCACCCATTAAGAGTAATTGAATCATTACAAGCCCTGAGAAATACTATGGTGTACAACAATGATTAACTGCTGATTTCTACATTCCTTCAATTTGTGTTATTTCCAGATTCTCCCATTTGAAAATATTAAATCCTATTAACAGTATTGAATTTATAATTTACTAGCTCTTTGATCATGGGTGAGTCATTTAAATTCTTTGTATTGCTTTTTCCTCACCTGAAAAATGAGATATTTGTCTCCATCTTACAGATACAGTGAGAATGAAATGAGTTAGATGTTTGTAATACACTTAACATTGTGCCTGAGACAACATGTTACTCTTGGAACACATTTTGAAAAATGGAGAGCCTTCCTTCAATCATTCACTTAAGGGGAAAAAGTCAGGATGAACTATTGTCTTATACATCCCTGAAAAAGAGGGCAAAAGTGAGTGGCACTTCTTAATGTAGAAGCTGCTCAAATGTGTATGTGAGGCAGTGCACAATGATGCTCTAGAAAGGAAATACAACTTTAATTGATCCCCAGCTCTGAGGTTTACTGACTGTGTAAGCTGGGAAGTCATGTGATGTCTCTAGCCCTGAGCTTCCCTTCATTTAAGAATGAGATGGCTAGAATGGGAACTTGATGTATGACTCAGGGAACTCAAACTGGGACTCTAACAATCTAGAGGGGTGGGGTGGGGAAGGAGATGGGAGGGTGGTTCAAGATGGAGGGGACACATGTATACTTATGACTGATTCATGTTGATGTTTAGCAGAAACCAACACAATTCTGTAAAGCAATTATCCCTCAATTAAAAAATAAATTTTAAAAAAGAATATGGTGGCTAGGAATACAAGTGGCATCTTAACCACAGGAAAGCCACCCATGAAACACTGCTACTACCATCCCACATGATGGTGAAAAGCAATGTTTCTCTATTCCTGGTTTGCTGAGTTCTTACTGGCAATGGATATTGAATTTTATCCAATCCTTTCTGCATATTTAGATGATTGCTTTTCTTTATTTTTTTTTAGTATGATGTAATATATTTATCAGTTTTTAAATTGTAAAATTAATATGCTTTCCTGGGATAAACTCTTTATAGTCAGCAGAAAAAGGTGGCTAATAGAGGCAAAAAGCAGATTAGAGATGGACAGGGACTCAGGTGGAGGGATGAGAAGTTACTGTTCAATGGGTCCAGGGTATTTTGGCAGGGAGTGGGGTCTGGTGGTGATGAAAATGACCTGGGACTAGATAGTGGTGTTGGTTGTACAACACTGTGAATATACTAAAAGCTATTGAAGTTTTCACTTTAACATAAAGTGGTGAATTTTATATTATGTATATATGTATATTCACCTTATACTAAAAAATATAAGGTGAATGTACTGGATGATATTCAAGATCCCTGATCTCTGTTCACTCATTCACTTATTCAGTAAATTTCTATGAAGCCTCCACTATATGGTTCCAGGCAATATGTTCTCCTGAGAAGATGTTATCAAGAATAAAAAAAGACATGTTCTCTAACATCGCTAAAATTTTATCTTTGGAGCTTTCCTTCCTAATTGTGCCCCTGGTTTAGGGTATTATACTTTATTCCCTTTAAGTCAATGAGTAGTTTGAAGGTTGGAAAGCATGCTAAAGGTTTGATGTTATGGCATGAGTTACTATTTGATATTACAGACAGAAAAAATAAAGGGAAGGGACGGGACTGTTATTTACTCGGCCCCAAGTAGCAGTCACTGTGGACTTGACCATACTTATCTCATTTAATCGTCACCAGATTCTTGTAAAATTGGTGTTATCATGGACATTGCACAGATAAACTAAGCCTTAAGGACATTAAGTAAATCTTACTTAGGTGACAGATTTTATAAGTAGTATAGCAAGGAGTTGAAATGCATAAGCCCATAGATTTTATATAATACTATATTTGATTCCATCATATAATGTTTATAATCCTGACATTATTTATGTAAAATGTAGAGTACTTGTGACATTAAGATTTACAGAGTTTCCTGTGAAGTTTGACCTCACTATCACAGATGCCAGCAAAAGAGTTAACGAGATGAAGAAATCTAATTAGAGGGGAAAAAGCCAGTGATGCCTAGAGAAATACATCCTTTGTGGTATTTACCTATTCAAGATAGTAGTTAATATTTAAAACCATCATTCAGGATGTTTTGTGGATTTTTTGGCAACTAAAAAAACTGATTTTTTTTTTTTTTGCAATTCCTGAAAGAATCTATTAAAATGAAATCTTGAAAAAAAAAAAAATGAAATCTTGTGGTTATGATAATTTTTAACCAGATACTGGACCCATTATTAAAAGAAAATAACCCTGACAGGGCATGTTTCCACAGTCCTTACAGTTGGCTTGCACACATCAAGTGACAACTGTAATACAACTGACAAGGAAATTGAAGACAGTTTGGATAGTAAAAGATACCGATGAAAGGTAAACATGGACAGTTTACTTTATTAGTAATTCACTGACACAAAGCTATTGCTACATTTCAGTTATATTATCAACTGGAGAGTTTTGTGGGTAAAAATATTTGCTTTAATTAGTGTCTTTGTTGGTATAAAAGTTAGATTAGCTCTTTATAATCCAAGAATTTATTTATTAGCAGAAAAGGAAATTTCCTAAGCAGAGCATGGCTTCTACTTATATCCTATTTCCTTTTTTGTTTTTATTTACTTGGCTAAAACTGCCATTGTAATGTAAAAGAAAAGTGGTGATGGGAAGTACATTGTTTCTGACTTTAAAGGAGATGTTTCGTACCTTTTAGTGTTAAATAAGCTGTTTAAGTTTATTGGGAAAAACTCATTATGAAATTAAAGTGTCTTTCTGAGCCCAGTTTTCTAGGAAGTTTTTCAATCAGTGTTTACTCTTACTGAATTCCTTTTTCTGCAACTGTTGATATGAACATACTGAACTTTCTCCTTTATTCTGTTAAAAAATTGTGTACTACATTAATCCACTTGCAGAGATCAAACCATCCTCACATTCCTGGTATAATGTTGGCCCTTGCTTATCTTTTCTGTGTCACTTCTTGCCAGTTCCCCTAATATTCATGATCAACAGTCTGGTTTATTTGAAATTTTTTCAGTTATTTGAATAAATTTACTTTTACATATCATACTTGATGTTTTTTCACCCCAGCACAGTCTTCTGGACTTTACTTTCTCCCAACACATCAACTTTATTAAATTACAATCTACTACCCTTAGCTTAAGCAACCCTTCTTCCAGGAAAGTCTGTCTTGATACCTCCCATTCCTAGACTCCCCAGTTTAACACCCTCTATTTTTCCTTGGGTAGCACTTATATTGAGTTGTAATTATCTGTTTAATTTTCTTTCTTCCTAAATATATTATACATTCCAAGGGAGAAGATATTAGGTATTTTTTCAGTAAAATATCCTCTATACCTCACAGAGGGCCTGGAAAACTGTAAGGAACCAGTAAATTATGAGTGAAAGAGAGCAAGAGAGTGGGGTGGGAAGAATGGGAGGATATCTTCAATTTAGATTTCTGAATGACTCTAAGGATGAAATAATTTGTATTTCTTTTAATTAGCTTGAGAATTCTCTGGTTTCATTCAAATTATGATGTATATATAGAAAAAACATGGAAAAAAATTCTATTTCTTTAGCCTGTGAGACACTGGGAATAAGCAACATTGATGGAGAATAAAGAAAAAGCACTGCCATAAACATTTCCTTTCCACCAATAAAAGCAAAGCTATATTGTTTTTAATGTCACCACATGTGAAGACTTGTAAGAAAATGATTTATGGTTAGGATCTTGAAAACTATCATTTTCTACTATAATCCTAGCAGTTGTGATATGTAGACACTGTAACTTGGATATTTTGATGCTAAAATGCCAGCAGCTCTGAGATTGTCACAGAAGGTCCTAGGCAACAACAGAAGAGAACAAAATGACAGAAGATAAAGGAGCAGAACGATTACTTCTAGGACGACCCTAGTAAGAACACAAGTTAAGAGTGTGGAAAGAAAGCAAAAGATGGAATAGATATGAACCTGCCACTTCTAGAATAATAGAGTTATATTTCAGTGCTAATATCAGGTTCTCATTTAGATTTCCTTTTCCTTTCCACTCTGTACTTACTTCTCACCCCTTGGTTTATGCTCTAATCAATTCATACCTATATCCTTGCCTTCAACCTCTTCCTGTTCCCATCTATCTTCTTCCTAGGAATACCCTTATTCACATCCCTCTTCTCCACTTCTTTCAGGTACATCTGTCTTCCCTGTAAGTCTCAACAGGCTTGGGGATTTAACACATAACAGGAAGCATATCAGATATTCTGGATTAAGCCATCACATTGCTTCAGCTTCAGACTTCTTTCTTGCCAGAGGAGATGGGAGCGATAGTTGTCACATTCTTGCCATCCAGTCTTCCTTCTTGTCACATTTGGATCTAGCCTCCTTACATAAATTTGTAAATGTCAGATTAATAATCTCTCCAGTTTTAGTTGTCCATTTCTGTTCCTCCCACTCTTGCCATCTACCTGGTTAACAATACTCTGACCCAAAGCCAAATTTCTTCACTTATTATCACCTTGAACACAGAACTCAAATGTTCCCAATTTTTGTCATTCATCTCTGCCCCAGAAGTTGTGTTGACCTCATGGCGCTTGTAAATAGCTTAATTGCTTTTAGGAATTAAGTTGGTCATGAGTAGATAAATAGACTCTTCCTGTTACGTACATGCTGACTCAGGGTTAACTTATCTGTTGCTGACTTCTGCTCTCCTAATGATTCTACTTCAAAACTTGACCTGTACTTGACCTACCAGTCCCTTTCTCTTTCTATAGCAACCCAAGGTCCACAGTATCCACACCCAGTTGTTTCCCAAAACGGCTGCTTTCATCATTTTATCTCCTCTCCACTTAATAATCCACACAATTCAGCTGCTTAACAGTGGCTCTCAAATTATGCCTCTCTCTCACTGTTGGACAGGTATTCCACTGCAAAGTATAAATAATGGGGGTCTTTTTCTGTGACACAGGAAAATTAAGTGAATTGAAATTTTCTCATTTTAATACCATTTTGTATTTATGTTAGTCATAGCACATAGAAAAAGCCTAAAGACTCAGTCAGTGAGTAAATAATCATTGATTTGACCTTATCATTGTTTGTGGTTTGGGATTTATGTGAAATTAAGGGTAAAGATTCCAAAGAGTAAAGGTAGTTGGGGATTTTAATGCTCATCCTATGGTTTCTTCTGATATGTAATAATAAAACTAAATATAAAATACTATACATCTCTTTTGCATATATGCTATACTGTATATATACTATATATATATAGTAAGCATATCTACTAAAAGTATATATACATATATATATATAATATATATGCACATGCACATATATGCACACATGCACACTTGTGGTTATAACTATATACAAAATATAAATAAATAAGTGCATCTGCATACACATACAAGGCTTTCCAGGTAGCTCAGTGGTAAAGAATCTAGCTGCCAACGCAGGAGGTGTGGATTCAATCCCTGGGTTGGAAAGGTCCCCTGGCAGAGGAAAGGGCAATTCATGTCAGTATTCTTGACTGAAAATTCCCATGAATAGAGGAGCCTGGTGGGGTGTAGTCCATGTGATCAGAGTTGGACATGACTGAATGACTGAGCTCATACACATACCCACACTCATTCATAAACACAGAGGAGTATCACACTCGGCCTGTTTCCTTCTGTTATTGAATATTTATAACTCCAATATGCTTTAATTTATAAATGAGAGCAATGATACTGTCTTCTTCTTCTTCTTGTCCAGTCCCTTAGTCGTATCCCACTGTGTGACCCCATGGACTGCAGCACACCAGGCTTCCTTGGCCTTCCCATCTCCCAGAGTTTGCTCAAATTCATGTCCATTGAGTTGGGGATGCCATCCAGCCATCTCATCCTCTGTTGTTTCATTCTCCTTCTGCCTTCGATCTTTCTGAATATCAGGGTATTTTCTAATGAGTATGCCCATCGCATCAGGTGGCCAAAGTATTGGAGCTTCAACATCAGTTCTTCCAGTGAATACTCAGGACTGATTTCCTTTAGGATAGACTTGTTGGATCTCGTTGCAGAAGTCGAGAGTCTTCTCCAACATCACAGTTCAAAAGCATCAATTCTTCGGTGCTCAGATTTCTTTATAGTCCAAATCTCACATCCATACATGACTACTGGAAAAACCATAGCTTTGACTAGATGGAACTTGGCTGGCAAAGTAATGCATCTGCTTTCTAATATGCTGCTGGGTTGGGTATAGCCTTTTTTCCAAGGAGCAAGTGTCTTTTAATTTCATGGCTGCAGTCACCATCTGCAGTGATTTTGAAGGACCCCCCAAAATAAAGTGTGTCACTGTTTCCACTGTTTCCCCATCTATTTGCCATGAAATGATGGGACCAGACGCCATGATCTTAGTTTTCTGAATGTTGAATTTTAAGCCAGCTTTTCACTCTCCTCTTGCACTTTAATCACGAGGCTCTTTAGTTCCTCTTCACTTTCTGCCATAAGGTTAGTGTCATCTGCATATCTGAGGTTATTGATATTTCTCCTGGCAATCTTGATTCCAGCTTGTGCTTCCTCCAGCCCAGCGTTTCTCATGATGTACTCTGCATATAAGTTAAATAAGCAGGGTGACAATATACAGCCTTGGTATACTCCTTTTCCTCTTTGGAATGAGTCTGTTGTTCCATGTCCAGTTCTAACTGTTGCTTCCTGACCTGCATACAGATTTCTCAAGAGGCAGGTTAGGCTGGCTGGTATTCCCATCTCTTTAAGAATTTTCCAGAGTTCAATGTGGTCCGTGATACTTTCTACATCTCCTTAATTCTTATCCCTTTTACCTCTTTTTGCTTTTTAGCATTTGAAATATAAAGTGTGTGTTTTTAATTAAAATAAAAATATCCTTCTGTTAATAATCAGAATTAATTTCAGACAAGGCTAAGGCTAGAATTCCTTTGGAAATAGGCCTAGGGAGACTCCATGAGTGTCTGGTAACACTTAAACCTTCACTCAATATCCTATTATATATTTATCAAATAACATATCTGTTTATATCAAGCTTTACAATAACTTGCTCTCATGCATTAGGCAGACATATGGATTTTTTAATGACATTGGCACGTCTTATGTCTCCAGAGAAGTTTCCTGCCATGGCATCCATATACTATAAAAACATTATAAAGGCATTTTTGGAGCAAGGGATGAATTTTGAAATGACAGCCTGGCTCTGCTCCATGATGAAAATTAATGATAAATCTTTTTTTTTAAAAACTAAGTTAAAAAATAATCCTAAAATACTGATTTACAAAGATTCCTGGGCTTGTTTTGGCTACTGGAAATTTAGTAACTTTGGTAAATTATTCTGGTAATCTAGGTGACACCCTATTCTATTTGCTGCTTTTCCAAACCAGTAATCCAAGGATATGTTTATAATAACTGTTTTCCTTAATCCCCAGCTGAACTGATAAAGGTGATTTTCTGAAATCAGGAGGTAAGAGTCATTCCAAGTAATCACAGATGATAACAATTGCCAAACAGACTTCAGATATCTAAAAATAGAAGAGCATTAGTTCTTATTGCCACAAAAAGAATCTGATGTCAGCAGTGTCAGGAAATGTAACCTAACCAGAGTGAAAACACCCCATGGGGTTATATAACTCACTGGAGTCATTTTCAGGTTCTGCATGTAAATTGTATAAAACTCCCAACAATATAATCCTCAGGATATAGGGATGATTGGCAGGCTGCAAAGCTTTTTCTTTAGACTCAAACAGTTCTTTGATACAAACAATATTTTTCATTTCAAAGGTAATTGTTGGTAGCCAATAGGCACTGATAGTCCCATGTGAGTAGCACAATAAGTACATCGCCTTTCAAAAAACAGTATTGCTTTTCATGTGATAGAGACCATTTGTGCAATTGAAAACCCATTCAGAAAGCACACTGATAGACAGACCCTTTAATATTCCAAGATGTTAATGTATTGAAGTGCATTATCAGACAGGCTCTCACACAAAAGCTCCTTGGGAAAAAATCTAATATATATATTCAGCCATCATTGTATTTACTTTTTTGGCAATAATTCCTTTCCCTTATTTTCCACTACACTTAGCAGAAAAACCTCAGCTGTGTCTCAACTGAAACAAAGGCAAGCCACAGCTCCAAATTTCAGTCTTTATCGTTGTCTCAATTACAGTGTTTCCCACTGTCCCATTTTTGTTTATTATCAGGAATTTGTAAATAACATACAGGACACAGAGATCACAAATGATTGCCTACCTATCCTTGGACAAAAATGTCCTGAAAAGTAGATTTTTTCCCAAGTAAATCTTGCAAATTGTCTCTTTTTATCTCCCTTGGTGAGATTTGGTATTTCATACCAAATAGCAAATGGTTTTTATCTTCTCTTTTTATTTCTAATTCTTTTCAGGGTGAGAGCAGGCCAGTAAGAGAGATCCTTAGGCTATTCAATATTTGTACTTATTGACAGAGCCGAAGAAAACATGTAATCAGAGAGTGTAACAAAATGAACTATTAAAAAACGTAAAACTAAGAATAAAGGAAAGCATTACCATTCATCAAGAGATTAGCCATAATCCTATTAAGAAATCAAAGAACAGTTCTAAAAGAATTCCACATTCAAAATTCTGAGTGATCAGTTGTCTGAAAGAAAATCATTTCTTTCATCACATCAAGAACAATTTTTGATGAATCTCTACATAACTATTGATAGCTATGCAATTAAAATAATAAAAGTCCAATGACAATGTTAAGCCATTACTTAATCAATTTCTATTAAACATGAAAATGAAAAGCTTATTTAACTGAGTCTTGGGACCTGGGAAAATTTAAGTCACAATATAAAACTGATAGGGGAATCAAGAGACACAGTTCATTTTTTCTCTGCATTGAGTCACTGTGTGACCTTCAACTAGTAACTTCATCTCTCTGTTTCATTTTTACCTCATGGGAAAGTGAGAGTTATAATATCAGCAAATTTGCCAGAAAGACTAAAGACATCATGTTCCTAAAAGTATCCACATCTATTGAAAAATACAGATTCATATACTAAAATTAAAAATCTTCATTTCACAATGAATGCTTTAACTTATCTATGTGCTAGGAAGGTTGCATGCTTTCTAATACAAATGTAGAGATTTCAAATGCTACTTTTTCTTACATAAATATCTTCAGGCTTGTACAGTTTTCCTAGTTCATTTTTAGCTAAGCTAGGATGTCATGGGCTGTATTTACTGCACCAAAGTTATCCTCATCGTCACACAGACGTCTAGCTACTTTGGCTAAATGCCAAGACACTTATTAATGACCATACTATAATAGTACCTTATATATGCAGGCCACTTTACAGTCTAACATATATAATGCTTTCTTGGCTAGTAAACAATTCTACTTTGAGGGTGATTGCACACTTGCTATGACTTCAGTCCTTTAGAGAGCTAGGGCACTGGTGGTTTGTCATCTAGAGATGGACAATTTCTGAGATTTTGCCTCTTAAGCCAAACGATATGATTCAGCAGCATACTCATCTTCACTGGATAGAATTACACACATATGGCTACAGCAAGGAGTATGACCGCCATTGTTCACAAGTCAAGATATGTAAAGCGAGTTAAGGGAAACGTGTTGTTGGGGCAGTAGGCACAGCTAGAGACTCGGTTCTGATTGTTGCCACGTGGTGACTCAGCCCAATAACAAGCTCTACAAACATTTTAAGAGAAACAAAATCTGTATACACACACATATTTTAATAAAATACCCCAGTTTGTAAAAATAGCAATTAATTAACCTATGTTGAGAACTCGGAGAAAGACCTCTGTGCTAGGGCATGATATCTGAGCTACTGGAAATCTCACTTTATCAAGAAATTCCTCTGAGAACAGTTGTTTCAATAGGAAAACAGAGAATCTATGCTTGAGAGTTTCAGACTCTCTACAACACGAGTCTTCATCCTGTAGGATATTTACAATAGTGGTTTTTATCATCATGTAAGTTTTTGTTGGAGGTGTAATACCTCAGCATCACAGAGTGTTGACATCACGTAGTCTTCTGCCCAAGAGCAGCCACATCTCTCACCACAAGCACCATCACCAATTTTGCACTTTCCATCTCATCGCAAATCATAAAGTCATTCAAATAAGAGATGGGTTATAAACACAACTCTATTATATCTATACATCGGTTGCTTCTGATTTCCATTGTATTAAAACCTGAAATATACATATTGTTCTCAAATGCAGCAAAAAAAAAAAAGGTGTTCCTTTAATTTTCTGAAACTATTCTCATCTTATGCTGAGATGCCCATGTCAGCTGATGGCAGAAAAAAAAAAACTTCAAAACTTTCAAATTACAGTACCTTGGGCCCTTCCAGGTTCAAATAATTTCTTTTGGTTAGAATATTATCATTTCAGAAATTATTAAGGCAACCTGAAGCTCAGTTCCTACCGATGTCTTTCCTCTCCCTCCCTAAGTTAGCTTCTTGTTTCAAGGGCTACATTTCTATCCTGATGGTGAAATAGCTGGGACCTGGGGTCCTCATAGTCTTTTCTGGGACTCAACTAACAACCTGTGGGTATCTACCTCTGGTGTCCAAAAATGAAAAGCTCACTTATTAAAGTCATAATGTCAGTGAAATTCATATTCTTCAGCATGCTTAATGCTTGTTGAATGTTTCACTGGGCAGTTAGATGTTACTCCCTGCTGACAAGGCCCTACTTCTATTGTTATTTTTATTAGGTTGGCCAGAAATTTCATTCAGGGTTTTTCAGTACATCTTCTGGAAAATTTTAAATGAACTCTTTGGCCAATACAATATCATTATTATTGTAAAATATACATATCATAAAATTTATCATTTTAGCCATTTAAAGTATACAATTGAGTATCATTCAGTCCATTTACAAGACTGTGAAGCCACTCTAGTTCCTGAAGTTTTTTGTCACTCCAAATGGAATCCATGCACTTAATAAGCAGTCACTCCCCATTCTGTCCTACCCCCAGCTCCCGACAACCACGAATGTACTTTCTGTCACTGAATTGGTTTATTCTGTGTATTTTGTATGGACAGAAACATGCAACATGTGACCTTTTGTGTAGGGCTTATTAAACGTAATGTTTTCAAAGTTCACCCATGTCTTTTACATTATCAAAACTTCATTCCTTGTTAAAGGCTGAATAATAGTCCATTTTATGGATTATATTGCTTTTTGTTTATCCATTCATCTCTTAATAGAAATTTGGGTTATTTCTACCTTTGGCTATTGTGAATAGAGCTGCTATGAATAAGCGGGTCCAGGTTTCTATTTGAAGACTTGTTTTTCATTCTTTTGGGTCTATACCTAGGAATGGAATTGTTCAGTCACATGGTCATTCTGTATTTACCCACTTCTACCTATGTTTGCATGCAGATCTTCTCATTCTCAGTCACTTCCATTCACTTCATTCCTAATGAATGATGTCCACCCATGGTTACCATGCTGGGGGCACTTAAGTTTTCATTACAGAAAGCTTCCTGGAAGACCTGCAAATTTGCACCTCAGCTTTCTGGATAAGGAGAGGCACTCAGAAATCTCTGAATCTCTTATGTACCACATGTAGGGATACAAAGCCAGTAGAACCTCCTGTAGCCCATCCCTCATCTCCCTCCTTCAATGCCATTTTGCCATCCCTGAGCCTTGTTGGATGTGCTGGGAAAATAAAACTTCTACTTGAATATTCTCATTTTCTCCCTCCATTTCTCTGAAGATTCTAACATATTTTTTTTTCTTATCTTACTACATTCCTATCCACTCTACAAGCAAATACACGTACACGTAACCTGTCTGGTATTTCTGCTCTTCTCATCTGGTAGGTTGTTTCAACTCTGAATAAAATGTTTCCCCTAGACTTGTTATCCTTCCTTTCCATCTCTGTCTCCTTCTGTAACTGGAAGGATTTCCATTACATCACTTCTTACTCTTTCATGAGGTATTACTTGCCCTTCTTTTTTGGAGCAGAAGGGCTACAGGGCAATCTAATTTAGGGGAAAGTGGAAATATATATGTTTAATAGTTTTAGTATCAGATTATCCTCTTTTCATGTCTAATGGGCTTCTCTTGTAGCTCAGCTTGTAAAGAATCTGCTTGCAATGTGGGAGACCTGGGTTCAATTCCTGGGTTGGGAAGACCTCCTGGAGAAGGGAAAGGCTACCCACTCCAATATTCTGGCCTGGAGAATTCCATGAACTGTATAGTACATGGGTCGCAAAGAGTTGGACACCACAGAGTGACTTTCACTTCACTTCATATCTAATAGCAGTCTATGTAATGCAAATTATATTCCTTAATTAACTGGCTATTTACATTCACTTGGGGAATTTTTGTACTATAAGAAAAAATGTATGCATTTTTAGGCATTTCTAGAAAAATGAAACTCTTTGGGAAAATTTCCACTGTGTCCACCTGGCCTATACTCATGTTCTCCAAGTTGTTTATGCTTCCCATGGCTTCATTCTTAATGACTCCTTCAGTTGCTGTCAGTAACTTTTACTACCAACCATTTGGCTCCATTGAAGCCTGAGTCCCAAGAGTTGTGTTTTAGCTTCTGTGTTGTCCAAGGTTTGCAGCCATAAGCCTGTCCTGCAGTAATTCTCTAACTTGGCCTGAATCCTCAAACACCTTGTATTACTTTGTTGGTGGATGAAACACCCCCCCCCCAAAAAAAAAAACACCAAAAAGTCCTCTCAGGAGAGTAGGGAGCTTCAAGAAGGAAGATACTGTTAGTAATGTCAAAAACTGAAGAGAGTTTAGGTAAAATGAGGAAAGAAGTATGTCTTAATGACTTTCTTGAGAGAAATTTCAGCAGAACAGTAGAGCCAGAAGCCCTAAATAAATAGACAATACTTCCAAAATTTTTGTATTACCCTTCATTTCTTTGTAGTATTCATTTCAGCTCTAATTCATTTTGTAAATAATAGTTTAATGTGACTTTCCTTCCAAAATTATAAGCCCCATGAGTACAAAGACTGTATCTTTTTGTATAATACTTTCATATTTTGTGTCATTAGGACTGAACATAGTTCCTGGCACATAGAAAATGCTGAGCACATAAATGTGGGATGAGTGCAAATTAACGAATATTTTAACGACAGTACAACCTTTTAGGTATGAAGGGTGCCAGTGAAAGTTCCAGGTGATGTTAGTTCGTCCTGGGCCCTTCATTAGCAAGACGTATAAACTTGGACATGTAATTGAATTCCTCTGATTCCCAGTTTTTTTCTTCTAATAGACTGATTGGATCTGTGAAAGATTTTTCTGTCATTGGTGCCTTTTTAGTAAATTCAGCCTTGCTTTTCATGTATGAAATGAAAAGTTTTAACTTTATCTCTTTTAGAGTGACACATTTTATTCATAGCTCCAGGCAATTTATTGCGAGTTGAGCTTTCTAGAATGGAATATTGAGTAGCTCATATTTGCCTTAACATCTTGTCTCATTTTCCAGTTTTGGGGATTCTATCTTTCTTTATTTCTCCATTATTTTATGTTCTTCAGCCTTATTTCTTTCTTATTTTGTCTCTGCTTGCTTTCTTTCCCCCTTCCTGGCAAGAGAGGAAAAAAAAAGGAAAATAGGCAAGCTAAATACCTTGGGTAGCAGTGTGACTCTTACATGACGATCTTTTTCCAATAGTGAGGATTTTCATTTTCGTCTGGGAACCACACTACTGTTTTTTATTTCCAAACTGAATACGTATTTATACCTTGTTAAGAGCTCATTTGCATTAAATAGCTCTTTGTTGAACCTATATTTGGATTTGCCTGTGTGCATGTGTGTGTGTGTACATGTGTGTACCTGTGTTTATGCCACAGTTTCCTTAAAGCTTAAGCCCACTTTTTATTTTGAACCCTTTAAACAACATCTAAACTAAACACAGCAATTAATTTTTTAAAAAACTCAGGATTATGCTCCAGACAGACAGTTTTATTTCAGAGAGAAGTGCCTTATAATGGTTAAGGATGGAGGCACAAATTCTTCTTGATTTATATCAAAGCATTCTGTACTATCATTTCCATGGTTTCTTAGCTACTAAAGAAATCTAATATCTAACAGGAACCAAATTCAAGAAGCTTTGAAATAGAATAGAATAAGCTTAATATGCAATCCAGTTTTCTGGTCTCCCAATATTATGATGTAGATTAAATTAGGCTCTGAGAGGACTGAAATGGAAGATTTCAGTTCCTATTAGAAAATCAGGTAATTAGGGGAAAAGAGTGGTTTAAGGAAAAAAAGGAACCTTGAGCTCCTGTTAAATTAATTATGTGAACTGAATCAAAGAAGTTTGAGCTGAAATTATTTTTACAACTTTAGTCTTCTTTAGTCTTCTTTAGCAGAAGAATTAGAAGGTTAGGGAGATCTAGAAAAGAAGATATGGAAAGGGATTCTTCAAGAGATGAGGTAGTCAGTTTCTCCTTGTAGTCCCATAACTCTTAATTCTTTTAAGTTTTCCTGCTGGGGAGCATTATTTTCCATTGTAAAAATGCCCCAAACTCTTTCTAATAAAAAGCACCTATATATTATCATCTATTGAATCAAGACTGATATATGGTAAGTAATTTACAGAGAGATGCATTGAGGCCAGGCCCCAAATGAGATGCTATCATTTCATGCAAAAGTGACTCAGGAATAAAATGAACTCTCAGAAATGTTATCATTTCACTGGCCAACACCTGTCATCTTACGATCAGGACCTAAATTTGATGGGCTCAGAAATGGGAGGTTGCTATTGTAGCTGTATTTTTTAAGTCTAGAAAGTTGCTTCTCTTATATTTTAAATAGTAAGAGGATGTTGCAACATATAAACTTTTTCTTTGGAGTATTCACCTGCATCATAGAATTGAAGATATAACTTGTACTGAAATAAAACTGCAACCAGAGGGAATTCTTCCCTTTCAAGACTTATGTTCACAAAGTAGTAAGAATTCCCCTATTTTTCTAAAATACTATGATGGATGCATTTTAGCAAAGTGAAAATTGAATATAAAATGTTATGATGAATTATAAATAACAGATATATTTCATTCTCTCATCTCAATACTTTGCATTAAATATGAGTGTTGTATTTCTTTCAAGTGACTGAGTTAATTTAACTGGAGAAAATAATAAAATGATCATTTATTTCAGAAAGACCTTTTGGAAAAGTTTGCACTCATTTCATTTCTATTCTTGTATACATACATAACCCACTCTTGAAGAGCCAAGAAAATGTTTTACACATCTCATGAACTTCATCAAGTGGAAAAGAACTTAAAGCAAATATTGACATAGGGTAGTGACTTAACCATGTTACCTAGTGGGGAGAAATTTAAATTAGCTTCCTGACAGATGGATCAGCAAAACCCAATGATAAGTTTAATCTGCACTGATCTTTGAGAAAGATTGAACTCAAGGATAGACTTTGGAAATTTTAATGAGACTGAAATGGAAAACAGGATAAGAAGTAGTTTACAGATTATCCACGGTTATTTGAAAGATGTTTGTGTGTGTGTATGAGTGTACAGATGGAAGGAATATAGGGGAGACAGGTGAAGTCCACTGATTATAACTTAATTGTAAGAAATCAATCAAATGAAGTAATCTAACAAAGTAAAATAATACAAATGTAATATAATTTGTAAATATGACATCAATAAAAGACATGTAGAAAAAATCAGAAAACTAATTCTTCCTATTAAAAACTATTTTTTTTTGCCTTCCATATAAACTATATATAAATATATAAATTTTCTCCATGTGGAAGTGTTTGTGGGTCCCATGAAAAGTTCAGAAAGACGTTTCTCCTAGGAAAAGTAACCATGACCTCACATTTCCCTGCAGAGAACAGAATAATATATTAAGCTACAGAATAGTGTATTGTTTGTGACTGGGAAAGGAGCTCATTGCCACTTGTTCTTCAACTAGCTCTTCTGTCCTGCTAATCTCTTCATGGGTACACACACAGAAGATAAATGATGAAAAGGACATTTAAAAAATTATTGGATCAGATCTAATCATGCATTTAATAATTTGTAATTTTTCATATTCTAAGAGGGCTTTAAGAAGTGATTCAAGATTAAAATTTAAAATTCAAGGGAGTCCATAGGATTCTTCAGGCAAGAAAACTGGAGTGGATTGCCATTCCCTTCTCCAGGGGATCTTCCCAACCCAGGGATTGAACCCTGGTCTCTCGCAGTAGGCAGGTTCTTTACCATCTGAGCTACCAGGGAAGCTTTAAAATTTAGAAATAGATAGGGCAAACAGTAACCAATGTTTAAAAATGTAAAATTAAACAGATTTAGGTTATTACTAAAAGCTCATTCTATAAGGAATGGACCACAAATTTGGTTTTGATGTTTCTAATTAATAATGCATAAGTAAAAATAGACCAATTAGATGATAATTCAGAATGTCTGTTATTAATATTTCCGTCAGGGGAAGGAAAACCCAAATATTCCCAATACTCAGACCAGGGAGGAGTTTCTCTCACGGCTTATAAAGTGTATTGTGAAATGTAATTAACACAGTCTTCAACCACAATTCATTTGCTTCAATTCCGGTCTCTGAGAGCACTTTGGAGATCATGATGATGTAATCCTGCAAGTGTCATTTGCTTTGACCAACATACTACTTGGGAAAACCTCACTGGATTTTGTTTATGCAGGAAAGATTTTGAATTTACAGTAATGAATACAGATTAGTAATACAACAAACAAATGCTATGTAACAAACCTTCTGCTTAATTTCATCTTTATTCTCTGCTGTATTTGCATTATATATTCTTTTAAAATTATATAAAACATAGAGTTGAACTCTTCTCACCCCCACCACCAACCCTTGTAAAATCTCAATTACCACCCTGTTTCATTAGAAATAACCACTGTTATGATTTTGATATTTGTTATTCCTATGTATTAAAACAACATTCACTCATTAGTTGAATTTTAAGTACATGTAAAAAAGTATATAAATCGTGCAGTTTAATTTTCATGAAGTAAAAAGGCTCATTCAAACACTGTTTAGTTTAGAAAATAGAACATTATTGGGTCCCAAGGAGCCCCTCCCCACCCAAATTTGTACATCCTAGCAATCACTGTTCCCATACTGTTCTCAAAAAGTAATCAATATTTTTTCTTCTACCACTGCAGATCAATTTTTCCTGTTTTTGAACTTGATGTATTAGGAATCAAATTGTATATCTCCTTTTACTTGGTTTCTTTTGCTCAAAATGGTGTGTGTGAGATTCATCTTGTTGCATGTGACTTTAATTGTTCATTTTCATTGCTATCTAGTATTCAATTGTATTAATATACCAGAACTGGTCAAATCATTCTATTATTAATACCATTTAGATTGTTCTTCAAATATTAATAAATATTGCTATGGACATTCTTCAACATAGATTTTTATTGGCTGTATATCAAATAAGGAAATTATAGAATTAATGAATGAAACAAAATAGGTTCCCAAGTGATTCTAATGATAACATTGCTACCAGCAGTGTTTGAGAGCTGCTATCACTACATGTTTGCAGTACTTGGCATTATTAGACTTAATTTTTAGCCATTTTGATAAGTATTGATATAAAGTGTTATCCTGTTTTTAATTTGCATTTGCTTGATGATAAAAATTGCTGGGAGAAATATCAATAACCTCAGATATGCAGATGACACCACCCTTATGGCAGAAAACGAAGAAGAACTAAAGAGCCTCTTGATGAAAGTGAAAGAGGAGAGTGAAAAAGTTGGCTTAAAGCTCAACATTCAGAAAACTAAGATCATGGTATCTGGTCCATCACTTCATGACAAATAGATGGGAAAACAGTGGAAAGAGTGACAGACTTTATTTTTTTGTGTTCCAAAATCACTGAGGATGGTAACTGCAGCCATGAAAGTAAAAGACGCTTACTCCTTGGAAGGAAAGTTATGACCTAGACAGCAAATTAAAAAGCAGAGACACTACTTTGCCAACAAAGGTCCATCTAGTCAAAGCCATGGTTTTTCCAGTGGTCATGTATGGATGTGAGATTTGGACTATAAAGAAAGCTGAGCGCCGAAGAATTGATGCTTTTGAAGAAAAGCTGGAGAACACTCCAGTGTTGGAGAAGACTCTTGAGAGTCCCTTGGACAGCAAGGAGATCCAACCAGTCCATCCTAAAGGAAATCAGTCCTGAATATTCATTGGAAGGACTGATGCTGAAGCTGAAACTCCAATACTTTGGCCACCTGATGCAAAGAACTGACTCACTGGAAAGGACCTTGATGCTGCGAAAGATTGAAGGTGGGAGGAGAAGGGGACAACGGAGGATGAGATGGTTGGCTGGTGTCACTAACTCAATGGACATGAGTTTGAGCAAGCTCCAGGATTTGGTGATGAACAGGGAGGCCTGGCGTGCTGTAGCCCATGAGGTCACAAAGAGTCAGACACAACTGAGCTACTCAGCTGATGACAAATGAGGTTAAGCCTTTTTCTTACATGTTTATTGGGTCTAATCAGGTGAAGTGCCTATTTAAGCATCTTACCCAGTATTCAGTTGAGTTATCTATTGTTTCTCTTATTGATTTGTGAGAATTCTCTATTATGTGCATGAGCTTTTTGTCAAATTGTTTTTTTAAACTTGTTAATTTGTATTGGAGTTTAGATGATTGGCAATGTTGTTACAGTTTCAGGTGAACAGTGAAGAGACTCAGCCATACATATATGTGTATTCATTCTACCCAAACTCCCCCTCCCATCCAGGCTGCCACATGACATTGAGCAGGGTTTCCTGTAATGTACAGTATGTCCTTGTTAGTTATCCATTTTAAATATAGCAGTGTGTACATGCCAATCCTAAACTCCCTGCTTATTCTTTACTCCCATTCTTTCTCCTTGATAAATATAAATTTGTTCTCTAAGTCTGCCAATCTCTTTCTATTTTATAAATAAGTTCATTTGTATCATTTTTTTAGATTTTACATATAAGGAATATCAGACTATATTTCTCTTTCTTTGTCTGACGTTGCCAGAGTCCAGCTCCAGCAGCCAGGGAATCGGACTGAAGGGATGAGCAGTGTCGGCAGAGAATGATGCAGCCTCTGACTCAAAGTGTGGGACTGCATGTTTATTTTAAGCATCAGGTTTTCTTTTATACTTTTACAAAAGCATTAGGTCAGAGGTTAGACATCTTCAGTTCCCTCTCACCCAGATTTACGTCTCCATAAATCATTGTTGTCCTTCAGAGTTCCCTCTTAAGTGTCCTTGTGATTACATTGTAACTCATGTTTGTCTCTGGGCTGCATACCACATTCCTCAGTTTATTTCTTATCTTTCTAAATCCTTCTAGCCCCTAGTATCCTAAGCTCATTATCTCCTAAAAAGGCTTCTAGCTATTAGTATCTCTAAAATTCCTAGTCTCTATAAGCTATAGTAAAATATGCCAACACTACAACATACCTTAAACTTTTAGCTTCTAACTATTCTTAATTATTCCTAAACCCTAAACTCAGCAAACTTCTTTTGCCATAAACATTTCCCTCACAAGCAGGTCTCAGATAACAATGTTTCCCATGGCCTCAAGCTGCAGCCTATGTGCTCATCCTGGAACGTTCTTTGTAAAGATTCTTGAACAAATGTCAGTAGTTAACTTTATGGATTATTTCGTGGGCATAACTGCAGAAGACTTTGTGCTTTCTCATGTTCCTTGCAAGAACAATAAGCACCTTAACATTCTTTCCAGCCAACTCAACCGAAGGAAGGAAAGGACAAGTCAGAATCACAAGACCTAACTCCTTCGTCTCGGGACCGTGCCTGTGGGATGAGGAGAAGGGGTTGGGGCTGTATCTCCATTTTGTCAGTAATGCTTAACGTGGCTCCCGACATAACATCACTCAGTATGGCAATCTCTAGGTCCATCCATGTTGCTACAAATGGCATTATTTCATTCTTTTTAATGGCTGAGTAATATTCCATTGTGTATATGTACTACATCTTTATCTATTCCTCTGTCAATGGACATTTAGTTTGATTCCATGTCTTGACTATTGTAAACAGTGCTGCAATGAACACTGAGGTTTATGTATCTTTTTGGATTATGGTTTTCTTCAGATATATAGCCAGAAGTGGGATTGCACGGTCATATGGTAGCTCTATTTTTAGTTTTTATAAGGAACCTCTGTACTGTTCTCCATAATGCCTGTAGCAATTAACATTCCTACCAACAGTACAGGAGTGTTCCCTCTTTGTCAAATTATGTATGTTAGAAATATAATCCCAACTTGCCTTTTCACTCATATAATTTTTATTTGATAATAGTTCTTAATTTTAATTTGTATAACTTACAGTATTTCCCTTTATGGATATGCCTTTGTAAAAATCTTATTTATGAAATATTTTCCTGACCCATCATCATGAAGATATTTACCATGTTCTTTTTTAAATCCTTTATTGCTCTTCCTTTCACACTAAGTTCTTCAAACTACTTCGAATTAATTTTTGTGTATGGTGTGTGGTAGGGGTATAGTTTCTTTTTTTTTCTCCCATATGAGTATACAGTTGATTCAGCAACATTTTTTAAAAGGCCAGTATTTACCCAGTGCTATTCAGTCTGTATTTAACATAAATCATAGACAAGAGGCTTTGCTTTATAATGAACCACTTGTTCATTTTTGTATTGATACCAGACTATTTAATTAGCTGCTGTAGCATTATGCATTGTAATCTTGTAGCCTTGATACCTGGTGCAGTAATTTCCCTCACATTTTTTGTTTCTTGCAGAAGAGAAAACTCACTCCTCATGAGTGTTTTGGTTATTATCAGAACTTGTATTTCTGTAGACGTTTTAGATGATCCCTGTTAATTTCCACCAAAAAATCTGCTAGAATTTTGTTTGGAAATGTTTGGAACAAATTGGTATACTTGAAGGTAATTTAAGTTTTTATAATATTGAGTATTCTAATTCATGGATATGATATACTTCTTCATTTAGTTAGCTCTTTAAGTTTTGTGAATTTTCCATGTAGATATTTCACGTTTCATTAAATTAGCACAAATAATTCCCATTTACTCTTCACCCAGATTTACCAGTTTTTAGTATTTCTCAGAGACACACACACACAGAGATGTATATATGTGTAGTCTGTCTGCTGCTGCTGCTGCTGCTGCTGCTGCTAAGTCGCGTCAGTCGTGTCCGACTCTGTGCGACCCCATAGACGGCAGCCCACCAGGCTCCTCCGTCCCTGGGATTCTCCAGGCAAGAATACTGGAGTGGGTTGCCATTTCCTTCTCCAACGCATGAAAGTGAAAAGTGAAAGTGAAGTTGCTCAGTCGTGTCCGACTCTTCGCGACCCCATGAGCTGCAGCCTACCAGGCTCCTCCATCCATGGGGTTTCCCAGGCAAGAGTACTGGAGTGGGGTGCCATTGCCTTCTCCTGTAGTCTGTCTGGTTATCTATTATTCTATCTATCTAATCTCTCCTTCCCAGTGTGTTACATCAGAAGACACATATTACAAGCTTTTTCCATATTAGTGGTGTTATCTTGAATCTCTTGACTGAGATGGTGTCCACAAGCTTTGTTCTACTTACAATCACCATTTATTTCTCTTTACTATTTATTTCTATTTTCGATTAAGTAAACTAAAGAGAGATACTTTGAGATTTAAGTAAATACTCTGCTTCTCTTCAAATATTCACCCTGTAGTTTAAACATTCTTTTATGATTCTTGCCTGAATTCATTATATAGTCATTGTACTACTAAAAGGGAACTTTCAATTCTCCTTTATATATTTCTTTATTTCCTTTTGGCGTGGACTCAAGTACTATTATTTTATTCAGGGGTAATGAATGTTATTATTCATTTTAAAGCTAAATTTGACCTTAGTATGGCTATTGGGGAGCCTCCTCAATTTGGTTCTATATAATTTTGACATTCTTCTTTTGTTTTTAAATCGAAGTATACTTGATTTATAATGTTGTGCCAATCTTTGCTGTACAGCAAAGTGACTCATTTATGCATATATATACAGTCTGTTTGAAAATATTCTTCTCCATTATGGTTTATGCCAGGAGATTGGATATAATTCCCTATGCTATACAGTAAGACCTTACTTATCCATTCTAAATATAATAGTTCACATCTACTAACCCTAAACTGACAGTCCATCTGTCTCACTTTCTCCCTCCATCTTGACAACCACAAGTCTAATCTCTAATTTTAAGATATCTTCTTCATTTTGAGAGCACTTTTTACTTTTCAACATAACAAGATGTTCCAGACTTATCTTTTGCTTTTAATTTACTGTAAAGACCTGGGGATTCGCCAGATCTTTAAGGAGTCTTGTTTCCTCAGTTTGCTAAATTAAATTAGCTTCTTAATTCTAACACTGATTATACATTCTTTTGGATCTTAAAATATGTAATCATGAGATGTGCAACTGATGGTTTTATTTCTTTCATTATAATCCTTGTATCATTTATTTTTCCTGCCTTATAGCATTGGGTAAGTATAATTTTTTTTAAGTGGTATTGGGCATCCTTGCCTCATTTCTGATTTCAGAGAGAAAACTTACAACATTATACTTTTATGGACTATGTTTACACTATATATTTTGTAGATTCCCTCAAACTACTGCACAATTGCAATCATCTCACAGGCTAGTAAAGTAATGCTCAAAATTCTACAAGCCAGGCTAAACAATACGTGAACTGTGAACTTCCAGATGTTCAATCTGGATTTAGAAAAGGCAGAGAAACCTGAGATCAAATTGCTAACATCCGCTCAATCATCGAAAAAGCAAGAGAGTTCCAGAAAATCATCTATTTCTGCTTTATTGACTGTGCCAAAGCCTTTGACTGTGTGGATCACAACAAACTGTATTAAATTCTGAAAGAGATGACCTGCCTCTTGAGAAATCTGTATGCAAGTCAAGAAGCAACAGTTAGAACTGGACATGGAACAACAGACTGGTTCCAAATAGGAAAAGGAGTACGTCACATCTGTATATTGTCACCCTGCTTATTTAACTTATATGCAGAGTAAATCATGAGAAACGCTGAGCTGGATGAAGTACAAGCTGGAGTCAAGATTGCTAGGAGAAATATCAATAACCTCAGATATGCAGATGACACCACCCTTATGGCAGAAAACGAAGAAGAACTAAAGAGCCTCTTGATGAAAGTGAAAGAGGAGAGTGAAAAAGTTGGCTTAAAGCTCAACATTCAGAAAACTAAGATCATGGCATCCGGTCTCATCACTTCTTGGGAAATAGATGGGGAAACAGTGGAAACAGTGGCTGACTTTATTTTTGGGGCTCCAAAATCACTGCGGATGGTGACTGCAGCCATGAAATTAAAAAGACACTTACTCCTTGGAAGGAAAGTTATGTCCAATCTAGACAACATGTTAAAAAGCAGAGACATTACTTTGCCAACAAATGTCCATCTAGTCAAAGCTATGGTTTTTCCAGTAGTCATGTATGGATGTGAGAGTTGGACTATAAAGAAAGCTGAATGCAGAAGAATTGATGCTTTTGAACTATGGTGTTGGAGAAGACTCTTGAGAGTCCCTTGGACTGCAAGGAGAACCAACAAGTCTATCCTAAAGGAGATCAGTTCTGGGTGTTCATTGGAAGTACTGATGCTGAAACTGAAACTCTGATATTTTGGCCACCTGATGCGAAGAACTGACTCATTGGAGAAGACCCTGATGCTGGAAAAAATTGAGGGCAGGAGGAGAAGGGGACTTCAGAGGATGAGATGGTTTGATGGCATCACTGACTCAATGGACATGAGTTTTGGTAGACTCCGAGTTGATGATGGACAGGGAGGCCTGGCATGCTGCAGTCCATGGGGTTGCAGAGTCAGACACGACTGAGCCACTGAACTGAACTGAACTGTGGTGACTTCATTTCTAATGTCCTCATGTTTAACAAACTTCATTCCTAGAATAACTCAGTTTCTTTGTGATGAGCTACTGCATTTACAAATCTTAAATTTTATTTGGAGTTTCCCAGGTGACTCCATGTTAAAGAGTTTTCCTGCAATGCAGGAGACACAGGTTCAACCTGTGGGTAAGAAAGATCCCCTGGAGAAGGAAATGGCAACCTTCTCCAATATTCTTTTCTGGGAAATCCCATGGACAGAGGATTATGTTATCCCATGTGGGCTACAATCTATAGCATTGCAAAGAGTCAGGCACGACTGAGTGACTAAACATAGAAGCAGCAGATTTTATTTGCTGTTATTTTACTCAGCAGTTTTGCATCTATCTTCTTGAGTAAAAATGGCCTGTAATTTTTCTCTTTTTGTTTGTCTCAGTTTTTTTTTTTTAATCAGTTTTCTTGGCCTCAGATAATGAAGTGTTTTGCTTTTATCTAGTTTCATTAAAGTTTCTACTTTTGTCTTTGTTATTTTCTTTGGCTGTGCTTTCTGTGAATTTAATTTACTTTCCTAAATTCTTGAGATGAGTGCTTAGCCCATGGTTGTTTAGTTTTTCTTCTTTTGTAATAAACATACATAATATTAAAAATATTCTTCTGACATGACTTTAGCTGCAGCCAACAAGTTTTGATATGTAGTCTTTTTATTATCAATTCAAAATGTATTAAAAATTCTACTTTTACTTTTGATATTTTTCTTTGACCCACAGCTTCTTAATGGCCTCTTCCAGAATACATGCAAACATATCTACAGATTTTCCTTTATCTAAATTACTAGTCTGCAATTATCAACAACAGCATTCTCTATGACTATTTTTGACTATTCTATACATGTATGGATCCATAAATAATACATGATTTTCCTGTGGACTTTCAAATATATATTTGTATATACTGTTTATATAAGATGTCAAATAAACATTGATCAAAAGATAACAGGCAGGGAATTATTAGTATCAGATAAAACAGAACTTAAATATTAGATTGAATATGAACAAAAAAATAAAAAAAAATTTCACAAGGAATACATAGGAATCATAAGTTGTGTACTACTAAAAATGTCATCGTATATAAAGCAAAAACTGACAAATTGTTCACAAACTGTCACTAACAATCATGATGAGATATTTCAGCTCAAGTCTGTAAGACACTCTGTAAGTCAAACAGCTAAAAGGAAGGTAGTTAGGATATAGACGTTTTGAATGAGACACTTACAGATAACAGGGCAGGGACTGGGTGGGTAAACAGAAAGAACTTTATACCAAAGAAATAGCAAGCATACCTTCATTTCAAGTACACAGTAAACATTTATTAAAATTGAGCTCTTACATTTCACATTCTCTAATAAAAAGTTGAACTAATGATTCAACAATAAATTGATAATGAAAGTTAGAAAGTTCATACATTTAAGAAGGCTCCTCTAAATTTCTAATAGAAGTTTTAAAATATTTAGAGTTAAAAATATAAATATTAAGTAATAAAATGTATTATATCTAAGATTATAACTGGAATAAATTTATAGGCATAAGCCTAAATGCCTTTAGTAAAAACAGCAGAATATTTGAAAAAAGAAAATGGGTTTAGCTCTTTCAACTCAAGAAGCTAGAAAGAAGAAATGAAGTGAAGTTGCTCAGTCATGTCCGATTCTTTGTGACCCCATGGACTGTAGCCTGCCAGGCTCCTCTGTCAATGGGATTTTCCAGGCAAGAATACTGGAGTGAGTTACCACTTCCTTCTCCAGGGGAGCTTCCCAACCCAGGTATTGGGTCTCCCGCATTGTAGGCAGATGCTTTTACCGTCTGAGCCACCAGGGCAAGATACTAGAAGCATAACAAAAAACAAACTCTTAATTAGGGAGAATAACATTTCAAAAGAAAATAAGAAATTAATGTAAAATGAATCAAAGAAACTAAAGACCAACAAAACTAAATATGTTTATTTAGTGAACTAGAAAAATAGTCACACTTCTAATGAGCGATCAAGAAAAACAAAAATATTTTAAAATATTATGAACTAAACAAACACAACCACAGATATATCAGTTTATAAAATCATAAGAAAACACTATAGGGAAAAGTTTTAAAAATTGAAAACTTGGATTTATTATAGAAATTTATAGAGACGTGAACTATAGCTGTATATATTGAGGTTAATAAATGCCAAAAACATAAGGTTAAGTTTTAAAAAAGAGTAGAATGATACAATATGGTTTATAATTTATGAGACATTCATATTCATATTTTAAATTTCTCAGGGTGGTTTTGTCTTAGATGGATTTTGTTTTTTAGACCTAATTTAATAAATCATGATCTTTTGTTAATTGTTAGCTTTGTTAAATGTAAATCTATTACATGTATTATATTTTTTCATCTGTTTAGTCTTATTCCCATCATCTCATTTTGTGTTTTCTGTTCACATTCTTTTCCTTTGTTCCCTTTTCCTCCTATTTTCTTTTGAATCAATAAAAAATTTCAATCTATTTTGTTTTTCTTTACAGGCCTAGAAGCTCAGTTATATTATTATTTCACTAGGAATTCTGGAATATTTTAACACATATAAAGTTAATTTTATTTTCTAAAAAATTCTGTAGCTATGCAACATTTTTTCCTTGCTCTCATACATAGTACAGAAGCTCTCATATTAAAACTATACACTAATTGTTTTAGTCTGTCATCTCATTATTGTTAATTAGAGTTACATTTCACATTCTAAAATATATGAATTGTTTTTGCCATCAATGAATAATTAAATTCATTGACACATTTTATTGATTTCTGAGTTCACCCCTCTGCTTGATGACAGTCTTTAATTTTTTTAAGTTGAGAGTGGTAGTTAACAGTCTTAATATCTATATATTTGAAAATCTCATTTTCATTCTTTTAGTTTAACTGGGTATAAAATTCTAGGTCACAGCTATTGACCTCAGCATCTTAAATAACACCACTGTCTTCTGGGGTTTCTTATTGCTAAAGAGAAATTTCCTGACAGTTTAAATGTCATTTTCTGCAAATAGTGTTTTGCCTCCAGCTTTAGGATTATTTTTAATATCTTCAATGCTTTAGTTCAGCTTTATGGTTTATCTTGCACACTTCTCAGAATTCAGTAATTTGTTATGAACATTTTTGTCTTTCTTCACTTTTAGGAAATTTATAGCTATATCTATTCAGATATTGTTTCTTCACCATTTCTTCTAGTCTCTGATTCTGGAGCCTCTCAGATCAGTCACTGCTATTTCTTTGATGTGTTTCCTTATCCCTTAAAAATTTGTTTTGCTCTTAGTGATGAATTCTTTGTGAATTCCTCAGTATAGTCATATAATTCATTAATTCTCTCTTTTCTATCATGTTGCTTCATCTTTAGAATTGTTTCACCTAATGGGTGTTGTATTTTTTCTTTTATTTCAATGACTGTATTTTTCACATACAGAGCCTGTGATTCAGTCGCTTTCATCGTCCCCTGGGCTTATTTAATTTATGTATGTATTAACATACCTATATTTTATTAACATATTGTATTTATGTTTTGTTTACGTTTTATGGATTCTTTTTTAAAAAAATATTTATTTATTTTTCTGCACCAGATATTAGTGGCACATAGGATCTTTGATCCTCTTGCTGCATGTGGTATCTTTAGTTGAGACGTGGGATCTAGTTTCCTGAGGAGGGCTCAAACTTGGGCCTCCTGTATGGGGAGCATGGAATCTTAGCCACTGGACCACCAGGGAAGTCCCATTTTATAGATTCTTGCTCTTGGTAAATAGGAATTATTCTTTCATTTGAGACTGTCATTGCCTTCCACCATCCCTACAGTGCTCTAGTTCTAGGTAGCAAGACAGCAGCAGTTTGTTTTGTTTTGTTTGTCCCCCAGCTTTATTTTTTCATGAGCAGGAGAACACCGTGTCCCCTGTTTTCAGGCAGTGAGTCTAGCTTTGGTCCTAATATCATCTAGTACTCTTAATTTCTCATCAGTAGCTGCTACAGCCTGAATCTGGACTCATGGATTCAGTCTGGCTTACTGTTTTCTATTCTATTTCTCATCTGTCCAAGAGTTTATCTTGATGAGCCTTGTTGACAGGTATAATGCCTAATACTATATTTTACCTAATATTGCTGTGCATGTGGTAAAAATGTGAATTCTGCTCCATTTTGTGTGTGTTTGTAAATTTGTTATTAGATTGAAAATTATAAATATAATCCTACTGCTACGATGTGTATTATGCCTCCAGATAAATTAGTAGGGAAAAAATTCAGGCAAGTAACCAAGAATTCTTGGTAACAATGAGATGATCTGGAATGGAAATAAGGAAACCTTATTTGCCACTTACAGTTCTGTATGCAGGAGTCAGGCAACCTTGGAATGATATCTGTGTCCCTCTAGTTATCTGTCAAACGGGATTTGTTGTAGATATATAAAATGAATAAATTTTGAACAACTGTGGCCTCCAAAATTTGATCTAATAAGTATCACTTACCACATTGTGGAATTCCATGGAGTAACATCATATTTTATAAGAAAAACAACCTTCCTTGATCAGATAAGCTTGATAATTCTGTTTAAATGAAGGAAAACAGATTTGTTTACTGCTAGAATCCCAGAACCTTTAATGTGCTCATGACGGGGAGTCTTCCTGAATGAGCCATCCATGCAACACTTTACAAGGTCAACACGAAACAAGCAGGTTTCATATTGGAACCTGCATGGAACAGGTTAGACTTGGAGCCTCCCTTCATATGGTTTGTAAGGAATACTTTTTTGGTTTTTTTGAGAGTTTGTGTTCTACAAAGCAAATGTTTAAAATTCAGTGTTTGATTTTTTAGTTAGAATGTACTTTCTAGAAGATAACATATTGGTATAAACTACAACTGATTGTCATCTTAATTTTGGTGGAACTAACTGGGTCGAGGTACAAACTCAAAGAACAATAATAACAACAACAACAAAAATCTGCCTAGGTCTTCAGCCCACTATTTAACCTCATTAGCATCCTACTCTAACCACTTACAGAATTAAAGGTAAAAGGAAACTTGAATGGGGCCTACCACAAATTCAGGGTCAGGATATTATATTTGGAAAGAGAGAAATCAGCCAGTTAAGGAGAACAATTTCATGGGGCTGTACTAATGGGCCCTGAAGTGCTAGATTCTGTTCTTATGGATGGCTACTCTAACCACTTAATTAGGTTGGATGAAGCCAGGACTTCTATTTCTTAAAAGGGAGCAGATGTCATTTGCCCGTTTTTATCCAATATGATGATAAGTAACCTGGACTACAAAGAGTTTTCAAATAGCACTGGTCAGCAATTTCAGTAATTATAGGATTTAGGGGATGATTTTTAAAATGAAAGTGTACTAGATCTAAAATATATGTATTAGTAGATATATTTTTAGTCATTGAGTCAGGCATATGTCATAAAAAGCAATATTTAGATATAGTTTGTTTATTTACATCTATATCTATCCTTATATACCTATAGTAAGCTTAATTTGCTCTATTATTTGAATTGATATTTTTATACATTTGTATCTTTCTTATAAGCTTCTATCTGGCTAATCGCTTGACTTCCTATATTGTACTTTCTTGAAATTTGAAATCATTTCTGAGAAACCCTTGGTAAATATCCTCATTGTTTGCTATGAAGTAAGATGTGAGAACAGAGAGAGATTGCAACACAAGCTGAGACTGAGTTCTTAATTCCTATTTAGAGATACTTCCCCTCTGGCAATTCCTCAGACAGGAGCAAAAAAAGTGAGGTCATAATTTTGGAATTTTAGAATCATTTTAAGGGACCCCAGAGGTCATGGACTTAATATTGCTGCTTTCTGATGGTAATCTGTAATAGTCATTTAAAAGATGCTTGTAGCCTGTATCATTATTTCTGATGACTTTTAAATATAGCAAGCAATACCCTAATTAATTAATTTCCATATATTTATTTTCTTGCCTTTTGCCTCATTTATCCCCAGGCATCATAAGAACATAAAAGAAAAAACTTCTATAGTTGAATAAAGTCATTTATTTCGTTCTTAGTTGCTTAATATGCTCTGCCCACCCTCATCCCTTGTCTTCAAACAAAGAAGGATTTGAGTTGGCTTAGGGAAGAATGGCTCCCTAGCAAAAGCAGAATTAAGTTGAGACACCAAATGCCCTCATGATCTGACTCTAACTTAGCACTCCAGTTGCAGCTCTTATGACTCTGTCTTGAAGTTGCTATTCTATCAGCACTTAATCTCATGCAGCTGACTCATGGTTGAGTCTGATTTCTCTATCTGCGGGAATGGTCTCTCTTCCTACCCATGGCCGGCTTGTCTCTTGGCCTGGTGAACTCTCACTTGTTCACTAAAGCTCCGTAAGCAAGACTAGGGACTTCCCAGATGGTCCAGTGGTTACGACTCCATGCTTCCACTACCGGGGGCACGGGTTCAGTCCCAGGTTGGGAGACTAAGATGCTACATGCCATGTGGCCGAAAAATAAGTGTACAATAAAAATAAAACTGCCTAAGTGAGGCCTTGCCGAAACTCTTGGGTTGATAAGTGCTTTTTTCTGGACTCTCATAATATCTCGCGCCAGTATTCTTGCCTGGAGAATCCTAGGGACGGCGGAGCCTGGTGAGCTGCCGTCTATGGGGTCGCACAGAGTCAGACACGACTGAAGCGACTTAGCATAGCATAGCATAGCATAATATCTCATGCAAGGCCTACCTTGGCAAATTCTGTAATGTATTATGTTTATGTGTTTAGTTCCTCCTTGCTTGAAAAGAAGAGATACATCTCTTTCTTCATGTTACCAGTGTATAGTACAGTAGGTGCCCAGTTCATGTTTACTGGGCTCATGAGTGCCATGTGGTATAATTGCACAATAAAATATTTTATAGTTAGGTAGGTAAACTCCACTAAAATGAAGATTAAAAACCAAAGCTTTTTAAACAACGAAGAAAGTTCAAAAGATTGGAGATAGAAATTTCTGAAGACTTTAGTGAATGATAATTGCTCTCTTGTATCACTGAGGTATTGATGTGTTCAATATAAATGAATTTATTGTATGTGCCCCAGTGGGCAAGTGACATGCTGAGTAGGATTAAGAAGCTGACTCTATTCTGGCCCTGAAATTGGCTCTATTCTTACACCAAACTGCATTGCCTTCATGGTTCTCTGCTGTATTCCACAACTCAAAATAGGTTCTTTTTCTTTGGATGTATTTTCAGAGTACATGGCACAGTACAATCTCTCTGGCTTACAGACTGGCTTGAAAAGTGGATTTGCTATTGCTGTTGTTGAGTCACTCATTTGTGTCTGACTCTTTGCAATCCCTGGACTGCAGCACGCCAGGCTTTGCTGTCTTTCACTATCTCCCTGAGTGTGCTCAGATTCATGTCCACTGAGTCAGTGATGCCATCCAACAATCTCATGCTCTGTTGCCCCCTGCTCCTCTTGTCCTCAGTAGTTTCCAGCATCTGGATCTTTTCCAATGAGTCGGCTCGTCACATCAGGTGGCTAAATTATTGGAGCTTCAGCTTCAACATCAGTCCTTCCAATGAATATTCAGGGTTGATTTCCTTTAGGATTGACTGGTTGGATCTCCTTGCAGTCCAAGGGACTCTCAAGAGTTTTCTCCAGCACCACAGTTCAAAAGCATCAATTCTTCTGCTCTCAGCCTTCTTTATGGTCCAATTCTCACTACCATATGTGACTACTGGGAAAACCAGGGCTTTGACTATTTGGACCTTTGTCGGCGAAGTGATGTCTCTGCTTTTTAATATGCTGTCTAGGTTGTTCATAGTTTTTCTTCCAAGGATTTGCTATAGGATAAGTTAAATTCTGAATATGGTGGTAGAAAAGGACCGAAGAGATTTTTCAAATTTACCATTTGCTGTGAGTTAACCTTTGGATTATATGAGATTTCAGGCTTTCTGCTCTCAGGCCCTGAAGACAGTGACTGAGTTTTATTAGCATTAGCAATTAACTGTTTAGAACAGTTTAGGCTGTTCTCAGCAGCACAAAGTCCATGCTTAATAAATGTTCAATGCCTGACATGCTCATCCAATAATTTGTGCATCAAAGAATAATTTGTTAATTATTATTACAGTGATCTCTATATTTGTTTTCTGATTCAAAATCCCCCGTGTTTCCCATAAATATAGATATGAGATGTTTTGCTGCTGATAGTATTTTGTTCAAAGATAAAAGATATGTTGACCTAAATTAACTACAGAAAGCCAAGAACGTCAATTGGGGCTTTAAAAAAATTATCTTGCTTCCCTTACAGACACTTTGATCTTAAAGTATCATGCTGTCTGTAATCTCCTTACTTCTTAATCCCACTGACTGAAAATATCAATATTCTAGCAGGCTCAAGTGGGATGTTTCTGTGGAGGTGAAAGGGGGTCAGGGGAGGAGGAGGAAAAAAGGCAGGAATAGAAACCAGATTTGTCATCTTGAGCTCTCTCCCAACTGCCAAACTTTCAGATACAAATTCTTACTTGACTTTTCTCTTTGGATGTCTAATTGCTGTTTGAAATTTACCATATATAAAAATGAACTTTTTCGTTTTCTCCACTTCAATGACTTCTGATCCTGCCATTTCCAACCATCTCATCAGCACGAGCTTCATCTTCCTCTCTGACTTCCAATCTTTACTCTTTCTTTACTGCTGTCTTCTCTCAAATCCATCTCTAAACCATCTGCAACCTCAATAGTTTCTGCCTTCAATTTAAATGAGAATCTGACCTTTCCTGTCTCTCTACAGCCACCATTCTAATCTAAGCAACCAAAATCCCTCACCTGGACCACACACCAGCTGACCAACAGATTTGCTTGTTTTACCTTTCCCCTGTGTCGCCTATTTTTAATGGCATTTCTATAATCCTTTTCAGGTTTAAGTCAAGTTATGTCTTGTCTCTGCTCAGAAGCCTCCAATAGCTTCCCGTCTCTTCCGGAGTAAAATTCAAAGTCTGTCCCGTAGGAGACCAGCCATTGGAGGATCTCATTTTCTGTGCTTTCTCTCTGGTCTTCTTCAAGCACATCACATCCCCTCCTTTCTCAGGGCGTTTGCCTTGACCTCTCTCTGCTAGAATGCTGTTCTCCAGGTGTCCTCCTGTCTCACTCCCTGATCTCCATCCTGTCCAGGTGTTATTGCATTATTGAGGCTTTTTTTTTTTAACCTGTCTACCTAAAATAATGACACCCTCACCTCCATCACTCCCTGACTCCTTCCGTTACACTGCTTTTTTATTCCCTTTATTATCTGTCATACAATATATTTACGTGCTTTATTTTTTTTACCTTCTGTTTCTTTTCATTAGAGCATAAATTCCATTTGATAATAATTTCTTTTCCTCTGTGCTTTGTCCTCACATTCCGAGCATTGGACATAGTGAACACCAAGTAAACATTCAGTGACAAAATAAATGAGCTTGAAAATGATTAACAAAGCATGTGCTTGTCCATCGACTCATCTGCCCCTCATGAGGAGCCTGTAATAATAACGGGTCAGGAATTCTTACTTCTGTGGTGGAAAAATTAAAAAAAAAAAAAAAAAGACTTCAGAAGTGTCTTTAGAATTCTTGACATAGACCCACAAAAATCTAAAAAAGCAATAGAGAGCACTCCCAAGTCTATGACATAGGGTGTCTCACAAAACCAGAATGCAGCAACATGTCAATAGGGTATCAATAGAGGCTGGGGGATGGGAACACTGTCAAGGTGACTCTGGCTTCTTCCCTAGGAAGGCATAAGAATACACGAGACTCAGTCTCCCTTTCCGATACTGCCTCTTCTCTTCTTTCTACATTATTTTCTCCCTGCAAATTAGCTTTTTCTGTTACTTTGTCCATGTGACAGAATGACACTTTCCATAGCTTACCTTTAATCAACTCTGTTGGGGGAGAAAATCTGATGAATAAGGTCTAATTTGCTGTGGGTAAGGAGTATGCAGACGAGATGGACCTTGCTTCTCAGAAAAATGGGAATCATTTCAAATTGGTCATATGCCCCTAAAAATATCTGTTTAGAAGTGGAAAAAGCATATCCCCAAAGTGACGCATTGAAGGAGGGTAGAGGCTGGCTCTGAAGTGGGGTCCTCTCTTCCTAATCTTATGCTTTTCAGACTTCTCCATATGTACTCTTTAGTGAGTTACCTGTGAAACTTCTATATGCCTTCGATGACCATTAGCAAGATTGGCTAGGTTAAAAAGACAAAATAAAAAGGGTCTAATTTAACATTTAAATTTAAATTTAAGGAGGAGAAAAAAATAGCATATAGGAAGGGGAACTTTGAGATTCTGAGAACCCAACCCCAATTACCGTGCTGCTGGAAAGAGGACTGCAGCAGTCAGGCCACTTGCTCAGGCTGCTCTTCACATCCAGGGTGTTGGAGAGTGTGGGCGTAGAGAAGTACTTGCTTCTTTTGTGTTTCCAGAGAGTCTGCCCAGTGGAGCATCAAGGGCATGGGTCTGGCATAATTCCAGCACTGGTGAGCATAATCCTGCTCTGTAAAATATTTATTTTATCAAATTTATTTCAACTTCATTCCTTTCTGAGAAAGGAATGGAGTCAGCTCAGTGCTACTATTGCTTTATAAAAAATGTGATTTACTTTCCTTTCTGCCCAGAGTTAATTTAGCCCCATTGTGTCCTTGCCCCAAGTTCATGGGAATGTGACTTCACTAGGGAAGAATCCACATAAAGACTGTACATTATACTTTAATGTCAGAAAGGTGGATGAGTTGACATCTTAGACTGGAGAGTGTATCACCCTTTTACTAAGAGATGTAATAGCAGAAACAGTCTTGACTGTGGAAACTGCCATAATAACTGCTCTGCTCATTTTTTATTGATGATGGATAAAAATTCTCATAATACTGAAGCACAGTAACTTGCTGGAATATAGCTTCAGGCTGCCCCTAGGGCAGACTTTATTTATGCATCCCTACTTTCACTATTTGTAATGATGATGATAATAATATTAACAATAATAATAATAAATATAAGTACTTTCTGAATTACAATAGGAACTAGAAGTTTCAGCTATTTTCACTTTGACCTACTCTGCTGTATCTTCTTTTTAAATATGTAATGCAAGAAACACCATTATAATCCTCACCATTGTTCTGGTTGCTAATAGACCTGTGCTAGCAATTTGGAACAGAAAGTGAAATCTGCCCACTGTGGGTTTTTCTGGTTTTGCAACTCTTATGGTAGCCTTTTTAAAAATTATTAATTTATAAATTGCCCTGAGCCTTACGGAGTATAAGCAACTGAGTAGGCTGAGGGAATAAAGTTGCATAAATCACTATTAAGTTAGTAGCATAAACCATAGTGACCTTACGATGGCTCAGTACAGTAGTTGTGGAGAACAGGCACAACCACAAAGTTTCAAAAATCTAAAAAAGAAGTATATTTTAAAATACATAGATTTGTATCATAATTTATAAAAACAGTTAAAAATGTGGATTAATGGAGAACCCAAAGAATCAACAAAAACCAATAAGATCAGGATAATGTATAAAATTCTTATATAATTGGATATTTTGAGGACTTCACAAGTGTTCATGAGTTATCAAATTGTAATCAGGATAAAAAGGACAAATCACAAGTGATAATCATGCATTCCTTGAATTGGGCTTGCAGCCCACCCAGACTTATGAAACTCATCACTGCATTTACTTGGTTGTTTTTATTGGAGTATAATTGCTTAACAATATTGTGTTAGTTTCTGCTGTACAACAGCATGAATCAGCTATACGTATACATCCATCCCCTACACCTTGGCCCTCCCTGCCACATTCCCCGACCCCACCACTCTAGGTCATGACAGAGCACCAAGCTGAGCTTTCTGTGCTTTACAGCAGCTTCCCGCTAGCTATCTGTTTTCCACGTGGTAGTGTATATATGTCAGTCCTGATCTCCCAGTTCATCCCACCCTCTACTTCCTCCACTGTGTGTAACATGTTCATTCTCTATGTCTGTGTGTCTATTCCGGCCTTGGAAATAGGTTCATTTGTACCATTTTTCTAGATTCTACATGTATGCATTAATAGACAATATTTGTTGTTCTCTTTCTGACTTACTTCACTCTGTATGATAGACTCTAGGTCCATCTGCATGTCTACAAATGACCCAATTTTTTCCTTTTTATGACTGAGTAATATTCCATTATATATATGTACCACATCTTCTTTATCCATTCATCTGTTGATAGACATTTAGATTGTTTCCATGTCCTGGATGTTGTAAATAGTGCTGCAATGAACATTGGGGTACATGTCTCCTTTTGAATTACAGTTTCCTAGGAGTGGGGTTGCTGGGTCATATGGTAGTTCTATGTGTAGTTTTTAAGGAATTTCCGTACTGTTCTCTGTAGGCTATATCAGTTTACATTCCTACCAACAGTGCAGGAGGGTTTGCTTTTTTCCACACCCTCTCCACCATTTATTATTTGTAGATTTTTTTTTTTTTTGATGATGGCCATTCTGACTGGTGTGAGGTGATACCTCATTGTAGTTTTGCTGTCCAGAACACCATATATAGTATAACTTTGTCAGGTGCAATGGGAGGAATTTCTGTCTAATTTTAGTACTAGCAACACTAGTACTTCTGAGTAATGGGTTCATTTCGTACTTAATGGTCTCTGGGAACTATCTAATTGACCACATTTCCCTTTTCATACTGGCAATAGGAGAGAAAAATTCTCATTTATAGCCTTCCCAAAGCAATGTAGAGATCCATATAGTAAGTGTCTTCTTATCATTTCTGAATTCATTTTAGGTTCCTCTAACATGTTTTTATTATGTTTAGTTAGCTTTAAACATCTGGTTAACTGCCTTACTTAAATCCTTTCTGGAATGAATGTGGGAGTTAGGGAGGAAGAGAAAAGGGGAGAAATTTAAAAATTTTAGACTTCGACATAAATATAGTTTTCTACTACAATTGTAAAATCTATTTTTTCCTGTATTTACAAAAGAGATAACTAAATTCCCTTTAAGGGATTCGTATCCTTAACGCTAAATACCTTTGATAGTAAATATCAGTTTTAGCTTGTATCATGTTCATGGATATAACTATTAATCCACATTGAATATTACTGTGGGGTTTAATACTGTGGGATAGTTTATTAATAGGTTCCTTGCCTCTGTTCCAATTTATTCCTCTATAAAATGGCAGTAATTGCATGTACCTTGAAGGCTCGTAAAAATTAAAGATAATCTCTATGAAGAACAAATCTTAACCTTTTTGTCCCTAAATGTTCTAATCTGTAAAATGGGTATAAAATAGTACCTATGTCACAAGTAGGTTTGCGAATATTAAATAAGAAGGCATAGTAACAAATTTACAAAAATTCCCAGTACAGTATAACTTTTATTCTTATTATTATTTCTCATATTTTTATTTTACAAAAATTTTATAAATACCCAAAATTAATTTCTCCAACTTAAAGGTTGGACATAGAGGTTTACTGAAATAATCCATAGTACGCTTCTTAAATGGTCTTAAAATAGCCAGGTTTTAAAAGTCACTTAGTCTACCAGTGCCTCCTTGGACTTCTGTTTACGTTGATCCTAAATAACACAAGCTCAGCTACTGTGGAACTGTAGTTGTCAGCTGGGTGATTTTGACCCCTCTGCACCCACTCCCTAATGCTAAACAACTTTGATAGTAAATATCAACTTTAATTTGTACCATGTTCATGGTACATTTGACAATGCCTGGAGTCATTTTTGATTGTCATAGCTGGAGAGGGTATGCTCATGGCATCTAGTGAGTAGAGACTAGAGAGGCAGCTGAACATCCCAGAATACACAGGATTGGCCTGACACCAAAAAGTGATCTAGCCCTGTCGACAGTGCCATGGTTAAAATTCCTGGTTAGTTTTTTTTTTTTTTTTTCTTGGCCAAAAGGTGAGTAACAGAAGGAACTGTCAGAAAACTGGTGGAAATCAAAATCTTTCTCATTCAGTTACTGCTGTTTCTGCATTTCCGCCAAGATTTTAGTTTTCAGTTTAGTTTTTAGTCACAAGCTTAACAAATACAGTAAGAAAATTAGGAAATGTAGCATGGTATAGTTTAAAAAATTCTGGCAACCATCATTACCCACTTGCCTCTAAATGTACAAACAGTTCTATCTTCAAAAAGTCACTTAGACCCACATGAAGGATCTCAGAAAGAGCTGTGAGAGTCCACCTCTAGCACACATCCTAGAGGAACTCTCATGCAAGTGAGTCCATGGGGCTATGGAGAACAATATTTTGGAAATGGTGAAAAGTGTCTAAAGGCCCACAAAAAGGAAATGAATAGAGAAAATAAATTTTAAAAAAGTGAACTAGATATGTTTCAAAGTGGATAGAGGTCAAAGATAATCTGAGTGAAAAAAAGTAATTTATAAAACAGCTTGTTAGGGTACCACCATTTCTATAAGAATTTTTTCTGGTGGGGACTACTGCACAATTGCACTCATCTCACATGCTAGTAAAGTAATGCTCAAAATTCTCCAAGCCAGGCTTCAGCAATACGTGAACCGTGAACTTCCAGATGTTCAAGCTGGTTTTAGAAAAGGCAGAGGAACCAGAGATCAAATTGCCAACATCCCCTGGATCATCAAAAAAGCAAGAGAGTTCCAGAAAAACATCTATTTCTGCTTTATTGACTATGCCAAAGCCTTTGATTGTGTGGATCACAATAAACTGTGGAAAATGCTGAAAGATGGGAATACCAGACCATCTGACCTGTCTCTTGAGAAACCTGTATGCAGGTCAGGAAGCAACAGTTAGAACTGGACATGGAACAACAGACTTGTTCCAAATAGGAAAAGGAGTACGTCAAGGATGTATATTGTCACCCTGCTTATTTAACTTATATGCAGAGTACATCATGAGAAACGTTGGGCTGGAAGAAACACAAGCTGGAATCAAGATTGCCAGGAGAAATATCAATAACCTCAGATATGCAGATGACACCACCCTTATGGCAGAAAGCAAAGAGGAACTAAAGAACCTCTTGATGAAAGTGAAAGAGGAGAGTGAAAAAGTTGGCTTAAAGCTCAACGTTCAGAAAACTAAGATCATGGCATCTGGTCCCATCACTTCATGGGAAATAGATGGGGAAACAGTGGAAACAGTGTCCGACTTTATTTTTTGGGGCTCCAAAATCACTGCTGGTGGTGATTGCAGCCATGAAATTAAAAGATGCGTACTCCTTGGAAGGAAGGTTATGACCAGCCTAGATAGCATGTTTAAAGGCAGAGACATTACTTTGCCAGCAAAAGTCTGTCTAGTCAAGGCTATGGTTTTTCCAGTGGTCATGTATGGATGTGAGAGTTGGACGGTGAAGAAAGCTGAGTGCCAAAGAATTGATGCTTTTGAATTGTGGTGTTGGAGAAGACTCTTGAGAGTCCCTTGGACTGCAAGAAGATCCAACCAGTCCATCCTAAAGGAGATCAGTCCTGGGTGTTCATTGGAAGGACTGATGTTGAAGCTGAAACTCCAATACTTTGGCCACCTCATGTGAAGAGTTGACTCATTGGAAAAGACCCTAATGCTGGGAAGGATTGGGGCAGGAGGGGAAGGGGATGACAGAGGATGAGATGGCTGGATGGCATCACCGACTCGAGGGACATGGGTTTGGGTAGACTCCGGGAGTTGGTGATGGACAGGGAGGCCTGGTGTGCTACGATTCATGGGGTTGCAAAGAGTCAGACATGACTGAGCGACTGAACTGAACTGAACTGAGGGAGGTCATGGAACTTTCCTCACCAGGGATAGAATCCGTGCCTCCTGCATCCGAAGTGCAGACTCTTAGCCACTAGATCACCAGGCAAGTCCAAGAGTCTTAAAAGAAAAAACAAAACAAAAAAACAAATATCAGCAGTCAGGATCCTTTGGCTGTATTTGCAGAAATTTAGTGACAGTGGCTTAACCAAATCCAGGTTTACAATTTTGTCTTGTAACAGTTCAGTTGAAGGAGATCCAGATGAAGGTAGCTCCAAGAAGCCATCAGTCAGGTCCCACAAAGTGAAGGGATGGGACGCTTATATGATTTATCAGGTCTGGTGGTCCAGAAAGGGGACAGGGTATATGATGATCACTTGTAAATATGTTTAATTAGTCCATTTCTGATGGAGAGCTTGACAATAGTTTTCTGGGGTCCTCAAACCTGCAACCAGAGTTCCTTGCCTAAAGCTCATTGTATCTTTCTTTTATCTTCAAGATGATGAGAGTTTCCATGCTACACAGTGCATTCATGCATCAGGTCCATAGAGAGGGAGGGTAGAAGGTGACTCTGTACCTGAATCTGAATATATACACTCTTACCAAGAAAATGATGGTTTTTTTCCAAAAGCTTCATCTTCTGAAATTCTGCTTCCACCTTCTTGACCAAAACTAGGTCACATCCTCTTCTCTGCTCTCTTCCCCTCTCCTCTTTAGCTGCACAAGAGCCAGGAGGGGATGATGAATGGCCTTCTTGGACACTGCTTCCTGGGCAAGACCAGGGTCCTGATGGAAGGGAAGAGGGGAATGACGATGATTAGGTGGACAAACAGAATCATCTGCCTCAAGTATTACAAAATGTTTAAAGATGGGAGGTGAAGATATAAAAACATGGGCTTGGAGAATATATCCCAAATTTATTAGAGTGTGTGCCTCTAGGGAGGGAGAGAGAATCCCATTGAGTAGGCATACAAAGCGGATTTTCCCCTTCATTCCTATTTTATTTATGTGTTTAATATGAAAGATTTCTGAAGCAGATATGTTATAATATTAAATTTTAAAAATCTGCATCTTCAATATATGAAACGTATACTCTGTTCTATTATGTAAGTTTTCGAAGTTAAGGAAAAATCTCATAACTTTTGTTAACCTGCAAATTACTTGGGGTGGTGGTATGTATTCTTTTGTCTCGAGAGAAAGACAGACATGAGTAAATCTGCCCAGATAATGAGACAAGTGAGGATTGGGATGAAAATTGGAGGGAGCAGCATCCTCACTGGCCACAGAGCTGGACAGTCCTTGGAAGCACCAACCCCCAAACCCATATTGCATACAGCTTCCCTCAGATAGATACTCTGAAACAATTAACTAGGATTTAAGCAGAACCATGGGGAAAAATTGTTAAGTATTCATGATTCGTCTCATTCTCAGTGAAAGTCAGCATAAAAGCTTGCACGTACAATGTTTCCAAATAGGTGACAGTCCTAACATTTTCTTTCATAAGAGGTAGGTCACACGGGATACTCATACAAGAGGTGCTTTTATGAAAGACACTTCATCCACCTCACCACCACCAAAAAAAATCTTAAAAAGTGTAATGAATTATTTTCCAAAGCTGATGATTTCAGAGCACTCATTTTCATGAAAGTCAAAGTCACCCCCACTCAGTAATGAATTCCTTTTGGATGCAATTCAGACTTTCCAAGGTTACCAATTCATATTTTACAGAAAAAAAAATTATTACCAGTCTTCAAGAGTTATGCATGAGAAGTTGAGGAACAAAAAGTTGAGGAAACCAAAGTCCCAGGATGAGGTGACTGGGCATTTCCTGAGCACTTGAAGAGCTTATTTTCATGCCAAGGAAGAAGCCTGTTTAGAACAGGTTTTAATTTATGTAAATGAAGAAGTCAGAGAAAGAATAAAAAGGAAGACTTGGTGATTTTCTTTCACTTTCACCTGCTGCAGACTCATGGCCCTGTGACCTAAAGTGCTTCTACAAAAGAGGAAGAGCTTGGAAGGGTGAAGGAGGGAAAAATTCTGTGTCAGGGAAACTCACAAGGCCCTCTGTAAAACAATCCCACATCTTCCCTGTCACAGTATCTTTTATTAATTCGTCTAAGGAAATATGGTAGGGGCTTCAGTATGAGAAGGGGGAAAAATGAGTTTTATTTTTTCTAACTCCATTAAATACAGAAAAGGAGACAATAGAAAGAAAACACTATGGCGTAATTAATCCCAGGACCAGAGAAACAACAGCAGCAATTTTCTTTGAACAAATGTGGACAACACAAATCTCTCTTTGTGAAGAAGCAGGCAAATTGTTGGGTTGTCTAAAAAGCTAATCTGGGTTTTTCCACAGCATCTTGGCTAACCAAACTTTTTGGCCAACCCAATACTTTAATATTCCTGAGGATCGGAGTTCTTGGCAGCAAATCAGTTTAGGGCCCAAAGAACCAAAGTGCTAATTTTGTCCCATTCTGATGACACTGACAGATGTTCATTATCTTATGGAAGAGGCTTGGACCCACTTCCAGGGACAGCAGGACAATTTTCTGGTCAAAGCTAAGTTTGGAAAATTTCAGACCATTGGGAAAAGTGAATCTATTTAGATTGTGAAGTAGGTTTGTGCTCACTGCTGCTCACTGATGGATAGAATCATTTGTAATGTGTTCCTGCCTGTGGAGCTGAACCTTTGGACTTGAGCTGTCATTCAAACCCAAAAATATGACCTTTGCTAGCCTTTTGGTACCCTGAGTGCTTATTTCCTCAGTTGTTTAAGAAAACAAAAAAAACAAACCTTGCATCCAGAATGGTTATGAGGATTAAAATAATTTGTATGAAAGCATTGGGTAAACTCTGAAATGTTGAGCAAAGAAAATCGTCTTAAGGGTGTTATAAGATGCTATGTTATTAGCAGAAAACTAAACATGTTCAATTTTTTGTTCTGTTGTATGTATTTTGCTTTTGTGCACAGGTCATTTGATCTTGAATGCACCATTCATGAGAGTAAACCTAGGATGCCCCTTCCCTTCTTCCAGCTTTCATTTCTTCGCCTTCAAAGAGGTAAGGAGATCTAACATCCCTTCAAGCTCAAAGGCTCCAAAGGTATGTGACTCAAAGTACAAACAAAGAGCAGAATCTGTCTTGAGTAAAATCCTTGTGGGAGCAAATCGGAAAGGAAATCAACCGCATGACATGAGTAAAAGAGCATCGTTAAGGTAATTGAAGCTAAAACATAGAAATTGGTTGATATTTGCTTTGGCTTCTCCATGAAATTAGAGAAATGAGGTCTGTATCCTTTGGAAGATTTTGATTGAAAAGAAGATTTTTATTAAATTTTAGAGAAGTCATGAGGCAAGGATGAATTCTCTGGTAGCTGCTCAGGTAGTTCCTGAACATTCTCCCTTTAAGGGACTGGAGCTTTGATGAATGCAGCTGTCACCCCCAGAGGTGTCATGCACAGGATAACAAATGGCTCAGCACTGGGATGTTCAGTCTTCTATGGAAGAACACAGAACACATAGATTCGAGGGGAAGCTGATTTTGCTTGGTGCTGGGTTTACATCTGGGCAGGTAGGTGTGCAGTTTTCAGACATGAATTACCAGGATGCTGTAGATCACTGGCACTTAGGCTATGAAGAGGCGTGTGTGAGCTGCAGATCCAGGGATGTCTGAGAGCTCAGTCAGGTCTGACTCAACAGCCTTGAGAGTAGAAGCAACAGCAGATCCAAAAATACCAGCCACAGAGGCTCAGGCTGCTAACTCTGAAGCCAAAATAAACCAGGCTGAATGAACTTTTTTGTCACATCTGATTCAGCAGCATGCAGCTGAATGGACTGCTTCCCCCGAGAGAAGTGGTAGACATCTGCTCTTAAATATGACTGACATTTTCCCCAGCTAGCGTTTTCTCTCAAGCTTTTGTGTCCTAGATTGCTGAAGTTTAATCTTAAACTTTTTTCAGAGTTAATGAAAGAGGTTGTAATCTGCAAGTATAGACCTTGTATGTCTTCCTTTTCTGAGATTGTTTTTGCTGTGATAGAGATTGCTAGAATGTGATGTGCCCAATAAGTCTTCCTTTCAGCCCACTGAATCTATAAAAATAAATGTCACTGCACCCTCACATGTGACAAATGAGCATCTTTTGTCCTGGAGATGTACTGGGAACACACTTTAGATGATTCTGAAGGTCCGAATAGTGCTTTTAAGTCTTCTGTGGTGCTTTCGCATGAGCAGTGTCCCACCACTTTGAGCCTGGAAATATGGCTAAGTTCAGACAAAACCTCTCCAGAACAGCTGCATCCTTTGAAAAGAAGAGAAAAGATTATCTCCAAAATCACTCCAGGTCCACAATGAGCTCTTGCAATGATTGAGGGGTCCTACAGTGACCGTCCCACAGTGATTAAGAGCCATCACCTACAAAACATGTTTTCCGAAAATAAACAACTTTCATTTCTTTTAAATCGGCCCTCTCAGATCTCCTTTCTTTTTTGCATCCCCTCTTATATTTCCAAGTATATGTTGGGAGCTTGGCTGGAAACTTCAGTCCTACACAAAACCCAGAGAGAACTAAAATGAACCCTTCACAGGCGTGAAGACAGGTGGTAGGGCATGAAGTTTTGACAAAGTATAGTACCGTGTGTGTGTGTGTAAAAGCCATAGATATAAATTTCCTCAAAAGCAAGAGTGATGACTTATTCATCTGTGTGTCCCTCACATAGCTGGCAGTGGCTTATATGTGATAGACTTTTAAAGATATTTGTTGAGGCCATTGATCAGTCATAGGGCAAAATATTATTCTACAGATACTGTAAAAATCAACATGGAACATAGACGGATGAAGAAAGCAAGGTCCCAATTCCAGAGTTTCCGCAAGGTTAGGTTCCAGGCTTCAAATTCACAAAAACCCTAAAACAGGTACTCTTTGTTTCTCCGCGTGGGGTTATGTATCCCTTCATAGAGGTAATACTGACAAGACTGAGAGCTGAATTTGTTTATCATAAAGATGTAAATTAACCCACAGTTTTTGCAACTCGTTGGTATTTTTTTATCTTTAAAGATTTAATTAGTATATTATCCCATTTATATGAACTCATCTATCTATCTAGCTAGCTAGTTGTCATCTATCTATGTCTATCTATCTATCATCTATCATTTTTCTATCTGAAATAAAATATTCATGAAAGAATGATTATTATTTTTAATGATTAATGATGAACATTGCAGTATAGTGGGATCCCATGTGATTTTTGTCCTCTTACTTTTCTATATGTTTGAAATCATTGCATTGAACACGTATGACTTGTATAATCCGAGAAAAGCAGCAAAATTATATTCATTATGAAAAAAAAGAAATAGGATTCAGCTGATTTGTGAATGAGGCAAGTCAAAGATGACAACTTAGACTGAGCCAAAATAGCTGGAAGGTTGGTGGTTTTGTTAACAAGCATTGTGGGTTCAAGAAAAGGAGCTGATTTCCCAGATGGCTCAGTGGGTTAAGAATCTGCCTGCAATCCAGGAGACACGGGTTCTACCCCTGGATTGGGAAGATACCTTGGAGGAGGAAATGGCAACCCACTCTAGTATTCTTAGCTGCAAATGGCGAGAGGAGACTGGGTAATGAAAAAAGATGAGAAATGGAAGGTGAGGATTCTCACATCACCAGGGGAGTGGCCACAAAGAAAAGGCATTCCAGGAACCCAAGGCCCAGTGCTGAGGAGGAGGATGGCTGGAAAACCCTGTGGTGTTTGGTGAGGAGGCCTCCTTTTTAATTAATTTTATTGGAGTATAGTTGATTCACAATGTTGTGTTAGTTTCAGGTGTACAGTTGAGTGAATCAGTTATAATATATCCACTTTTTTAGATTCTATTCCTGTATGTCATTAGAGAATATTGAGTCGAGTTCCCTGTATGAAACACAAATATCATGATATTGCTTATATGTGGAATCTTAAAAAAATGGTGATTATGTCTTTTTCTACATTCATGCAGAAGAGTTTCTTGGCATTATATTATCAAAGAATAATAAACGTTAGGAAAAGCTCAAAAAATGATAAATGAACAAAGCAGAGTATATACATAAATATGTTTTATGTAAAAACATATCTTAACTTTATAAAAAACTATAGATGTAAATAAGCACAGAGAAGTAATATACTCACAAGTAGTTTTTTAGCAGCTATTATGTGCCATCCACTGGGGACCCAGAGGTGAACAAGACAGGTACTCTTGACCTTTAGGTTTTCATTATAAGTAGGATAGATGGTAAACAAATAAACTTATAAAGTAGAGATAATTTCCCCTAGTGATAAAATCTAGGAATAAAATAAAGATAGAGATGATGGAGATTATTCAGAAAAGGAAAACATGATGGTCTCTCTGAGGACCCTGCACTTAAGCTGGAATCCAAATGAAGAGAAGGAGCCAGCTCTGCGGGAATGGGAGAATGGATGGGAGTCGTCCCAGGTAAAAGCACCAATAGAACAAAGACTCCCAAATAGAAAGAAGCTTGGTGAATTCTGTAAACAGACAAACTTTCCGTGTGTCTGGAGCAGCGAAGTGGTTATAATAGAGTCTAAGACATGGCCCATGGCCTCAGACAGCTCACAGAGACATAAACAAGTCATTGCATATATCATGATAACCACTGGGAAAGAGATTAGTGCAAAGTGCTGTCAGTACATAGTAAAGGTGAGTGGCTTGGTCCAGGAAGCAGGCAGATGTGGTCTTTGCACTAAGCCTTCTGAAGCTTTTGTGGGGTTTCTACCAGAGCTGGAGATCATTGCTGGGTGAGATGTATTGCTAGAAGGGGATAATCAGCAGGGGAAAACATCACTAAGACAGTTTAAAGAGAAGCTGTAGGATTACAGCTACCTAATACAGGAGAAACAGCCTTGTTCAGCCAGATCTGAGAAGAGGGGAAGACTTCTGGGGACCACTGACCTGTCTATTCTCCTGTAGATTCTTTTTCATGACCATGATAAGTGACAAAACCCACAGCTCTACATCCACATTGTCTTACCCAAAGTCCTCATCAGCACTGCTGCTTCAAAGGAAACCCTAGAAACCAGGGACCCCGGGCTGGAGGATGTCTCTGCTCCTAGAAGATGCCTGTGCTCACGTTCTTGGGTGCCCTTAGGATACAGAATAATCTTTGCTGATGGAGTTGTTCTTCCTCCCCTAAAAGTCAACTCTGGGTGGGGAAATGGGCCACCCGCAAGATCTGAGGGGTGATTAGACAAGGAATTAATAATGGAGTGGTGGCAATAGACAGCATTGTTGCATTGAAGAAAAGAAATAGCAAAGTACGCAAACACATAGCAATATAAAAAAGCTCGCTCAGTTGTGTCAGACTCTTTGTGACCCCATGGACTGTAGCCCTCCAGGCTCCTCTGTCCATGGAATTCTCCAGGCAAGAATTCTGGAGTGGGTTGCCATTTCTTCCTCCAGGGGATCTTCCTGACCCAGGGCTCGAACCTACAGCTCCTGCTTTGGCAGATGAATTCTTTACCTCTGCACCACCTGAGAAGCCCAGCAAAGTAAAGGATAATAGCAAATTTAGGAGATCATGAGTAGCATGTTATGGTGGCAGCTACATGTGTGAGTGTGTGTGTGTGTGTTTGTGTGTGTGTGAGAGAGAGCGAGAGAAAACAGTGATGGAAAACAAGATTGAAAAGTCAGTTTGGGGCCAACTTAAATGATTTCCTTCAGACTTTATGCTCGATCTTGTTGAAAGGGAGACATCATCAAAGTGTTAAATAGAAGAGACATATGATAAATTGTGCCATTTCGGATGGTTCTGAATGCAGTTTGGAATATTTTTTATGGGGGATGAAAGCAGGAGGTTGAATGACCATTTGAGAAATAACTGGTCAGAGAGGTAAAAAGTGATTAGACACTAAATTAGGATGGTAGCAATTGAACTAGAGAGGCAGGTTATACATTGAAAGGAATGATAAGCAATAAAACTGGAAGAATTTGGAGATCACTTATGGAGGAAGGATAAGAAAGAAGAGCCAAGGGTCAAGGGGATCTCCAGCTTTAGCATGGGTACCTGAGGGGCTAGTGGCTACTAGCCATTATGTGGAACACAGGGAGGGGATATAATGCAATTTGAGTGTGGTACAATATGTATTCTATGTATACTGAGAGTGTGATGCTTGCAGAATATCTGGGGTAGGGGGAGGAGATGCAAATCTAGGCATAGAGTCCAGGAAAAAGGTTGAAGTTAGAGACTGATAACTAGGTATTGATAGAAGTTAGTTGAAACCAAGAGAACTGATGAAATAATTACAGCTTTTGACCCAGCTGTTAGCTGTCACTTGGGTCATATGGGAACCCTTGAATACTAGAAAGAACACTCTTTGCCAGAAGGTAGAAACAACCCCCAAGATCCCAGAACCACAACCATCCAAATTCTCCAGCCATACACTTGGCAGAAACTGAACAACTGCTCCACAGAGAAAACATATTTTGTCTTATAAATCCAATTTTCCTTGCCTGAAATATCTTAGTTTAGATACAAAGCCTATATGATACCTGACATATGGTTGGTTTAGGAATTTTTGTTTTCCACAGTGATTTGATCAGATTTGCATACAATCCATTTGATCACTTAACCACCATCCATTGTAAATTTAGTTAATATTTAACCAAAATCTAAAGAAGTTTATATGAACAAATTAGATGGGCAATGAATATGAACTTGGAAACAGGTGCATAGATTCCTTCTGAAGTTTTCTCTTTCAGGGTACCTTTAGTTCATTCTTTCTCTCCTGAGGAAATCAGCTTGACTTTCTAATTCAATGTGAAATTCCTCTATGGTTTGTCTTGCCTGTATAAATGTCAGGGAGTGCAAAAGAGTCAGACTGGCCCTTGCAAAGTGGTCTCTGTGGTGTTCATCAAGACCCAATGAGTCATCTTGGTCAGTTTGATTTTTCTGGGTTCTTTTAGATGTATCCATTCTTTCATTTCCCAAGGTTTAGCACTTCATAAAGCAAGCAGAATTTGACGTGTCTTAAAACTTTGATTTATCTAACGTGTGTAAAATCATCCTTAGTTTTGACAGCAAAGTCTTTATTTCATTGGGTGAAAAAGATCAGTGTGCTTTCCTTTTAATTGCAAAATAATATCGGCAGCAGGCGCAGTTAGTGAGATTTCTTTTTTGTAAATAATAGCCTTTAAAATTGCAAAAGTAATGCATACGCCTTACTTTAGCAAGGCATTCAAACTATAGAAAGCATTAAGATTAAAAAAAATGAGGGGCTGCCCATGAGCATTGGAAGCTTGAGCATCATTTCATCCGTGTACTAGCTACCAGTAAAGGCATGGATAACGTTTATACATGTTTGCTCATGGTTTTCTCCCTTACTTTTATGTAATAAAATATCTAAGTGATTGTTCCTTATTAGCATTTATGGATCTACTCCATTCTCTTTAAAACCTACATAGTAGGATGTAGTGTGAAAGTAAAAGTGTCACTTCCTCAGTCGTGTCCAGCTCTTTGAACTCTACAGTCGCTATATATTTGGCATTTATGTGTTTATTTCTGTATAGGTATAGTTGTGTGTATATGTGTGTGCTCAGTTGTGTTCAACTCTTTGCGACCCATGGATTGTAGTCCAGCAGATTCCTCTGCCCATAGAATTTTCCAGGCATGGATACTGGAGTGGGTTGCCATTCCCTTCTCCAGGTGATCTTCCCTACCCAGAGACAGAACTCATGTCTCCTGCATTGGCAGACAGATCTTTTACCACTAGTGCCACTTGGGAAGCCCATTATGTAGTATCAGTTCAGTTCAATTCAGTCTCTCAGTCGTGTCCGATTCTTTGAGATCCCATGAAATGCAGCACGCCAGGCCTCCCTGACCATCACCAACTCCCGGAGTCCACCCAAACCCATGTCCATCGAGTTGGTGATGCCATCTAACCATCTCATCCTCTGTTGTCCCTTTCTCCTCCTGCCCTCTATCTTTCCCAGCATCAGGGTCTTTTCAAATGAGTCAGGTCTTTGCATGAGGTGGCCAAAGTATTGGAGTTTCAGCTTCAACATCAGTCCTTCCAATGAACACCCAGGACTGATCTCCTTTAGGATAGACTGGTTGGATCTCCTTGCAGTCCAAGGGATTCTCAAAAGTCTTCTCCAACACCACAGTTCAAAAGCACCAATTCTTTGGCGCTCAGCTTTCTTTGTAGTCCAGTTCTCACATCCATACATGACCACTGGAAAACCATAGCCTTGACTAGACACACCTTTGTTGGCAAAGTAATGTTGCTGCTTTTTAATATGCTGTCTAGGTTGGTCATAACTTTCCTTCCAAAGAGTAAGCGTCTTTTAATTTCATGGTTGCAGTCACCATCTTCAGTGATTTTGGAGCCCAGAAAAACAAAGTCAGCCACTGTTTCCACTGTTTCCCCATCTATTTCCCATGAAGTGATAGGACCGTATGCCATGACCTTAGTTTTCTGAATGTTGAGCTTTAAGGCAACTTTTTCACTCTCCTCTTTCACTTTCATCAAGAGGCACTTTAGTTCTTCTTCACTTTCTGCCATAAGGGTGGTGTTATCTGCATATCTGAGGTTATTGATATTTCTCCTGGCAATCTTGATTCCAGCTTGTGCTTCCTCCAGCCCAGCATTTCTCACGATGTACTCTGCATATAAGTTAAATAAGCAGGGTGACAATATACAGCCTTGACCTACTCCTTTCCCGATTTGAAACCATTCTGTTGTTCCATGTCCAGTTCTAACTGTTGATTCCTGACCTGCATACAGGTTTCTCAAGAGGCAGGTCAGGTGGTCTGGTATTCCATCTCTTTCAGAATTTTCCACAGTTTATTGTGATCCACACAGTCAAAGACTTTGGCATAGTCAATAAAGCAGAAATAGATGTTTTTCTGGAACTCTCTTGCTTTTTCGATGATCCAGCAGATGTTGGAAATTTGTTCTCTGGTTCCTCTGCCTTTTCTAAAACCAGCTCGCACATCTGGAAGTTCATGGTTCATGTATTGCTGAAGCCTGGCTTGGAGAACTTTAAGCATTACTTTACTAGCATGTGAGATGAGTGCAATTGTGTGGTAGTTTGAGCATTCTCTGGCATTGCCTTTCTTTGAGACTGGAATGAAAACTGACCTTTTCCAGTCCTGTGGCCACTGCTGATTTTTCCAAATTTGCTGGCATATTGAGTGCAGCACTTTCACAGCATCATCTCTTATGATCTGAAATAGCTCAACGGGAATTCCATCACCTCCACTAGCTTTGTTCGTAGCGATGCTTCCTAAGGCCCACTTGACTTCACATTCCAGGATGTCTGGCTCTAGGTAAGTGATCACTCCATTGTGATTATCTGGGTCGTGAAGATCTTTTTTGTACAGTTCTTCTGTGTATTCTTGCCACCTCTTCTTAATATCTTCTGTTTCTGTTAGGTCCATACCATTTCTGTCCTTTATTGAGCCCATCTTTGCCTGAAATGTTCCCTTGGTATCTCTAATTTTCTTGAAGAGATCTCTAGTCTTTCCCATTCTATTGTTTTCCTCTGTTTCTTTGCACTGATCCCTGAGGAAGACTTTCTTATCTCTCCTTGCTATTCTTTGGAACTCTGCATTCAAATGGGTATATCTTTCCTTTTCTCCTTTGCTTTTCGCTTCCCTTCTTTTCCCTAATTTAATAATAGCCCTATTAATGGGCACTCTGCTGCTGTTCTAGAAAATCCTGCTCTGAACAGGCTTGTGTATATATTTTTGCACACATTTATCTCCAGGATACATTCTTAGAAATTGACTTTGCTGGTCAAATGATAAATGTATTTTTAATTCTGACTGATACTGCCAAATTGTCTTCCAAAGGAGTTTTACCAATTTGTGTCATCAGAAGCAATGAAAAAGATGCCTCTTCCCTTAATCCCTTCTAATAGAGCATTTGAAAAAATTTTTTTGGAATCTTCACCAAACTGCTCATTGAGAAATGGTATCTTGTAGTTTAGTCTGCATTTGAAAAATGGTATTTCACTGTGGTTTGATTTGCATTTTCTTTTTTTAAAATTTTTATGTACTTATTTTTTGGCTGGGCTCACTCTCCCTTGCTACTCAGACTTTTCTCTAGTTGTGGGGAGCAGGGCCTACTCTCTAGTTGCAGCGTGTGGGCTTCTCATTGCAGTGGCTTCTCTTATTGCAAAGTACAGGCTTTAGGACGCGAGCTTTAGTAGTTGTAGCACGTGGGCTCAGCAGCTGCAGCTCACGGTTCTAGAGCACAGACTCAATAGTTGTGGTGCATGGGTTTGTTGCTCCATGGCCTGTGGGATCTTCTTGGACCAGGAATCCAACTTGCATCTCCTGCATCTTTACCACTGAGCCACCAGGAAAGCCTGATTTGCATTTTCTTAATAGTATCTTTTGTGGTGAACCATATACTTAACATCTTTTGTTCATTTTTCCAATGGTCCTTTTTTTTTTCTTTTACTTATTTGTGAGAGCTGTTTGCTCATTAAGAAAACTAATGCTTTGTTACATTTGTTGCAGAAATATTTACCCAGTTTTTTGTTCAACCTTTAAACCCCCTTATGGTATATTTATGATGTAAAATGTTTAATTTTATAAGTTGAAATATATGTATCATCTATGGTTACTTAGTTTTATATCTTGCTTTGAAAACATCTTCACTATTACAATTGTAAAAACATAGTTCTCTGTTTTTTATTTTTAATGTTTAATTCTTTGGTCCATCTGAAATGGTTTAGATATAAGGATTGAGGTAGGAGTCCAATTTAATGTTATTCAAACGTTAAACCTCTTATAATAGTCTATCACTATTTATGATTTATCATGTATCAAAGTCCTTATGTATTTCAGTTGATTTCTTGACTTTGGTCTGTTCCATTTTTCTTCTTGACAGAATCAGATTATCTTGCTTACTGTAGCTCTTTAATAAGTCTAATGAAAACTCACTCTCTAATTTTTTTCTCCCTTTTGGTATTTTCCAGCTATTATTTCATGCTTATTTAATCATACTATCTTTAGAATCAATTTGTGTAGTCATTAGAATTAAAATCTTCATTTATTCTGGAGATTATATTAAATTTATAGATCAATTTAGCAGAAATTGATGCTTTCTAAAATATCAAGACTTCTTACCAATCCCCAGTAGAATGTATCTTTCTATTTGTTAAATTATTTGTTGAGGGTCCTCAAAGTCATTTTAAAATTTTATTCACATGAATCTGGTACATTTCTTATTCAGTTTATTCCTATCTAGTTCATGGTTCTAGTTCATATTATAATAGAAATCTCTTCTTCAAATATATATTCTATGTGATGTTTGTATATTAAAAAGCTATTGATTATTGTATAGTTTCAGATTATTTGTAATAGTTTCTTAGGTTTTTTTGTGCTTTTCCTGGCTATTCAGGACACAATCATCTATAAGTAAATGATCAACTTGGCTCTTCCATTCTGATTTCTTTACCTGCCATTTCTCTTCTCTGAGTGCACTGACACCCTTCTCCATAAAAGAAGGTATTAGTGATGTATTCCTGATACCTTTTGCCATTTAGAAGTTTTAAATCTTTACATAGGAAAATCTGTCATTCTTTTCTTTCATAGCTTCTGGGGTTTCTAACTTGCCTTGGAAGGTATTTCCCACTCCCCAAATGCTAAAGACACTTTCCATATTTTCTTCTAATATTTTAGAGTTTTCACTTTTACACTTAGATCTTCAGTCCATCTGGAATTGATTTCTATATATTGCATGAGATAAAAAATTAACTTTATTTTTTCCAGATGGTTTGCAGAATTTCCCAACATCATTTATAAAATTGGTCAATCTTTCCTCACTAGTTTGAAATGCCACTTTCATCACATTCTAAATAAGTCAGTTTTCTTTTTAAGCCAGAGCTTAAAAAAACTAAATGAAATGACTTACCGTAGAGAACAAAGATAGGAAAAGGAGGCAAAAAAACAGACATTGATAGAGTTCTACACAAACTATTTAATGTAAATGTCATTCATAGCAAAATAGTATAAATATAAATAATTCAGAGCAAATATTCTTATAAAATATTCTAGTAAAAAAATATTCTAGTAAGAAAGATTCAGAGGATGGACACCCATGAAATGTAAGTGTGCAAGAGTTATTTGAATATTGTTTACAGTTACTCCCATGATATGGATAGTTATTTAAAGCCTCAAAACTATAAACATCCTCAAGCTGCCTAGTTTAACTCCAAATCAGATGTTACTGAGAGAAGATCAGAATGTACATTAAGTAAAAAAACAAAGCCCAAAATTAGGGGGGAAAAAAGTAATGGTCTCTTCTGTTTTTAGATTTCTAGATGGTTTGGCTTTTCATTGACATATCTAAGGCTCTAGATGTATGTCAGTGTGTATGTCATACATATATGTAGAGTGAAGGTGAAACAGTGATTCTGTACAATCCTTTCTCTCTTTTAACAGAAGAGTTAATTAAGAGTGACTGAGATCAACTGCTGAAGATAACAAGGGTCAGTGTGAACTCTGAAACCTTGGTGGAAATCCCAAAATATGTACACTAAAATGCATGCCTTCACAAGGCTTTGAAAGATCTGTGAAATAACAAGTTAACAATTACTATTATGATACTGAATCCTGATAGTTCTTGGCCACATCCTTTTAGTCTTCAAAAGCTTGAAGTGCTCCTACCCTTCATTTTGTTAGTGAAACTACAACAGAGCTAACTGATGCGTTTGTGTAACAATCTTCGCTTTGGAAGATTAGAAAGAATATTATTGGCCAACGAAAATTTCCATTTCCTCATGTTATCTGTTCCAGCTTAAATAAAAATTAACAGAGTAGTCAAAAGAGAAAGACAGTTCACTAATCTTGCAGTGGCAAGTCATGTCCTCTAGGAAGTAAAGAAAGTCCAGAAGATGATTGTGAGGCCTGTTTCTACACAGCGTCACTGTGTTTTATCACAAAGGAAATGGTAGGTTTTTAGGAAGGACATTCAATTGAGTTCATCAAGCAATTAAATAGCAACAACAGTAATAATAACAACAGCACCAACAACCACAAATAAGCCACTTTGTTCAGTGGTGAGTATATGGATGTTCTGTGTCTGTGAGGGGTTGGTAGAGAGGTATGGCTTGTATTGCATTATATGAATGATACAAGTCAGTTATGTTGTACAGATAAAGCAGAAGCCAGTCCCAGAATGTCAGCCTCTGGGAAGTAACTGCTGTCCAGGGCACTTTACAGCAAATACTATGAATGTTTTAATGGTTTAAAAAACATCCATAATACTATAAATGGATGTTTTCAAATATTACAATATTTAGCAAACTACAATAAAAACATGTAATTAACTAAGTCAAGTTTTAAGTTTTCATCAAGGGTCCTAGGCATACAAACTGGACTTATGTTTTATTTTTCAGTAAACTAAATGAATATAGATTTTCTTGACTTTGAAAAAAGGTCCAAGAGAGTGGCCATTCTAGCAGTCAGGTTAACAGATGTTTCCCTCAATAGTTTTTCCTGGAAAATCTTGCAGAGCATGTGTCTCTTTTGCCACCACTACTTGTTGAGACAGCTTCCCAGGTGGCTCTAGTGGTAAAGAACCTGCCTGCCAATGCAGGAGACAGGAGATATGGATTCCATCCCTGGGTCAGGAAGATCCCCTGGAGAATGAAATGGCAACCCACTCGAGTATTCTTGCCTGGAGAATCTCACGGACAGAGGAGCCTGGCGGGCTACAGTCCGTAGGGTTGCACAGAGTCGGATATGACTGAAGTGACTTAGCATGCATGTACTTGCTAAGATTGTCTTGGGTGCTGTTTGCCTTCCTAGCAGTGGGGTAAAGCTAGACTCTGGACTTTCTTTTCCCCAGGCCTTTGGAGGACTGCTAATTACAAAATACTAGAAACTCATTCACAGAGCCAAGCCAAGTCTCAGATTCAAAAGCATTTTAAAAATATCTGCACAACAGCCATACTTCTTCATACTTTATCTATTTTTAGAGGCCCAATATTTGTTTTGCTGGAAAAGAAAAATTAAAACATAAAAAGCATGCCCATGGGCAAATCTGCAATAATAAGCGGCACATACGTGTTGTAGAGGAAAACATTCAACATAAGACAGTCAACATAAAAACAGATTCTGCTAAGTGTCTTTATAAATAGAAGTTATTATTTTGTGTCCAATTGCTAAGCGTTTTAAATAACATGCCCTTAAAAGTTATCAAGTTCTTTATATAAATAAAATTTCCTGATGTTAACTTTTCATAAAATTATTATGGAAAATTATAAATGTATTTTTTTCATGTGTAATTTTGCAGTCATCATATTGTTAAAATTAGAAACACGAGGAAGAAAAGAAAGAAACAGAAACATTATCAAGCACCGAAGAAACTATTAACTGAAAAATATTACTTTTTCTGTATAAAAACAGTTTGTCTATGCAACTACTAGTTTGAGCAGATATCATGTCACACAGATTTATAGGTAAAATTTGTCCCAATTGGGTGTCCCTAGGTCATATCCAATTTAAGCTCACACCTGCCTTATCTTTAATGTCCCTTTCAATTCCTGAGCATAATAGCAAGGTGGAATTATGCTTTGAACCCTAAAGAAACAGTTTTGGAGTTGTTTGCCTTATATAATTACTGCTCTAAAGCCAGGTAAGTTTTCACACTGTATCTTTAAAAGCAAAAATCATTTTAAACGGTTCTGAATCGCCTCCAACTGGAACATACAGAGGCATATGAAGGGAAAATACAGCTATTTCAGTACTGGGGAAATGCAGTCATAATGCAGGGAAGAAAAGTGAATTTCCTGATTTCCACAATGCTGTGGCATTTTCTGACCCCCGTCACTCATCAAGGGCTGTCGGTGGTGAGGAGGGCTAATGCAAGCCTCCATCACCACCATCTTCCCGAGACCAAAGGCCGGCTCCAGCAGTGGCAGTTCAGAGGTGCTCCCAGGACTGCAGGCGGACACCAGCGATTGTGGTCACACTTACAGGGCCTGAAATACCTTTATTCACTGCTTCAGTGCTTCCTTGCATCAACCCACATAATTCGACTTGGCAATATAGAAAATGGTAAAGTGGAGTTAAGGGAAATCCTGACGAAGACTGCAAATCGTGTTCAAGGTGGAAATTGTGACTCTGTCAGCATTACCAGTATTTCCTGCCTCACAACCAGTAGATCTGTAACCAAAATGGCTTGCTGTGAATTTTGCAGCACCCAAGCCAAAGCAATAACATTTCCAGAAGAGCATATGCACCATGACAGAAGACCACAGCAGCCCAGAAAAATGATTTTCCTGGGAAGGTCCATGCAGCGATGAATAGGGCTCTTGATGCTATGGCAGCTGGGCAGAGATTTTCACTATTTCCAGCCCACAGTGAGGTAATTTTAAAGGCACTTTTCCCTTCATTTGTTCTACATTCACTGAATGTACATTTTTTGATGTCAGAGGGGCACTGCAGAAAAGATCAGATGAGATAGTCTGACAATAGCGCCAAAGTTCAAAGATGCTCTATTTTCAGGTAACAGCTGCGGCAGTTTGTCTGCATTAAATCTCTTGAGGGCATGTCACTCTAACCCTGTCCACAGCTTTTCAAACGGTTCAAAACAAACAAATCACTTAGTCGTTGAACAACTCTAACATCTGATACCATCACAAAGAAGTTGTAGCGATAGCCGCTAATCAAAGTTCTTTTCATTCCGTTGAAAAAAGAAAATTCCTCAGCTTTGGTTTAAGATCACTCTTTATGTTCTTTTGAAAATTATTATATGCCAAGGCTACAGAGAAGATTCTGTCTGAAAGACGAACCAGAAAGTCAAGCTGTCTGGCTGCATACTCCTGTCGGCGACTAACTATGGCGTGGGGTGGGAGTCGTCGGAGGTGACCGGCGAGGCCTGTAAAGGAATAGCCAAGGCCTCCACGGAACTGCCTGGCCAGGCCCCATGTGAGACCCCACTGCCAGCGGGTACATCCGGGCATCTGTGCTCTCCTTTCAGGCGTTCTGGCTGACTTCGCAAGGAAGCGCGTACATCCAAGGCCAACACCACCAGGCGGTAGAACTGTAACACCACCACCAGGAAATTCTTGGCAGCAAAGAACACTAGCATCTGGTTGATCACTCTGAAATAGGTCATGAGTATGAGCCGCACAACAAGGAAGGGACCATCTTGTATGAAGATGCTGATTCCAATGTTCCACAGGTCGGCACTGTATTGGCAGAAGAACCGGCTGGAGAACCCCCTCGTTGTCATGGACACGGGGCACACGACATTCTGTACTGAAAACACAAGACAGGCCAATTAACGCAGGTCTCGGAAATGCATAAAAGAATGGAGTGGGTAAAAGCCATCAAACATTGGGGCTAGCTAGTTCACGATTGGGAATGAGCCTGTAATTTCATTCTGCGGGGCAGGGGCATAGAAACAGCTGAAGCCACCCTGCCATTGGACATCCTTTATCATTTTATATTCAAAATGGATCATCTGTTTTAAGTCCAATCAAACACATGAAAGAAAACCAGCCCCTACTTTCTATCCATGTAAAAAAAAATTCAGCTCACCTTCAAGTCCTTACACTGGGGAAAGCACCATCAACTAGCTTGATAGGAAAGAACAGAAGAAACCACCCTGTCTGTCTTTGAAGTCTGCAGCATAGGGAGGCAGCAGGGTGGCTGGGTGTTCTGGGCCTCAAGTCAGGGAGTCTGGCTGCCTCTTCTGGCTTCCTTACGTTCTAACAGCAAGATGCTGGCCAAGTTACTTAGGCTGCCTGGGCCTCAGTTCCCTCCTTTGAAAACTGCAGAACAATGATACCTTTGAGGAGAGGGGCCCCTATTCCCTGATTCTTTTTGTTTCCACTAGACTAACACCCTGGCGACTCTCCTTTCTCCCTGTCCATCTTTCCCTTAAGATAATGTATGACTTACCTGGCTGCTAAGTTTGGGAGATGAACCAGAGTATACATGGCCAAGATCCTTCTGCATCCTTTCTTTGGTACCTACCTATTTACCGGCTGACTCATGCAGGCCTCTATGTAAATTGTGTTGTGAAAATTCAAGTGCTTCTTCAAATTCAAACTTAAGTCATGTTAAATATATTTCTCTAATGGTGGTGGAAAAAAAGCTCAAATAACTGCCATCGTTACCTTATTTTGTCTAATTCCTTATGCTTTTGTTTCACAATTTACAAGAAAGACTGGATATAATTACTGATTTTCCAGTTGAACAAAAGGAGGTCCAATCAACAACGGGACCTTTTTTGTTTTAATTTTTAAAATGTAAATTTAATTCAGGGTCAAGGGCAGAAAATAATCCTTTTATAATAATATAGCCTTCCACGTGGAGTTTTCAAACAAAGAATGCCTTCGTCTATTGGAGCCTGCAAATGTTATGAAGCTGCTTTGATATGGGTGCACACAATGTACTATTTGTTGGAAAATACAATAGTGATTTAGTCAGAAGTAACATTTGGTCTTTGTTTTTCAAACAGCTGCATAACATTATCACCCATGAAAGTTTACAAAATTTCTTTCTTAAATAAAAATTCTCCAAGTGAGGCTATAAACCACAAGATATGGGAGGGTGAGGATGAGCAGAAGGAAAGACAAAAGAAAAACCAAGATAAGATCATAATAGCCTTTCCTAAGATGTTAGGGTCAGGAAATGGCTCCCAGAGGATCCCCTAAGGGTATCATTCAGCATCTAAATTGATGGTGCCTAATACTCTGGCAGAGGACACCAGCTGATCAATGGGTATAGAGCATGCGCGCGCGCGTGTGTGTGTATGTGTGTGTGTGTGTGTGTGTGTATTTGCATACATTTGTTTGCAGTTATTAACTCGTAATTAGGTTCTGAGCATTTCCAAAAAGCCACAGCCATGCTTTCCATCTATTCTGTTGACAATTTTGTTTTGTAAAAGTGGATGTGAAGGTCTAAAATGGCTTCTGAAACCTCTGTGTCTATCGGAGTGGACCGAAAAAGGATGCAGAAAAATTAAATATCCTTGCACAAAGATTCATTCTACCCCTGAGGTCATCAGGTAGGGTACCATAAGAGAGGAATCAGACTTCAGGAAAATATAACTATTCAAGCCAAGAACTTATTCAGAGTGAAGTGGCATCCAGGAGAATTGCCACAGCAAAATTCTAGGGCTCCTAGAATTTATAGGTTCACTCCAGGTCAATGCAGGCCAATAAAACCATCTGTATTAATAAAAAAAATACATTCTATATCTGTGCTGACAACACAGCCATGTATGACCACTGAGCAGGCTAGTGTGACTGAGGAACTGAACTTTTAATTTGATTTAATTGTAATAACTTTAAATAGCCACATGTGGCTAGTGGGTACTGTACTGGATAACGTAGCACTGGAGCATCAGTATGAAATGCCTGAGAAACAGTTTTACTTCTGGCAAAGTCTTAGGGGGTTTATGTCTTTATTAAAATAAGCCCAGTGGGAGTATAAGCCCCACTACTGAGGAAAAAAAATCCAGTTTTCCATGTGGCCCTGAAACTGCTCTTATTCCTTTTGAAGTTCTAATACAAAGGTCTGACAAAGGAATGAAAATGACCCCTTAAAATACCAGGAGATAGCATTTATATGCCAGTAACTATGCTATTAAGCACAATTGTTACAAACTACATCTTATTTTTGTCACCACAAGAATACTCAACCCTCACTACAACAATTATCAACCCTATTTCATGGATGAAAACCTGAGGCTCCTAACTAATTTGCAGCAGTGATGGAACCACTGTATGAAATGGACATAAGGCTGTGCTCTTATCCTCTCAACTATCTCAGGTTCACCAGGTACCCGAAGGGAATCTTCTTGTGGCTCTGCCGAGTTTCAACCCGCTTTTCTTCTAAACTGAGCTGGAGCTAACACTGAGACATCAAAGTGACAAAAAAAAAAAGATAGTCCTCTCAAATGACTCCTGAGCTTCATTACAGTTTCATAATCAAGAGCTGTTATTTTTTGTTTCTCTGAGCAAACATCAGATACTTACCTGCCAGGTCAAGTGGAAATTGTAGCATGCTCCAGGTCCATATAACAAGGATAGAATAGACCAGGGCAGGGCTATTCCTGGAATGTAGACAAGATTTTAAATTAGCGATGAAAAATATGATCACATGCAGAAAAATATTTCCTCTTTTTTCTCCTTTTAGACTAGACCTTAATAAACGAGAGTTGTCAAAATATATTGGTTATCACCAAGATATTTGTGTAAAATCCATCATGATTAAAATGAAATAATGAAAAAAAGTTTAAAAAAATATGAAACTTAAAACCCACCTTCCACATGTGCCAACATCTATGTGAATCATGGCAAAACCTCTCGGTCCCATATTGCTGTATTTCATTTTACAGAATCACAGAAGCATTATAGGACAAAAGTTAGATATTAACCTGAAAATTCAGAGGGCTTATTTCAAGAAATTTCAAGGAGAGAAAGTGAAAATTGTCCCAGGTTCCCAAGACTCTAACTTAAAAATCCCTCTCAAAAGGGCTGGATAAGGCTCAACAATTAAAAGCTTAGCATATAAAAGAAACTCCATCCTCAGCTGGAGAAAAAGTGGGAAGATAAATCTAATAAACAAAGATTTACAGTGGACACTAGGATGTAAATTATTTCATTCACAATTGAACGTGTTTCAGTTGTGAATCAAGGAATATGATTGTTTCATTCACTGCTGGATTCCCAGTAGCTACAACAGTGCCTGGGAAATAACAGTCACTCAGCAAATATTTATGGAAGGAACTGTTGCATGTATAAAAGGATTCATACCTGGAAAATGTACAGATGTCATAGACCTAGGAGAATGATCTCGAAGACTAAAGTCAGAAAGAATAGAGGTTACAAAAATATAAAAGATATGAAAGAAGAATCAAAGTCACTCTTTTACAGCAAAAACCCAAAGGAAGTTATCAATTTGAGGTTAGTGGTGTAATAACAGATTTTGTTGCCAAGTTCTCTGTCAAGAGGGATTTCCAGAATGGAGAGGGATAGAAAAACATCAGGGAAGAGTAATTGAAACCAAACTCAGTGAGGTGATTGTAAGGGATGTTTCTAAATGCTCCAAGTATTGAAGTCCTGAAAAATTAGATCTCAAAACTCTGAGAGAATTTGTAAATGAGATTTCTAAGCCATCATTATCTGTCCTGGCAGTTAATGGTGAAGACAAGGTTGGTGACAAAAAATGAGGTCTTAACTTTCAAAATGAAGCAAAAGTATATCTTGAACTATAAAGGCACATTTACTATTAATCCCTAGTTAGATTATAAAACTGGTTATTTGAAAGATTTCTGAGAGCCTGTATTGAAGAGAACAGTAATTACTAGAAATCATCACAGGTTTCCTGAGAACAAAAGCACTCATCTAAGATTATTTTCTCTCTCTCTCTCCTTTTCTTTAAAAATACAGTTAGGATTACTAAGCAGGTAATGATATATAAATTAATAATAGACATTTGGATTTAAACAAGGCTCATGAAAAAGCCTCCCATGGTGTTATTATTAGCAAGATGAAGAAATGTTCTGGGCGTGAGTACAGTTAGGTGGATTCCTAACTGCATAAATGACTCCCCAAAGGAAACTCTCTGCCGGGTTGCCGCAGGCTCTGCTTTTGATTCTATTCCACTTCACATTTCATCCGAGTTGGTTGCTGATGCTGATGCTGATGGAAGGCTTCTCCTATGCACATACGACATTGGAGGTTGGATAGGAAACCAATACCCCAGAAGACAACCAGGATCCCCAGAGATCTTGACAGGATGTAACTGGATGACCTTCAATAGGATAGAAGAGGTGGCCCTTCATAGCAGCCATTCAAAAGGCTCAAGGATTTTCCCTTCCTATTATCTAATTATGAGTCCACAGTGTGACATAATTTTTGATTTTCCAAAATCAAATGCAATCATAGATCACTTCCCAAGAAGTATAAGTCAAGAATTTTAAATGAAAATGTCTGGGGAATGCAGTCTATAATTTTTCCCTTTGCAGTGTCAATGTCTGTATTTAGCAGACCTTCAATAAGTGCCTGGATTTTTAAATAATCTTACCTGCAGTTTCTGAGCTCATACTATGTGCCAGGGAGTTTTCTAAGTATTTAGCTCTGCAGTCACCCTTAATCCTCATACCGGCTCAATAAATGGGTACACTTATGATCCCTATTTGGTCAGTGATTTCAGCATCCACCCTTTTAACCTTTACATGATAGTATTTCCATGAAGAAAATGGAAAGTTTTAGCCCTGCTCTGTTCTACAGTGTTCAGAGTATATCTGAAATATTATGTGCTGCCTTCATATTTTAGGAGGAACATTAAAACTTCTTTGGTCCAAAGGAGAGAGTCTAGGATGGTGAGAGAGCTCAGAGCCATGTTAGACGTGGCATAGTTCATGAAACTAAAAACCAGAAACAATTCCTTAAAAACTGAAAGGGTTATCATCTGGAAAATGAATTAAACTTATTTCTTGTGACTTCAGAGAACCAATTCAGGTTCAAAGGATTTTAGCTGAACCTATAAGAATCCAAATTTCATCACAATAGAGGAAAGTACTTTCTTATAATATTAACTCAAAATAGAATGAGTTGCCCCTGGGGTTAGTATATTCTCTATTAGTGAAAATGTTCAAAGAAAGTCTGGACAAAAACTTATTGAGAACATTTTGGAGAGGATTTTGCAAGAGATGTAAAATAGATTTCTCCATAGATGGTCACTTTTGAAGTTTCTTCTCATCTCAGACTTCAATAATTCTACCAAAAACCTCATGTGCAATTTTGTCTGCAAGGCAGCAGAAAGAAATGGTAAGGCATGAACTCTGGTGCTGGGTTGCCAGAATTCAAACATCAGCTCTAATCCTCACCAGAAAGACAGGATGTGGGCCTCCAATCCCAGACTAATCATTTACCAGCTACATGAATATGGAGAAATAATTTAATAGCTATGTGCTTTAGTTTGGTGGTTTAGTTGCTAAGTCAAGTCATGTCTGACTATTTGCAACCCCATGGATTGTAACCCGCCAGGCTCCTCTGTCCTTGGGATTCTCCAGGCCAGAATACTGGAGTGGGTTGCCATTTCCTTCTCCAAGGGATCTTCTCCTGCTTTAGTTCACCCACTTTCAATGACAATAATAATAGCTACTGGATTTTATTTGGTAGTTGTATTACATGTTGTTTAAATATGTTAAACATATAAAAAAAGCTCTTAGAACAGCACATAATACAGACTGAGCATAGTTGAGTGCTACAAGTTATATATATATATATATATAAACTAGGTAACCTTGAGACAGTCACAACTTCTCTTGACTGCCACTGTTAAGCTTATAAAATCCTGATATTGATAGTCTCTACCTAATGGTGTTATTGTAAAGACTAAATAACTTATCACAACTAAAATCCTTCAAGCAGTGCTTGGAACACTCAAGAGATAAATATTATCCACCACTACTATTAGTAGTAGTAATAATATTTTTATTATGGGAACATACTTCTTAAACACTTTGTTTTTTAACTTCATTATTATACAAAGTAGGGATAAATAATAAACTGACTTTGACCCTAAATAAGATTCTAACTCCATGATACTGAATATATATCTTTTGCAAGTATTCTCTGAGCACATGCAATATGGGAGAATGTGGGTATTGACAGACGTATTAGTAACGTTATCAAACATAAATTTTGAAAAAGTGATCAGAAAATCTTTGGAGCAAATTTGCATTATGAATTCAGGCAGTAAAATTTACTCAGGAAGATTAAATGCTGGAATATAATTAAATCACTAAGCTTAAATGGCAACACTCCAAATTTAGGAAGGAATTTTGGAATGAATTTATCCAACATTGTCTCTATTGTGTAATTGTCTCCCCCACTTGTCTTGCCCCATTTTCTCATGTGTAATCTATCTTCATAAATGTCAGCTGAGAAGCACGTAAGCAGACAATGGACTCTATTCATAGAGGGACAAAAGATCTTTTGAAGTATAATTATAGATGTGAGTATCACTTCTCTACTTGGAAAACTTAGGAGGATAAAAGACTTAAATTTGGTAGATCAGTGCACCAAAATTATTGAGTGAAAAGTAAAAACAAAGTCATGCACTGCTAGTTTTCTTAATTTTTAAGTTTATTGATTTACAACGTTGTGTTAATTTCTGCTGGGCAGCAAAATGACTCAGTTATACACACACACACACACACGTGTGTGTGTGTGTATATATATATATATGTTCTTTTTTATATGTCTTTCCATATTGTTTATCCCAGGACATTGAATATAGTTCCCCATGCTATACAGTAGGACCGGTTGTCTCTCCATTCTATATGTAATAGTTTGCATCTACTAACCCCAAACTCCAACTTCCATCACTTCTCCACCCCACTTCTTGGCAACGATGTTTGTTCTCTATGTTCATGAGTCTGTTTCTGCTTTGTAGGTAGGTTCATTTGTGTCATACTTTAGATTCCACATATAAGTGGTGTCATATGATAGGTCTTTTTCTGACTTACTTCATTTAGTATGATAATCTCTAGTTGCATACATGTTGCTGAAAATGGCATTATTTCATTCATCTTTAATGACTGAGTAATATCCATTGTATACATATACCACATCTTTTTTATTCATTCAACTCTCAGTATATTAGGTCATTTCCCTGTCTTGGCTATTGTAAATAATGCTGCTGTGAACATAGGAGTGCACTGTATCTTTTTGAATTATAGTTTTGTCTGGATATATGCCCAGGAGCAAGACTGCTGGGTCATGCTGTGCTGTGCTGTGCTTAGTCACTCAGTCATGTCTGATTCTTTGTGATCCCATGGACTGTAGCCCACAAGGCTCCTCTGTCCATGGAGATTCTCTAGGCAAGAATACTGGAGTGAGTTGCCATGCCTTCCTCCAGGTTGCTGGATCATAGGGCAATCCTATTTTCAATTTTCTGAGGATCCTTCATACTGTTTTCCATAGTGGCTGCACCAATTTACATTCCCACCATAGTGTAGGAGGGTTCCCTTTTCTCTACACCCTCTCCAGCATTTGTTATTTTAGACTTTTTAATGATGGCCATTCTGACCACTGAGAGATGATTCTTCATTGTAGTTTTGGTTTGCATTCTCCAATAATTAGTGATGCTGGGCATCTTTTCATGAGCCTATTGGCCATCTGTATGTCTTCTTCAGAGAAATGTTTATTTAGGTCTTCTGCTCATTTTTTTATTTTGTTATTATTATTTTTTTAATGTTGTTGAGTTGTGTGAGCTGTTGTATACTTTGGAAATTAAACCCTATTGGTCACATTGTTTGCTGATATTTTCTCCCATTCCATAGGTTGTCTTTCATTTTGTTTATGGCTTCCTTTGCTATAAAAAAGCTTGTAAGCTTGCTCAGCTTCCATTTGTTTATTTTTGTCTTTATTTCTATTGCCTTGGGAGATTGACCTAAGAAAACATTGGTATGATTTATGTTGCAGAGCATTTTGCCTATGTTCTCTTCTAGAAGTTTTATTGTGTCTTGTCTTAGAGTTCTCTTTATGGCATTTTGAGTTCATTTTTTATGCGAGTGTAAGGGTGTGTTTTCATGCATTGCTAATTTGCTTAACTATGTCTTTTTGCAAGTGTAAATTCTTCTGTAAATAACAGATAATCAGTGGGTAGAATTGCTCTAGCTTTTTAAAAAGCATCCAACAACCTCTTCAGAGGAGGGGAAAAATTAAGGGGAGAGAGAGGGAAGAAACGAAAGGAAATGAAGTATTAATCTAACCTGGGAGAAATGTTTCACCAAGAAAAAAGAGCTAAATTAAAAGAACACACAGTATAAACATAGAAAAGCTCTCCTTTGTTTGGTCAAATATTCACAGTGAAGTTGCAATAAGGCTACAGGAACATTTTACCAAATGTGTTTTTTCTTTTCAATAAATGATCTATGTTCACAAAAAGACTGCACAGAGTGATCTCCAAAGGTGTAAATAACCACTTAACTGGTGCTGACAACTATATGGAAATTTAGACTTGTTAAAATGTTGGGAGGGTGGCTGTAGCAGAATGAAAGGGTCAGCAAACCCTATCCCCAGCAAACACACATAACAATGGAAAAATTATCAAAAACAACCACTTCAGATCTCTGGAAATAAACCAAAGGCAATTAATAAATTGAGTGACATTTATTCATGAAAAGCTGGTAGAACTTTAGTTAAGAAGAGTGAGCATCTAAGACATTCTTGCCCATGGGATATTCCCTTATCCCTCCAGTTTTGTATGTAAAGAAAAAATTGCATCAGGCAATTAAATAAGAAATGAAGACTTCACTGAAGGCCATTGCAGTAAGGGAGAGAGACTGAATTCACCCACATTGAAACAAAAGGCAGAAGAGTTTTTGAACAGGGGAGTAAACTAGTGGAAAAGTACTAGAGGACGTTAAAGAGGAAGTTGGTCAATGTGATTAGGCCATCTGTATTTGCTAATTGGCACTGATCTAAGTTAGGTTCCTATCATCCCAAAGAGTATAGGAGACAGAAGTGCTATCTTTCTTGATGATCAAATTTCAAAGGGATAGCTCTTACATCCTTAAGAAAGATATTCCTGGATCATATTATAAAACTGGAAAGAGGCTGAGGAAAGACTTGCATCGCAAAGGGACGGAGGAAGAATTTGCAGCCCCAACTTTTCTAAAATAAATGCTTTAAGGAAAGGAAAATCAGAGGCCTATATGTAGGAAAAAACCTTTTTAAAGTTTAGTCAAGATGAGGGAAATGTTAAGACTGTCTTGGTCAATCAGAGTAGTGGTTTTTACAACAGGGAGAGCTTGGAAATGAAAACCAGAAGCTCCTTGTAATCAGAGTATACTGACGTGATTTGGAATGGAGTGTGAAATCCCACAGTTAAAGGTGTGGTCAGTGAAGGTAACAAATTTGGTTGGAAATGAATGGGGAAGTCCAAAACTTTGCTACTTGAGGTTGCAATACCAGTTGGGGTGAGTGCTTGACTAACTTGAAATTTAATGGAGAAATTCCAAAAATAAGAGAGCCAGAGAAGGGCTAGGTAACATCTCCATGTATGCCAGACATATGCAGAGATGATCCAAGAAGGGGCAGTAAAGATTTGAAACTAGATAAATATGAAAACTTTGATGTGTTTTCTAGTTCATACAAAGATCCATTTGTTCGTGGAAGATGGAAATCAAAAAGGCTCAAAGGCTCAAGTGTTTGATTGCTGCTCAAATCATTGATGGATCATAAGCTGTGCAGTTATAGGTGTGACTCTAATAGCCACGCTAAAGACAAAAATAAGAAATAAAAAGAAACAAAACAAGATCAAGCAGAGATATCAGTGACTGTAATCCAAGGGAAGATAGAATCCTCAGAATAAATTCAGGCAGTTTATTTAGACAACAAAAACAAGAAGATGCCTGAGGCATATTGGGAAGCCTGAGGATAATATACTGCAACACAATATAAAATGTCTAGTTTTTAGCCAAAAAAATATGAAACATTCAAAGAAACAGTAATGTGTGACCCAGCTCAGGAGAAAACAACAACAATCAATCAATGAATCACTAGAAACTAACTCTAATGGGGTCCAAATGTTGGGTTTAGCAGATAAAGGCATCAAAGCAACTATAATAAATATCCTCAAACAATGAAAGAAAACTATGTTCCACAAACTAAAGAAAAATATGACAATGATTCAACAAATAAATAACTGAATTATGAAATATAAACTAAAAAGAGAATTAAGTAGAAATTCTGGAGTTGAAGATATGGGAACTGAAATGAAAATTTTACTACGTGAACTCTGCAATTTGACTCTACATATGTATTGGAGATCGTAGACAAATCAGTGACCCAAAAGATAAATCAGTGAAAACTATCCAGTCTAAAGACTAGAGAGTAAAACAGATAGGAGAAAATGAATAGAGTCTCAGAGACCTACAGAATGCAATTAAGCATATCTATTTGTGATAGAAGTCCCAGAAAGAAGAGACAATAGAGGAGAAAACGTGAAGAAATTATAGCTGAAAATTCCTCTGTTTGAGGAAGAATATTAATTTACATATCCTAGATCAACAGATCACAATAAACTGTGGAAAATTCTGAAAGAGATGGGAATACCAGACTACCTGACCTGCCTCTTGAGAAACCTGTATGCAGGTCAGGAAGCAACAGTTAGAACTGGATATGGAACAACAGACTGGTTCCAAATAGGAAAAGGAGTACGTCAAGGCTGTATATTGTCACCCTGCTTATTTAACTTATATGCAGAGTACCTCATGAGAAACGCTGGTCTGGAGGTAGCACAAGCTGGAATCAAGATTGCTGGGAGAAATATCAGTAACCTCAGATATGCAGATGACCACCCTTATGGCAGAAAGTGAGGAAGAACTAAAGAGCCTCTTGATGAAAGTGCAAGAAGAGAGTGAAAAAGTTGGCTTAAAGCTCAACATTCAGAAAACTAAGATCATGGCATCCGGTCCCATCACTTCATGGGAAATAGATGGGGAAACAGTGGAAACAGTGGCTGACTTTATTTTTTGGGGCTCCAAAATCACTGCTGATGGTGATTGCAGCCAAGAAATTAAAAGACACTTACTCCTTGGAAGGAAAATTATGACCAACCTAGATAGCATATTACGGAGAAGGCAATGGCACCCCACTCCAGTACTCTTGCCTGGAAAATCCCATGGACGGAGGAGCCTGGTAGGCTACAGTCCATGGGGTCGTTAAGAGTCGGACACGACTGAGCGACTTCACTGTCACTTTTCTCTTTCATGCACTGGAGAAGGAAATGGCAACCCACTCCAGTATTCTTGCCTGGAGAATCCCAGGGACGGCGGAGCCTGGTTGGCTGCCGTCTATGGGGTCGCACAGAGTCGGACACGACTGAAGCGACTTAGCAGCAGCAGCAGCAGCAGCAGCAGATAGCATATTAAAAAGCAGAGACATTACTTTGCCAACAAAGTTCTGTCTAGTCAAGGCTATGGTTTTTCCAGTGGTCATTCATGGATGTGAGAGTTGGACTATAAAGAAATCTGAGCACCAAAGAATTGATGTTTTTGAACTGTGGTATTGGAGAAGACTCTTGAGAGTCCCTTGGACTGCAAGGAGATCCAACCCATCCATCCTAAAGGAGATCAGTCCTGGGTGTTCACTGAAAGGACGATGTTGAAGCTGACACTCCAATACTTTGGCCACCTCATGTGAAGAGTTGACTCACTGGAAAAGACCCTAATGCCTGGAAGGATTGAGGGCAGGAGGAGAAGGGGACGGCAGAGGATGAGATGGTTGGATGGTATCACCGACTCAATGGACATGAGTTTGTGTGAACTCCGGGAGTTGGTGATGGACAGGGAGGCCTGGTGTGCTGCAGTTCACGGGGTCACAAAGAGTCAGACATGACTGAGTGACTGAACTGAACTGAGATCAACAGAGTTGTAGTAAGATTAAAGACAAAGATATCCAAACCTAGACACATCACGGTCAAACTTTCAAAAGTCAAAGAGAAAAAGCAACTCTTGAAAACAGCAAAAAAAATAAATAAATAAATAAAGATCATTTGTGCAGGGTAACAACAAAACAATGGCTAACATCTCATCAGAAATAATGAAGGTCAGCAGAAAGTGGAATGATACATATAAAATGCTAAAGTAAAAACTATTGACCAAGAATTCTGTATACAGTGAAACTATTTTCAAACATGAAGAAAAAACGCATACATTTCTGCCAAAGACAAGAAGAATTTGTTGCTAACCAATTTGCCTTATATGAAACAATAAAGGAAGTCTTTCAGGTTGAAAGAAAATGTCACTGAAAGTGACTCAACTCCACAAGAAGGAATGAAGAACATCTTCAAATATGTGGGTAAATATAAGTGAACATATAAATATATAATCATATCTTAATTTCTTTAAAAATTAATCTATATAACAGTAATGATAAAACTGTACTGTTTGGTTTATAACATATGAAGATGTGACATATATAACAATAATAGTAAAAAAGAAGGGGAGGAAAAGGAACTATTAGAATGTTAAGATTTAAATATATACATTGTCTTCCCTACTTACATCAATACAAAAATCAATAGAGGAACTGAAACTGTTCACTAAATATATTTTTAAGGCAGTAAATAACATAAGAACAAAAAGGAAATGAGATGTAGAGAAAAATGAATGGCAAAATGGCGGATATAAATTCAACCACATCAGTAATTACATTAAATATTAATGGATTAAACACCTTGTAAAAGCTTAGCAAGTGTCCCCCCAAATTCGTGTCTACCTAGACTTCAGAATGTGATCTTACTTGGAGGTAGGGATTTTGCAGATGTAATCAAAATAAGATGAGATCATAATAGATTAGCATGGGTCCTAATCCAATGACTGGTTTCCCTAGAAAAAAGAGGAAAAATTGGAGACACAGATAGACACATTGGAAAGAATGCCATGTGAAGACAGAGGCCAGAATACAAGTTTCTGTTAGATTAAGCCACTGAGTTTGTGGTATTTTTTTATGGCATCCCTGGGAAATTAATATACACTCCAATTAAAGGACAAAGATTGTCTAACTGAGAGAAAAATGCAAGATCCAAGTATATGTGGTATATAAAGAACACAGTTTAGATGTAAACATATAGAGTTTGGAAAAAAAATCCCATGTCAATAGTCATAAAATAGAGTGCCTAGATTCATGAGAGACAAAATAGCCTTTCAGATAAGAAATATTACTAGAGAAGGAGTCACATGTCATTATGAAAAAGAATTACTACATCAGGAAGAACTTTTAAAAATTGCACATCTTTAAACAGGAGCTCAAAATACATGAAGCAAAAACTGACAATACTGAAAAAAGAGACAGACAATTCAATAAATAGAGTTGAAGATTTCAATGCCTCACTCAATAATTGATAGAACAACTAGGCAGAAAATCAGTAAGGATATAGAAGAGCTCAAGAACTGTATCAGCCAATTTGACATGATTTAAATTTATAAAACACTCAAGCAAGCGACATGTTCTTTTCAAGCACAATGGAATATTCTCCAGGATAGGCCGTATGTTAGGCCACAAGATAAGTCTCACTATCTTAAAAGAGTTACTTTTGTAATTCTCAGGCTACAGCAGAATTAAGATAAAAAAGAGCAGGAAGAAATTTGGGCAGTCCTCATGTGGAAATCAAATAGCTTTGCTTCTAAACAATTCAGAGGTCAAAGGAGAACTCACAGGAGAAATTGGAAAATAATTTGAACTGTATTAAACAAAAAAAGATAACATATCAAAGCTTATGAGATGCAGATAAACCAGTGCTTAGAGGGAAATTTATAACTTTGAATACCTTACTAGAAAAGAGGAAAGAGTTCAAATCAATAAGCTTCCATCTTAAGAAACTAGAAGAGAAGTGCAAATTAAATCCAAAGCAAGCAGAAGGAAGGAAAAATTAAACATCAGAACACAAACTAATGAAATAGAAAACAGAATAACAACAGAAAAAAATCAGTGAAACCAAAAATTAGTTATTTTAAAAGACTGACAAAACTGAGAAGTCTAAGAAAAAATAGAGAAGACACAAATGACCAACTCAGAACGAAAAGGGCAGGACCATAATAAGTGACTCTACAGGGATTGACACAAGTATAAAGGAATAACAGTATGTTCAGCTTCATATGAAAAGTAAACTTAGATAAAATGGAAGAATTCCTAAAATGTAAAATATAATAAAACCTGACCCAAGAGGAAACAGAATAACAGAGTAGACTTATAAGAACTAATGATATTGAATTGGTAATAAATATCTTCCCACAAAGAAAAACATAGGCTTAGACAGCTGCTTAAGTGAATTCGATAAAATATTTAAAGAGGAAATAACACCAGTCTTATACAGAATCTTTCAGAAAATAAAGAAGGAATGATTCTTGAGGTATTCATTGAGGGAATATTACCCTGATACCAAAGCCAGGAAAAATGCCATTTGAAAATATTACTAAAAGACAGTGTGTTTTATGAATATAGATGTAAAATGATTAACAAAATGTTAGCAGATCAAATTCAACACCATACAGAAAGGATTATACACCATAACCAAGTGATATTTATCCTAGGAAGCCAAGGTTGATTCACCATCTGAAAATTAGTTAATGCAATACACTGTATTAATAGAATAAAGAACAGCCACCACATAACGATCATAAGAAAAACAGGAAAATATTTGACAAAATTAAATGTCCATAGAAAGAAAGGAGAGAAAAAGAAAAAGAAAGAGAGAGAGAATGGAAGAAATAAAGAACGATCAGTAACCTAGTTAAGGATTTCCTCTAACTGATCAAGGGCGTCTAATAAAAATATCTGTGCAAAACCTACAGCTAGCAACATCCTTAAGTGAAAGACAAAATGCTTATCCTTTGAGATGTAAAAGTTCACTCATATTTATTTACTTATTTTGGCCATGCCTCATGGCATGTGGAATCTTAGTTCCCCAACCAGGGGTCAAACCTGCACCCCTGCAGTGGAAGCATGGAGTCTTAACTGGACCACCAGGGAAGTCCCCACTCATACTTCTGTTCAACGCTGTATGAGAAATTTTAGCTGGAGCAATAAGCCAAGAAAAAGAAATAAAAGGCATATAGATTAGTAAGAATCAAAACTATCTTTGCTTTCAAATGATATTCTCCTATATGTAAAAAGCCCTAAGGAGTCTACAAGACTAATAAGCATGATTGATGGGTACAAGATTACTACACAGAAGTCAACTGTATTTCTATGCAGTGGTAATAAAAACATGAAAATGATATTAAAAAATTAAGAAAACAATTCTATCAAAAAAGAAAAAATACTTAGGAATAAATTTAGGAAAAGTGGTGTAAGACCTATATTTTGAAAATTATGAAACATTGCTAAGAGAAATCAAGGAAAATCTGAATAAATGATGACATAGTTAACATTCATGGGTTGGAAGACTTAATATTATAAAGATGCCACTTCTTCATAAACTGATAGTAGTCATGATGTTAGTTGCTCTGTCATGTCCAACTCTGTGATGCCTTAGACTGTAGCTTACCAGGCTCCTCTGTTCATGGAATTCTCCAGGCAAGAATACTGGAGTAGGTAGTCATCCTGTTCTCCAGGGGATCTTCCGAATCCAGGGATTGAACCTGGGTCTCCTGTACTGCAGGCAGATTCTTTCCTGTTAGAGCTACCAGGGAAGCCTGAAGCTTATATTTAACACAATCCTTATTAAAACTCCAGCAGGATTTTTTTTTTTTTAATTTGACAAGCTAATAATAAAACTTATATGAAATTGCAAAGCATCTAGAAAAATCAGAACAATTTTTTGAAAGAATAATGTTAGAGAACTTAAGAGTATCCAGTTTCAAAACTGATCATAAAATGTCAGTAATCACAGTAATGTGGTACTGGCATAAGGACAGACACACAGAGCAGATAGACATACAATAGAAAGTCCTGGAAAACTCCTTACATATGTGGTCAATTGATTTTTGACAAAGAGTGCCAAGTCATTTTCATAGGGAAGGGATAATGTTTTCAACAAATGGTGCTGAGACAGTTGGTCCCAGCTGGGACAAAAATTAGAGCTGGGACAATGCCAAAACACAAAATGAAACAAGACAAAATATGAACTTAGAATCTTACCTCATGATACACAAAAATTAAGTCAAAATATTAGAGAAAAATAGTTCTAATTTTTGGTGAGGAAAATATTTCTTAGAATCTATGATTCCCAAAGCCCTACGTAGAAGAAAAAAAATGATAAATAGGATTTTATCAAAATTAAAAAAAATGTTCTTCAAATGACAGCATTAAAAAATAAAAAATTATATACTGGGAAAATATTTACATTTATGTATCTAATAACAGACTTGTAACCAGAATATATAGACAACAATAAAAATTTAATCCAGTGAAACATGGGCAAAAATTTGAACAGATACTTCACCAAGGAAGATATATGAAATGCTAATCAGCACATGAAAGATACTCCACTTCATTAATCATTAAGAAAATGCAAATTAAAAATACAATACAATACTACTATGAGCCCACTAGAATGGTTATAATCATAAACACTGAAAAAAAATGTGTTGGTGAAGATGTTGAGAAAATGGAACTCTTACACCTTGCTGGTGGGAATGTTTTTACATAGGTATAGCCACTTTGGGGTGTGTTCCTGGTGGCTCAGTGGAAAAGAATCCATCTGCCAATGCAGGAGATGCGAGTTTGATCCCTGGGATTGGGAAGATCCCCTGGAGAAGGAAATGGCAACCCATTCCAGTTTTCTTGCCTGGGAAATCCCATGGACAGAAGAGCCTGGTGGGCTAGTTCCATGGGATCGCAAAGAGTTGGACACGACTTAGCAACTAAACAACAACAACAACAACAAATAGCCATTTTGCAAAACAGTTTGGCAGTTTCTTAAAAAGTTAAACATGTACTTAACATAAAACTGAGTCATTCTACTTCTAGGTATCTATACAAGAGGAATGAAAACAGATGGATACAAAGGCTTGTAACTGAATTTTCATAGCAATATCATTTTCAATAGCAAGAAAACTGACTACAGAATGGATAAATAAAATGTGGTATATGCATAGGATACTAGTCAGCTATTAAAACAGAGCCTGACAACCCATACATGCAACAATGGGAATGAACCACTGAAACATTATGCTATGTGAAAAAGCCATACACAAAGACCATACACTTTATGATCCCATTTACATGAAATTTCTAGAAAAGGAATTCCTATAGTGATATAAAGCATATCAGTGGTTGCCTAGAGTTGACAGTGGGAGTGAGAATTGACTGCAAACAGACACAAGGAATATGGATTCTGGTGATGGTTACACAAATTTATAAATTTCAAAATATTACTGAACCATAGAATTACAATAGATGGATTTTGTGTTGTATAAAGTGAAGTTGTTATGAAAAACATTTAATATCTCATGAGTCCATGCAAATTCATAAGAATCAGAAAGATGAACTTTGTGTAGGTATGTGGAAGGAAACTGATTTAGGTTAAAAAAAAACAAACTGGATTTGAGGTATTACCTAGGATGCAGGAAAGAGAGGTAGACATCATTGTGATGTAGACATCGTTGCAGGTTTTCTCCTAAACCTGTCAGCTCAAATTACAGAATAAAATAAAAAAGAAAAGAAAATGCTGTAATAGTAAGTGATGCTAAGTAGATTATAATGAAGAAACCCTCTTTTCTATATTACATGGAAACATCCTTTACATGTATGTTAAATTAATGCTTTATGATTGTCTTTTTGAGGCCAAAGGGGAAAGCTATGCTGCAGTGAGAGAGTTTAAGTCTTTCCTTTGAAAACATGGAAATCTGCAGTGTTTATTCTTACAGTATGGGACCTGAGATGAAGTCAGAACTTGGGAGGTGGGCCTTAGGTGGGAATAAAAACCCTCAGTTCTTTCTGGGCCTTGATTTTGGAGGCTTTGGGTTGTGATGGAGATATGCAGGAGTGCAGTGGAAACCACAGAAGGTCTCGGACACAATGCAATTACATTAAAAATAAAATTATTTCATTTGAGATCATGAAACCCAAAAAGAAATTGAAAAACAATAACCTGAGCAGAGTTAATTCAGTTCTATTCTCAGGACTGGTGTAAGTTTAGAATGAGTAAAAAGATTTATAAAACACTCAGATGAATGTGCAGGTGGGAGAAGAAAATGCTGAATTGAAATTACCTGGGTGAGGATAGGATTGTGTATCCTTTGGTCCATCACTTGCTCTCTATTAGCTCCCCAATCTCCAGTAGCACACTTTTGGCCCACACTACATAATCAGTCAAGAGTTGCTGAATGAATGATCTCTCATGACTTTCAGAGTGTTTTTTTAATTGCCTTGGACGATTGACATTTTAATCATTAACTTATTTAATATTCAACATCTATTGGCAAACTGATCTATAAAATGCCTCTTGCTGTCACTTGTGGCTTATGGATGGGCCTAAAAAATTGAGCGTTAAGATAGCCATAAAACCATAAAGATGTGAGAAAGATCAGATGAGTCCCTCAAAACGTATTCCTGCCTGAACACCGCCCTCCCCGCCTGCCCCCCCCGCCGCTTCTACCTCATATCCCTTGTATCTCACTAGATATTTGGCATTTATTTGTTTATTTCTATATAGGTGTAGCTCTGTGTGTGTGTGTGTGCTCTCCGTCGTGTTTGACCGTTTGCAACCTCATGGACTGTAGCCCTCCAGGTTCCTCTGTCCATGAGATTTTCCAGGCAGGAATACTGGAGTGGGTTGCCACTTCCCCCCTCAGGGGATCTTCCTAACCCAGAGATTGAACCCGTGTCTCTTGCATCTGCTGCATTGGCAGGTGGATTCTTTACCACTGTGCCACCTGGGAAGCCCCATAGGTATAGTCAGTTGTGTGGTGCCTGCAGTTATTTATTGTTTTTTATGTGCTTGGTCATGACTTTTTAATGTTTTTCTTATAACCTCACTGTATTATAAATATTCTGATGTGTCTGAAATTATGTTACACAATGTAAAGCACTGGCCACATGTAAGGTATTAAAGCTACAAAGCTAAAATCAACATTTTGTGGACTTCTCTGATGGTCCAGTGGCTAAGACTCCTCGCTCATAATGCAGGGGGCCTGGTTCAGTCACTAGTCAGGGAACTAGATCCCGTATGCTGCAACTAAGAGTTTGCATGCTGCAAGTAACACCCTGCACAGCAAATTAAGTAAATATTCTTTAAAAAATAAAATCAGGATTTTGAGGACGATGGATCAACTTAGACTAGATTCTTTTTAAAATTCTATGTCTACTTAAGATATGAGAAAACAGTATAAATGTAACAGGATCGTATAAAGGTAACCTATGATAATGATACACTTTGTACTGTAATTGGGATATTAAGTTTACTCCGTAGGTTAGTGTATTTTGCTCAGCTTTATGTTTCGTTATTTGAGAAACATAGCATAAAGTAAATGGTAGCATTAAAAGCGAGCCTCATTGCAATTTATTTTTATAGCATAGTGCATAACAACCTGAGCTGAAAGTACATTCAGGCACTGAGACTTAAATCCCTAAAGGTAAGAAAGTAGTTCCATAAACAGATGTGATCATGGATTCTGGGTTTATTTGCTTGTGGCAAAAATAAAAGTACCAACTCAATAAGTTTTAATTTATAGGCATCTACACCAGATAGCCTTTGGGCACTTCGAACAAAACTGATTAAAAATAAGATTTAGGAAAATAAAACCTAATCTGCTCCATTCTCTATTCACACCAGGGAATATAAATTCCTCAGTCAGCTAGGGGAGAGAGTCCTCCATGCCTCCTCTAGGTACTTTCCTGGAATAGTAGCTCTGCTCTGCAAGAAACACTTAAGATTGGCTGCATTCCTGGACACTTGAGAATGTGAAAGAGGAGCCAGGGACGGTTTTCAGGTAACCATGGCTTCACCTAACCTGTGGTCATGCAAACAGGCAGAGCTTCTCTGTTCTTACCCATGGAAAATATTATCTGCCCTTTTTCTGTAGCAGCAACATCCTTTACATATTCAGTCAGACAAAACTGAGTGACTAACACATACACACAACTTTCTTTACATATTCATATACAACTTCTCTATATATACATAGCACACACACACACACACACACATATATGTGTATATATATATATATATATATATGTACATGCGTGTGTGCATGCTGGGTCCCTTCAGTCATGTGCAACTCTTTACAACCCAAAGGACTATAGCCTGCCATGCCCCTCTGTCCATGGGATTCTCCAGGCAAGAAGACTGGAGTGGATTGCTGTGTCCTTCTCCAGGGGATCTTCCCCACCAAAGGATTGAATGGGCATCTGTTATGTCTCCTGCATTGGTAGGTGGGTTGTTTACCACTAGAGCCATATAGGAAACCCAGGTATGTGTATACATGTATATGTGTGTGTGTGTGTGTGTGTGTGTGTGTGTGTGTGTGTGTGTGTGTGTGTGTGTGTGTGTGTGTGTGTGTGTGTGTGTGTGTGTGTGTGTGTGTGCGCGCGTGCGCGCGCGCGTTGGGGTACTGGTACCTAATATATACCTGAACAGTAACAAATTCTATGATTCTACCAATGGACGTATGATATGCTGAAAAAGCTTAATTAATGCAAAATATAAATAATAGAACAAAAAGGCAGATGTGTGGGCCTGACCTTGAAAAGAAGGTCTTTTCATTGTAGGGCCTACTTACCTCACATTTTCTTCTTCCAGCGTCTCACTTGTGAATTCCAATATGTCAGCAGCTGTCCCCACAAACATAAGGAGAAGTTGAGAGAGTTGATCCCGAGTGATCCCACTTCCAATGGGGAGAAGCCATCTTCCAATTATTAGCATTAGAAGGAATGTCTGATGGAGTCCCAAAGTCCAGACTTTCTCACATACTGTAGATAAGTTATTTACAAAAACTTTGGCCTGTTTAACAGAAATGTTATACAGACAGAGGGATTATGAACTAGAACCTTAGAGAGGACTTTTTCACCATGGTTTTCAATGAACAGTCAGCTTTTGTGGAAGAGCATTTCCAGAAAATAATTCTTCATTTACTAAAGAAAGTAAAACTTTTTAGCTGAACAATATTTTAAAAAAGAAAAAAGGCTAATGTCTCTTTAAAATGGGGCAGCCTTATAACTGAAAGTAATTTAAATGTTTTACTTACTAGTGAGGTTGTACTTATGATATTTTAAATGCTAATTTTGCAACTTTTCACAATTTCTCATATTATTTCACCAGTCTCTGTAATAAGTATAACATATAGTAACATTTTTTAAATTCCATATTAAAATTTTTAAATTCCTATGTTTTTCTTTTAAAGATTTCAAATTTGAACTTACTAATCTGGTAATATTTTCAGAATGGGACAGATCTCCTCCTTTGATTTTTATTCCTTTAAAACACTATATCAAAGGAGACAATAATAATGTTTATTACCTAAAAGAAAGAGAATAATTATAAGGTTATTTTTATTCTGAACATTTAATATATTATTAAAAAATCGATAAGCAAGCAACCAAATTTCTTCTGCCCTTATTCTTGGACTCTGGAGAAAATTTCCATCCCATTCATGTATTCCAAATACTATCTCTTGCCCACTTAACGTCCAGTATTCAATATTTTATTGGCCTTATAGGTTATGATCTTCTAAAGACTACAGGGGTGTAGATCTCCAGTGGATGGACAGTGATTCCAACTGACTTATACACAAATTTATGTACCCCTCTTGATCACATGTTGAGGTCAAACGTAAAGGTGATGGGAGAGAAAAATACGTCAGTATGCTAACCTGATTGAAGCCATGCAAGAAGATCAATAATCTTTCATTTGCACACTTCATTATATGTCTTCTATGACTCTTCCCATTGCTGTTGTTTAGTCACTAAGTCATGTCTGACATCCTTACGACCCCATGGGCTGTAGTCCGCCAGGCTCCTTGATCCATGGGATTTTCCAGGCAAGAATACTGGAGTGGGTTGCCATTTTTTCCTCCAGGGCATCTTCCCCACCCAGAGATCAAACCCATGGCTCCTGCATTGGCAGGAGGACTCTTTACCACTGAGCCACCAGGGAAACACTCACAAGTCTTTCCAAACATCTTATTTAATTCTTACAGGATGCGTGTTGCAATAGTTGCTGTTTAATTGCTAAATCATGTCTGACTCTTTCACAACCCCATGGAATGTAGATCACCAGGTTCCTCTGTCCATGGAATTTGCTAGGCAAGAATATTGGAGTGGGTTGCCATTTCCTTCTCCAGGGGATCTTCCCGACTCAGGGATTGAACCTGTGTCTCCTGCTTGGCACTCCTCTTTACCACTGAGCCACGTAGGATATAGAAATGTATGCTAGCAGGGTAAATATTAATGTTTTCAATTACCAGATGATAAACTGAGACAGTGAGATTGATTTGTTAAAAGTGACATGGGTAAGCTGTGATTGAAGCTTGAATTTGAACCCAAAGCTAGGTCTGTTGAGCTCAATAGAATCAATAGCCTATCTTACTATTGAAAACATGGTTCAGTGAAAGGGGCCTTGGTCTTGAGTTGCTCATAGGCCATAGTTAGTGTGCCAAATATCAAACATGGGAAGAACAAAGAAGCAATTCTATTTTGGCTGAAAACCTTCCCTATTGTGGACAGGGAGGCCTGGCGTGCTGCGATTCATGGGGTCGCAAAGAGTCGGACATGACTAAGCGACTGAACTGAACTGAACTAAAAATATAAAAGGCAGAGGAGAACAAGAAAGCGGAGGAATAAGTGGACATGGAGTACATCTCTCTCCATGGCTACATCAGGAATACACCTTCAGACACAGAAGTGTATGCAGAACACCAGCTGAGAGCAGACAGGAGTACCTGACCAGTGGAAAAGAATATATAGAACCACGCAAAACTCAGTAGGATGAAGGAACCAGGGGGAGAAACAGGAGTGTTAATAGGACTGGACCTGCCCTCAGCGGGTGGGGGAACTGAAGCAGGGGTCATCCAATCCCCACATTGGGGCAATCATCTGAGTCAGAGGAGAAACATTTGAGGCTGAGAGTGAAACAGCTGATCTGTGGCAACCTAAATGGAAAGAGAATCAGACAGTCCTTACTGCAGCCATAAATACTCCAGACAGGAACGCTGGAGTATTTAAATGCGCAGCAGCTGGGAGCTGGAGTTGAGAAATTGTGGAGCAATCCCAGGGCAAGGACTGCTGTTGACTGAGAGAGACGGAGTGAGAGGATGTGAGGTAGGAGATCGTGGTGGGAAATGCCGGTAGAGGAAACCCAAGCAGCCATGTAAGCAAGGCAATGCTATTGAGTCACGCATATCGGTGGAGCCATCACCATAGCCTCTCTCTCCCCACAAGCCAGCATCTGCAGCTGAACAACAGAGAGGCTGGCCCATTCAAAAGCCTAATGCACTGAACTACAGACTAGGACCCCATCCAGGGTGCTCCTTTAAGTGACTGATGCGCCAGTCTACAGAGTAGGACTCCAGCCAGGGGGCCCCCCTCTATGTGCCTGATGCACCAAACAACAGAGAAGGACCCCAGGCAAGGGAGCCCTCTAAGTACCTCAACGGGCGGAGCTACAGAGAAAGACTAGCCAAGCAGTCCTTCTGATTGCCAGCTACAAGAGGATCGAAAAAAGACTCTGATAGGGCCATAACTCCTGTGGCGGAGGCAGTCCGTGTTCCTGCACACTTGGCGCTGCCAGGATCCCCACAAGACAAGCAGTGGCGCCACCTTCATGCTCAGATCGCACTGGGGCAGAGCTTCCACAGGCAAAAAAAGTCTTTTGTTTATGCACACAGGTTCGCTTCAGTAGTGTCTGACTCTTTGCAACCCTGTAGACTGTGGCCTGCCAGGCTTCTGTGTTGGGGGGCGGGAGGGTTCTCCAGGCAAAAATACTGGAGCCTATTGGCCAATACTTGTTGCCATAACCCTCTAGAGCACTATACTTCCTGCTGCCCTAGCCACCAACTCTCCTGAGTACCTGGTGCTGCCAGAACCCCTGCAACCCAAGCAGCTGTACCACCTCCACACCTGGCCCTCAAAAGGGCAAACCCGAGTCCTCCAGGGCAGACTCAGGAGCAAACCCCAGTGGACGACCCACATGTAGAGGTGGAAATAAAACCACAATTGAAACCCAGGGGCAGTGTGGCTAAGGAAGAAGACCCCAAACCTTCCCACCAGCTGTACAAGTTGCAGATTAAATCCACACGATCAACTAGGCAGACTGTGTGCCTATGGAATGTATAAAAGGTCATTGAGAGCTCCCACAAAAGAAAACGCACTAGTTCTGATAGCTGTGGACACTGGAGGGAAGAACACACAAGAGTAGGACCAGAGTATAATCTGAGCTGCCCCCATACAGTAGGTCCAGAGATCATCAAGCACAGTGCTGGATGGCATTCTAGGGAGGGAAGGTGGACTGTGTCTCCCAGCGAGGGAAAGGACTCTGACAGAGGTGTCTCAAGAAAAACACTTATTATTCTTATTTTTTGACTTGTTCTGTAGATTCTTTTAAATTTTTTTTCTTTTTTCTTCCTTTTTCCCCCCTCTGTTGTAGTTGTCAATTTTATTGGCACTATGAAATCCAATTAAGCTTTTGAGCTTTTTTTTTCCTCAGTCACATTTTTTATTGTTCTTATAAACCTCTGCCTCTACATTGGGGTTTGCAGATCTGTGGAGTTTTCCTTTTTTATTTTTCTTTCTCTTTTTTTAATTTTAATTTTTAGTTTTTTAAACTTATTATTTTTTCTACATTTATTCTTTTGTTGGCTTTTCCTACTGTTCTTTTCCCCTTGCAGTTAATCTTTAACAAATATAAATCTTCCTTATCTACTTCTGTCTAACTTTGCATATCTATTCTTTGATTCTTTTCTTTCTTTCCTTTCCTCTCAACATATTTGTTAGTTTTATTTTTATTGCTTTATTCCACAGTTGGCACCTTGCTTTAGTTTTGTTTTCCAGTTTGTGCTTTAGTTAGTTTTGTTCTGGTAGATATAATTTTTGGTTTCCTTAGCTTGCAGGTCAATCTTTTGTACTTTATTTTTGCTGGACTGTTTTGATTTTGCTGATGGGTGTATATGTATACGTGTATATTCAGTCACACTTTTTATTGTTGTTATAAACCTCTGCCTCTACGTGGGGATTTGCAGTTCTGAGGAATTTCCTTTTTTTGTTTTCCTCTATTTTCTCTCTTCCATTTTCTTTTTTTCCTTTTCTCTTTTTTATAATTGTCATTTTTAATTTTTTAAAAACTATATTTTTTCTATATATTTCTTTGTTTACCTTTCCTACTGTTCTCTTCCCCTTGCAGTTAATCTTTAATGTATATAAATCTTCTCCATCTACGTCTATTTAAATTTGCATATCTGTTCTTTCTTTTTTTTCTTTCATTCCTTTCCTCTCAACATATTTGTCAGTTTTGCTTTCATTGCTTTATTCCCCACTTGGCACCTTGCTTTAGTTTTGCTTTCCAGTTTGTGCTTTTAGTTAGTTTTGTTCTTGACTGGTAAATATAATTTTTGATTTCCTTTGTTTGCTGGGTCAGTCTACTGTACTTTATTTTCGTTGGACTGTTTTGACTTTTCTCATGGGTGTATATGTATATTCCATTATTTTAATTATTATTTGCCTGATTTTGTAACTACCATTTGTCTGAGGTTCATCTCTGGTTTCTCATTTTTGGATATTTGTTTTAATCTTACTTAATGCCAAAACAAACCACTTGTGGAATCTTCATTCCTGACCAGAGATCAAGCTCTGAGCCTTTGGAGTGGGAGCACTGACTCCAAGACCTTAGGCTACCAGAGAACTAACCCTAGGGAGTATCACACAAACAAAACCACTTGAATACAAGACCCAGCATCACCCAACCACCAGTAGCACCCTGTGCAGAATGCCTCATCTAAACAATGAAAAAACCAAAAATACAAACCCAATCATCAGCAGACAGGATTACCACCTCACTCAGCCTTGCCCATCAGAGGAAAAACAAACAAAAACTCAACACAAATCTCACGCTATATGAAGCTTACACAAACCACCAGACCAACCTTAGGAGACCAGTAACGAAAAGGAAGATGAATCCAACTTTCTTCAAGGAAAGAATTCAACTTTCCTTGAAGCCTAGGAAAAGGAGACCTCAAACAAAATAAGTTAAAAAAAAATAATGAAAGGCAGAGAAATACTACACAAATGAAGGAAAAAACGAGAAACACAGAAGTCCAAATAAATGAAGAGGAAACAGGCAAACTACCTGAAAAAGAATTCAGAATAATGACAATAAAGATGATCAAAAACCTTAAAACAAAATGGAGAAAATGGAAGAATCAATTAACAAAGACTAGAAGAATTAAAGAAAAAACATACAGAGACAAACAATGTAATTACTGAAATTAAAAATACTCTAGAAGGAATCACTAGCAGAATATCTGAAGCAGAAAAACAAATCAGTGAGCTGGACAATAAAATGGTGGAAATAACTTATGAAGAGCAAAATAAAGTAAAAAGAATGAAAAGAACTGAGGATAGTCTCAGAGACCTCTGGGACAATACCAAACACACCAACATTGAATATAGGGGTCCCAGAAGAAGAAGAGAAAAACAAAGGATATAAGAAAATTTTTGAAGAGATTATAGTTGAAAATTTCCCAACATGGAAAAGGAAATAGCCAAGAGGCACAAGAGGCACAAACAGTCCCATACAGGATAAACCCAAGGAGAAACATGCCAAGACACATACTAATCAAACTAACAAAGACTAAACACAAAGAAAGAATACTAAAAGCAGCAAGGGAGAAGCAACCAGTAACATACAAGAGAAACCTCATATGCTTAACAGCTGATCTTTCAGCAGAAACTCTGCAGGCCAGGACGGAATGGCAGGATATATTTAAAGCACTGAAAGGGAAAAATCTACAACCAAGATTGCTGTACCCAGCAAGGATCTCATTCAAAATTGATGGATAAATAAAAAGCTTTTCAGACAAGCAAAAGTTAAGAGAATTCAGTACCAGGAAGCCATCTTTACAACAAATGTTAAATGGAATTATATAGTCAAGAAATATAAGAGAAGAAAAATGATCTACAAAATCAACCCCAAAGAATTAAGAAAATGGCAATAGGAATATATATATCAATAATTACTTTAAATGTAAATGACTAAATGCTTCAAGCAAAAGACATAGACTAGACTGGCTGAATGCATACAAAAACAAGACCAATATATATTCTGTCTACAAGAAACCCACATCAGACCTAAGGACACATATAGACTGAAAGTGAGAGGATGGAAAAATATATTCCATGCAAATGGAAGCAAAGGAAAGCTGGAGTAGCAATCCTTATATCAGACAAAATAGACCTTAAAATAAAGATTACAAGCTATAAGGAAGGACACTACCTAGTGATCAAAGGAACACTCCAAGAGGAAGACCGAATAATTGTAAATATCTATGCACCCAACATAGGAGCACCTTAATACATAAGACACACACTAACAGACATAAAAGGAGAAATTGACAGTAACACAATAATAGTAGGAGATTTTAACATCCCACTCACACCAATGGACAGATCATCAAAACAGAAAACTAATAAAGAAACACAAGTCTTAAATGATACATTAGATGAGATGGATCTCATTGATATCTTCAAGACATTCCATCAAAATGCAGAATACATTCTCAAGTGCACATGGAACATTCTCCAGGGTAGACCACATCTTGAGTCACAAATCAAACCTCAGTTATTAAAAAAATTGAAATCGTATCAAGCATCTTCTCCAACCACAGTGCTATGAAGCCAGATATCAGTTACAAGAAAAAAGCTGTAAGAAACACAAACACATGGGGATTAAACAACACATTAATAAATAATGAACAGGTTACAGAATAAATCAAAAGGGAAATGAAAAAATTTCCAGAAACAAATTACAATAAATCATGACAACTCAAAACCTATGGGGTGCAGCAAAATCAGTTCTAAGAGGGAAGTTTATGGCAATATAATCCTACCTCAAGAAGCAAGAAAAACATTGAATAGACAACCTAACTTTACACCTAAAACAACTGGAAAAAGAAGAACAACAACAACAAAAAAAAACCAAAATCTAAAATTAGTATAAGGAAAGAAATGATAAAGATCTGAGAAGAAATAAAAGAAAAATAAATGAAAGAAACAATAGTATAGGTTAATAAAACTTAAAGCTGGTTCTTTGAGAAGATTAACAAAATTGACAAATCTTTAGCCAGACTCATCAAGAAGAAAAGAGAGAAGAATCAAATCAACAAAATCAGAAATGAAAAAGGAGACGTTACAACAGATAATGCAGAAATACAAAGGATTATAAGAGACTATTATGAACAACTATATGGCAATAAAATGGATAACCTGGAAGAAATGGACAGTGTTAGAAAAGTTCAATCTTCCAAGACTGAACCAGGAAGAAATAGAAATTATGAACAACCCAATTGCAAGCACTGAAATGAAAGTTTGATAAAAAAAAAAAAAAAATCTCCCCAAAAACAAAAGCCCAGGACTAGATGGCCTCACAGGAGAATTCTATCAAATATTTAGAGAAGAGCTAATGCCTATCCTTCTAAAACTCTTTCAAAAAATTGCAGAGGGAAGAACACTTCCAAACTGATTCTACGAGGCCACCATCACCCTGATACCAAAACCAGACAAAGACAACACAAAAAAATAAAACTACAGGCCAATATCACTGATGAACATAGATGCAAAAATCCTTAACAAAATTTTAGCAGACAGAATTCAGCAACATATCAGAAAGCTCATACACTATGATCAAATTAGGTTTATTCCAGGGATGCAAGAATTCTTCAATATACAGAAATCAGTCAATGTGATACACCATATTAACAAATTGAAAGATAAAAACCATATGATCATCTCAATAGATGCAGAAAAAGCCTTTGACAAGATTCAGCACCCATTTATTATGAAAAGTCTTCAAAAAATGGGCATAGAAGGAACCCACCTCAACATGGTACATATATGATAAGCCTACAGCAAACATTATTCTCAATGGAGAAAAAATGCAAGCATTCCCCCTAAGATCAGGAACAAGACAAGGGTGTCCACTTTTGCCACTATTATTCAACATAGTTCTGGGAAGTCCTAGCTACAGCAATCAGAGAAGAAAAAGAAATGAAAGGAATACAGATCACAAAGATGAAGTAAAGCTCTCATTGTTTGCAGATGACATGATACGGTACATGGAAAGCCCTAAAGAAAGTATCAGAAAATTACTAGAGCTAATTAGTGAATTTAGCAAAGTTGCAGGATACAGACTCAATACACAGAAATCACTTGCGTTTCTATATACTAACAGTGAAAAATCAGAAAGAGAAATTAGGGAATCAATCCCATTCACCATTGCAACAAAAATAATTAAATATCTAGGAATAAACTTACCTAAGGAGGCAAAAGAACTGTACACAGAAAATTATAAGACATTAATGAAATAAATCAAACATGTTATAAACAGATGGAGAGATATTCCATGTTCCTGGGTAGGAAGAATCAATATTGTGAAAATGACTATACTACCAAATGCAATCTACAGATTCAATGCAATCCCTATCAAATTACCAAGGTGTTTTTACAGAACAAGAACGAAAAATTTCACAATTCATACGGAAATACAAAAGACCCCAAATAGCCAAAGCAGTCTTGAGAAAGAAGAATGGAGCTGGAGGAATCAACCTTCCTGATTTCAGGTTATACTACAAAGCTACAGTCATCAAGACAGTATGGTACTGGCACAAAAACCGAAATACAGACAAATGGGACAAGATAGAAAGCCCAGAAATAAACCCACGCACCTATGGATACCTTACTTTTGACAAAGGAGGCAAGAATATACAATGGGGCAGAGACAGCCTCTTCCATAAATGGTGCTGGGAAAACTGGACAGCTACATGTAAAAGAATGAAATTAGTACACTTCCTTACACCATACACAAAGATAAACTCAAAATGTATTAAATACCTATATGTAAGACCAGAAACTATAAAAACTCTTAGAGGAAAACATAGGCAAAATACTCGATGACATAAATCAAAGCAAGATCCTCTATGACCCACCTCCTGCACAGCAAAGGAAACTATAAGCAAGGTGAAAAGACAACCCTCAGAATGGGAGAAAATAATAGCAAATGAAACAACTGACAAAAGATTAATTTCCAAAATATACAAGAAGTTAATACAACTTAATCCCAGAAAAACAAACAACCCAATCAAAAAGCGGGAAAAAGACTTTAACAGGCATTTCTCCAAAGAAGACATACAGATGGCTAACAAACACATGAAAAGATGCTCAACATCCCTCATTATTAGAGAAATGCAAATCAAAACTACAATGAGATATCACTTCACACCGGTCAGAATGCCCCTCATCAAAAAGTCTACAAACAATAAATGCTGGAGAGGGTGTGGAGAAAAGGGAATGCTCTTGCACTGTTGAGAATGTAAATTGATGCAGCCACTATGGAAGACAGTATGGAGATTCCTTAAAAAACTAGGAATAAAGCCACCATATGACCCAGCAATCTCACTCCTAGGCATATATCCTGAGAAAGCCAAAATTGAAAAAGACATGTTCATTGCAGCACTGTTTACAGTAGCTAGAACATGGAAACAAATAAGATGTCCATGGACAGATAAAGAAGTTATGGTACATATACACAATAGAATATTACTCAGCCATAAAAGGAACACATTTGAGTCATTTGTAATGAGGTGGATGAACCTAGAACCTATTATACAGAGTGAAGTCAGAAAGAGAAAGATAAATATCATATTCTAATGCATATATACAGAATCTAGAAAAATGGTACTGAAGAATATATTTACAGGACAGCAATGGAGAAACAGACATAGAGACTAGACTTATGGACATGGGGAGAGGGGAGGAGAATGTGAAATGTATGGAAAGAGTAATATCAAAACTTACATTATCATATATAAAATAGATAGCCAACGAGAATTTGCTGTATGGCTCAGGAAGCTCAATCAGGGGCTCTGTATCAACCTAGAGGGGTGGGATGGGGAGGCAGATGGGAGGGAGTTTCAAAAGGGAGGGGATATATGTATTCCTCTGGCTGATTCATGGTGAGGTTTGACAGAAAACAGCAAAATATATGTGTATTCCTCTGGCTGATTCATGGTGAGGTTTGACAGAAAACAACAAAATTCTGTAAAGCAATTATCCTTCATTAAAAAATAAATTAATTTAAAAAAAATATATAGGGCAGATCCCAATCTTTTCATTATATCATTCCTTCACAATTGTGTGTATCTCTCTTTGTACATAGGTCATCTGATCTAAGTGTTAAAGGTTCCTTAAGATATATATGCCCATTAGGCTTGTTAAATATGTTCAATAATATTTCAAAATACAATTATCTTGTGACTTTCTGAGCCAAACAATGCCTAGGAGTGAGATTGCTGGGTCATATGGTGGCTTTATTCCTAGTTTTTTAAGGAATCTCCATACCGTCTTTAAGGAATCTCCATACCGTCTTCCATAGTGGCTGCATCAATTTACATTCTCAACAGTGCAAGAGCATTCCCTTTTCTCCACACCCTCTCCAGCATTTATTGTTTGTAGGCGAATTTCCCTAGGGAAGAATGAGCTGAAAGGTATAGAGAGTGGTATTCTCACCAAGTGAAAAGGTGATTTGTTAGATCCTTTAACATACAATGAGAATGCTCTCACCGTTTCAATGAGATCATCTGCTCTGTTGGTTCGTTCAGCTGACAACAGCGTTTGATTGAAGTCTTCTTTTCTGCTGGTATTCTGTGACAGTCCTCCAGATTGGCTACTGCAATACTAAGAAGTATTTTTAAAAGGCAGTGTGTCAGAAAATATCACAGTAGGCAGCGTTTAAGATGGCTTCAGTGTATCTAAGAGATTATGAGCAAAGATGTGAAGTTTCTGTAGTATGCATAAACATTTTCAAAAATCAGAATATAGCCTTGAGATAGAAAACACTTTTCAGTTAATATGAGAAAAGAATCAACTATACATGTCTCATTTTCCCACAAGTCTGTGAGGTGTAGATGCTCTAAGTTCATTGTGGAGAGCTGTAGAATTTATGAATTGATCTCTGGGGTCCCTTTCTTAAATCCTGGAACAATTATAAAACAAACCAACAACCAATGAAAGCATGTATGATCCTGGTCAAAGCATTCATTCTACGATTTTATTACTTGTTCAGAGCCTCTTTATCTAAAATACCATTTTGCTAATGTAGGTAATTCAGTTACTTTCAATCATGCCTGTTAAGCACTGTAACAACCCCAAAAAATGGTAATAAATTAACATATCCACCGATCAACATATACATTTTACATCACTCTAGAAGCCAATTTAGATTTATAGAAAAGTTAACAATAGATCTAAAATAAATGGCATTTCCCCCTCCTTATTCTTTCATTTTGCATGTAAATTTCTTTATGTGAACTATGTGTGATTTTTAATCCTACCGGAAGCTGGGAATCTGAGGTAGAGAAAAAAAAGAGAAAAGTAGATAAGAAAGGAAAGGGGTGGTACTTGAAAATGTAAGTGTAGCCAATGATTATTTCACAAACTCGTTAAAAAAACAGATCGATTTAAAAAAAATCTGCAGAGCTAACATATATTTGAAGTGCACACACACACACACAAACACAACCACCACTGCACATCCATGATCACACATTTGGATTTAGAGAGAATTTTTTTTTTTAAATGCTATCACTGAAAAGTATATTTTTCTTAATTAATTCTGGGTACTTCATTGATCATTCTATGAGCCGCTTGGAAAAGTAGAAAGGAAAGTCTGTCAAGAAGCTATTTTTTTCCCTTCCATCAAAACAACTAGTGTTACGGATGTAAAAAAAAAAAAAAACAACAACAGTGTTATGGGTGAAATGACAAAAATAATTAAGAAAAATGGCCATGTGCCATATCTCTAAGAGCAAAAATGTAGTTGTTTTCAGACTTTTTTTATATAGCTAAGGCTCCAAGAAAAGATAATGAAGATAACAAATTAAATCTTTGAACCAAACAACAAGTCCTCATTGCAGGAGTTCTGTGACTCTAAGAACCTAATCTTCAATAGGAAACATATTTGAACACTTCTTTGCAGGCATGAAAGCAGATTGTATATTAAAAGTGGTGACCTTGATGTTTTTTACATTTTTATCACTACAAATCCATAGACATCTTGTTATTTTTTAAAAATAGTCATCTGTCGTGCGGCATAAGATAACATGATAGCAAATGGTTTTGTAGTTCATATTATGGTATAAAGACCCGAGTCCCTGTTCATTCTTAGAATTCTTTTTGTTATAAATTGATGCAACTTTAAGTGGCAGTTGTATTAGGATTGCACAGAACAATGGACTTGACTCCTAAGACCTAACCTGACTTATATTGGTTTTATGGTAATATTGTTTATAATCAGCATTATATAAGTGAGGTACATGGGTGATCTGGGTGCCAAAAAGTCACTTTTTCATGGGCTATGTCTGAAAACCTTTAAAAGCTTCAAAAATATTCCTTTGGTTCAAACAGACTGTGACATCTTCAAGACCAGAATATTTCCATTGCTTTAATTGTGCCAATTCATAAATAGACTTGACTAAGAGTTAAGGTCATAATTGTTGTCACAAACATTTTCTTTCCATTCATGTAGACCCAGTCAGATTCAGAAATGAAGGTACAGAATTGATCATCTAAGAGAAATGTTGTCATGAAATAGGTCAGGATGTTTTTCGAATGCCAAGTCATAGGTTAGAATGTTTAGGGTGTAGAGTAAATGGAAAATGTGAAAGCAAATTAAATTATCCTTTTCCATCATGAAACATTCAGATGATTTTGATGCAAATTCCTGTAAAACACATAATTGAAAAAGGCAATGTGATTTAATGAACTAGGAATTAAGACCCAGGTTCTAAACCCCAGAACTGCTGTTGATTAGTTGTGTGGCCTTGGGAAAATTACTTAACCTTGCTGAGTTTCAGGTTCCTATTCTCTAAAATAGAAATCTACATGCCATGTCTATTAAGAAGTTGCCGGGTATACGAATGAGAAATTGAGAAAAGTATCTGAAAATAGTTTGAAATAAAGAACTATATGAAAATGTATGATATGATTATTATCATAACCAAGATTTCCTATATGAATAAACTAAGAATTTCTGTACCTTCCTTTATTTTGCCATTTTTTGTTTCTTTAAATGCAATTCCAATACTTTTTTGTCTCTCTCTCACTTTTTTTACTTCCATCTCTGCCCACCCTGCCCAATTCACAATCTGGGCATTCATTTTAATTCTCAGTGTCAATATGAGTCAGATCCACTACTACTAAAGGTCCAATTTCTTTTGTAGCATGAAAATTAGAGAAGTGCTGCCTGGGGCTCACACATCTTTTTTTTTTTTTTTTTTAATTTTATTTAAAAGAGAGTTTTTGGTTGCATGCTATTTGTTGAAATGGGATTTGACCTGTATATCAATTAACTATGCAAAGCATTTATACTATAAAAGCATTTGGGGAAATGAATTGTTATTGTGGATGATAACCATGTCATAGAATTGGATGTGAAAAAAAAAGTGATTCAAGTCACCAGAGCTTATTCCTGTACCCCTGAAAGTAGTAAGTAGTAAGGAGATTGAAACAGCCCCCTAATATCCTTATGGTATATATTTTAAAAGCTATGGTAACTTGAACCAACCAATCTACTGTGACAAAAATTCTTTTTCTACAAACATAGAGATAGCCTTTGACATTAATATTCTTTAGACAGGAGATTTAGGCATACAGATGTCTTCTTCGTGCCTACATTATTGGTACATGCTTGTGGAATTCTGAAAAACTAGTCCACAGAACTAAACTCCCCTCTGTGTGCCTAAAATTTTGAGCAAGCATTTTCCAGATAATGTTTGAATATCTGAAACATGTATCAGAGGCTTAACTTTGCTATAAAGTGACCTACTGTAGCAAAAAAAATCTGTGAGAGTCTCACAGATTTTACCAGTAAAGATACTACAATATTATTATATCATAACTGCAGTTCATCTATAAAACATAATCCTGTAACTTGAGCCCTGAAGATGTGAAGTCCAGGCTGCAGTCTAATGGACTGGACTAACTGCCCCCCTCCAGTGTCGTACAGGAGCATTGATGACAATCGGTGGCTGAATCCAGCCTAGATCCTGCTACCTAGGGTTGCCCATATAAGAAGTAACTCACTGAAAAATCAGCACCTCTCTCTAGAGTGGGATGGGGAGAGGCATGGGAGGGAGGTTCAGGAGGGAGGGGATATAAGTATACTTATAGTTTATTCCTGTTGTACAACATAAACTAGCACAACATTGTAAAGCAATTATCCTCCAATTAAAGAAATTAAAAAAAATTAAATCAGTATTTCTGTCTATTTATAGATTAGGGACTCATATTGGAAGCCACTGTTTCTTTTCTAGGTCAGTGTGGTATTAATATATATAGCCTATCCTTCCTGATCGTGGGTTCCCTGGTTCCTCTCCTTTACACTTATTTTGGGGCACTTTAATGAAATTCATATTTTTCTAAGACAGCTCTTAGGACGTCAGAAGTGAATCTCCTATAGCCTGCAAAGCCTGTATTTCAAACAGACTATTTCAAACAGCCCTTCCAAGTTTGACAGTATTTGTATAGAGTACAGATGATGGAGTTTTGTTTCTGTTTTTGTTGTTTCTGTGCATGTGTGCTAAGTTGCTTCAGTCGTGTTTGACTCTTTGTGACCCTGTGAACTATTGCCCACCTGGCTCCTCTGTCCATGGGATTCTCCAGGCAAGAATACCACGGTGGATTGTCATGCCTTTTTCCAGGGGTCTCCCAACCCAGGGATCGAACCTACATCTCCTGCAGCTCCTGCATTGCAGACGGATTCTTTACCCCTAAGCCAAAGGGGAAAATGTCATTTTATAGGATGCTAGATGATTGAGCCTTGCCCATTCTTTTTTTTAAAGTTTTTATTGGAGTATAGTTGCTTTACAATATTGTATTAGTTTCTACTGTACAGCAAAGTGAATCAGCTATATGTATACATATACATATAGCTCTTTTGAATTTCTTTCCCATTTAGGTTACCATAGAGCACTGAGTAGGGTTTCCTGAGTTATACAGTAAGTTCTCATTAGTTATCCATTAGTTATCTATTTTATACATAGTATCAATACTGTATATACATCAATCTCAATTTCCCAATTCATCCCACCCACCCTCCGTTCCCTTGATATCCATATGTTTGTTCTCTATGTCTGTGTCTCTATTTCTGCTTTGTAAATAAGATCATCTATACCAATTTTTTTTTTCAAATTCCACATATATGCATTAATATATGATATTTTTTCTCTCTTTCTGATTTACTTCAATCTAAGATACTGTAATGGGGCTTCCCAGGTGGCTCAGTGGTAAAGAATCCACCTGTCAGTGCAGGAGATGCAAGGGACATGGGTTCAATCCCTGGGTCCAGAAGATTCCGCGGAGTTGGAAATGGAAACTCACTCCAGTATTCTTGCCTGAAAAATTCCATAGACAGAGGAGCCTGGCAGGCTAGGATCCATAGGGTCACAGAGTCCGACACAACTGAGCGACTAAGAACAACAGTCTGTCATACAGAGCCCTGCCCATTCTTAGTACAGTAACTCACTGAAACTGCAAGGGATAAAACCGAAATTGTATACCCCCATGTAAACTGTGGCATATTGGAGGGGAAGTGTTAGGAACAAGATCTCTAACCCAGATTATTAATGAATACTCTTAAATCTTAAATGAAAGCAACATTTTTATTAGAGTAGACAGATCATGGATTCATTTCCTTTTTGCTGAGGGCTCTTATTTATTCAATTCTTGATAACTCCAGTTCCTTAGAAAAGTGCATTTCTGACAGAAATTGGATTATAATAGGAATGTAGTTTATTGCTGAGTATTCAACTTTACAAAAGTACATACCTGGGTTTCATGGTGCATTTCAAGAAGCCATAAGGGTGGAACAATGCTAATCAGATATAAAAATATGGCTGGTGAAAACCTGTGAATGAGGGAAAAAAGTAGTTCAGCTTTTATTTTTATTTTTTTAAAGAAAGAAAACAAGTGCACATATCCTGACCACACTGAGTCAAACCTTTTAATGTCAAGTATTTATTTCAAAGGGGAAAAATACATTATGTGATTCCCGCCATATGGATTATAGACAAACAAAGCAACTGTAAAAGGCACTAGCAGCTGTCATTCTCACTGAATTTCTGATCCAATTAATAGATGTTAATTTTAATTCAGTTTAATGGGACACTGCCAATTAGTCTCAGGCACAAAACTGAGTATTTTGTGTTTAATATGAAAGCAAATACAGCAACAGTAAACCTTGATTTCTGAACATTGTAATTTCGGGAAGGTTGCCTACATTTTTCAACATTAACCTGAAATTCTGAGTGCTCAAATAATAACATTCTGCTAAAAGACAAAAATCAGATGATAAGGGATAGGACTAAACAGAATCAACCGGCTTTGTGTGTTTCTGCTAAACCTAGGAAAAATAAAAAATACAGACACACCTCATTTTATTATGCTTTGCTTTATTGAGCTTCATAGATACTGTGTTTTTCTTTACAAATTGAAGGTTGGTGGCAACCTTGCGTGAAGCAAGTTTGCCAGTACCATTTCTCCAACAGCATTTGCTCACTTTGTGTCCTTGTGTCACGTATTTCACATTTTCTTATTATTATTGTGATCTATAATCAGTAATCCTGGATGTCACTTCTATGATTCACTGAAGACTCAGATATAGCTAGCAATTGTTAACAATAAAGCATTGTTTAATTAAGCTTTGTTCATTGTTTTTTAAGACATAAGGCACACTTAATAGACTATGGCCTATTGTAAGTGTACTTTTAAAGGCACTGGGAAACCAGAAAATTCATGTGACTCTGTATTTCAGTGGTATGGAAATGAACCTCCAATATCTCCAAGGTATGTGTATACAAAAAACCACAGATGAGGGGTTTGGTATTTCTTTGAGGGCTATCTATAGTAATTTTTCAGACTCAAATTTAGAGGGCAGTACATAGAGAAGACTCTCATTTGTACTTGGACACATCAAATTTAAACGTTAGTTTTGCCACTGACCTCTCAGTTTGCTTCCTAATCGACAAAATGGGAACAGTCATGTATTAGTCAGCTCAGGCTGCCGTCACAAAAACCATAGACTGGGTGGATTAAACAACAGAAATTTATTTTCTCACAGTTCTGGAGGTTGGAAGTTCAAAATCAGGCTTCCAGAATGGTTGGGATTTAGTAAGAGCTCTCTTCCTGGTTTTTAGACAGCCACCTCCCAGTGTGAACTCACATGGCCTTTCCTGAGTACATACACATCACAAGAAGAGAAAGAGATTTCTCTCTTCTCTTCTTATGAAGCCACCAGTCTTAGTGAATTAGGACCCCATCCTTATGACCTCAATTAACTCTACTGACTTCCTAAAAGCTCTGTCTCTAAATATAGTTACTCTGAGACTTAGGGCTTCAACGTATGAATTTTGAGGCAACACAGTTCAGTCCACAGCAGTCACATTTATCTCACAGGGATTTTTATTATATAGTTGACCCTAGAACAACATGGAGATTAGGACTCTCTGTGTAGTTGAAAATCCACGTATAACTCTGAGGTCAACCCTCTATATCCACAGTTCCACATCCACAGATTCAACTAACTATGGGTCATGTGGTACTGTAGTATGTATTTATTGAAAATAAGATGCATATAAGTGGACTTGCACAGTTCCAACCCATGTTGGAACTTTCTGTAAAGCAGTGTCTGGCAGAGTTGTACATTCTATAACAAGTAGCTGTTACATAATTCTGGGATGTCATGCAATGAAAACACCTCCTTCAAAATTTGAACTAAGATAAAAATTACATACTTTACAAATCTATTTCTTCCAATTGCATTTTATTTTAGATCGGACTCTTACTTTATAAATCATCTTAAAGTCAAAACTGTAAGTCAGTGTAATTTTATTAAAATACTTTTAGTACATTCATATGATGGTTTAAGATGACCTGAAAAAAAGAAATGTTAATTGCTCAAAAACAAAATTTGAGATGAAATTCTACTAAAATCATGTGGTTATAATACAGGGGAGGAGAAAGGGAGTGAACAAACCTAAATGGAGAAAAACATTTAGAATGGACTGTTTAAAGGCTGTTAACCTTTTCACTAATACCTTTCAACTTCCGGGAAGAGAAAGAGAAAGGGCAAGTGAAAGCAACTCTTAAAAAAATCAGTATTTAAATAGACATTACCCTACCATCAATTTCCTGCAGAAATTAATTTGAAACAAAGGGTTAGGGGTCATGATATTATTAGAATCTGACTTAGACAATGGTTGGGCTGCAGAAAGACATCCAAAGCGCCCATGTCAAACATGCTTTTAGAAAGAAAAGGAACACTTAATTCTTTGACCTACTATCAACGGAAACATCAGGAGAGAATATTTCCTTTGTGAAATTGGGGAAGGATATGAATTCTGGTTGGAGGGACAGTTGGAATCTGTAAATCTTTGTTTGCATATGTCAAATGTTGGCTGGACTGCAATTTTGTTGACTCTCTCAGGATTAATTTTGGGATTAACTCACCTGGCAATACTGTTAAAATAATAATCTAGGGAAACTATATACTGAACATATCATAGTTCTTAGAAGAGTTCAAGAATAAAATAAACAATAACCCTTAACATCGTCTGTGCATAAAATTTATTGCTACAATTGGAAAGAGGACTATCCTGTTTCAACAAGTTTCCTTTAATTAGGAAGCTAGTTATGTATCTTAAAAAACATTCAAAATCCAGGATTTTCTCTGCTACCTATTACAAAGACTATAAATTCCCTAATCAGATACATATTCAAAGCCTCCTCTGTTCCTCATCTTATCTCCACTTCCCTTTCCTCTACCACATCCTATCAAGCTGAGCAACTCAGTAGTTTCAACCTACTGTGTATTTAAAATGAAACAAAACAAAATGTTTTGGAAATTTTCCCTTGTTCCATTCCCTCTTCGTCAGATCTATTTGACATCTGTGAAAGGGGGTGGGAAGAGGGAATCACATTAAGCTCCTGAGAATTAAGAATCATATTCAAGTCAAGAGCATCTGAGTCCATTGTCTTCCTCCTCCCCCACCCCTGTTCCCAACCCTCTTAACTCTATACCTAAGAGGATTTGCTGGAATTTCCAAAGGCTTCCAGGTAGAATTACCAAGGAAATTGCCTAGTCCACAAAGTGATCAATAGCAAATCAGAATTAGGAACTTCCTCCCCTCCCTCCTCTCTCTCTCTCCAGCATCAGGCTATGGTAGTTGTTCAACTGATTTTTTTTTTTTTAATTATAGAGAAAATAAAAGTCTGTTATCTAGAAAAGTATTGAAAGGTATAGATACATTGCATTTTTTACATGAAGAGTACATTTCAGCTCTATGTTTTATTGAACCATGGGTCCCTGTTAAGAGCAAAGGGCTCTATTGTCCCTTCAGGTTGGTCCATCTGAGAAGAGAGGTTCTGATGTGGATTTTGGATTAAATGTCCCTTCAAATTATGACTACTTGTTTCAGAAAGCCCTGCTCTTATATCTCTATCTATAAGTACCCTTCCTATATTTTGAAATACAGGAATTCACTGCAGTAATTAACTTTAACTTATATTTCTCTTGTGACCCAGCACATTCTCCACTGTTTTCTTGTTGTGTATATTTATAATATGACTCTGCAGATCCTGAGTCTCTTTATGTCCCTTCTCTCTTCCATCTCCTTCGTCTTTTCCTCTCCTCAGTGGTCTCAGGTGTCTTTTAAAATCTCTGTTGTTGTTGTTCAGTCACTAAATCATGTCTGACTCTTTGCGAACCCATGGACTGCAGCATGCCGTACTTCCCTATCCCTCACTATCTCCCAGAGTTTGCCCAAGTTCATGTCCATTGAATCGGTGATGCTCTCCAACCATCTCATCCTCTGGTGCCCTCTTCTCCTTTTGTCTTTAATCTTTCCCAGCAGCAGGGTCTTTTCTAATGACTCAGCTCTTAACATCAGGTGGCCAAAGTATTGAAGCTTCAGCTTCAGCATCAGTCCTTCCAATGAATATTCAGGGTTGATTTTCTTTAGGATTGACTGGTTTGACCTCCCTGCTGTCCAAGGGACTCTCAAGAGTCTTCTCCAGCACCACAGTTCAAAAGCATCAATTTTTCACACTCAGACTTCTTTATGGTCTAACTGTCACATCTGTACATGACTACTGGGAAGACAATAGCTTTAACTATATGCACGCTTTGTTAGCAAAGTGATGTCTTTGCTTTTTAATATGCTGTCTAGGCTTGTCACAGCTTTCCTTCTAAGAAACAAGTGTCATATAATTTCACGGCTGCAGTCACCCTCCACAGTGATTTTTGAGCCCAAAGAAGAGAAAATAGGTCACTGTTTCAACTTTTTCCCCTTCTATTTGCCATGAAGTGATGGGACCAGATGCCATGATCTTAGTTTTTTCAATGTTGAATTTTAAGCCAGCTTTTTTCACTCTCCTCTTTCACCTTCATCAAGAGGCTCTTTAGTTCCTCTTTGATTTCTGCAGTTAGAGTGGTATCATCTGCATATCTGAGGTTGTTGATATTCTCCTGGCAATCTTGAATCCAGTTTATAACTCATCCAGCTCAGCATTTTGCATGATATACTCTGCATATAAGTTAAACAAGCAGAATGACAATATACAGCCTTGTTGTACTCCTTTCCCAATTTTGTACCAGTCATTTTTTTTCCATGTAAAGTTCTAACTGTTGCTTCTTGACTTGCATACAGGTTTCTCAGGAGACAGATATTCCTATCTCTTTAAGAATTAGTGCTTATTTATGAATGCTTAAAGTTAATACTTACTAAGCAAATGCTTAAATGTTTGAATGACTAAATTTATAAATAAAGGGAAGACTGAGAAAGCGAAACAAGTGAAGACTGCTGGCATCTACAAGGACCTTTTATTCATATTTCAGCAGGCCTGGTAGCAGGTACGGTTTCTTAGTCGTGTCTCTTGAGGAATTGTTACACTGCAGTAGAAATTTGAGGAACATGAGAGACCCAAATTTGAATCTTGCCTCTCCCATTCATTCATCTTTGGAAATTCATTACCTTTTCTGAGACTCAAGATCCTTGTCTATGAAATAGGTTATATCAACCTCATATGGTGGTTGTGAGGAGTAGAGGAGACAGTGTTACGGGCTTGATATTGTACTAAAAAGAGAGAAAAAAGCTAAGTGAGTTTCTAACACAAACCTTCACATATGTATTTCTCCCCCTTGAAATACCTCTCTCCCTCACTTTTCACCTTATCATCTCCTTTTCAGAGTTTTTATCAGCTCTATAGGACTGCACAGGAAAACTTTCCTTGTCCTTCCAAGCTTCAATTGGGTCTCCTTGTTATGCTTATCCTAGAACACTCTTCACTCTTATTCCATGAGTGTTATAAGAGTTTCAACATTTATAATTATATGTGTGCATGCGGGTGTGTGTCTGTGTGTGTCTTTGTGGTCACTTTGATATAAGCATAAGAACTATATCTAACTGTGTCTATCTGCACATTATGCCCTCAGCTCCTTCCACAGTGCCTGGCACATGATGGGCCATTCCAAGTATTAATAGTAATCTCATAAGGTCCTAGTTGATTTACGTTTCTGACTTTCTTGACACTCTGTTGCTGGTTTGACTGGAAATCTCCTTTTGAAATATCATAAGTTGATTCTTATCAAAACTTTTCCTGAAGGAAATATTATTCTGTGCCTGGATGAATTTGATATTTTTTCTACTATGCAGTATTTAATATTTCAAGGTGACATTTAGTCATTAGTTATCATTTTGAAGGTTTACCATATTCCTGACAGTGCATTGTCAGTGCAGTTTATTTCTGGAACCAAGGAGAATGTGAATCCTAAAAATTAAAAAACTAGGCATGATCCCACCTTTTTTCTGTATAATGAACCAAACTGCATACCCTATCTTAGGGGCTTCAGGTCATTTTACTCTAGTTTTCATGTCTTAATTGTATTGAAAGTAAGTAGATGCCAACCATAAGCCCTAATATCAGAGAGGGGTCTAGCCATCTCAGAAACAAGTGAAATCAGGTTTATTGATGATTATTTATAAAAAATAAGTTACACCAATCATATACTGACAAAAACTGATAAATATATGAATAAATGATTAAGATACATCCAAGTGGGATATTTTTACAAAATTGATATTACACTATTACTAATGAGCTATCTGCCCTTGGAAACTCAAGATTTATTACTATTCTAGTTACCATTACCTTATCACAATACAGAATATGCCCAACATTAATACTTTAATGCCAAATTGCTTTCCTTTTGGTCAGCTATTAAATAGAGGAAAACAACAGAATGGGAAAGGCTAGAGATCTCTTCAAGAAAATTAGAGATACCAAGGACATATTTCATGCAAAGATGGGCTCAATAAAGAACAGAAATGGTAGGGACCTAACAGAAGCAGAAGATATTAAGAAGAAGTGGCAAGAATACACAGAAGAACTGTACAAAAAAGATCTTCATTACTCAGATAATCACGATGGTGTGATCACTCACCTAGAGCCAGACATCCTGGAATGTGAAGTCAAGTGGGCCTTAGAAAGCATCACTACAAACAAAGCTAGTTGCAGTGATGGAATTCCAGTTGGGCTATTTCAAATCCTCAAAATGATGCTGTAAAAGTGATGCACTCAATATGCCAGCAAATTTGGAAAACTCAGCAGTGGCCACAGGACTGGAAAATGTCAGTTTTCATTCCAATGCCAAAGAAAGGCAATGCCAAAGAATGCTCAAACTACCGCACAATTGCACTCATCTCACATGCTAGTAAAGTAATGCTCCAAATTCTCCAAGCCAGGCTTCAGCAATACGTGAACCGTGAACTTCCAGACGTTCAAGCTGGTTTTAGAAAAGGCAAAGATCAGAGATCAAATTGCCAACATCCGCTGGATCATCAAAAAAGCAAGAGAGTTCCAGAAAAACATCTATTTCTGCTTTATGGACTATACCAAAGCCTTTGACTGTGTGGATCACAATAAACTGGAAAATTCTGAAAGAGATGGGAATACCAGACCATCTGACCTGTCTCTTGAGAAACCTATATGCAGGTCAGGAAGCAACAGTTGGAACTGGACATGGAACAACAGACTGGTTCCAAATAGGAAAAGGAGTACGTCAAGGCTGTATATTGTCATCCTGCTTATTTAACTTATATGCAGAGTACATCATGAGAAATGCTGGGCTGGAGGAAGCACAAGCTGGAGTCAAGATTGCCGGGAGAAATATCAATAACCTCAGATATGCAGACGACACCACCCTTATGGCAGAAAGTGAAGAAGAACTAAAGAGCCTTTTGATGAAAGTGAAAGAGAAGAGTGAAAAAGTTGGCTTAACGCTCAACATTCAGAAAACTAAGATCATGGCATCTGGTCCCATCACTTCATGGGAAATAGATGGGGAAACAGTGGAAACAGTGAGAGACTTTATTTGGGGGGGCTCCAAAATCACTGCTGATGGTGATTGCAGCCATGAAATTAAAAGACGCTTACTCCTTGAAAGGAAGGTTATGGCCAACCTAGATAGCATATTTAAAAGCAGAGACATTACTTTGCCAACCAAGGTCCTTCTAGTCAAGGCTATGGTTTTTCCAGTAGTCATGAATGGATGTGAGAGTTGGATGGTGAAGAAAGCTGAGCACCAAAGAATTGATGTTTTTGAACTGTGGTGTTGGAGAAGACTCTTGAGAGTCCCTTGGACTGCAAGGAGATCCAACCAGTCCATCCTAAAGGAGATCTGTCCTGGGTGTTCATTGGAAGGTCTGATGTTGAAGCTGAAGCTCCAATACTTTGGCCACCTCATGCGAAGAGTTGACTCATTGGAAAAGACCCTAATGCTGGGAAGGATTGGGGCCAGGAGGAGAAGGGGACGACAGAGGATGAGATGGTTGGATGGCATCACCGACTTGATGGACATGGGTTTGCGTAAACTCCAGGAGTTGGTGATGGACAGGGAGGCCTGGCCTGCTGCGATTCGTGGGGTTGCAAAGAGTCAGACATGACTGAGCAACTGAACTGAACTGAGACACTACTCTGAGCTCTTAAAGAACTATACTCATTGTTTTATTTTCAGTTCACTTCTTCCAAAAATAAAGTATTATTTACCCTACAAAGTTGTCATTTCAACATGACATAATGTTTTTCACAAAATGATTGTGTCATGACATTTAGCAATTTAGCTCTGCAGTGGATTATATTTACTTCAACTCACCATTAGTCTAGAAGTAAGATTCCATTTTCCTCTTCCCCAAAATGATACTTATTATTGTTTTCTTTTTGAAAAAGTAACATTTGTTCATTTTAGAAACGTATAACCATAGAAATAAGCAAATAGAAGAAAATTAACCATAATATCACCCACTATCATGCATAGCTTTTCTCTCTGCATACAATGAGTATTCTAATCTTCTAATTATATGCATAAATCTGAAGATAGATAATATTTAAATGAAGCAAAAATAATGTTCCAAAATTACTCTGAGGTGAACTGAGATTTATTTTGTATTTCACTTCTCAGTATTTCCTACTCTACAAAGGCAGAGTGGAATTGTAAGGATATACTAGACCCAAGTTTCAAAATCTCATGTTAAAATGCCTCGAGGGTCCTCAAAATTTCTGGAGCACTTTATAATAATAGGTTTATTTTCATGGAAATTAGGAAACTAAGTCAAGATATCCTTTCATGCACCCCTAAATCCTATCTAACATCTTAAGGACTGTCCTCCTTACATATGGACTGGTTTCTTGAAGTGGGCCTTAACATCCAGGGTTTGCATCTGGGCTGCTCAGGAGGCCTCTCTGTTAGCACAGGGGGAGAGGGCAACTGATGGGATGGCCTCTAGCTACCATCTGCCTCTCTGCCACCCCTCAGAATACACCGAGTGCTCCTGCAGAACACACAACCCCCGAATGCCTAGGAAGCCTCTTATCTGTCACCTCCCTCCTAGAGCCCTTTGCCTGTGTCTGCCCATGAGGGAGGAAGGAGTTGGGGAGAGGAGGAGAGGCCACAACCAAATGTCCATAAGCTGGTGAGAATGCCCCACAGATGGAGAACTGCATATGGAATGTGTATGTTTCAACAGGTACCGAGATCACATGATGGGTTTGTTTTGTCCATGATCTTTAGCGGGGAGGCGGCTTAAACGGTCAAGAATCTGCTTGGAATGCAGGACTTGTGGGTTGTATCCCCAGGTCAGGAAGATCCCCTTGGAGAAGGGAATGACATCCCACTCCAGTTTTCTTGCCTGGAGAATCCCATGGACAGAGGAGCCTGGTGGGCTACAGTCCATAGGGTTGCAAAGAGTCAGATACATCTGAGCAACAGAGCAACAGACTAATAATGAGAACAAAAAAGACAGGGAGGATTTCAAATCGGTCAGGAATACCTATTGGAATGGAATTTTCAAAGCCTTTGAAAAACGCCCACATTTAGGTTTTATAAAAAAGAGAATACTTGTGAAGGTGAATACTAGCACTCTTACTTAGAGCTTTTGTGGTTGTTGCTGACTTTTGTTTTTTACTTTAAAAAAAAAAAAGTTTGTTTGGCTGTTCTGAGTCTTAGTTGTGGCCCATGAGGTCTTCCATCTTCATTGAGGCGTGTGAGATCTTTAGTTGTGGCACACGGGATCTTTAGTTGTGCCACGGGAACTCTTAGTTGAGCCATGTGGGATCTAGTTCCTCACCCAGATATCAAACTCAGGCTCCCTGCATTGGAAGTGAGGAGGCTTAGCCACTGGACCACCAGGGAAGACTGTGAATGTTTTCTTTCATAAGGAAATATTCTCAAACTATAATATCAACCACCAACAAAATTAATATTATATACTTCACTTAAGAATTTCCAAGAGGATATCTAAGGTAAGAACAAACTCTATTAAAATTGAAGTAGCTCACATTCAAAGCTCAGCAAAATGCCTCACAATGACTAAATGAGCTATAGGGACAAAATATGCATCGATTTTAAGATCTACATTACTATTTTTTCTCATAAAAATTCTGAGGCAGAGAACATCATGACCTCTTCCTAAATATACTGGTTCCAGTTGAAACCCTAACTATCGCCACCATGCTATTCCCTCAACCTGAAAAGCCTTTCTTTTCTTCTCTTCACTCTTGTAAAACCACCAGCCACTTCAAAGGCCAGAACCTAAAGCACATACCTGAGAAATTTTCCTTGTCTAACAAGCCTACTGCACAGACGGTATCTTTATTTTGCAGCCTTTCTGCTCTTTTGGACTTAATTTGTCAAAAATTGTTTGGTACTCAGAGTATTGTTTTGTCTTGTCTTCATATAAGTGCATATGTTTTATGTTCCTTCAAGAACACCATCATAGCGCCTAGTATAATAAATGAATGTTTAATGAACAAGTGAACTTAAGTGCTAATGAGTACAGGAATTTTAATGGTCTCTCAGGGGATTCAATGGATTATGGATGTTATTAATGTAGAACTTTAATTTATTTCACTCTATAAAAGACAGTGGTATTTATTTCTGTTCTGTGGAAGAGTTTTGTTGTTCACTTTAGGACCCATGAAGACAGTCTAGAATTTTTCCCCTTTTCTATCTTCTTTTGCATCTGCTTTGATTTTAGAGGGATGTCTGTTTGTGCAAGAGTATCTCTGAGCTGTGGACATGTCTAGTCTAAAATTTTCTTCTTTTTTAAGAAATACTTATGTATTTATTTGGCTATGTGGGTCTTAGTTGCGGCATGCAGGATCTTTTTTTCTCTTTTCTTTTTTTAAGTTGCAACATGTAGGATATTTAGTTAGAGCATGCAAACGCTTCTTAGGAATCTAGTTCCCTGACCAGTGATTAAACACAGGCTCCTGCATTGAGAGCACAGAAGAGTCTTAGCCAATGGACCACCAGGAAAGTCCCTTAAATTTTCTACATTCTCTTCTAAGCAAAACCATTCTAGTGTTCATTTAGCAAATCATCTGGGATTTACTTACCCAATTTTGAAACAGAGAAAATACTTTGACCCTTTCTGTACCAAAGAGAATCCTTGACCCCCAAAATGTTGTACTGTCCACAGCAAAACCCAGTTTGGTTGCTGAATGTAGAGTATAGCAACTAGGTGATGGAGTTCAATCCTGGCCTGGGAGTACTTCTCTGAGTTTGGCTTCCTTATTTGCAAGCAGGAACTAGCACCAGGGCTTTTCTGAGGAGTGAATGAGGGAATCCATTCAATGCAAAAGTCTGGCTCAAGAAAAGTGAGGGTTCACAGATGCTAGGATTGTTTTTGTGATTTATTATTGCTAGTTGTGACCTTTGATAAGTGATTCAGCCTTGCTATGCAGCAGCATCCTCATCTTAAAATGATAAAAAAGATGAAAATGAATTTATCAGGTCATTGTGAGGATTATATGAGATAATGGATATAAAGCAGGCTTGGAGCATCATCAGTACTCGATATCTCAGTAACTGTTACCATCTCCATGATCACCATCACTATCACTTTCATCATCATCCTCATCCCCATTATTAACAGACTGTCAGAAAATGGCACAGCCAATTTATTAAGAGGCTTTTCCTAATAATAAAATAGGTGTGTGGGACAGGAAACTCAATCAGGGAAATAAGAAAGCAAAGGACCCTTACAGGACCCAACTAGGGCTGGCAAGGGCATACATTGTAGAGAGGACTTTTTTTCCTCAAGGTTACTCATTTTTGTTTTAATAAGCATATAACATTAAGTCAGTCTTACACCAGCTACCTCTTGGACAGCCCAAAGATAAAATATAACCCCCTTCCCTGAACAACTATGGGTGGTAAGTTTATATTCAGAGAAAATAAAATCAGCTCCACCTTGGCATTTTATATTAATAGTTGTGAATTGTTAACAACCATTACTGTGACTTTGAAAGAAAATTCATTTTTTTCAAAAATTGCATGTCAAAAACCTATTTTTAAAAAAAACACTGGTTTTCTTTAACAAAATGATTTATATACCCCAGGTCTGACACAATGGCATCAGTATTTTAAAGGAACGTCTGAAATAGGGAGGGGCATGCATATGGGGAAAATAAACCTGGAGGTAAAGGTGAATCTTCCTTTGACGGAAAAGTGAAGCTATTCAGATGTGTCCTGATGCTGTATAGATAATAATGCCACTGCTATGAGAAGCAGAAGTGCATGGAATTTAAAATTAGATAGATGTTAGATAGATACGTGTGTTTTAGTCACTCAGTCAGGTCCAACTCTTTGAGAGCCCGTAGACTGTACCCTGCCAAGCTCCTCTGTCCATGAAATTTTCCAGGTAAAAATACTGGAGTGGGTTGCCATTTCCTTCTCCAAGGATCTTCCCCACCCAGGGATTGAACCAGGGTCTCCTGCATTGCAGGCAGATTCTTTACTGTTTGAGCCACCAGGGAAGCCCTTAGATATATATATAATTCTAAATTAGACATATATACTGACTCATGGGAGCTGCCCATACTAATTTCCACTTTGTTTTTCTCCCAAACAAGTACACGAAATTATAAACTATTATAACCTTAACTTTCACTTCTGAATATCTCAGGTGAACATAGTATGTGGAGAAAAACATGGGTATCATTCAGTGGTTCAGCTTCCTAGGAGTCCAATTCTAAATATAGACATAATTATCATTTTGATCCCAAGTCCCGAGTCCCCAATTTCCCCCTCAGTCAGTCACTCCCATCAGGAAGTTTCCATAAGCCTCTTATCATTCTCCATCAGAGGTGGACAGACTGAAAACCACAATCACAACCAATCTGATCACATGGACCACAGCCTTGCCTAACTCAATGAAACTATGAGCCGTGCTGTGTAGGACCACCCAAGATGGACGGGTCATGGTGGAGCATTCTGAAAAAACGTGGTCCACTGGAAAAGGGCATGGCAAACCACTTCAGTATTCTTGCCTTGAGAACCCCATGAACAGTATGAAAAGGCAAAAAGATAGGACACTGAAAGATGAACTCCCCAGATCGGTAGGTGCCCAATATGCTACTGGAGATCAGTGGAGAAATAGCTCCAGAAAGACTGAAGAGATGGAGCCAAAGCAAAAACAACACCCAGTTATGGATATGACTGGTGATGGAAGTAAAGTCTGATGCTATAAAGAGCACTATAGTATAGGAACCTGAAATGTTAGGTCCATGAATCAAGGCAAATTGGAAGTGCTCAAACAGGAGATGGCAAGAGTGATTGTTGACATTTTAAGAATCAGCAAACTAAAATGGACTGGAATGGGTGAATTTAACTCAGATGACCATTATATCTACTACTGTGGGCAAGAATCCCTTAGAAGAAATGGAGTAGCCATCATAGTCAGTGAAAGAGTCTGAAATGCACTACTTGGATGCAATCTCAAAAATGACAGAATGATCTCTGTTGGTTTCCAAGGAAAACCATTCAATATCACAGTAATCCAAGTCTGTGCCCCAACCAGTAATGCTAAAGAAGCTGAAGTTGAATGGTTCTATGAATACCTACAAGACTTAGAATTAACACCCAAAAAAGATGTCCTTTTCGTTATAGGGGACTGGAATGCAAAAGTAGGAAATCAAGAAATACTTGGATTAACAGGGAAATTTGACCTTGGAGTACACAATGAAACAGGGCAAAGGCTAATAAGAGTTTTGCCAAGAAAACGCACTGATCATAGCAAACACCATCTTCCCACAACACAAGAGAAGACTCTACACAGGGACATCACCAGATGGTCAATACCGAAATCAGCCAAAGATGGACAAGCTCTAAACAATCAGCAAAAACAAGACCGGGAGCTGACTCTGGGTCAGATCACGAGCTCCTTATTGCCAAATTCAAACTTAAATTGAAGAAAGTAGGGAAAACCAGCAGACCATTCCGGTATGACCTAAAACAAAACCCTTACGATCATACAGTGGAAGTGACATATAGATTAAAGGGATTAGATCTAATAAACAGAGTGCCTGAAGAACTATGGACGGAGGTTTGTGACATTGTATAGGAGGCAGGAAACAAGACCATCCCCAACAAAAAGAAATGCAAAAAGGCAAAATGGCTGTCTGAGGAGGCCATACAAATACCTGTGAAAAGAAGAGAAGCAAAAAGCAAAGGAGAAAAGGAAAGATACACCCATTTGAATGCAGAGTTTCTAAGAATAGCAAGGAGAGATAAGAAAGCCTTCCTCAGTGATCATTGCAAAGAAATAGAGAAAAACAATAGAATGGGAAAGATTAGAGATCTCTTCAAGAAAACTAGAGATACCAAGGTGACATTTCATGCAAAGATGGGCTCAGTAAAGGACAGAAATGGTATGGACCTAACAGAAGCAGAAAATTTTAAGAAGAGATGACAAGAATACACAGAAGAACTATACCAAAAAGATCTTCATGACGCAGATAATCATGATGGTATGATCACTCACCTAGAGTCAGACAGCCTGGAATACGAAGTCAAGTGGGCCTTAGGAAGCATCATTACGAACAAAGCTAGTGGAGGTGATGGAATTCCAGTTGAGTTATTTCAAAACTTAAAAGATGATGCTGTGAAAGTACTGCACTCAATATGCCAGCAAATTTGAAATACTCAGCAGTGCCCACAGGACTGGAAAAATTTCAGTTTTCATTCCAATCCCAAAGAAAGGCAATGCCAAAGAATGCTCGAACTACCGCACAGTTGCACTCATCTCACGTGCTAACAAAGTAATGCTCAAAATTCTTCAAGCCAGTCTTCAATAGTACATGAACCATGAACTTCCAGATGTTCAAGCTGGATTTAGAAAAGGAAGAGGAACCACAGATTAAATTGCTAACTTCCGTTGGATCATCAAAAAAGCAAGAGAGTTCCAGAAAAACATCTGCTTCTGCTTATTGACTATGCCAAAGCGTTTGACTGTGTGGATCACAACAAACTGTGGAAAATTCTTCAAGAGATGGGAATACAAGATCACCTGACCTGCCTCTTGAGAAATTTGTATGCAGGTCAGGAAGCAACAGTTAGAACTGGACATGGAACAACAGACTGGTTCCAAATAGGAAAAGGAGTACATCAAGGCTGTATATTGTCACCCTGCTTATTTAACTTATGTGCAGAGTACATCATGTGAAACACTGGGCTGGATGAAGCACAAGTTGGAATCAAGATTGCCAGAAGAAATATCAATAACCTCAGATACGCAGATGACACCACCCTTATGGCAGAAAATGACGAAGAACCAGAGTCTCTTGATGAAAGTGAAAGAGGAGAGTGAAAAATTTGGCTTAAAGCTCAACATTCAGAAAACTAAGATCATGGCATCTGGTCCCATAACTTCATGGCAAATAGATGGGGAAACAGTGACAGACTTTATATTGGGGGGCTCTAAAATCACTGCAGATGGTGACTGCAGCCATGAAATTAAAAGATGCTTGCTCCTTGGAAGAAAATTTTGTCCAGCATAGACAGCATATTAAAAAGCAAAGACATTACTTTGCCAACAAAGGTCCATCTAGTCAAAATTCTGGTTTTTCCAGTAGTCATGTATGGATGTGAGAGTTGGACTATAAAGAAAGCTGATCACTGAAGAGTTGATGCTTTTGAACCGTGGTGTTGGAGAAGACTCTTGAGAGTCCCTTGGACAGCAAGCAGATCCAACCAGTCCATCCTTAAGGAAATCAGTCCTGAATATTCATTGGAAGGACTGATGCTGAACCTCAAACTCCAATACTTTGGCCACCTAATGTGAAGAACTGACTCATTTGAGAAGACCCTGATGCTGGGAAAGTTTGAAGGTGGGAGGAGAAGGTGATGACAGACGATGAGATGGTTGGATGGCATCACCAACTCAACAGACATAAGTTCGAGTAAACTCTGGGGGTTGGTGATGGACAGGGAGGCCTAGCGTGCTGCAGTATATGGGGTTGCAAACAGTCAGACATGACTGAGCGACTGAACTGAACTGAACAAGTCCCTTGTGTAACAAAATAAGAAAATATGACTTTTTCTTGAAAGTGAAGCATAGCACTAATTCAAGGTAGCATAAGAGTCTTCTTCCTAAACCATGACTCAGATCACTGAAAACAAAGTCATTTGCTTGTAGCATTCAGTACGTGCCTACAAAAAGGATGCAAATTTACGTCATTCTTTTGCTTTGGAAAAACCCTGATGCTGGGAAAGGTTGAGAGCAGGAGGAGAAGAGGGTGACAGAGGATGAGATGGTTGGTTGGCATCACCAACTCAATGGACGTGAGTTTGAGCAAACTCTGGGAGATGGTGAAGGACAGGGAAGCCTGGCACTCTGCAGTCCATGGGGTTGCAAAGAGTTAGACAGGACTGAGGGACTGAACAACAGCAAGGCTTAGGATAGAAAATGCCTACACACAAACACACAGAAACACAAAGATAATGAGTATTGTAAAACTCTATATACATTGCAGGCAGTGCTGATAAACCCAGTGCACAGAGGAAACTTGGTGTTATTAACTAAAAAAGTTAAGGAGAGCTATCAGGCAGTCCGGGCAGCAAATGTAAGGAAAGAAACAGTTTATCTGCGGGGAGAATTTCTCGTGCCCATGTTGGCCACAGGGAAATCATAGGGTCTCCTTCTTTACACCTGCATTTCATCCTCTCTGATACCCAGTAAGATGCGGGGAAGAGTACTTGTATTCCCCAACTTTCTCTGTGGCATTTTTGTAAGCACCCTTGGTAGAGGGAGATACATACTATCAAATACTACAGAATCATATCCAACAGAGCTCTTCTTTGCTACTCAGAACTTGTTCATGATCAGACTTCATACGGTATCTGTCAAATCTCAGATTTTCATTTCTCCCTTTGAACCCTCTAAATATTGTACAGTTGAGTAATCAAAACATTTCATTCAGTGTTTTTACAGAATTGGATTGAATTTGCAATGAAATTAGGACAGAATCTCTTTTGATTCCTAACTTATCTTTCCTGTGTTTAGTTGGAGGCCACCCAGACGTTTTCTAACATATGATGTTTCAAATGAGATATGGTAACAGTTACACACTAGTGTGTATAAAATAGATAAACTATAAGGACCTATTATATAGCACAGGGAACTGTATTCAATATCTTGTAATAACTTATACTGGGAAAGAATCTGAAAAGACTATATATAGTCATATATATATATATATATACACACATATATATGGTCTTTCTATATATAGTCTTTCTGTAGTGACTCAGTTATATATATATAACTGAATCATGTGTTGTACACCTAAAACATTATAAATCAACTATGCTTCAGTTTTTTAAAAAATTAGATATGGTAAAATATAAAATTTAGAAGGCATTTTTCACTTGGATGAAGGGGACATAGTGAGAAAAGACAGTGAAGAGTAGAAGAGAAAGTCAGTATTTGTCTTCTGGGAGAATGTCAGAAGTGACCCAAGACACATTTAGCTCTTCCTTCTCTCAGTCCTTTTTTTGCCTCCCTGGCTCTTCCCATGCCTGACTCCTCTCTCTAACAGACTCAGCTCCCAGATCGCCTCCCAGCAAGACATCTCACTTTCCACTCAGTGGAACCGTCCCCTAGTCTTCCACCCATCTATAACCCATCCCATTTAGCCCTTCACTGTTCTGATCATTCACTTGTTTACTTGCCTATTGTTATTTATCAGCACATCTGTTTTTTTTTTTTTCTTCCCATTTTACTAGGTGTAATTGACACACAGCACTGTATGAGTTTAAGGTATACAACATAATTATTTGACTTATATACATCGTGAAATAATGACCACAGTAAGTTTAGTGAACATCCATCATCTCATATAGATACAAAATAAAAGCAATAGGAAAAAATATTTTTCCTTATGACGAGAACTCTGTAAGATTTACTCTCAACCACTTTCACCTGGGGCTTCCTAGGTAATGCTGCTGCTGCTGCTAAGTCGCTTCAGTCGTGTCCGACTCTGTGCAACCCCATAGACGGCAGCCCACCAAGCTCCCCTGTCCTTGGGATTCTCCAGGCAAGAACACTGGAGTGGGTTGCCATTTCCTTCTCCAATGTGTGAAAGTAAAAAGTGAAAGTGAAGTCGCTCAGTCGTGTCCGACTCTTAGTGACCCCATGGACTGCAGCCTACCAGGCTCCTCCGTCCATGGGATTTTCCAGGCAGGAGTACTGGAGTGGGGTGCCATTGCCTTCTCCACTAGGTAGTGCTAGTGGCTAAGAACCTGCTGGCCAGTGCAGGAGCCTTAAGAGACAAGAGTTCGACTTCAATCCCTGAGTCAAGAAGATCCCCTGGAAGGGGGGAGGCCATGGCAACCCACTTGAATATTCTTGCCTGGAGAATCCCATGGACAGGGGAGCCTGGCAGGCTACACTTCATAGGGGCACACAGAGTGAGACGCAAGTGAAGCAACTATCATGCATGCACAGTAGCAGGCATGCATGCACTTTCGTATATAACATAGAACAGTATTAATTATTTCAATCAGGTTGTACATCACATCCCCCATACTTATTTGTCTCCTAACTGGAAGTTTGTACCTTTTGACCATCTTCATCCAGTTCCCCCTCGGAACACTTGTTTATTATTTACATCTTTATTTTCTGAGTCCCCTGACTAAAACATGAGTTCTTTTAGGGCAGGATTTTACCTGTTTTATTCACCTCCACTTTCTTGGCACTAAAAAAAATGCCTATCTAACACGTTTGAGATGTACCAGGTATTTTTGCAGAATGAAGAATAATAAGGCTCTGTGCCTCCTCCAGAGAAAAGTGCTCTCTTTCCCCACCCTCACTTTCCTCAGGATGTTCATTACCTACGCAGCCTTGCCACTTTTCTCTCTTACCAGTTTTTCCTGCTCCAGCTCACATGCTGTAAAGTCCCCTCCCCCTCCCGACACACCATAACCCCCACCCCGCCTCCTTCCCCCTCGTCAGCCCCCGCCCCTGCTATCACGCCTCCTCACATCCTGTCTCTGCTAAATTGTTAGTGTATTAATATCCTTGCTCTTCCAATCGCCAACTCAGTGATCTCAAGTAAAATGATTGAACAGCTCTGTGTCTCAGCTTCCTCATCTCAAAATGGGAGAAAACAGAAACAGAAAATAACTATAGCCGCTGTCAAGATCAAGTGGGAAATTCTGTAAAACACTTGAAAGAGCCTCAGTTCACTTCAGTTCAGTCGCTCAGTCGTGTCTGACTCTTTGCGACCCCATGAATTGCAGCACGCCAGGCCTCTCTGTCCATCACCAACTCCCGGAGTTTACCCAAACCCATGTTCATCGAGTCACATCACTAAATGCTAAATATTCATAATTATTCTTATTCCCACATATTTGAACATGTCATTGAACTGCTACCTTTTATTTTAAAATCTCAAATGTGTTAGCTTTGTTTCTTCACATAGTATCTAGTGTGTCATGCCCACTTGTTAAGCAGGTCAACAAAAGTGGTTGTCTGGTTCAACTTAATAAAGGGAAAGAGAAATAATGAAGTAACCAAATCAGTAAGATATTTTGTTCACTTGAAGATATGTACCTTGTATTCTTGAAATTTTGATGAAGAAAGCTCAGTGCTTAAAATTCTGTACTTTCAGCAATACACTAAACTTAGATTTTTACATATTCTCAGATACTGTCTGCTTGAAAGTGAACAGGCTTCAAATTTGACAAAGTCTTGGTCACTTTTTTTTCTCTCCTGAGGAATGTTTTATCAGTATTAGCTGGAAAGGAACTGGAAATCTTGTCTTCTGTTTGACTCTACCTAAATGATAATTCATGGGGCGTCCCAGGTCTCACTCGTGGTAAAGAACCCACCTGCCAATGCAGGAGAGATGAGAGATGCAGTTCGATCCCTGGGTCAGGAAGATCCCCTGGAGGAGGGCATGGCAAGTCACTCCAGTATTCTTGCCTGGAGAATCCCATGGACAGAGGAGCCTGGCAGGCTACTGTCCATAGGGTTGCAAAGAGTCAAACACCACTAAAGCAACTTAGCACACAGGCACGCAAATGGTAATTCAGATTCTTTTGATTGTTGCCCAGACAATATAAAATAAAATCAAGAAAAAAACAAAGCAGTAATCAAATTAGAGAATGAACTTATGGTTGTGGGGGGTTGGGGGAAGAAGGAGGGGAAGGAACAGTTAGGGAGTTTGGGATGGACGTGCACACACTGCTGTATTTAAAATGGATAACCAGCACAGGAACTCTGCTCGGTGTTATGTGGCAGTCTGGATGGGAGGGGAGTTTGGGGGAGAATGGATACATGTATATGTAAGGCTGAGTCCCTTTGCTGTCCACCTGAAGCTGTCACAACACTGTTAATTGGTTATACTACAATATAAAATGAAAAGTTTTTAAAAAATAAAGCAGTGATACTAATTTTTATCTTAAATGAATGTAAGTGAATAGCAGATGAAATTAATAAATACTAGGGGAAAAGAACCAAAGTGCACCAGCACACATTTCTTGGACTTCATGAGGAATGTGTCATTGGCTTCCCTTCTTCATCCTATATGATTCCAACAAATTAAGCTTTTCCAACTGGCAAGTTCTGAGTGCTGATGTAAGTTGCCTGTCCCTAGACAGCTGAGCTCAGCAGCTCTAGTTCCATTTTTCTTTCCCAGAGAATAGCTAAAGAAACATTCTTTGGATAAGTGTAATATGTTTGCTACGTTACAAGAAATTTTGTTCACATTTTCCTCTATAGCTCTGTTTATTGCCCCATTATTTCTATAGGTCTGATTTATTTGGGGCCAGGTGCAAATTTTAATAAAAAGAAAAAAGTTCAAACCAGCCCAGAGCAGCCTAAAGGAGGCTTATAGATCTAATGTTCCAGAAAAGACATTTTCATTTCATGTATGCACAGAGTTTAGTCCACCGTTCAGACCTCGATTGAGGGACTGATTTTTAATATGAGAGGGTTTTCCCTCTTCCTCCTCCTGCTTTCTCTTCTCCTTTTTTTCTCCTCTCATTCCTTCCCCCCTCCTCCCTGCCAGCCTCCCTCTCCTCTACCTCGTCTCCCCCTCCCTCTTCTTGACTAGTAAATAGATAATGTATTCAATTGACACAAAGGGTAATTCTTTGATAAGTTTGTTTTTTTTAAAGAAACTGAGGCAATAATATACACAGCTCTGTAACTTTATCCTGACAATGTATCATGGACATTCCTCAAAGTCAATATTAAAACCTATCACATTATTTTCAATACCAGCAAAATATTGTATAGTATGGGTAGTGTACAAATTTTTAACCGATCTCTAGATGAATGGTCAGGTTGCTTTTCGCTTTATTTTCCACTATCAAGATGAAATTTAGTATTTTTGAATGTATGTCTTTATATACAGATACTTTCGGTTCTATAGTGTAGCATCAAAAATGTAAGACAAATGGATTAAAAGATAACATATATATTTATATAGATCTCTATAGTAACATTTTCATAGAGGTATAGATACTGCCATAACTTTATCTTTTAAAATATCATTTTAGCTTTCCATTTTCTAATTTTTTCCCTCAAACTCATGAAAGAACATTATGTGAGCTTTGTCCATCATGCAAATGATCATACTTATAGACTCAGTTGTAGTTGGTAGCATCAGTAGAGAAAAGTTTTACTAATCACATTTCTATTTAGATCATTTTACAAAGATTCCTTTGTTCCTGAAATTTTATAATAAACCAAGTCTATCAAGGTTTTTTTTTTTTCTTTTTTTTTTGCTTATTCTCAAATATGGTCTAGATATTGAGTCAGCAATTTTTTTTTTTTATTAGTGCTATATACAAGGTAGCTCAGATGGTAAAGAATCCTCCCGTAATGCAGGAGACCTTGCATTACAAGGATAGGGGTTTTATCCTTAGGTTGGGGAGATCCCCTGGAGAAGGAAATTGCAACCCACTCCAGTATTCTTGCCTGGAGAATCCCATGGCCAGAGGAGCCTGGTGGGCTCTTGTCCATGGGGTTACAAAGAGTGGGACACCACTGAGTGACTAACACTTTCACTTTACACACTTTTACTATAATATAAAATATACATCGTGGGCCTGTTCTGAAATAAAGGTGAGAATTGTTTTCTACTTTTTGGCTCTGAACCAATGGTTTATTGGCTAGCCTCTCAAATAAAGTTTTTTAACTTGACAATATGTCCACTTGACATAGAATAATTTTTAATAAGAAAAATTCTAGGACCTTCAAAAGACCATCTCTTTTGTATTCACTGATCATCAACATGTATCATTTCATCTAATTCATAATAACCTATAAGATATGTATTTATAGATAAGGAAACTGAGACGGGAAAAGGTTAAGTAACTTGTTCAATGCCTCACAGCAAGTAAGTAAGAAAACTCAGATTTTACTCCATTATCTGTCTGATTTTGAGTCCATACTCTGTACACAAACATGCCCCTAGTTTCCTGTTTAACTTGACACATTGACCATCACCTGTTTTGGCCCCAACCTTTTTTCTTTTCTTGGTTTTAAGTTACATGTCCATCTTAGCAGCCAGTGGTCAAGGGTGATGAAGGTGCCATCGACTAGAGTATTTCTACCCAGCTGGCGTGCAATTTTGACTTAATGTGAACTGAGCCCTCTTGTCCACTCTTGGAGAAGAAGGAGGATGTTTCAGGGCCAGTTAAGCTTGTCCTTCTGGGGTTGACATTTTTGCCAGAGCCCTGATGATGGCTGCTGGCAGGACTACTTTCCATGGAGCATATATCAGCCTTAGTCTTCATCCTCCTGTTACTGAAGATCTTTTCTACCCCAGCATGTTAAAGCTACTCAGTAAACTCTAAATCAGTCTCATGTGACATGCTTGCTAGATGAACACTTTTCTCCCTTTTGTTTCTTTAACCCTAAGGCTTATCTGGGCAACTAATACCATTTATCTTTGAGACTTCCAAAAGACACACTGGAAAGTACCTCAGATCTCTCCTATTTAACAAGCTGTTAATGAAGGGAGGGTTAGTGACGTGCTTGCAGTCCTTATTGTATTAAATAAAGGTTCTACTTGAATAATTTCTTCACTGATAATTCTAGAAATTTTTCAACAGTGGAAAATTTAAGGCAGAGTCACATCATTTTAAGAGACAACACATTCTCTCCCTTGGATTGTTGTGAAATACACATCCTTTCGTAGTTTAATATGTAAAACTGTCAAAAGGGTTTTCTTTTTTTTTTTCTTTTTTACTTAATATGCCATCATGTATATAATTCTTGAATTGGGTAATAGTATTTTCCTCTTTCTCATAGCAGTAGGTATTTATTTTAAATATGGACCTACATGAAAACACGGACTCAAGGTTTTAAAAAAACAATACAAGAAGAGGGCTAACTCAGATAAGTTTGGGATGAAAATCTCCTGGGAGTGGAGCGATAGAGATAGACGGTCTTGTAAATGGCAGGAAATCTTTCTCTCAATTCTTTGATTGCCATCCAAGTCTTTGGGGAGGAAATAAAGCATCAGGAAGAACCTGTAGTGTGACACGTTGAGGTTAAGGCTGAACCACTGCCTGCAACCCCTCTTTGACAAGATGGACTGACCATTAACCAAGGCTGTGAAGCAAGCCCGGAGGACACCTGAAGCTGTGCCAAGCCAGGGCGCCCTGGGCTGGTACAAGGGAAGCGGCCAAAATCACAGACGTGCTGCGAGTGGCTTCTCGCCCCAGGACGCTGCCCGATGTGCACAAGCTCTCACACAAGTCTGCCCTGAGAAGGACATTCCCATAACTGCACGCACCCAGGCTAAAGTGTGCACACTCACACCCCAAATTCAGAACGCAGAGGGTCTGACACCCCTGATGCACTTTCCGCAGAGCAAGCAAACGCTTCCCTTCTTTTTCCTGTCTTCCAAGTTGCCATCCCTGGGACTGGGTGGCACGTGGGTGCGACTCGAGCCTTCCCCGTTTTGCCCTGGGACCCTGGGGGCACTCCTGTGTGCCCAAGAGACGCCCAAGCAACCCGCGCTGCTTCGACGCTCCCAGAGAGGACAAAGGGGGTCCGCATCCCAGTAAAGAATCGGCGGCAGCCTGCAAGGAGGTGGGCCCCAGGGCCAGCCGACAGTGCCCCAGGGGACCGTCCCAGGGACTCGGAGCACCCTCCCTCTCCCGGGGTGCGCTCACCATTTGTAGCCTCTGCCGCGCTTGAATTTGAGGGTCAGCGCCGTTTCCAGAAAGAGCAAGAGATTGAGCAGCGCCAGCAGCCAGTACCAGGGCTCCTTCTTCACCGCGGTCACTCGCCAGACTCCAACCAGCGAGTGCAGCACGAAGAGGAGCCGGGTGGCCAGGGCGTTAAGCAGGATCAGTCCCTCCATGCCACCCGGTGCGCGCTGCCCGCGCCCCGCAGACCCGCCTGGAGCCCGGGGGCTGAACGTGACAGCTCCGAGACCTGCGGCAGCTGCAGTCCCTCTCACCCTCCCAGAACAGGAGAGAGCCGAGCGCCCCTCCCCCAAACTTCCTGAGAACTCTCCAAAGAGAGGAGATGCTAGACCCAGCTTTCCAGGCTTTCCGGGGAGTATGGGGCTGCCCTGCTCCGGCTCCCAGGCGCTGTTCTCCTGCTTTTGTCCATCTCCCCTCCCAATCCCTGGGGGTCCTCTTTCCATCCCTGACTTGACCCCCCTCCCCTCAGGCTTCCATGGGGTCACCGAGAACTTCCCCCATTGGAAAGAGGAGGGCGGTGGACAAAAGGGCGTGGGGCTGCACACCAGGAAAGGGGAGGGGGCGTGCATGGGGAGTGTCCCTTACTTTTCCACTGAAGTGCTTTCATTCACTCACATGTTGTATAGGAACCGGGTCTCCTGATGACTCTAAGATGGGATGCAGGAGAGCCAGAGAATCTGCTATCCAGGCAGGTTTAGACATACAGATCCAGCCCAATTTGAAGTATTAAAACTTCCCTGGAAATGAGGCGAGCTAGGTTTTTTCACAGAGCTCTCAGTACCTCACTTAGCAAGATAGGTAGCTGGGGTTAGCTCTACTTTTGGGACAGGTATTATTAAAGCAAAGGGATATTCTTTATTATGTCTCCCCAACCCTCACCCACTACCCTGACTATTTTTTTCCTAAAAGAAATAGAGTGGCAAATCAGGAAGGCAGGGGGACAGTGCAGAGGAGATAAAAGATAAAGCCAGGCTTCGACTGGAAGGAGAAATTCATGGAGTGGGGAACTGTACCCTTGACATCAATGACTAATGAGGCAAACTGCCTTTCCAGCATCCAAGGCAAAGAGGAAACTGAAGTCAGGGTTTTCCAAAACACCTCCATGATTTTTGTTTCCTTGTTTGGTCTCCTACCACGTGTACCACTATTTACTTAACATTTTTCCTTAAATGAACTCCAATTTTTACTGAAATAATGTTTAAAGGAAACTTTCTATCACTTGTAAATGGAAAATCAGTGTAGTAGGCTACAAATGGGAGGTAATTGCAAAAATAAACAAGATAAAATGAAGCTAACTTACTAAGATCTTGCTAGAGATTAACTATTACCTTCCAAGGCTCTGTGCCTCAGCTTCCCTCTTTCTGGAAAACAAAGACATGCTAGTGCTGGGAAAGGTTGAAGGCAGGAGGAGAAGGGGATGACAGAGGATGAGATGGCTGGATGCCATCACCGACTCGATGGACATGAGTTTGAGTAAACTCCAGGAGTTGGTGATGGACAGGGAGGCCTGGCGTGCTGCAGTCCATGGGGTCACAAAGAGTTGGACATGACTGAGTGACTGAACTGAGTCCTGTTACTACCAAGCAGGAATACTCTCTTGCCACATTAGTAAAATTTAAAAGTATAACTCAAAGAGAATATTTCTTGGTTAGGTTTATTCAACTGAAAGTCACCCCATACCTTTCTTAAAATTAGGTTGAAATTTCTGAAGTATGTGATTATTGTCTTCATTAGGTGAAAAAAAGGTCCAACTGCTTAAAAGAAGTTCACTTATTTCTGGTAATGTGATTAGGGAGATTTCTTTTTTTCCTGTGGGTCTGTACTCTCCCATATCTTACAGGAAACCCAGTAGTGATATCCTGGAGCTGTTTATTATGTGCCCTTCAATGTAGGCTGATGGCACTGTGACCAGCGACTATACAGGAATGATGCATGAGAGCCCATAGACCATACAGTGGGAGGTAGCACAGTATGGACACTGGAGCCCTAGCCCTGAGTCAGCTGGCTGTCTTGGACTCCTGGCTCAGCCACTTAGTTGCACTGTAACCTTTGTACCTCAGTTTCCTCATCTGTAAATGGGGTATGAAGCCTCTTGACTCATGGGGCCATTGTGGGTATAAAATGTGTTAATACAGGGGTCCCCAGACTCCAGGATCTAATGCCTGTTGATCTGAGGTTGAGCTGATGTAATAATAATAGAAATAAAGTACACAACAAATGTAATGCACTTGAATCATCCTGAAACCACCCTCCCTCCCACCTGGTCTGTGGAAAAATTGTCTCCCATGAAACCGGTCCCTGGTGCTAAAAAGTTTGGGGACCACTGAATTAATTCATGTAAAGCACCTGGCACATGGTAAGAGCTTGGTCAACCTTGGGACTTACCAAGATAGTTAGTCCAGGGGAACTGCTCTTTGAAGATCTGTGACAAGTAATAATAAACGTGGAGAGAAAAATGTGACATTCTTAAGACCTGTCAAAATCCTCTAGTCCAACACAACCAGGAACACATCTGTTGCTGAACAAATTGGTTTTATTACTATTTTAGGGAGGGAGTACACGCTCCATGGAGAACTGTGGCGCATCTCACTAAGAAGTTGTCAGAGAGGTTGGAAAAGACTTACTAGAAAGGATTGGTCTTGTGTTAGGTGATTTTAAAGAGGGCTGAAAAAGGCACAGCTTTACTCTAAATCAGATGCTATCAGGAAGTTGGATTAATAATTCTAAGGTTGTGTGTCTTAATAAAGCTAATTTAGATCAGTGGGAAATGTTTGGTCTTTTTTTGTGATTTGAACAATGTTAATGTTTTGTCTGTGTTCAGACACAATTGAAGAGTGATCCACTTTTTGTCTTGACCCATCACGCTCACAGAGACCTTGCTTGATATTCTGTGAAATGTTTATGTTCACCAGGAGGACACCAAGGCCTGACTACAGTGCCAGACTAGTTGCCTCCTTTAGGAAGTTGCTTTTCTCTTTCTCAGGCCTCCTAGGTGATGCCATCCAACAATCTCATCTTCTGTCGTCCCCTTCTCCTCCTGCTTTCAATCTTTCCCAGTATCAGGGTCTTTTCCAGTGAGTCAGTTCTTCGCATCAGGTGGCCAAAGTATTGGAGTTTCAGCTTCGGCATCAGTCCTTCCAATGAATATTCAGGACTGATTTGTTTTAGGATTGACTGGTTGAATCTCCTTGCAGTCCAAGGGACTCTCAAGAGTCTTCTCCAACACCACAGTTTAAAAGCATCAATTCTTTGGCGCTCAGCTTTCTTTATGGTCCAACTCTCACATCCATACATGACTACTGGAAAAACCACAGGCTTGACTAGATGGACCTTTGTTGACAAAGTAATGTCTCTACTTTTTAATATGCTGTCTAGGCTGGTCATAACTTTTCTTCCAAGGAGCAAGTGTCTTTTAATTTCATGGCTGCAGTCACCAACTGCAGTGATTTTGGAGCCCCCCAAAATAAAGTCTCTCACTGTTTCCATTGTTTCTCCATCTATTTGCCATGAAATGATGGGACTGGATGCTATGATCTTAGTTTTTTGAATGTTGAGTTTTAAGCCAACTTTTTCACTCTCCCTTTTCACTTTCATCAAGAGGCTCTTTTGTTCCTCTTCACTTTCACTTAGGTGTTCTCATAGAAAGAACCGTGCTCACCTCTGTTCTCTTAGACTGTTTTCTTTTGCTCTGGTATCTCCATTGACCCCCTCCAACTGTATTCTATCCTGAAACTTCTCAAAATGTCTAGTCCATCATGCTTTCTGGCAGTGTTTCAATGGCATCCTTTCTGGCTTTAAAAATATTTTCTATTATTTTAGAGATGAAGCCCTAGCTCTTACTTCATGAACTTTAACTAGGAAACTCACAGATTTATTTGCTGTTCTGAAATGTATGGATTAAATAGGAACTTTGCAGCTATTGCACATTATGTATAATAGTAGAGGAAACACAGAGCTTTACTAAGTTAGTAATAACCTTAATTACTCTTCTTAAAAAAAAGTAAAATCACTGGTAATTATCAATCTTCAGACGCTTTAAGAGCTAGCAAGAAGGAAGAATCTGAGGTGTAGGAGAAGGGTCTGGAGTGAGGCTGCCTTCAAGTTGCCTTCTTCAAGCCTTGGCACCATCTCTTAAGTGATTGCTGGCGAGTTATCTAATCTCTTTGAGCCTTATTTTTTCATCTATAAGATAAGAATGATGGCAATACCTTCATCTATTAAGAGGGTTAAGTTGATTGATATTTCTAAAGTGCTAAGAAAAATGCCCCAAATATATCAGGCATTCAGTAAATATTTCTTGAATAAATCAATTAAAACATGAATGAGGGCTGAATAAACAACACCCCAAAATATAAATATATTATTCCCCATCTGGTATCATAGCTGAGTCATCTCCTAAGGCCAGCTGCTTGTAAATGATGGGGTAAATACTGAAGTAGTCAGTGTCATTGGTATGAGCTCAATGCTTCATTCTGTCATATGAAAGGAGATCAGATCCGTGGAAACATGGCATGATTGATGATAAGTAAGTCTAAAAATGCTGGTGGTTTTATGACCCTGAATAGTGTGAGACTCATCCTTTAGGATAGCTAAATAATTAAGATATTGATTTGAGAGTCATGCAGCTTGGGTTTGAGTCACCATTCCTGTCAGGAGCTGAACTATGTCCTCCCAATATTTCCCAATCCCTAATTGTTGTTCAGTCACTCAGCCATTTCTGTCTCTCTGCAACCCCATGGACTGCAGCATGCCAGGCTTCTCTGTTCTTCACCATGTCCCGGAGTTTGCCCAAACTCATGTCCATTGAGTCATCGATGCCATCCAGCCATCTCATTTTCTTCCCTTTCTTCTCCTGCCTTCAATCTTTCCTAGCATCAGGGTCTTTTCTAATGAGTCAGCTCTTCGTATCAGGTGGCCAAAGTATTGCAGTTTCAGCTTCAGCATCAGTACTTCCAATGAATATTCAGGACTGATTTCTTTTAGGATTGACTGGTTGAATCTCCTTGCAGTCCAAGGGACTCTCAAGAGTCTTCTCCAACACCACAGTTCAAAAGCATCAATTCTTCGGTGCTCAGCCTTCCTTATTGTCCAGCTCTCACATCCATACAATCCCTTGTACTATAACTCAGAATGTACCTGGATTTCAAGACAAGGTCTTTAAAGAGATGATTAAATTAAAATGTAGTCATTCAGTTCAATGCAGTTCAGTCACTCAGTCATGTCTGACTCTTTGCAACCCCATGAACTGCAGCACTCCAGGCCTCTCTGTCCATCACCAACTCCCAGAGTCTACCCAAACCCATGTCCATAGAGTCGGTGATGCCATCGAACCATCTCATCCTCTGCCGTCCCCTTCTCCTCCTGCCCCCAATCCTACCCAGCATTAGGGTCTTTTCCAATGAGTCCACTCTTCGCATGAGGTGGCCAAAGTATTGGAGTTTCAGCTTCAACATCAGTCCTTCCAATGAACACCCAGGACTGATCTCCTTTAGGATGGATTGATTGGATCTCCTTGCAGTCCAAGGGACTCTCAAGAGTCTTCTCCAACACCACAGTTCAAAAGCATCAATTCTTCAGCACTCAGCTTTCTTCACCGTCCAACTCTCACATCCATACATGACCACTGGAAAAACCATAGCCTTGACTAGACGGACTTTTGTTGGAAAAGTAATGTCTCTGCTTTTAAATATGCTATCTAGGTTGGCCATAACCTTCCTTCCAAGGAGTAAGCATCTTTTAATTTCATGGCTGCAATCACCATCAGCAGTGATTTTGGAGCCCCAAAAAATAAAGTCTGACACTGTTTCCGCTGTTTCCCCATCTATTTCCCATGAAGTGATGGGACCAGATGCCATGATCTTAGTTTTCTGAACGTTGAGCTTTAAGCCAACTTTTTCACTCTCCTCTTTCACTTTCATCAAGAGGCTCTTTAGTTCTTCTTCACTTTCTGCCATAAGGGTGGTGTCATCCGCATATCTGAAGTTATTGATATTTCTCCCGGCAACCTTGATTCCAGCTTGTGTTTCTTCCAGCCCAGCGTTTTTCATGATGTACTCTGCATGTAAGTTAAATAAGCAGGATGACAAAATACATCCTTGACGTACTCCTTTTCCTATTTGGAACCAGTCTGTTCTTGCATGTCCAGTTCTAACTATTGCTTCCTGACCTGCATACGGGTTTCTCAAGAGACAGGTCAGATGGTCTGGTATTCCCATCTCTTTCAGAATTTTCCACAGTTTATTGTGATCCACACAGTCAAAGGCTTTGGCATAGTCAATAAAACAGAAATAGATGTTTTTCTGGAACTCTCTTGCTTTTTCGATGATCCAGCACATGTTGGCAATTTGATCTCTGGTTCCTCTGCCTTTTCTAAAACCAGCTTGAACATCTGGAAGTTCACGGTTCACGTATTGCTGAAGCCTGGCTTGGAGAATTTGGAGCATTACTTTACTAGCATGTGAGATGAGTGCAATTGTGTGGTAGTTTGAGCATTCTTTGGCATTGCCTTTCTTTGGGATTGGAATGAAAACTGACCTTTTCCAGTCCTGTGGCCACTGCTGAGTTTTCCAAATTTGCTGGCATATCGAGTGCAGCACTTTCACAGCATCATCTTTGAGGATTTGAAATAGCTCAACTGGAATTCCATCACCTCCACTAGCTTGGTAGTCATTCAGGTGGGTTGTAATCCAGTTTGACTGGTGTCCTTATAAAAAGAAGAAATTCAGGTACACAGGGATGCATATGCACAGTTGAAAGGCCTTGTGAGGATTCAGTGAGAAGGTGGCCATCTGCAAGCCAAGGGGGGAGACCTCAGACAGAAACAAACCTGCCAACACCTTGATCTTGGGCCCTCTGTGAACTAGGACTGTGAGAAAGTAAGTATCTGTTCTTGAAGCCACTCCTTCTATGGTATTTTATTATGGCAGCCCTAGCAAACTAAATGCTTCAAGAATATGATCTGGGTAACTTTGGATGTTTCTTTATCTCTCTAAGCCTCAGTTTGCTCATTTGCAAAATGAGGATATTAAGTAGCGCTTAAACCATAGATTTTGAGGATAAAGTGAGATTATCGTTTAGCACAGATCCTGCCTTACCTTATAAAAAGTTATTCACTCAGTTGTGTCTGTCTCTTTGTGACGCCATGGACTGAAGCCCTCCAGTCTCCTCTAGCCATGAAATTCTCCAGGCAGGGATACTGGAGTGAGGAATCCCTTCTCCAGGGAATCTTCCCGACCCAGAGATCAAACCCAGGTCTCCTGCATTGCAGGCAGATTCTGTACCCTGTAAGTCACCAAGGAATATTAGCTGTTAATATTATCGCTATCATTATAATATCGATGATTATTATTGGTGTCATTAATGTCCCCAGAGGGACAGTTATCAGGCCCCCTTCCTATCTGATTGAAAAATGAGCAACATTGTTACACATCCAAAACTTTGTATCTCTTTGTAAATCACAAGCCTGTTTTACAGGTGAGGAAACAACTTCCTTTTAAGGATTTTTGAGGTCTGATTAAAAGGGTTGAATCTTTAAGAAAATCACATATGACTATCAAACACAAAATAATCAGTTTGAAAAAAGAAAGTTCATTCCAAATGTGAATTTAAATTATGATTGGTTCATGTAGTTTTTTTTTTTTTTAATGTATTTATTTTTGACTGCACTGGGTCTTGTTGCTTTGCATGGGCCTTTCTCTAGTTGCAGCAAGTGGGGGGCTTCTCTGTAGTTGTGGTGCACGGACCTGTCATTGTGGTGGCTTCTCTTGTTGTGGAGCATGGGCTCTAGAGTGCCCGGGCTTCATATAGTTGTGCCACGTGGGCTTAGTTGCCCTGCGGCAAGTGGAATCTTCCCGGACCAGGGATCAAATCCATGTCCCCTGCACTGGCAGGCAGATTCTTTACCACTAGACCACCAAGGAAGTACCATGTAGTTTGTGGTTACTTAATTGGTTGATTGGACCTGTTGATCCATTTTGGATCTGTTCAGATAAGCCTAGGATTATAGCTGTAGCCATGAAGATAATATGTATCATTTAATCATGAGAATTCTTAACCACAGGAGCACTGAAATGAGCATATACTTGAAAGCATTCTGAAACATTGCTTCTTATAAATTCTTCTTTTGAGTGTGATTTAGAAGTGGTTGAGGGTTAGGGCGAGATTGAGTGCAGTTACAATGCCTTAGTTCCAGCCCCCACCTCAGGGTCTTGCTTTGTAAAGTGGGGCGGAAGATGCCAGGCTTGTATACACCATGATCCTTAGAAGAGTCACATGACATAGTGAATATGAAATTGCTCCATTAAAGGACTCAGAGATCAAGGTTAACTTTACAGTTATAAGTCAAGTTGGTATACATTCCCTTGATGTGATGTGATGAGAATAGCACTTCTCTGTGGTCTTCCTCCCCCAAACCTATAACCCCCATCTATCCATGAGAAAAATATCAGACAAACTTAAATAGAGGGACATTCTGCAGGATACCTCCCAGTACTTCTCAAAACCATCACAGTCTTGAAAAACAAGCAAAGACTAAGAAACTCTCACAGCCCAGAGGAAATTAAGGAGACATGGTGACTCAATGTAGTATCCTGGACAGGATCCTAGAACAGAAAAAGATTAGTAAAAAACTAGTGAAGTCCTAATGAGGGCTAAAGTTTGGTTCATAGTAATGTAAGATATTAACAAAAGGGAAACTGGATGAGAGGTATACAGGAGCTCTAAACTATTTTTGGAAACTTTATGTAAAGCTATAATTATTATAAAATTTAAAAGTATTTTTAAAAGAGGAAATTGATATACTAATATAAAATTTTATCTATTTCATTTTATTTGAAAGCAGCTTATAAATTCAAAAACTCACGTTAGAAATTTCAGGTAAGGGAATTATTATGTGATAATTTGAAAATACTTTTAGGATAGCAGAGTTAATTATTTTTCTGCTATTGCTCATGCATAGAGTCTCTGGTTTGTTATCATTGTCATCAAAAAAATCATCTCATCACTGACGAGTCCACTGAATTTACCAAGTCCTGTCTCCTCATTTTGTAAACGAGGCCCAGAATGGGCAGGTGACTTATTTAAAGTTTATAATAGTATTGATAATGGAAAACAAAAGATACTTTTAATGTACAAAAAATTATGAATATGTATATAAAGAAATACATGCACACACATGTCATATACTGCATTATCTAGAAAATCTTTCTTTTTGATAGAAATGTGATAAGAAAGCATAGATTGGTCTCTACAGTGGGTCTATTAGCCTGGTTTTTTTTTTTGAGTGTTATTTTTTGTTTTGTTTAGTCTAGACTTAAGGAAACACATCCGGCTTATTAGGAAGTAAATTGATAACAAAAAGCAATAAATGAAACTGTGTCACTCTTATGTGAAAGGCCTGCACTAGACTGAGGATTTAAAAGTGAGCAGTATCAGGTCTCTGACCTTGAGGTCCTCCCAGCCTGGTCCAAGCAGCCAACACCTAAGTAGTTTATACTAGCATGTCGGAAGCAAAGGGTTAGTTGGCTATGCCAGGAAAGCTCTGAGGAGTCACCTGACCCAACTAGGGGTGCAGCCTGATGGAGCCCTCCTAGAATGAATGACCACCTGAAATGCTTTAAAAGAGGAATGAAAAGTTGGCCTAATGGAGAGGAAGGGGAAGGGACTCCAGGCAGGAGAAGGGACTTCGTGTCCTCTGAGGTTGCAAGGAAGGAAGGAAGCATGTGGATTTAGATAAGGCAGAGGCTGAAAGGAGACAGGAAGTTGACAGAGATCAGGTCCAAGGACTTCAGCCTTCACAGTGAAGTAGGGTATGAGCCCAAGTGCTGACAATGGGGGGTGGGTGCTGGCTGGAGATGTGGATGAACATGGTAAAGCCTTGGGCCTGTATCTGAGGGCAAAGAGAGTAGACTGTAAGCAGAGGCAAGCAAAGGGTGCATGAACAATTCTGAGCGAGTATTAGCACCAGTGTATAGGAACACGAAGTTTCCTCTGCTGCCTTCAACAGTCCAGCTATAGCGAGAGCATAGAGCAAGTGGGGTGTAGCCTTCATCTTGGGCTCAGTTTTCCCAGACAGGGTGAACAGAGTGTGGGAGCCTAAGAGAACCAAGGATGGTGAATATTTGCTGTTCAGACCTCAGTTGTAAATGTCATGGCGGGGCAGAAAGGGAAACTTAGGGAGGTCAACTGACTGGAAGAAAACAAAGGCAGCACGAAAGCTGATGTTCCTGTAAGGATAAGGGAACGTCAAAATCTCTCTTATTTTTTAAAATTAATTTTTATTGGCGTATAGTTGCTTTACAATGTTGTGTTAATTTCTACTATACAGCAAAGTGAATTAGCTATAAACTTAGTTGCTCAGCTGTGTCCAACTCTTTGCAATTCCATGGACGTAGTCTGCCAGGCCTCTCTGACCGTGGAATTCTCCAGGTAAGAATACTGGAGGGGGTAGCCATTCCCTTATCCAGAGCATCTTCCCAACCCATCAAACTCCAGTCTTGAGTGGAGGGGGCCTGTTCGGCCAGGTGACCCAGCTGCTGTCCCTCCTTGTGTCTCACTGAGTGACTGCTGACGAGGCACTGCAGCTCCTGGGCCATGGTGCCTTCCTGGGGCAGATGCATGAACCTCCATGGCTGATGTCAGGCCCCTCCCTTCTCAAAGATTGGAGGAGTCTCTGCTTCAGTTTCCCCAACTGGACAGCAGAGGGCTCTGCCTGTTCCCCATTGATACCATTATGGAACCCCAGCTGGGATCCCCTATTCAGTGCTGACCGCCCCCCGCATGCACACACACAGCATCTGCTCCTCCAACCACACTCCTCCTCCTGCTCCCCCATCCACAGCCCTTGACTCTGGCCAGCCTCCCCCTAACCAGGTCACCAGATGGGCTCCTGAGACCCTCCCCCTGGCAAAAGGCTGCCTGTGTGCAGCTCATTCCGCTGGGGGTGGAGAACAGGAGGGTGTGCACTCGACCTTGGACTGGCAAATAGAGGCCTGGGGTGAGGGGGTCAGGGTGCCTCAGTGTCCTCCCCAACAACACTGAATTTTTATAATATCTAAAAATTGAGGGGGCCTCCCTGGTGGCTCAGCTGGTAAAGAATCTGCCTGCAATGTAGGAAACGTGGGTTTGATCCCTGGGTCGGGATGATCCCCTGAAGAAGGAAATGGCAACCCACTCTAGTACTCTTGCTTGGAGAATCCCGTGGACAGAGGTGCCTGGTGGGTTACAGTCCATGGAGTTGCAGAGTCAGACACGACTGAGCTACTGATATACATACTGCATTGCAGGCAGCTTCTTTACTGTCTGAGACACCAGGGAAGCCCCCTGGTGAGTCAGCTATATGTATGTATGTATGTGTGTGTGTGTGTGTGTGTGTATATCTAGAAAACTATATATCTCCCTTCTTTTTTGGATTTCCTTCTCATTTAGGTCACCACAGAGTACAAAGTAGAGTTCCCTGTGTTATATAATGGTGGTGGTGGTTTAGTCGCTAAGTCGAGTCTGACTCTTGTAACCCCATGGACAGTAGCCTGCCAAGCTCCTCTGTCCATGGGATTTCCCAGGCAAGAATACTGGAGTGGGTTGCCGTTTCCTTCTCCAGGGGATCTTCCCAACACAAGAATCGAACCCAGGTCTCCTGCATTGCAGGTGGACTCCTGCACTGCAGGTGGATCTTTACCAACTGAGCTATAAGGGAAGCCGGTGCTATAGAGCAGGTTCTCATTAGTTATACGTAGTATCAATAGTGTTTTATACGTAGTATCAATAGTGTATATATGTCCATCCCAATCTCCCAATTCATCCCACCCCTTCCCCTGCTTGGTATCCATCTATGTATTCTCTACATCTGTCTCTAGTTCTGTTTTCAAATAAGATCACCTTAACCATTTTTCTAGATTTCACATGTATGCATTAATATACGATATTTGTTTTTCTCTTTTTGACTTATTTCACTCTGTTTGACACCCTCTTGTTTCATCCATGTCTCTTAAAACTAAATATGTTAGAAAAGAAAATTAATCCATGTGTCTAGCTTCTGAGTAAATAAAAGGAAGTGTGTGGAGGGTTAAGAGAAGCAGAAGATGTTAAACCTAGATGTCATTGCCTTCAACACTTACAAAGAGGTGAAGCTCAATGGGGTGTCAGGAGAATGCATCTAGGGTGTTGGGATTGTTGGGGATACAGAATTGAAGAACAGTAAGGTGGCATTAGTGGTGAAGAATCCACGTGTCAATGCAGGAAAAGAAAGAGATGTGGGTTTGATCCCTGGGTTGGGAAGATCCCCTGGAGGAGGATGTGGCAACCCACTCCAGTATTCTTGCCTGGAGATCCCATGGGCAGAGGAGCCTGGTGGGCTACAGTCCTTGGGGTCGCTCAGAGTCAGACACAACTAAAGTGACTTACCACACACACGGGATAAAAACAAAGCAAGGAAAGGAGGTGGAGTGCTAGGAGATGGAGTGGTAACACCTTTTGTTCAAGGACCAAGGGTTAGAGAAAATGGGAAGAATGATCAGAATAGATGCTCCTAATATAACTGGGAAAGAAACAGCTCACAATGAAGGGCTTAGGTACCAAGTGACCATAACTATGCAATGACAGGCAAGTGCATTCATCTAGGCCGCTCTTCCCTCATTGTAAGAGTTCTGCTCTAACAGACTGTTGTGGCACTGAAGAAAATAATGCACCTGGACCACAGTAAATGGTACCTAATAAAGAAGAGACAACTTTGGCACTATGGCTGAGAATCCTGGGTGGTCTGGCAAGTCTATGCAAGACCTGCATACAGAGAGGTGGTGATGCCCAGGCGCCAGGCAGGTAGAGCAGCAGTTGGGGATCCAATATGACCAAGAGCTTAGATTTGAAAACTTATGTGTGCGTGCATGCTAAGTCGTTCAGTCATGTCTGACTCTTTATGACCTTGTGGACTGTAGCCCACCAAGCTCCTCTGTCCATTGGATTCTCCAGGCAAGAATACTGGAATGGGTTGCCATGACCTCCTTCAGGTTGAAAACCCATAGCAAGCGTTTAATATTGAAACCTACTTTGGAATACAAAAAAAAAAAAAAAATGGTGGAGATGAATATCTGAAATCATTACTGTAGATATGTGTTTTAAAATCAGTTCTCGTTTTGGACCTGACAGCACCCCAGATGGAGAAGGCAATGGCACCCCACTCCAGTACTTTTGCCTGGAAAATCCCATGGACAGAGGAGCCTGGTAGGCTGCAGTCTAAGGGGTCACTAAGAGTCGGACACGACTGAGCGACTTCACTTTCACTTTTCACTTTCATGCATTGGAGAAGGAAAAAGCAACCCACTCCAGTGTTCTTGTCTGGAGAATCCCAGGGATGGCGGAGCCTGGTGGGCTGCCGTCTATGGGGTCACACAGAGTCGGACACGACTGAAGTGACTTAGCTGCAGCAGCAGCACCCCAGAAGGCTTATTTGTTTGTAGATGAAGAGGAGGTATACCCATGGCGGAAAGTAAGTAGAGGGAAAGAGCGTTGAATTGAATAAGGAACACAAACAAAGAGACAAAGGAAAACCTTTATGGAGGCAACACTGTTAAGTGAACTCAACCAAATTCTGAATTCTGTAGCTCTGGGCTCAGGTTCTGTGTGTTCATGAGGAGGGCCATTCATGAGATCCAGAGGGTCTTTTGTACTCATTATTTCTAACAAGTTGGTTATGTTTATAAAATAGAATCATAACTACATCTGGAACTTTTACACAGAAATTAAGGTTGACGTATATGCCAGAATGATTTATATTCCCTGATAAGATGGTAAAGTAAAGATTTATTTTATTTTGCACTCTCACAGCTTGGATTATTATTCATACTTTATTTTGAAAATTGGTGGTAACCCAACTGCAGCCAAATCAAGAGTTCACATGCCAAGTTTTAGTCTGAAAAAGTTTTTGCATCCAATATAGACTTGGCCACAAAAATGAGGAGATCGAATAATAGAAGAGAAAAGAAACTGTTTTATGCACTCGGGAGGTCAAAAACAGATGTGAATAAGGTTCTCACGGAGTATGGCTAGCTAACATCTGGTAATCCCTAGTGCCTTTCACTGTCCATTTGTAAGTTTCCCCCAATGTTTAATATCAACCGCTATTCAGAACATAGTGACTTGCACAAAAAATAAAATAAAATTTATAGATACGAAAGACAAAGCCAGAAAATTGCCCTGTTCTTGGCATTCATCCTTCCTGGGCAAGCACTTCGTATTTTCTTTCTGTCGATGCTGTGTTTAATAAAGCTATATGATTGGTTAGATTTCGATGGGGCTGAATGTGTGTTGTCTTGTTTCTTTTGTATGACTCAGTGAAAAAAGAAACATAAAACCTTATGCTGACTTTAATCAGAGAACTCTGGATTTTTTTTCTGTGTAACATGAAGAAAAATTGAGAAAATAGTCCCTGAAGGTCAAGTTGTGCCTATAGCGAGGGAGGAAGGCGAGAAAGGATTGTTGAGGAAGGTGGATAAATTAGCCCATCTTGTTTTCTTGGCACCGTCTCTCTGATTTCTTGTTCCCTTTCAAACAACTCCCTTCTACAAAGACCGCTCCCACAAACTGCAGAATTTTTCAAGTAATTTACAGAGGAGGGCAGACATGTCTGTATTTCCAGCCACAAAGGTTACAAAGGCTGAAGGACACAACTGCAAAGTTGATGGCTGCTAAATGCAGCAAGGAAGGTTGGACATATGTTCCTCACTTGTCCACAGATCTATCTTGTATTATATAAATTAGAAGAAGTCTAGACATTCCTTTGGCAGATTAGTCAGGCCCACAGAATTGATTAATTAATAACTGATTCAGAGACGGCAACAAGGTGTCAACTTGCATGCCTACTCAGGTCCTCTGGTAGCAGCTGCCAGGAATACAAAGCATTAGAAGAATGCTAAAGCTCTTCCCAAGCTCAGTGGGAAAGTGCCTTTCTGGTAGACTTTGGATGTTGGCCAGGGCAGTGGGCAGGAAGGGTAGCAGCCCATGAGCCACGTAGTAACCATCCTTGGTTTAACCTATGGTGTTTGTCATGATAAGATCTGTTTCCTAAGGTTTGGGAATTTTTAATTCAAATTAAATCCACAGTAACAAATGCGCATGCATGTCATGCAGTAATAGTAATACATCAGATCATTTGATGACACTCTGTATCTTTAGAAGAGCTTTTTTAAGTCATCTCATGAGATTCTAAAGTGATCTTATAATACAGAAAGCAGATGTGTTTTTATCCCCCTTTCTGAATAAGGAATTAGATTTCAGAGCAGATAACTCATCCTAGGTCATGCTACCAGTAAGTTAGAGAATTTAGGAAATACTTTGTAGTCATTTGAATATTTCATAATCACTCAAATTTCTGACTCAAATTAGGAGTCATAGAACTGTGAGAATTCTGACTAGGATTTTCTGTTTCCTAAATTTTGCAGCAACAAGAACTGAACATGAAATGTTTACAATAAATGTGTATACATGATTAAGTGACAACTAGTGGGAGACAGCTGGCCTTTGAAATGCATGACTATCAGTCTGAGTTGTCCAGGAAAAAAGAATGTATTTATGTATGTAATTGTTTATTATAAAGACTGAGTCATGTGCTTATGGAGGTTGGCCAGTCCAAAATCTGCAGAGCCCATGTCCCAGTTGGAGTCTGAAGAATGGCAGCTTCTCATAAAACCAGAAAGAACAGATGTCCCCTTTTGAAGGCAGGGGAGAGAATTCTCCCTTGTTTGTAGAAATCTCGGAGTTGTGTTCTATGCAAGCCTTCAACTGATTAGATGAGGCTCATCCACATTATGGAGGGCAAACTGCTGTACTCAGTCTGCCAATTTAAATGTTAACCCAATCCCCAAACACCCTCACAGAGAAACCCAGAATAACGTTTGACCAAATATCTAAATACCTCATGGCCCAGTCAAGTTGACACATAAAATTAATCATCACAAGTTCACCCCTTGTCAACTTGTCATCCATATACTTCTCCTTAAGCCATATTTAGTCTCCAGATAAAGAAAATGACAGGTTATCATTATACTTAACATGATACAACCATCCTGTATACAACCAAAACACTCTAAGCTTTCTTCCAGAAGAGGATGAAAAACCCTTGAGCAATATTTACTCTTCTCGTTTATATGTCACAACTTAAGTACTATGAGGGTAGAATGTTATAGACTGAACTGTGCTGCCTCAAAATTCATATAAAGTCAAATATAACTATGTTTGCAAATAAGGGTTTTAAGGAGGTAATTAGGGTGAAACAAGGTCATAAGGGTAGGGCCCTAATCGCATAGAATAGGTGTCCTTACAAGAAGAGGAAGAGACACCAGAGGTCTCTCTCTCTCACTCTGTTCCTGCACAGAGGAAACCCCACATGAGGACATAGCGAGAAGGTGTCCATCCCCAAACCAGAAAGAGAGGTGTCACTAGAAACCAATCCTGCAGACGCCTTGATCTTAGACTTTCAGCCTTTAAAACTATGAGAAAATAAGTGACTGTTGTTTAAGCCACCCAGTATGTGATGTCTTGTCCTGAGCTGACTAATGACCACAGCCTTAGCTAAGAATATTTATTGCTATCACAGAAGAGGGACTTTAAAGTGTATTAGCCCAAATGATACAAATGAACTTGTTAACAAAACATAAACAGATCCACAGACTTAAGAGAACAAATTTATGGTTACCAAGGGGGAAGGGTGAGAGGGAGGGATAGTTAGGGAGTTTGGGATTGACATGTACACACTTCTATATTTAAAATGTATAACCAACAAGGACCTGCTGTATAGCACAGGAAATTCTACTCAATGTTATTTGGCAACCTGGATGAGAGGGGAGTTTGGGGGAGAATGGATACAGGTGTGTATACGGTTGAGCTTCTGCTGTCCACTTGAAACTATCATGACATTGTTAATTGGCTATACTCCAAAGTAAAATAAAAAGTTTAAGAAAAAAATAAGGTATTTAAGTCCAGTAATTGTCTGCATGTGCTAATTCATTCTATTAAACTACTAGGCTGGGCATAGACACAAAATACCCTTCCTGGTACTTTAAGGGCTGGATTATAAATTATAAACTGCTGAATCTTCCCATGTTGTTTCAAAGGCAGCATGGCAAAGTTGCTAAGAGTCGGAGGATGACTGGGAAAGAGAGGAGTCGTCAATCAGTTTTACAAAAGCTTACCATATGCTGAGCCTTCGTGACACAGTGGGGAAAAGATGCAGGCGGTATTCTGGAGAGTGACCTAGGTTCTAGGGTAGAGGCAGAGTATTTTTCCATGTGAATATTTATGGTTGTAAAAAAAATTGACCAAAAAATGACCTCAAAACTTGATTTTAAAAAGTTTATTTGGAGGTTGTAGCGGAAACCCAACAATTCATATAGTCTTACCTGGAAGTTACTCTTCCATGACTGGGGAGAGTGTACACTTTTCCTCTCATTGTCTTTGGCTATTGGCTAGGCTGCTGATGCTGTGATCTGGTTATACTGATGTCTTAACATTGTGCTACCTCTGGATTATAGAAGACTTGATTTAGGTCTAAGGAGTTTGCAATCAACACATGCCAAGATGAAAAACTAAACTTAATCATAGTGTGCGCTGTGTGTGTGTGTGTGTGTGTGTGTAATCATATAACTTTTAGGGTCCTAATTTGTTGCAAGGCCCCTATTTTTAAAATTAAATTTATTTATTTTTAATTAAAGGATAATTGTTTTATAGTATTCTGTTGGTTTCTGCCAAACATCAACATGAATCAGCCATAGATATACCTATGTCCCCTCCCTCTCAAAACTTCCTCCCACCTCTCTCCTATTCCACCTGTCTAGATTGTTACAGAGCCCTGGTTTGAGTTTCCTGAGTCATACAGCAAATTTCCACTGGCTATTTTACATATGGTGATGTATGTTTCCATGTTACTCTCTCCATACATCCCAACCTCTCCTTCCTCCCCCTGCCCCGTGTCCCTTGGTTTGTTCTCTATGTCTGTGTCTCCATTGCAAATAAGTCCATCAGTACCATCTTTCTAGATTCCATATATATGTGTTAATGTACAATATTTGTTTTTCTCTTTCTGACTTACTTCACTATGTATAATGGGCTCTAAGTTCATGCACCTCATTAGAACTGACTCAAATGCATTCCTTTTTATGAAGGTCTCTGTGCTTGTAAGGAGTTGGTTTTCATTCTTTGGGCAAAACTATTTTTTGACAAAGTTGAAGAGAGCTCTTGAAAAGACAATTTCAGTGTTGATATAACACGTTTATGCTATAAATTCTAAAGAAAAGCCAAGCAGAGTGTGATCTCCAGCAGCATACACTGTTTCAGTTTCTCACTGTACTGCATTCACAGATTTTGGAGATGACCTACGAAGCTGTAAATAAAAGCAGTACAATTTTTCTCTCAAACTATTTCTAAATTCTCTAATAGGCACAACGATAGATTCACTTAATAGATTGGTGCAGACTTTCCTTGGGGGAAACTGCAGGATTTTACTTATTTGTTTTTACCTCTCTGAGTCAAAAGTTGATAATGCAGAAATATTGCACAAATACCATGACTACAGCATCTTTTCTTTTTATTGAATAGCAGTTGTGGCTTGAAAAGTAACTGTGTTCAGAAAGTTGTAAGAACTTCACAGCAATGGCTGAAGCTATGTGGACTCTCCAAATTACATAATGGAACAGGTAAGCTTTATGCCTTTAAAATGGGCCATATGTACATTTTTTTTAAGCCTCCAGAACTTTTCGGTTCATAAGGTTTTGTTTTGAGCATGAAATTGACTGCAATTCTTTTTGTTGCATTTTTTTAAGTCCCCAACATAGGAAAAATGGAATTTTAAACTTTTTTTTCATTGTGGTAAAAGTCCCATAATATAAAACATACTATTTTAACCATATTTAACTGTGCAGGTCAGTGGCACTAAGTACATTCACATTGAAGTAAAAAAAATAGAATTTTTTAACAAGCCCATGATTCAAAGATTATACCAATATTGTCTTTGTTTCCCTTAGAACCTTAAGAAAAATCACTTCTCAGCACAGCTTCTGCTAAGTCACTAACTTCTATCAAATGTATGCTTCTAACAACAACAAATTCCCCAAGATGTGATGGTACGATGCATGATGAATGATGAAAGGAAACAGTAGGGAGTAGGTTAATAGACAGTGGCACTTTTTACAAGAAACTCAAGAAACTTCAAAAATAGTCTCTTTCTGAATCAGTCCAATCCAATTTTGAGTCAAGGGCATTCAAGACAATTTTTACCATTTTTTGAAACTATTAAGAGCTGAAAATGTAATCACAGATGAAAATATTCTTAATCAAATAAGCTAACCATTGATTACAAGGAATGAAACCCTGGTGTGGCTGACCACAGAAACCTATCAAGGAATATTGAGGGCAGAGGAAAATTGAGCCTGAGACTTGCTAGGATGGACGATAGATGACCTCAAACTGCCTCTTCACCTCACTGCCTCTCCTCCTCACTCCATGTGGAACTACTGAAATTTGCTCTCCTGGCTTGAGAGAGAAAGAAGCTGTTTATTCTTCCCTTTCCACCATCACCCCCAACTGTGAACATTTCAGACTTGTAGACCTAGCCATGCCCCAGGCGTCTGTAGGACCCATATGTCTCCAGGAACTTGAATTTCATCTGGAGCCGGGAACTGGCCTGATGCAGGGTGGGGTTGGTGAATGTAAAATGGGAGACAAAGTGTAGGAGGGCCCCTGAGAGAAATCACTTACCAAGCTGGATGAAGGATTCTGGCTCTGTGAGTCAGTCTGAGGTTAGCAGCCTGATAGGGGAGGAAGGAAAGGCCCTGTGTGCTGAGTGAGGCTGTTCTATAACTCCTCCAGCCCTGAGTCACCTGTATGCTTTGGGTGAGAGTTACAACCAACTATCACTAGGGAACCAGGCCACTCCACCATGCACGTCCCCTGTGAGCACTGGGGTGAGAAAGGAAAGGTGTTTTCCTACTATCTTAAAGAAAAGAACCAAAGAGTCCAAGGCAAGTAACACCAAAGCTCCACGTGCAGCCCTGGCACCTCTGGAGATGATCCTCTGTCTCAAGGGCACTGACCTTCAAACAGGAAGGAGGTAGTATTAGTCATGCATGCCAACAATCCGCCCTCACAGACTTGAGAAAAGACTCTTTTGGTGACTTTGTCATAAGCTGGATAGACTTGGGAACATTTGAGTTACATATGACTTAAACCACACTCGGTCGCAGCTTATTCATGATTACAGAGCAAACCAAAGCTAGTGTTGAGCATGTAATTTAGACGTTCACTACTAGCTTGATGGACCACCTGCTCCCTTTATCTTTTTTGTGTTCATTTTGTTTGAGTTGCTTCATTTTCAATCAAGAAAGGGAAAAAATGAATCTATTTAATTTTTTATTAATTATTTTAATGTCTTTGCTCACTCTCAGTTCAGTTCAGTTCAGTCTCTCAGTCACGTCCAACTCTTTGCGACCCCATGGACTGCAGCACGCCAGGCCTCCCTGTCCACCACCAATTCCCGGAGTCCACCCAAACTCATGTCCATTGAGTCAGTGATGCCATCCAACAATCTCATCCTCTATTTTTTTTTAATTCATATTTATTTATTTTAGGCTGTGCTGGATCTACACTGCTACACAGCTTTTTCTCTAGTTGCAATAAGTGGGGGATACTCTATAGTTGTGTTGCATGGGCATCTCATTGAGGTGGCTTCTCTTGTTGCACAGCTCACACAGTCTTCAGTAATTGCAGCTCCTGGGCTCTAGACCACAGGCTCAGTAGTTGGGGCACATGGGCTTAGCTGCTCCATGGCATGTGGGATCTTCCCAGATCAGAGATTGAACCTTTGTCCCCTGCATTGGCAGGCAGATTTTTTATCAGTGAGCCACCAGGGAAGCCCAAGTCTATTTAATTTTTAATTCTATACATTTTCATAGCAAAAGAGAATCTTCATTTTAAATTCTGAACTCCTAATCAAATACTGTTCCTATGAATTATAACTTGCCTTGAGGTCTGAACCCACAATAGCATAAAAGCAATAGTTGAATTCTGAGAGTAGAACATAAGGAGAAGGAGTTGAGGGTTGAGGACTCAGCCTTTGGGGATTCTTGCTGTTAAGCATTGGAGGGACTCTAGGAGAAGCAAGAGTTCAAAGTCAGTTGCCCCATGTAAAGATCAACCAGCCCAGATACCTATAGTAACTAGTATAGACCTTGAGTCTCATGGTCACTTTAAATATAGAACCAAGTTGACTTATACATACATATAGTGTAGTGTTAGCCACTCAGTCATGTCTGACTCTGACTCCATGGACTGTAGCCCACCAGGTTCCTCTATCCATGGACTTCTCCAGGCAAGAATACTGGAGTGGGTAGCCATTCCGTTCTCCAGGAGATCCTCCTGACCCAGGGATGGAACCCAAGTCTCCTGCATTGCAGGCAGATTCTTTATCATCTGAGCCACCAGGGAAACCCATACTAATATAAATATATATGAATGAGGAATTTCTCTATATATTTATATGGATAAAGGATCTGTATCTCCAAATAGATAGATGTGTATATTTCATAGATGTATATATCTGAAGTAACAGCAGGAGATAGGAGAAAAGAAAAATAGAATGTTATTTCTTCTGATCCCTTCCTGTCCAATCTTTTTTCTGCCAGTTACTGCCTTGGAATTACTGCTTCAATCAGATGGACCCGGTTCCATGGCTCAAAGCTTTCTCTGATCTCTCTACCCTTGTCCCTACAGGTAAGACAGCTTCCCAATGTTACCAATCCCTGGCTGTTTCAGCACTCTATTGGCTCCACTAATTCTACCTATACCTCTATAAACTATTTCTCATTAAACATGTCTCCTTAAACAAAAATTAATCTTTGAGAATGCCAGATAACCCATAATGAAACCTGGATTGCGACAGGAGCTGAGTTCATGTTGATCATCCTAGTGAAGATAGAGATAGGCAAGTAAATGTGAGTCTGGAAACACCTTAAGGCTGGAAAAGTCTGGGCTGGAGAAAATAGCATTTAGTCTTCAGCCTTTAGATGCAGAAGGGAATAGTTATGACCTTTTGCTCTCTAGGAAAACAAGCATCACCTCTTGCTAACCTGCCCACAATCTTGAATTACCATCTTGTTGGATTCAAGGCAGTCCCAGACTGCCCCATCCTCACAATGAGAAAGCCTGACATCTAGGGTTAAAACCTGAGCTTATTACTCTCCGTCTTCTAAGTGTCTGTCAAGACCAGGCTTCCCATGCCTCCCATCACTGCTTACGAACAGAAACCTAAACTTCCCAGGCATCTACTTTTACCAGAATTCTCATCTCTTTACTGCTTTGTACCTCCCAGTAATAGGAAATAATTCTTCTGTCCCTCTCAAAAATCTCTTCCTTTAAGCAATTTTAGATTCTTAATCATATATGATTTAGTCTATGACATAATGGACTATTCAAAAAAATGTCCTAACATTTGTCCAAGAAATGCACAAAATAAATTCACTTAAGCTATTTGTTCATAATCACAGTAGACACAATGCACTTCATCACTGAGCAAACTCCAAGGTAAACATTTGGCCATAGAGACAATGAGCCAAATTATACAGATTTTTTTTTTTTTTCTGTTTTGGGTTTGCACTGACATACGTGGCCATAGACAGTTAATTGGATCTATAAATACTCCCAGTTAAGTTTAATTAGTTCTTGGTGCAGAATCTTAGGTTATGTTAACTGTGGTGATAATTTGGGATAATTTTTTTAATTCCACAGAAGTTAGTTTTGCAAAATTGACCTATAATATGCTCTGAGATAAAAGGTAAAAAGAAATTGGATAAAGGAGTGAGAAATAAGACTATGAAAGGATTAGTTACTCTGTAAAAAAGCCAATATGATTGTAGAAGTATTAAAATCCCTGTAGGAGATTTACAGAGGAAGTCTGCCCTGGATTAGAATTTGATATCAAATAACTTAACTACAGTCATACAATTTCTGTGCCATTTGTAGTTGAGTTAATAGCATATGTTCCTAGAGGATTATAGCCAATGATTAAGGAAATTAGGTTTTGTTTGAATTTAATTTAGTTATATAAAGCTGCGACTATAATTTACAGCTTTGATATTTAATATTTAATAACCCAGATCTTAGAAGAATACTAGATATAGCCGTGTCATTATGCCTTGAAATATTATTCCCATAAGTCATTTATATTTGCTGGCTGATAAGGATGTTCATCAAGTAGATGGACTCACCATGAGTCCACTGATAAGGCCAATGCAGTTTTACAGTTTGCTCAGTCCTTGTACTTTTCCACTCCATTTCCCACACCTGTAACTTACTGAATCATAATTTATCTGGCCAGTCAATTGTCATAATAAAGAAACATAACAGCCTTTCCTTCAGAAGCCAGCTGTGGGAATGAGTCAGCTCTGCCTTTCTCTTACATTCTATGTATCTGTGACTTTTAGTCATTAAAAATCACAGGGATGTCTTTGGAAATACTGGACTCTAAGTATTTTTCTTTCACTGCTTTGCTGCATTTTCCCCCATCCATCTCCTTGACTTTTTCGTCCTTTTTTCCTTCATTTTTTCTGAAGCTCTGTATTAATGATTCCAATTTCTTTGCTGCATATACGTATAGCTCTTTATCGGAATTTAACTTTTCTTTTTTCTCCAATTTACAAAAACGAGTCCTAAATTTCTAATCCTGAGGCTAGTTTTTATTTCCTAACATTCCCATTATTTTCTCCCTGTGTGTTAGTCACTCAGTCATGTCCAACTCTGCGACCCCATGGACTGTAGCCCACCAGGCTCCTCTGTCCATGGAATTCTCCAGGCAAGAATACTGGAGTGGGTTGCCATTTCCTTCTCCATATTTTTTACCTAGATAAGAATATTTGTATTAAATAAACTATTTTTTTCCTTTAGTCCTTGTGTAACCTCTTATCTCTTGTATTCACATGCTTTCAATGTCCTTACAGCTACTGAGACCCCTGCCCATCACTACTCTGGTTAGTTTTGTTCCTCTCCCTTGCTTTTACTTTCTGGTTTGTGCTTCCTTCAAAGACAGGTCAGATCAGCCTTTCTTAAAATTCACAAGGTAAAGTCTCTAGATTCAAAGATTTTAGAGGTCTAAACAGAGGACTTATGCAAGAATATCTACTTTAAGTGAAAGTGAAAGTCGCTCAGTCGTTTCCAACTCTTTACAACCTCATGGACTATACAGTCCATGGAATTCTCTAGGCCAGAATACTGGAGTGGGTAGCCTTTCCCTTCTCCAGGGGATCTTCTGAACCCAGGCATAGAACCCAGGTCTCCCACATTACAGGAGGATTCTTTACCAGCTGAGACACACACACACACACACACACACACACACACACACACACACCCTTTAGGTAGGAAGCAAAGTGTAGAAATTAATAAAAATGAAATATTTGAAGTAGGCTAATGCATAAACATGCAAGCTGAAACAACAGGAGTTTGTTGGAAGGGAATGAAAAATGCATTAATGTATTCTAAGAAACAAGTTTCTTTTGTGCTTTCCTGCCAGATCTCTTAAAATTCCAACTTCGTGAATACCTTTAATAGTAAAAATAAAAATATATGAAAGCATAGTGATTAAGCATGTGGTTTTCTGGAGCTAGATTGGCAGAGGGGCAATCTTGGCTTCACCATTTATAGCTCTGTGACTTTGGACAATCACTTAATCTTTCTATGCCTCAGTTTTCAAATATAGAAAATGAGGACACCAGTAGTACTCTGTTGACAAAGTTTTTGTGTTAATACGTGTGAAATGCTTAGAAATATGCCTTATTTATAGTCAACTCTCATTAACTATTAGAGTGGTTTACTATTATTTTTGTTATTGCTACTGTAAAATAAAGCACCAGTTAGTAGAAAACAGCAGATCAAAGTGAACATTAAGAAACAAACAAGCCTCACTGCAGTAATTGTAAAGTCATTTACTTAATCTGTATCTTTTTTTTTTTTTTTGCTTCATTTCTGGAGTTACAAATTTTAGGTATTCTTTAGAGTCACCTCCAAGTAATACGTAACAAAATCACCAGTAGAGTGTAATAATCATTCTTCTTAGCTCAAAAGTAACCCCTGTAAGGAGGTGAAGGAACCTCTGCATCAAGCATATTTGAGATGGGAAGTCTTTATTTTTTCCTACCCCAAGATATTGAGCTACTTCAAATCCTGCAAAGTTTGAAGCTCTGGTGACTTAAAAACTCCAGCTTAAGAACTAGAGAAATAGTATGTTTGCACTAAAATAAAAAACATAAAGCACCAACCAGAACTAGATCAAAAGATCCCACAACTCAGATTAGCCTTGCCTAATCTATTGAAGAGAATTCATTGAGTGGAGCTGTACAGAAGTACTTACCTCCACCCAGGAAGGATGATAAGAACAAGAGGGTAACTGGAGCAGCAGTTCTAATCCTTCATATCTGATACAAAAGGAAGAAAGGTGAGAGTTCATTATGTTCCAACTGACCAGGTGGAAACTGGAGGCTCCCCAGACAGTTGTCAGCTCAGTCATGAAGTAAAGCAGATCATTTAGTGAAAGAAAGAAAATTCACATTGATCAAGGAGAGAAACAATGTGAAAGAAAATTCGCGTTAATTAAGAAAGAGAAACTCTCTAGCTGTGTTTTTGTTCATTCGAGAGGTGGACCCCATAGAATACTGGGCAAGGGTAATAATCTTGGTAGTGACTAATACCAAGTAAAGCATCTTCAGCTACGGAGGAAGACAGACAGAATGTGTCAGACACAAAAATAGAGCAGCAGAGGCTATAAGAAATGTAGTTTTCAGTTATCAAGGGAAGAGGGAAAGAGGGTGGCTAATGATGGGCATTCCTAGGAAAAAGATTCCTGGTAATAAGAAACAGAACCACAGTCAAATCCAGGTCTATTACAAAATTATATTTAATTACATAACACTTTTTAAATAGCCTCACACTTACAGAGTTTTGGGGCTTCCCCAATGGCTCAGTAGGTAAAGAATTTGCATGCAATGCAGGGGACATGAGCTCAATCCCTGGGTTGGAAAGATCCCCCTGGAGGAGGAAATGGCAACCCACTCCAGAATTCTTCCCTGGAGAATCCTATGGAAAGAGGAGCCTGGCGGGATACAGACCATGGGGTTGCAAAGAGTTGGACATGACTGAGCACATGGCACATTTATAAAGTTTTAGAAATTGCCACTTTTTGACTCAGGAAATCTGAGAGTGAGTTACATCTATACCATTTATTAAACTCCATGATGTGAGCAGTCATTAAGCTTGCTGAGCCTCATTCTTTCCATAAGGAAAACAGATGTAATAGTATCTACACAGTGCCACCTTTAAGAGTTTTAAGAGTAGTCAAGCAAAATTATACTTTGAAACATAAAGCACTATTGGAATGTAAATTGTTAATATCACTCAGCTTTTTACTGATTTTTTATTGGTGAGGATATTACTGTTTTACTAATTGTTAAAGGGAAATGATTGTTCAATATATGAATATATATATATATATATATATATATATATATAAATTCCACACTCATTCTAGCTATATCTCCTGGTCCATCAGAATAAATTTAATCTACTATCCAGTGGCATTTCTTCAATAATGATAGCTATCACAACATTCTCTTAGTTTTCTATTCTGTATATTACAGAGAAAAGTTCAAGGGTTGGTTAATTCAGTTGTTTTATGGTATGGACCTGACAGAAGCAGAGATATTAAGAAGAGGTGGCAAGAATACATAGAAGAACTGTACAAAAAAGATCACGACCCAGATAATCACGATGGTGTGATCACTTACCTAGAGCCAGACATCCTGGAATGTGAAGTCAAGTGGGCCTTAGGAAGCATCACTATGAACAAAGCTAGTGGAGGTGATAGAATTCCAGTTGAGCTATTTCAAATGATAAGAGATGATGCTATGAAAGTGCTGCACTCAATATGCCAGCAAATTTGGAAAATTCAGCAGTGGCCACAGGACTGGAAAAGGTCAGTTTTCATTCCAATCCCAAAGAAAGGCAATGCCAAAGAATGCTCACACTACCGCACAATTGCACTCATCTCACACACTAGTAAAGTAATGCTCAAAATTCTCCAAGCCAGGCTTCAGCAATATGTGAACCGTGAACTTTCAGATGTTCAAGCTGGATTTATAAAAGGCAGAGGAACCAGAGATCAAATTGCCAACATCTGCTGGATTGTTGAAGAAGAAAGAGAGTCCCAGAAAAACATCTATTTCTGCTTTATTGACTATGCCAAAGCCTTTGACTGTGTGGATCACAATAAACTGTGGAAAATTCTGAAAGAGATGGAAGGCACCTGACCTGCCTCTTGATAAAACTGTATGCAGGTCAGGAAGCAATAGTTAGAACTGGACATGCAACAACAGACTGGTTCCAAATAGGAAAAGGAGTATGTCAAAGCTCTATATTGTCACCCTGCTTATTTAACTTATATGCAGAGTACATCGTGAGAAATGCTGGGCTGGAGGAAGCACAAGCTGGAATCAAGATTGCCGGGAGAAATATCAATAACCTCAGATATGCAGATGACACCACCCTTATGGCAGAAAGCAAAGAAGAGCTAAAGAGCCTGTTGATGAAAGTGAAAGAGGAGAGTGAAAAAGTTGGCTTAATGCTCAACATTCAGAAAACTAAGATCATGGCATCTGGTCCTATCACTTCATGGCAAATAGATGGAGAAACAGTGGAAACAGTGGCAGACTTTATTTTGGGGGGCTCCAAAATCACTGAAGATGGTGATTGTAGCCATGAAATTAAGAGTCACTTACTCCTTGGAAGGAAAGTTATGACCAACCTAGATAGCATATTAAAAAGCAGAGACATTACTTTGCCAACAAAGGTCTGTCTAGTCAAGGCTATGGTTTTTCCAGTTGTCATGTGTGGATGTGAGAGTTGGACTATAGAGAAAGTTGAGCACCGAAGAATTGATGCTTTTGAACTGTGGTGTTGGAGAAGACTCTTGAGAGTCCCTTGGAATGCAAGGAGATCCAACCAGTCTATCCTAAAGGAGATCAGCCCTGGGTGTTCATTGGAAGGACTGATGTTGAAGCTGAAACTCCAATACTTTGACCACCTGATACGAAGAGCTGACTCATTTGAAAAGACCTTGATGCTGGGAAAGATTGAGGGCAGGAGGAAAAGGCAATGACAGAGGATGAGATGGTTGGATGGCATCACTGACTCAATGGACCTCAGTTTGGGTAGACTCCAGGAGTTGGTGATGCACAGGGAGGCCTGGCGTGCTGCCCTTCATGGGGTCGCAAAGAGTCGGACATGACTGAATGACTGAACTGAACTGAATGACATCAAGATATGTATTATACCTAGTTCTATTTTTTACTCAAAATATGATAGTTTCCAACTTTGGAAATCCTGGTCCTTTTCTTCCAGATTCCTTTGAGTTGGTAAATATCCTGCTCAAAACTTGGTGCCTATACAGACAGATTTCTGCTCCCTCAGCTAGTACACATCCCTATTCCAATTGTACCTTCTCATTGCCAGCAGAGGCCTATTTTGTTCAGATATTGGAAGGTAATGTGCTCAGGAAAGGTAGCCCCCCAGGTGGAAAGGGGTGAAGTTTGGTCTCATATCTTTTCTAAAGAGTGAGGAGAACTTTTCTAAAACATCTCCTGAAGACTTCCTTTTGTATCTCAGTGGATCCCTTCATGTGGTACAATCTTGACCATTGAGATACATAAGAAAATCTTCAGGAGATCTTTTAGAAAAGTTCTCCTCACTCTTTAGAAAAGATCCGAGACCAGACTTCACACCTCCTGCCTATTGGGATATTGTTTAGGCAAGCTTCAGACAATTTGAGATGATGCTCAGATGAAAGCCAAGATGCCTGTAGAATCACCAACTGAGGGCTCTTTTATCGTGAAGACACTGAATTAATATGTGTTAATTTTCCCCTTTTCCAGATTTTTCATACAGGGCAATCAATTTTAGTTACTTGTTCCTGTTCAGTTGTTCCGTGGTGTCCAACTCTTTGCAACCCCATGGATTTCAGTGTGCCAGGCTTCCCTGTCCTTTACTATCTCCCAGAGTTTACTTAAAAGCTATGACAAACCTAGGCAGTTTATTAAGAGACATCACCTTGCCAACAAAGGTCCGTATAGTCAAAGCTATGGTTTTTCCAGTAATCACATACATATGTGAGTTGTTGTTGTTGTTGTTAAGTTGCTAAGTTGAGTCTGACTCTTTGCAATCCTGTGAACTGCAGCATGCCAAAATTCCCTGTCCTTCACTGTTTCCCTGAGCTTGCTCAAACTCATGTCCATTGAGTCAGTGATGTCGTCCAACCATCCCATCCTCTGTTGTTCCCTTCTCCTCCTGCCCTCAGTCTTTCGCAGCATCAGGGTCTTTTCCAAAAAGCTGGTTCTTTGCATCTGGTGGTCAAAGTATTGGAACTTCAGCTTCAGCACCAGTCCTTCCAATGAATATTCAGGATTGATTTCCTTTAGCATTGACTGGTTTGATCTCCTTGCTGTCCAAGGGACTCTCAAGAGTCTTTCCCAACACCACAGTTTGAAGGCATCGATTCTTCAGCACTCAGCCTTTTTTATGGTCCAACGCTCATATCTATACATGGCTACTGGAAAAACCATACCTGTGACTATATGGACCTTTATTGGCAAAGTGATACCTCTGCTTTTCAATACACTGTCTAGGTTTGTCATGGCTGTTCTTCCAAGGACCAAGCATCTTTTAATTTCATAGCTGCAGCAGTAAATGAACTGAGAACTTCCAGATGTACAAGTTAGATTTAGAAAAGGCAGAGGAACCAGAGATCAAATTGCCAACATACACTGGATCATGGATGTGAGAGTTGGACCATACAGAAGGCTGAGCACCGAAGAATCGATGCTTTTGAACTGTGGTGCTGGAGAAGACTCTTGAGGGTCCCTTGGACAGCAAGGAGATCAAACCAGTCAATACTAAAGGAAATCAACCCTGGGAAGGACTGTTGCTGAAGCTGAAGCTCCAATATTTTGGACACCTGATGTGAGGAGCCGACTCATTGGAAAACACCCTGATGCTGGGCAAGATTGAAGGCAGGAGAAGGGGGCGACAGAGGATGAGATAGTTGGACGGCATCACTGACTCAATGACATGAGTTTGAGCAAGTTCTGGGGGATAGTGAAGGGCAGGGGAGCCTGGATTGCCACAGTCCATAGGGTTACAAGGAGTCAGACCTTAAACCCTATTTAGCACCATCTTTTAAAGCACCTGATCATCCCTTTTGCCCACCTGAGATGATCTGCTGGTTGCCAGCAAACTGATGGTTTTCCACCTCAGGTTTCTTGAACCTCCTCTCTTCCTAAAGATCCAATGCCAGGTGAGATAGCAGAGGAGAAATATATATCCTTCCCCCTAAGCTTCTGTCAATAGGGAACAGGATTCAGTGGAGCTAGGGGGTTAAGTCTCTATGCACTGCTACTGCTACTGCTAAGTCGCTTCAGTCGTGTCTGACTCTGTGTGACCCCATAGACGGCAGCCCAACAGGCTTCCTCATCCCTGGGATTCTCCAGGCAAGAACACTGGAGTGGGTTGCCATTTCCTTCTCCAATGCATGAAAGTGAAAAGTGAAAGTGAAGTCGCTCAGTCGTCTCCGACTCCTAGCGACCCCATGGACTGCAGCCCACCAGGCTCCTCCATCCATGGGGTTTTCCAGGCAAGAGTACTGGAGTGGGGTGCCATTGCCTTCTCTGCTCTATGCACTATGGTGGGTCATTTCTGAAATGCATTCCACACAGTGTCTCAGAGGGCTCCAACAGAGTCCAAGTTGCCCGCAGCAGAAACCCACTTATTAACTCACCTTTTGCTGACTTGTCTACCTTTCTGGTCTCACTTTTCTCACCCCACAAATTTGCCTTCCCTGACTTTAGGATCACCTTCTAAAGAAATCGCATGTCCCTAAGACCTTTTCTAGGGTGTGTTTTCAAGGAATCCAAATGAAGACAAGTTGGGTATTCTGTTACTTGAAGCTGAAAGCTTTCTGGTGCAAATATGATGGAGCATTGCCCTCCAACAGAACTCTCTGTGATGGTGCAAATGTTCCACAGCTGTGCAGTCCAATAGCCACTAGGCACATGTGGCTGATGCACCCAAAGAATTTAATGTTACATCTTTTTTCATTGAAATAGCCACAAGTTGCTTATGCTGTAGATGCAGTTCAGAGAGGGCCATGTGAGTGAAAGAATTGCATCTCTGTTGTTTTGTTTTATTTTGTTTTAATATTTATTCACTTGGCTGTGCTGGGTCTTAGTTGTGGCACTTGGAATCTTCAATCTTTGTTGCTGCATGCAGGATCTTTAGTTGCAGCACCATGTGGGATCTAGTTCCCTGACTAGGGATTGAACCTGGGTCCCCAGCATTGGGAGCACGAAGTCTTAGACACTGAACCATCAGGGAAGTCCCTCCCTATTGTTTTAAACATCAGCATTATATTCCACATCTATATATTTTGCACAATGAAGATTTATACTAGATTAGGCTTTGTGAAGAACACAAAGATGAATAAACAGCTTCTGTCTTCTAGAACTCAATCTAGGCAGGAAAATGCAGATAAAATATAACTATATGTATAAATACATATAAATAAAGCAGGATACATGTTACAAGAGTGGCATAATCAAAGCGCAATGGAAAATAAAGAGATTCACAATTAATTTCTGCTGTTGAAATACAATAATATGTCACTGAGGTAGCATTTGAGCTGAATCTTGAACATGAATACAGTGAGGTTGAGAGTACATAGAGCTTTGAATCTCATATTAACACACTTAGATTTTATTGTTCTATAAATGACAGAATCATAAAAGTGTCTGAGCTTAGATGACAAGGATGGTGTTGTTGGTGACATAATTGGTTACAGGTTACACTTCATGGCAAATAGATGGGGAAACTATGGAAACAGTGACAGACTTTATTTTTGGGGGCTCCAAAATCACTGCAGGTGGTGACTGCAGCCATGAAATTAAAAGACTCTTCTCCTTGGAAGAAAAGTTATGATCAACCTAGACAACATATTAAAAAGCAGAGACATTACTTTGCCAACAAAGGCCCATCTAGTTAAAGCTCTGGTTTGTCCAGTAGTCATGTATGGATGTGAGGGTTGGACTATAAAGAAAGCTGAGCACCGAGGAATTGATGCTTTTGAACTGTGGTGTTGGAGAAGACTCTTGAGAGTCCCTTGGGCTGCAAGGAGATCCAACCAGTCTATCCTAAAGGAGATCAGTCCTGGGTGTTCATTGGAAGGACTGACGCTAAAGCTGAAACTCCAATTCTTTGGCCACTTGATGCGAAGAACTGACTCACTTGAAAAGACCCTGATGCTGGGAAAGATTGAAGGTGGGAGGAGAAGGGGACGACAGAGGATGAGATGGTTGGATGCCATCACCAACTCAATAGATACGAGTTTGAGTAAACTCTGGGAGTTGGTGATGGACAGGAAAACCTGGTGTACTGCATTCTATGGGGTCACAGAGTTGGACAGGACTGAGCAACTGAACTGAACTGAACCAATTAGAGACTTAAAAATTAAGTAGAAATTTATAAAATTAGTCCATGTAACAAATGATATTAATGTGAACTTTGTCCATATCACTGAGAGTAAGAACAAGAGGCAGGTTCAAACATATTGCTCAGGTAGACGTGGTAAGTCCCCACCACAAACTGAAAGTAGATCATGAGAGAATAGTTAGAGATGACCCCTATGTTTTATAAGGGAGAACCAGGTTTGAGGGAGAAAGATAATGAATATATTGGGATGAAAGAGATGTTCAGCAGATGCTTACACAGGCAAATTCTGGGTATTTGTCATCAGCTATGTCAGAATAGCAGACTTTGAGCAGGAAAAAGCAAGACAGGAGGCCCTTTGTAGCCCAAAGAGGATGCAAAGAGTTTGGAAAGAACTAAGCAAATTAAAGGAAATAATTAGTTTTTTTAATTACCACCTTAAGTACTTTAAGCTAAAATTGAGTAAAAGATGGTCGTTTATTCCTATTAAGTTCACTTATTGATTCTGGCACATTTTCCAGTCTACTGAGTTTATTTTTCCTCTAGCAGTCATTGCATAGAAACGTTGCTCAGTTTTTCCTGTTGTCTTATTTTGTATATTTAGCCTGAAAAAGTTATTTAAGGCATAAAATTATTGAATAAAATGGAAAGCTAATCATTTTTCTGAGAAATGAAATAGTACTGTAAAAATTGTGTAGTGGACACTGTGGCGCACCACCCATATCTGCATTCAGGATCAGCACTTACTTCCAGAGGTTGAGTGCTGAGCACTCACAACTCATAGTTGAGTCCTTCCCTAAGAATGGCCTTGGCCTTGGCCGTTAGACCTCCCTCAGCTGTGTCTGTTGACTAGTTGAGGTAACCCCTTTCTTTCAATTCTGGTCAATAGAAGAATCATCCTTGCTCTGTAGCCTCTGATGGGATCAATTGATGCCTCTGTTGCAACTACATCATAGTTGGACTTCTCCTCTGCAGCCTTCACTCTCTCATAGGTTTATTCTTACAGGATTTCTAAAGCCACCTGCAAACAAATCTCCATCGTAATGTCTGTATCCCCAAGGAACCCTACCTAAGATAAATTTCAAATCAAAATCTTAGTCGGTATTTTTTGACTTGACAGAACCATTTTAGACATCATTTAGAGTATCAGGATCTTTTATACATTTGAAAAAGAAGATTAATGAGGATGACTATTTTTAAGTTATGTTATTAATTTAATCAGCATGGCACTGGTATAACAATAAAGAGGGAAATGAATAGAGGAGAATAGATATCTCAAACAGATTCTATTCCATACAAGAATTTATTATATTATAAAGGCCAGTGACATCACAAAGCTATGATGGAGATTAATGACATAACAAATGGAAGAGGAAGGGGAAAATTACTCAATAAATGGTGCTGGAACAACAGGATCAGAAAAATAAATGAATTCTTTTATCATGCATTAAACTAAATCCAAGACGGATTAAAAATATTCAACTTTACTAATAATGAAGGAAGCAAATTTAAATATCAATGAGATACTATCTTTTGCTTGGCATATTGGTAGGGAGTTTATTGATGAGGGCATGGGGATAAAAGAGTACCTTCATAATACTGGTGGAAATTTAAATTGTTATAGCTTTTGAAGGACAATCTGATATTTACTGTGAAATTTTTAATTGCATATTTTTGATTTAATTTACTAAACTTTTTAATTGAAGAATACCATAACATATTAAGAGTAACATATGTGTATATGATAAACTTTAGAGATCTTAAAGTTTGCACAAATTTATATGTTTTTCCACATGTAAAAATATACAATCATGTAACCACCACCCAAATCAAGATATGAGATGTTTTCAGCACTTCAGAAGTTTACCTGATATTCTTTCCTGAATAATTATTTCCCTTCCAATAAATGACTAGGACAGAGCATGTTCTCTTATGGAGCTTATGGCTTACTGGCAGAGGTGAATATTAAGTAAAAATGTACACAAATGAGTATTAATACTTGGTGTCACTATTATATGAAAAAGACAAAAGTGTGAAAAGAGAAATACTATTTAGATTGCGGAAATTGATGGAAGACAAATCAGAAGAAGTGATATTTAACATTAAGAATGAGTAGGAGTTAGCCAGGCAAAGAGGGTGGGAAGGGAAGAGCATCCCAAGGAGGGAAAACAGTATGTGGCTTGAGTTGAAAAAGAGCTTCAGGGACCTGAAAAATAAAAACAGTGTTGCTAAGCAGAAAAGAGGCAATTCTGGAGATTGGAGAAACAGGCAGGAGCCAATCCCAGCAGGGCATTTAAGTTGGTTAAAGATGTATATTTTAACCTTATTGTAATAGAAAACCAATAGATGGCTTTAAAGGAAAGTACCTTTTTAAATGATCACTGTGGGCCAATCTGACATTAATGGATTGTTGGGAAGATAGAGTGGAAGTTGGGAGATGACTTATAAGGCTATTACAAGAGGATGGTGAGTTGGACCAGAAAGCAAAACAAAACGAAATGGAGAATTTAAAATGTATTTGGAAAGTTGCATCTACAGAGCTCAGCAGCTGATAGGATAAGAAGGATGAGGGCAAAGGATATTGTAAATTTATGTAAAAGAAAAGCTTTGAAGGATAAATGTCAGACTGCTGGCAGTTATCTCTGCTTTGGGTTTGGATGAGGAGGGAGAAAGATTTTCATTTTTTTTAATTAATTATTTTTTTTTTATTGAAGGATAATTGCTTTACAGAATTTTGGTGTTTTCTGTCAAACATCAACATGAATCAGCCATAGGCATACATATATACCCTCCCTTTTGAAACTCCCTCCCATCTTTCTCCCCATCCCACCCTTCTAGATTGATACAGGGCTCCTGTTTGAGTTTCCTGAGCCATACAGAAAATTCCTGTTGGCTATCTATTTTGCATATGGTAATGTAAGTTTTCATGTTACTCTTTTGATACATTTCACCCTCTCCTCCCCCCACCCCATGTCCATAAGTCTATTTTCTATGTCTGTTTCTCCACTGCTGCCCTGTAAATAAATTCTTCAGTACCATTTTTTTAGATTCCGTATATATGTGCTAGAATATGGTATTTATCTTTCTCTTTCTGACTCACTTCACTCTATATAATAGGTTCTAGGTTCATCCATCTCATTAGAACGGACTCAAGTGTGTTCCTTTTTATGGCTGAGTAATATTCCATTGTGTATATATACCACACTTCTTTATCCATTCATCTGTTGATGGACATCTAGGTTGCTTCCATATTCTAGGTATTGTAAATTGTGCTGCAATGAACAATGGCATACATGTGTCTCTTTCAATTTTGGTTTCCTCAGGATATATACCTAGAAGTGGGATTGCTGGGTCATATGGTGGTTTTATTCCTAGTTTCTTAAGGAATCTCCATACTGTTTTCCATAGTGGCTGTATCAATTTACAATCCCAACAACAGTGCAAGAGCATTCCCTTTTATCCACATCCTTTCCAGCATTTATTGTTTGTAGACTTTGATGAGGGCCATTCTGACCGGTATGAGGTGATATCTCATTGTAGTTTTGATTTGCATTTCTCTAGTAATGAGCGACATTGAGCATCTTTTCATTTGTTTGTTAGCCATCTGTATGTATGTCTTCTTTGGAGAAATGTCTGTTTAGGTCTTTTCCCCACTTTTTGATTGTATTTTTTGTTTTTCTGAGATTGAGTTGTATTAACTTCTTGTATATTTCGGAAATTAATCCTTTGTCAGCTGTTTCAGTTGCTACTATTTTCTCTTATTCTGAGGGTTGTCTTTTCACATTGCTTATAGTTTCCTTTGCTGTGCAAAAGCTTTTAAGTTCTAATCAGGTCCCACCTGTTTACTTTTGTTTTTATTTCCATTACTCTAGGAGGTGGGTCATAGAGGATCTTGCTTTGATTTTTTGTCATTGAGTGTTCTGCCTATGTTTTCCTCTGAGAGTTTAATAGTTTCTGGTCTTACATTTAGGTCTTTAATCCATTTTGAGTTTATCTTTGTGTATGGTGTAAGGAAGTGTTCTAATTTCATTCTTCTACATGTAGCTATCCAGTTTTCTGAGCACCATTTATTGAAGAGGCTGTCTTTGCCCCATTGTATATTCTTGCATCTGTTGTCAAATATAAGGTAACTATAGGTGCATCGGTTGATTTCTGGGCTTTCAATCTTATCCCGTTGGTCTATATTTCTGTTTTTGTGCCAGTGCTGTACTGTATTGATGACTGTAGCTTTGTAGTATAAACTGAAGTTAGGAAGGTTGATTCCTCTTGCTCCATTCTTCTTTCTCAAGACTGCTTTGATTATTCAGGATCATTTGTGTTTCCATATGAATTATGAATATTTTTTTTCTAATTCTGTGAAAAATTCCATTGGTAATTTGATAGGGATTGCATTAAATCTATAGATTGCATTTGGTAGTATAGTCATTTTCACAATATTTATTCTTCCTATCCAAGAACATGGAGTATCTCTCATCTGTTTATGTCACATTTGATTTCTTTCATTAGTGTCTTACAATTTTCTGTGTACAGTTCTTTTGTATCCTTAGATAAGTTTATTCTTAGATATTTAATTCTTTTTGTTGCAGTGGTGAATGGGATTGATTCTTTAATTGCTCTTTCTGATTTTTCATTGTTAGCATATAGAAATGCAAGTGATTTCTGTGTATTGATTTTGTATCCTGAAACTTTGCTAAATTCACTGATTAGCTCTAGTAATTTTCTGATACTATCTTTAGGGTTTTCTATGTACATAGCATGTCATTTACAAACAGTGAGAGCTTTACTTCTTTTCCAATCTGGATTCCTTTTATTTCTTTCTTCCCTGATTGCTATAGCTAGGACTTCCACAACTATGTTGAATAATAGTGGCAAAAGTGGACACCCTTGTCTTATTCCTGATCTTAGGGGGAATGCTTTCCATTTTTCACCATTGAGAATAAAGTTTGCCATAGGCTTATCATATATGGTCTTTACTATGTTGAGGTAGGTTACTTCTATGCCAATTTTTTAAGAGTTTTAATCATAAATAGGTGCTTAATTTTGTCAATGGCTTTTTCTGCATCTATTGAGATGATCATATGGTTTTTATCTTTCAATTTGTTAGTATGGTGTATCACATTGATTTCTGTATACTGAAGAATCCTTGCATCCCTGGAATAAACCCAACTTGATTATGGGGTATGAACTTTTTGATGTGCTGCTGAATTCTGTTTGCTAAACTTTTGTTGAGGATTTTTGCATCTATGTTCATCAGTGATATTGGCCTGTAGTTTTGCTTTTTTGTGTGTTGTTTTTGTCTGGTTTTGTTTTCAGGGTGATGGTGGCCTCGTAGAATGTGTTTGGAAGTGTTCCTTTCTCTGCAATTTTTTGTAAGAGTTTTAGAAGGATAGGCATTAGCTCTTCTCTAAATGTTTGATAGAATTCTCCCGTGAAGCCATCTGGTCCTGGGATTTTGGTTTTTGGGAGATTTTTTTTTTTATCAAAGCTTCCATATCAGTGCTTGTAATTGGGTTGTTCATAATTTCTATTTCTTCCTGGTTCAGTCTCAGAAGATTGAACTTTTCTAAGAATCTGTCCATTTCTTCCAGGTTATCCATTATATTGCCATATAGTTGTTCACAATAGTCTCCTATAATCCTTTGTATTTCTGCATTGTCTCTTGTAGCCTCTCCTTTTTCATTTCTAATTTTGTTGATTTGATTCTTCTCTCTTTTCTTCTTGATGAGTCTGGCTAAAGGTTTGTCAATTTTGCTTATCTTTTCAAAGAACCAAGTTTTAGTTGTATTAATCTTTACTATTGTTTCTTTAATTTCTTTTTCACTTATTTCTTCTCAGATCTTTATGATTTCTTTTCTTCTACTAATTTTGGGGTTTTTTCCTTCTTGTAAAGTTAGTTTGCCTATTCAATGTTTTTCTTGTTTCTTGTGGTATGACTGTATAGCTATAAACTTCCTTTTTAGAACTGCTTTTGCGGTATCCCATAGATTTTGAGTTGTTGTGTTTTCATTGTCATTTGTTTCTAGAAATCTTTCTGTTTCTTCAGTTACCTGTTGGTTATTTAGAAACATGTTGTTTAATCTCCATGTGTTTGTGTTTCTTACAGTATTTTTCTTTTAATTAATATCTAGTCTCATAACACTGTGGTCGGAGAAGATGCTTGATACAATTTCAATTTTTTTTAATTTACTGAGGTTTGATTTGTGACCCAAGATGGGGTCTATCCTGGAGAATGTTCCACGTGCACTTGAGAAGAAGGTGTATTATTCTGCATTTGGATGGAATGTCCTGAAGATGTCAATGAGATCCATATCATCTAATGTATCATTTAAGACTTGTGTTTCCTTATTAATTTTCTGTTTTGATGATATGTCCATTGGTGTGAGTGGGATGTTAAAGTTTACTATGATTATTGTGTTACTCTCAATTTCTCCTTTTATGTCTGTTAGTGTTTGTCTTATGTATTGAGGTGCTCCTATGTTGGGTGCATAGATATTTACAATTATTCTGTCTTCCTCTTGGATTGATCCCTTGATCATTATGTAGTGTCCTTCCTTATCTCTTGTAACCTTTTTGCAAAGGTTACTAAGGTCTATTTTTTCTATTATAAGGATTGTTATTCCAGCTTTCTTTTCTTCCCATTTGCATGGAATATATTTTTCCATTCTCTCACTTTCAGTCATATGTGTCTTGAGGTCTGAAGTGGGTTTCTTGTAGACAGTATATATATAGGTCTTGTTTTTGTATCCATTCAGTCAGTTTGTGTCATTTGATTGGAGCATTTAATGCATTTACATTTAAAGTAATTATTGATATACATGTTCTTATTGCCATTTTCTTATTTGCTTGGGGTAGATCTTTTTTCTTCTCTTGTGTTTCTTGACTATATAAATCCCTTTTACATTTGTTGTAAAGCTGGCTTGGTGGTACTGAATTCTTTTAACTTTTGCTTGTCTGAAAAGCTTTTTATCTCTGCATCAATTTTGAATGAGATCCTTGCTGGGGACAGTAATCTTGGCTGTAGATTTTTCCCTTTCAATACTTTAAAAATATATCCTGCCATTCCCTTCTGGCCTGCAGAGTTTCTGCTGAAAGATCAGCTGTTAAGCATCTGGGGTTTCCCTTGTATTTTACCTTTGCTTCTCCCTTGCTACTTTTAATATTCTTTCTTTGTGTTTAGTCTTTGTTAGTTGATTAGTATGTGTCTTGGCATATTTCTCCTTGGGTTTATCCTGTATGAGACTCTTTGTGCTTCTTGAACTTGATTGACTATTTCCTTTTCCATGTTGGGGAAATTTTCAACTATAATCTCTTCAAAAACTTTCTGATACCCTTTCTTTTTCTCTTTTTCTTCCTGGACCCCTATATTTTGAATTTTGGTGCATTTGATATTGTCCCAGAGGTCTCTGAGACTATCCTCAGTTCTTTTCATTCTTTTTACTTTATTCTGCTCTTCAAAAGTTATTTCTACCATGTTTTCTTCCAGCTCACTGATTCATTCTTCTGCTTCAGATATTCTGCTAGTGATTCCTTCTAGAGTATTTTTAATTGCAGTAATTGTGTTGTTTGTCTCTGTATGCTTATTCTTTAATTCTTCTAGGTCTTTGTTAATTGATTCTTGCATTTTCTCCATTTTGTTTTCAAGGATTTTGGTCTTCTTACTATCATTATTCGGAATTCTTTTTCTGATAGTTTGCCTACTTCCTCTTCATTTATTTGGACTTCTGTGTTTCTAGTTTGTTCCTTTCTTTGTGCAGTATTTTCATTTTTTTCTTTCATTTTTTTAATTTATTGTGTTTGAGGTCTCCTTTTCCTAGGCTTCAAGGAAAGTTGAATTCTTTTCTTGAAGGTTGGACTCTATCTTCCTTTTGGCTTCTGCCCTCTTAAGGTTGGTCCAGTGGTATGTGTGAGCTTCCTATAGGGTAAGATTTGTGCTGAGTTTTTGTTTGTTTGTTTGTTTTTTATCTGATGGGCAAGGCTGAGTGAGGTGGTAATCCTGTCTTCTGATGATTGGGTTTGTATTTTCATTTGTTGTTTAGATGAGGCATCCTGCACAGGGTGCTACTGGTGGTTGGGTGATGCCAGGTCTTGTATTCAAGTGGTTTCTTTTTTGTGAGTTCTCACTATTTGATACTCCCTATTGTTAGTTCTCTGGTCATCTAGGGTCTTGGAGTCAATGCTCCCACTCCAAAGGCTCAGGGGTTGATCTCTGGTCAGGAAAGAAGATTTGACAAGTGGTTTGTTATGGCATTAAGGGAGAGTAAAACACATATCCAAAAATGAGAAACCAAAGATGAACTCCAGACAAATGGCAGTTAAAAAATCAGGCAAATAATAATTAAAATAATGGAACGTCAGTTCAGTTCAGTTCAGTCATTCAGTTATGTCCAACTCTTTGTGACCCCAAGAACTGCAGCACGCCAGGCTTCCCTGTCCATCACCAACTCCCAGAGCTTCCTCAAACTCATGTCCATCGAGTTGGTGATGCCATCAAACCATCTCATCCTCTGTCATCCCCTTGTCCTCTCGCCTTCAATCTTTCCCAGCATCAGGGTCTTTTCAAATGAGTCAACAAATATGTTGAGAGGGATGGAAAGAAAGGAAGGAAAGAAAGAATAGATGTACAAAGTTACATAGAGGTAGATGAAGAAGATTTATATACATTAACGATTAACGCAAGGGGAAAAGAACAGTAGAAAAGGCAAACAAAGGAATAAATGTAAAAACAAAATAATAGGTTTAAAAAATTAAAATTATATAAAAGAGAAAAGAGAAAAAATTGAAGAAGAAACAAAAAAGGGGGAAAAAAAGGAAAACTCCACAGAACTGCAAAAGCCTAATGTAGAGGCAGCAGTTTATAACAACATAGAAAGTGTGACTGAATATACACATATACATATACACCCATAAGCAAAATCAAAACAGTCCAACAAAATTAAGTACAGTAGATTGACCTGGCAAACAAAGGAAACCACAATTTATGTCTACCAAAACAAAACTAATTAAAGCACAAACTGGAAAACAATACTAAAGCAAGGTGCCAATTGGGGAATAAAACAATGAAAGTAAAACTAAGAAATATGTTGAGAGGAAAGGAGAGAAAGAAAAGATTGAAAGAATAAATATGCAAAGTTAAATAGAGGTAGATAAAAAATATTTATATACGTTAAAGATTAACTGCAAGGGGAAAAGAACAGTAGAGAAAGCAAACAAAGGAATAAATGCAGAATAAATAATAATAGGTTTAAAAAATTAAAATTAAAAAAAGAGAAAAGAAAAGAAAAAGAAAAAGAACAGGAAAACTCCATAGAGCTGCAAATGCCCAATGAAGAGGCAGAGGTTTGTGACAACAAGAAAAAATGTGACTGAGGAAAACCAAAAAAAACAAAAAAAACCCTCAAGATCTTAATTGAATTTCTTAGTGCCAATAAAATTGACAACTACAACAGAGGGAGGAAAAAGGAAAAGAAAAAGAAAAAAATCCAAAGGAATCTATAAAACAAGTCAAAAAATAAGAATAGTAAATATTTTTCTTGAGTCACTGCTGTCAGAGTCGTTTCCTGCGCTGGGAATCACAGTCCACCTTACCTCCCTAGGATGCTCTCCAACACTGTACTTATCTCTGGACCTGCTGTGGGGGCTGCTCAGATTCTAATCTGGTCCTACTCCTGTGGGTTTTTGCAGATTTTCACTTTTTATTTGGTATACTCCAAACTAAAATGGTAGTGGTGGTGCTGGTACTGGTGATGATAGTAGTAGTAGTATTTTAGAGTTATTTAAATGACCTTGCATTATTACCTGTGATTCATTACATTGTTTAATGGAAATAAAATAAACTATAAAGAAAATAGCCATTAACTTGACTTCATAAAATAATTTTTATTCTATAAATGAAAGAAAACAATCTAAATTAAAATGTGAAAATACCCTGGAAGCAATGTGATAAGTATGAAAGTGGGTTGAGATAATTTTTACATAAAACATCAAATAAATTATTCAGGTTTGTATGAGGGTTTCCATACTGACCAGCAATTCACAAAAGAAAAATTAGAAGTATTTTTCCTAGTTTTATTGTGATATAATTGACATATAATGTGTTGATTTGATACATTTATGTATCAAAAATGATTATTACCATAAGATTAGGTAATACCTGCAGCATGTCACATAAATACCATTTTTTTTTGTGATGACATTTAAGATATATTCTCTTAGCAAGTATATTATCAATATTATTAACTATAGTTACTATGCTGTACATTAGATCCTCAGAACTCATTTATCTTATAATTGGACATTTGTACCCTTTCACCAAGATCTTCCCTTTTCCTCCACACTCTAGCCCCTTGTAACTACCCTTTTAGTCTCTATTTCTATGAGCTTTGGTTAAAAATCCACATATATGTGGAATCATACAGTCTTTTTCTTTGAATTTTTCCACTTAGCATGATGCCCTCATGGTCTATTAATGTTGTGGCAAATGTTAGCATGTTCTTTCTCATGGTTGAATAATATTACTTTGTGTGTATAGATATGTGTGTGTGTGTGTTTATATGTATATATTTGACATGGGTTTGATCCCTGAGTTGGGAAGATCCCCTGGAGAAGGAAATGGTAACCCGTTCCAGTATTCTTGCCTGGGAAATCCCATGGACAGAGGAGCCTAGTGAACTATAGTCCATGGAATCGCAAAAGAATTGGACACAACTTAGCGACTAAACAACAACAATAATAATATATATATGTACAACTTCTTTATCAATTTGTCTATCAATCTAGGCTGATAGACACTTAGGTCATTTTTGTATTTTGGCTATTGTGAATAATAGCCAAGTGTGCAACAAACACAGGGGTATAGATAATATTTTTGATATATTGTTCTTATTTCTTTTGGATATATACTCAGAATTTGGATTTCTGAGTCATATGTTAGGTCTTTTTAAAAATTTTGAGGAACTCCCATAGTGTTTTTCTAGTAGCTGCACCAATGTATGTTCCTACCAATGATACAAAAGGGTTTTCTTTTTCCCACATCCTAGGCCATGGTTTTATTTCCACTCTATTACAGCTGTGAAGAGATATCCCATTGTGGTTTTAATTTGAATTTCTCAGATAATTAGTGATGTTGAATGTCTTCATGTACCTGTTTCATGAACCATTTCATGTACCATGGACCCTGATGCTTAGTGATACTGATCACATTTTCATGTATCTGCCATTTGTATGTCTTCTATTCAGTTTCCTCTCTGCCCGTATTAATTCATATTGTTTTTGGGGGGCAGGTTTTTTTGCTTTTTGTTTTGCTGTTGATTTGTATGAGTTCTGTGTGTATTTTGGATATTAACAAAATCAAGAGTGAGGAGTCAGCAGGGAGGTGGAGAAATCAGTGATATGGGTCATTTCAAAGCATCCATGCTGTAAGTTAAATTGTTGTGAGTCTGGCAGTTAGGCAGTATTTTATGTAGCTATTACAGTTTTCTTATTCTTTGACTCGAACTTTTACCTCAGGGACTCTAATGAAATGAGCACAAACATGTAGAGATTTTATGCATTCCACAGCTATTATTCATAATACAACATAGAAGCACTATAACATACAGCAGTAGTAAATGGTATATCCATGATTATCATATAGTCATTTGAATTTATATGGAGAAATGCTCAAGCTGTAATTTTAAAATAAAGCATGTTTTATGTATGCTTGATACCTTGCTCATCTATGACCCTCGCCTTGTAACCGTAGTCCTGCCAGTATCAGCAATCAGATTTGACCTCAGTGTAGCATTTCCACTTCAACCTTGAATAATCTTTGGCAGGCTCATTTACATCCCTGCCTACTTATCTTGTTTCTCAGATCTCCAGCCACTCCATTTAGGATGGTTGGAAATCACTGTTTTAAGGAAACCTGTAATAAAATTGAGGTACATTTGAATGCTGTAGTCAAATTGACTTTATATATATAATAAGGAGCACATTCCAGAGGAAATAAATGATAAAGTTGGAACTGTAAGATAATCTTAAAATCTATGAAAAATAAAAAGAGAGATGCTATAACGGTCAATGAAGATAGATGAGAAAAACAGTCTGCAAGAAGCTTAGCAAAATATAGAGCTGGAAATTTGTACTTGTCAGTATATATAATACTCTGTCCTGTGTCTAACAGGCACTCAAAATCTGTCTGCCAATGACAACGTTTAAGTTAGTTTTGTCTTCAAAAGCAGAGCATTTGAAGGCCCTTACCTACTAACTTACTTGTGGAGAAACTTACCTAGTATGTAACAGTTTACATTCAAAATGGGTATACTCTATTCCTAAAACACCTAGCCTTGAGAGCAGCAGACTGGAAAAACAAACTGAAATGTGAAATGGGATTGGGGGAGAATAATACAAGACCGTCACTCTTCCACTTCTTCAAATACTTCACTTTTTTTACATTAAAACTCTATCATTTTTTGACATTTTTTGTAATTGATATGCGTTAATTTTTATTAAAAATAAATTCATAAAAGCATATTACTACATCCTCCATGATCTTTTATTATGTAGCATATGAGAGGACCCCAGTGGCTCAGTGGTAAAGAACCTGTCTGCCAATGCAGAAGACCCAAGAGACTCAGGTTTCATCCCTGGGTCAGAAATACCCACTGGAATAGGAAATGGCAACCGGCTGCAGTATTTTTGCCAGGAAAATTCTGTGGACAGAGGATCCTGGCAAGCTACAGTCCACGGGGTCGCAAAGAGTCGGACACGACTGAGCACGCAGGCACAAGAGGTATATATGTACCTAGTTTATCTCTATGTTAATCATATGCAAACCCAGGATGAGAAATAACTGCCTGAAGCAAATCCAGAAGAAGAATGATGCTGTTTGTGGTGGAGGTAGCAATTATAGCAGCAGTAATAGTAGTAGAAATAGTAGTAATAGTTGAACCTTACATATGTGCAGTAACAGCCCTTGTGAGTTCTAAATGACCTTCATTATCACCTTTGTTCAATGAAACAGCAGTGTGAAATCATTCCCATTTAACTAAAGGGAAAAATGAGGCTCAATATTTTTGCCTAACAAATGGTATACAACTAACAAATGATAGAACTAATACAAAATTCTGTCATTTGATTCCTAGACCTTTGTTAGTTTCACTGTTTTTCTAGGCATTTTATATTCAACCATCCCAAATCAATATAGACAACAAGTTGGCAAAAATATTTAGGCCAGTGGCATATTATAATTTCAAGTGTTGTATTTCTCAGTATGAAAGATATAATCAAATCATTTTTCATTATTTAATCAATTTATCCTAATCATTGAGCCTAATAATAGCAGCGATGACTCACAGGATCTTCTGATTTTATTTATCTCATTATCAATGACCTTTTTCACAGAGAAAGTAAAACTAGGCAGGTATAAAAATAAAGTTCAATGTGTCCTTGGGACACATTATAATTCTGAAGTAGTTCTGAGTAGGAAATGAAATGATTTACTGTAGTGGCTAAAAATGAAAATTACTTGCAAGGTCATCTGGATTTCAGAAATTAATCTAAAGAATTCTAAGCTTAATATAAACTTTATGTGAGTTATCAACTTATAGTCTTTTGTGCTAACAAATGTCGTCCCTAAACAATATTATTTAGTGACAACTAATAAACCTTACTGAAGTTTTGTTCCTAAGCAAGTCACCTCCTGCTAAAGAAACTGTAAATCTTCACTTTACAGTTTCTGCTGAGACACACACTTCCAGAGTTAAGTTGATGACCATTTTAGAATCGTGAATTTTAGCATCCATGAAGTCTGCCAGTTTGTTATGTTCATCTTGCTGTGAATCACTTCTGAACTGTCATTTCCTCTTACTTTTCCCGTCATTCCTAAAGATTTGCCATAGTCTAATACTCACTGGGGCACTTAACACGCTGTTTTTTCTCTAGCGGCTACATCCTGTTTTCTGTGACATGGGAACTTGTCCACGACTCCATCATGATCACCACCACCAGCACCACCATCAGTCAAGAGACACTTACCCAGCGCTTTCTTTGGAACACAGTCTGGGTAAGACCTTCTTCTTTCCTTATACTGGGTCCAGACCTCTTCTTTGAATGCTCAAATATTTTATTTTTCTTTAAACTATTTCAATAGCAGCTATACATTTCTTTTTTGCATTAATGGACTATACTTTCCAATTAGGTTTTTAGCTCATGAAGATACAGGAAAAGGTGAAACTAAGACTTACTGATGATTTTGAGATGCTAATATTATATACCAAGTATTTTACCAGGACTAAACATTTACCCTGTATGTTTAATTTGAGCAGAAAGATGAGAGTGTGAAGTATCAAGAGAGAATGCCATGAACAAGAATTCTTAAAGTCTGGAACAACTTCCAGCATAAGGCCTAAAAGGCCTTCTAAAAGAAGGGAAAATTTGAGATGCAATAATATCTTCATCTTTAATTCAGATATAAAGCTCTGTCTTGGATAATTGACACCAGTGGTAAAGAATCTGCCTGCCAATGCAGGAGACATGGGTTCAATCCTTGGATCAGGAAGATTCCCCGGAGAATGAAATGACAACCCACTCAAGTATTCTTGCCTGGGAAATTCTATGGTCAAAGGAGCCTGACAAGCTACAGTCCATGGGGTCGCAGAGTCAGACACGACGGAGCACACATGCATGCCTGGTTTGGATAGGATAATTTTTTAATCTAGCATTTTGAGAGGGGATATACCAAGAACACTTCCAAATATTTTACATTCAATGTCTCTTATAAATGTCACAATAACTTTAAAGATAGATACTGTTAGGTATATTTTATAGGTTAGACACAAAGGCTTAAAGAATTTAAATAACTTAGGCAAATCAAATCGCTATTAAGAAACAAGAGCCAAGACTTGGTCACAGATCTTTCTCTAAAGAGAATACCAATCTTTAGTCAAGTGTGGAAAAAGGTACCAGAAGCTTCTACTAGATTCAGTAAAATTTTTTTGATGGGACATATTGCCTAAATCATATTTGAGTTATTTCATTCAGTAAACAGATCTTAACCACCTGTTTTGTACTGGACACTGCATAGGTATTGGGTTAAAGTTCCAGCACTCTGGATACAGAGAAAAAGTAAACAGAAAGAAAATTACAGAAGGTCAACCCTAAGGGGTTTCCCTGGTGGCTCAGTGGTAAAGAATCCACCTACAATGCAGGAGACACAGGTTCGATCCCTGGGTTGAGAAGATCCCCTGGAGAAGAAAATGGCAGCCCACTCCAGTGTTCTTTCCTGGGAAATCCCATGGACAGAGGAGAGTGGTAGGTTACAATCCATAGGGCTGCAGAGAGTCAGACATAACTTAGTGACTGAGCATGCATGCATGCATGCCATACTACTACTACTGCTAACTATAAGGCAGTAAAAATCACAAAATATGTCATGAGAATAAGGAGAAAACTGGCTACACAGAAAACCACTGGAAATGACATGGGGCTTGGAGCAGATTGCAGGTTAACGTATCAGTCAGAAACGCAGTGCCATTTGACAGTCTCACAGAGACATAGCATGCAATAACTGCAAATAATCTGGCTGTATTTAGTTTTGGCTGAGCTTTCATGAGGATAAGTCGTTCCACTGTGACCACATTCTAAGCAAGTTGTGGGAAACTTGGAGAGGGTCCAAGAGGTCACTAATGAAAATAATTAAAATTTAAGAAGAAAAGAAATCCTTGAGGAAATACTGAAGGATGAGGGGTTATTTGGTCTGAAGAGAGCGAAGATGTGAGCAAGGTGAGCCTTAGTAACTATTTCAAAATACAAAAAGGTTTTTTTCCGACGATGGGAAACAGCTGTTCCCCTTGCACGCTGAAGAAAGAGCAAAGTAAATGTGTGATCTTCAGAGGATAATACCAAAAAAGTGATAAAGAGGTCATTTTTTATCCTGTTTAAGAAGAGTCATCTTAATTCTCCCTCTTGGGACTTGTAAGTAGGCAAAAACAACAACTTGAAGATGGTCAGAGGACAAAAATTTCTCTTGGCAAACTTTGCCTGAGACACACATAGCCAGGGAGTATCCGTCTACCAACTAAAGACATAAACAAATCCATAAAGAGCGTGGATGTTGCACATTCATGGGATTTCCAGGAAGAATGTACAGCATAGGCCAAAGGTCTGAAACTCTTTTGGTTGGCCACGCATTTATAAATAAAATTACTAACATTAAATTGGGGGATTGGGATTGACATATATACACTATTGATCCTGTGTATGAAACAGATGACTAATGAGAACCTACTGTACAGCACAGGGATCTCTACTCAGTGCTCTATGGTGACCTAAAGGGGAAGGAAATCCAAAAAAGAGGGGATATATGTGTACATACAGCTAATTCACTTTGCTGTACAGTAGAAACTAATATAACATTGTAAACAAATATGCTCCAATAAAAGTTTTCAAAAGCCTATTTTAGATAATAATAGAAATCCTTATGTCTCTAATTTTAAAAAATCAGAATACCTGGCAAATCTGGACCCATTCTTACTGGACTGGAGGTGTATAGTGCAACCCATATTCAATAGTACATGGGCCTGCATCCCGAGAATTTCCTAACTGGCCTAGTTCACTCTTTCTTGCTGCCTACTTTGTCCCTTTAGACATTTGAGTCTGTAACTATGGGCTTAAATTAAAAGCATCAACGAAAGAGAGACTGTTCAGTCACTTGGCCAAATCTATCACACTTACAGAGTTTTTCCCCACCCCCACCCTCTTACTGTCATATTATTTTAGAGCTATGTAACCAAGATTGTACCTGTATAGGGTCCCTCGGCAAAAGTGCATGAAGAAGAGGTACAAAAATGAAATAATCATCCAGAGTCTTCCAAAAGTGTTCTCTGGAGCCAGGCTTCTCTAGGATTGGGACAGTGTGGTAGGAACCACTTCAAGACACAAAGAACTTCAGTGACTGGGTCTTCTTGGAGCATCATTTTTTTTTTTCAATGAGTAATTTGAAATACAATTTATGTATTAAAATATAGTTTATAGTTTGTAAAACTCAAGAACCTTTACATCATAAAGCATGGAATTTCAGACATTTGTCACTAGTACCAGGAACCAGGGTTTTCATACTGCTGCTATTGGTGGGTATTTTGTTGGCAGAGTTTGAGGGGCATTACCAGATTTCTTGGAAGAAAAGCTTTGACAAACCTAGACAGAGTATTAAAAATCAGAGACATCACTTTGCTGACAAAGGTCTGTATAATCAAAGCTATGATTTTTCCAGTAGTCATATATGGATGTGAGAGTTGGACCATACAGAAGGCTGAGTGCCGAAGAATAGATGCTTTCAAACTGTGGTGCTGGAGAAGACTCTTGAAAATTCCTTGGACGCAAACAAATCAAACCAGACAATCCTAAAGGAAATCAACCCTGAATATTTATTGGAAGGACTGAAGCTGAAGCTCCAATACTTTGGCCACCAGATGTGAAGAGCTGACTCATTAGAAAAGACCTTGATGCTGGGAAAGATTGAAGGAAGGAAAAGAAGGGGGTGACAGAAGATGAGATGGTTGGATGGCATCAATGACTCAGTGGACATGAGTTTGAGCAAACTCTGGGGGAGTTACTAAGAGTCAGACACTACTGAGTGACTGAACAACAACTAGATTTCTGCCAGCTCCACATCACTGCAGTTTCTATCCCCTGTACATTAGTCTCTCCTGAATCTCTTCTCAGAAGTTTTATAAGCATAGGGTATTTGCTCAAAGCACAAGTAAATTCTAATTAAGATTGTCCACCAAAATTAAGTAACTCTTCAGTTGAAATATTATTTTTAAAATTATCTCTTTAGTGATATTTCAGCATACTGTCCTGGTTAATGACACATCTCTGGAGTCAGATTGTCTGGACTGTCTACCATGCAAGAGCTGTGTGACCTTGAACAAGTAGCTTAACCTCTATGTTCTTCAATTTCATTGGCCCATCATAAGATCATTACAAGATTTAAATGTGTCAACATTTGTGAAACATCAAGAGAAATACTTGGATATAATAAGTGGACAAACCTTGTTGTGCAGAGTCCTAAAGTTTTATTTTTCTAAAGCTTTATTTTCAGAGGAGGAATATGCCTATTTATATAAGGAGTTTCATAACCTCATCTTGAGGTGAATAGCCATGGGTAGAATATATATATCAGTCAACTTTCTAGTGATCCAACCTTTAGTAACATTAGAAAGGAAGGCAAAGTGCCAGAGAGAGAGAGAAACTTCTAACTCCAGAGCTATTTAAGGGTATTTTGACATCCCAAAAAGCAATAGAAAAACTAGGACAAATGGAAGCCCTGCCAAATAGCATTTATTTCAGAAAGGTGAGAGACTTGATCTCTAAATTTTATTTCGAAGAATCACATATTAAACAAAGGCACAAACATTAATGCAACGTTCTATTCAGTGGGATTCAAATAAGACCAACTATATGTATTGCTACTTAAGGGTGTTTGGGGGAGGTTGTTTTATTTTTTGTCTGAAAGACTCTAGAAACAGATTCTATTCCAAACACCATATCTAGGCTTCTGTCCAACTAGATGATACAGAAGCTTATTCTAAAATAAGGACTCATTTTTTCTCTATTATAATATACTCATAATTAAATGGCAGTAGAGACCTAGCAATCTCAAGTTTTTCTAATAAACCTTGCCTAGTAATTCTCAAATCTTTCAATTGCATAACCAATTTACACTCTTAAAAACTATTAAGAACTTGTGTTTATGTGGATTATATCAATAAATATTTACATAATTGGAACATTTGAAATGGAAAATTTTTGTAAATTCTATTTTAATGCCATTAAAATAACCTTAAATCAAATGCATGCTAAAATACATGACATGCTTTTATGAAAAAAAATATTTTCCAAAGCCATAAATAAAATCATTAGTGACAAGAGTGACTTTGTTTCACATTTTTACAAATCCCTCTAATGTCTGACTTCAGAGAATATAGCTGAGTTTTCATGTCGCCTACTACATTCAATCTGCTACAATATATGTTTGGTTAAAGTACAAAAAAACAATCTAGCCTTCACAGATATACTATATATTTTGAAATGGGAAGAATATTTTAATAGCTTTTTTCTTTACATTTCTGCATATTCTTCTTTGATACTACACTCAAACCTAACAAGTGGTAGTTTATTACAGGTTTATTGCAATATAGAATCTTAAGCTGTATCAGTGATATATTTATACATGTTATGGTTAAATCTATAAGTCTGTCTTGCACTTTCATTGGTTTTTTCACCCATGCATAGTTGTGTAACATTATGCATTGGCCATCTGGAAAATTTGACTTGCTGAATTATGTAAATCATCCAAATGATGACACAGTGATGAAGAAAATTCCACTTATTAATATACCTTCAATCTTGCCACAAAGCCTTTAAAAACTGAGATGCTATGAAGCTCATAGTGACCTAGAAACATTTCCAAAAGCTCTAAATTTTGCTTGAGAGCTCAAATTTTATCATTAAAAAAATGAATTGCTATCATTTGTTTTCTTGAAGCAGTAGGCTCACTTGTTCACTTTCAAGAAGTACAAATACCCACGTAGAATAACAGTAGCTTGTCTGCTAGTCACTCTTTCAAATAAGAAATGTTTTCAATGAAAAAAATGTGGTTACTTCAGCTTGTAATTCAAACAATCATACAAGTGCTTTTCCCCTGGACACTATTGTATTTGGGATGCAGCAGAGTTATTTTATGTGTAATTCCCATTTTGTCACAAAAATATTAAAAAGACTGAATAAAATCTAGGACCTTCATAAAATTAATAGCTTTTACTGCTTCACCAAAGTCATTCTTAAGTGAAAGTGGCATTTTCTTTTTGAGGACACGGTCATGATAAATACTGTGACTACTGTACAATTTGATGCCCCTCGCTTGATTCATGCCAAGGTGCCATCTGTTTGATTCATCATTACTCTTGTAACATCACTACATGTACTAACAAGAAAAAGTCAAGTAACATCTTAGGATTATCATTAAAACAGTTTGACCTCATGGACCTCTTAAAAAGGTCCCAGGTCAAACTGCAGACCATAGTTTGAAAACTGCTAAACTTCTACACAATTGCACTCATCTCACACGCTAGCAACATAATGCTCAAAATTCTCCAAGCCAGGCTTCAGTAGTACATGAACCATGAACACCCAGATGTTCAAGCTGGATTTGAAAAGGCAGAGGAACCAGAGATCAAATTGCCAACATCTGTTGGATCATAGAGAAAGCAAGGGAGTTCCAGAAAAATATCTACTTTTCCTTTATTGACTACGCCAAAGTCTTTGACTGTGTGGACCTGCTTTTCCTACTAAACCCTGGATATCTAGTTGGTGATCTCTTACTTGTTCTTGAAAGGCCTTTTCAAGGATCACTACTCAGGAAGTCTTTCCTAATGCCCACTCATTTCCCTCTCAGAGATTGTGCTTTCTCTGTGTTCTTTATCAAGCCTTTACAAACTGTATTAAAATTGCTATGAAATAATAGGCACAAAAATGTCCTATACCCAAAGATGTCCATGCCTTGATCCCTGGAATCTGCAAATATGTTATGTTTTTCTCAAATATTTATTTATTTATTTGGCTGCACCAGTCATAGTTGCAGCATGCGAACTCAGTTGCAGCATGTGGGATCTAGTTCCCTGACCAAGGATTGAACCTGGGCCCCCTGCACTGGGAGGACAGACTCTTAGTCACTGGACCATCAGGGAAGCCCTGTGAATATGTTATGTTACATGTCCAAAAAGATTTTTGAGATATAATTTTGATTATAGACCTTGATATGGTGAGATTCTGATTATCCAGCCATGCCCAGTCTAATCACATGAGCCCTTAAAAGAGGAGAGTTTTCTCAGGTGGGAAGCAGATGAGTGATGAGGCAGAAGGGGAAATCAGAAACATTTAAAGCTTGAAAAGACTTTGATCCACCATTTCTGGCTTTGCAGATGGAGAAAGGAAGCCATCAGTGAAGGAATGTGGGTGCCAGTGAAACTAGAGAACAATCCCCAACCAACAGGTTCAGGGAAGCAGGTACCACAGTCCTACAACCACATGGAACTGAATTCTTCCAGCAACATGAATGAACTTGGAAGTGAATACATCACCAGAGCCTCAAGAGAGGACCACAGGTAGCTTAATTTCAGTCTTGTGAAACTTGAGATCCAACCTTTGCCTATATATATTTAATATTTATTTATTTGGGCTGCATCATCTTAGTTGTAGCACATGGGATCTTTGATCTTCATTGTGGCATGCAAGATCTTTTTGTTGCAGCCTGCCAACTCTTTGTTGCAGCATGTAAGATCTCTGACCAGGGATTGAACCCAGGACCCCTGCATTAGGAGTACAGTCTTAGCTTCCTGAAAACACCAAAGTCTCCAACCTGTGCCTATATTTTTGACCTAGAGAGCTGTGAAATAATAAGTAGTTGTTTTAAGCCACTAAATTTATGGTCATTTGTTATGACAGCAGTAGAAATCTAATAGGTATGTAATATAGAATTTTATAAACTAAAATGTCAAACAAGTATGTGCTCTTATAAACTGATACTGCAATCTCTTAGAGATTTTGGATTAAAGAACATGCTGACCTAATGCTGTATCTTACAAGGAAGATAAGGGTGAGAGAAGAAAGGAAGTGATGTTAAAGTCATGAATTTAGTTTGCTCTTCAAATGTTTAACTTTGAGGTTGCCTTTTTCCAAATCCCTGGAGATTTGGCTTTCTGCATACAGAGAGATTTTATTAAAGCTCAAGTCCCTTGTAAAAGCTTTTAATAGCTTTCTTTAAAAAAAAAAATCATTCTTAACTCTCTCTTCTGTGCTATTCCCCTAAATGTAAGAAAGCACAAAGATACTAAAGAAACACAGGAGACAAAATTAAATCAGGGGCCCTCCTAGGTCCTCCATTATTCAAAGCACTTAGTGGACTATAAATGATTTAAGAGTGATACAACCAGACATCCCAGAGTAAATAATTTTCATTTTCCTGATTGGTAGACAAGAGAAAAAAAGATTCCATATTCCCATTAGCAAAGATTTTGAGTCATCTTTTGCTGCAAATAAGAGAACATCTTTCTTGCTGTCTAATCTACTTTTTAAAAAAATATGTGAAAGCAAATCAAGAGAAAAGGGAAGGAGATTACAATTTTATTACTGCTTTTATTGGATAGTTATGATATGCCAGCAGGCTGCTGGGCACTGCACAGAATGTAGAAATGAGCCCCTGAGTACTTGATCTGTGATGTAAATGAAGCCAATCAGAATGCAATATTACTACAAGGTTCAAACCAAAGCTTTAGTGTTTGTTAAAACTGCACTTGGCACTTAGAGCAGTTGAGACAACATGCTTTATACATATTAATTAATGATGCTGGGCTTAAATTTAATTCCTCCAGTGGATAGAATGTACGTCCAGAACATGTAGGAATCAGCTGTAAGCTGGCATTCATTCTAATTCTGGATTGTAAGATCACCTAATAATAGTTACTATAATAGCTGACACTTGTCACCTTCAAAACACCATTTGAGAATTTATTAATTAATGATCACACCACCATGCAGGAAAGATAAATACTATTCTCCTTATTAATAGCCTAAGAAATTGTGGCTTCTAGTGGTATAGTTTTGCCCAGGAGTCCCATAAAATAACTAAATTGGAGCATCAAGAATTATAGTCCCTGCATTGACTAGAAGCAGACCATAAAGGTGATCAGTACCACATTAGGAGGCGAGCCTCAACGGGATGAAACTTACAGAGGGCTTTTGTTACTAGACAAGTGTCCTGGGGTACATCTAGAAAAGAGACAAAAGGGCAATGGATGAGAAAGTTTTGGGATGCTCCCAGGGAGAGTCTCCTGCTCAGAGTTTTCTTAGACTGCAGTGCACATTTTCCCAGTTTCTCCAGCACAGTCAGTCCTGGAATGTCTACTCCAGGGGGTTAAAAATACTTCCAGCCCAAAGGCCTCATAAAGCCCACAGATGTATCTGTCTGGCCTACATAGTGGTTGATTTTTTTTTTTTAATTAAAAAAAATTTTTTCGATGTGGTGTTGGTGGTTTAGTCGCTAAGTCGTGTCCGACTCTTGCGATCCCATGGACTGTAGCCTGCCAGCTCCTCTGTTCATGGGATTCTCCAGGCAAGAATACTAGAGTGGGTTGCCATTTCCTTCTCCAGAGGATCTTCCCAACCATTCTAAAGTATTTATTGACTTTGTTAAAGTATTGCTTCTGTTTTATGTTTTTGGCTTTATGGCCGTGAAGCATGTGGGATTAGCTCCACAACCAGGGATGGAAAGTGCACACCGTGCATTGAAAGGCGAAATCATTTTTTTTAGCATGGACATCCAGTGGTCTTTTTATTTATTTATGGTTGCACTGAGTCTTCATGCTTTTGCGTGGGCTTTCTCTGTTACAGAGAGTGGAGGCTACTATTCGTTGCAGTATGTGAGCTTCTCATCGCAATTGCTTCTCTTGTTGCAGAGCACAGGCTCTAGGCACATGGGCTTCAGTAGTTGCAGCCATGGGATCAGCAGTTGCAGCGCACGGGGTCAGTTGCTCTGCGCCATGTGGAGTCTTCCCAGATCAAGGATCAAACCCAAGTCCTCTGCATTGGTGAGTGGAATCTTATCCACCATGGGGAAGGAGAAGTTCTTAACCACTGGACTGCCTGGGAAATCCCAATAGGGTTTTATTTTTAATTGAGCATAGTTAGGGTGCAAGTGTACTTGCACTCTTTCCATTGGGCAGGAGATGATGCACTTGACACCCCTGGTAATTAACACATGTAGAGCACACTGGATAGAAGATGCCTTCTTACGCCCAGAACCACCACCGGCTCAGGGGAGGTGACGGTTCCTTTCTTGGCACCATCCTGGGAAAGGATGCTAGAGCATCTCCAATTTGCTGCCATCATTGCCACCCTTTCTCTACTCTTTGTCCCACTGCTCATTTGTTTCCTTTTCAGCCTTGAGCTTTCTTTCCTTCCCTGTGTCTGGCCTTCTTACTCCCAGTTCTGAGCTTTCACGCTGACTTTTCCTTCTTCTAGGAATGGTCTTCTCTCTTTATCTAGTCAAATGTCATTCCCACATACTCCCCTGATTCGTTACCTTGCTTTCTATCTCTTCATAGCAATTATCATTCCTGAAATTACATTATATATTTGGATTTAGTTTTTAATTTTCTGAATCTCTCACTGTCTTATATACTGCTGAAACAGATCAGAGCCTGACATATAACAAGCATGCAACAATATTTGGTAAACCAATGAATTAAGAAGTGGTGAACATATTTCCATGTATATATATATATATATATATATCTTCACTATTATTTTCATAGTGGCATAATATTCCCCTATCTAAATTTATTAAACAGTCATTGGTTTTTGGAAATTGAGATTATTTTCTGGTTGTTTTTTTTTTTTTTTCATTTAAACTGGTATAACATGAAGATCATGTTGGGGAAGCATGAGTGTAACAGGGAGGAAGAGATCAGGGTGAAAAAGCAAAGCCACCCTGTTTCTTGGCAGTCAGAGCCTGTCCTGCTCCCTATGACCCAGCTGATTTCTAGTGACTATATCTCTTTTAACCCTGAGTTCCTGCAGAAGCCCTCCCAGATCCAAGGCCTTCCTTCTGCTACTTGGTTCCCCTATCTGGCCGTCTGGGTCCCAGTTAATTCTTAAAGATGATGAGGAACTACAGGCATGAGGCATGTTCCTTTCCCACCCACATTGATCAAAAGGAAGGCACTAAGTTCGTGATTCGTTTTCCCTCTGGTCTCATCCTGTGTTTTATCCCTTTCGGGAGCTAATCATGGATAGAATAATCTAATTACACTAATTTAGGATGATGCATTAATGCAAGAGGTTTTGAACAGCCAAATAATTATCTGCTGAATTTGGAGCCTTCAGGAGAGATTACCAAGAATTGTGATTTTCAAAAAACAGTTCTGGGAAGGATAGGAGTAGTTAGGGGGCTGAGTGAGGGTGTTTGTGATTACTACCAAATGAGTCACCTTATCTGGAAAATGGGAGTGCTGAATTCACAGAACAATCCAGTGCAGTGTTCCCCCAGCTCGTCACTTACAGTATGTAGACTCAGCCATAAGAATATTTTAGGCCTGTCCTCAGCTCTGCCCTGTTTCTTGACTGCAGTTCAGCAGGGGAGTAACTGACAGGAGGTTAGTGCTATGTCTATGCCTCACTGAGAGTGGATTTTAATCTTACATTGCTAAGAGACCCTGCCATTCCACAGTGCTTATTGAAGTACAGTTTCTGCTCCTCTTATAAAATGCAAGATTGCTGGGTCTGTTTCCTAGAGGCAAACAGTATTAATCTGCATACCTGAAATGCTGTTTCAATATTCATCTTTGTAGAAGCATCTGTAGGTTTTGTCATAAACACATAGCATTTAAGGAAACTAAATTAATTACATGCACTTTAATATTAAAGTACAAAATAACAAACCTTACCTAGTAAGCATATTTTATCTGTCTTGCTGAGAGGAAAGACAGATGAAAGAAAAATGTGTACTTAAATATTCATTTAATAGTGTATGTAGATGGTGAGGGGCAAACATGTGTGGATGAAAAATGAATTCTATAATCAGATATTTTTGAAATAAATGAAATAGAAATCTTTGTGGCTAAAATACAAGTATAATCTCAGGAACTGCTGAAACAAATATCATTACTAATAAGATCTTTCTTGAGGCTCACAAAAAATATAATCAATTTTTCAGTTCATAAAATTTCAAAAAATTGAATTTACATTTTGCTAAACCAATTAACAAATTCTAATTTACACAGTGTTGGTGCTTCTAATTGGCAGCCGTGCATTTTTATGAGTCTTCTTGTTAATCTCTTATGGTAATCAAACTCACAGATTTAAAATTCATTGGTGTTCTTGATACATGCAACTAGTTAAAATTCTTAATTAAATTAGGGTGACTAAAAGAAAAGTCATTTTAAAAGTAAAATCGTAAAGTGTTATGACTAATGCTGTACAAATTAGCATAAAGTAGGTTTGGGGAGGATCATTCTGAAGACTTTGCAATTAGGAGCACCTGCTATTAGTGCACTTGTTAAACTTTTATCAATTAATCATTACTCTCTCAAATAGCAAGAAAAATTGAATGTTGTGAATATGAAGAGAGTGATTAATTACAAGTGGCACATTGCTGACTGGCTCCATTTTTACCTGTGCTTTAAGGATTTTTAGAAATAGATGTCTATTATCAGTTTTATGAACACATAAATTATACTAATGTGTTCAGTATCAGTTGGTTTTCTGTCTTCCTTATTCAGTAATAATTGTTTTCTTAAAGTTTTAAAGATGACTTGTAGAACATGGATTCTGTAATTAGATAATATTATGGCCTCATCAAAAACATATAATGGTTGCATTACTTAATCTTAGTCTCTAAAGATATACCATCCATATTTTTTATTAAAAAAAAAAGCATGGGAAGAAATCATACATTTTTTGCTCTGGTGTAGAAATCAATCCCTATTTGAAGTACAATTTAGGATTAAGCAATATAGCACTATGGCTTCAAAATGTTAATTAATTCTCATTTTGGCCTGCTGTTCTCAACCTAAGCATTTAGATTGCGAAGGGCACTTTTGTTAAGACTCATTTTATTGCAAGTTAAAATTGCAGGGGGAAAAAATTGATCTAGAAATGTGCTTCTAAATCAATGCAGCAATAGCAGAATACCTAAAATATTTGCTAGAATGTACTTTTCATTACTCCAAGATTCACACAGGGATCTCTAATGGTCCCTGAAAATCCAGAGATTATCAGGAAATGTGACTGTAAGTACTATGAAATTGCCATAGCTACTTAGCTACTCATAGATAAAGCCATATAACTGTTAGATGCAAAGGGTCTCAAACATAGGCAAGACTTCAGCTGTGTATTTTTTAATTCTTAAAACTGAGGTATAATTTATTAACACTAGTGTGTTAGTTGCAAGTGAACATAATCTCCAGGTATATTTTGTATTTAAAAAAACAATAGAGCATTGTTCTAAATTAACAAAAGGTGTGGAGAGTAGTTGGGAGATGAATTATAAACCAAACCTTTACAAATTCCAATTTCACCAAAAAGTAATGTGTAACAAAGAAGAATGCTGTTTTTACCTTCTGGGAAAAATATCCCTCACTGTATTGCCTTTCATAGAAGCTCTGGGATCACGTACAACCTCTACTTTTACCTGAGCTCTTGTACTGGCCTTTCAGGTCATGATTGGCCATGACCACCTGAGCCATTAGAACAGAGCCCCTAACTCACCATAGAACTGCTCTGGCATGGAAAGACAGGTCTAGATCAGGGTTTCTCTATTGACATTTTGGACCAGATCATTCTTTTTTGTAGGGGTGGGGGTGACCTCTATTTGAGGGCTATTCAGCAGTATCTGTGGTTTCTGTAGTACCTGTGAAGTTGTGATATCCACAGATGTTTCCAGATACTGTCAGATATTCCCTCTGTGGCAAAATTGCCCTCCATTGAGAACCACTAGTTCAAACTGATTTAGAATTCTAGATATTTTTTGTGTGGTAGTGTTAGTGGGACTTCCCTGGTGACTCACACAGTAAAGAATCTGCCTGCAATGCAGGAGACCTGGGTTCAATCCCTGGGTCAGGAAGATCTCCTGGAGAAGTGAAAGGCTACTACTCATTGAGAGCCATTGGTCTAGACTGATTTAAATCCTAGATGTTTTTAAATGTGGTAAATCAGTTAGATTCAGCCCCCAGAAATGGTGTCCCGCTTTCCATGTTGGCAACTATGCTGCCAAGAGTCAGTGTCTAGTTCTGCCACCCAATATCCATATGACTTTGGTTATCATTTCTAAACCTTGGTCGGTTCCTCTTTAAAATGTGGATTTAAAAAAGTTCCAACTTAATAGGATTGTTGTGGAGAATAAATAAGATAAATATAAATGCGTAACACAGTGCCTAGCACATTCTTAGTCCTAATAATTATTAGCACACGTTGGTTGTTTTTCTTTGTATTATTATTTTGGGTTATTGTTACAGTATCAGACTAAAATTATTGGATCCTGTGTATTTAGATATCTTCTTGAGGGATCCCGTGTATCTATTCTTGAGATGTACTAGAGAAAGTATCAGCATACATAAAAGATGGTAAGAACTTTTCTTTAGCATTTTAGAGGGTTGAAATCCTGTCAGAGTTGTTGTTTTTTTTCCACCAAATAATATTTTTAGGATCAATATGCCCCATAATCATTGAACATAGTGAAGATGATCAAAGAAAATAAAAGTCTTTGGGGGTATCCAAATAACTTAAAACTTGGTGAGGAAAAAATCCTCTATACATAAAATCATTAAAGAAAAACAGATGCTGTTGTTTCATACATATTTACTGGATTGCAAGCTTGTTGAAAATAGTAGTAGTGTCCTAGACATCTCTTTAATTCCCCTACTGGTACTTTAGACACAGAAGCAGCTCCATAAATATTGGTAAGATGAAGGCAAGAAAGGAACATCAGAATAAAAAATGTATTTTCTTCCAAACTGTCCCTGACTTATTATGTGGCCTTGTTGAAGTCAGTTCTGTGAGTTGGCCCCTCAATAAATGGAGAAGATAATACTGCCTAACACTTGACATTTATATAGTCCCAAATAGTTTGCAAAGCATTTTCATTTACATTATTATATCTCATGATAGTATATCATCAGCTCCATTCTCCTTGGAGAGCTCAGCAATTTAACTACTGCAGCTATATCATGGGTCTTGGCCCCGGAGTGTTTCTCAGCCTAGGATATACTTCAGTCCTTAAATGACCCTGATCCTAGCAAGACTATGCTTAATGACACCCAACCAATTTTATTATATTTAAGATTCAGTTGTAAATATAAACCCCTTAGAATCTTTATCTGATGGCACAGAATCATGGAACTAGGTAGAGCCCCAAGAATCAGCTTCATCTTATTCTTTGAGAGATGAGGAGATGCAGGTTCAGTGGGTTCAGAGAATTTCACAAGTTCTCTTGGTGAGCCACTAGCCAAGTCAGAATTAGAAGCTGATTACTCTCTCATTGTCTCATGGTATTAATCATTACAAAAGACAGGATTTAAATCTAACTCAAATTAGTCAGGCTTCCTTTGGCTCTGTGAAAATATTTCACTTGTAAGAGCATGCACATTTTTTAGCCTCTCATTTATTAACCCAGTAAACTAATGAGCACATAATTTAGCTAGCCAATATGGAAAGTAGTAATGTCATGCAGCTGACATTGCTTTACCAGTCATTCACTTATGAAGTCCAAATGGAATGTCTCTTCAGTTTCTGCTTTTACATCTAATACATATCTTCATTGTAGAGAAATGTAACTATCATTAAGTGAAAATGAACCAACTATTTTCAAGCATTATATATATATATCCATTGAGAACCTTTGTTTTTATTTTACTCTCACTTGATATTTTTGGAGACCACATCAAACATGCAACAAGCTTTCTATGCTGCTTGTGTGATGTAGCTCATCATAGATTTAAACAATGAGTCGGTTATTTTTTTGGACACAGGAATGTCAGAGGTAGCTGATAAATGTTGGAAATGTGGGTAGCTGCCTGCTCAGACTTAAGGAACCACCAACTGTGATTATGCACTTGGTGAGGTGAGCCATCTTCTTATAACTTGAATGTAAGGTTCTTTATATAGAAAGGCTTTAATAGTAAATATGTAAAATGAGGGATAAGTCAGTCAGTGGTAATTATATTCAAGTCTAGAATGAAGGAGCTTAGTGAGTTATGTAATCACTGGTGAACTATGAAGCAGAAGTTAAACTTTCTTCTAGCAGTTTCTGAAACTGGAAGCACTCTTCACAGTCAAGTTTGGCTGAAAATAGGAAGATAATGACTAGCCATAATTTCTAAAGGATGAAGACCATCTTTTATCCATTTCTATATATATATTAGCAGGCAGAGGCATTTAATATATTTTTGTTAACTGAACCGGTGCTCTCTCTAGAATATTAAGTCAGCTGGTAGTCCTTCCCTGAAATCTAAGGGTGACACAACTTCCAAGCAACCTTGTGCTTGCACCTACATGTGCAACTAGGCTTAACCATTTGGGTTACTTATGCGTATGCTGGTTTCCAAATGACCTGCAGTTTCTAGAAGCTAGGGTGGCTAATCTTGTGCCTTCTCACACCTTCCCACTGTTTTTTAAGCCAAGAAAAATGACGTTTGTAAATAGAAAATCCCAAATCTTAAGCCCCAAATTGAAAGAAAAATGATAGTCTCAAAAATATCTTGACACCAGGGCCATTAGTTACAGGTACCTCAGCTGTACCAGTAGTTATTAAGGAGAATTTGAAAAGACTGAAATCTTAGTAGAATTTTGTAAATGAGAGCAGTTGTGGAGGCCCTCTTAATTTGTCAGAGTCCATGACAGACCACTCAAGAAAACACACATGATCAAAACTTAAGGAGAAGAGATCCATTTTATCAGTCAACAGGCTTGCCTCTCTCAGGAAAAGGAGATATCTTTGGCTGGTGTTTGCCAATCCTTTTCCTATGCCCTAGGGGAGAGTAAGTTAATGGCCCATGGAAGTTGCCTTCTCTGAACAGTGATTTTATTTTAATTAATTAATTAATTATTTTTTGGCTGTGCTGGTCTTCATTGCAGCACACAGACTTTCTCTATTTGCAGTGCTGGGGCTTCTCTTTAGTTGTCACATTGGCTTCTCTAGTTGCAACACTTGGACTTTCTCTACATGCCATGCACAGGCCCTAGAGGGCATGGGCTCAGTAGTTGCAGTGTGCAGCCTTCTCTAGTTGTGGCATGCAGGCTTAGTTGCCCTGCGGCATGTGGGATCTTAGTTCCCTAACCAGGGATCGAACCTGCATCCCCTGCATTGGAAGGCAGATTCTTAACCACTGGACCACCAGGGAAGTCCCTGAAAGGTGATTTTAAACAGCCTTTAATACCTCTATGCTGGTGTGCTGTGCTTAGTCACTCAGTCATGTCTGACTCTTTGTGAACCCCTCAATGGACTGTAGCCCACCAGGCTCCTCTGTCCATAGGGATTCTCCAGGCAAGAATACTGGAGTGGGTTGCCATGACCTCCCCCAGGGGATCCTCCCAACCCAGGGATCGAACCCAGGTCTCTCGCATTGTGGGTGGATTCTTTACCAGCTGAGCAACTAGGGAAGCCCAAGAATACTGATGTGAGTAGCCTGTCTCTTCTCCAGGGGATCTTCCAACCCAGGAATCGAACCAGGGTCTCCTGCAATGCAGGCAAATTCTTTACCAGCTGAACAACCTTAAGGAAGCCCTTAATACCTCTACCCTAATAGTAAAATTCATCTCATCCAGAAACTTCCTGTCATGTCTCCTTGTAAGATTCCACCAATGCAGAGGCTTGCTTTTTCCTGTGAAAGCCCTGTCACATGATTGGACCATACCTAGCTTCAAAGCCCTGAAGTTTCAAAAATGAAAACTCTTACTTAGAAATATGCCCCATAGACAAAATGACATTGGTTTGCCAGGTCCAAGATAACCTTTCCACCAGGAGCAGGGGGTCAGGGAATGCCCACTCATAGTACATCCAACTGTTTCAATGCTTTATGTCTGGTAGGCTCACTTCCAGGTGCTTCTTGAAAGGTAAAGTTACTGTTAGGTAAGTCAGCATACTTTGGGTCCAAGAATTAAGGAATCCAGTGAAATAAACCTGATGGTTATTAACACAAGTTCTGTACAAGTGATTTACACTTTAGAGCAACCATCTCTCTAGAATCATGGTATTTCTTTACCTGTTGAGGAATGATATTTTTAGAGCATCATCCATTCTTATTCCTGGTTTAAAAGCGCTTTCTGGTAGCAGAGTAAGCCACTAGCAAAGGTGGGACAAACAAACTTAAAGGGACCTCTTTTTCAGCTGCCTGTCCCATGTAACCAGAACATCTATTCAATGTGTTTTATCTGGAATGGTAAGTGCAATTTGTAATAACATATAAATTCCCTTGTCAAGAAAAACACCACCTCCCTATGTGAGTTATTTTCCATCTTGACTGCACATTAGAATCACCTGGACAGCTTTAAAAAATACTGATGTTCAGGTCCCACTCAAACATTCTTACTTAATTGACCTGGGGCAATGCAAACCCATTAGTATTATTTTTTTTTCTAATTTCCCAAGTGATTCTAATGGGTGCCCAGAATTGAGAACTTCAACCTAGATTTATAATCTCTCTTTGATAATCTTTTAAATTTATTTACCTTTACAGTGTTCTACAAAGATAATCTTCCCTGGAGGACTAAAGAGTGAGATTGATGATGAATTCAGTAATTTTCCTACCTGACGCCATTGGGGAATGGATTGGTCATCACTTCCCACTGGGCCACTATTTTAGATATAGAAAAATTAACCTAAAAGGGGTATTTATCATTAGATGTGTTCATGAACTGAACTTGGTTGTGCTAAATGGTGGGTATAAATCTAGAGGAAATATTACACTTGCCTCCAGATCAAATATTCTCACTTATCATTTATCATCTAAAGACATACTTAAAAATTCTGCCTTAATTACTCAGGGAAAAAGGTTTCTTCCTTCACTTTCTTGCAACAGATTAACGATGACTTAAACTTGGTCCGCCCTTGATCTTCTGGGGTCTAATTTGACAAGGAGGTTCAGGGATCCAAATGAATCCCTGCCCAAGTTCAAATGCAATGTGTGAAGTAAAAGGAAATAAAGGTTGATTGTGATTTTTTTTTAATTTTCAATCTTTCTTCTCTGAAAGGTGTAAAGAAGTCTGGCTGCAGAGGGACCTTGAGATTTGAGGAAGAACACAGTGGTGCATTCCCCATGTCTCCTTACTGCTGCTTACATATTCCAGACTGGGCTGTGCAGAGCCTGCAACAGACACAGAGAAAAAGAGCTTCTGGAAGATCTTTCTCAGCCCAAGCCAAGGGACCAGAAGACATGTGACCTAACCTTAGAAATCTTCTGGGCAAAACCCTCCTTACCCCAGCCAAACACCAAGGGGGAAGGTCACACCTTGCATGCCAGCAGTGCTGCCATGGAGTGGAGAGCACCGGAGCCTACAGGTATTGGGTGGGGCCAGGTCTTGGCGCTAATTAGCCAATATGGCGGCTGCCAGGAGTGTTCATACAGTTGAATGTTCCTCAGTACGTCTGGCCCCAGTGTTTTTCTTCCCAAAATAAGCCACAGCCTCATTGCACTTCTCCGGGAGACTCTGCAAAACCAGCAGGTAGGTGTGGCCCAACCTCCTATCAGATGACAGCTCTTGCCCTGGGTCCTGGTATATGTGGGATTTTGTGTGCACCGTTTAAGCCCCATTGGCCTTCAAAAACAAATGCTCTGAGAGCTCATCTCCCCAGTGCCAGAGCCCTGGGCTTGAGCCTGATGTGGCGCTCAGGACCCTCACTCCTGTGGGTGAACCTCTGCAATATAATGATTCTGCAGTTTTGTGGTTTGTCCATCCCAGTGGTTTGGGGTTTGATTATATCACAAGTCCACCCCTTGTACCCATCTCGCTGTGGTTCCTTCTTTATGTCTTTAGTTGTGGGAGATCTTTGGAATGAACCAGGAAAGGTTCCACACTGGTAGGTTCCAGTTTTGTTTTTTTTCAGTTGATGGTTGTTCTGCAGAGAGTTGTAATTTTGATGTGCTCGTGAGAGGAAGTGCACTCGGGTCTTTCTACTCTTCTATCTTCATCGCCCCGCCTCCAACTATTAAATTTTTGAATAATTTGATAAAAGATTATTCAAAGTGGTAAAAAGCTGTTGTTTTAACATTATTATGTTATTGTATTTTCTTTGTGTCCATTTGTATTTTGTAAGATTTCTTTAATAAGCATGCACTGATTTTATAATAAGACAAAAATGCCAAGTTTCCATTATACAGTGGCCATTAGCAAGTTCTTGTTTCTCCATGCATATTCTCCCACAAAACATACAAATTAAGGAGAAAAGCAAATTACAAATAAAAATAACATCACACAGAGGACACTGAAAGAAGGAAGATATTCAAATTATTTTTATGAAATGAGTATGACATTGAAAATTAAACCTAGATATTCAAACAGCTAAAGATAATTTATTCCTAAATATCAATGTAAAAACCCAAGATAAAACATCACATTAAAAAAAATAATCCTGACCAAGTTGGGTTTATTATAGTAATACAGGAATGGTTCAACATTTGAAAAAAGCATTAGGATCATTCAGTATATCAATATATTTAAGGAAATACTATCATACATCTCCATAGATGTTTAAGAGACAGTTGAAAAATCAACATCAATTTCTAACTTTAAAAACACTTTCTGAAATGAGATTAAATGAATTTGTCCTTAATAAGTCTTATCCTTAACAAGAGAAACACTGGATAAATTCTTAGACAGGAATAAGGCAAGTTTGCCTATCATTTCTATTACTATATACTCTTTTATAGTATACAGTATATTATATAGTGTATAATATGCAGGATACTGTTTTAAAGATATCCAATGGAATTATTTTTAAATTTAATGTTACATTTTATTGGAGTATAGTTGATTTACAATGTTGTGTTAGTTTCGGATGTACAGCAAAGTGAGTCAGTTACACATATACATATTCTGACTTGTATTTGGTGTTCTGTTTCTCCCTCTTTTTGTTGTTGTTGAATTTACTGAATCATAATTGGAAAGGCTCACTACCTAATACTCTGTAATGAACTATATGGGAAAAAAATCTAAATAAGAGAGTGCACATTCACAAGAAACAGAACAGCAAATACAAGTCAAAATATAACTATATCCACCAGCTTCTGTAAGGCCAGTCTGTGTAACAAAGTCTTGGATAGTGGCAGCAAAGGTTTATTTTTCATTTTCCTTACTGGACAACTCTAGATTGCTCATGGCTTTGTTCCACGTGGTCCCTCCAGACACTAGGCTGATAGAGCAGCCCCTTTCTGACTCACTGGCCCTCTCCTGTGACATTGCTTCCCAGGTGGTGCTAGTGGTTACGAACCCACCTACCAATGCAGGAGATGTAAGAGATGCAGGTTTGATCCCTGGGTCAGGAAGATCCCCTGGAGGAGGGCATGGCAATCCACTCCAGTATTATTTTTTATAATCTGTCTTTGACTATTTTATTTTTTAACTTAATTTTTAATTGGAGGATAATTGCTTTACAATATTGTGATGGTTTCTGCCATACATGAACATGAATCAGCCATATGCATACATATGTCCCCTCCGTCTTAAACCTTCCCCATCCCATCCCTCAAAATTGTCACAGGGCAGATATTTCCATGGACAGAGGAGCCTGGCATGCTATGGTCCATAGGGTCACAAACAGGTGGACTTGACTGAAGCAACTTAGTGTGCACGCACGCAAGCGCGCGTGCACACACACACACACACTTTATGAGTGTTACAGTAGTTCCACGTCTTTGGCAGCACTTGTTTTTAACTTTGTTTTTCCTAGTGGGTATGTAGTAGTATATCATCATGGTTTTCATTTGCATTCCCTTAGTGACCAATGATGTCAAACAACTTTTCCTGGACTTGTTCAGTTGCAAAGTATTTGCACATTTTTTTATTTGGTTGTCTTACCATTGAATTGTAAGATTTATTTGTATGCTGAGTCCAAGTCATTATTAACATATTTTTTTCAAATATTTTCTCCCCATCTTTGACTTCTCATTTAATTTTCTTAGTGATAATTTCTGAGAAGCAAAAGTTTTAAATTTTGGTAAACTTCAATTTTAAAATATATTTATTTTGTGATTCATATATTTTGTGTCCTATCAATGCAAATGTGCTTTACCCAAAGTCATAAAGGATTTCTCATATGTTTTTTTGCTAGAAGTTTTAGGGTTTTAACTTTTTCAAGTTCTATAATCCATTTTGAATCAAATTTTGTGTGTAGGGTGAGGAAAATGCTAAAGCCCCCTTTTCTGTACAGATAACCAGTTACCCCAGCACCATTTATTGAGAAGACCATTTCACCCCATTGAATCATCTTGGCAACTTGTCAAAAATTAATTGACCATATAACCATATATCCCTTTAATTCTGTTCCATTGATCTAAATGTGTATTTTTATGCCAATTTCATATTATCAATACCTTGATCCCTGTAGATATGAAGTAAGTTTTGGAATCAGGGAGTATAAGTCCTCTAAATACATTCTTTTATTATAAGATTTCTCTATTTTTTGTATTTCATATAAACTGCAGAATAAGTTTGACCATATCTTTTTAAATGTCTGTTGTATTTTAATGAGTGTTGTATTAACTCTGTAAATAAATTTAGGGAGAATCAGTACCTTAAAATAATATTCATTAACATTTTGTAGCTCCCCCATTATTTATTTCTTCTTTAACTTCATTCAGCAATCTTTGATAGTTTTCATTCTACAGATATTGCACATGTTATTCAGATCATCTCCAAGCACTTTGTGTTTTTTGATGATGTAATTTTTCATTGCTAGTATCTACAAGCACAATAGATTTTGGTATACTGCTCTTTTGTCATGGGATGCTGTTATATTCACTTACTAGTTAGGTAATGGGCTTTTTTTTTTTTTTTGGTAGAGTCCTTAGTAATTTCTATGTATATCATGATGCTATCCAAACAAAAGTTGCCTCTTTTTCCTGTATACGTGTGTGTGTGTATGTTTACCTCTTCTGTTTTATTGTACAGGGTGCAACACAATGGACAATATCTTAAGGGTGTGTAACTTTCTTACTTTATTCCCACTCTTAGAACAGGAAACTAACCTTTCTCAGCAAATACGATGTCAGCTGAATATTTCATATTGTTGCCCTAGTATTTACATTTAGCTGAGAGCGTCTAATGGGTGATGCATTTTGTAAAATGTTTTAATATATCTATTGTGATGTTCATATGTTTTTCTCCATTACATGGAGAATTACACTGTGTACAGAATGTTAAAGCAACCTTGCAATCCAGGAATACCACTTGATCATTGTGTATAATTTGCTTTTTGTTTTACTTGATTTGGTTTTTAGTATTTGGTTGAGGATTGTTTGAATCCAGTTTTGGGATATTGTTCCCTAGGCTTCTTAGAATGTTTTTCTCTGGATATATTATAGTATCAGGCTAATGCTGGACTCAGAGTACCTTGGAAAGTGTTGCATATTCCTCTATTTTCTAAAAGAATTGTGTAGGAGTATTATTCCTTAAAAATTCAATAGAATTCTCCTCTGAACCCATCTGAGCCAAGTATTCTTTTAGGTGCATTTTTAAGAAATTCAACTTTAATAAGGTATAGAAGTATACATTTACCTTTTTCTCTGAATTCTAATTTATGCTCTCCAAGGAATTTATTCAGTCCATTTAAGTTCTCAATCTTATTGTAACAAGATATGTTCATTATATTCCCTTCTTATTCTTTTAATGACTGTCAGATTAATAATGACATTTCTTACTTTATTCTTGATATTGATAATTTGTGTGTTCTTTTCTCCTTGATCCATCTACTAGAAGTTGATCAAAGAATTATACTATTTGACCTTTTCAAAAAATCAGCTTTGAATTTTGTTGCTCTCTATTGTTCCTGTTTTCTTTTTTACTTAGATTTGTTTTCATTATTATTTACTTGCTTTAACTTAATGTAGGTTTTATTTGCTTGTTTTTCTTAGCTTCTTATGATAGAAACAAACTGTTAATTGTGTACTCTTCCAAATTATTAACAGAAGCTTAAAAGATGCCAATTTCTCTGTAATTATGCTTTAAGCTAAATTTTGAATGTGATTGTTGTCCCAAATATTTTCTAATTTTACATGTGACTTCTTCTTTGACCTAAAGACAGTTTAGAAATATGTTCGTTATTTAAGTAGCTGAGGAATTTTCAGTAATCTTTTAATTTTTATTTCTATTAATATCAGAATATATTCTATATGACTTCAATTCCCTCAAATTTATTATTAATCTACTTGTTTTATGATCTTGTGTGGTATGGTGTCTCCACCCACAAGGCATTCACATCATCTTCTCCATGAAGAATTATACTCTTTTACATTGTTACCAGCAATATATGTGATTATCTATACCTACAGCCTTGCCAATAGATTATGTTGTCAAATTTTTGGATTTTTATCAGTGTAGGTAATTCAAAGTTTATACCTAAATATTTTTAAATTCCATTTAACTTATTATGATCAACTTAAGCCTGTTTTCATCTATTAAGATTCATTTGCATTTATTAGGTAGGTTAACTTAATATCTCTACCATGTTTTCATTGTTTTTTAATATACCTAGTAGTGGTTTAGTCACTAAGTCTTGTTTGACTCTCGCTATCTCATGGACTGTAGCCTGCCGGGCTCCACTGTCCATGGGATTCTCCAGGCAAAAATACTGGAGTGGGTTGCCAATTCTTTCTCCAAGGGATCTTCCCAACCCAGGAGTCGAACCCAGGGCTCCTGCACTGCAGGCAGATTCTTTACCAACTGAGCTATGAGGGAAGCCCCATATATCTAGTAGGTCTGGGATATTAACCATTTGCTTGTGACAGAAACTGCATTGTTTTTCATGTTCATTATTTCTCTCTACTTGTACTTTTTGCCAAACAAATGTTTAAATTACTTTTGACCCAGTACTTTAACTATACATCCTAAGTTCATATCCACAAAGGAAAGAGAAATCAAATAATCTTAAACCATATTCAGAATTTTGTTGGTAAACATATTGAAATTTTATTTTGTAACCATTTTATGCATATCATAAAGTAAATGTGCTAATTAGAAACCAAGGATTTCATAATAAAATATAAATTTAAAAATCAAAGTAATTAGGAAAAGCACTTTAATGTTCAATTTGAATTGGAAATAATAAAAATATAAAGTTTATATATCTTTATATATATACCCTAGATTTATCCACTGAAATATTCTGAGAGCAGTAACACCTCAGTAAAAAAGAATACTCCTGACCAGTTTCTGCTACCAATTCCTAGTAAAAGAAAACAGAGATCTCTGAGGAAATTGTTGAATTCAGATCTGGAGCACAGAAAATACAAGGTAATGCTGTAATAGCTTATTATGTCATAAAGCAAATATTTAACCAAAACTGGAGTTATGTCAAAAGGACACAGAAGCATTTTTAAGAGACTTAAACACTAGTCAGTTTTGAATGCTTGAGTATTGAGATTTGAGTATCAAAAGGGATAATTACTGTGTTTTCATATAAAAGATTTAGATATTAAAAGGTATAATAAATTGTGAAACGCTGAATAAACTAACATTTAGGATTGTCAAAATGAGAGATTGAGATTTTGAGAGAGAAATTCAAGGTGACTAATACATGGAATGTTCTTATAATTTATCGTTTAATATGTTAAATTATATGAATGGGAGCATGAGTTTGTGTTGTCACTTGAGTTGTGTCTGACTCTTTTTGAGACTATTGACTATAGCCTGCGAAGCTGCTCTGTCCATGGGATTCTCCAGGCAAGAACAGTGGAGTGGGTTGTCATTTCCTCCTCCAGGGGATCTTCCTGACCCAGGAATTGAACCCGGCACTCTTACATCTCCTGTATTGGCAGGTGAGTTCTTTACTTACCAGTGCTGACCTGGGAAATCCATGAATGGAAGCACAGCAGTATTTCTACAAGTGAAAATCAGGACTGTCCTGGATAAACTGGAATATATCATACTATTACATCAGTTCCTTACTCTGGCTTCCCTGGTGGCTCAGACGGTAAAGCGTCTTCCTGCAATGCAGGAGACCCGGGTTCGATCCCTGGGTTGGGAAGATCCCCTGGAGAAGGAAATGGCAACCCACTCCAGTACTCTTGCCTGGAAAATTCCATGGACTGAGGAGCCTGGTAGACTGCAGTCCATGGGGTCGCAAAGAGTCAGACACGACTGAGCAACTTCACTTCACTTACTCTGACAGTTGGTTATTAAAGGGAAGGTGGTGAGCAATTGTTAGGAGGAAAAACACTTTTTTTGTTGTTTTTTTACAAAAGAGCATCAGTTAATTAACATAGAAAGAATAAATGTATTAGAAAAAAAATCAGTTCTCACCTTATAAAATCAGTAATTCAGGCAGAGTTCCTTTATAAAGGCTAAAACCATTAGATAAAATGTTGCTGGAATAGAATATAAATGTGTATTACCAAAGAAAAGCACAACCATATAATGGAGAGGTCTGGTGGTCATCAAATCAACTGGGTGATTAAACTTAGCATCACCAGCACTGGGATAACCTGACATTGTGCGCTTCTTGATAAGATGCAGAATAAGGCACATAGCATCACCAATGAAATTCTGTTTTCCAAAATGTTTACTGTGAATATAGACCAAGCTTTGAGTTCTCTAGAAATAGAGGACAGAGAGATAGAAAAGGTAAAAACATCAAAAGAAAGTTATATACTTTCAATATTTAGTATAATCTATGAGAAAACAGACTTGGTCTTTTTGAGAGTCAATGAAATTAAGTACATCAGTAAATTAAAAGCTAGGACACTATGCTAGATTTAAAAATACTAGAGATAAAGCAAGCAAATGCCTATGAGTACTAGCGGCTCTGTCCTGATGGTGAATATTCATTTTTGTTCAATTTTTTGGATGTTTGAAATTTTTCATAATACAAAATAAATTCCAGCTTTGATATTATTGCCTTGAATGAAAATTGACCAGTTCAGTTAAATGGCTAAAATAATAGTACATAAACTTTAAATATTCAATTTTCTTCTCTTTCTGATCACCTAATTAGTTAATAGAACATACCATTTTTAGTGACTTGCTTCATTAATTTACTCATATTTGCAGAAGATACAGTAATGGTCTTATCTAAAAGACATAAAATATTCATTACATTAACAGGAATTTCTGCTTGATTTATTTTGCAGTGATGATAGTAGGGTTATAATTTGGACAACATAAAAAGGAATAGGAAGCCAGATAGTAAATCCTCAAGTCTTTTATTTGTCTTGTTTTCATTGTGTAGGTCACCCACAGTTCAAACCAGCTGGTGTGTTGAACTCAGAGCAAAATAATAACATTAAGCATCAACTCTGTTTGACTCTGCAAATCAATATTTTGTCTCCTTAATTAAGCCTGGCTTACAACTGTTAAAGAATGTCTACAGTATTCATCTCCCTTCACCCCCTTCCCCAAATTAAACAGGATGACCTCTCTGCTGACACAACTTCCTGGTAAGCCAGTTTCAGAACAGTTTGAAGTTTTGCTATTTGTAATTTTCCATCAAATTTTCATGGCAAGTATGAAAAATTTCTGGTCAAAAAGAAATTCTGATTTCCTCTTTCATTATTAGCAACTTAGTTATTAATTTTAGCATATTCATTATAACATGCTGTTTTAGTTATCATGTGTCTTAAATTGTGAACTACTATAAAGCAGGAATAGGCTGTGCCTCACAGAACACCATACAACAGAGAAGCTTAAAAGTCAGTTTTATATTGATTGTCATTATTGATGAGTGAGGTCAACTTTATTATGGATATGGGCTTTCATGATCTACTGGGGCTAGGATTTTCAAATCACTGTATTTTCAGTCAATCCTTCTCCGAGCATGAGTAGTCATTTGCAGAATGAAACAAAATATTGACCACAGGATAAAGAACTTTTAAATAGCTTACTTATCATCCATGGTACAAGGACAGCTATCATCTTCATAGACTACAGGTTGTATTCTTTTTTCTGAAAATGGCTACAGAGTAAATAATTTGGGCTTTGTGGACCAGAATGTCTGTCACAACTACTGAACTCTGCCTTTGCAGTGCAAATGCAGCCTCAGACAATATATAAATGAAGGGATGTGACTGTGTTTCAATGAAACCTTTTTGTATAAAAATAGATAGCAGGCCAGAATTGACTTGCAAGCTATCATTTGACAACCCCTATTATAGATGATCAAATTATTTAGGTAGAAGGTGGCACATGATATGTCATCAGAATTTGGTTCCTGAAAAAGCAGAATTGAGGAAGTTAAATTATATTCAGAAAGTAAGAAATTACTTAACGATTTCCAGTTTTATCTTCTTTATAAATTAATTCTTACTTGCTATTAGTATGAAGGTGCACCATATCAAAGCATAGAAGACTATTGTATAGGACAAAGGAGTCAATGAAAGATATATAACTGATTTATATATTTCATTCTTTTTGTCCCATGTAACCATGCAAAGTTAACATTGTTTTGAAAGAGGAAAATAATACATTTTTGATATTTTTGCTCAGAACTTGCTGGACAAAGGTCAAACACTGAGCACAGAAATTACTTATAGGTTAGTACCATACGTGGAAACAGCAAAAAACTATACGCATTTCCTAATGTGCAGTATTAAAATTTTCTGATTGATGAGTACCTATGGAATAATCCCACTGGAAGCCTGGCACACTAGTTTTTAAGGGCCTACTCTGTCTGAAACTTTGCCTCAATACTGTGTGTCTATGTCTGTGTATACTGGTTAAGAGTAGCGATTCTGGAGTCCAGCTGACTGGGTACAAATCCCAGTTGTGTGCTGTTGGGCAAACAGATTAATATATAGTTTAGTTACAACAGTTAAGATACATCTTTATCTTAACTTCCTCAGCTATAAGTAGGGATGAAAATACTGACCTCTTCAGATTATCTTGAGAAATAAGTGAGTGAATGTGTATAAAAAACTAAGAAACATTGCTGTGTAGTCAAGAAAATATGGGTTTGAATAAATTTATATCAGAGAGATTTTCAGCCTGTATTCTGAAGCTTGAAGACCTGTAAATAGAAAGCATTAACCATGTGATTAATGCCTATACATTTTCTATTCATTCTAAAATATTGGGTTGGCCAAGAAATTTCTTTGGGTTTTTTCCATAACATAGTACTAAAAAACCCAAATGAACTTTTTGGCCAACCTAGATTTTTCTCATTTGTGGTAGTTATTACTGGAAGGACTGTACTTCTCGTCTCACTTGAAGTTATCCTTAGACACAAGTTTTTCAGAAAATGTGAGCAGAAATAAGACTTACGAGGATATATCACTCCATGTCTTTAGTAATATTCATGGTGATGACTATTTATCAAATTCTAGGAAAATCATAATTGACACAAACACATAATATAATAGAAATATGAGTTTTTGATAAATATTGTGTAAGGGAATCAGTATGTAGATGTGTGTGTATAGATATACACACACATATATATACACATACCAACTGAGTTATCAGGGAAACCAGATATGCAGATGACACCACCCTCATGGCAGAAAGCGAAAAGAACTAAAAAGAGCCTTTTGATGAAAGTGAAAGAGGAGAGTGAAAAAGTTGGCTTAAAATTCAACATTCAGAAAACTAAGATCATGTCATCCGGTCCTATCACTTCATGGTAAATGGGGAAACAATGGTTTCCATTCTTGACAGATAGACTTTCTTTCCTTGGGCTCCAAAATCACTGCAGATGGTGACTGCAGCCATGAAATTAAAAGACGCTTACTCCTTGGAAGAACAGTTATGACCAACCTAGACAGCATATTAAAAAGCTGAGACATTCAAAGGTCCGTCTAGTCAAAGCTATGGTTTTTCCAGTAGTCATGTACGGTTGTGAGAGTTGGACTATAAAGAACGCTGAGTGCCGAAGAATTGATGCTTTTGAACTATGGTGTTGGAGAAGACTCTTGAGAGCCCCTTGGACAGCAAGGAGATCCAACCAGTCCCTCCTAAAGGAAATCAGTCCTGAATATTCATTGGAGGGACTGATGCTGAAGCTGAAACTCCAATACTTTGGCCATCTGATGCGAAGAACTGACTCAATTGAAAAGACCCTAATGCTGGGAAAGATAGATTGAAGGTGGGAGGAGAAGGGGACAACAGAGGATGAGACAGTTGGATGGCATCACCGACTCAATGGACATGAGTTTGAGTAGGCTCTTGGAGTTGGTGATGGATAGGGAAGCCTGGCGTGCTGCAGTCCGTGGAGTCGCAAAGAGTTGGGACACGACTGAGCAACTGAACTGATAAACACATACATACATATTTAAATTCCTTAGAAGCAAACTATTTGATTTTCCCATTTGGTGGTCACTCAGATATTATACAAAGAGACAGTTTGAAATTCCTGATCCAGGTACTGGCTTTCACTCTACTCTCCGATCCAGGTACTGGCTTTCACTCTACTCTCTTGAATACAGAAGTCCAAAGTTGTTTCATGTGCCCAATCTTGGCTTTTTTTTTCCATCTCCCTTTAATATTGCACTAACTCAGGTAGGCTTTTTGCAAAAAAACAAAACAAAACCAATCTTCAGTTGGAGAAGCAAGATGTAGATTTTAACTTTTTAAGCAAAAATTACTACCCCGAAAAGTATGTAGATTCCTTCTGCCTCCTATAACCATGAAATGATTTATTGATTCTACTGATAGAGCAGTTAATACTCTTTGTTGGAGATGGTAATGGCAGCCCACTTCAGCTAGGAGCCAGGTGGGCTATAGTCCATGGGGCTGCAAGAGTCAGGCACAACTGAGTGACTAAACAACAACAATACTCTGGGTGGAACTGAAATAAACTATATCCTGTGCTATGCATAGTATTTATTTCCACACATTCAACAACCCTACTCTGAGAGCATGTTTTTCAAATATAGACATGAATGGCATTTATTGAGCTCCTAATATGTTCTATGCACACATATATGGTTACAGCTCATTTAATCCTACAACCCTTTCACAGTGGTAGTGTTACCATATTTTCTGATGAGGAAACTGAAGCTCAGAGAAATTTATTTGTCCAAAATCTAGACTTAAATTTGATACAGTCTGGCTGGTCCCTCTCTCTGTGTCTTTTACATTATTATACTCCATCATTTAAAATAGATTTTTATTTTAAATCATTTTCTTATATTTCTTCCCTTCCTCATCAGATAAGAACCTTTAGAGTAATTTATTATTCAGCAAGATAACTAATACAAATATTAAGCAGATGAAATGCTGCAGAACTAGAACCTTTTCATCTCTGTTTTCATAACTGATTTTAAAAATATATGTTGAGGTTTAACATGTCAAGCATGAGATATTGTCCCTGTCCTCAAACAACTTCTCATCTGATGGGAAAGGGATGGGAGGAGAGAATTTTAAATTGATATTTCAAAATTAAACTGAAAGTAGGTAAAAGAATATAAATATTACAAAGAGAAACTAAAAATAAAAAACAACACAAAAGTTAATTCTCCAGCAGATTAATATACTTGATTAACCTATACCTAGAATGATGAGGAAAGAGATAAAGAATAAGAACACAAATAGCAGTATCAGTAATAAAGGGGGCATCGATACAGATCCTGGAGATAATTTTTAAATAGATAAATGAACTATAGCATTAAAAGTGCTTAGTCATAAGTTTTGGGCTTACCTGGTGGCTCAGACAGTAAAGAGTCTGCCTGCAATGTAGGAGACCCAGGTTCGATCCATGAGTTGGGAAGATCCCCTGGAGGAGGGCATGGCAACCCACTCATGTATTCTTGCCTGTGAAATCCCATGGACAGGGGAGCCTGGCAAGCTACAGTCTGTGGGGTTGCAAACAAGTTGGACACTACTGAGTGGCTAACACTTTCACTTTCACTTCTAGTCATATATTTAACAGTATATGTTCAAGACTTCTACAATGAAAGCTACACAACATTGTTGGAAAAAAATTAAAGCAGACCTGGAGATCAGCCATGTTAGTGGAGTAAAAAGACTCTGAACCTATCTCCTTTCACGAGCATGCCAAATCCACAATTATCTTCAGAACAGCCATCTACGAAAAAGACCAAAACCTACCAGAAAATATCTTTTACAACTAAAGATAGGATAAAGGGGTGGACTAATGATATAATCAAGTCCCATACCCCTGAGTGTAAAGCCCAGAAGCTGGAAAATATTTATGTTGCAGAGTTTTTCCAAGAGAAGTGCAAGCTCTGAACCCACATCTGGCTTCCCAGCCCAGGGGTCTGGCACTGGGAGGACAAGCTCCCGAAGCATTTGGTTTTGAAGACCTGCAGGGCTCAATTTTAGGAGTCCCATAGGACCTCAGAAAATGGAGACTTCATTCTTAGAATGCACACAAATCTCATGCTCACCAGGACTCAGTGCAAACTAATTTGATAGACACCTGAGTCAGATCTACCTGCTGGTCTTGGAGCATATCTTGCAGAGGTAGAGTGTGGATGCAGCTCACACTGGGGACGTGGATAGATGGCAGCAGCCATATTTGGAGTTCATTCTACCCTGTGGAAGCCACTGCTGGCAGATGCCATTGTAGGATCCTCCCTCTAGTTCATTAGTGACAAGACCTGGCCCCACCCAATAGCTTGTAGGTGCCAGTGCTAGGATGCTTCAGGCCAAATAACTAGGTAGAGACACAGACCCACCCATCAACAGATAATGATCCCAGAGGGAGGAGAGAGAAAGGGGCTAAGAATATATTTAAAATAGCTGAAAAGTTCCCTAACCTGGGAAAGGTGATGGTCACCCAAGTCCAGAAAGCACAGAGGGTCCCATGTAGGATGAACCCATGGAGGAACTTCCACACCAAGATGTATTTGTAATCATGGCAAAAGTTAAGAGAGAATATTAAAAGTAGCAAAGGAAAAGCAGCAAATAACATACAAAGGAGCTCCTATAAGGCTATCAGCTGATTTTTCAGTAGACAGTCCACAGGCCAGAAGGGAGTGGATCCATATATTTAAAGGATGAAAGGGCAAACCTTGAACCAAGAACACTCTGCCTGCAAGGTTATCATTCAAATTTGAAGAAGTGATAAAGAGCTTTCTAGACAAACAAAAACTAAAGGAGTTCATTACCACTAAAACAGTCTTGCAGGAAATGTTAAACACATTATTGACCAGAGACATATTAATATGTCTTTTGTTACCTGATCACTGACTAGAGATGTATCAATATGTTTTAGAGCATGAAACAATTAACATCACCATGTACAGTTGTCAGACCTTAACATTGATCAATGGTTCATTATATAACTTATGATTGTCATTATCATCCATATTTTGTGCTGTTAGGTTTTTGTTCCAAACTTGTGTATATTATAAACATGTTTATTAACATAAAATCTTCAAAAATGATGCATCACAAAATTTTGAGTGAAGAATTTGAGTGAATTTTATGCAGATGCTTTATCTAATTGTCTGACATATATACTAGTGACTCAGAATATGATAGTTCTTCAGAATATAGTTCTGATTCAGACAATGTGACTATATGACCAACAAAAAGACAAAAAAACATAGTGATTGATTCTGATATGGAAAGTGAAAATGAAACAGTGCTGGAGAATGTTCCATTGCTTCTATAGATGAGTGGATTGAAGACAACATTTCATGAAAATTGGAAGGTTTTACAGGTATTTCAGGAAGTTATATAATTATTGAATGTAATAACCTGCAAAGTGTTAGTGAAATAGCAATTTTTGGCAATGAATTTTTCAAGTTGGTCACTCAAACAAATTTGTATCACCAACAGAATGACAAATTATATAAAAAGTATGATACAGTTTTAAAAGGGATTGAATGTAACTAGTAGTGACATGAAGGAGTTTCTTGGATTAATAATTTTGATGGGACAAATAAAGTCACACTGGAAAGAATATCATTCGACTGATCCTTCACTTGAAACATGTATCTTTCCAAAGATTATAACGAGAAAAACCTTCAAACAAAAAATGACATTTCTTCCCTTTACCAATAACTTGGGAACTCCACTTCCTGCAGACAGAATTTCAAAAGTTAAACCTCTTTTGAATTATTTTCTACCAAAATATTGATTGATTCGTTTATCCAAACAAGAGCAATCATTTGATGAGGCAATGATAAAGTAGAGAGGACAACTCAGATTCAAAACATATAATCCTGGAAAACTTAGAAAATATGGAAACAGGATATATATGCAACCTTGAGATTTACAGAGGTGAAGGAAAGAAACTGCAGGAAACAATATTATCAGTCCTACAACCTTATATTGGTTCATGGAACCATATTTATCAAGACAATTATTGCAATAGTGTGTTCACATCTGAAATATAAAACCACAGAATTTGTGGGACTATCAGAGAGAATTGTGATCTACCAAACCAATTAAAGGAGGAATCTAAAAATCAACAGAGGGGAGAAATGACATTCTTACAGAAGGGAGAAATGGTTCTTTTTATATGGAAAGACAACTTCTCATGGTGACAACTATTCATGACACCTCCATAGCATCTACAGAAAAAGAAGACAGGAGGACTGGCTATCAGATAACTAAGCCCACTTGTGTATTAGAGTATAATAAATAAATATATGAAAGGAATTGATGGATGCAATCCAATATCTGGCAAACTTCAATATCCTCCAGAAAATTTGAAAATGGGTTTCTAACAGTAATTGCAGTTTATTCAATGTGTTTAAAATTTATTGTAGCTTTAAAACACAGAATAAAATGACTTACAAGCAATTTTTGTTAGCAGTAGTGAGAGAATGGGTGAACTGACCATTCTGGTGAATGTAGTGGTAGTCCTGCACCTGGTCTTTCTTGTGCTGTTTCTAGAAGAGCCCCCCGGCAAAGATCCACCTTGTTGACTATCAGGTAAAATAAAAGAACATGTCCTAGAGGCAATAATACCCACACAACTTAAAAAAAATTCTGCTAGAAAGTGTAGAGTCTGCTCGTCCAGGGAAGGCACAGTGAAACATGGTATATTTGTAATACATGTTCTGATTCCCTCCACACAGGTGCCTGCTGTATTGCCCATCACATTCTAAATATTCGAATGCTTTAGTAAGACATGTGCAAAACTTCAAATAAATACATTAAGTGCACAAAAAGTTGTTGATACTTACTCAATGTGGGTGTTTCAATATTCACTTACATAACAAATCGCTGGCCACCCGAGTTAGTTTCTGCAAAAATCCCCCAGTTGGTAATGTGTTAAAGGAAACTCTTTAGGCTAAAAAGGGTTCTAATTAGTAGCAAGAAAACATAAGTAAAAATCTCACTGGTAAAGGTTAATAATGTAGTAAAGCTAATGGATCAATTACTTATAAAATCAGTATGAAGGTTAGAGACAAGAGAGGTAAAAATAACTACAATAGTTAAATAAGGGATACACAAAGTTAAAAGCTTTAAAATACAACACTGGGAATTCCGTGGTGGCCCAGTGGTTAAGACTCCATAATTCCACTACAGAGAACATGTGTTTAATCCCTGTTCAGAGAACTAAGATTCTTCGTTCCCTACAGCACAGCCAATAAATAAATATATGAAATCAAAAATACAACAGGAAGGGTAGTAATAAGCTAAGTTTTAGAATACATTCAGACTTAACTTGCTATCAATTTACAATAGATTGTTACATATATACCCTGTTATATCTGAGTCTCATAATAACCACCAAACAAAACACATAGTAGATACCCAAAAGATAGTGGGAAAGGAATCTAAGCATAACACTTTATAAAGTCATCAAACCACAAGGAAAGAAATCAAGAAGAAGAAAGGAACAGAGAATTAGCCAGAAATAGCCAGAAAACAGTTAACAAACCTGCAATAAGTACATGCCTATCAACGATGACTTTAAATGTAAATAAACTCAATACTCCAATCAAAAGACAGAGTGGCTGAAATGATTAAAAGACAAGACCCACATATATGCTGCTTACAGGAGACTCACTTCAGATAAAAGGACACACAGACTGAATGTGAAGGAGTGGAAAAGGTATTTCATGAAATGGAAACCAAGAAAAAACTGACGTAGCTATACTTCTAACAGACAAAATGGGCATTAAATCAAAGACTGTAATTAAAGACATAGATAGACATTACGTGATGATAAAGGAGTTAATTCAACAAGATGATGTAATATTTGAAAATATTTATTCATCCAACATAGGAGTACTTAAACCCAGAAGCAAATATTAATAGACCTAAAGGGAATAACTGCCATCAATAAATAGTAGTAGTGGACCTTAACACATTCTTATTCAACATTCCCTGGTGGATCAGTATAAAGACTCTACCTGCCAATGCAAGAGATGCATAGGAGATGGATTGGATCCCTGGGTTACGACGATCCACTGGAGAAGGAAATGGCAACCCACTCCAGTATTCTTGCCTGGGAAAGCCCATGGACAGAGGAGCCTGGCAGGCTTCAGTTCATGAGGTTGCAAAGAGTCCGACACAACTTAGCAACTAAACACCAGCAGCGGTACTGAAATTGCTAGCAATTAGGCAGGAAAAATTAAAGGCATCCAAATTAGAGAGGAAGAGGTAAAACTGTCACTATTTGTGGACAACATGATTTTATATATAGAAAACCCTAAAGACCACCAAAAAAAACTGCTAAAACTACTAAATGCATTTAAACAAATTTGGTAAAGTTTCAGGGTACAAATGCTATTGTATTTTTCTAGACTAACAACAAATTATCAGAAAAAGAAATTAAGAAAACAAGCTCCTTTACAAAATACCTTTGATTACATCAGAAGAATAAAATACCTGGGAATGAACTTAACCAAGGAGATGAAGGACCTATACACTGAAAAGTACATTAATGAAAGGAATTTTAAAAGACATGAATAAATGGGACGATATTCTTTGTTCACAAACTGGAAGAATTGATATTGGTAAAATGTACAAACTACCCAAAGCAGTCTACAAATTCAATACAATCCCCATCAGAAGTCCAATGGCATTTTCCCCAGAAATAGAAAGTCAATTCTGAAATTTGTATAGAACCAAAAAAGATCCCAGGTAGCTAAAGCCATTGTGAGAAAGAAAAGCAAAGCATTAGGTATCACACTTCCAAATTTCTAATTATACTACAAACCAAAATAGTACAGCACTGGCATAAAAACAGACATATAGATCAATGGAATAGAATAGAAAGCAATGCATGGTACAGGATGCTCGGGGCTGGTGCACCGGGATGACCCAGAGGGATGGGGTGGGGAGGGAGGTGGGAGGAGGGTTCTGGAAGGGGAAAACGTGTACACCCATGGTGGATTCATGTCAATGTATGGCAAAACAAATACAATATTGTAAAGTTAAAAAATAGATAAATAAACTAATTAAAAAAATAAATAAAAAATTAAAAAAAAGAGAAAGCCCAGAAATACATCTATACCATATAGTCAACTAATTTATGTCAAAGGAAGCAACAACATACATGGGTAAAAGACAGTTTTTCAACAAATAATGTTGGGAAAGCTGGACCACCATCTTATACTATACCAAAAAATTAACTCAAAATGAATGAAAGACCAGAAACCATAAAACTCCTAGAAGAAAACATAAGCAGTATGCTCTTGACTGACCTTGGTCTTAACTATATATATATATAGTTAAGTTATATATTGATATATATATATATATATGCACACACACACACACACACATACATATGTTTATGTATATGTATATATAAATTTGGATATGTATATAAAATTTGGGATATGATTCCAGAAGCAATGGAAAGATAAGCAAAAATAAACAAATAGGCCACATCAAACCAAAAATCTTTCCATACAGTGAAGGAAATCATCAACAAAGTAAAAATGCAATCTACTGAATGGAAGAAGATATTTGCAAATGATATGTCTGATAAAGAGTTACTAACCAAAATAAAGAACTCAGTAATAAACTAACCATCTGACTAAAAATGGGCAGAGGATCTGAACAAACATTTTTCCAAAGAAAATGTACAGGTGGCCAATAGGCACATGGAAAGATGCTCAACACCACTAATCATGAGGGAAATGCAAATCAAATCACAACAAGTTATCACCCCACATGTGTCAGAATGGCTGTTATTAAAACAAGAGATAAATTCTGAAAAGGATGTGGAAAAGAAACGTTTGTGGACTGTTGATGGGAATTTAAATTGGTACAGCCACTATGGAAACTGGTATGGAGATTCCTCAAAAAATTCCTAACGGATTTACCATATGGACCCAACAATTCCAATTCTGGCTGTTCAAAGCAAATGAAAACACCAACTCCAAAAGGTATATGCACCCCTAAGTTCACTGTAGCAGTATTTACAACAGTCACAAAATGGAAACAACCCAAGTGTCCATTGATGGATGAATGGATAGGGAAAAGTGGAGGGCTGTGTGTATGTGTGTGTATACACACAGTGGAATACTACTCAGCCATAAGAAAGAAATCTTGCCATTTGAGAAAACGTGGATGGATATAGAAAGTATTATATTTCATGAAATAATCAGAGAAAGACAGATACTATATGGTTTAATTTACATGTGGACTTCTAAGAGTAGACTTCTAAAAACATTTATATGTTTCACTTCTAAAACATGAAACAAGCAAAACTCATAGATAAAGAGAACAGATCAGTGGTTGCCAGAAGTGGCAGGGGGTGGTTGGGAGAAATGGGTGGAGAGGATCAAGAGTTACAAGCTTCCAATTATAAAATAATTGTCATAGGAATATAATGTATAGCATGGTGACTATAGTTAATAATACTTTATTGCAGAACTGAAACCTGCTAAGAAAGCAAATCTTAGGAGTCCTCATTACAAGAAAAAATTGTTTCTGAAACTTTCCATGATGACAGAGGGTAAGTAGACTTATTTTGGTGATCATTTCACAGTGTATACAAATGTCAAATTATTATGTTGTACTCTGAAAACTAATGTTCTTTCTCAACTATAGTAATAAATTTCAGTAATAAAAGAATTTTAAAATGTACATAGTAAAAAATATGTAAGATATCATTTCCATCAGAAAACTATAATAGAAGTATGTAGCATATCCATGTATATATATATGTAAAGAGATATAAAGAGAACAGATTGGTGGTTGTCAGAAGTGAACAGAATGATTGGGAGAAGGGGATCAAGATGTTTACACGTATGTTATTATGTATAATGATATATACAATACATATATTATTTATATAAAGAGCACCTACAATTAAATAATAAAAAGACATACAACACAGTTTTTTTTTTAATTTAGTAAAGGGACAATGATCTTCTATATGGTATTCCAGGAGGTCTTATTGAAGTTGGAACAAAAATTGACCCCACTTTGTGCCAGACTGGTAGAATGGTGAGGCAGGTACTTGGAGCAGTGGAAGCTTTACCTGAGATCTTCACAGAATTGGAAACGACCTGTTTAGACAGCTTCTACATATAGGCACTGAAGAAGACAAGGAAGCACCAAAAGTGCAAAGGCTGTCCAAGAATGAAGTCCGTATGGTGAACATAGGATCCCTGTCTACAGGAGGAAGACTTAGTGCAGTCAGGCCTGATTTGGGCAGAATCGTTTTGACTAGTCCTGTGAGCACAGAAGTGGAGGAAAAAAAAAATGCCCTTATTAAAGAGTTGAGAAACACTGGCATTTAATTGGTTGGGGTCAAAAAGAAGAGGAGTGACAACCAAGCCAATAGTAGATGATGACTGAATAATTAAATAACAGATTTGGATGAGGCCAGAATTTCTCTTTAACAACCTCGGGGTATACTTTCAAAGCAATCATGGGGAATTCATTTCACAGCTCATTACCTTAGTAGTAGCTATAAGGTTAGTCTCATTTTTTGGTGATGAAAATTTAACCTCTAGTACTAAAAGGGTCTACAATAAGTGTAAAAATTGGTGTAATGTTAGATTGAATCTACATTTTACCAGAAATTAATCATTCCCAAGTAATGTCTAATTTTACATCAGTGCAGGTTTGAAAAGAGATTGCTACAGTCAGCCTTTGCTATAGATGCATACCACTGAATCTGGTTGAAATAAAGTTTTTCTTAAAAAAAATTAGTGAAGGGATACCCACATGCAAAAAAAGAAAAATGAAATTAAACCCTGTCTTATACCACTCACAAAAGTTAACTAGAAATGGATTAAGTACGTAATGTAAGGCCTAAAACCATAAACTCTAAAGAAAACCTAAAGGAAAACTCCTTGACATTCGTCTTGGCAATGAAATTTTGGCTATGATACCAAAAGCACAAGTAATAAAAGCAAAAATCAAGTGGGATTCCATCAAAGTAAAAAAGTTGCCATACAGGAAAAGAATCAACAAAATGAAAAGGCAACCTGCAGGATGGGAGGAAATATTTGCAAGTCATAAGTCTGATAAGAGGTTAATATCCAAAAAATATAAAGAGTGTATACAAATCAACAGCAAAAATCAAAAATAATCTCATTAAAAATCAGGCAAAGAAACTGAATAGATGTTTTTCAAAGAGAACATAATAGGCAAACAAGTGCAAAAAAAGGTAATAAACATCACTAATTATCAGGGAGATGTAATCAAACCTACAATAAGACATCACGTCACTTAGAATGGCTATTCTCAAAAAGACAAGAGATAAGTGCTGAGGAAAATGTGGAGTTACAGGAACTCTTTTGCACTGTTGGTGACAATGTAAACTGTTACAGCTGCTATGGAAGAGAGTATGGAGTTCCCTCAAAAAAATTACAAACAATTACCATATGATCTTAGTTCCTGGTATTAATATATATCCAAGGGACAAGGTATCACTACCTCAAAGAGATATTTGCACTCCCAATCTCACTCACAGCAGCATTATTCACTGTAGCTGAGAAGTGTAATAAATAAGTGTCTATCAAGGGATGAATGGCTGACTGAAGAAAATGTTTCTCATATATATAATATATTATTATATTACATATGATATATATTTATAAAATCACATATAAAATTGTATATATAATATATAATTTTATAAATTATATTTATAAAAATAAATATATAAATATGTAATATATAATATAATCATAATTATTATATATAACATTTTCTTCAGCCATTCATTCCTTGATATATATATATATATATACACACACATACATATATACATATGTAACATACCTATGTATAATAGAATACATGTATATATCATATATTTTTTAACTATAATTACCTAAATATAATGTGTGTGCTAAGTCACTTCTGTCATGTCTGACTCTGCGACCCCATGGACTGCAGTCTGCCAGGCTCCTCTGTCCATAGGATTCTCCAGGCAAGAATACTAGAGTGGGTTGCCGTGCCCTTTTCCAGGGGATCTTCTGACCCAGGGATCAAATTCGTGTATCTTATGTCTCCTGTGGGCAGGCAAATTCTTTACCACTAGCACCACCTGCTAAGCCTTCCTATATATAATACATATGAATATTTATACAGCCATAAAATGATAACAAAATCCTGTCATTTACAACAATATGGATGGACCTTGAGTGCATTATGCTAAATGAAATGTCAGGCAGAGAAAGGCAAATACTATATGATCTCACTTAAATGTGGAATCAAAAGAACTGAGTTCATAGAAATAGAGTAGACGTTTTGTTTCTAGAGGCTGGTGGGTGGGGGAAATGGAGAGATGTTGGTCAAAGGGTACAAATTTTGAGTTAAAATATGAATTTATTATCTTTTATACAATACAGTGTGTATATTACAGTGTATCTTATGTAATATACAGTACAGCCACTATAGTTAACAATACTGTTCTGTATACTTGCAGGTTGCTCAGGAAGTAGATTTTAAATGTTCTCACCACCGTAACAACAAAAATTGGTAATTACATGATGTGAGGGTGACAGATGTGTTAACTTCATTGTGGTAATCATTTTGCAGTATATATGTGTATCAAATCACCATGTTGTACTCTTTTAATTTACACAAAGTTTTATGTCAATTACATCTCAAAATAGCTGGAAAAAAATTTAATTTGGTAAAGGACTGAAATACTTCAAAAAGGAGGATAAATGAATGATTAATAAGGATATGATGAAGTATTCCATATCATTAGTCATCAGGAAACTTCAGACGGAAATTTTGGTGAAATAGCACTCCCTACCCTCTAAAATGGCTGAAAATTTTTAAATAAATGGCATAGCAAAAGTTAATAAAAACATGGAGAAGAATGAATTTTCATACATAAGTACTGAGAACATAAAATAGTAAACATCTTTGGAGAAAGTTTAGGTATTTTCTGAGAGAGTTAAACATAACCTTACCCTATGGTCCAGCAATTCCACTCCTAGCTAAGCATCAAAGAGAAATGAAAATACATTTTCCTTTAGCTCCATAAAATGCATCATCAAAAACTACACTAATGAAACCTGCTTTTAGTATATCTGAGATTGAAACATGTTTTAAAACACTGCCTTTTCAAAACAATCTTTAACTTCAAATAAGTATAAATATTTTCATGTATACTGGGAGATTATTTCTGACTGATTCAAAGCAAAGTTTTTTTAATTAATTTATTTATTTTAATTAAAGGCGAATTACTTTACAATATTGTAGTGGTTTTTGCCAAACATCAACACGGATCAGCCATGGGCGAACAAAGACTGATTTTTCCCAGTTTTTCACAGCATTCATTAACCTCAACCAACATAATTTAATATCTCCTATGTATAGCCCATTGTATCAGAGTTCAAAAACAATTACCAACCTTCACTGTACCCATACTTTAATTGGGCATATGAACACAAATATCTCATCTAAGGTAGACAATGATAAATAGTACAATGGTACTAGGACAGATTTGCTGTAACTGTGGAAACAGATTAATTTGTCTGAGAATATAGGGAAATTTTTCTCTGCCAGTTTGGAATTGGAAAACTTTAACAGGCAGATATGGTGACAAAAATAAAAGGCAATTACTCAAAACTTAGTCCAAAGTTGTCTTAACTTCTTAAAGCTTAAATACTGAATGAATTCATCAAATAGATATTAAATCAAATAATATGTATTATCTGACAACTAACATACTAGGTACTTAATAAGTACTTACATTTCATATACTTCTTTCCATTTCCATTCTATGGTCTCCTACCTGGACTGGATGACTTTCTAAGTGGCTTCCCCTTCTTTTCATTTCCTCTGTATTCTCTTCATAGCAGAGTGATCCTTTAAAAATCTAATAGGAACCTGTCATAAGGGCTTTGAATAAGATACTTGCTCTTGGAATGGTCTTTCCCTGCTTTTATATGACTGTATCCTTCTACCACTTCAAATTTTACCTAATGTTCACATCCCCAATGTACCTTCTCCTGACAACTTGAATTTGGTCTTTCTAACACAAACACGTTTTTACTTCAGTGCCATTTCCATTGTTAACTTGTACTTAAGTATTGGTCTGTTTCCATATTTTAGTCCGTCTAGCCAAAGCTATGGTTTTTCCAGTAGTCATGTACGGATGTGAGAGTTGGACTATAAAGAAAGCTGGGTACCAAAGAATTGATGCTTTTGAACTGTGGTGTTGGAGAAGACTCCTGAGAGTCCCTTGGATTGCAAGGAGATCAAACCAGTCCATCCTAAAGGAAATCAATCCTGAATATTCATTGGAAGGACTGATGCTGAAGCTCCAATACTTTGGCTACCTGATGTGAAGAACTGACTCACTGGAAAAGACCCTGATGCTGGGAAAGACTGAGGGCAGGAGGAGAAGGGGAGGACAGAGGATGCGATGGTTGGATGGCATCACCGACTCAATGGGCATGAGTTTGAGCAAGCTCTGGGAGTTGGTGATGGACAGGGAAGCCTGGCGTGCTGCAGTCCATGGGGTTACAAAGAGTGGGACATGACTGAGCAATTGAACTGAACAAGACTTTCAGCCACTCAAGGGCAGGGATTTTGCTTTTTCAGCTACCCGAGGTACATCTAGCATCTTGTTTGCAAACTGGACATAGTAGACATTGAATAAATATTTGCACAATGTGGTATTGTGGGCAAAATCAGACATAATCCCTGACTTCATGGCACTAGCAGCCTAGTGAGACAGGAAGATACTCATCAAATAATCACAGAGATAAATGGATTAGATAAATGCTTAAAATAGAGCATGTGATTTTAATAAGACCATAGAATAGAAGGATGAGACTTACCTTGAGGTCTCAGGAAAGACTTCCCCAAGGAGGACGCAGTTGAGCTGGGATCTGAAAGGTGAAGAAGAGTTACCAGGAGAGGAGAGGTGAGAAGATTGTTTAGTAAGTGACAATAGTTGGTGAAAAAGCTTTGTTGTGAGATCAGACATGATGCATTGGAGCAATAGTTCTCAGCTACTGGATGTGTGGCAAAGTCTGGAGGTATTCTGGGTTGTCATAACAGAAAAAGAATGTACTACTAGCATCTAGTGGGTAGAGGCCAGAGATATTGGCAAACATCTTAAAGAGCATGACAACTCTCCACCATAAAGGATTATCCAGCCAAAATATCAAAAGTGCCAAAGCTGAGAAACCCTGAGTTAGAGTACTCCTTCTCAAACATGTTTTACTCCAGGAAGAATTACATTTCACAACATAATCCAGTAAAGAAACACATAAAATGAAACACATTTCATAAAATAACATTTACCTTTTTACTTGTGATGTTCTTTATTTCCTATTCACTTTCTTAAATGCTCATCTCAATTCACTAAATTTGTTTCATGAGACACTTGAAGTCTCAATCTGAAGTTAGAAAAATCTTATGTCTAAGGGCCTGAAAGAAGGCAACTGGCTGGACCTCAGAAATCAAGGAGAAGACTGAAACATAGTAGAAATGGTGAGAAAGGCAGGGCTAAGATTCTTCATGGGCTCATGGGCCACATTAAAGAGTTTTGCTCTTGTCCTAAGAATAATAGAAAGACACTGACAGCTTACAAGCAGAGGTATGACATAATTAGATTTTTACTACAGTAATACAATAGCACCGTCCAACAGAAGAATAAAGCATCCTCATCTTTTTAAAAAGGTAAAAATAAATGGGTAAAATTAATTTTAATACTATGAGTTATTTAACCCAGTAGATCATTTCAACTTACTATCATAATGTATGTCACTTGATACTTGTATCACAGAGTTTGAAAATCCCTTAGTTACTGGGTATTATGAACCAGTAGCATTAGCCTTTCCTCATCAGCTTTCCCAAGCTTCCTTGGCAGGCAGCTTTTCCCTCTGTTTATGTACATATATTTGTGTGTTCTAGATTTAAAAACCTATCCATGTTCCACCCAAATACAAAGAAGTGTTACATTTCTTATCTTTGAGATGCATTAAAATCAGATGAACTTACATCATACAGACTACATGATCATTCTGGGCTCTGCCTCTGGAGCTGTAGTTTACCCATAGGTCATTCTACCTCAATAAGAACGAGCATTCAATTATCTTGAATGATCTTATGATCTTTCCTATTGTGATATTTTACAGTAGAAGTTCTTACTAGAAACTTTTCAAATACAGTAGGAAACAAAACATCTTTTAAAATTGTTTTATTGCAGAAATTATGTTTTTATTACTGTATAGAATGCAGATACATTATAGTTATGTATATATGTGTATTATATACATATATATATGAGAGAGAGAGAAATAAAATGAGATAACACAATATATATTGCTCGGAACCCTTCTTTTTCCACTTAACAAGAGCCATCACCATCTTTCTATGTTAATAAGGCATTCTTTGGCATCTGTATGTATCTATCAAAGGGTTGAATAAATTCCTCATCCCTGGGATTTCAGATTGCTTACAGCTTTTCTGCTATTATAAACAATGCTGCAATAAATGTTTATGTTAGTGTTTCCACGCTTGTTATTTTGATAAAGAAAAGAATTTCCATGTTAAAGGTTCTGCAAATGCTAAGGCTCTTAATACAGTCAAACTGCTTTGAGAGAGGTTGTGCCAAGTTCAACTCCTCCCAGCAGTTTGCAACATGAAACACCACACATCTGTCCAATCAAACTCAGATGAGGAAATGTCATCTCATCTTTATATTATTGGTATTTATTTTATTACTAGCAAGTGTGTATGAACTTTTCTCCCATGTGTATGTTGGTAATTTGTATTTCCATTGCTTTATTTGTGCATCATTTATTCATGTCCATTTTCTCTCAGAAAGATTTTATCATCCATTTATAAATGCTCAGTTTATTAAGAATATTAACTGTTAATAACATGTGTTTTAGATATCTACCAGTTGGCCATAAACTTGGATAAAGGAGGCCTTTTGCAATATTGTGATATAACTTTCTATGTCTTCAATTCTATCAGTGTTTTTATGTAGGTTCTGAATTGATATCACATGAGGAAGTCATTCCTTATCATAGTTTATAAAAATTCATCAGTATTTTCTACTATATTGATTTTATGTCTCCATTTTTTATATTTAAATATCTAATCCATTTAGACTGAAGTTTGGTATACAATGTTCTGATTGTTAGCCAGTTAGAACAAAGGTATAATTATTTGTTCAATGACCTGATTTTCCAACTTTATTATAGTAAAATGTTCCATTCAATGAAGTAAAAGATGACTGAAAAAGGGGAAGATACTTAACAGAGAGCTAAGAATAGTAGACAGCTCGCTAAATATGGTACATAAGGCTAGTTTTTTCTAAAACTTTGTTAGGCAATGTATATGAAATTGCCAAAGTCTAGATTAAATATGAAATTAAACCATAAAACAAATTTCCAAAGTTATTTCTTATCTCTCAGTTATAATTTCTAGTCCCCTCAGCTTTTTTGAAACAACTTTCATGAAGCAGAGGAAATTGATTGGAAAGAAAATTTTCCAGTGTTAAGCTTCAGCAGATAATTGAGTTTCTAACTTTAATGGTATCTTATTAACTGCCTTGAAATATTAATCAAGAAAAGTCGAGCATCTAAATTCTTTTCTTGATAAAGGAGTTCTCATTGTTGCTCTTAGAAACTATACAAATTTGAATTAATGGAAACATTTTTTAACTTTTCATTATGGAAATTAAAAACATAAACAGAAGTAGAAAAAATAATATGATAAACTAACTATTCCCAACATCCAGCCTCACCGGTTTTTTAAACTTAGGGCTCTTGTCTTTTCTTTAAAGATGAAACCATCATCATCTTAAAATAATGTAAAACATATTATCAAAACCTTCAAATAGTCATTATTGTTCACAGGTCTGCAGTTATTTTCTTTTCCCTTTTAAAAGAAAAGTTTTTCTTTTCTTTGAAAGAAAAATTATTTTCTTTTCCCTTTTTACCTACTTGATTTGCAGTCCAAATAGGTGCATACATTGCAGTTCTTTCATACATGTCTTGTCTCTTCATGGATTCTCCTTCAATATCCTGGGTTTTTATCTTTGCATTTTTGTTATTGTTAAAGAAACAGGCTCTTTTGTCATACAGAATTCTTCCACAATTTGAATTTTGTTGACTCTGTCTCTTTGATGAGATATAGAAGAGTAAGATTAAGATTTAAATTTTTGTATATGGCATGATTATTTTATACAGGGTTTTGTGTATTTCTATCAGGAGACAGATAATATCTATTACTCCATTATTTAATGTTACTAGCCATTGAATATCATTACCAGTTCAATATTGATGATGTTCTATCATTTCTTCCTTATTAGCTGAAACACATAAATAAAGAGAAGCTTGACTTCAACTACTTGAATTACTGTAAGGTACAGCTCATACTGGAAAGTCAGGATAAAAATTTTTGTTTCCCTTGGCTTACTAGTTTTGAAAATTGTGAGTTATTCTCTAGCATCCAGAAATCACAAATTTATCCTGATTTTTAATTATCTGATATTTTAAACGATTCCACTCCAATTGGTTGTCCAGTCTTTGTCCAATGAGAGCTATTCAGGTTAACGATTGAGTCCTTTTGAATAGAACCTATTCGGTAGATGCCTTCCTGTCTGGTATAATATGTGACAATTTTCCTTGTGTATTTCCTAAACCAGACCCAGAATTCAGTCATTACATAAAACTGATATCTTTAGGTGGAAAATGATATTTCAGGATTCCAGTCTAGGTGCTGATGGGACTTAATTGGCTTGCCCATCATTTGGCTTTTTCAGAGGACCAATCTAGATAATCTAAGAAATATCTATTTTATTAGTCCCAGTTCGGCTCCATTTGATAACATCTACCAGATATTAAAATACATATCGACAGAAGCAGAAGATATTAAGAAGAGGTGGCAAAAATACACAGAAGAACTATACAAAAAAGATCTTCATGACCCAGATAATCATGATGGTGTGATCACTCACCTAGAGCCAGACATCATGGAATGTGAAGTCAAGTGGGCCTTAGGAAGCATCACTATGAACAAAGCTAGTGGAGGTGATGGAATTCCAGTTGAGATATTTCAAATACTAAAAGATGATGCTTTGAAAGTGCTGCACTCAAATGCCAGCAAATTTGGAAAACTCAGCAGTGGCCACAGGACTGGAAAAGGTCAGTTTTCATTCCAATGCCAAAGAAAGGCAATGCAAAAGAATGCTCAAACTACCGCACAATTGCACTCATCTCACATGCTAGTAATGTAATGCTCAAAATTCTCCAAGCCAGGCTTCAGCAATATGTGAACTGTGAACTTCCAGACATTCAAGCTGGTTTTAGAAAAGGCAGAGGAACCAGAGATCAAATTGCCAACATCCGCTGGATCACTGAAAAAGCAAGAGCTTTCCAAAAAAATATCTATTTCTGCTTTATTTACTATGCCAAAGCCTTTGACTGTGTGGATCACCACAAACTGTAGAAAATTCTGAAAGAGATGGGAATACCAGACCATCTGACCTGTCTCTTGAGAAACCTGTATGCAGGTCAGGAAGCAACAGTCAGAATTGGACATGGAACAACAGACTGGTTTCAAATAGGAAAAGGAGTATGTCAAGGCTGTATATTGTCACCCTGCTTATTTAACGTATATGCAGAGTACATTATGAGAAACGCTGGGCTGGAGGAAGCACAAGCTGGAATCAAGATTGCCAGGAATATATCAATAACCTCAATATGCAGATGACACCACCCTTATGGCAGAAAGTGAAGAAAAACTAAAGAGCCTCTTGATGAAAGTGAAAGAGGAGAGTGAAAAAGTTGGCTTAAATCTCAACATTCAGAAAACTAAGATCATGGCGTCTGGTCCCATCACTTCATGGCAAATAGATGGGGAAACAGTGGAAACTGTGGCTGACTTTATTTTTGGGGGGCTCCAAAATCACTTCAGATGGTGACTGCAGCCATGAAATTAAAAGATGCTTGCTCCTTGGAAGAAAAGCTATGACCAACCTAGACAGCATACTGAAAAGCAGAGACATTACTTTGCTGACAAAGGTCCATCTAATCAAAGCTATGGTTTTTCCAGTAGTCATGTATGGATATGAGAGTTGGATCATAAAGAAAGCTGACCACCAAAGAATTGATGCTTTTGAACTGTGGTGTTGGAGAAGACTCTTGAGATTCCTCTGGATTGCAAGGAGATCCAACCAGTCCATCCTAAAAGAGATCAGTTCTGGGTGCTCATTGGAAGGACTGATGTTGAAGCTGAAACCACAATACTTTGGCCACCTGATGTGACGAGCTGACTTATTTGAAAAGACCCTGATGCTGGGAAAGATTGAGGGCAGGAGGAGAAGGAGACAACAGAAGATGAGATGGTTGGATGGCATCACTGATTCAATGGACATGAGTTTGGGTAAACTCCAGGAGTTGGTGATGGACAGGGAGGCCTGGTGTGCTGCAGTTCATGGGGTCACAAAGAATCGGTCATGGCTGAGCGACTGCACTGAACTGAACTTACAGTAATCAAAATATTATACCAGACATAACCAAGTCTGATAATACATCCATGTATTTTTAATAATTTAACATAGTTTTCAACTTTCATGCAGCACATTCTTCTCTACTTTGTGCACTGACATCTAAGGTAGTCTGCATCAGCCAAATTTGGCTTTATATACATTTGCTGAAGTGAAGGATGTGAAAGTGTAATACACTCAGTCATGTCCAACTCTTTGTGACCCCATGGACTGTAGCCTGCAAGGCTCCTCTGTCCATGGAATTCTCCAGGCAAGAATACTGGAGTGGGTAGCCATTCTCTTCTACAGGGGATCTTTCTGACCCAGGGATCAAACACAGGTATCCTACATTTCAGGCATATTCCTTACTGTCTGAGCCACCAGGGAGACCCATATATATGCTAATCACCAGCTACTTTGCTGTAGATTACTTTATCTTAGCTTATAGTGTAATAGGGAGGAACAAATCTGCCTCCATACTCGATCTGTTTCTATTACCTTAACCTTTGTATTCTGTTGCCTTTGCTACAAGAATGTTGCCTTTAGCCTGAACTATAAAGGACAGCCCATCCTCAAGGCTCTGACTTTTAAAGGTATAACACTTTTATATTCATATGCCGATAAGAAGTTGAAAAACAGAGAATAGCATTCTAGTTGGAGGTTTACAGGAACAATGTGACCTTACCTACATGGACAGCTACAAGAAAAAATGATTGTATCACCAAGAAGTTTGCAGCAATGAACCACACTCTCTCCTCTTTTAATATAAAAGAAGCTTGAATTCTAACCCAGTTAAGATTATTCTTCAGGACACCAGTCCACTGTCTTCTTGGATTGCTGAATTTCTGAATAAAGTACTAATCCTTGCCCCAGTGACTCATCTCTTGATTTATTGGCCTGTCACACAACCAGCAGTATGAGTTCAGACTCAGTAACAATAGTATAGTTTTGTGAACATTTTCATTATGTTTGCTTGTGGAATTTTAGTGTTTGGAATATTTTTTAAATTTCCCTTAGGCTATTATAATGGGGTAAAAATAGAAACATAGAAGTGCTGATATTAGTGATAATATATTTAAGATATATTAGCAAATGACCCAATAAACCCAAAGTATTACATCCTTATTTTCTATGCCATGTTTATTGGGCATAAACTCAGCAATTGTCTATTTGGTTGTCATATTAATAAGTTAGAAATAACATAAAAGTCCTCATAAGTGAAAGAGGAAACCAGAAGAGTCAGTGTTAGAGTGATATAGAATGAAAAGATTCAATTGGCCATTGCTGGCTTTGAAGATGGAAGGGGCCCTGAGCCAAGGAATGTTAGTAGCCTCTAAAAGGATAAAAAGAAGAAGGTATGATTCTCCTCTTGGCCCTCTTTAAAAAAAAAAAAAAAAAAAAACTCCCACAGTGTACAAGTGCTTTATGGCTCATGTAACAAATTTATTGGCCAAAAACAAACTTATTATATGACAGTTCTAGAGGTCAGAAAGCTGATGCAGCAGTCTCACTAGATTATAATCAAGGTGTGGGCAGGTCTCTGTTCTCTTTGGAGGCCCAAGACGTGCAAAGAATGTTCAAACTATCGCACAAATGCACTCATTTCACATGGTAGCAAAGTAATGCTCAAAATCCTTCAAGCTAGGCTTCAATGGTATGTGAGCCAAGAAATTCCAGATTTACAAGCTGGATTGAGAAAAGGCAGATGAACTATAGATAAAATTGCCAACATACTCTGGACCATAGAAAAAACAAGGGAATTCCAAAAAAAACCCAATTTACTTCTAATTCATTGACTATGCTAAAGCCTTTTACTGTGGATCGCAACAAACTGTGGAAAATTCTTAAAGGGATGAGAATACCAGACCACCTTACCTGCCTCCTGAGAAACCTGTATGCAGGTCAAGAAGCAAAAGTTAGGACTGGACACAGAACAATGGACTGGTTCAAAATTGGGAAAGGAGTACGTCAAGGCTGTATATTGTCACCTTGCTTATTTAACTTAAATGCAGAATACAACATGTGAAATGCCAGACTGGATGAAGCACAAGATGGTATCAAGACTGCTGGGAGAAATATCAATAATCTCAGATATGCAGATGACACCACCCTTATGGCAGAAAGTGAAGAGGAACTAAAGAGCCTCTTGATGAAAGTGAAAGAGGAGACTGAAAAAGTTGGCTTAAAGCTCAACATTCAGAAAAGTAAGATCATAGCATCCAGTTCCATCACTTCATGGCAAATAGTTGGGGGAAAAGTGGAAACAGTGACAGACTTTATTTTCTTGGGCTCCAAAATCACTGTGGGCAGTGACTGCAGCCATGGAATTCAAAGACACTTGATCTTTGGAAGGAAAGCTATGACCAAACTAGACAGCATATTAAAAAGCATAGACATCACTTTGCTGACAAAGGTCCCTATATTCAAAGCTATGGTTTTCCAGTGGTCATGTACGGATGTGAGTTGGAGTAAAAAGAAGGCTGAATGCTGAAGAATTGATGCTTTCAAACTGTGGTGCTAGAGAAGACTCTTGAGAGTCCCTTGCACAGCAAGAGATCAAACCAGTCAATCCTAAAGGAAATCAACCCTGAATATTTATTGGAAGGACTGGTGGTGCAGTTCCAATACTTTGGCCACCCGATGTGAAGAGCTGACTCACTGGAAAAGACCCTGATGCCGGGAAAGATTGAGAGCAGGAGAGAAGGGGATGGCAGAGGATGAGATGGCTGTATGGCATCACTGACTCAATGGACATGAGTTTGAGCACACTCTGGGGGATAGTGAAGGACAGGGAAGTCTGGTGTGCTGCAGTCCATGGGGTAGCAAAGAGTCAGACACAACTGAACAACTGAGCAACAGCAACATGGAGGTATTTTAAAGAATTGCACATATGACATATTGGAAATTTAGTACTGAATTATGCTTTGAATTTGTATTGAATTTTTCATTTACTAACAGTGGGTTCCAAAATCTAGGCAGGAATGTAGGTTGACATAGGCAACATTGTATTACAATTTATCCTTAAAATATTCCTAATTTGAGACCTATTGCTAGAATGTCTACTAGCAATAAAGAGCACATTTTTTTCCTCATATGTGTACATGTGTATGAGTGCACACACTCACAAAATTAAGTTTTCATATGTTCCCAGCATTCTCTTTTGTACTCTACCCATTGAATTTTATGCTCTGAACTTGTCTTCAACTGCTTCTTGCTACCAAATTTACCTTTCTTGTGTTTCATTGTTGTTTAGTTGCTAAGGCATGTCTGATCCTCTGTGACCCCTGTTTACTGAATACCTACAATGTTATAAGAATGTACTTCTCACTCCAGAAATTTGGATATGTCCCATATATATTCCCCTATCCACTTTTGTATTCAATGAGATCAAGTGCCTTAGTTGCTGACACTAATGGAATTGCATTGTATTTCTTGGGTGTAATTTCAGTGGGGAAGACACTTGCAAACAGCTCTATGGGCAATTAGGCGACTTTGAAGAGTTTCAGCATAGTTGTGACATGGTCAAAACGTGATGGCTGCTCTGTTGACCAAGAATTAAAGGCAAGATCAAAATCAGAAGACTAGTCAGAAGGCTGGAGGAGATATCTAGTGAGATATGCCTAGGGTGGTGGGATGAGATGTCAGAAATTAAGTGTGTGGATTTTAGAGAGATTTTTAGAAGTTAAAACTAATAGGAGTTGGTTGTGAGATGATGAGAACAAGAGAAGAACTGAGGATCACTATAGACAGCTGTGTCGATAGTAGTAGTAAAAACTACAGATGTGGGGAATATAGAAGGGGAAGCATCTTTGTGGAGAAAGATGATGAAGTCAGATGTACAAAAGGTTACCTGTTTAACTGGAATGAAGGGTGATCACTAATCAACATTGATACCATAATGTGTGCTACTGTCTGAAAGAGCTTCTATCACTGGGGTTCAGAAATAATTCTTTGGTCTTTGTCAATTAACTCAAAGAAATTATAAATAACAGAAACTATCACCGAGAATTTAAGACTAACCTGAAGAAAAGGTCAGAGCAGGTACAGAGTTCCTTTTGGACGCAGAGGTGATTTTGGGAGTTCTTCATATTATTCACTAGAGTCAGAGACCCACCCCACATAGTTGCTGGATAACCCGAGTGTATGCTTATCCCCACATATGAGCCATAATGTATCCCTGGAAAAAGCAGTGACCTGAATTATCTTCAGTGAACCACAAGCTTCAGACAAATGCAAAGACTGTTTTCCCTAAGCTATTCTGATTGACTGCCTTCTCAGTGCATTAGTGACTGAAATCTCTCATTTGACTTTGGTTGTAAAGACACTGCTGAAATGCATCATTGAAACCTAACCTGGAACCTGTAAGAATGAGTGCTTCCTGGGCAGCCCAGGAAAATTAAATAGAACAGCATCCTGGACAACAGTAAAATGATATATATTTTCATCACCCTGACTCTTATTTTGAGATACACTCACCTCAGATTAATCAGTGAGGACTTCGTCATGAAAAAGTATAATTTTTGAGCCTTAAACTTGATAGATTCCTAAAAAGACCTAACACAAGGTTGCTGGATTTTTCCAAACATAATCCACTCTGGGGAAACTGTGGAAGGAAAAGAACTATCGATCTGAGGAAATAACATAAAAACAGAAATCCCAGGGAGAGTGAAGTGAAGGCCGCTGTGAATTGGTCTGGGAGGAGCTGGGAATCTCCTTAGGACCCGGGAATCTCCTTAGGACCCAGGCAGCCTGAGAGCAGCAATGAAGTACAGACCAAGGCAGATTTTGAAATTTCTGCTTGAGTATCACCCTTCATTGTGTTGGGATAATCACTGCTTCCTCATTTGCATCAGAAATCAGCAGTAACCACCAAGCACCATGGGTGTTGCTATTCTTAGAGCAGCCTTTTAGGGTAAGGAGCTAATATAGGTATAAATTGACCATCACCCTTGGATATTCATTGATTGAACCTCTTCTCCACTAAACACCAGGGCAGGAATATATAAACCAAAAGGACTGCCACCTAATAGCATTGCTCCTATATTAACAGTGTAGAAGTGAATACCAATGCAGAATTATTGCTCAATGGAGTGGAGCAAACTAGATTAGTCTGAGAGATCCTGTGTTGCCTCGAACTCTAGGACTTATTCCTCTTATCCCTCCTTCTTAACTATTGCTTGACCTTCAGTCTTGCCCTCCCATATCCTAAAGATTTCAAGCAATACGTGTTGACCCATTAGTGCATGATTAAATGAATGAAGTAACTAATGGCTAATACTTTTCAATAAAGTAAAATTGACCAGGAAGTATCAGAGTGCATTGCTCATCATGAAATAAGTATTTTTAGATACATATAGCCAGGAGAGATAAGAAAGCCTTCTAAAGTGAACAATGCAAAGAATTATAGGAAAACAATAGGATGGGAAAGACTAGAGATCTCTTTAAGAAAATTGGAGATACCAAGGGAATATTTCATGCAAAGATAGACACAATAAAGGACAAAAACAGCAAGAGATTAAGAAGAGGTAACATGAATACACAGAAGAACTGTACAAAAAAAGCTTTTAATGACCCAGATAACCACGATGCTTTGGTCACTCACCCAGAGCAGGACACCTTGGAGTGTGAATTCAAGTTAGCCTTAGGAAGCATTACTATGAACAAGCCAGTGAAGGTGATGGAATTGCAGCTGAGCTATTTCAAATCCTAAAAGAAGATGCTGTAAAAGTGCTGTACTCGATATGACAGCAAATTTGGAAAGCTCAGCACTGGCCACAGGACTGGAAAAGGTCAGTTTTCATTCCAATCTCAAAGTAAGGCAATGCCAAAGAATGTTCAAATTACTGTACAATTGTACTCATTTCACATGCTAGCAAGATTATGCTCAAAATCCTTCAAGCTAGGCTTCAACAGGATGCGAACCGAGAACTTCTAGATGTACAAGCTGGATTTAGAAAAGGCGGAACCAGAGATCATATTGCCAACATGCTCTGGCATAGAAAAAAGAAGGGAATTCCAAAAAACATATGCTTCATTGACTACGCTAAAGCCTTTGACTGTGTGGATCACAACAAATATTCTGTGGAATATTCTGAAGAGATGGGAATACCAGACCACCTTACCTGCCTCCTGAGAAACATGTATGCAGGATAAGAAGCAACACTTAGAACTGTACATGGAACAACAGCCTGGCTCAAAATTGGGAAAGCAGTATGTCAAGGCTGTATATTGCCACCCTGCTTATTTAACTTATATGCAGAGTACATCATACGAAATGCTGGGCTGGATGACTCACAAGCTGGGGTCAAGATTGCCCGGAGAAATATCAACAACCTCAGATATGCAGATGATACCACTGTAATGGCACAAAATGAAGAGGAACTAAAGAGCCTTTTGATGAAGGTGAAGGAGGAAAGTGAAAAAGCTGGCTTAAAACTCAACAGTCAAAAAAATAGATGAACAGTGAAAATTCGATGCATGAAGCAGAGCACCCAAAGCTTGTGCTCTGGGACAACCCAGAGGGATGTTGTGGGGAGGACGGTGGGAGGGGGGTTCAGGATGGTGGGACACATGTGTACCTGTGGCTGATTCACGTCGATATATGTCAGGAACCATTACAATATTGTAAAGCAATTAGCCTCCAATTAAAATAACTATTTTAATTTTTAAAAATGAATATCATAGCATCCAGTCCCATCATTTCACAGCAAATAGATGGGGAAAAAGAGGAAATAGTGTCAGATTTCACTTTCTTGGGCTCTAAAATCACTGTGGAGGTGACTGCAGCCATGAAATTAAAAGATGCTTGCTCCTTTGAAGAAAAGCTATGACAAAACTAGACAGTGTATTAAAAAGCACAGACATCATTTTGCCAACAAAGGTCCATATAGTTAAAGCAATGGATTTTCCAGTAGTCATGTATGGATGGGAGAGTTGGGCCATAAAGAAGACTGAGCACCAAAGAATTGATGCTTTTCAACTGTGGTGCTGGAGAAGACTCTTGAGAGTCCCTTGGACAGCAATGAGATCAAACCAAATCCTAAAGGAAATCAACCCTGAATATTCACTAGAAGGACTGATGCTGAAGCTCCAATACTTTGGCCACCTGATGTGAAGAACTAACTCACTGGCAAAGACCCTGATGCTGGGAAAGACTGAGGGCAGGAGGAGAAGGAGGCGAGAGAGGATGAGATGTTTGGATGGCATCACTGACTCAGTGGACATGAGTTTGAGTACACTCAGGGAGATAGTGAAGGGCAGGGAAGCCTGGCATGCTGCAGTTCATGGGGTCGTAAAGAGTTGGACATGACTGAGCAACTGAACAACAACAATCAAATGGGTCATATATATAGAATATATTTCTTACTGTAGGATAAGGTGAAGTAATGAAATGAAAGTCAATCAGTCGTGTCCAACTCTTTGCAACCCCATGGACTGTAGCCCACCAGGCTCCTCTGTCCATGGAATTCTCCAGGCAAGAATACTAGAGCGTGTAGCCATTTCCTTCTCAAGGGGATATTTCTCAACCCAAGGATCAAACCTAAGTCTCCTACATTGGAGGTGGATTTTTTACTGTCTGAACCACCAGGGAAGTCCAAGAATACTGGAGTGGCTTGCCATTCCCTTCTCCAGGGGATCTTCCTGACTCAGGGATCCATCTGGGATCTTTTGCAATGTTAAAAAGCCTCTGCTATCCTCAGGGAAACATGACTTCAGAGAGCTGAGGGATGTAACTTACAAAATAAAGATAATAAACTGACCAATAACTGTGTGAGGAAAAATTGCTAGAACAGATCATCCAAATAAGCATAACAAATATTCCTTAATAGAAAATGGAGGATTTGGGGAGTGTTAATGCAGTACCAAGAAGAAAGATAACAAGGTGAAATATGAGTTGTGAAAAATATGATAGGTGTATAAAGAGCATCAATTTGTAAAACAAATTAGTGAGCCAAAATATCAGATTAAGAAACTTTCCTGGAGGGCAGCAGGAAAAGATAATGATGAGACATGTAAAAAAAATAAAGACTTCTGGAGATTAGAAATAGAAGCAAAAATCTATGGATAATAGAAGTACTAGAAGGGTATGTTTTAAAATATAGATGATGAAATATATGATGAAATAAGGAAAATAAATTTGTCCAATTTAAACAAAGATGATAATTGAAAAGATGTCTTTGTAGAGCACAAAATAATAGATAAAGCCTATACCTAAACATGAATTAGCCATAGGTATATATAGGTATCCATATTCGTGTTGAGGTTTGACAGAAAACAACAAAATTCTGTAAAGCAGTTATCCAATTGAAAAATAAATTTTTAAAATGTAAAAAATAACCTATAACTAGATATATTTTAGTATAATAACATCCAAAAGAATAAAATCTTCCAAAAATGAAGTAGCAAGATATTTAAAAGAAACAAAAATTATACCGAAAAGAAAGAAGCAATAAGACAATGTTATTTGTAAGCTGTAGGAACAAAATGTTTGTGATTGTAAAATTTTATATTTGCCAGTATGTAATTTAAATCTGATGAGAAAAAAATCCTTGGACTTAATAGACCTCATGAGCTTTGCAAAAGTCTGACTTCAAACCCTTCTAAGGGAAAGTACTTAAGCAAGAATAGAGTTAAACCCATGAGGATAATTGAAGATACTGGGAAGTAAATATAGTCAAGTCATTTTTTAAAAAAGTATTGCTGTCTTTACAAGTAAAGACAACATAAGTAAAAATCCTTATGTATTTACTTATGGGCTTCCCTGGTGGCTCAGCAGTAAAGAACCCCCTACCAATGCAGGAGACTGGAGTTTGATCCCTGGGTCAGGAAGATCCCCTGGAGGAGGAAATGGCAACCCACTCCAGTATTATTGCTTGGGAAATCCTGTAGACAAAGAAGCCCGGTGGGTTACAGTCCATGGGGTCGCAAAAGAGACACAACTTAGAGACTAAACCAAAAAAGTAAAAATATATCTAAAACAAGCTGGAGCTAAAATTCCAGAAAAATCAACAAGAGATTTAATGATGCATGGGAGAGTACTTATCTTTTGAAGGGAATCAATATGTTCAAGGAATCAATATAAAATGAATAGTTTTTTTTAGAAAACTACAACTCAGCAAAAATAACCACAGTGGAGACAGAGTCTAAACACTCATTTTCCATTGAAGAAATAAAAACAGTAGTTAATGAGATCCAAAAGCACTAGACCCAAAAGACTTCATAGGCAAATTCTACCAGTATATAACATGATAAGAAAACCTGGCAAAGATTGCTCCATTAAAAATACAGGCTAATTCCATTTATAAATAATGCTGCACAATTCTAATGTAAATTATATATTAGTAATCATTAGACTGAAGCATCACATTAAAGCATGGTAAATATTAGTAAGTAGGGTCAACTCAAGGAGTATAAGTTGTTTCAACATTAGGAAATTGTTAATATAATTCATCATTATAATCAAGTAAAAGAGAAAGATTAATCATATTAATCTTCATAGACACAGGAAAGGCAGTTGACAAGATTAAATATCCATTTTTAACATAATATCCACTCATTTAATAGGAATAAATGGAGATCCATTCATCTAATAGAAATAAAATAGGAATTGATGGAGATGTTTTAAAATATGATTTAATCTACCTACCTACCTCAGTCAGTTCAGTTCAGTCACTCAGTCATGTCTGACTCTTTGCAACCCCACGGACTGCAGTACACCAGGCTTCCTTGTCCATCACCAACTCCTGCAGCTTGCTCAAACTCAGGTCCATTGAGTCTGTGATGCCATCCAACCATCTCATCCTCTGTCGTCCCTTTCTCCTCCTGCCTTCATTCATTCCCAGCATCAGAGTCTTTTCAAATGAGTCAGTTTTACACATCAGGTGGCCAAAGTATTGCAGTTTCAGCTTCAGCATCAGTCCTTCCAATAAATATTCAGGACTGATTTCCCCTAGGATTGACTGGTTGGATCTCCTGGCTGTCCAAGAGACTCTCAAGAGTCTTCTCCAACACCACAGTTCAAAAGCATCAATTCTTCAGCACTCAGCTTTCTTTATTGTCCAACTCACATCCATACATGACTACTGGAAAAACCATTGCTTTGACTAGACAGATCTTTGTTGGCAAAATAATGTCGCTGCTTTTTAATATGTTGCCTATTTTGATCATGACTTTTCTTCCAAGGAGCAAGCCTCTTTTAATTTCAAAGCTGCAGTCACCATCTGCAGTGATTTTGGAGCCCCCCCAAATAAAGTCTGTCACCATTTCCATTGTTGCCCCATCTATTCCCCATGAAGTGATGGGACCTGATGCCATGATCTTAGTTTTCAGAATGTTGAGATTTAAGCCAACTTTTTCACTCTCCTCTTTCACCTTCATCAAGAGGCTCTTGAGTTCTTCACTTTCTGCCATAAGGGTGGTGTCATCTGCATATCTGAGGTTATTGATATTTCTTCCGGCAATCTTGATTCCAGCTTGTGCTTCATCCAGCCCAGCATTTTTCATGATGTACTCTGCTTATAAGTTAAATAAGCAGGGTGACAATATACTGCCTTCATATACTCCTTTCCCAATTTGGAACCAGTCTGTTGTTCCATGTCCAGTTCTAACTGTTGCTTCTTGACCTGCATACAGATTTCTCAGGAGGCAGGTAAGGTGGTCTGGTATTCCCATCTCTTTAAAAGAAGTTTCCACAGTCTGTTGTGATCCACACAGTCAAATGATTTGGCGTAGTCAATAAAGCAGAAGTAGATGTTTTTCTGGAACTCTTCTGCTTTTTTGATGATCCAACGGATGTTGGCAATTTGATCTCTGGTTCGTCTCCCTTTTCTAAATCCAGCTTGAACATCTGAAGTTCACGGTTCACGTATTGTTGAAGCCTGGCGTGGAGAATTTTGAGCATTACTTTGCTAGCGTGTGAGATGAGTGCAATTGTGCAGTAGTTTGAACATTCTTTGGCATTGCCTTTCTTTGTGATTGGAATGAAAACTTACCTATTCCAGTCCTGTGGCCACTGCTGAGTATTCCAAATTTACTGGCATATTGAGTGCAACACTTTGACAGCATCATCTTTTAGGATTTGAAAATAGCTCAACTGGAACTCCATCACCTCCACTAGCTTTGTTCATAGTGATGCTTCCTAAGGCCCACTTGACTTCGCATTCCAGGATGTCTGGCTCTAGGTAAGTGATCATACCATCGTGATTATCTGGGTCATGAAGATCTTTTTTGTATAGTTCTTCTGTGTATTCTTGCTACCTCTTCTTAATATCTTCTGCTTCTGTTAGGTCATACCATTTCTGTCCTTTATTTTGCCCATCTTTGCACCTCTCACCTACATACCTACATACATGTATATCCATCAAAAAGCTGGTATCTTACTTAATAGGGAAACACTAGAGGCTATCCTATAAAAGTCAGGAAAAGAAAACCCTAGCCACTAATCCCCCTGCTTTTAAACATTATAATGAAGTTACTGACCAATGCTTTTTGGCAGGAAGTATATATTATGGACTGAATATATGTGTCTACCCAAAATTCAAATATTGAAACTTTAATCCTCAATGTGATAAGCTAAAGATGGAACTTTTGGGAGGTAATTAAATTATGAGGTAATTAAATCCTCTCATAACAGGATTAAAATTCTTTTAAGAAGAACAAGAGAGCTTGCTTCCTTGCTCCCTCCACCATGCTTGGACACAACTAGGAAGAGGGCCTTCACTAGGAGCCAAACTGGCAGACACCTTCATCTTGGACTTCCCAGTGTCCAGAACAGTGAGAAAAAAGTGTCAATTGTTAAGCCCCCAGTTTACTGCATCTTGTTTCAACAATGTGACCTGACTAAAAGAGTTATGTATAGTATGCTACCTCTTATTTAATAAAGTGGGTGGATACATAATTTTTAAATCATTAAGTACAAAGGAATGGAGGGAACAGAATGGAGGTATAGAGTCAAAAGCTAGACTTACATAAATGTAGCCAAGTGATCTTTGATAAACAAACAGAGAAAGAAACAAACAAAAAGAGGAAGGGTGCTCTTTTCTAAAAATGGTGCTAGAATAACTGGATTTCCATATGCAAAAAGATGAATCTGAGCATAATCCATACTTCCCTTCACATAAATTAACTAAGCAAAGTTTTAGCATACAGTCAAGCCATTGCTCTATGTGTGTACACACACACATATGTATATATCTCACATTTTCTTTATCCATTTACCTATTAATGGACACTTTGGTCACTTCCATGTCTTAGTTATTGTAAATAATGTTGCAGTGAATATGGGAATGCAGGTATCTTTTGGGGATAGTGATGTTTTTCCTTCAAATATTTACCTATAAGTATAATTGCTGCATCATATTGTAGTTCCTTAGGCTTTCCAGTTGGCTCAGCAGTAACGAACCCGCCTTCCAAGCAGAAGATGTGGGTTCAATCTCTGGGTCAGGAAGATTCCCCCATAGAAGAAAATGGCAAGCCACTCCAGTATTCTTGCCAGCAAAATCCCATGGAGAATGGAGCCTGGTGGGCACAGTTCTTGGGATCACAAAAGAGTCTGACACAACTTAGTGATTAAACAACAATATAATGGTAGTTCCTTATGTCAGTCTTCTATTACTTAGTTTTTAAAATCAAATAAAATGAAAGAATGTATGCGTATATCCAGATAGTGGCATTACCACACATAGAAACAGAGCTCCATATGACTTTAAAACAGTAATTTGACTATATAGTTCTAGTGAATAATTTATAAGGATAAAATAACTAAAAATCTTTCACTGTTTTAATAATCATATTGCTGGTGGTAGAGGTATTGTTCTTCTGATACTGTTTGTGTAATATGGGATCCAAAATAGTCATTAATTTGATACACTGTTTCTATCAAGGTCAGTGTTATTGGTAACTGGGATTCTCCTAGTAGGACAGAGAACATATAGATATAAATATTAAAAAAGACAGTGAAAAACATAAAACAAAAATTTTTTTCATTCTGAATTTGAATAATGAGAATTGCATATCTGCAGATTTATCTATGGAAAATATTAAAAATAATTACCACCAAGTAATAATTAATGTGCATCCCTAACACCCAGATTATGGCCTTGAAATACCATTTTACTCTATAAAGAGAAGCAGGATTCCTTACAGAAATGACTGATTCAAATTTAAAGCAAGCAAGGCACATGGTAAGTGTGAATATCACAACAAAAGGAAGCCAACAAAAACTACTAGAACTGTGTCAAAACGACTTAGGAGCCAAATGAAAGAGTTTAGAAATGGAACAATTTGAGCACCAATAATGAAAACAATTTCAGTGGGTAGAAACACATCAAATATATTTAAATCCATGAGTTCATGATGACTCTTTTTTTAGAAAAAACATAAAAAGGAATGAATAAAAAGGAAATGATTGCTGTTTGAGGAGGTAAGATATTATGGTTAATATTATGTATCAACTTGAATGGGCCTTGAGGTGCCTGGATATTTCATCAAACATTATTCTAGATATGTCTCTGATGGTGTTTTGGGTGAGATTAACATTGGGATTCGTAGACTGTTAAAGAAGATTGTCCTTCCCAATTGCTGTTCAGTCACTAAGCTGTGTCCGACTCTTTGCAACCCCGTGGACTACAGCATGCCAGGCTTCCCTGTCCTTCACCATCTCCCAGTGCTTACTCAAACTCATGTCCATCAAGTCGGCGATGCCATCCAACCATCTCGTCTTCTGTCGTCCGCTTCTCCTGCCTTCAAACTTTCCCAGCATCAAGGCCTTTTCTAATGAGTCAGTTCTTCACATCAGGTGGCCAAAGTATTGGAGGTGCAGCATCCGTCCTTCCAATGAATATTCAGGACTGATTTCCTTTAGGATGGACTGGTTGGATCCCCTTGCAGTCCAAGGGACTCTCTAGAGTCTGCTCCACCACAGTTCAGAAGCATCAATTCTTCGGTACTCAGCCTTCTTTATGGTCCAGCTCTTACATCCATGCATGACTACTGGACAAACCATAGCTTTGACTAAACCGACCTTTGTCAGCAGAGTAATGTCTCTGCTTCTAATTACGCTTTCTAGGTTTGTCATAGCTTTTCTTCCAAGGAACAAGCGTCTTTTAATTTCCTGGCTGGAGTCACCATCTGCAGTGATTTTTGAGCCCAAGAAATTAAAGTCTGTCACTGTTTCCATTGTTTCCTAATGTGGGTGGTCCTCATGTAATTAGCTGAAGGCCTGTATAGAACAAAAAGACTGACCCTCCCATGGATAAAAATAAACTTCACCTGCCTGGCTGCTGACTTGGGATGTCAGGCTTCTCCTGCCCTTCTGTTGAAGCTCACACCATAAGCTCTCCTGATCCTCAAGCTTCAGACTCAAACTAGAACCCCTCTGGCTCTCTCTCAGGTGTCAGAGCTTGTCAACTACAGATCTTGGGATTTAGCTGCCATAGTCATGTGGCATTTCCTTAAAAGAAATCTCTTACACACACATATATTAATAATACATGGTCTATTGGTTCTGTTTCTCTGAAGAGCTTTGACACCAGGGAATCATTTCATTAAAAAAAAAAAAAGTGTACCTAAAAAGAAGACATTTATTCTGTCTTTCTATATGAATAATATCACTGGATAACCAAATAGTAGATGAGAAGTTTGTTTCACTTTATGGCAGAACTCCAGCTAAACATGAAGGAATTAATGATATAAGTAAGTATCATTTCACAGCCCCTAAAATACTTAATGGATCAAGGAACTGGTCACCAGACAGAGAGAGAGAAGAATCATGTAGTATATGCCTCTTGATTGAAGAATAAAATACTACCTTTGAAGAAGTCTTAGCAAGACTCTATGTCCGAACGTCAATTTACAGAGAACAGACTGATCAGAGAAACACAGTAAATGGTATCATAGGGACACAATCTATAAAATACCAACTATCATAAAATCTGCAGAACAAACAATATAGCTTTATTAACAAATGAAGAAATGGCACCAAAAAAACCTATGTAAAAGGAACCTGTAGATTGAAAATGTTTTTAAAGAAAAAATTGGAATAGATAGACCTTATTTGTATTCTAGTTCAAAAAATAATTCTGAAAATAAATGATGACCTGTAAGTTTAAACTCTGTATTTTGCTGATATAATAATTGTATTTATTTTTGAGATTCCTTATCTTTTACTTACTAAAGTATTTATAGATAAAATAATTATTTCAGATTTTGCTTCAAAATAATGCAAGAAGAGGAAAAAATGAGTATGGGGGACTGTATAGATGAAAAACATTAGTCTTTAGCAGACAATTATAACGTTGGTGGTGAGTCCATGGCACTTCATATTTTTTTTCCTATGTGCTTTCAGTATGTTTTAAAATTTGCATTTATTTATATTATTAATGCATGGTAAAGAACAAGTATTCTCTGGGCTATTTTTAAAAATAAGTCAGCGATTTGTCCAGCAATTTAAAAAAATATGTACTTGTATAAGTGAAAGGGAATAGTGCAAAAACAGGGATAGAAGCCAAACTTCTTTGATTTGTAGATTTAGTGTTGGAGCCACAAAAATATTTTACATGATTATAAAATAAAATTCAAACAAAAAGAAATAATTAAAAATCTAAAAATGAAACAAATGAAGCTAACTCAGTCTCCAGTTGGTGGCATAATCATACAGAGAAGAGCTATTCCAAATGACTCTAAGGCATAGTAATTTCATTTTACATTCTCAGTGGGAAATAATCTACAAATAAACCATTTTTGGTAATCATATTTTTGGTGGTAGTAGTGGTATTATCATTCTAAAACTGGTGTATTTGTAATCCAAGACAGAGTAAATGAGTAATTATTTTTTTGTCACTGAGAACTGAGATTTTCAGCTTGTGAGAAAACAGATACTGATGGAAATTTGATAACGGTAAATCATATCCAGTAGTTTGGAATATGTATTTTATATTCTAAAAATACATATCTTTCTCTGCTCTAACCATGAAAAGTCCTAGAAACAGTAAGTACCAACAATGTATTCCTATTGTTGCTGTAACAAATTTACCACAAACTTAGTAGCTTAAAATAACACAGGTTTATTCTCTTATATTTGTAGAAGTCAGAAGTCCAAAATCCTAAACCAAATTCTTGTCAGAGTGGTCAGAGTTGGTCAGAATGGTTCTTTCCAGAGACTCTAGGAAAGGAACCATTTCCGTGTTCCCAACTATTTTTAGAGGCTGCCTGTATAACTTCATGACCCAGATAACCACAATGGTGTGATTACTCACCTAGAGCCAGACATCCTGGAATGCGAAGTCAAGGGGGCCTTAGGAAGCATCACTACGAGCAAAGCTAGTGGAGGTGATGGAATTCCAGTTGAGCTATTTCAAATCCTAAAAGACGAGGCTGTGAAAGAGCTGCACGCAATATGCCAGTAAATTTGGAGAACTCAGCAGTGGCCACAGGACTGGAAAAGGTCAGTTTTCATTCCAATCACAAAGAAAGGCAATGCCAAAGAATGTTCAAACTACTGCACAATTGCACTCATCTCACATGCTAGCAAAGTAATGCTCAAAATTCTCCACGCCAGGCTTCAACAATACGTGAACCGTGAACTTCAGATGTTCAAGCTGGATTTAGAAAAGGGAGACGAACCAGAGATCAAATTGCCAACATCCGTTGGATCATCAAAAAAGCAGAAGAGTTCCAGAAAAACATCTACTTCTGCTTTATTGACTACGCCAAATCATTTGACTGTGTGGATCACAACAGACTGTGGAAAATTCTTTTAAAGAGATGGGAATACCAGACCACTTTACCTGCCTCCTGAGAAATCTGTATGCAGGTCAAGAAGCAACAGTTAGAACTGGACATGGAACAACAGACTGGTTCCAAATTGGGAAAGGAGTATATGAAGGCAGTATATTGTCACCCTGCTTATTTAACTTATAAGCAGAGTACATCATGAAAAATGCTGGGCTGGATGAAGCACAAGCTGGAATCAAGATTGCCAGAAGAAATATCAATAACCTCAGATATGCAGATGACACCACCCTTATGGCAGAAAGTGAAGAACTAAAGAGCCTCTTGATGAAGGTGAAAGAGGAGAGTGAAAAAGTTGGCTTAAATCTCAACATTCTGAAAACTAAGATTATGGCATCAGGTCCCACAACTTCATGGGGAATAGATGGGGCAACAATGGAAATGGTGACAGACTTTTTTTGGGGGGGCTCCAAAATCACTGCAGATGGTGACTGCAGCTTTGAAATTAAAAGAGGCTTGCTCCTTGGAAGAAAAGCTATGACCGACCTGGACAGCATATTAAAAAGCTGAGACATTACTTTGCCAACAAAGGTCCATCTAGTAAAAGCTATGGTTTTTAAGGTAGTCATGTATGAATGTTAGAGTTGGACAATAAAGAAAGCTGAGTGCTGAAGAATTGATGCTTTTGAACTGTGGTGTTGGTGAAGACTCTTGAGAGTCCCTTGGATTGCAAGGAGACCCAACCAGTCCATCCTAAACGATATCAGTCCCGAATATTCATTGGAAGGAGTGATGTTGAAGCTGAAGCTCTAATACTTTGGCCACCTGATGCGAAGAACTGACTCACTGGAAAAGACTCTGATGCTGGGAAAGATTGAAGGCACGAGGAGAAGGGGATAACAGAGGATGAGACTGTTGGATGGTATCACCAACTCGATGGACATGAGTTTGAGTAAGATCCAGGTGTTGGTGATGGACAGGGAAGCCTGGCGTGCTGCAGTCCATGGGGTCGCAAAGAGTCAAACACACCTGAGTGACTGAACTGAACTGCAATACTAGGTTTGGAGGTTCTTTTTTACATCATTCCAACCTTTAACTTTTATGATCGCAACTCCTACAACTGATTCTGATCATCTTGCCTCCTCTTATAAAGACCTTTATGATTACATTGAATCTAACTGCATAATTTAGGATAATATCTTCATCTCAAGATCCTTAATCACGTCTGCAAAGTTCCTCTTAGGACATAAGAGAATATAGTTGCAGGTCCTGGGGATTAGGGTATGAACATATTTTTGGCAATCCATTATTAAGCCAATGCTAATATTCCCTCTATCCCCTAAAGATTCATATCTCTCCCATATACAAAACTACATTTATTCCAACCCCAGAATTACTAAAAATCTCCACCCATTACAGCAGCAACCTAAATCCAAAATCACATCTAAAGTCTCCTTGGGCTTCCCTGGTGGCTCAGACAGTAGAGAGTCTGCCTGCAGTGCGGGTGGGAGACCCATGTTGGATTCCTGGAAAGGGAAGACCCCCTGGAGAAGGAAATGGCAACCCACTCCAATATTCTTGCCTGAAAAATCCCAAGCAAAAAAGTCTCATCAGTTCAAGTTAAATATCTCATCTAAATTAGGCATGGCTGAGGTACTAGGAATTTTGTGGCAAAATCCCTCTCCCCTTGTGAGCCTGTGAAACTCAGGAACAAGTTATTCTCTCCCCAAATACAGTAGTGTTACAGGCATTAGGTAATAGTCATAGATAGTCCTATTTAAAAGGGGAGAAAATTAAAGAAAGGAAGGGCATCATTGGCCCCAAGCAATTTTGAAATCCAACTGGGCAAAATCCTTTAGTTTTCAAGTCCTGGAAATAATCCTCTGCTGCCCACGGCTCCACCCTCCAAACTTACAGCTTTTCCCTAAGGTCATCCTTCCTTCCTCATGAAGGGGTGCACAGGTGCACATGTTTGCAAATGAGTAATTTTATTGCCCTGTTTCCTGCTTGTGGAACTTCGAGAATTTTCAGCTTTCTTTCATTTTATCCTCTTGCTATCCCTTTCAGTCCAAGTTTGCAATGTCTTTGGGCTTAACATTCTCAAAAAATGTGTGCATCTGTCATGTATTTCACAATGATTCACTATGTTAGACAAAAATGACTGTATCAGTAAGCCTCACTAATACTCTTCCCTGGTGGCTTAGCGGTGAAGAATACACCTGCAATGCAGGATCAATGCAGGTTCAATCCCTGGGTCAGGAAGATCCCCGGGAGGAGGAAATGGCAACCCACTCCAGTATTCTTGCCTAGGAAATCCCATGGACAGATGGAGACTAGCAGGCTACAGTCGTGGGGTCACAAAGAGCCATACATGACTGAGCACCTAACACGATGAGTCGGATCCAACTGAGCGACAAAAAAGTAACAGTACTCAGATTGTAGTCTTGAAACGATTTCACACCAAAAGGCCCCAGATTCATTGTAGAAATGGCTAATGGTTTGGGATAGGAAAGTTTATGAGATTAACACATCAGAAAGCTTATCATACCAAGAAGCAGAGAAGTTACAAAAGCCTACTACATTTAAACCAAAAGGATTGAGAAGCCAACCTGCTCTAAAGTGGGAATATTGAGCATCAATAGGATAGTAATAGAAATGAGTTGAAATACATAAAATGTGTTTAAATCAATGAGTTTATGATTACAAAATGAATGAGCAAATGAATGAAAGAAATAAAAGCAAACAAAACAATACAAAGTATAAATTTCATTGGTCCTTTTAAGCCGATGCTATTGATAAATTTCATTCTGAAAACTGGTTAAGTGAAAGAATAAATATTCTATTTTCCCCACATGATCAGTATCTCAGTTAACAGGCTTTACAAAACAGACACTATTAGACACTGTATCTCCAAGTGAAAGGACATACTATCGTTTCTAAATTCTTTTTTTATAATTGTACTTGGATATAATCCAAACTCCAGCTCTATCAATGTATATAAAACAGGAGGTTGAGAAAAACATATTAAGAATACCACAGGAAGTAACCATCAAAATCTAAACTAAAGTCTATGGGCCAGAGGACTTAGTTATTGCAATTAAGAAATGAGGGAGAGAAACAGGAGGGACTGATACTGCTGATATATTTTAATATGTGGTTTTCACAGCTGGAGTTCCTATTAAAATGCAGATTCAGATTTGGTTGGTCTCCTGTGGAGCCTAAGATTCTGCTTTTCTACCTAACTTCTTTCTGCTGCTGAAGCTGCTACAACATGGAGGAGCATGGCTAAAAGTGTGAAAGACTTATAACCAGTCAAATGTGAGCACATGATTTAGATTCTGATTCAAACAAACATATTGTCAAGAAAAAAATTATAGACAATTAAGAAAAAGTGAACTCTTGAATATCTGGTTATGTAAAATAATTATTTTTTTAGCTTTTGATAATAGAATCATGGTTAAGATATTGAGTTCTTATTTTTTAGAAATATAGTCTAAAATCTCATGGGTAAAATAACATGACAGCTTGAACTTGCTTCAAAATAACTTTGGTGGTTGCAGGGTGGGGGGCATGAGGATGATAGAGATGAAATAATGACAGTGTGTTGCTAGTACAAGAAGGAGGTTGGTGGTATATTGGTTTTATTATTTTCTCTGTTTTTAACTTGATGGAAATTTTATAAAATAAAAAACATTCTACAAAAATCACTAGGGATAAATGAGTACAGTTCAGTGGCTCAGTTGTGTCTGACTCTTTGCATACCCATGGGCTGCAGCAAGCCAGGCCTCCCTGTCCATCACCAACTCCCAGAGCTTGTTTAAACTCATGTCCATTGAGTCAGTGATGCCAACCAACCATCTCATCATCTGTCATCCCCTTCTCCTCGTGCCTTCAATCTTTCCCAGCATCAGGGTCTTTTCAAATGAGTCAGTTCTTTGCATCAGGCGGCCAAAGTATTGGAGTTTCAGCTTCAGCATCAATCCTTCCAATGAATATTCAGGACTGATTTCCTTTAGGATTGACTGGTTTGATCTCCTGGCAGTCCAAGGGACTCTCACGAGTCTTCTCCAAAACCATGGTTCAAAAGCATCAATTCTTCAGTGCTCAGCTTTTATTATAGTCCAACTCTCACATCCATACATGACTACTGGAAAAAACATAGCTTTGACCAGACAGAGTTTGCTGGCAGAGTACTGTCTCTACTCTTTAATATTCTGCCCAGGTCAGACATAACTTTTATTCCAGGAAGCAAGCATCTTTTAATTTCATGGCTGCAGTCACCATCTGCAGTAATTTTGGAGTCGCCCAAAATAAAGTCTCTCACTGTTTCCATTGTTTCCCCATCTATTTGTCATGAAGTGATGGGACCAGATACCATGATCATAGTTTTTTGAACATTGAGTTTTAAGCCTACTTTTTGACTCTCCTCTTTCACCTTTGTCAAGAGGCTCTTTAGTTCTTTTTCACTTTCTGCCATAAGGGTGGTGTCATCTGTATATCTGAGGTTATTGATATTTCTCCCGGCAATCTTGATTCCAGCTTGTGCTTCCTCCAGCCCAGAATTTCACATGATGTACTCTGCATATAAGTTAAATAAGCAGGGTGACAATATACTGCCTTGACATACTCCTTTCCCAATTTGGAACCAGTCTGTTGTTCCATGTCCAGTTCTAACTGTTGCCTCTTGACCTGCATACAGATTTCTCAGGAGGCAGGTAAGGTGGTCTGGTATTCCCATCTCTTTAAGAATTTTCCACTGTTGTGATCCACACAGTCAAATGATTTGGCGTAGTCAATAAAGCAGAAGTAGATGTTTTTCTGGTAACTTTTCTGCTTTTTCGATGATTCAACGGACATTGGCCATTTGATATCTGGTTCCTTTGCCGTATCTAAATCCAGCTTGAACAACTGGAAGTTCACGGTTCACATACTGTTGAAGCCTTGCTTGGAGAATTTTGAGCATTACTTTGCTAGCATATGAGATGAGTGAAATTGTGTGGTAGTTTGAACATTCTTAGCACTGTCTTTCTTTGGGATTGGAATGAAAACTGACCTTTTCTAGTCCTGTGGCCACTGCTGAGTATTCCAAGTTTGCTGGCATATTGAGTGGAACACTATAATAGCATCATCTTTTAGGATTTGAAATAGCTCAACTGGAATTCCATCACCTCCACTAGGTTTGTTCGTAGTGATGCTTCCTAAGGCCCACTTGACTTCACATTCCAGGATGTCTGGCTCTAGGTGAGTGATCACACCATCATAGTTATCTGGGTCATGAAGAACTTTTTTGTATAGTTCTTCTGTGTATTCTTGCCACCTCTTCTTAATATCTTCTGCTTCTGTTAGGTCCATACCATTTTTGTCCTTTATTGTGCCTATCTGTGCATGAACTATTTATTCCCTGGTATCTCTAATTTTCTTGAGGAGATCTCCAGTATTTCCCATTCTATTGTTTTCCTCTATTTCTTTGCACTGATGATTGAGGAAGCCTTTCTTATCTCTCCTGGCTATTCTCTGGAACTCTGCATTCAAATGGGTATATCTTTCCTTTTCTCCTCTGCCTTTAGCTTCTCTTCTTTTCTCAGCTATTTGTAAGGCCTCCTCAGACAACCATTTTGCCTTTTGCATTTCTTCTTCTTGGAGATGGTCTTGATCACTGCCTCCTATACAATGTCAAATCTCTATCCACAGTTCTTCAGGCACTCTGTTTATCAAATCTAATCCCTTGAATCTATTTGTTACTTCCACTGTATAATTGTAAGGGATTTGATTTAGTTCATACCTCAATGGTCTAGTGGTTTTCCCTAGTCTCTTCAATTTTAGTCTGAATTTGGCAATAACTTGTTTATGATCTGAGCCACAGTCAGCTCCCAGTCTTGCTTTGCTGACTGTATAGAGCTTCTCCATCTTTGGCTGCAAAGAATATAATCAATCTGATTTCAGTATTGATCATCTGGTGATGTCCATGTATAGAGTCTTCTCTTGTGTTGTTGGAAGAGGGTGTTTGCTATGACCCTTGGCCAAACTCTGTTAGCTTTTGCCCTGCTTCACTCTGTACTCCAAGGCCAAATTTGCCTGTTACTCCAGGTATCTCTTGACTTCCTACTTTTGCATTTCAGTTCCCTATAACAAAAAGGACATCTTTTGGGGGTGTTAGTTCTATAAGATCTTGTAGGTCTTCATAGGACCATTCAACATCAGCTTCTTCAGCATTACTAGTTGGGGCATAGACTTGGATTACTGTGATATTGAATGGTTTGCCTTGGAAATGTATAGAAATCATTCTGTCCGTTTCGAGATTGCACCCAAGTACTGCATTTCAGATTCTTTTGTTGACTATGAGGGCTTTTCCATTTCTTCTAAGGGATTCTTGCCCACAGTAGCAGATATATAATGGTCATGAGTTAAATTCGCCCTTTCTTGTCCATTTTAGTTCACTGACTCCTAAAACGTCGATATTCATTCTTGCCATCTCCTGTTTGACCACTTCCAATTTACCTTGATTCATGGACCTAACATTCCAGGTTCCTAGGCAATACTGTTTTTTACAGCATCAGAATTTACTTCCATTGCAAGTCACATCTACAACTGGTCGCTAGTTTTGCTTTGGCTCTGCCCAATATGCTACTGCAGAAGAGTGGAGAAATTACTCCAGAAAGAATGAAGAGACGGGATAAGTAAATTTAAGTATTATTTGTATGTTAAGGCAAGCACCATAGAAACAGATAACCAAGTTAGTAAATAATTTTTTAAAAGAAGGCATAACTTAAATTTTAAGCCAGCAAAAGAAAACCTGATCTATCCGTTGGAAAATAAGAAAGAAAAAAAGTAAACCAATACAAGTTATTAAATAATAATATGAAAAGAAATCCTAATGTAACACCAGTAAACAAACTCACCAATTAGAGTCAGAGTCTCAATTTGGAAAAAAAAAAAAATTCTTCTATAAGAAACACATTTAAAGGAAAAGGAATCAAAAGGAATCTAAAATTAAATAATTTAAAAGCCACACGAAAATGTATGGACCAGAAGTTGTGATAGCTATCTTAAATTCTGTCAAAATAAAATCATCAAAAATTATTGCAACTCAGTATATATCTTTGATGTTGGTGAAAACAGTAAAGAATATACTCCTAAATTAGCTTCAAATTATATAAAGTGACAATTGACAGAAAATGAAGACTTTAGCATACCTCTTTTAGAAATTAATAAAGCAGATAAAGAATAAGTTAATGTACAGATTTCTTAATATTTTCTTGATTTTATTGTATAATACAATTTATATGCTTGAGTTGTTAGCTATGCAGAAAAATTTACACACAAGGGTGAGAATATTATCCTCTGTGAGGGCATATGGAACATTTGCACTTACATTTCTTCTGCAAATTAAATGTAAAAAAAATCTAAAGAATCAACATCTTACAGATGTTTTCTGCTCATAATGTAATAAACTAGAAAATAATAAGGAAAACATTGCTAAAATTAAAATTCTAGAAAACAATATATTACTTCATATTCCTTAGAATAATTAGAAATGTAAAGGGATATTGTAAAGTAAAAATTAAACACTGCATGTCAGCATTAACAATATTTAGGACTAGCACAATATTTACAGGCAAATTTTGAGGGCAGGAGGAGCAGGGAGTGACAGAGCATGAGAGGGTTGGATTGCATCACTCACTCAATGAGCATGAGTTTGAGCAAACTCCAGGAGACAGTGAAGGACAGGGAAGCCTGGTGTGCTGCAATCCATGGGGTTGCAAAGAGCCAGACATTACTTAGTTATCGAACAACAACATAGCTTTAAATACATGTATCAGAAAGCAAGAAAGGTTGGGAACAAATGAGCTAAGCATTAATTTCAAGTAGTTGTGGAAAAAGACAATTGATCTAACCCACAGAAATTTAAATAATAGTAATAATGGTAAGGAGAGAACACATTTCCCATTTGGAGAACAAAGAAAGTAAAACAGAGTGTAAAAGCAGTTACAAAAAATTACAAAGTAAAAAATGAAAAAAAAATGAAGTACTATTATTAAAAAAAAAAACCTAGTGTGTGTAAATTAAAAAAAAAAAAATGATATCAAAACTGATGAATTTTTGGATACCCTAAAAATTAGTGCAAGAAATACAGGACATGAAGAGACAAATGAGCATTAAAAAAATTGACATTATAATCAAAGATACTTTCTCATATGCATTGGACCCACACACCTAAGAGTTAAATTCTACCAAGCTTTCAGCAACCAACTAATTCTTACAAGTTGTTACTGACTGTTGAAAAAAACAAAAGTAAATTTTCTTGGCTTACTCCATGAGGCTAGCATAACTTTTCCAAAACAGGGAAAGAAGATAGAAAAGGAGAAAAAGAAGAAAAAAATCTGGTACATGCTACATGAAACATAGCTGTAAATATCCCCCATATAATGTTAGCTATCTAAATCTCACATTGTATTAAAAGAAAACATCATGATTTAAAGAACTCAAATATAATTTTCATCAGAAAATCCATTAATACATTTCTCCAGATTGGAAAAAAAAAATGTCATTACCTCAATGCTGCTGCTGCTGTTAAGTCGCTTCAGCCGTGTCCGACTCTGCAACCCCATAGACAGCAGCCCACCACGCTCCCCCATCCCTGGGATTCTCCAGGCAAGAGTATTGGAGCGGTGTGCCATTGCCTTCTCTGCATTACCTCAATAGTTTGATATAAAAATGCAGAAACTTCAATACATATTTACAATGTTAATACAGTAACTTTACTGGAGAAACTTTAGATATGGTCCTTTCACATAGGGAACACTACACAGATACACAATTTTACTACTGTTATTTAACAAAGTACTATAGGAAATCATGAGTATTTTAAAGAAGAAAAATAAATAGGAAGCATAAGAATCAGAAGAGGCTTCCCTGCTGGCTCACATGGTAAAGAATTTTCCTGCAATGCAGGAGACCCAGGTTCGGGAACATCCCTTGGAGAAAGGAATGGCAACCCACTTCAGTATTCCTGCCTGGAGAATTCCACAGAGGAGCCTGGAGGGCTATAGTCAATGAGGTTGCAAAGAGTTGGACGTGACTAAGTGACTAAGCACACACATGAGGATCAGAAATTTTCCTCCTGCTTTATTTTCACTTTATAATTATTTTTAAAATGAACAGACTCAGCAAATTTTAAAATGAAAATTCAAGAAGATTAACTATATAGAAGATCAACTTATGAAAATCTAAAGCATTTTTCATGAATACTTATGTGCCATCAAAATCATGTCTAAAAATGTTCACAGAAACTATTCTCAATGGACTCAAATCAACCAATCCAATCATCAATAGGAAGATAGAAAAGCAAATTTTGGCATATTTATGCACTGAAATACTACTCAAAAATGAAAAAGAATGAACCATCATAGATAAATCTCAAGGCATAATGTCAAATAAAAGAATGCAGACACAAAGAGGTACATAAGATTTGGTTCTTCTTGTATAAAATTCAGATAAATGGTACAAGACATGAAAGGAACTTTGGAATCCTACAAAAGATTTCATATGTTGACCTGACTATGTATAAAATAAAAATTTAAACTGTAATATTAAGATTTATGCAACTTATTATATATAATTTATACCCCCATTAAAAAGTAACATAATAACATTTGTCTAATAAACAATAACATGAATATAAATCGAGGAGGGTATTCATAGTACTGTAAATAATACTATAAAATCTAGGAATTAACAAATAATACACAAAACTTTTAAGGTTTTTTTAAATTATAAAAGACATAGACTTGAATATATGGGGAGACAGTCCCTATTCCTGGTTGTAAATGACTTACTAAAGATATCCATGTTCTCAGAATGTTTTGAAGATAATAAATTTTTTCTATAATTCATATGGAAAACCACATGTAAACAAATAGCCAAATAAAAATCTAAAAGTGAAATGCAAAGAAAGGGGTTCTTCATCTATGGAGCTTAGAAGGCACTACTTTGTCCTACCAAGTCAAAAGGCAAACATACTGAAAAACCAACTCTTCTTAGACCTGCAAAACAGGGGAGGGCATAGGCAAACCACTGTCCTCAAGACTGGAGAGGCAGCTAGGCAAGCACAGGGAGTCATGGCTTAACACAACAGAGACTCACAGTGGAAACCACCTCAGAAACCAGTGCTGATGAAAAAACCACAGCTGTAATTGATGAGTTCCTGAAGGTTCTGTGTATACAACTCTGAAAATTAAAGTCTCCAGGGGAACCCAGTCATATGGAGACCCCCACAGTATTTTGAGACTTAACCCCAGGAGTTCTCCCAGGTTTCACAGTAAATATGGGAGAAAAATCCTCTTCCCCTCATGCTTCTAGTAGGAGGAGAGAGAGAAAAAAAATTTCTTGAAGCATGTCAGAGTACTCTGTTCTTCACAGGGCCTGTCCTCAAGGAAAACTAGTTAACTAGGGTCTAACCTGCTAGGTATCTCTGTATCAGAGCCCAACTGAGTTACATGAAGGGAAATACCAAACCCCAATCCACTCTAGCCGTCTTGCCCTACATTTCTGGGGGGTGGGGAGAAAAACCTGAGACACTTGTAAAATTCAGTCTGAATTGTAGGCTCACTAAAACACTAAGACTTAATCATGACTCTGTAACACTCCCCTCTCCCCACATCTTACTATCACATTACTAAAGACCTATTTATACCAATTTCTCTTACCCATTACACAATGTTCAGCTCTCAAGAAAATATAACAAGGCACTGTTGTTGTTATATATGACAGTGAGCCTCCCAGGTCAGTAGGTGTCCAATATGCTACTGGGGGAGAGCGGAGAAATAGCTACAGAAAAAATGAAAAGGCTGAGCCAAAGCTGAAACAACACCCAGTTGTGGATGTGTCTGGTGGTGAAAAGTAAAGTCCGATGCTAGAAAGAACAATATTGCATAGGAACCTGGAATGTTAGATCCATGAATCAAGGTAAATTGGATGTGGTCAAACAGGAGATGGCAAGAGTGAACACTGACATTTTAGGAACTAGCGAACTACAATGGACAGAAATGGGCAAATTTGATTCAGATGACCATTATTATCTACTACTGTGGGCAAGAATCCCTTAGAAAAAATGGAGTAGCCCTCATAGTCAACAAGTGTCCGAAGTGCAGTACTTGGGTACAGTCTCAAAAATGACAGAATGATCTCTGTTCATTTCCAAGGCAAACCATTCAGTATCACAGTAATCCAAGTATATGCCCCAACCACTAATACCGAAGAAGCTGAATTTGAATGGTTCTATGAAGACCTACAAGGTCTTATTGAACTAACACCCAAAAAAGATGTTCTTCTTATCATAGGGGACTGGAATGCAAAAGTAGAAAATCAAGAGATACCTGGAGTAACAGGCATGTTTGGCCTTGGAGTAGAAAATGAAATAGGGCAAAGGCTAACAGAGTTTTGCCAAGAGAATTTTTTGTTATAAGATACACTACTTATGTATATGAAGCAGTATACATATTATATATATTATGTATGTGTTACATATATATTATTACATGAAACAGTATAGAATTATTTGAAAGCAGGCTTACATTAGATTTAAATACATATTGCAAACTCTAGGTAAGCAATTTAAAAATTAAAAAGGAGTATAATCAATATACTAAGAAAAGAGAGAATATGGAATAATAAAATTCTTAGTTAAAACCATGAAATGCTGAAATCAAGTGGAACACAAAAATAGGAAAGTCAGTGATCTAAATGTATACTGAAAGAGAAAGACTGTTAGAGTAGATCAAAAAATAAGAACTATTATACAGTCTACAAGAAATATTAAACATAAAGATATGCTGAAAACACAAATATATATATAGATTAAAATAAATGGATAGAGGAAAATATCCATGCCACCACTTGTCAAAAGAAGCAGGAGTAGTTCTATTAATTTCAGACAGAACAGACTTTGAAGCAAGAAAAATTATCAGAGACAAAGGGAATAGCATAATAATAAAGGAGTCAACCCACTAAGAAGATACTGCAATCCTTAACATGTATGCATCTAACAATAAAGCAAACTATGTGAAGCAAAAATTAGTAGAATTGCCAAGAAAAACAGAGGAATCATCTATTATAGTTGAAGAACTCTTCACTCCTCGCTCAGAAGTGTACAGATTCAGCTGGCAGAAAATCAATGAGGTCATAGTTGAACTCAACAATACCATCAATCAACTCCATATAACTGACATCTATAGACTTTGTCCAACTGCAGCAGAATACATATGTCTCTTAAGCTCACATAGAACATTCTTTAAGCCAGACCACATTCTAGCCTGCATAATACACATCAACACATTTAAAAGAACAGAAATCATAAATGTCTTCTCTCAGACCACCATGAGATTAAACTAGAAATAACAGAATGATAACTGGAAAATCCCACAGTATGTTAAGATTAAACAACATACTTCTAAATAACACATGGGTCAAAGAGGAAATCTCAGGAGAAACTTAGTAACATTTTAAACTAAATGAAAAAGAAAAAATATATAAATATCTGTGAGGTGCAGTGAAAACAGTATTTAGAGGGAAACTTATAGCATGGAATGTGTATTAGAAAAGAAGAAAGACCAAAAGTAGTCATCAAAGTTTTCATCTTAGGAAATTAAAGAAGGAAGAGCAAATTAAGTCCAAAGTAAGCAGAAAAAGAATTAGAAAAGAAATCAATGAAATTAAAAACAGGTAATCAATAGAGAAAAATCAATAAAACCAAAAGCATGTCCTTTGTAAAGATCAATAAAACCAATAAGCCTTTAGGTAGCTAAGGTTAACTAAGGAAAAAGAGAAAATACAAACAACTAATATCAGAAATGAAAGAGGGGCCATAACTACTGATCCTATGGACATTAAAAGGATAATAAATGATCACTATGAACAACTCTGGGGCTTCCCTGGTGGCTCAGATGGTAAAGAATCCACCTGCAATGAAGGAAACACGGATTCAGTCGCTGGGTCAGGAAGAGTCTCTGGAGGAGGAAATGGCAACCCACTCCAATATTCTTGCCTGGAGAATTCCATGGACAGAAGAGTTTGGTGGGCTACAGCCCATGGCGTTGCAAAGAGTCAGACATGACTGAGTGACTTAACATTTTCACTTTCTTTCATAAACAGCTCTATGCACACAAATTAGATAACCTAGATAAAATGGGCCTATTCCTTCAAAGACACAATTTGCTAAAATTCGTACTCTTTCTTCAAACAGAAGAAATAGTATGAATAGACCTATATCCACTTTAAAAATTGAATCAGTAATTAATAGGCATTGAAAATAGAAAAACACTAAGTACAGGTGGGTTCACTGGTGAATTCTAACAGTCAAGGAAGAAATTGTATAATATCAATTCTCTATAGTCTCTTTCAGAAGTTCAAAGTAGAACAAATACTTCCTAACTCATTCTATGACCCTAATACCAAAATTAGACAAACACATTATAGGAAGAGAAAACTACACACCAATATCTTCATGAATAGAGATGTAAAAATTTCCAACAAAGTGTTAGCAAATCGAATCCAGCAGTGTGTAAAAAAGAATTGCATTCCATGTTCAAGTCAAATTTATCCTGGGTATGTACAGCTTTTTCAACATTCAAAAACCATTTAATGTTGTCCATCACAACAACTGACTCACTGGAAATTCCCTGATGCTGGGAAAGATTAAGGGCAGAAGGAGAAAAGGGCATCACAGGATGAGATGGCTGGATGACATCACAAATGCAATGGACATAATTTGGGCAAACTTTGGGAGATGGTGAGGGACACGGAGGCCTGGCATGCTGCAGTCCATGGGACTGCAAAGAGTTGGACATGACTGGGCAACTGAACAACAACAACAATCACATCAACAATCAACAATCACAGGCTAAAGAAGAAAAATCACAAGTGCATATCAATAGATGCAGAAAAAGCATCTGACAAAATCCAACACCCATTCCTAATTAAAAAAAAAAAAAAACAACTCTTAGTTAACTAGGAATAGAGAACAACTTCAACTTGATAAAGAATAGCTACAAAAAACTACTGATACCATCATACTTAATGATGAAATACTGGAAGTTTTCCCATCAAGATCAGGTACCACTCAAGGACTTCCCCTGTCACCACTTCTTTTCAACATTCTCCTGGAAGTTCTAGTTACTTTAGTAAGAAAAGGAAATAAAATGTATACATATTGAGAAGGAAGAAATAGAACTGTTTTTGTTCACAGATGATATGATCATCTATGTAGAAAATCCAAAAGAATTTTTAAAAAACTCACAGAGCTAGAAAGTTATAGCAAGTTCGTAGGGTTCAAGGTTAATACAAAAAAGTACATCAATCACTTTCCAATGAACAGGTAGAAACTGTGCAGATTTTTGTGTTGACGTAAGTTTCACTCTTTTGGGTAAATAACAAGCAGCATAATTATTGGATCACATGGTAAAAGTATGTTTAGTTGTTTTTTTAAGAAACTGTCAAACTGTCTTCCAAAGTGGCTATACCATTTTGCATTCCCACCAGCAAACAGTGAGAGTTCCTTTTGCTCCACATCCTTGCCAGCATTTGATTATCTCAGTGTTCTGGTGTTGACCTTTCTAATAGGTGTAAGGTGCTATCTCCTTGTTTTAAATTTTGTTTCCCTAATAACATAAGATGTGAAACATTTTTTATGCTTAAATTTTTATATCTTCTTTAGAGAAATGTCTGTTAAGGTCCTTGGCCCATTGTAAAATCAAGTTTGTTATTTTCTTATTGTTAAGTTATAAGAATTCTATCAGCTATTCCTTTTGAAATATTTTATGCCATTTTGTGGCTTGTATATTCAGCCTCTTAAATAGTATTCTTTGCAAAGCAGAGTTTTTAATTTTAATGAAGTCTAGCTTATTAGTTATTTCTTTCATGTACTGTGCCTTTGGTGTTTTATCTAAAAATTCATCACCAGGCACAAAGTTATCTTGGCTTTCTCCTATGTTATCTTCTAAGAGTTTGTTTTGCATCTTATATTTAGCTCTGTTTCTTATTTTCAATTAATTTTTGTGATAGGTATAAGGCCTGTGTCTAAATGTATTTTTTGTATGTGGTTGTACAATTGTTCTAACACCATTTGTTGTAAAGATTATGTTTGCTTCATTGTATTGCCTTTGCTTTTTTGTTAAAGGTTACTTGACTGTACTTAATGAGTCTATTTGAGCTCTCTATTTTCTTCCATTGGTTTGTCTGTTCTCTCACCAATACCACACTCTCTTGATTACTGACTGTACTTAATGAGTCTATTTGAGCTCTTTGTTCTCCTCCATTGATTTGTCTGTTCTCTCACCAATACCACATTCTCTTGATCACTGTAACTTTATAGTAAGTCTTGAAGTCAGGTACTGTTGGTGCCAGGACAATGTTGTTCTCTTTCTTCAACATTGTATTGGTTGTTCTGGGTCTTTTGCCTCTCCATATAAACTTTATAATGCATTTTTTCAATATCCATTAATAATTTGTAGGCATTTCTATTGTGATTGCATTTAATCTATACATCAAGTTGGGAAGGACTGAATTCTTGACAATATTGAGTCTTTCTATCCATTAACGTGAAATATCTCTCTTCTTTGGAAGAATATAACAAAACCCAGAGTCTCTATAATACATCATTCTCAATGCCCAGGATACAATTCAAAATTAAAAACAAACAGATTAATGCTACCCATTCTGAATAGAAGAGAAAAATCAATGGAGACTAAACCTGAACTAAGGTACTGTAATTATCAGAGAGGGATTTAAGAATATCTATTTTAACTGTACACAATGATGTACAGAAAAATATACTCACAATAAATTAAAATACAGAAATTCTCAGCATATAAATAGAAACTAGAAATTTGTGGAAATTCTAAAACTGAAAAATATATTTGAAATAAAATTTCACTGGCCGGCTTAACATCATAATGAAAATGACAGAGAAAGAAGGGAGTGGTAAATAGAAATTACTCTATCTGAAAATGAGAAAAAAATTAGTGAAAAAGGAACAGAACTATAGGGACCAGCAGGACAAAATCAAATAGTCCAACAGAATATGTTTTTGGAGTTCCAGAGGGAGAGAAACAGAAAAATTATTTAAAGAAAGGATTGATATGTAATGTTGGAAAATATCTTTGTGTCTTAAACTCAGCCCACAGAACACAAATGATATGTGAAATTGCATACAAACACTGCACTGATGGCATCACATACAAAAACATACAAGGTAAATACAATCTGAGAAATGGATGCACCTAGAAAGTACTGTGTCAACATCACAGAAGTGTCAAATAAGCAGGTGTTATAAGGGAGACTGGCTCACTCTGACTTTCAGTTTCTTTATTGGCTATTCTTTTCTATTTATACATAAATTCTAGGCAAAATCCATCGTTGATTCATTACAGAGTTGCTTCCCTGACTTTCTTTACATATTTGTCATCCGTTTCCACCATCACCATCAATAAATAAGAGTAACTTATCAAGACTTTCATCTAACACGTGTGGTAAGCTAAGGAAAGAATTTGAGGATCCAGCAGAGATCGGGGCAAATTTAAGACAGAAGGTATTCCTGCCTCTCTGCTTCTAAAGTGTCCTTAAAGATAGCTAACTCAAGAAAGGAGTCAGACACCAGTTATATAATTGAGCTCCAGAATATTCCCAAGTGGACCTGCAAAGCAAAGGTGCCCTGAAAGCCAACATCTACATTGGGAAGTTTGGGTCCATTTTACTTCCTTTCTGAAGCACCCTGTTGGTCTCCCAGGCCATTGTCTGGGTAAAAATAAGCTCTTAGAGAGTCTTTAGGTTTAATCAGACCTCTTACCAAATGGTTCCCTATGGCTCAAACAGTAAAGACTCCACCTGCAGTGCAGGAGACCCAGCTTCGATCCCTGGGTTGGGAAGAATCCCTGGAGAAGGAAATGGCTACCTACTCCAGTATTCTTGCCAGGAAAATTCCACGGACAGAGGAGCCTGGTGGGCTACAGTCCATGGGGTTGCAAAGTGTTGGACACAACTGAGCGACTAACACACACACACTTATCAAATGGAGCAAAAGCTGTACCAGGTTGGCAAGCTTACTTCATAATCTTTCTCTTTCCACAGTTTTTGCCTCCCTTTGGCCTATGTATTTTTTTTTTTCCTAGCAGACAACCAGTATACTGTTTCTCAAATTCTCAGTTCCACTTACTGTGTTAACATTTTCTTGTTCTCTGTGACAATGCCTAATAGATTTTACTTTTCTCCTCAATCGCTCTGCAAATTAGAGCTCATTGCTTCTCTTCCAGACACTCTGGGCTAACATTAGAGAATAAAGTTAGGAATGGCTGATTAGTAATGGCAGAATGTGAAAGCCTTCCTGTCTACACTGTAGCTAAGGCCTTCAGAGTCTTAATCTAAATGAATGAATCATGAGCAGATTCCTCATCCTCTGGAAGAGCTCATAGAGGAACTGATTTAGAGGGAGCCTTGGAAAGGACAGAGCTTAAGGCTCTTACCACTACTTCAAACACAGCTGATATGTTTTTTCCTGCTTTCATGTTGGGGTTATAAGTAAGATTTGAGAGGGTAAAGAGCATTCTACTGTTTTAAACTTTAAAAAGATCAAACACAGGACTCCCTGGTGATACAGTGGTTGAGAATCCGCCTTCCAATGCAGGGGACATGGGTTTGATCCCTGGTCAGGTAACTAAGATTCCACATGCCGCAGGGCAACTAAGCCCGCATGGCACTACCAAGACCTGATGCAGCCATAAATAAATAAATACTTTAAAAAAAAAAAGAGAGAACACACACAAAGAAAACCATTGAGATAACAGACAATGGATAGGAACTTCCTGACTATTCCTACAGAATCTCTGTAGATGTGAGTCTTACCAGTGCCTCATTCTGTGTTAGAAGGTCTGCATTCCCAGGCTGCTCCAGAATCAGCAATAGAAGGAGAAGTATTGCTTTACACATTGGTCTCAATATTTCTATATTTCTATTTTTGCAGGTCACTACTGCTCAGCTTTTAAGTGTGTGTGTGCTCAGTCATATTCAATTCTTTTCAACCCCGTGGACTGTAGCCCACCAAGCTCCTCTGTCTATGGGATTTTCCAGGCAGGAATATTGGAGTAGGATGCCATTTTCTCCTCCAGAGGATCTTCTCAACCCCAGTGATCAAACCCACGTCTCTTATGCATCTCATATTGGCAGGTGGGTTCTTTACCAACTGCACCACCTGGCACAGTTTTTAAGTATCCTCACAAATATAAAGCATTTACACAACACACACACACACACACACACACACACCAGTTTTTAAGTGTCCTTGCAAATGTAAAGCATTTACACACATACACATACACACACACACACCAGATCATCATCTCTATAGCCAGTGTTGATCATTAACATTGTTCCTCAAAAGTTATTATAGAATTGTCATTATGACAGAATGGGTTTTTCTTCCTTTTCATTTCAAAACATCCCAATCTGCTTACTTGTTTCAGACCCCTGTGATGAACCAAGAAAACTGTGCAAAGGTTTATAGACACAGGCTGGACTCCTTAAGCAAAGAACACTGCAGGGTGCTTTGATATGTATTGAGAACTCCCAAAATACACAATCTTAGAACAATCCAGAATGCATTAAATTCACTCAGGTAATACAGTATTAAATAATACAAACTTTAACACAAACATCTCTGGCTGGTTTCTAGGAGTTTTCATAAATTGATATATCTGTTTATAATCAAATTCCTTTGATTTTTCCTTCTATTGTTCCAACTTTATACATATAAATTAAGATTTAAAGCTTACAGGTAATTTAATAAACATTTCACATAGAATGTTTGTCATTAGAAATGTTTGTCATTATACACCCAGCCCCTGTGTTAAGAACAGCAGCCAGAAATATTGTTTTCATTTCCTCAAATGTTGAAGTCAGAGCAGTCTATGAGTGAAAGTACTGCTTAGTCTAGTTCAGCAGAAATAAAGAAAAAAGTAAGAAGGAAGGAAGGAGGGCGGGAGGCAGGGTGGGAGGAAGGAAAGATGGGTCAGAGGGAGGGAGGATAGAAACGAGGGAAGAAAAAGAAAATGATTACCCATATTGATTCCAGTTCTAAATTAGCACTTTAGTTTACATCATTTTAAAATCCCCAACTGAGGGATTTAGCTGAGGATAATTGCAATATTTGACTCAGTAAATCAATTTAAGTCACATTAATGATGTGTAAACTTTAAAACTGTTGGTTTTAGCATTTCTGTAGCATTCCTGATTTCAAATGAACACATTTGTAATCATGAGAACTGTCTTGATGTGGAGGGAAATGGAGCTAAGAGATCAGCAGTGGTCACACTACATTATTATCCAATTGTGCTTAATAGAGAGTTCAGAGTGAATGGGAATGATAAGAATTTTTTTTGAGCCTAAATCAATGTTTTGGTTTGCTTAAAAAGTTACTAAAATATTGAGTAATGGGAATTATGAAATATAATTATAATCCACTAAAGTCAGTGAAGAGAAACCAGCTTTAACAATTATATAACAATGCTTTTAACTTTTGTTTAATGCTTTGAGATTTTTTAGTAATAAAAAGTATGTTTAAATTTAATAATTAATAAATTGTCATGATTTCATCTGCTCCTCAAATCTTTCATTCCTTTTTCTCCCCCTTTTCTCAATTGATGACATAATTAATCTCTGGTGACAGTGATTGTAATTAGTTCATAAATGTATGAATGAAAAAATTTAACTTATGAATAACAATAACAGTGTATTTTCATTGGCCATGTTCTGCATTCAGGACCAAGGGTTCCTCCATGAATAAGATGTGGCAACTCCATGGTGGAGCTCAGAGTTTAGAATCCCCACTAAACACGTTCCTATTTATACCAGTGCTCTCATTAGAGCAAGAGGATGGCAGCTTTCAAATACATCATTAACTGGAGAGGTATTGATACATCTTTTGTTGCCTGAACATTATTGAGGGGAGATGTATCAGTACATTTCTAGAGAGTGATACAATTAACATCACCATGTGAAGTTGTTAGAGCTTAAAATTGATCAAAGGTTCATTAAACAACTTATGATTGTTGTTATCATTCACATTTTGCTCCATTAGATTCTTGTTCCAACCTTGTATGTATTATAAATGCAAGTCATTACCATAAAATTTTCAAAAATAATATCACAAAATTTCTCAAGAGTCTCCCCTCCAAAGATCCACCTTGTTGCATTTCAGGTAAAATAAAAGAACATATTCTAGAGGAAATAGCCACAGGACAAAAAAAAAAAAAAATGCCACCACAAAGTGTAGAGTCTACTGTTTCAGGGAAAGCACAGTGAAACACTATACATTTGAAACAGACATTCTGTTCCCCTGCACACAGGTGTCTGCTATACTGCCTGTCATACTCTAACAAAATATTAGAAGGCTTTAGTAAGTCATGTACATAGTTTCAAATAAATACACTAAGTGCAAAATAAGTTTCTGATATTTTCTCAAATGCAGGTGTTTCAATATTCATTTATAAAACAAATCGCCAGTCACGGGAGTTAGTTTCTGCAAAAATCCCACAGTCAATAATGTGTTAATTCTTCCTATAGTTATTCTGAAAGGATATTTCCCAGGTCCAGCAAACAACTAAATCTATAGTCCCCAGTCTCCAATAAAATGCCCACTGAATTCTGTAGCTTGGAAAGGATGGTTGCCTTGTTAATACTGCCCAGGTCACTTTCCAGATGTCTTGCCTGTTTATCAGTACCTTAAATTCTTAGCCATTCAAAGTGATACTTAGCGAAAGGGACAGTCCCTTGATTTTCCCAATTTTATGACCAATGAGAAAAATATCAAAGATGGGGTTTAGCTGCAGTCAACTTGGTTTGAAGTATAGAAATATACTGTATTTCCAGACATAACTGAAGAAGAGGTAGGGTTTATGACAAGATGCTTCAAAATGATGGTCATATTGAGGACCCAGAAGCCTCTACAAAAAAATTTTAGAACTAATAAATGAATTCAGCAAGGGCTAGTGGAACACAAGTTTAATGCAGGGAAATCTGTGCATTTCTATACACTTATAATGAAATATAGTGGGATACAAGTTTAATACAGAGAAATCTGTGTGTTTCTGTACAGTTATAATGAAATATAGAAAATGACAGTAAAAAGCGTATTAAAAGCACCTAGGAATAAACTTAACAAAGGAAGTGAAAGATCTATATGATGAAAACTATAAAAATTAATAATGGGAATTAAAGGTGATTCCAAAAATGGAAATATAACCCATGCTCTGGGATTGGAATAATTAATATTGTTAAAATGGTCATATTACCCAAAGCAACCTACAGATTTAATGCAATCCCTTCCCAAGTGGTGCTAGTGGTAAGTAATCTGCCTGCCAATGCAGGAGACATAAGAGACACAGGTTTGATCCCTGGGTTTGGAAGATCCCCTGTAGGAGGGTATGGCAACCCATTCCAGTATTCTTGCCTGGAGAATCTAACAGACAGAGGAGCCTGATGGGCTACATTCCATAGGGTAACAAAGAGTTAGACATGACTACAGCAACTTAGGACACACACTATCAAAATACACATGACATTTTTTACAGAACTAGAACAAATAAATCTTAATTTATCTCAAACAGCAAAAGATCCAGAATTGCCAAGGAAATCCAGAGAAAAAAGAACAAAACTGGAGGTACAACCCTCCTAGACTTTGGACTATACTTCAAACCAACAGTAACCAAAATAGCAAAACAGGTATTAGCACAAAAACAGACACATAGATCTATGGAAGAGAATAGAGAGCCCAGAAATAAACCCATGTACCTATAGTCCATTATCTTCAATAAAGGAGGCAAGAATACACAAAGGAAAAAAGACAGTCTCTCCAAAAGATGGTGCCCAATGAACTCCTCAGGTCAATAGGTGCCCAATATGCTACTGGAGAAGAGTGGAAAAATAGCTCCAGAAAGAAAGAAGAGGCTGAGCCAAAGTGAAAACAATGCCCAGTTGTGGAAGTGATTGGTGATGAAAGTAAAGTCTGATACTGTAAAGAACATTATTGCATGGGAACCTGGAATGTTAGGTCCATGAATCAAGGTAAATTGGAAGACGTCAAACAGGAGATGATAAGAGAAAACATCAACATTTTAGGGATCAGTGAACTAAAATGGACTGGAATGGGAGAATTTAATTCAGTTGTCCATTATATCTACAACCGTGGTCAAGAATCCTTTAGAAGAAATGGCGTATCCCTCAGAGTCAACAAAAGAGTCCAAGATGCAGTATTTGGGTGCAGATCTCAAAAACGACAGAATGATTTCTGTTCATTTCCAAGGCAAAGCATTCAATATTATAGTAATCCAAGTCTATGCCCCAACCACTAATGCTGAAGAAGCTGAAGTTGAATGGTTCTATGAAGACCTGCAAGACCTTCTAGAACTAACACCAAAAAAAAACCGTCCTTTTCATTAAAGGGGACTGGAATGCAAAAGTAGGAAGCCAAGAGATACATGGAGTAACAGGCAACTTTGGCCTTGGAGTACAAAATGAAACAGGGCAAAGCCTAATAGAGTATTGCCAGAGAATGCACTGATCATGGCAAACACCCTCTTCCAAACAACACAAAAGACAACTCTATACATGGATGTCACCAGATGGTCAACACCAAAATCAGATTGATTATATTCTGTACAGCCGAAGATGGAGAAGTTCTATACAGTCAGCAAAAAAAAAAAAAAAAAAAAAAGCAACAACACTGGGAGCTGACTGTGCTGCAGATTATGAATTCCTTATTGCAAAATTCAGACTTAAATTCAACAAAGTAGGGAAAGCCACTAGGCCATTCAGGTATGACCTAAATCAAAACCCTTACAATTATACAGTGAAAGTGACAAACAGATTCAAGAGATTAGATCTGACAGATAGAGTGCCTGAAGAATTATAGACAGAGGTTTGAGACATTGTACAGGAGGCAGTGATCAAAACCATCCCCAAGAAGAAGAAATGCAAAATGGTTGTCTGAGGAGGTCTTATAAATAGTAGAGAAAAGAAGAGAAGCAAAAGGCAAAGAAGAAAAGAAAAGATATATCCATTTGAAAGCAGAGTTCCAAAGACTAGCAAGGAGAGATAAGAAAACCTTCCTAAATGAACAATGCAAAGAAATAGAGGAAGAAAATAGAATGGGAAAGACTAAAGATCTCTTCAAGAAAATTAGAGATACCAAGGGAATATTTCATGCAACGATGGGCACAATAATGGGCAGAAACAGAGTGGCCCTAACAGAAGCAAAAGATATTAAGAGGAGGAGGTAAGAATACACAGAAGAAGTATACAAAAAAGATCTTAATGAACCAAATAGCCATGATGGTGTGATCACTCACCTAGAGCCAGACATCCTGCAGTGTGAAATCAAGTGGGCCTTAGGAAGCATCACTACAAACAAAGCTAGTGGAGGTGATGGAATTCCAGTTGAGCTTTTTTAAATCCTGAAAGATGATGCTGTGAAAGTGCTGCACTCAATATGTCAGCAAACTTGGAAAACTCAGCAGTGGCCATTGCTGAGTTGGATGGAAACAGTCAGTTTTTGTTCGATTTCCAAACAAAGGCAATGCCAAAGAAGGCTCAATATACTGCACAATTGCACTCATCTCACATGCTAGTAAAGTAAATTTTGCTAAAAATTCTCCAAGCTTGGCTTCAACAGTATGTGAACTGAGAAATTCCAGATGTCCAAGCTGGATTTAGCAAAGGTAGAGGAACCAGAGATGAAATTGCCAACATCCACTGGAACATAGAAAAAGCAAGAGAATTCCAGAAAAACATTACTTCTGCTTCATTGAGTATGTTAAAGCCTTTGACCATGTGGATCACAACAAACAATGAAAAATTCTTCAAGAGATGGTGAATACCAGACTACCTTAACTGCCTCCTGAGAAATCTGTATTCGGGTCAAGAAGCAACACTTTGATCCATACATAGAAAAATGGACTGGTTCCAAATTTGGAAAGGAGTACATCAAAGCTCTATATTCTCACTTTGCTTATGTAACTTATATGCAGAATACATCATGTGAAATTCCAGACTGGATGAAGCACAAGCTAGACTCAAGACTGCCAGGAGAAATATCAATAACCTCAGCAATGCAGATGACACCACCCTTATGGCAGAAAATGAAGAGGAACTGAAGATCCTCTTGAGGAAAGTGAAAGAGAAGAGTAAAAGAGCTGGCTAAAAACTCAACATTCAAAAACTAAGATCATGGCATGCAGTCCTATCACTTCATGGCAGATAGATGGGGAAAAAATGGAAACGGTGAGAGACTTTATTTTCTTGGGCTCCGAAATCACTGTAGATGGTGACTGCAGCCATGAAATTAAAAGACACTTGCTCCTTGGAAGAAAAGCTATGACCAACCTAGACAGCATATTGAAAAGCAGAGACATTAGTTGCCAACAAAGGTCTGTCTAGTAAAACTATGGCTTTTTCAGTAGTCATTATGGATGTGAGAGCTGGACAATAAGAAAGGCTGAGTGCTGAAGAATTGATGCTTTTGAACTGTGGTGTTGGAGAAGACTCTTGAGAGTCCCTTGGACTGCAAGGAGATCAAACCAATCAATCCTAAAGGAAATCAACCCTGAGTATTCATTGGAAGAACTGATGCTGAAGCTGAAGCTCCAATACTTTGGGCACCTGATGTGAAGAACTGACTCAATGGAAAAGACCGTGATACTGGGAAAGACTGAAGGCAGTAGGAGAAGGGGTGACAGAGGATGAGATGGTTTGACCGCATCACCAACTCGAGTTTGAGCCAGCTCTGGGAGTTGGTGATGGACAGTGAAGCCTGGCTTGCTGTAGTCCATGGGGTCACAAAGAGTCAGACACAACTGAGTGACTGAACTGACTAATTCAACAGATGATGCTGGGAAAGCTGGATGTGCTTAGTCTCTCAGTTGTGTCCAACTCTTTGCGACTTCATGGACTGTAGCCCGCCAGGCTCCTATGTCCATGGGGATTCTCCAGGCAATAATACTAACTAAAGTCGGTTGCTATGCCCTCCTCCAGGGGATCTTCCCAACCCAGGGATCAAACTCAGGTCTTCTGCAGATTCTTTTCTGTCTGAGCCACCAAGAAAGCTCAGAAAAGTTGAATAGCTACATGTAAAACAATGAAATTAGGACATTCACTCACACTGTATGCAAAAATAAAATCGTTTAAAGATCTAGGTGTGAGACATGAAACCATAAATCTCTTAGAAAAGAATATAGGCAAGTCATTCTCTGACATCAATCATAGCAACATTTTCTTAGATCGGTATCCCAAGGCAAAAAATAAATAAATAAATAAATGCAGAAATAAACAAATGAGCCCTAATCAAACTTAAAAGCTTTTGCACAGCAAAAATGATCAGGAAAGTGAAATACAACATATGGAATGGGAGAAAATATTTGCAAAAGATGTGACAAAGGGTTATATCCAAATTATATAAACAGTTCATACAACTCAATATCAAAAAAACAAACAACCCAATCAAAAAAAAAAAAAAAAAAGTGGGCAGAAGACCTGAGTAGACATTTTTCCAAAGAAGACATTCAACCAGCTAACAAATACATGCAAAGATGCTCATTATTGCTAATCATTAGAGAAATGCAAATCAAAACCACACTGAGATATCACTTTACACCAGTCAGAATGGCTATCATCAAAAGTCTAGAAATAATAAATTCTAGAGAGGATACGAAGCAAAGGGAAGCCTCATATACTGTTGGTGGTAATACAAATTGGTGCAACCACTATGGAAAATGGTATGGAGTTTTCTTAAAAAACTAAAAATAGAACTACCATCGGATTCAGCAATTCTCAATTCAGTTCAGTCGCTCAGTCATGTCCACCTCTTTGCGACCCCACTGACTAAAGCATGCCAGGCTTCCCTGTCCATCACCAATTCCTGGAGCTTGCTCAAACTCATGTCCATCGAGACGGTAATGTCATCCAACCATCTCATCCTCTGCCATCCCCTTCTCCTCTCGCCTTCAATCTTTCCCAACATAAGGATCTTCAATGAGTCAGTTCTTCACATCAGATGGCCAAAGTATTGGAGTTTCAGCTTTAGCATCAGTCCTTCCAATGAATATTCAGGACCAACTTCCTTTAGGATTGACTGGTTTGATCTCTTTGCAGTTCAAGGGACTCTCAAGAGTCTTCTCCAACACCACAGTTCAAAAGTATCAATTCTTCAGCGCTCAGCTTTCTTTATGGTCCAACTCTCATATCCATACATGACTACTGGAAAAACCATAGCTTTGATTAGATGGACCTTTGTCAGCAAAGTAGTGTCTCTGCTTTTCAATATGCTATCTAGGTTGGTCATAACTTTTCTTCCAAGGAGCAAGCGTCTTTTAATTTCATGGCTGCAGTCACCATCTGCAGTGATTTTGGAGCCCAAAAAAGTAAAGTCTCTGTTTCCATTGTTTCCCTATCTATTTGCCATGAAGTGATTGGACCAGATGCCATGATCTTCGTTTTCTGAATGTTGAGTTTTAAGCCAACTTTTTCACTCTCCTCTTTCACTTTCATCACGAGGCTCTTTAGCTCTTCTTTGCTTTCTGCCATAAGGGTGGTGTCATCTGCATATCTTTGGTTATTGATATCTCTCCCAGCAATCTTGATTCCAGTTTGTGCATCATCCAGCCTGGTATTTTTCATGATGTACTCTGCATATGATTTTTTTTTTCAGTTTAAAATTAGTTTATTTTCTATTTTTTTAACTTTACAATATTGTATTTGTTTTGCCATACATTGACATGAATCCACCATGGGTGTACATGTTTTCCCCTTCCAGAACCCCCCCTTCCACCTCCCTCCCCATCCCATCCCTCCGGGTCATCCCGGTGCACCAGTCCCGAGCACCCTGTATCATGCATTGAACCTAGATTGGCGATTTGTTTCACATGTTATAATTTACATGCTTCCATGCCATTCTCCCATATCATCCTGCCCTCACTCTCTCCCATAGAGTCCATAATACTGTTCTATTTATCTGTGTGTCCTTTGATGTCTCGCATACAGGGTTATCTTTACCGATTGACTAAATACCATATATATGTGTTAGTATACTGTATTGGTGTTTTTCTTTCTGGCTTACTTCGATTTGTATAATAGGCTCCAGTTTCATCCACCTCATTAGAACTGATTCGAATGTATTATTTTTAATGCTGAGTAATATTCCATTGTGTATATGTAAGCAGGGTGACTGCTTATTGCCAAATTCAGACTTAAATTGAAGAAAGTAGGGAAAATCACTAGTCCATTCAGGTATGACCTAGATCAAATCCTTTAATATACAGTGGACGTGACAAATAGATTTAAGGGACTAGACCTGATAGACTGAGTGCCTGATGAACTATGGACAGAGGTTCGTGACATTGTACAGGAGACAGGGATCAAGAAAATCCCCATGGAAAAGAAATGCAAAAAAGAAAAATGGCTGTCTGAGGAGGCCTTACAGATAGCTGGGAAGAGAAGAGAAGCAAAAAGCAAAGGAGAGAAGGAAAGATATTCCCATCTGAAAGCAGAGTAACAAAGAATAGCAAGGAGAGATAAGAAAGCCTTCCTCAGCGATCAGTGCAAACAAATAGAGGAAAACAACAGATTGGGAAAGACTAGAGATCTCTTCAAGAAAATTAGAGATACCAAAGGAACATTTCATGCAAGGATAGGCTTGATAAAGGACAGAAATGGTATGGACCTAACAGAAGCAGAAGATATTAAGAAGAGGTGGCAAGAATACACAGAAGAACTGTACAAAAAAGATCTTCACGACCCAGATAATCATGATGGTGTGATCACTCACCTAGAACCAGACATCCTGGAATGTGAAGTCAAGTGGGCCTTAGAAAGCATCACTACGAACAAAGGTAGTGGAGGTGATGGAATTCCAGGTGAGCTATTTCAAATCCTCAAAGATGATGCTGTGAAAGTGCTGCACTCGATATGCCAGCAAATTTGGAAAACTCAGCAGTGGCCACAGGACTGGAAAAGGTTAGTTTTCGTTCCAATCCCAAAGAAAGGCAATGCCAAAGAATGTTCAAACTACCGCACAATTGCCCTCATCTCACATGCTAGTAAAGTAATGCTCAAAATTCTCCAAGCCAGGCTTCAGCAATACGTGAACCGTGAACTTCCAGATGTTCAAGCTGGTTTTAGAAAAGGCAGAGGAACCAGAGATCAAATTGCCAATATCCACTGGATCATCGAAAAAGCAAGAGAGTTCCAGAAAAACATCTATTTCTGCTTTATTGACTATGCCAAAGCCTTTGACTGTGTGGATCACAATAAACTGTGGAAAATTCTGAAAGAGATGGGAATACCAGACCATCTGACCTGTCTCTTGAGAAACCTGTATGCAGGTCAGGAAGCAACAGTTAGAACTGGACATGGAACAACAGACTGGTTCCAAATAGGAAAAGGAGTATGTCTAGGCTGTATATTGTCACCCTGCTTATTTAACTTATATGCAGAGTACATCATGAGAAACGCTGGGTTGGAAGAAACAGAGCTGGAATCAAGATTGCCGGGAGAAATATCAATAACTTCAGATATGTGGATGACACCACCCTTATGGCAGAAAGTGAAGAAGAACTAAAGAGCCTCTTGATGAAGTTGAAAGAGGAGAGTGAAAAAGTTGGCTTAAAGCTCAACGTTCAGAAAACTAAGATCATGGCATCTGGTCCCATCCCTTCATGGGAAATAGATGGAGAAACAGTGGAAACAGTGTCAGACTGTATTTTGGGGGGCTCCAGAATCACTGCTGATGGTGACTACAGCCATGAAATTAAAAGACGCTTACTCCTTGGAAGGAAGGTTATGGCCAACCTAGATAGCATATTTAAAAGCAGAGACATTACTTTGCCAACGAAAGTCCATCTAGTCAAGGCTATTGTTTTTCCAGTGGTCATGTATGGATGTGAGAGTTGAACGGTGAAGAAAGCTGAGTGCCTAAGAATTGATGCTTTTGAACTGTGGTGTTGGAGAAGACTCTTGAGAGTCCCTTGGACTGCAAGGAGATCCAATCAATCCATCCTAAAAGAGATCAATCTTGGGTGTTCATTGGAAGGTCTAATGTTGAAGCTGAAACTCCAATACTTTGGCCACCTCATGCGAAGTGTTGACTCATTGGAAAAGACCCTGATGCTGGGTAGATTGAGGGCAGGAGAAGAAGGGGCCGACAGACGATGAGATGGTTGGATGGCATCACCGACTCGATGGACATGGGTTTGGGTAGACTCCGGGAGTTGGTGATGGACAGAGAGGCCTGGCGTGCTGCAATTCATGGGGTCGCAAAGAGTCGGACATGACTGAGCGACTGAACTGAACTGAACTGAAAGCAGGGTGACAATAAACAGCCTTGATATACTCCTTTCCTGATTTGGAAAGAGTCTGTTGTTCCATGTACGTTTCTAACTATTGTTTCTTGACCTGCATACAGATTTCTTAGCAGGCAGGTAAGGTGTTCTGGTATTCCCATCTCTTTTTTGAATCTTCCGCAGTTTATTGAGAGTTACATATACAGAAAAACTACTCTAATTCAAAAAAATGCATGCACCCCAGTGTTCATACTAGCACTACTTACAACGGCTAAGACATAAAAAGCGACTCCATGGACTACAGCCCTCCAGGCTTCTCTCTCCATTGGGGTTTTCTAGGCAAGAATACTGGATTGGGTTGCTATTTCCTTCTCCAGAGGATCTTCCCAACTTAGGGATCGAACTCACGTCTCTTACATCTCCTGCATTGGCAGGCAGGTTCTTTATCACAAGCACCACCTGGGAAGCTCTCCTCTTCCCTCTTCATAGAGGGTCTAGTCTTGATTTGAAGCTGTGCTTCCTCTAAGTGATCTCTTCTACTAAATTTACAGTTTTTGCTCTATCTTGGTGTGCACCAACTTACAAAGTGTAAGTAAATAAGTTTTCTTTACCCTGGTTCACAATATATACATACTTTATCCTGAGCAATAATAACTGTGATTCAAGGTTTGATGTGCCTGCTGTAACTTTCTACTGTACACTAACATGTGTTATTATAAAAATCTAAAATGTCTATTGGTGTGTACTGTTGCTTTGTCATGTCCAACTCTTTGCCAGCCCATGGACTGTAGCCCACGAGGCTCCTCTGTCCATGAAATTTTCCAGGCAAGTATACTGGAGTGGGTTGCGATTTCCTATTCCAGTCCATTGGTGTACCTCCCTAAAATATCTTATCCATCTTACCCCAGAAATGTGGGGACCATTCTTAGAAAAGCTGTTTTAGCACAATATGGGATCTGTTCCAATCAAGATGGCATTATGAAAAAATTTCTGATACTTTTAAAATGCAGGTATAACTGATTTTTTAACGCATGGAAAACCAATCTGTAAAGTGCTAATCTGACTCAGTTTGAGTGTCCCAAGAGGTTAGGAAGAAACAACATTTGTCAGACACTCTGCTGAAACAATGATGTCAGGAATATTTTGTCTGAAAAAATTGAACTTAAGAATTCTCAGAATGTATTCATAAGTAGACAGTCATCAAATTGTGACAACTTTCTTATTAATTTATTGTAAGAGAAACTTGTTTCTTATAATCTTTTAACACTATAGTTAGAAAATACTTTCAAATAAATTACCTGGGAGGCTCTTTCCCAAAATGGAGGATATTCTCCTACTTACTCAAGCCCATCAAACCCACATATGGAGATGTAGTCCATAGCACAGTATTACATATCCAGCATCATGCTTGTTCTTAGGAAGAGACCTTTATGGAAGATACGATCTTCGGTCTCTCATGCAGCCCTTTACTCTAGATGATAAGTCAAAGGCTAACACATGTCAGGCAAGAGAGACACAGAAATAGAAGATAGTCTATAACCACGGGCTAAATCATGAGTCACTGTCAATCAGCACTAAAGGAAAGGGAGATAAGAGGGTCCAGAATCCTTCAGAAAGACTTTATGGAAGAAATGGAACTCAGGCTGACCTTACAACTGGTCAGAGAAACAAAAAGAAGGAAAGGTGTGCCAGGAAAGATAAAACATGAGCAAGGATACAGATGCCAGTGGGTGTGAGCTGGTGTTTCTCATCCCCTCACAGGGCAACACAGAGGCTGGATTAATTGTCACTGGGGCTGCCAGCCCTGTGTTTGTTAAAACATCATTGCCTAGATAAAAGCAAGAGAGATTTAGCTTTCACAAAATAAAAACTTCCAGAAAAACTACATGCGTTCCCTTAGGGTAAAACAAAGCATGGAGAATGTCAAGTCCAAAAGCAGAATTTTTCCACATTGGAGATAATAAGGGGAACAGAACTGGAAGCCAGTCCATCACCCTGGGAAGGAGTTAGCCACTTCATCGGGCAGCTACATATTTTTCCTTTTCTGTACTAAGCTACATCTGCACTCACGCTTATTTCCTTGGGGATGAGGGTCTGTTTCTCATTAGGGCCCCCTACTTTATCTTTTTTTTTTCTTGGTATCCTTTCTCAATTATTAAATTTTATGCCAATCAATCTTACTAATAAAAGACCTCAGATTCATATAATTTTTTTCCTTGGGTTTGGAATAGCTCAGGTCAACTAAGACTAAAGTGAAATTAATTGTTCCCATGGGTATTAGTGAAGAAATCAGGAAAGGGTTTTGTTGAGTGGGAACCCAATTCATGTTACAGAGACCCTAATACTGTGATTTTCCAAAGATTTTTTCAGATGAGCCTTTGTCCTTTAACCTCTGTTGCTGATGAATTTGCTTAATACAGGATTTTTACCCTCACAGCCAGATTCAATGCCCTCTTCACAGGATACCAAACATCTGGCTGAAAGGAGAAGATATCAGCCCCAAATGGGAATTTCCAAACACTCAGTTGAAGTTTACATTGTTGTTATTATTTAGTCGCTAAGTCATGTCTAACTCTTTTGTGACCTGATGGTCACTGTAGTACACGAAGCTCCTCTGTGCATGGGATTTTCCAGGCAAGAATACTGGAGTAGGTTGCCATTTCCTTCTCCAGGGGATCTTTCCAACCCAGGGATTGAACCTACATCTCCTGCATTGAAAGTGGATTCTTTACCACTGACCACCAGGGAAGTTTAGACAGGTGTAGAGAAAACAGCTAGGATTTGGGGACAATGTTTACTCTAATGACAATCTTCACTGTTAAATTTGAATAGCCCTAGGAATATATGGCTTCCTATTATTTGTCTATAATTCATCATTATTTTATAACTACTATAATGAAAAATGGAAGTTTAGTCTTCAAATTAATGTAAACATTGTACCACAATCCAAACATTAAAAAGCTCTTCTCAAACTGGTTACCTAATTAGCCTTCTTCCCACTGAGTGCTAGAACTACTTAAATATCATTCATACATAAATAGTTCCTCATGGGAGTAGGGCATAAAAGCCCATAAGCAAGCTTCAGTGCCCAAGCATATACATAGGAGACACTATATTAATGCTTTCGATTCTGCCCAACCTTGGCAAAGATCTTAATATCAACCTGAGACACACCCTCTCTCTCCATTAAAAACACATGTATCCTGACCACTTCAACCTTGAAATAAAAGTGCAGAATCCCTCAGTAAGCTTGTGTGAATAATAGAGTTCATGAGAGAAAGCTATATTTACCAAAACTTTGGACTAAATTGACCATAGGCTTCTGGACTCAAACAAGCAAGTAAGGCAAAGGAAAATAAGGAAAACAAACCCATTTATTATCACTATGTTTTAGAAAATACCCAACCCTCTTTGCTTCAAGATCTAAGAACACGTTCGATGAGTGATCTTGTTCCTGTGCCATGATGTTTGCAAGGGGAGGGTCCGGCATCCAGTTAGGGATCCCAGCAACAGTCTAGGGAACTGGTTTTCCTCTTTGGGAAGCCATTAATCTTGTGGCTGTTTACCACCAGCTAACAGGACCTCTGTCTGAAGGAATGGCAGGCGCATGGTGACTCCTATCTCTGACAGCAGCCAGGGCTGGCTAGTAACCTGTGTTTACACAGACTGTGGCAAGTGACAAGAGTCCCCACCCGTGGACAGCCTAATTGCCTCTCGCTACCTGAAACGGTAAGGAAGTGGCCCCTGCCAGGCTGGGGAAACCCAGGAGGAGGAAGGGAAGTGCCTCGAGGGCGACGTCTGCAACCAAAGGAATGCCAACACATTAAACTGCTTTCCAACGCTTATCATCCATAAATTAGATAAAATCACAAATCTTGTAGATTCTATTCTGGGGAGATTCTTAAAGAAATAAGATGACAACAGGAGGTAGCTACAGTGACGACGACTGACAGATTGAAATAAGAACTGCACTCGGCCTGGGAAGCGGGATGCGTGAAAAACTGTGAGGAATCAGACCCAAAGAGCTTTCTCCTCAAACGAAGAACACCCAGGAGACAGGATGAGAGATGAGGTTGGGAGATGGATGAAAGCTTCCGGAACAAACCGCAAAAGTGCATAACTGCAACATTAAGGAAAGTAGCTGGAAAATCAATATGGATGGGGGAAAAAATTTTTTTTAAGACGTCTTGAGAAAAATGAAAAACAGCCTCATTAAAACATTTGGAAGTGATTATAAAAACCACCTTGAAAAAATCAGTGTTAAACACAGCTTCAGAAAAATGTACTGAGATTTAACTCAATTAACTCTTCCTGTCCTATACCTATGTCAGTTTTCATAGACACAACATTTTGCTAAGTATAACCTCCTTCCTAATGTACCAGTTTTAAATAGGAACCATTAATGCAAAGAGGAAATGACTCAAAATTGGGAGAGATAATGAATTAAAGAATCCATGCAAATTAACTCTTATTTTCTCCTTACAACCTTGGTATAGAAACCAAAAGAGAATCCCAATTCCATCATGATTTTACATAAAGAGGAGCTGTTTAAAATAAATGTAATGAGCTGATACCACTTTCAGATCAGACTCTTCTGGTTTATTTGTTAAATGATACCATTTTCTTGTACAGAAAAGAGGTCAACATGGAAGTGAGGCTTGAGAAAACCAGCAACAGGACGTGTGGACTTGCTATCTTTCCCTCAAGCACCACAGTCCTCTGACCAGGGGTCACTGATGCCCCAGCTCAAATTTCAGGTAGCCTTTGAACCTCAGGAATTCTAGGCTAAATTCTGTATGTGTTTACTTATACATTTTGTCCCTCCTGTGCAAAAGGTCTGTTCACCTTTCATCAGCATCTCAAAAGGAATTTGTGACTCAAATAAAGGCTAAGAATTAGTTCTATGACTAAGTAACTGCTTTCACAGTTTGACACAGGAGGGCAGTTAGCCCAAGGACCACAACCTAAAAACTCTGCCACCTGTTCCATTAATGCTAAAAAAAATCCAAAATTTGAGTTTTACTCCCGTTAGCTTACTGCTGCTGCTGCTGCTAAGTCGTGTCAGTCATGTCCGACTCTGTGCGACCCCACAGGTGGCAGCCCACCAGGCTCCTCCGTCCCCGGGATTCTCCAGGCAAGAATACTGGAGTGGGTTGCCATTTCCTCCTCCAGTGCATGAAAGTGAAAAGTGAAAGTGAAGTCGCTCAGTCGTGTCCAACTCTTTGCGACCCCATGAGCTGCAGCCTACCAGGCTCCTCCGTCCATGGGGTTTCCCAGGCAAGAGTACTGGAGTGGGGTGCCATTGCCTTCTCCCGTTAGCTTACTAAGTCCTATTAAAATAAAAGTAATATACTCACACATACATATATGCAGACATATGTAAGTATACAGTGTGTATAGGCAATTATTATATTGTGTGCGTGTGTGCTCAGTCACTTCAGTCATGGCCGACTCTTTGCGACCCTATGGACTATAGCTCGCCAGACTCCTCAGTCCATGGGATTCTCCAGGCAAGAGTACTGGAGTGAGTTGCCATGCCCTCCTCCAGGGGATCTTCCCGACCCAGGGATGGAACCCACGTCCCTGCATTACAGCCAGGTTCTTTACCATTGAGCCACCAGAGAAGCCCTATATTATATAAATTACATTATATATATATATTATATATAATATTATATATATATTACATAATAGATTAAGTATGTACATAATATATACAAATGATTCAAGTATGCCTAGTATCCAGATCTTGGTTCTTAACACCAGTCTCCAATGAAAGGAACCGTGGCTCTTTGGAGGAATAGCCGATTCCAGGACTGGAACATGATGAGCCTAGAGCATTTTGTAGTACCAAGAAATAAAAAAGTGCTTAAACACATAAATATATAAATTTTTAAAAAGACAACTAGAGGTTGGAAGTATGTCACACTGAAAAGAGAAACTGAAAGAGTTCCCAATAACCAAAGCTGGAACAATTCAAGCAAAGGAAAAAAAAATTACTATTGGACTATAAGTACTTGAAGGATAAAATAAATATCCATGAAACCATACATATATAAATCAATGATTGAATAAATAAATAAATAGGGGAAAAGAAACAAATGTCCCATGAAGAAGAAATCCCATCTTCAAAAAGGGGAACATAATTCCCCACTCCTTAAGTGTGAGCTGTGCATTAGTAACTTTTTTCCAAAAAATACAGTTATGAAGAGAGGAATAAAAAGACAGTAGAGTTCCAGTAGAGAAATCTGACAAATACTTTCTCATCCAGGTGATTAGGTAAATTTCAAAAGTGATAAATCATGTATATATTATGTACCCAGAAAAGTTAAAGTGTTAGTTGCTCAGTCGTGTCCCTCTCTTTGCAACCCCTTGGACTGTAGCCTGCTGGGCTCCTCTGTCCATGGAATTCTCCAGGCAAGAATACTGGAATGGGTTGTCATTCCCTTCTCCAGGGGCTCTTCCTCACCCAGGGACTGAACCCGGGTCTCCTGTATTGCAGGCACGTTCTTTATGGTCTGAGCCACCAGGAAAGGCCCATATTATATACCCTAGATATGATATAAAGAAAATGGCATTCAGCCTCTGTGGTCTTCCTCCTCAAAACTATTACCCCAGTGTAGTCAGGAGAATATATCACACAAGTTCCAATAGAGGGTAGTCTACGAAATACCTTACCCAACTGTCGAGGTCATCAAAAACAAGGGAAATATGAGAATGTCACAGATAAGAGGGGTCTCAGGAGACATTTCTATGAAATGTAATGTGGTGGCCTGGATAGGGTACTAGGACAGAAAACGTACATTAGGTAAAAACAAAGGAAATCAAAATGAAGTGTGGATTTTTTTTTTTTTTGGATGAACTAGAAGAATCAACAATATTATGATCCAAGCTGTGGAGGACAGAGTTGGATACAGAAATGGAGGAGGAGGAGAATGAGCCTGTGTGGTGCTTTAAAGTAACCCTAGCTAAATCTGAAATGCTTTGTTTAAAATAATACTAGGCCTATATGTGATGTGGGTAAATCTGGGTGGTGGTTATACTAGTATTGCCACATTATTCTTTTCATTTATATGTAAGTTTGAAATTTATCAGGAAAAATAAGTAAATCGGTTTGTCAAAAGAAAGAAGCAGGTAACCCGTTGAGCTGTGAACTGACATCTTTGTAGTGTGGTTTGCCAACTGAGCTTTGCAGACCTATATTCCTCAACAAAGCTGAGTGTGTACAGCTCTAGAGAACACCCTCTATTTCAGACACAGCTATCTGCTCCTATCTTTTGTAAAAGGAAGTTACTCTGTAATAAGGTGGGTGTTTCCCTCAGAATGGGGACAACTGGTTGTGACCTTTTTTCTTAGGAATAGGATCTTTCAGGTTTTTTCTTTTTAGTAAATTTATTTATTTATTAATTGGCGGATAATTGCTTTACAGAATTTTGTTGTTTTCTGTCAAACCTCAAAATAAATCAGCCATAGGTATACATATATCCCCTCCTTTTTAACCTCCATCCCATCTCTCTCCCCATCTCACCCCTCTAGGTTGATACAGAGCCACTGTTTGAGTTTCCTGAGGCATACAGCATATTCCCATTGGCTGTCTACTTTACATATAGTAATATAAGTTTCTATTTAACTCTCTCCATATATCTCAACCTCTCCTCCCTTTGCTCCATAACCATAAGTCTATTCTCTATGTCTGTTTCTCAACTACGGCCCTGTAAATAAATTCTTCAGTACCATTTTTCTAGATTCTGTGTATATGCATTAGAATATGATATTTACTTTCTCTTTCTGACTTACTTCGCTCTGTATGATAGGCTCTAGTTCATCCACCTCACTAGAACTGACTCAAATGTGTTCCTTTTCATGGCTGAGTAATATTCCACCTTGTAGACCTAACACTCAAAAAAGACGTCCTTTTCATTATAGGGGACTGGAATGCAAAAGTAGGAAGTCGGGAAACACCTGGACTAACAGGTAAATTTGGCCTTGGAGTACAGAATGAAGCAGGACAAAGGCTAATAGAGTTTTGCCAAGAGAACGCACTGGTTATAGCAAACACCATCTTCCCACAACACAAGAGAAATCTTTATACATGGACCTCAACAGATGGTCAACACCAAAATCAGATTGATTATATTCTTTGCAGCCAAAGATGAAGAAGCTCTATACCGTCAGCAAAAACAAGACCAGGAGCTGACTGTGGCTCAGATCATGAACTCCTTATTGCCAAATTCAGACTGAAATTAAAGAAAGTGGGGAAAACCACTAAACCATTCAGGTATGACCTAAATCAAATCCCTTATGATTATACAGTGGAAGTGAGAAATAGATTTAAGGGACTAGATCTGATAGAGTGCCTGATGAACTATGGGCAGAGGTTCATGACATTGTACAGGAGATAGGGATTAAGCCCATCCCCAGGAAAAAGAAATGCAAAAAAGCAAAATGTCTGTCTGAGGAGGCCTTACAAATAGCTGTGAATAGAAGAGAAGTGAAAAGCATCAGAGAAAAGGAAAGATATAACCATTTGAATGCAGAGTTAGAAAGAATAGCAAGGAGACAAAAGAAAGCCTTTCTTGGTGGTTAATGCAAAGAAATAGAGGAAAACAATAGAATGGGAAAGACTAGAGATCTCTTCAAGAAAATTAGAGATACCAAGGGAACACTTCATGCAAAGATGGGCTCAATAAAGGACAGAAATGGTATGGACCTGACAGAAGCAGAAGATATTAAGAAGAGGTGGCAAGAATACACAAAAGAACTGTACAAAAAACATCTTCACGACCCAGTTAATCATGATAGTGTGATCACTCACCTAGAGCCAGACATCCTGGAATGTGAAGTCAAGTGGGCCTTAGGAAGCATCACTGCAAACAAAGCTAGTGGAGGTGATGGAATTCCAGTTGAGCTATTTCAAATCCTATAAGATGATGCTCTGAAACTGCTGCACTCAATATGCCAACAAATTTGCAAAACTCAGCAGTGGCCACAGGACTGGAAAAGGTCAGTTTTCATTCCAATCCAAAAGAAAGGCAATGCCAAAGAATGCTCAAACTACTGCACAATTGCACACATCTCACATGCTAGCAAAGTAATGCTCAAAATTCTCCAATTTTGAGAATTGGAACTTCAGCAATACGTGAACTGTGAACTTCCAGATGTTCAAGCTGGTTTTAGAAAAGGCAGAGGAACCAGAGATCAAATTGCCAACATCTGCTGGATCATTGAAAAAGCAAGAGAGTTCCAGAAAAACATCTATTTCTGTTTTATTGACTATTCCAAAGCCTTTGACTGTGTGGATCACAACAAACTGTGGAACATTCTAAAAGAGATAGGAATACCAGACTACCTGACCTGCCTCTTGAGAAACCTGTATGCAGGTCAGGAAGCAACAGTTAGAACTGGACATGGGACAACAGACTGGTTCCAAATAGAAAAAGGAGTACATCAAGGCTGTATATTATCACCCTGCTTATTTAACTTATATGCAGAGTACATCATGAGAAACGGTGGGCTGGATGAAGCATAAGCTGGAATCAAGATTGCCAGAAGAAATATCAGTAACCTCAGATATGCAGATGACAACACCCTTATGGCAGAAAGTGAAGAAGAACTAAAGAGCCTCTGATGAAAATGAAAGAGGAGAGTGAAAAAGTTGACTTAAGCTCAACATTCAGAAAACTAAGATCATGGCATCCGGTCCCATCACTTCATGGCAAATAGATGGCCAAACAGTGAGAGACTATTTTGGGGGGCTCCAAAATCACTGCAGATGGTGATTTCAGCAATGAAATTAAAAGACCCTTATCCTTGGAAGGAAGGTTATGACCAACCTAGACAGCATATTAAAAAGAAGAGACATTACTTTGCCAACAAAGGTCCATCTAGTCAAGGCTATGTTTTTTCCAGTAGTCATGTACGGATGTGAGAGTTAGACTCTAACGAAAGCTGAGTGCTGAAGAATTGATGCTTTTGAACTGTGGTGTTGGAGAAGACTCTTGAGAGTCCCTTTGACAGCAAGGAGATCCAACCAGTGCATACTAAAGGAAATCAGTCCTGGGTGTTCATTGGAAGGACTGATGTTGAAGCTGACACTTCAATACTTTGGCCACCTAATGTGAAGAGATGACTCATTTGAAAAAACCCTGATGCTGGCAAAAAAGGTGACTCATTGAAAAGACCCTAATTCTGGGAAAGATTTAGGGCAGGAAGAAAATGGGATGACAGAGGATGAGATGGTTGGATGGCATCACCTACTCAATGGACATGAGTTCGGGTGGACTCCAGGAGCTGGTGTTGGACAGGGAGGCCTGGCGTGCTGCAGCTCATGGGGTCACAAAGAGTCGGACACGACTGAGCGACTGAACTGAACTGAACATTCCATTGTGCATGTGTACCACAACTTCTTTATCCATTCATCTGTCCATGGACATCTTGGTTGCTTCCATGTTGAAGGTACTGTAAATAGTGCTGCAATGCACATGGGATACATGTGTGTCTTTTTCAATTTAGGTTTCCTCTGGGTATATGCCTAGGACTGGGATTGGTGGGTCATATGGTGGCTTTATTTCTAGTTTTTTAAGGAATCTCCATACCCTCTTCCATAGTGGCTGCATCAGTTTACATTCCCACCAACAGTGCAAGAGCATTCCCTTTTCTCCACACCCTCTCCAGCATTTATTGTTTGTAGACTTTTCGATGAGGGGCATTCTGACCTGTGTGAGGTGATATCTCATTGTAGTTTTGACTTGCATTTCTCTAATAATGAGGGATGTTAAGCATCTTTTCATGTGTTTGTTAGCCATCTGTATGCTTTCTTTGGAGAAATGTCTGTTTAGGTCTTTTTCCCACTTTTGGATTAGGTTGTTTTTCTGGGATTGAGTTGTATGAGCTGCTTGTATATTTTGGAAATTAATAATTTGTCAGTTGTTTCATTTGCTATTATTTTCTCCCATTCTGAGAGTTGTCTTTTCACCTTTCTTATAGTTTCCTTTGCTGTGCAAAAGCTTTCAAGTTTAATCAGGTCCCACTTGGTTACTTTTAGTTTTATTTCTATTACTCTAGGAGGTGGGTCATAGAGGATCTTTCTTTGATTTATATCATCACGTGTTCTGACTATGTTTTCCTCTAAGAGTTTTATAGTTTCTGGTCTTACATTTAGATATTCAATCCATTTTGTATTTATCTTTGTGTATGGTGTTAGAAGTGTTCTAATTTCCTTCTTTTACATGTAGCTCTCAAGTTTTACCAGCACCATTTATTGAAGAGTCTGTCTTTGTCCCATTGTATATTCTTGCCTCTTCTGTCAAAAATAGGTAACCATAGGTGCATGGATTTATTTCTGGGCATTCTATCTTGTTCCATTGGTCTATATTTCTGTTTTTGTGCCAGGACCATACTGTCTTGATGACTGTAGCTTTGTAGTGTAATCTGAAGTCAGGAAGTTGATTGCTCCAGCTCCATTCTTCTTTCTCAAGATTGCTTTGGCTATTTGGGGTCTTTTGTATTTCTATATGAATTGTGAAATTTTTTGTTCTTTTTCTGTGAAAAATGCCATTGGTAGTTTGGTAGGGATGGCACTGAATCTGTAGATTGCATTTGGTAGTATATTTATTTTCACATTATTGATTCTTCCTATCCAGGAACATGGAGTATCTCTCCATTTTTTTATGTCATTTTTGATTTCTTTCATCAGTGTCTTAAAATATTCTGTGTACAGTTCTTTTGTCTTTTGTCTCCTTAGGTAAGCTTATTCCTAGATGTTTTATTCTTTTTGGTGCAATGGTGAGTCGGATTGCTTCCTTAATTTCTCTGATTTTTCATTGTTAGTATATGGAAATGCAAGTGATTTCTGTGTATTGATTTTGTATCCTGCAACCTTGCTAAATTCACTGATTAGCTCTAGTAATTTTCTGATACTATCTTTAGGGTTTTCTATGTACAGTATCATGTCATCTGCAAACAATTAGATATTTATTTCTTCTTTTCTGATCTGGATTCCTTTTATTTCTTTTTCTTCTCTGATTGATGTAGCAAGGACTTCCAAAACTATGTTGAATAATAGTGGTGAAATTGGACACCCTGGTCTTGTTCCTGATCTTAGGGGGGATGAGAATAATGTTTGTTGTAGTCTTATCATATAAGGCCTTTACTGTATTGAGGTAAGTTCCTTCTACACCCATTTTTTGAAGAGTTTTAATTATAAATGGGTGCTGAATTTTGTCAAAGGATTTTTCTGCATCTATTGAGATGATCATATGGTTCTCATCTTTTAATTTGTTAATATAGTGTATCACAATGATTGATTAGCATATATTGAAGAATCCTTGCATCCCTGGAATAAACCCAACTTGATCACTGTGTATGAGCTTTTTGGTGTGTTGCTGAATTCTGTTTGCTACAATTCTGTTGAGGACTTTTGCATCTATGTTCATCAGTGAAATTGGCCTGTAGTTTTCTTTTTTTGTGTTGTCTTTGTCTGGTTTTGGTATCGCGGTGATGGTGGCCTTGTAGAATGAGTTTGGAAGTGCTCCTTCCTCTGCACTTTTTGAAAGAGTTTTAGTAGGTTAAGCATTAGCTCTTCTCTAAATGTTTGATAGAATTCTTCCATGAAGCCATCTGGTTCTTGGCTTTTGTTTTTTGGGAGATTTTTGATCACAGCTTCAATTTCAGTGCTTGTAATTGGGTTGTTCATAATTTCTATTTCTTCCCAGTTCAGTCTCAGAAGATTGAACTTTTCTAAGAATCTTTCCATTTCTTCCAGGTTATCCACTCTATTCGGAGAAGGCAATGGCACCCCACTCCAGTACTCTTGCCTGGAAAATCCCATGGACGGAGGAGCCTGGTAGGCTACAGTCCATGGGGTCGCTGAGAGTCGGACACGACTGAGCGACTTCATTTTCACTTTTCCCTTTCATGCACTGGAGAAGGAAATGGCAATCCACTCCAGTATTCTGGCCTGGAGAATCCCAGGGACGATGGAGCCTGGTGGGCTTCCGTCTATGGGGTCGCACAGAGTCGGACACGACTGAAGCGACTTAGCAGCAGCAGCAGCATCCACTCTATTGCCATATAGTTGTTCATAATAGTCTCGTGTAATTCTTTGTACTTCGGCATTGTTGGTTGTAACCTCTCCTTTTTCATTTCTAATTGTGTTGATTTGATTCTTTTTTTTTTTCTTGATGAGTCTGGCTAAAGGCTTGTGAATTTTGTTTATCTTCTCAAAGAACCAGCTTTAAGTTTTATTAATCTTTACTACTGTTTCATTTTTTTTTTCATTTATTTCTGCTCAGATCTTTATAATTTCTTTCCTTCTACTATTTTGGGTTTTTTGTTGATGTTCTTCTTCTTCTTTTCCCAGTTGTGTTAGTCATAAAGGTAGGTTGTCTATTCGATGTTTTTCTTGTTTCTTGAGGTAGGATTGTATTGCTTTAAACGTTCCTCTTAGAACTGTGTTTGCTGCATCTCACAGGTATGAGTTGTAATGTTTTCATTGTCATTTGTTTCTAGAAACCTTTTGATTTCTTCAGTAACTGGTTGGTTATTTAGAAAAGTATCTTAATCTCCATGTGTTTGTGTTTTTTACAGTTGTTTTTTTTTTCTATAACTGATATTAAGTCTCATAGTGTTGTGGTCAGAGAAAATGCTTGATATGATTTCAATTTTCTTAAATTTACTGAGTTTTGATTTGTGACCCAAGATGGGGTCTATCCTGCAGAATGTTCCATGTGCACTTGAGAAGGTGTATTCTTCTACATTTGGATGGAATGTCCTGAAGATATCAGTGAGATGCATCTCATCTGATGTATCATTTAAGACTTGTGTTTCCTTATTAATTTTCTGTATTGATGATCTGTCCATCGGTGTGAGTAGGGTGTTAAAGTCTCCTAATAATATTGTGTTACTCTCAATTTCTCCTTTTATGTCTGTTAGTGTTTGTCTTATGTAATGAGGTGCTCCTAGGTTGGGTGTATAGATGTTTACAATTGTTACGACTTCGTCCTGGATTGGTCCCTTGATCATTATGTAGTGTCCTTCCTTATCTCTTATAATCTTCTTTATTTTAAGGTCTATTTTGTCTAGTATGAGGATTGCTACTCCAGCCTTCTTTTGCTTCCCATTTGGATGGAATATATTTTTTTCATCCTCTCACTTTCAGTCTAAATGGTCTTGAGGTGTGAAGCGGGACTCTTGTAGACAACATATATATGGGTCTTGTTTTTGTATCCATTCAATTAGTCTGTGTCTTTTGGCTTGAGCGTTTAATCCCTTTACATTGAAAGTAATTACTGATATATGTATATTCCTATTGCCATTTTCTTAATTGTTTGGGGTTGATTTTGTAGATCTTTTTCTTCTCTTGTATTTCTTGGCTATATAAGTCCCTTTAACATTTGTTGTAAAGCTGGTTTAGTGGTACTGATTTTGTTAACTTTTGCTTGTCTGAAAAGATTTTTATTTCTCCATCAATTTTGAATGAGATCTTTGCCAGTAATCTTGGTTGTAGATTGTTCCCTTTCAGTACTTTAAATACATCCTGCCATTCCCTTCTGGCCTGCAGAGTTTCTGCTGAAAGATCAGCTGTTCAATGTACAGGCTTTCCCTTGTATGTTACTTGTTGCTTTTCCCTTTCTGCTTTTAATATTCTTTCTTTGTGTTTAGTCTTTGTTAGTCTGATTAGTATGTGTCTTGGTGTGTTTCTCCTTGGGTTTATCCTGTATGGGACTTTTTGGACCTCTTGGACTTGATTGACTATTTCCTTTTCCATGTTGGGGAAATTTTCAAATATAATCCCTTCAAAAACTTTCTCATACCCTTTTTTCTTTTCTTCTTCTGGGACCCCTATAATTTGAATGTTGGTGCGTTTGATATTGTCCCAGTGGTCTCTGACACTATCCTCAGCTCTTTTCATTCTTTTTACTTTATTCTGCTCTTCAGAAGTTTTTTTCCACCATTTTATCTTCCAGTTCACTTATTCGTTCTTCTGCTTCAGATATTCTGCTATTGATTCCTTCTAGAGTATTTTTAATTTCAGTAATTGTGCTGTTTGTATGTTTATTCTTTAATTATCCTACACCTTTGTTAATTGATTCTTACATAGTCTCCGTTCTGTTTTCAAGGTTTTTGATCATCTTTACTATCATTATGCTGAATTCTTTTTCAGGTATTTTGCCTATTTCCTCATCATTCATTTGGACTTCTGTGTTTCTAGTTTATTCCTTCATTTGTGTGGTATTTCTCTGCCTTTTCATTTTTTTAAACTTATTGTGTTTGAGGTCTCCTTTTCCCAGGGTTCAAGGTTGAATTCTTTCTTCCTTTTGGTTTCTGCCCTCCTAAGGTTGGTCCAGTGGTTTGTGTAAGCTTCCTATAGGATGAGATTTGTGCTGAATTTTTGTTTGTTTGTTTTTCCTCTGATGGACAAGGCTGAGTGAGGTGGTAATCCTGTCTGCTGATGATTGGGTTTGTATTTTTGTTTCATTTGTTGTTTAGATGAGGGGTCTTGCACAGGGTGCTACTGGTGGTTGGGTGATGCCGGGTTTTGTATTCAAGTGGTTTCCTTTCTGTGAGTTCTCACTATTTAATACTCCCTAGGGTTAGTTCTCTGGTAGTCTAGGGTCTTGGAGTCAGTACTCCCACTCCAAAGGCTCAGGGCTTGATCTCTGGTCAGGAACGAAGATTCCACAAATGGTTTGTGATGGCATTAAGTGAGATTAAAACAAATATCCAAAAATGAGAAAACAAAGATGAACCCCAGACAAATGGCAGTTACAAAATCAGACAAATGATAATTAAAATAGTGGAATATACACATATACATATACACCCATAAGAAAAATCAAAATAGCCCAACAAAAATAAAGTACAATAGATTGATCTGGGGAACAAAGGAAACCAAAAAATTATATCTACCAGTTAAGAACCAAACTAACTAAAGCACAAACTGGAAAACAAAACTAAAGCAAAGGTGCCAAGTGGGGAGTAAAGCAGTAAAAACAAAACTAACAAATATGCTGAGAAGAAAGGAAAGAAAGGAAGAATAGATATACAGAGTTAAATAGAGATAGATAAAGAAGATTTATATACATTAAAGATTAACTGCAAGGGGAAAAGAACAATAGGAAAATCAAACAAAGGAATAAATTTAGAAAAAATAATAGGTTTAAAAAAAGTAAAATTTAAAAAAAAGAGAAAATAAAAAAAGGCCCAGCCACTGCACCTTCTAGGGGACCTGCATCCCTGTCTGGGGTATGTATGGCTGCAGCAAGGACTGTTTGATTCTTATTCCATTTAGGCTTCCACAGATCAGCTGTTTCACTCTCAGCCTGAACTGTTTCTCCTCTGACTCAGACAATTTCTCCAATGTGGGGATCGGACCCCTGCTTCAGTTCTTCCACCCGCTGAGGGCAGGTCCAGTCCTATTAACACTCCTGTTTTTACCCTAGTTCCTTTATCCAACTGAGTTTTGCGTGGTTCTATATATTCTTTTCCACTGGTCAGGTACACCTGTCTGTTCTCCGATGCTTAATTTTAAGAACAAAGGAGGCTTCTGTAATTCTCTCTTTTCTCCAAGGAAATTAGAGCCTAGGGTGGAACCATAGACTATATCCTGGTCTCAGCTCAGCCCACTCGTCTGGTGAGATGTGAAAGCCGGATCTTTCAGTTTTAGCAGGACATGCGATCACCTGGAGCATGTTACATTTCCCATGTTTCCTTGAAGATTGTTGGTGCTGTTCATTTGCTCAGTTGTGGCCAACTCTTTGCGACTCCCTGGACTGCAGCACACCAGGCTTCCCTTTCCTTAATTATCTCCCAGAGTTTGCTCAAACTCAGGTCCATTGAATCAGTGATGTCATTCAACCATCTCATCCTCTGTTGCCCCCTTCTCTTCCTACCCTCAATCTTTCCCAGCATCAAGGTCGTTTTCAATGAGTCAGCTCTTAGCATTAGGTGGCCAAAGTATTGGAGCTTCAGCTTACTTTGCAGATAGGTGAGGTCTTTTGGACATCTAAGTTCTAGACACTGGGATGTAAGGGGAGTAATCTTAAAAGTAGAGTCACTCTCTCTTTCCTTTTGCCTTCCCTCTTAGCTGGACTATGGAGTTGATTGCAGCTTCCAGGATTCATGAATACTTGGTCTATGAGTTGACTTCAGGAAATTTAGACCACATGGTAGAGCAACAAGATAGAACTTGAGAAAGAAAGAAATTTATGCCTTGTTCATGCCATTCCTATTTGCTTTTATTTTATTCTTTTGTTCCTTGCAGCATAATCTAGCACCTGTAAAGAAATATCACTTTCTTGGAATGCACCAAATCAGATAGACCTTGAGACCAAGAGAGGACTGTCTCCAGTATCATGGGCTAGGGATGTTGATGTTGTAAGGGAAGCTGGTTCAGGATGTAAGCTGTTTCTTTTTTATTTTCTAATATCTATTTTTAAATTATTTATTTGGTTGGGTCTTGGTTGCAGCACACAGAATCTTTAGTTGCAGAATGTGGGGCTACTGCACTGTGAATGCAGAGTCTTGGCCACTGGACAACCAAGGAAGTCCCTGAACTATTTCTAAGACAGAAAAACCTTCACCCCCCAGCTGCCCGGACATTGAGGGAGGGTCTGCCTAAGGAAATGGTAATAAATTATATTGTGAAGGAGCAATTTCTTAGTAAAGTCATGAGAGCAGGGGCATGCGTGACCATAACTCCGCTTAACACCGTGTGCGAGACATTTCCTTCTACATCCCACATCCAGAGTCCACCAGCAGCCAAAGATGTCAGCATGTGTATATAGGTCTCTGCCCTGCTTCCTCCGTCATGGACATACATTGCTCCTGTCTCCAGCAATGACACCAGCTAGCAATAACAGCAGTGGAAATCTTGGTTCCTGGTAAACACATTAAACTATTTTGGATTTTTTTCCATGTTATTTCATGGACTGAACACATGCTTCTACTGTTCTTGTGCTTGTTGTGGTGAAGAGGGTCCAAGCAGGAAAGAAAGACATTTCTATGAGAGCAAGATGGAGCTTAGAGTAATTTAATTTGAATGTTAAAAGAGAGATGACTATGTTTTGAACCCCTGAATGGTGAAGTGGGACATATTGGTTACACGGATAAGATTTCATTTAACATAAGGTTTTGCTGCTAAAGTAAGTTTGCAGCATCACAGCCTATTGTGAATGAAAGCTCAGGATTTTACAGTATACCACTGAAAACCCCAGACTTCAAGTTAGACACACAAGGTTTGAATCCCAGCTCTCCACTTTTTTGTTCATGGACAACTCATTTAATTTTTCTAAATCTCTATTTTTCTTCTCCAGATGAAGAGGATAACTGCATCTAGCTTTCCTAGTTATATGTCAGGATGTTATTGTGCACAGTGGATACCTGTGTGTAAAATAGTGAAGGTGAATTAGCAATCAAATGACTAAAAGTAATTGGCTATGACTCTTGGGTAGAACACAGGCTCCCTGAGATACCCATATCCTAATCACAGGAACCTCAAATATATCACCTTATGTTACTTTATGTGGGACTTTAGAGATGTGATTAAATTAAGAACCTTGAGAAAGAAAGATTACCCTGGATTATCTAGGTGGGCTCATCCTAATCACAAGGATTCTTATAAGAGTGACAGAGTCACAAAGAAATTTGAAGATGTTCCATTGCTAGCTTTGAAGATGGAAGGGGCCACAGAGTCAAGAAATGCAGGTGATCTCAAGTAGTAAGAAAAGGCAAGAGAATAGGTTCTTCCCTGGAACCTCCAAAAGAAATGCAGCCTTGACAACACTTTGATTTTAGGATTCCTAACCTCCAGAACTGTGAGAAAATACACTGTGTTGTTTTAACCCATTATGTGTGAGCTCACTTATTATCTCAGCAATAGGAAACTGGTAATAGTTACATATGAGGTAGCATTTTTACCTTTTTATACAGTTCACGGGGTAATTGAGGCAAAAATACTGAAGTGCTTTGCCATTCCCTCCTCCAGTGGACCGCATTTTGTCAAAACTTTCCACTAAGACCCGTCCATTTTTGGTGGCCCTGACACAGCATGGCTTATAGCTTCAATGAGTACAAAAGCCTGTTCATCATGACAAGGAAAGATTATTAAGATCATGGCATCTGGTTCCATCACTTCACGGCAAAACAGTTCAGTTCAGTCACTCAGTCGTGTCCGACTCTTTGGGACCGCATTGACTGCAGCACACCAGGCCTCCCGGTCCATCACCAACTCAGAGTTTACCCAAATTCATGTCCATTTAGTCGGTGATGCCATACAACCATCTCATCCTTGGTCTTCTTCTCCTTCCTCTTTCTCCATCCTTCTCCTCCTGCCCTCAATCTTTCCCAGCATCAAGGTCTTTTCAAACAAGTCAGCTCTTTGCATCAGGTGGCCAAAGTATTGGAGTTTCAGCTTCAACATCAGACCTTCCAATGAACACCCAGGACTGATCTTCTTTAGGATGGACTGGTTGGATCTCCTTGCAGTCCAAGGGACTCTCAAGAGTCTTCTCCAACACCACAGTTTAAAAGCATCAATTCTTCGGCGCTCAGCTTTCTTTACAGTCCAAGTATCACATCCATACATGACTACTGGAAAAACCATAGCCTTGACTAGACGGACCTTTGTTGGCAAAGTAATGTCTCTGCTTTTTAATATGCTGTCTAAGTTGGTCATAACCTTCCTTCCAAGGAGTAAGGGTCTTTTAATTTTATGGCTGTAATCACCATCTGCAGTGGTTTTGGAGCTCAAAAAAATAGTCTCTCACTGTTTCCACTGTTTGTCCATCTATTTGCCATGAAGTGATGGGACTGGATGCCATGATCTTAGTTTTCTGAATGTTGAGCTTTAAGTCAACTTTTTCACTCTCTTCTTTCACTTTCATGAAGAGACTCTTTAGTTATTCTTCATTTTCTGCCATAAGAGTGGTGTCATCTGCATATCTGAGGTTATTGATATTTCTCCCGGCAGTCTTGATTCCAGCTTCTGCTTCATCCAGCCCAGCATTTCTCATGATGTACTCTGCATGTAAGTTAAATAAGCATGGTGACAATATACAGCCTTGACATACTCCCTTCCTGCTTTGGAACCAGTCTGTTGTTCCATGTCCAGTTCTAACTGTTGCTTCCCGACCTGTATACAGATTTCTCAAGAGGCAGGTCAGCTAGTCTGGTATTCCCATCTCTTTCAGATTTTTCCACAGTTTGTGGTGATCCACACAGTCAAAGGCTTTGGCATAGTCAATAAAGCAGAAATAGATGTTTTTCTGGAACTCTCTTGCTTTTTCAATGATCCAGCAGATGTTGGCAATTTGATCTCTGGTTCCTCTGCCTTTTGTAAAACCAGCTTGAACATCTGGAAGTTCACAAATCACATATTCCTAAAGCCTGGCTTGGAGATTTTTGAGCATTACTTTGCTAGCATGTGAGATAAGTGCAATTGTGTGGTAGTTTGAGCATTTTTTGGCATTGCATTTCTTTGGGATTGGAACGAAAACTGACCTTATCAGCCCTGTAGCCACTGCTGAGTTTTCCAAATTTCCTGACATATTGAGTGCAGCACTTTCACAGCATCATCTTTTAGGATTTGAAATAGCTCAACTGGAATTCCATCACCTCAACTAGCTTTGTTTGCAGTGATGCTTTCTAAGGCCCACTTGACTTCACATTCCAGGATGTCTGGCTCTAGATGAGTGATCACACCATCGTGATTATCTGGGTCGTGAAGATCTTTTTTGTAAAGTTCTTCTGTGTATTCTTGCCACCTCTTCTTAATATCTTCCATTTCTGTTAGGTCCATACCATTTCTGTCCTTTATTGAGCCCATCTTTGCATGAAATGTTCCTTTGGTATCTCTAATATTCTTGAAGAGATCTCTAGTCTTTCCCATTCTATTGTTTTCCTCTATTTCTTTGCATTGATCACTGAAGAAGGCTTTCTTATCTCTCCTTGCTATTCTTTGGAACTCTGCATTCAAATGGGTATATGTTTCCTTTTCTCCGTTGCTTTTCACTTCTCTTCTATTCACAGCTATTTGTAAGGCCTCCTCAGACAGCCATTTTGTCTTTTTGCATTTCTTTTTCTTGTGGATGGTCTTGCTCCCTGTCTCCTGTTCAATGTCACGAACCTCCGTCCATAATTCATCAGGCACTCTATCAGATCTAGTCCCTTAAATCTGTTTCTCACTCCCACTGTATAATCATAAGGGATTTGATTTAGGTCATATCTAAATGGTCTATAGATTTTCCCCACTTTCTTCAGTTTAAGTCTGAATTGGCAATAAGGAGCTCATGATCTGAGCCACAGTCAGCTCCCAGTCTTGTTTTTGCTGATTGTATAGAGCTTCTCCATCTTTGGCTGCAAAGAATACAATCAATCTGATTTTGGTGTTGGTCATCTGGTGATGTCCATGTGTAGAGTCTTCTCTTGTGTTGTTGGGAGAGGGTGTTTGCTATGACCAGTGCGTTGTCTTGGCAAAACTCTATTAGCCTTTGTCCTGCTTCATTCTGTACTCCAAGGCCAAATTTGTCTGCTACTCTAGGTGTTTCCTGACTTCCTACTTTTGCTTTCCAGTCCCATATAATGAAAAGGACATTTTTGGGGGGTGTTAGTTCTAGAAGATCTTGTAGGTCTTCATAGAACAATTCAACTTCAGCTTCTTCAGTGTTACTGGGTGGGGTATATTAAAAAGCAGAGATATCACTTTTCTGACAAAGCTCCATGTAATCAAAGCTATGATTTCTCCAGTAGTCATGTATGGATGTGAGACCATAAAGAAGGCTCAGAACTGAAAAACTGATGCTTTCAAGTTGTGGTACTGGAGAAGACTCTTCAGAGTCCTTTGGACAGCAAGGAGATCAAACCAGTTAATCCTAAAGAAAATCAACGCTGAATATTCAGTGGAAGAATTGATGCTGAAACTCCAATACTTTGGCCACCTGATGAGAAGAGCTGACTCATTGGAAAAAACCGTGATGATGGGAAAGACTGAGGGCAGGAGGTCAATAAATTGAGAAGGGCTCAATAGATGATGAGATGGTTGGATAGCATCACTGACTCAGTGGCCATGAGACTGAGCAAATTCTGGGAGATAGTGAAGGACATGAAAGCCTGGCATGCTGCAGTCCATGGGGTCAGAAGAGTTAGATACAACTTTTCAGTCACCTTAGTGACTGAAAAACAGCAACAACGTGAAGTTGCATTTTATGGGAATATTTTATCAGTTTTTCTCATTACTTCAAAAGAAACACCTTCGTATTTATGAAATAGGAAAATCAAATGAGATTACGAACTCATTACCAGTACTCAGTAGATTGCATGGATTATGGATCTAGGCAAGTTTAAGACCTTAACGAGACACAAGTTATTTTGTGACACCATCTCCCAGAAGAACATTCCTCATGCCCTTCAAAGAGAAACTCAGACTTTCTAAGACAAAGGCATATCTCGGGATACACAGGCTTTAGCATAACCTTGTATCCAAGGAAAAATGTACCAGGCTTCACATCTATTCAGTGGTTGGCACATGACTTTCATGTTGAATGTCAATTCAAATATTTTTGTTGCCACCCTTGCAGCATTATGTTGAAGATCTTGAAGGAGCAAAATTTCAGTGGGAAAATGCATTGATTGAGTCCCAGGGGTTACATGTATGGAAAGGGAGTAAAGGGGTCCAATGCCTGCCATGTATTTAGCATTCTTGTTCCAGACTGATGCAATAACATACATGTAAAAGCACATATCTTGTAAAGTCAGATGAATACAAGAAAGAAACTAGAAAATTGGCCATGGAAAGCAGACCTCCCCCAAAGAAGAACTTGAGGTAAAAATGAAGATTCTTAATAGAAGCTCAGACATGGAATTTAATTCACTCATTTACATGGATTCCAAAAGGAAACATCTGAATATTTATTTGTGTGTAAGATATCTAAATGAACATGGCTGATATCCAAATGAGTATACATAGCTGAATGTCACCTATAGATATGCCAATAAACCATGACAATTAACTTAATATCAACTCTCCCACCTCTATGTTAGAAATTCTTTGATGATCACCATTTTAGGGCACATAAGAAGTGAAGAGCTGGGAAAACGTGAAAAGAGGATACAGTTGATCACAATTTTTCTCAGGTTCATTTTAACTGTCAAGCTTACCTGTGACTTCCTATTGGATTAACTGTTAATATATAGAACAATCCAGATGACCAAGAACAGAAATGGGGTTTGGTTCCCTTCTCCTCATATTGCTCCCCTGTGGCTCTCCTTATAGACTGTAATAGATTAACCCAGTTATGAGATTAATCAAGAAACAAGCTGATTTGGAAATCACATGAAAAATGCAACTTTAATTGAAACTTCCAGTTCAAGCCAACTTTGTGATCTATACCCGAATGAACCAAGAGGTTTTAAAACATTCTCTACCATTTTAAATATCTTTGATGAGCTGGTGAGACCACAGGAGAGAATCTCTGCAGTATGACTCAAGTTGTTCCTCTGCCCCAGGTCTTTCCAGTTTCCATTTGCCTACAACAACATACTCACCCTGACAAAGAAAAACAGAAAGCCTAAAAAAACCCCTCTCCCAGGAAGCCTTCTCAGACATCAGTCAGATCACTCTCTTCTTCCATATTCATGGAGTTTGTGAGAATCATACCCAACACTAGGTAGATAGGTAGGTAGATAAACATGATCTATACTAATTAAATACATAACTACATATCATTTATGTATATACCATATATTGATACATACCATATATATAAATATACTTCCATCAGGAGAACTTATTAAACTCTTATAAATCTTTATATGTACTAGTAAGATTAGAACTTTGCACATAGTATATAATCACATCCCTTAAGATGTGTTCAGCCACAATAAGAGAAGCAATCACCCCAAAACAGCTTAAACAAATTAGGAGTCCTACATTCTTTACTGAATGAGAAGCCTAAAGGAAAGGAATCCATGGCCAGTATGGTGTCTCAGATATCACCTGGAACCGAGACTCAATCCAGCTCTACACACTGCCATACTTAGGATGTATTATTCACAGAAATACCTCTTGAATTCAATATGGCTGTCTGACATCCAGCCCTGCATCCACATCTCTGAAAAGGGGAAAGATGAAAGCAAAGAGCATTTGCCATTTGGGTCAGCCTCTTCCTTAACTTTATTGAGCTTTACAGGAGCCCAATCATGTGACTCATGTATCTCATCGAATAGGATTATATCATATGGCTGGCTACCTCTTCTTTAAGAGAAATGGGTAAATGTAATTTTTAAAGGCATATACATTGCCACGTCAAGTGAAACTGGAGATCATTTAGTTATTTTAAAAAGCAAGGGGTAAGGGAGGAGCAAATAGATGACATAGGTGAACAGCAGTGTTGCAGTGTCTGGAATGCTATTCAGTGGCTATGCATCATCTTAGCCAATCATTCTACATGCTCTGTTTTAATTTATATGTGATTTGAGAGTAGTGTTAGCCTAGTCAAGAAAAAATAGCTATATATAACACATATTTCTTTGGATATAATTATTGGGATTATTTCTTTCCCACAGCCTTCATCACTGGACTCAAATGCCAAGGATTTTTTTTTAATCTGAGAATTATCTCAAAGAAAACAAGGAGACAGTTATTCACTGCTATGAGTCAACTTTTAATGGATTTGTTAAAACCATGATAAAGAGAGTTTAAAGATCAGAAATCTTCAATATAGGAAAATTAAGTTATTAGATAAAAACAGGCTACAAACTGTAATTATTCTCTAGGTCACTCATTTGTCATTTAATTAAATGTGCCCTCAATCCCAATTCTGCTCTTTTCAACAGCACTGTAAGCACCCCCTGAGGACTCCACCAAACTCTGGTTTGAGTGCCAAGAGTACCTGCACTCAGTTGGTGCTTAAGGATTACTTGTTTGAGGATTCTGGAAAGTATTTCCCAAAATTACTATTCTAAACACTTAACAAATAGGTTCAGTTAAACTGAAAAGCGTTCACATTTTTGTAAGGGACTAAAGCTCAATGGGAAACCATACAAATGAAGTAAATCTTAGCTGAGAGAAATATTGCAACCAGGATCAAACTGTACTGATATCCCATCTCCATTCAAATGTTTGCTTTGTTTCACATGGCCTAATTGTTTTACATCAACATGTTTCATCCACTTGTGAGATGTGCCTTACACAAAGGCTTGCAATGAGGTATGTAGTACCATATGCTTTTGCTAACCCTTGTCAGTGCCTTCCCTCCAACTTTGAGGAAGCACACTTCTGGCTCAGTTACCACAGTAAAGGAGCTGGATCTGCCTACAAAGGGATAAGTCTTTTTACTGTGGTGGTGAAAAGATCCTGAGCTACTGTATTACAGTGCTTGTGGCTGGAATAATTACGCCACCATTATGTATGGCAATGGCTATGACTACTCCAAAGGGCAGAGGCACGTGCTGTAAACTAACATTAAATTCAAGGAAAAGGACTCAAGGGCAATGACAATTATTTGAGATATAAGTGCTCCCAAGAGGAAACCAGGAAAACATAATGACATGAAAAGAAAGGAAATATCTTTTCTAACTCAGCCAGTACCACTGTGACCCTTGGCATGACACATGCTATGTCTGAGCCATAGTCTCAACATCTTTGAAATGCAGTTGAACAATGCATGTGGTCCTAAGGTCCCCATCAGGTCTACCTTTTAAAGTCTCTGAAATGTAAGAACTCCATTTTACTTTTAAAGGGCTCACTCTATTAACATTTCTTGCTTTACAGGTAGACATTTAAAAGGCTTATAATCAACTCCCTTTTCCCTTGATGGGCTTTTTCAAAGTGTTTTCTTACTTTCCAAGAAGGTGCTGGGTTGTTGTTTTTTGTTTGTTTGTTTGTTTTTTTAACCACATCATACAATTGTAATTCCAAACATGAGCCATGATTGTCTAGATCCATTTGGCCTATTGGACTATTCCCTAAGATACCGTAAAAAAAAATACAAAACTTGATGCTCATTCTCGTCTGTTCTTTCATCCAACATTTTTTATTTGCCATAGCCAAGCCAGTTCGGCAGAAACTGATTCATAAACCCATTAATCTGTGAGCCATTGAGGTTTCTGACCAACATACCAGAAACATGGGATTCTGGGTTGTGTTGAAATGAAAATAAGATAATTCCCCAAGCCTATTTAAACTGCTGAAATGACTGCCATCACAAAAACCAAATATTTAAATTTTAAAATATTGAGAGATAATAGAGTCATTATTAAAGTGAAATAATTTAAGCCTCCTTTTAACCTCCTTTTCTTTTGTTTGTTGATTCATTCTTTCTAGTCCATCACTCAGCCTGTGAATCAGACCTCCCAGAATAACCTGACTGGGGCAAATTCAACACATTTTAGTTTAATTTTCTCCAATTCAAACACAACTTGCACAATGAGGTGAGCGGCTAACAATTCAAAGGAACAAACCATTAAATTAAAATTCCTAACTTGATTGTTTGAATCACACTGGGCTAAATTTACATCCTCCATAACACTGTGGGAATTCACTCTGTGGGAGATTTTTCTAGCTACATTTTTTTTTTTTAAACAAACCTTTTCTTTTCTTTTTTAAAGGGTGAATTACTTGTCCCTGTACCTTTAACGATAAGAGGAAAGAAATAAAACTGGGCTCTCGGAGAAAACAATGAGGCTATAATTTTGAAATTAAAATACAGAACATGATATATCAATATAATTGTCGTGCATATGTGAAGATAACTCTGTTTTGATGGTGTTATTTCCCAAGCACACAAAACCTAATAAAATCTGGAGGGCTGAATTGATGAGAAATTCAGCGTTAGAGATTATGAAAAACACCCATTGAAATAGCCAAACAAAATTACTGAAAAAACAATTTTAGTGGCAAATTATTTATCTAAGTAATGTAGGAAGATTTATAGAGATCTCCCAACATTAAAATAAATTAGTTACTTAAAACACTGAACTTCTTTGATAAAGGAAAATGTGTTTATGTAACTGTTTGACCTTGAGCAAGTCAGTCAGCATATCTGTTTCTCAGATTTCTGCATGGCTTATTATTTATCCTTAAAGAAATTTTTAAAAATTTTTCTATGATTATATTCTTGTGTGACAAGTTTTTTTTCCTTCTCCTTTATCTTAGTTCTTCAAAATGGAGTCATTAACTATAAAACAGAAAAGAATGGTTTGATAGTGATCACCTCACTAGCTGATGATACAAATACCAAATTCCAAGAGAATCAACTATGGTAGCATGCAGAATCATGCTTCCAAGCCTCCCAGCAAGCATCTAAGGAACAAAATCCTTGCAATGCCAGCCTTCACTACACAAATAAGAGTTTGACCACATATAGGCTTGATGTGACCTTGAGCATGTCTTGTAATTGTTCTGTAGCTCTTTCCTTTTCTTCAGTTATAAAAATGGAAATGTAATAACAATCTCTGTTGCAGAATTGCTGGGAAACTTAAATGAGATAATGCTTACATAAAGTCAAGTTGCCTGCCATACAATAAAAGCACGAGAAATAGTTCCCATTGTTATTATCGTCATTATTATAAATAAGCTCTCATTTATCTCATTTGGGGAATAAATTTGAATGAGCAGAATATTCACTTCAACATAAATATTACAATTTAACATTAGATAGGAGAAATGTGGTAGAAGAAATTCTTCCCCTCTATCCCATATAGATAATGAAGTTGTCTCCCAAATCAAAACTCCCTGGAGAAGGGCATGGCAACCCACTCAAGTATTCTGGTCTAGAGAATCCCATGGACAGAGAAGCCTGGCAGGTTACAGTCCATAGGGTTGCACAGAGTCAGGCATAACTGAAGTGACTTATCACACACAATAAATTAGAACTAACTGTCTTATAAGAATGTGATGCACCTTGAATGTATAGTCTTAAAAAGAAAAGGAATTGGCAAGCTATGGCTCTTCTATGAAGACAAACATGAAGGAGAAGGAGGAAGAAGAGTTTTCTTTCCATCTCTTGGCATCTGTCCCTAGATTTTGAATTATTTTCCTAACTAGTTCATTCTATATATAAATCTACAAATCAAACTTTATTTTAAAAATACTCAAAAAGCTTTTTAAAAAATTCTTTTTACATTTTTGATAATCTCCATTTCTCCTTGCACTCACCCTCATACACACATACTAGGTTCTACCAGCTCACCTAGGAGTCAGGAAGGTACAGGTCTTCTGGCTGCTCTATCAAATGTTCACATATTAGACCAAAGAATTTCCCTAGCCTCAACATGCACTCCTAATTCCTAACCCCAAATTATTTTAGCAGGTCAGATTTATTTACCTGACATTAATAATAGAGGTCATTCATAGATGGCTCTAAGTATTTAATAACAAATTTTTAGCAGATTACCCAGGCAAGGAAAGTGCTCAAGTTAGAGGGGGGAGAAGAAAGCTAGCAAGATGGAGGCTTGGAGGCCATGGCAGCAAGAAGAACAACAGCCAACAAGAATAGCTTGGAAATTTTAATGGACCATGGATGCTGTCTGTCCATATTAAAGACATTTATCATGCAAAAATGCAAATATAAAATGTTCCCTGTTCTATGTACTGGCTCAGTTCTGCACACACACTCAACTTTTGCACAAATCTCTTATACACTGCATTTTGTGTCCTTAGTCTTCTGATAAAAAAAACAAAGAAGCACTGACTTGTGACAAGTTAATGACAAAAACCTCAGAGACAGTTATTTAAAAGAAAAAAAAAAAGTCAATGGAAGAAAGTGATCAGAGTCAGAGAAACCCAAGCTCCCAACCCCAAGAACTTTTGGAGGAGGTAGGAAGGGTTCTTGATTTTTACCCCCATACATGGAGTGAGAAGTCCAGTGAATTTCATGTGGCATGTACTTAATCAGAATGCTATCAGTGCTGATCAATTGTACTATTAGTGATGGTTTTCTTTGTTTTGATTTCAGTTGGTTTTAGTAATAATGCTAACAATGAAGCCAGTCAGAGACAAAGCATGTCACATGCCCCTTTCTGAAAGTTGCTGACCTTTTTCATATCCTGAGCATGAAAGAATGAGACAATGCTCTGGTTATTTGCTCTAATATCTGCACTCTATCTTTTCCCCTCATACCACTTAACTAAAATTTGTAACCATATATTTAATTTCATGGCCGAATTGATTGTCCTTTAATCTGGTTAGTTTTGGTAGAATAAATATGCCAAATCTCTCATATTGCCACATACACAGAAAGAAACTTGCACAGCTCAATTCTCCTCTTTGCAGGTACAAAAGGACACCACTCACCCACAACTGAACTAGTCTACAGATTTCTTCACCTTGTCATTTCTCCTGACTATTCTCTGGCCACCTCAGGTAGATCCCCAAAATGTTCTAGTCCAAGAGAAGATGATTACAGGCTTCTACCCTAAAAGGGAAACTTCAGCAAATGATAAAGCAGCATGAGACAACTATTTGATGGAGGGAAAAAAGAAGAGAGGAGATTTCATCATCATCAATCTCTATCAATCTCTAAGTGAGTCAGTTACTGAGTTAGGTTTCTTTACTTGCAAGAAACATAAACCAATTCTGCCTCAATTGGTCACACACTAAAAAGAAAATGGGACAAGGAAATTGTAATCAGTAATTTCACATAAAACTGAAATTTCAGGAGAAAAGTCTTTGTACTGTTTGATCTTTTATCATTAGTGTCTGTTTTATTTCCAACTTCCTGTTCTGCCCTGTGCTGGGACAGTTTCATTGAAAGTGAAAAGTGAAAGTGAAAGTCGCTCAGTTGTGTCCGACTCTTTGTGACCCTATGGACTATACAGTTCATGGAATTCTCCAGGCTAGAATACTGGAGTGGGTAGCCTTTCCCTTCTCCAAAGGATCTTCCCAACCCAGGGATCGAACCCAGGTCTCCCACATCGCAGGCAGATTCTTTACCAGCTAAGCCACAAAAAGCCCAAGACTACTGGAGTGGGTAGCCTATCCCTTCTCCAGTGGATCTTCCCGACCCAGGAATCGAACTGGGGTCTCCTGCATTACAGATGGATTCTTCACCAACTGAGCTATCAGGGAAGCCCCTTACAGTTTCATCATCTGGCTCCAAGTAGTGACAAGGTCACTGGGAACTCTTTGTGTTATTTCACAAATTAAGATACTTGGCTCATAGCACTTAAAAATAACTTGCCCAGAAATAACCAGATAGTAGATGACAGATTTGAGATTTAAATGAAGGCAACATGTTGCCAAAGTGTCTTCATAATGATTCTAATACAATTGTGCTATGCCTACATAGAAAAAAAAAAAAAAGGCAGTTATAATTGTAAATTTTCATAGTTTCTAGATAGGTATTTCTGCTCATTGATTTACCCCATCCTAAGGAAAATATTTGGCGTTAAGAAACACTGGTTGAATAAATGTGTTAATAAATGAGTGAAAGAATGAATGAATGAATGAATGGTATATGAAGCCTACTGCAATATATCTGAGCAAACTCTAAACTTCAGCTAAATTGTAAACTCTTGAGGACAGTCATATCTTCTGAGTTTTCTGTATGCTATCCAAAGGCAAGCACAAGTGCCCTCCTCCAGGGGATCTTCTCAACCCAGGGATCAAAACCCTGTCTTGTTAAGTCTCCTGCATTGGCAGGTGATTTCTTTACCACTAGTACCACCTGGGAAGCCTGCTAAATACATATGAAGTTCTTAAAAATAATCATTTCTAATTTGAAAGCCTACTGTGCAAGTAAATTTTACAGATGACAAAAACTGATGCTAAAAATGGTTAAGCCATTCTCAAGGTCATATAACTAGTGACGAAAGAGCTGGTATTAAAATTCTTGTCTGTCTTCCCATCATTGATATTTTCCACAACCTCATTTTCCAATATACTTCTTCCCTGGCTCAGAGCTCATACTTACAAGAGGTCATCTATAGCAACTAAGCATTTCTGTATTTACAAGCTCTCATGTAGGTGGAGCTGTCTGTGCTTGTATGAAAGTTCAAAAAATTCATATTCAATATTTAAATTTAAAAAGCAAATTTTTGGAGCCATATATGGGTGGGAGGAAGGTGTGTTTTCTTTCATTCTATTGATAGAAAAAGTAAAGAAAGGAGAAACTTTTAAACAGAGAACTAGTCAAAGAAACTAATTGGATATACTGTGTCAGGAAGGTGAATAAAAGGTTTTATCATTGAAGAGAGTCAAAGACAAGCACCTTTTATTGAGAGTGATTTGACCTGCCTTAAGTCTCCTAAATTCAAATCTGGAATCTGCCAAGGGTGCTCAAATGTATTCAACCAGTCAACTGCAATAAGGGCAATGAATGGGCTCCAGAACTTTCTGTTCCTTAACTCATTGCGAAAAAGTTTAGGGTTTGGTTTCTGTATTAGATTACTTGTCAGTTGAATCAAAAGTTCAGAACTAACAGTAAGGAATAAATCAGTAGAGAATGATTGCCTTTCTCCTCAAAGACTCCAATAATATAAAATTACTAGAGCTAGCTAAGTTGGAATATACTGAATAACTGAATATATTTATACATTACAGATGGTGTGGAATGCTGCCAGTGATACCTTAGGGATAACTTAAAGTCTGGCTTTCCTAGGGGCAGAGAGATAAAATAGCCAAAATAGAATCCCTTCAAACTTGAATCAAAGAGATGGAATGAAAATGTAAACTCATTTAAAAAACTCGACGGACTTATCTACTCTAATACAAACCAAGGGAATAACTCAATACCTTTGGAAAAAAAATATTGTTTCTTATCAAATAATCAGAGTAAAAGGTCTTTGGAAAAATAAATAGGCCCACAATGCCACCATACAGATGAAAAATCTGAAACTGTGTTCAAAGGCAAAGTGGAAAGAAGAAGAGATGAATTTATTTTTCTAAAAAAATAGCTCACATAAACTGTTCTCCATTTTAAGAGGCTGGAGGCCCAGAATTAACCAGATTGGCAATGTTGATTTAACTCACAGAGCAATTTAGAATTTTATTTTTATTAGAACCAAAAGGAGACTTAAAAAATCTAGTCCAACTAATTCATTGTATAGCTCAGACAGTCCGGGTTCAAAGGGATTAAACTGCCTGCCCGAGGTCACCCCAGTAGTTTAACTGTAGAGGAAGAATAAATATCTAGGATGATTAACTCCTAGTCAACTGTTTTTTCCAACACACTATCCAGAACTTGATTTCTGTGTCTATTATATTTTCTCTGGGCAGCCACACTTATGAAAACATATCTAAATATAAGCAGAAAACAGAATTTTAGGGAGCTCAGTTTAGTTGCAAAAGAAAATGCTAAATCTGAATTTTTCTAAAATGTATTAAGGCAAATATTTTATCATCATTTTCGTCAGGATATCTATTAGACATCTGTGATGCTCATGGCATACTTAAATATTGTGCCTTGTTTTTATACAAGAGTAACTTGGAACTAACATTTCCTTAATATTTATCTTACTTATTGGTATTACAACAAATTAACTTAATAGGGCAAAAAATTTCCAAAGTGTATGAATGCATGCATATATATCCTCTTTGCTGAGATCATTATTTTTCCTGTCTTTTCCATTTGTGACCTCATTGTTATTATAGGGCCTCCTGACATGTTTGAAGTATAATCATTATACATGTTTAATTTCACTAAGATTATGCTCTGGGTAAGAAATGTGTTTTATTCTTCCTTCCATTGGTATAAAGCTTAAATATTCTTTTCATAAGTCTGACTCCTTGTCATCAGATAATCTATTTTAAATGAATTTTCCTTCTCTTGGTTCCAAAATGCAAATTGTGGCGGGTGCTTGAAAAAGATTATTCCCTTGTTTTTAGACTGCCTTTTTCAAAGAAGATATAGATCTATCTTGCTCCCCATAAGGACCTTTAAGAACACCAGATCACTTGTCCCATAAATATTCTGACTAAATGCTGATACCTAGTGAAGGGAAATTATCCAGTGGTTTGAAATAGAACAGTCTCCATTTCCTGCTCTAATTTGTAATTAAATGTTCTCTCAGGATAGTGTTCTGTATTACAGAACCCCTGTGATTGGGTCAACAGCTTCATCCAGAAGCTGGACACCCTGGACGCAACTGTTACTGGTAAGAGGTAAAGCAATATTTTTAGTGTAAATGTGAAAAGTTCAGTAGATCCCTTAAAATGGCCAGTGTTAATCTTTTAATATTATCTATATTCAACTGCCTTTAAGGGTGTCACATTTTGCTTTTTAGGGCTAAAAATTCCTTTCCTTCTAATGAGTAAAGAGACTAGAATTAATAAAACATAGAATTACACAAATAACAACAATCTCCAAGTAAATGCCAACCCCAGAATCTGATTCTATTCCGGGTTTCTCCAAATAACAGCTCATTAGATCACAAAATACTTTTCATTTGTGAGGGTTCATCTTTCTAAGAAGGTTAATGGAAAGTCAATGGATGGATCCAAGCTGTTTCAAGCATGCCAAATGCATCTTCTGTGAATTTAAATGATCTCTTGCATTTCCTCAGACACATATACAAAGACACACAACTGCATCCTTAAAAGTAACTCCATAATCTATCATTTAAATCTACTACTTATGCACTTCCACATTAGTGGTGGTCTACTAGGATAACGGGCCTCTGGAAGTGTTGAGTCTCACATGGGACATACAAACTTCCCCTGTGTTTATGCCTCTTATCGAACAGTTAAGGTGCTAGTGGAGTCTTCAATGGAGCAATCAATGAATAATTACTGTTCAGCCAAAATCTCAAAAACTTGAGTGAAATAAGAGAAGCAGCTATTTGTTAACTTCATTCATTCAACAAATATTGATCTCTGCCTGGCCTTTTAAAGTTTCTGATTAGATAAGATCACATAAGGGGGAAAAAAACATGATGTCAAAGAACCGCACTGGCTCTTCTTGTCAAACCGTCACACATCACTTATTTATAATCTCTCAGAGAAGAAAGGGCACAGACTTCTTAGAAAAATTGAAACTATGGACCCTCACAGAGACAAAAACCTAAGTTCAGATGAACATACCAAGTGCTTACATGCATGCTACTTTACAGGTTTCAAGTGTTCCTAAAATTTACCTAAAGACACATGCTTAACAACTACTGCTCTAGACCAACATCCTAATTAATTAGCTGCTGATATTTCACACTCAGTGCCATACTTCTTTCATCCTTGGCATTCACTTTAATACCATACACCTCAGTGATACAAAATTTTGAGATGAAAACACTAATTTGACTCACATGCATACACTAAAACAACTGTTAAATCTGCCACCAGTTAAGTCCATTGCTCTACTGTAGGACAAAACACTCTCAAAAACTCTAACCATTCAATAGAAAGAGTAGAAGGACAGTTCCTCTATTCGTGCAGTTTCCATAAACACAAATTTCTAGGCATCAAAATTATTTTAAAGACTAAATTATGATTTCAATGATAAATATTACATTTTTTCTCCAAGAAAGTAAGAAAGGAAAAAATATCAACAGAAGTAAACATTGATAAACTCAGTGAGTTCCAGATATTTTGCCTAAGAGAACAGATTGTATCCTACTTGGAACTTTGATTTTCACTCATTTCCCCCATCCAAGCTAGTGGTACTGCTTCCACCCTCACACTCTATAACCCAGATGTATAGAAAGGATTCTTGGCTGGCAGATCATTCTTTCTGCAGCAGATCAACATCACCTTGCTCAAATCTATGAGGGCTCTATACTCCTGTACCTCTAAATACCTCTAAACCTGGGGAAGGGCATTTGGGGATCCATGAATGACAGAGGCAGATTCTGCATGTGATAGCTGTCATCATGTCTTACATGAAAGACTTCATGTCCTACAATTTCATAGAAAAAGAGAATAATAGCATTTATTATGGTATATTATGCTGTTATCCTCTAGCATAATAAATGTTCCTGTAAAAATCAATTGTCTTTGACAATTTTAATATCCACTAAGTAAATCAATCTAATATAGGAAGACAAACATGGTTGTGAAACATTAAGACATTAGTGAACCATATATCTGATGAAATTAGGGATTATTGTTTATTTTTTAGGTGTGATACTGGTGATATCTTTTAAAGGAGATCTTACCATTTACAAATATATATTGAAGTATTTACGGATGAAATGATATGTCTTGGATTTGTTTCAAATAACCTAGAGAGCAAGGGAATGCTGAAATATGGATGAAACCAGCTGGGTCAGAAGTTGATAATTGTGCGAACGATGAGATTCTATTTGGGAGTTGGTTATACTATTCTCTTTTTTGCATACATTTGAAATCTTTATAATGAAGTCTTTTTTTTTTCAAAAAAGAATTCACCCAAATGAATAATATGTGTGTGGTGTATGCATACAATAGAATATTATTTGACCATAAAAAATAATGAGGTACCAATACGTGTACAACATGGATGAAGCATGAAATCATGCTAAGTGAAAGAAGTTGGACATGAACGATTACTTATTATTCTGTTTGTACAAAATGTCTCAGATAGGCATATCTCCAGAAACAGAAAGTAGATTACTGGTGCCTAAAGCTGGGGAGGATATGGGGATTTGGGGGTGATGGCTAAGGAGAGTAGGATTTCTTTAGGGGTTAATAAAAATTGATTGCAGTAATGGGTGCACAATTATGGATAGACTAAAAGCACCTGAATTGTACATTTAATAATGGATAAAGGGAACTATTTAGAAAATCTGAATATCAACTGTGTAAAGAAGTAGTGTTAATTTTGCTAGAGGGGATAATGGCATGGGAAATACAGAAAGAAATCTCATATTTGTTTACAACAGCATACTGAAATATTCAAGGATATAAATACATAAAAACATTATGTTTTCTTGGATTGGCTTTAAATTACTCCCTCAAAATAATAAAGAAACATGGCAAAATCTAGAGAGTTGTTACAAAGTGGTAGGTATATGGGATTCATTATTTTGCAGAATGAAAAAAAAAAAAAAGAAATCAATGGAACATGGGGGAAGTAGACATTTTGTACCAGAATGAACCTGGTCAGAGAACTAGATGCACATTCCAAAACTAACAGTTCCCATATGAACCTTGCTATCTCCCACAGAATACTGCTGCTGCTGCTGCTGCTAAGTCGCTTCAGTCGTGTCTGACTCTGTGCGACCCCATAGACGGCAGCCCATCAGGCTCCGCTGTCCCTGGGATTCTCCAGGCAAGAATACTGGAGTGGATTGCCATTTCCTTCTCCAGTGCATGAAAGGGAAAAGTGAAAGTGAAGTCGCTCAGTCATGTCTGACTCTTAGCGATCCCATGGACTGTAGCCTACCAGGCTCCTCCATCCATGGGATTTTCCAGGCAAGAGTACTGGAGTGGGGTGCCATTGCCTTCTCCGCCACAGAATACTAGTTCCATGTTAATAATGGTTACTGAAAGGGTATTTTTATAGTCAAATAAGTCAAGAAAACACTGTTAAGAAAGGCTGTGAAGACTTTTCAGCATCTTTACTATGTGAAGGTGAATAGCCAAAATTGAGGATATACTGTATTCTTCTCAAAGTTTTGTTTTGTTTTCCATACACATGCTATTTATTGGGGCTTCCTTGGTGGCTCAGTCGTAAAGAATCTGCCTGCAATGCAGAAGACCTGGGTTAGAAAGATCGCCTGGAGAAGGGAATGGCTACCCGCTCCAGTATTCTTGCCTGGGAAATCCATGGACAGAGGAGCCTGGCAGGCTGTTTATTAGATAATAAAATAGTGAGGCAGCAAGATCATTCTGTAAATTATAGTCTATAATTTTTAAAATTAGTTATTTATTTGGCTGTACCAGGTCTTAGTTGTGGGATGTAAACTGTTGTGGCATGTGAGAACCAGTTCCCTAAGCAGGGATCAAACCCAGGACCCCTGCATTGGGAGCACAGAGTCTTAGCCACTGGACCACCAGGGAAGTCCCTATAGCCTATTATTTTTGATAACTGATCTTTTTGCAAGGAGCCCACTCTCAGACTAGTACTGATCCTTCAATCTAGAGGCAAGAAACTAACATATAGCTCAATTTATTCAAATTTCTCAAACTCACACTTATTTGAAAATTTGTTTATATGGCCCAGAACAACCTATAGTTCAGACTAATGGTGCCAGGTCTGAATCATATATTGGATATTGCAGAACTTTAACCCTACCCAATTCCTAAAGTTTTCACTATATGTGTTCAATAGGCTGACATGCATGGTTTTGGTTGACCAAACCAGAAGCCCATGCTTTACAACTCTTGTGCTATAGTCACTGCAGTCCTTCCGAGTATAAAGCACATCCATGGCACAGACAGATAGACAAGCTCAACGTCCATAGCCCCCTAGAAATGACATCATCTCCTTATGCTAGAAACTGTGCTGACAGTCATCGGCTAAGGATTTTGAAATACTGTTCGATGTACCACACTTTTGCCTTCAGCTTGCCAGATCTTTTGGCGATCCCCTGGGTCATTTTTGCAGAAACAACACAGAACTAGGATTGGAAATCAGTTGTCACAATTCTCAATGCCACAGTTCACTCAGCTTAATAAAAAACACCTAAAAGATATGAAATCTTAGGTAAAGTAAAATTTGCTTCAAGGTGATTCCAAGAAGATATAAATAATTCAACTTTCACATTAAACATAGAATCAACTAAACTGGTCCGTCATGGGAAAAAACTGTTAAGGCCCTCTAGACATGCCACTGTGTTACAGGGCTGAAACTGTCAGGTCTAAAAATCAGATGCCACGGCTTCCCTGGTGGTTCAGTGGTCAAGAATCCACCAGCCAATGCAGGAGACATGGGTTTGATCCCTGATCCGAGAGGATCCCACATGCTGCAGAGCAATTAAGCCCATGTGCCACAGCTACTGAGCCTGTGCTCTAGAGCCGGGGAGCCACAATTACTGAGCCCATGTGGTGCAACTACTAAAGCCTGTGCACCCTAGACCTCATGCTGCACAACAAGAGAAGCCACCACAATGAGTAGCCTGCACACCACAACTAGAGGGAAGTTAGTGCATCAAGGAAGACCAAGCATAGCCAAAAAAATGTTAAAAATCAGACAGCATTCAAAGCTCAGCTTCACCACATGTTAGCTATAGAACCTGGAACACTTCCATTAACCTTTTTAATCCTTAATGATCCTCCTGAAAAAGGGAATATAATAGTACCTACTTTTAAGGGCTTCATGAGGACTAAATGAAATGATAAGGAATAGATAATAGTATGAAGGGTTTAATATACTGTTTGCACATCATATTGTTAGGCAGGAAGCTAGAGCATGGAGAAGCGGCCCCTTAAGCTAAACATCCAATGGCTGCCTAATCCCAACAAGCAATTTACCAGCCCTCCTCCTAATACGCCCCCACCAATACTCTAAAGTAGTCAGGGGGCCGGAATTATTCCCCACCCGCCCACTGGTGGAACTTTCCCTACTCTAGCACATGAGCACACTTCACACTATCCTGTAGTTAAGTAATCTTCGGCAGACATTGGACTCATTAACTGCTCATAAGTATTCCATGAATACACACATCTAATTATAACAGACTGAATTATGGGAAGGACATGCATGGTGGAACGTCTTGTTATATAACCTGCAGCTGTCTATCAAGACTGTCAATCAATGACACCTTGGATTATGAAATGACCTTGCCTTAAAAACTCTGTACCCCAGTCCTTGGGGGTCATTGCCTCCTGTGGCATGGTGCACCTCTCCCTCGAGGTGTTCTCCCTGTTCTTTCTTCCCTTGTCATTTATAAACTTTCTTGCAGTGGTAAGATCTGGTTATTTCCCTGGTCAGGATACCCGCAAGCCTCAAGGCATGGCCTAAAAAAAAGGGGGATTAGTATGTCACCAAAAAGAACATCATGACCAAATTCTATACAGTGTTGGCATCAGAACTTCTTTGAATCTGATTATTATATTAAACCACATTCCAATGGGCCAGAGTGTCTTATGGGAAAAATAATTACTCAATTACTAGTAATTGGCAGACATCCATTAAAAAAAAAAAAAAGGCTTTTAACTTGCCTTGCATTCCTTATTTCAATACCAGTTAAATCAAAAGTAGATTGTGATTAAAATGGAGGCATTTTATGCACTAGCATTTACAGTATACATTTTCTAAATTATACTCTGTTTGGTCTTGTTTAACAGAAGATTTAGTTCTTCTTGGTTTTTCCTTCCCACATGAATTAAATTTTAAACCTTTCTTTTTCCAGTGAGAAAAGTATTAAAGTTCTACGTATACCCCTAAATGACATATGATATATGGATGACTTCACTTCTCCCCATTTACAGACTTTACATTCGGAAACTACTTAAACGGAAAAGACTTACTGCTTAAAACCTGACTTCTTTGTTTAAAATGTTCTAAGAACGCAGAAGTTGAAGAAGTACAAGTTTGTTTCAAATTCAGAAGCACGCAAGTAATGATTTGATTTAAAAGTTATGTATTTTAAGAAAAGTCACAATAGAACAACTTCAGTTTCAAGTCATTCTTAGGGATTTTGGAACATTTTTCTGGGTTGGATTTAGAATATTGTGTATCAATAAAAGAAATGGTTTTTTAATAAGTTCAAAAGTATTTTAATGATCAACCATGTAGTATTCAAGCTTGCAGTGACCTGGAGGAAATGAGATCTATGGTTTCGTCCTAGATTTGCTAAATATTGGCTGTATTACTAGCACTGGAGTGAACCCAGGGGTTCAGTTTCCTCATCTCTAACCCAAGAGATTGGACTAAATGATCTCTAAAGTCCTCTTCAGTGTTGTGACCCTATGTTGGAGTCAAATAGATTATGGGAAAACATAAATCACTGTGATCTGAAAGGAATGTGAAAGACACTTTTGATAGTAAAATATTCTGAAATATCCAAACCTTATTGAATGAGAATTAGGCTATAATGCAAACCACATCTGGATGTGATTGTTAAAAACCAAATGCAAAAGGGGAATCCAAATTATGTTAGATGTTACACTAACATCAGAACCTTGGGAAAAGAAACAATTTAAAAGAAAAAACAAGACAGAAATTGCCCTTAAGAAAAGAGTGGTTACAATAAACTAGGGTATATTCACAACAGGGGAAATGATACTGAAGTCCAGGAGACTGACAATCCAGCAAGGCAAAATACTCCAGCAATATACTGCTTCATGTTGGGCCTAACTGACTTCATAATATTTATCCTAAACAAAATACAAATTTATTTCTCCATGAAAGTCTAAATGATCGACATTACCCAGATAAGAGTTCTGTCTTAAAAATGTTAAATTAGATTTACTGCATTTGTCAGCCTGCTAAGCATTTTTATCTATCCTTTCCAGTAAAAACAGTTTCAGTGGTTATGACTACTAAATGTTCCCAAATTAGATGGGAACATTTTCAATGGTGGGGTTAAATATTTGCTAAAATTTTCTTTGTTCTAAATTGACAAAAATTGAAAATCCCCCTGGGCCCATTGTTATCCACGCATCATTCCAAGTTCCCCAACAGTAGAATCTTTCAAGGCATACAGTCAGTCAGAACCTCAGGGCTGTGGAAAACAAAGGTGATCAAAAAAATAATGAAAACTACTACTCCTCCCATTTATTGGGAAACTTATACATAATCTTATCACGTACCAAGATGTATTAGGTGGGTGTAATCTCTGTATTAGAGTTGAAGAAATTTAACTGAAGCTCAAAGATGTTAAGTAACTTACCTAAATTCAAGGTTCTAGTAAGAAGCAGGGCTGGAACCTTAACCCAGGTCTACCAGTCCATGCTCACTCCACTATGCTGTGCTGTCATTGACAGAGGTAGACAGGATATGAAGTCATCTGCATATAAAATGTGTGTGTGTGTATGTGTGCACTCATGGGCACAGACCCATTTCTCTGCAGAGAATCCAGCACCAGATCCTGGCTGAATATTTCACTTGGAGAAAAAGCCAGAAAGAACTACATTAGAAGCTCCCATCTAAATTACTTCATATGTGTTACCATCTGCATACTTCATAGATGCATAGTACTTTAAAATGTACACAGCTCTTTTTTCATCCTCATCAGAGCCTTTCTAGAATCACCAGTTTTTCACAGGCGGAAACAGGCTCAGAGTGAATAGGAATCTCATGTAAGAGTTCCTCATGAAGTGAAGGTTGAACTATCCACTCTGTCCTCACTTCAAATCTGGTCCTCTTCTCCTCCTGAGCCGGGCATCCTGGGAGTGCGCCATCATGCAAGGCATGCAGATTCTCAGAGCCCCCACTCTCTCCCTTGACCAGGTCTCTCAAGTTTCCTTTACCAGTATGAGATTACTGAGGCTGCTGCCAAATGCTCTAGAAAGTAATACAGAATCAAAGGAAGAATTCCCTAACCCTTTCTGATGTCCACCAAGAAAAGGAAGATTGAGTTTCCATTAAAGTAATAATATTTTAGTGTGTGTGTTTTTAAAGTAAACTCAGTCCTTTTCTCCATGGTTAGAAACGAAGTGATTCTAAAGTAATTGCATACTGTCCCCACCCCCTAAAATACTCTTTTCCTTCCCAGGCCACTAAAGAATCCAACTATTCCAGAAAACACTCTTGTTTCAACAGTTGTCCACCAAAACGGAATTGTAATATTGACCGATGCTTAATTTATGAGTCTGCTTAGTCTCATATTTTTCTGATTCTTTCCAAAGTATTTGTTATACATCTATATATCCTTCAGGCCCTGTTCAATTTCCAAAAATAGTCAACTATTTCACTATAAATTTAACCTTGCCAAATATTCAGTTCAGTTCAGTCGCTCAGTCATGTCTGACTCCAAGCCAGGCCTCCCTGTCCGTCACCAACTCCCAGAGTTTACTCGAACTCATGTCCATCAAGTCGGTGATGCCATTCAACCATCTCATCCTCTGTTGTCCCCTTCTCCTTCTGCCTTCAATCTTTCCCAGCATCAGGGTCTTTTCAAATGAGTCAGTTCTTCGCATCAGGTGGCCAAAGTATTGGAGTTTCAGCTTCAGCATCAGTCCTTCCAGTGAATATTCAGGACTGATTTCCCCTAGGATGGACTGGTTTGATCTCCTTGCAGTCCAAGGGACTCTCAAGAGTCTTCTCCAACACCACAGTTCAAAAGCATCAATTCGGCGCTCAGCTTTTGTACTCTGCATATAAGTTAAATAAGCAGGGTGACAACATACAGCCTTGACGTACTCCTTTGCCAATTTGGAACCAGTCTGTGTCAAATATACACAGATCTTATCACAGTTGCTAACCTAAAAAGGAGGAGGAGACAGCAATGGGGAGGAATGGAGACAAACATACAAAAAATGTATTGTAGGATTATGGAGTCTTCATAACTGTTCTGAAGGGAGAGATTGAGGAAAAGAATAAGAGAAAGAGATGGAAGGAGAACATTATTTTTGGATAATATGGACTAGCTAGAGATTATAGCTATCAAGGATGTAGAGTAGGTAAATACTTTCCTGGGAAAGCTCTTCTCCTTGGGGTTACTCTTCTGCCTTTCTTCCACCTATCCTAAGGTACAGAGTGGTGGTATGTGCCTTGGGGCAAACATTCAGGTTTTTGGTCTAAAAAAGGCTATGATCATATATTTTGTATTTGTTCTCTAGCCAAGTTAAGCAATTAAATCTCTGCACCCTACCTAGGTAATTTGGAAACCAATGGTCAAAGACATTATCAATACCCCTTGTCCCTTGCACACTCCAATAAATCAAACTCCTCCACAGGACTTCCCTGGTGTTCCAGGGGTTAAGAATCTGCCTGCCAATTCAGGGGACACAGTTTTGATCCCTGTTCTGGGAAGATCCCATATGCCAAGGAACAACTAAGCCTATGCACCACAACTACTGAGCCTGCGCCCTACAGCCTGTGCTCCGCAGCAAGAGAAGCCACTGCAATGAGAAGCCTGTACACCACAAGTAGAGAGTAGCCCCTGCTGGCTGCAACTGGAGAAAGCCAGAGCACAGCAATGAAGACCCAGAGCAGCCAAATTAATTTTTTTTTTTTTTTTAAAAAGAGATTCACTATGATTTAAAAAAAAAAATTCCAAAAGCCCTTCCAGATTTTCATCTTGGGAAAGCAGAGAGAACAGCTCTTATATGGCAAGTCTGGTTCAGAGCTTTGTTGCTTTTCAGTGTGTCAGAAACATGACAAAAAATATCTTTGGCATAACATCTATCAGTGACCACTGAACATTTTCAGTGGGAGGATTTTGACTCTTCGATTCATGCCTTTTACTGGCTCTTAATTGATTTTCTTTAAGTAAGTGAAAGGCAAAGCAAACTAATTATATCTTAAACAAATTCTAATTATTACCTCTTAATAACAAGACTCTCCCTTATGGTGATACTTCTAATCTAAGTCACGGTCTCTGCTTTAGCCCCTCACCCAAATATTTAATACATCATTCATTTCCTGTGTAAACTTCCTTAGATCCTGTCTCATGTTTCTGGGCTCTTTATAAGAACAGATAAAGGAAATGACTTCTCACTTGGTTCTTTTACCCATATGGCATAGACGTGTCTAAGAATGAAAGTCACAGGACCCTGGGCAGAGAACAGAGGAAGAGAGAGAGAGTGATTTATGATGGCCAAAGTGTGGGATGGTATGGGAAGATAAGAGAATAAAGCAATCTCTTGCATGAGCCTTGTTTTCAAGGATGATTAAAAATAAACAGCTAATCTTTTCTTCTGCTTGAGTGAAAGACTTGTACTGACATGTGGGTGGAGAGGGAGGCCATTTCTTCTCATAAGCACTCGAAATCAAATTAGTCAAAAGAGATGTTTATTGACTATTTACTAGGTACAATACTCTATTATTAATTCCACCTTCTGTTCTTGAACCAGTTCAGATTTATCTAATGTTTACCTAACTTTTGCCTCTCTTCTTATCACTCCCAGCTCTTCTAACCTAGAATCTTGCTTAGCTCCTATTTTTCCATTAAATTCTATGATAATGTAAGATTATATTAAACATTTGCTGTTAGTCATCAAAGCTATTTCCCCCCATATGTTCATTGGGTAGCTGTTGTGGCCCAGATTTACCAAGCTAAACACCATGGATCCCTACACACCTCTTTTACCAGCAAGTTGACTTATTGTGCAAGTCCAGAGTTCTGTGCAAGCCTCAAGGGACATGGGACCCATCTGCTCAAAAGATTCTCAAAAATGCTCATGCCTTTAATTTTAAAAACTGTCAACTACTTCATGGTGAGACTGAATCTTGAATTTACTTTTATTCTTCCCAAGCATGGGGATATTAATAAACCAGCAACCCAGTAGATTTATATTAAATAACTTGATTCATTCCTTTCTAGATGTTTTTCTTTCTCAGAAGCTGAGTTCATTTTCTCCCTTTTTCAGCTGGTATATAAAAGTGATTTGCAATCAGTTTCATGGATATGGCTAGTATTATCTGAAGTTTGTTCAATAAAAATAGCCCAGCTTCTAGGACTTCCCTGGCAGTTCAGTGGTTAAGAATCTGTGCTTCCACAGCAGGGGGGTGCAGTGGGTTTGAACCCTAGTCAGGGAAGTAAGATCCAACATTCTGTGTGGTTAAATAAATAAATATTAGAAAATAGGAGCATGCTAGCCAGAGTAGTTAAGCAATCTGAAAGAAATAAATATTTTAAAAAGTAGCCCAATCTCTTTAACAAGTGGTGCTGGGAAAACTGGTCAATCACTTGTAAAACAATGAAACTTGAACACTTTCTAACACCATACACAAAAATAAACTCAAAATAGATTAAAGATCTAAATGTTAAGACCAGAAACTATAAAACTCCTAGAGGAAAACATAGGCAAAACACTCTCTAACATAAACCACAACAGGATCTTCTATGACCCACTTCCCAAAGTAATGGAAATAAAAGCAAAAATAAACAAATGGGACCTAATTAAACTTAAAAGCTTTTGCACAACGAAGGAAACTATAATAAAGGTGAAAAGACAGCCTTCAGAATGGGAGAAAATAATAGCAAATGAAGCAACTGATAAAGAATTAATCTCAAAAATATACAAGCAGCTCCTGCAGCTCAATTCCAGAAAAATAAACGACCCAATCAAAAAATGGACCAAAGAACTAAACAGACATTTCTCCAAAGAAGAATACAGGTGGCTAACAAATACATGAAAAGATGCTCAACATCACTCATTATCAGAGAAATGCAAATCAAAACCGCAATGAGGTACCATCTCACGCCACTCAGAATGGCTGCTATCCAAAAGTCTACAAACAATAAATGCTGGAGAGGGTGCAGAGAAAAGGGAACCCTCTTACACTGTTGATGGGAATGCAAACTAGTACAGCCACTTTGGAGAACCGTGTGGAGATTCCTTAAAAAACTGGAAATAGAACTGCCATATGACCCAGAAACCCCACTGCTGAGCATACACACTGAGGAAACCAGAATTGAAAGAGACACATGTACCCCAATGTTCATTGCAGAACTGTTTACAATAGCCAGGACATGGAAGCAACCTAGATGTCCATCAGCAGATGAATGGATAAGAAAGCTGTGGTACATATACACAATGGAATATTACTCAGCTATTTAAAAAGAATGCATTTGAATCAGTTCTAATGAGGTGGATGAAACTGGAGCCCATTAAACAGAGCGAAGTAAGTCAGAAAGACAAACACCAATACAGTATATTAATGCATATACATGGAATATAGAAAGATGGTAACGATGACCCTATATGTGAGACAGCAAGAGACACAGATGTAAAGAACAGACTTTTGGACTCTGTGGGAGAAGGTGAGGGTGGGATGATTTGAGAGACTAGCATTGAAACATGTATAATATCATATGTGAAACAGATCACCAGTCCAGGTTCAATGCATGAGACAGGGTGCTCAGGCCTGGTGCACTGGGATGACCCTGAGGGATGGAATAGGGACGGAGGTGGCAGGGGGGTTCAGGATGGGGGACACATGTACACCCATGGCTGATTCATGTCAATGTATGGCAAAAAGCACTACAATATTGTAAAGTAGTTAGCCTCCAATTAAAATAAATTAATTTTTTTTAAAAGTATCCCAGCTTCACAATAGAAAGGATAAAGCTCTCTGGTTGTGTGTGTGTTAATGAAGTGAAGTGATGTGAAAGTTGTTCAGTGGTATCTGACTCTGCAACTCCCATGGACTGTAGCCTGCCATGGAATCCTCCAAGCCGAATGCTGGAATGGGTAGCCGTTCCCTTCTCCAGGGGATCTTCCCAAACCCAGGAATCGAACCCAGGTCTCCCACATTGCAGGTGGATTCTTTACCGTCTAAGCCACCAGGGAAACCCAAGAATACTGGAGTGGGTAGCCTACCCCTTCTCCACCAGATCTTCCTGACCCAGGAATGGAAACAGGGTCTCTTGCATTTCAGGTGGATTCTTTACTAGCTGAGCTACCAGGGAAACCATATTGTTGATAGATATCTATTTATATGTTGTTAATAGATAACAATATATAAATATATATAATAAGCAAGAATAAGTAACAGTTTTGTGGTGGACTTGGTGATAAAACACATACATGGCAGGCAGTGGAGCCACAGGATAGAGGATGAAAAGAGCCAGTGATGGGTGAAAGAACTATACAGACCATAACCATCTCCTCCCTCTGAGTTTAAAGTAAGCAGAGAGTCACGGTGAAGTTAAATGAGATAATGTATGTAAAGTGTTTGGAAGGATACCTAGCCCACAGCAAGTGCTCAGTCAAGGTTATTACTACTACTGGGTTCTGTGTGCTTACTATTACTATGTGTCTGGAGGTATGGGATATGCTAGGGTGGCATGGGAAACAAAGCCAATTGGGAGTCAGGTCTCATGGAGTTCACAGTGTAATGAGCAAAATAAACACAAAACAAAATGCATGTAAATAGGAAATTTCATAATTGGACAGGTCATGTGACAGGATCAAGCAGAATGCAGAAAGAATAAAGAATGTGCAGGTGTTCATTTCCATAGAGCAGCAAAGGAAGGTCTGAAGTGGAAATGTTTGCACTGGTCTGGGGACCTCAGATGGGAAAGTGCCTTCACCGTGACCTCTTGTGTTCTTCTCCAAGAAAAGAAAAATGATGTCTTCCCCTTGCCCTTAATTATACCATCGAAGTTGCTCATGAGCTGTCTTCCCTTAGTTACAATTCCATATAAACCAAACACACTCCTTAGTTATCCCTGTATTTTTTCTAACTAGTGATTAAGTGTTATGGTTTTTGGCATCAAACAGATTTGGGTTGAAATCCCACTTCTGAGCTGGCCATGTTCTTCATCTGTAAAAATGTGGAAAATAAAACTGCCTATTTCATAGAGATGAAGTTGGATAAGCAAAATAATTTATGTGATGTCATTACACAGTTACTGATGTAGAGCAAGTGCTCAATAAATAGGGAGCATTTATAATAAGAATTGGACATTTTGGATTATTCAGAAAATTTAAGTGGATTTATTATTGAACAACCATGGTGATATCACTTTTTGCATAATTATTCATGATTATACTTATTTCACCTTCCTCAATCCAAGCTCTTTCAAAAAAAAGAATGAAATAAGAAGAAAAAGAACCCCAAACTCAAATGTATATATATTCAAGTTGTTCAACTGTGAACCTAATTTGTGGACACCTTGAAAAGCTACATGGATCAACTGTTTGTTTTCTTTATTTTTTAAAGTTTTTTTATATGAGCTATTTTTAAAGTATTTATTGAATTTGTTACAATATTGCTTCTGTTTTATGTTTTGGTTTTTGGCCTTGAGGCATGTGGGATCTTAGCTCCCTAACCAGGTATTGAACCTGCATATCCTGCATGGAAGACAAAGTCTTAACCACTGTACCGCTAGGGAAGTTCCTGTTTGTTTTCTTTATGTGACTGTCAAGTTCCCCAGTATTACCTAATAGTTGCTGGTTACTAGAAAAATTCATGCCATTGTCCACATAAATACTCACATTTCCAAAAGCAAAGCTTATAAAAAGCAAGGGAAAGGACTCATTCTGTCAACTCCTTTCATAGGACAGCTCAACTTCTTCCAGGTTTGCTGGAATGACAACATACTCCTTCTTTTACATCTTTTCTTAAAAATCACAGATAACTATTTGCATAAGAAAGTGTGAGGCATGCAGATTCAAACCCAGCATCCACTCTTGCCATATTTCATCATGGGTGTCTGATAGCCTTCACTCCCCTTTTACAGAGTACCTAGATACACCCTCCAGACAGTTCTACAATGACTGTAATGAACTCATATGAACTGTTGGAAATACTGCCCTGTGTTGCTTTATACTTAGAATACTACTTTACTGCATCTGCTTACCAAGCCCACGTACACACATAGGGAGTGTGTATCATTACCTGACCCCTAACAATTTACACAATACCCTTACCAACAAGAAACCATGACAGACTTTTATTTACTTGAGCTCCAAAATCACTGTGCATGATGACTGCAGCCATGAAATTAAAAAATGCTTGCTCCTTGGAAGAAAAGCTATGACAAACCTAGACAGTGTATTTAAAAGCAGAGACATCACTTTGCCAACAAAGGTCCATCTAGTCAAAGCTATGGTTTTTCCAGTAGTCATGTTCAGATGTGAAAATTGGACCATAAAGAAGGCTGAGTATCGAAGAATTGATGCTTTTGAACTGTGGTGTTGGAGAAGACTCTTTACAATCCCTTGGGCAGCAAGGAAATCAACCCTAAATGTTCATTAAAAGGACTGATGCTGAAGCTCCGATAATTTGCCCACCTGATGCAAACAGCTGCCTCATTGGAAAAGACCCTGATGCTGGTAAAAATTGAGGGCAAGAGGAGAAGGGGCTGATGAGAGAGGGTGAGATGGTTGGATGGCATCATTGACTCAATGGACATGAATTTGAGCAACCTCTGGGAGATAGTGAAAGACAGGGAAAGCCTGGGGTGCTGCAGTCCATGGGGTCGCAAAGAGTTGGACACAACTTAGCGAGTGAACAACAACAACAACTTACCAACAAGAGTTGTTTAGCCTTCTGAACTTACCAAGACTTTGGGGTGTCTGTTTTCTGATTCAGCTTCCCAGTTCTGTGGAGTATGGCAGCTGTCATAGTCCCACTTCACAGTTGGAGAGAGACCAAATTCTAGAGTTTAGAGGATTTCTGAAAGCCACTATCAATAATTTTAGTATTTGCAAGTCACTCATTAACAGGCCATCTGAAAGAGTTTAGACTAGAAAGATCGCCTCATTTTGATGAAATTTAAAGCAAGTGTTTTCAAGCAATGTTCAGTTGGAATATGTGCATGCGAAGCAAAAAAAGCTTCCAGTTCAACATTTTAGTCCTCAGAACCACTGATTTTGACTGGTATGGACACCCTTTTAAAGTAGGGAGACAATGAAGCCTCGATCAAAGGTGTGATCTTCTCCCAGGTGAGTTACATTCTCCAAGTGCCAAATCTTTTCTCTTCTGCAAAGGCCCACCCTGGAGCCCAGTGGGCTGTCTCAGAAATCCACATTTCTGATCACAGGAACAACTAGGCGAGACAGTGTGAACACTTCAAAGTAAACTCATAACAACTTCTGAAAGTCTTTCTAAGCAAATGCCCTTTTGCCTCTTGACAGTAAAAAGGGGCAGACATTTTTTATTATTTTTAATAAAAATAACTGGGGAGAAGCTGCACTACATGGCATGTGGGATCTTAGTTCCCCAGCCAAGTATTGAACCTGCACCCCTTGGATTGGAAGCGCAGAGTCTTAACCACTAGACTATCAGGGAAGTCCCCAGAAAGAAATTTTTCAATACATCAGAATACGGAATATAAAATTTCTATTCACTTAACTCTTCCCTTAAAAATACTAACCTCTAGTTCTTTTACATCACCATGAAGGAGGGGATATTTTAAAAAATATAATAGAACAGCAAACCACAGCCTACCATCTGTTTTTTGTAAATAAATAAATTTTGTTGGAACCCAACCATGCCCATTGATTTATGGTTTGTCTATGACTTTTCTGCTGTAATGGAAGAGACTGTATGTCCCAGAAAGCCTAAAATATTTACTATCTGGCCTTGTATGGAAAACATTTGCAGACTTCGGCTAAATAACGTAGCCCCAAAGTTTGAGGCAGAACACATTCTGGTTTAAAGTACAGGCTCTGGAGTCAGTACTCTGTGCTTAAAGCCTGGTTCTGCTGTCGAGTACCTGAAACCTTGTGCAAAATACTTAATGTCTCTGGGCCTCCATGTCCTCATCTGTAAAACAGGAAGATTAATAGCATCAACCTCAGAGAAGTGTGGAAAAGATTAATTGAGATAATACATCTAAAGGGTTTTGAATATTGCCTGGTATAAAACATCATTATTAGTATCACATTGGGAACAGCTGTATAAACTGAACTCCCACAGAAAAGCTTCAGCTGAGTTTCAAATGGCACTTAAACATGCTTGTAAGAATTTCTAAGATTCATTGCTGTGTTATACAAAGGGGATTCTCAGCTTATTTCCAGTGACAGGCAATAGGCTGACATAAATGACAGCTTCAGAACACAGCCATTTTATATCCCTCCCTTATTCTATCCCCAAACCATTGCTTTTGATTTCAATAGCTTATGCCTACAAATGTCATATGTTAGTCAGTACTCAGGCATTCAGACTTCAAATTATTTGATCTTCAAACTTGTCATTCTTGGTGTTTTTCTTCCTCATCTCACCTCCCTTGGATGTTTTTACTCCCAGCACTCTCCTTTAATATTGATTTTATAACTGGAAGATGCTGGAGAAGGGAATCCTCATACTTCCACCTAAACCTATGATACTCAAAAGATACTGTGCTAAAATCCCTAGTAAGATTATTTAAAATGCAGACCCAACCCTCACAGAATCTTATTTCATAGGATTGAGATGATTCTAGAAGACTGCTTCTGTAGGAAGCAGAGCAGCTGATTGCAGACCTTCCTGACCCAGGAATCGAACCAGGGTCTCCTGCATTGCAGATGACTGTTTAGCAACCGAGCTATCAGGGAAGCCTGATTCTTACTTAGGATATTTGGAAATACACTTCCCTGTTCCTACTCTTTCCTCTGCTTCACCAAGACAGCAGCTTATTGTGGTCAATACATGTGCATCACCATGTCCTCTTTCTCTTTGAAAATATGGTTTATGTGTTTGAAGAGTTGGAAAGGATGGAAGTAGGGTTAATATTTTTATGGGCTTCCAACGGTCCCAACTGGCTAGCATGAATGGACTTACTGAAAAGAAAACAGAGTTTTATGTCTGCTTGTAGGAACTGTAAAGATTTTTCCAAGATGCATAATGATGTGTGCCGTGTACCAGAGGGTAAAATTAAGCTCATAGGACTCTTCAGCTGTATTTGATACTTTGGAACATGAGGGTCCTTATAGATCCATTTAAACTAACTGGTTGAACTATCTGCTTTAGAAATTACAGAACTTTTTTTTTTTTTCCTGACTTAGCCAGTTTTGATTTGTAACTCCAAGTTTGGGAAAACCATCTCAAGTCCAAGGCTGGTTTTTGAAACTCATTCTGTTCACCACCACCCTTCCCCCCTTCCCTTCTCAGCAACAGAATGAATTATTAATAATATGCTGAGGGTGTACAGCTCTGCCAAGATTTACTTCCTGTTTCTACTTGGGCTGGTTTAGTATTATTTTTCCAATGTTCTGAAATTACATGTCAGAATTTATTTGAAAACATAATAATTTGGAAATGGATATCTTGCTAATTGGAGCATCTGTCTCTAGCTACAGCTCTTTTCTTTTCTTTGTAATATTCTGATTTATAATGATCATCTCACCTTTGCAGATATTGCAGTATTTAGGAATAATGCTCAACCCCATTCTGTCTCTGGAATAACATAAAGTCATCTTGGATTATGCTATTATTCTACTACCTAAGAATTATCTCTATGTTTCCTTCCTGATTGTGTTGGTTTGTTGCCAAAGTGGTGATTTATGTTTGCTTGCTTCTAGACTACATTATGCAATGCTTTCATATACAGACTGATTAGACTCTACACAGAAAGGAACACAGTTCAGTTAATCAAGTATGTTACACACCATTCCTTGTTTCCCTAGGCTTCCTCATGGCTTCCTTTCTGAGATGGGATATGGAATTCACACCACCAATGTAAAAACCCTGACCATTCTCACTGATGACTTTCAAGCTTACAGAGCTTCTGTTTCTAGAATTAAAATACTTCTTGTATCTGGCATAGCAAAAGAGCTGCTGCTATTTTGATAATTGAAAGGTTGAACCTAACAGTTGTACACACCAAAAGTGATTTTGTTTCTACTCTTATCTTATCATTTAAATTTATGCATGATTTGTACATACAATCTTATCCTTACAGAGTTGAGCCCTTCAGACTGCCTGGAATAAAGGAAATATGATCCTGTAGAAGGATGGGGCTTCTCACATACTCTAACATTTCTTTGCAGGCAGCCAATCTAGTATCACTGATCAATAGCTATTCAGCATCCCCATGGTCACCTTCAATGATGAGAGGTTCAGTATTGGAAACATAGCTGATCCCACTGTTGAATATTGCTAGTTGATGATTCCTTCTTTCTTTTCAATAGGCTCCAAAGCTTCCTGTGCAGTAATCTTTACCATGTAGCCTATTTTTTCTTTTTTTCTAGAGTACTTACTATGGACTGGATGTTTGTATCCCTCAAAAGTCACATGTTGAAACTCTAATCCCAAATGTGATGCTATTTTGAAGTGGGGTCTTTGGGGGGTATTTAGTTCCTGAGGATGGAGCCTTCATGATGAAATTAGCACCCTTATGAAAAGAGACAGAAGCAATCTTGCTTCCTCTCTCACTACCAATTGAAGATACAAAGAGACAGTCTTTTGTGATCCAGGAAAAGAGCCTTCACAAAGAACCCCACCATTCTTACACTCTAGTCTCTGAATTCCAAATTGTGAGAAATAAGTTTATTGTTTAAGCTACACTGTCTCTGCTGCTGCCTAGCCCCTCTCGGCTGCAATCTCAAAAACGACAGAATGATCTCTGTTCGTTTCCAAGGCAAACCATTCAATATCATGGTAATCCAAGTCTATGCCCCGACCAGTAACGCCGAAGAAGCTGAAGTTGAACGGTTCTATGAAGACCAACAAGACCTTCTAGAACTAACACCCAAAAAAGATGTCCTTTTCATTATAGGGGACTGGAATGCAAAAGTAGGAAGTCAAGAAACACCTGGCGTAACAGGCAAGTTTGGCCTTGGAGTACAGAATGAAGCAGGGCAAAGGCTAATAGAGTTTTGCCACGAGAACGCACTGGTAATAGCAAACACCCTATTCCAACAACACAAGAGAAGACTCTACACGTGGACATCACCAGATGGTCAACACCAAAATCAGATTGATTACATTCTTTGCAGCCAAAGATGGAGAAGCTCTATACAGTCAGCAAAAACAAGACCAGGAGCAGACTGTGGCTCAGATCATGAACTGCTTATTGCCAAATTCAGACTTAAATTGAAGAAAGCAGGGAAAACCACTAGACCATTCAGGTATGACCTAGATCAAATCCCTTATGAGTATACAGTGGAAGTGAGAAATAGATTTAAGGGACCAGACCTGATGGACAGAGTGCCTGATGAACTATGGACAGAGGTTCGTGACATTGTACAGGAGACAGGGATCAAGAAAATCCCCATGGAAAAGAAATGCAAAAAAGCAAAATGGCTGTCTGAGGAGGCCTTACAGATAGCTGGGAAGAGAAGAGAAGCAAAAAGCAAAGGAGAAAAGGAAAGATATTCCCATCTGAATGCAGAGTTCCAAAGAATAGCAAGGAGAGATAAGAAAGCCTTCCTCAGCGATCAGTGCAAAGAAAGAGAGGAAAACAACAGATTGGGAAAGACTAGAGATCTCTTCAAGAAAATTAGAGATACCAAAGGAATATTTCATGCAAAGATGGGCTCGATAAAGGACAGAAATGGTATGGACCTAACAGAAGCAGAAGATATTAAGAAGAGGTGGCAAGAATACACAGAAGAACTGTACAAAAAAGATCTTCATGACCCAGATAATCACAATGGTGTGATCACTCACCTAGAGCCAGACATCATGGAATGTGAAGTCAAGTGGGCCTTAGAAAGCATCACTACGAACAAAGCTAGTGGAGGTGATGGAATTCCAGTTGAGCTATTTCAACTCCTCAAAGGTGATGCTGTGAAAGTGCTGCACTTGATATGCCAGCAAATTTGGAAAACTCAGCAGTGGCCACAGGACTGGAAAAGGTCCGTTTTCGTTCCAATCCCAAAGAAAGGCAATGCCAAAGAATGTTCAAACTACCACACAATTGCCCTCATCTCACATGCTAGTAAAGTAATGCTCAAAATTCTCCAAGCCAGGCTTCAGCAATACGTGAACTTCCAGATGTTCAAGCTGGTTTTAGAAAAGGCAGAGGAACCAGAGATCAAATTGCCAATATCCGCTGGATCATCGAAAAAGCAAGAGAGTTCCAGAAAAACATCTATTTCTGCTTTATTGACTATGCCAAAGCCTTTGACTGTGTGGATCACAATAAACTGTGGAAAATTCTGAAAGAGATGGGAATACCAGACCATCTGACCTGTCTCTTGAGAAACCTGTATGCAGGTCAGGAAGCAACAGTTAGAACTGGACATGGAACAACAGACTGGTTCCAAATAGGCAAAGGAGTATGTCAAGGCTGTATATTGTCACCCTGCTTATTTAACTTACATGCAGAGTACATCATGAGAAATGCTGGGCTGGAGAAAACACAAGCTGGAATCAAGATTGCCGGAAGAAATATCAATAACCTCAGATATGCGGATGACACCACCCTTATGGCAGAAAGTGAAGAAGAACTAAAGAGCCTCTTGATGAAGGTGAAGGAGGACAGTGAAAAAGTTGGCTTAAAGCTCAACATTCAGAAAACTAAGATCATAGCTTCTGGTCCCATCACTCCATGGGAAATAGATGGGGAAACAGTGGAAACAGTGTCAGACTTTATTTTTTTGGGCTCCAGAATCACTGCTGATGGTGACTGCAGCCATGAAATTAAAAGACACTTACTCCTTGGCAGGAAGGTTATGGCCAACCTAGATAGTATATTTAAAAGCAGAGACATTACTTTGCCAACATAAGTCCATCTAGTCAAGGCTATGGTTCTTCCAGTGGTCATGTATGGATGTGAGAGTTGGATGGTGAAGAAAGCTGAGCGCCGCAGAATTGATGCTTTTGAGCTGTGGTGTTGGAGAAGACTCTTGAGAGTCCCTTGGACTGCAAGGAGATCCAATCAATCCATCCTAAAAGAGATCAATCCTGGGTGTTCATTGGAAGGACTGATGTTGAAGCTGAAACTCCAATACTTTGGCTACCTCATGCGAAGGGTTGACTCATTGGAAAAGACCCTAATGCTGGGTAGGATTGGGGGCGGGAGGAGAAGGGGACGACAGAGGATGAGATGGTTGGATGGCATCACCGACTCGATGAACATGGGTTTGGGTAGACTCCGGGAGTCGGTGATGGACAGAGAGGCATGGAGTGCTGCAGTTCATGGGGTCGCAAAGAGTCGGACACGACTGAGCGACTGAACTGAACTGAACACTGTCTCTGGTATTTTTGTTACAGCAACCCAAACCAAGGCAGAACTGATGAAGAACTTGATACGGCAACCATTCAAATAAAAAGACAAATCAAATTTCCTTCTCTAGCAAAACATGCCTAATTTCCCTTGCTATCCTTCACATCCATAGTTTTCAAGTATTTCATCTTTCCTTCAAATTTTTAGCAATCACTTCTGTCAGTTTCTCTTTCTGCCACTAAACAGCCCATCTAATCTTGGAAATAATCATTTCCTAACTTGTGTTATGGATAAGATGGCTGGATGGCATCACCAATGCAATGGACATGAACTTGAGCAAACTTTGGGAGATGATGAGGGATAGGAAGACCTGGCCTGCTGCAGTTCATCGGTTGCAAAGAGTTAGACATGAGTAGGCGAGTGAACAACAATAACAACAACAACTTGTGTTATAACAAACACACATACCTTCCTACTTAAAAATTCTAGATTCTAATAAATCCACAGAAGAAACCCACTGCAGAATACTTATCAAACAAATTACTCTATACAACTCAGTGGCAGAAGAAAAAAAAAATATATATATATATATGTACTTGCTAAAAGAATGAACATACTATTATTTTTTTAAGTTTGAAAAGATAGAATCCAAATGATAATAATTATTCTGGAAATATTATCTATATGTTTTTCTGTTTTTGAGTATTTGAAACTTTTTTCTACAATGAGCCAGCATTTTTTATGTAACTCTTTTTAAGACCATCGTAAGAAAGACCCTGTATTTTTAAAATGATTTGTCAGTTAATTATTATGGCATAGACAAATTCCAAGTGTTTAAACTCTGGGCATTTAAAACTTGCAAATTATATTTCAAAACCATTTAGTGTAAGACAATTATAGTTTTGTAATTGATACAGAATCATGAGAAATTATCCATGATCTGAAAGTAAAGGCAAGGATTCTGAACAAAGAATTCATTGGAAACATTTGAGCAAAAGCACTGCCTCTGGGTACATTGTTTTAAATCCATTTCTTTGAGAATCTTAATGTGGAAGATACACATACAATGATGTTAGCCTACGGTAATACACAACAGAAAAATTTTATTATACTTGGAATACTTATAAGTTTCCTTAGACAAAAATGTCCAAAGTAGCTGCCTGAATTGAGAAATCTGGAAAATGAAGGCATTATGTGTTGACCTAGGATAATTTGCCATGATGCTGGTGATTTTCTATTCATTTTCTTCAGTACTTTTCAAAAGACTATTGTATTTAAAAGCCAAATGGCTGGCACCATGCAATTTGAAAAAAAAAAATACATCAAGTACACAAATTACTGAAGGAAAATACTGCCTGTAGTTTCCAACCAAGTGAGATCCACAGAAAATGTCATGTCAAAATCCTCCAGGGTCATCCTTTATACATTTGTGGATGAATTTACTACCTTATTACCCAGACCCACCCACATTATAAAGCAAAGCTGCCTGTGTAATGGAAGCTTATGCAAACATTGATTTCTTGTGGTTAACTTCCAAATGTCTTCAGATCATTTCTGTGCACTCTGAAAGTTTATCTCTTCCCCCTCAGCAGCAGGCCAGAGTGTTAATATAGAATTCTTGTGTGTCCATTTCTGTTGACACAATGCCCAGCCTATCAGTCACTATTAATTCCAGGAGAGTAAGGGCAGGGCAGAGGCCAGGCAAAGTGGAATCCCAACGAAACAGGAAAAAGAATAAGCACTGTCGGATCTCTTTTTGTCGAATAGTTCAGTTGGGCACCACTGATCCTTTAAAGTCTGTGTTTGCACTACCTTCAATTACTTGCTGAAAGGAGCACAGATTGGCTCGTACATGTCATTGTTCGTATAGCACAGAAACATGAATTAAATCTGTCAGTGTTTTGATCTGTATGCCAAGTCAACAGTGTAGTCATTGTAAGTACTTATCAATAAAAAAAAAAGAAAAAAAACTTCTGTATTCTGCCATGAAGAGAGGAAACAATTTTTGCCCTTTTGCCTAATTTTGTCACTCTTCCTGTTAGATTCCTTTTAAAAGTGACATTTATTTGTCAGTGAAAACAACAACAACAACAAAACCCTCTTGTCAAATACAGTCTTAATTATAGATTTTGAGGTCTGTGAAGACTTGAGTTACTTCTTTCCATTCCCTACAGAGCCACACAAGAGAGAAAGGTAAAGAGTAACACAAGGAAAATACTATTTTGCATTGGTCTTTGTAGGATGGTGTGCAATTTCTTCCCTTAGAACTTTTTATAAAATCAAATACTGTGGAAGCAGACAGAACATAAAACAATATTTTAGGAAGAAAATGGAGAAGACAGTGAGTTCCATACAGGCTGGAGTTCAACATTAAAAAAAAAAATCTACTGGAAAACATTAAGCTGGTACTCTTCATTTTATTTAATCACCAAAAATAAACATTCTTTTCATGGAAAATGCTTCAAACAAGAGGAAATTTCTCTCCAAATCATGTCTTAGAAATCTCAGAATTAGAAGCTCCCTACTTTTTTATTTAGCTTGTATTATGGTTAATCTTAATAGAAAGCGTGCAAAAATTTTACATTTTAATAGCCACAAAAAATTAGAAGGAGATGCATACAATTAACAATTGAATAATCTCTAAATCTCTATTTATTAACTGTTCCTTAGATAACTAATAAGCAGAGCATTCACGTCATCCAGTCATTTGTTGTGAAAAGGGATGAAGAAAGCTACAAGGAAAATAAGAAAGGTAGACCAAATGATCTCAATAATAAATTATATAATCGAACTCTGAAAATAGAGTAGGTAGGTACTTTATGACTGAAAATCATTTTTAATTCCTTATCTCCACAAAACAATTTGAAGGTAAACTAATCAGTGTTCAGTGTGGAACACTTAGTCATTTATCTCTGGAGCTTTGGGGTAAACATCTTTTATGACAGCTACATTTATTTTATTTGATAAACTTGAGAGAACTCCCCCATCTGACCAACAATTAACATTCAAACAAATGATGTGCTAAAAAACCAGGATGACCATAATTGGAAGTCACTGAGAGTTACCTCTTTTAGACTGAGCTGAGAACAAAGATGCTACTGAATGTGTTGTCTTGGGCCTTTTGTCTGGCTGACCTTACTGTAGATGAAAAATCGGTGACAGCTGTAGCTGTGCATGACACAAAGATCGCTCTCAGTATTCTGTATAACACACACACTTCAGCTCACTTTGCTTTGTTTCCAGAGGCGTTTTATTCTCGAGTTTCAAAGCTGAGAGGCAAGAAAAAGTGCCAACTGGAAGTCAAAAACGAAACAGCGAGGAGATACACTTTAATAGATTCATCTGCATTGCTTTGTTAACAATCTGTGATTCAGATTTTTTTCTGCATTGCTTGAATGAAGTACATCTGAGTCACATAAAGACAGTCTCTGAATAGCAAATTGTCATAGAAAGGTGAATAATTTGAGGCCCCCCATTTCCAGCAAATAAAGTTTCCAAGTAGCCATGGAAGAATTACAGATTTTGTTTGGACTGGTTCTCCTGCCAGCTTCCAGGGTTTAATTATCTATATAAACCAAATATTATATCCTTCAAAAGTAGGGTAGAAATTGTGTGTGTGATGTGGTGTGTGTGTGTGGCTGTTTCCTTTCATGAGCAGTCTGCCCAGAACTTAAAGCAATGTGAATCTGAGAAATAGTCTCTTATACTTTTGTCAATCAGCAATGCCTCTGTTTGAACTTACTTGCTGAATATCGTATGTCTGAATTCTCTCATATAAAAACAGTAAGTATTAAAAATATTCAATCTGACAGAGATTTGGGGAATGTAAGACTTCAGGATTCATAATGTATGGATGGTTTTTTCGTCAATTAATATCAATGGGTTAAAGGAAAACTTTAAAAAAATGTACTAGTCAGCAGAAAATCAGGGATATTTGAGTCTGAAAATAAAGGCAACTCTATTTTCTATACTTTGGTGGAAGGCCAAAAACATAACAGATCCTCCTATATAGTAACACAGAAAATATGGCTATTAATTAAGACAGCAGTTGCCATGATTGTGAGACTATTTTCTAAGTTCCTCAGACAGCATCACAGTGGTTGATTTCCTCAGAAGAAAAGCTATCACAAACCTAGACAGCGTATTAAAAAGCAAAGACATCACTTTGAAAACAAAGGTCCATACAGTCAAAGCTATGGTTTTCCCAGTAGTCATGTACAGATATGAAAGTTGGACCATAAAGGAGGCTGAGCACCAAAGGATTGATGCTTTCAAACTGGTGCTGGAAAAGACTCTTGCAAGGAGATCATCCCAGTCAATACGAAAGAAAATCAGCCCTGAATATTCATTGGAAGGACTGATGCTGAAGTTCCAATACTTTGGCCACTTGATGGCCAACTCACTGGAAAAGACCCAGATGCTGGGAAAGATTGAGGACAGGAGGAGAAGGAGGTGACAGAAGATGAGATGGTTGGATGGCATCACCACTCAATGGACATGAATTTGAGCAAACTCCAAAAGATAGCGAAGGACAGGGAGGCCTGGCACACTGCAGTCCATGGGATCACCAAGAGTCAGACACAACTTAGCAACTTAACACACACACACAAGATTCTGGAGAATCTTGATGCAACATCTTAAAGTTTAGATAAATTGAGGCCCTATAACTTAGTAGTTATAAATTTGGAATCTGGAACCAGATCGACCTGAGTTAAAAGTCCCAATTCTGTCACTTACTGGCTGTATGACCTTAGGCAAATGACTTTATTCTCTGAACTTGTGTACTCAACCATTAGAAGTGGAAAATAAAAGAGCTTTACAAGTTTGTACAAAAGAGCTTTTGCGTTTGCTAGAAGGATTAAGATGGAAAACTCCTCTAAAGCGCTGGCAGGTAGTATGTACTTAGCAGAAGGCAAGGACTTAATTATTACATTAAAGGTTCCATCAGTTGTCAGATGACTCCCTGGGGGAATGTGGCTCATTGATTGGTCGCAGATTAGTCCTTCACACACACACAGTGAAACTTTCAGGAGTTTCCGGAATAAGAAACACAAGTAAGAGGAGGGAGGCAGAGAAAAGAGCCAGCAAGGAAGGAAGTGAAGGTGGAAGAGAAAAACTCCACTAACCAACTAATGTGATGTTGACATTGAGCATTTCCACCAAAAGGATAAAACTAAGCTTTGAAATCTAAACTGTGAAAAGAAACTCTAAAAGTCTCCCAGACATTTTCTCACTTGACACTCCAGAGATCCTGAGGAAGACTACAGGATTTCTAGTTGTTTTAGAAACAGAAAACAGCAATGAGAGAACCACACCTGAGCAAAGTCATAAAGATTATGCAAAGTGTAAGACGGTCCAAGTGATGTGAGCAACAGGCTACTTTTGAGACTCGCTCTGAACTCCCTTCTGCCACCAGAAGTCAGCAGCCTCAACAACATATTACACACACACACACACACACATGTTCACATGTGTGCATTCACACACACACACAGGCACAAACACCATTTTGATTTCAGAAATGATTCTAGCACAACCATTTCATTACCTGATAAAACAGCTTAAGACTTAAGAGACAAGAATTTGATCCCAAGCTAGCACTTAGGACACAAACACTTTAATTTCAATAGTCAATCCAGAAACCCTTTACGATGTAATACCTAACAGCTCACCAAATGGCTTCTCAGAAAAAAAAATAATTATAATTAAATATCAGTAAATGTCAACACAGTAAATAGCACCTAGTTGTTCAAACCAAAAAACAATTTCTCTATTCCTTGCTACATCCAAACTATTGGCAATTCTGTGTTCTCTGCTCCAAAACAGATCCCAAATCTAACTGTGTTTCACCATTTCTAATTCCACTATCAGAGTCCAAGCACCATTCTTTCTCACCTTGCAACCCTATAGCTTCTCTTACCCCATGAGAATCCAGAATTTAAACAGAAGTCAAAGATACTGTTTTAACTGTGAATCAGAACACCTCATCTCATACTCAATTTCCTCCTGGGTCTTCCCACAGGAGAGAGGAGTTACCCTGCTGTTGAGCTTTCCAAAGTCACATCGTAGCTGTCTCTCCAGCCTTCGGTTCCTTCGAGGAACTGTGCTGTCCTCTGTGCCTGGAATACTTGAGTCCAAAACTTCCCAAGGCTATTTCCTTGACATTAGCAAGGTGTCATCTGAAATGATATTCCTCACAGGGCTCTTCACTGACCACTAAGGGAAAGGGTGATCCTTCTCACAGTCATTCCCACCTAGAAGGACACTCCCTGGCATGTCTTTTTGTGGAATAATCACGTGTTGAGTGCTTACTCTGGACAAGTAGATGGTAAGCTTTTTCTACAGATTCTCTTATTTAATGCTCTCCAACATGCTGGAAGAGCCGACTCATTGGAAAGACCCAGATGCTGGGAAAGATTGAGGGCAGGAGCAGAAGGGGGTGACGGGGGATGAGATGGCTGAATGGCATCATCAACTCAATGGACATGAGTTTGAGCGAACTCTGGGAGATAGTGAAGGACAGGGAAGCCTGGCATGCTGCAGGTTGTGGGGTTGCAAAGAGTCAGACACAGCAGTGACTGAACAACAAAAACATGTTGGAGGCAGGACACAGGTAGTCCCACTTTTATAGAAGGAGCATGAGACTGAGATCAGTTAAATAATTTGTCCAGTCAGACAGCAAGGAGATGATGGTACCTGATTTTAAAAAGCCAAATCTACTGAGACGTAGTTTATGTATGGAAAAATGTTCCAATTTTAAATGTAGAGAGTTTTTATAAATGAATGCACCTTGTAACCACCCCCACAATTTAAACCTAGAGCACTGCCATCACCCCCAAGATTCCCTTGTGCCCTTCCCAAGCTAACCCCCAACTAAGCCTGGCCCCCACCAACCAATGATCTGCTTTCTGTCAATGATAGATTAGATACAGCCTGCATTCCCTTGAGGCATCTATATTTAAACCTTCATTAAAAGCCATATTCAGCTCCCTAAAGCCATTTTTTAAAAAAATATTTATTTATTTTTAATTTGGCTGCATCAGGTCTTAGTTGCAGCACACAAGATCTTCATTGTAGCGCACAGGCTCAGTAATTATGGCATGAGAGCTTAGCTGCACCACAGCATGTGGGATCTTAGTTCCCTAACTAGGGATCGAACCCATATCCCTTATATTGGGAGGTGGAACAATTGGACAAACAGGGAAGTCCCACTAAAACCATATCTGAAGTTTACATCTTCTTTAATGCATGACCAGGTAACATTCAGTAGTTTAGATTCAATTGCTAGGTACTCCAAAAATTTTAAAACAAAAGCTAACTGTGCAAGGATGAATGTAGATAAATAATAATGAATATAAATAAATGAATAACTATCACTTTTAAGGTTAAAAAAACTACTCAGAGACTCACAAATTAGGTTCAGATTCTGGTTTGGCCTCTTACTAATTTGTTGACCATAAATTAGTCACACACCAAATCTTAGTTTCCTGATGTACATGTAAAAATAAGTATACCCACATTGGGCTTCCCTGGTGGCTCAGCAGTAAAGAATCCACCTGCAACGCAGGGGACCTAAGTTCGATCCCTGGGTCAAGAAAATCCCCTAGAGGAGGGCGTGGCAATCCACTCCAGTATTCGTGCCTGGAGAATCCCGTGGACAGAGCCTAGCTGGCTATAGTCCATAGCGTCACAAAGAGTTGGGCATGACTGAAGCAACTGAGCACACAGCACAACATACCCACACTGCATTGACAGTTAAAAGATTATGCGATCATGTAATTAATGCAAAGCACAGGTAGGTCATTGATAACTGTTATTACTCACTACTATTGATATTTCTATTCCAGAAGCTAGGCCATACTGCCCTAAATTCTTAGTACTGTTTGTCTTTTCAAAGTATCACAGTTGCCTTCTGAGATACAGACATCTCTGTGAGATAGGTAGAAGAAGAAAGTATGACTCGTATTGTTCAGATGGAGAAACCAAAGCAAAGAATAATCAAAGTGACTTGCACAGGCATCACATAGAGCTATTGGCAGAGTAGGGTCAAGAACTCAGATTTTTCCAAAGACTCTCAAAGTAATTCATGAACATTATTCATTGCCACTGTATTTTTGCTAAGTTGATAGAAGGAAACTGCCCTCATTGCATTTGCTAAATGGGGAATAGAAAGCAGGAGTGTGCTAAATGCTTATACAAATTGTAAATGTTAAATAATGACAGAGCAAGAATGAAAACTTCTGCCTGTGGATTTCTGAACTTGCCTATCCCACCAACTTTAAAACTGGAGCTTTACAAAAATGAATTACTAGTCAGCACATTCAAGAAAAATGAAGAGATAAAGAGACAGAAGGGAAATAGAAAAAAAAAAAAAAAACTCTGAAGAAATTTGATGGAATAAAGATAAACACTGAAAATGGTTAGAAGTTGTGAATATGGCCCATATGTTCTTCTGGAGCCAGAAATTACTCAGACAAATAGGTGGGAATATATGCCTGCTAGACAGACAATGTACCAGAAATACCCATTTAGGGATATAGTAATCAATGTGTTATCAAGAAATGTGTCTTTGGGATCATGGAGAATATGCTATTTCCAGTGATGCCTTCGAAATTTCAAATTCTTGGTCTGTGACTGCATAAAATGAGTTATTGGCTTGAACCAGAACAGAGGAGACAGACTTGCAATGCAGGAAAAAAAAAAAAAACCAACTTGACTCTCTTTTAGCCAGCTCCTTGCAAAAGAATGTTGTGATAGTTAGTGAAAAAGCACTTTCTAAAATAAGATGATCTGTTTTGGGTACAGAACAATTCTTAATATTTCAATGTTTAAAAGCACTAGTTTGCAGCAGTCTTTAAAAATTATTAGGGTATTACGTTCCAGAATCCGTGTGCCCCTTTTCTGAAAGCACAGAGTGGAGAGGAGCATTTTGCTGATGTAAGTCATGAGCTATAGAAGGTTTACTTCTTGAATACTTGCTGGCATGGACTTAATTCCACTCTCTACATGCTAACCTACTTTTCTTACCCTTTCAAGTAGAGCAGAGTAAAAGCTGTACCTTCATGTTTTTGATGGAGATACAGAACTTTGCTCTTTAAGAGAGATACTTTCTGAGTATTCTAAAGGAGATCTTATTTCCAGGAGGGCTTAATGAATACCACAGGTGTTCATATGTCAAGAACACTTTAAGAACAGTCCTGCCTAGAGGCAGAATGACAAATCTTCGTGGGAGGTGTTTGAATTATGCTGGAATTCAGAACATGCAATGACTCATGGTAATATTCAGTTCATTCCCATGCCCAACTCTCAAGAAATAAAAAGAGCAAAACAATACTCCATGTTTCTACATGTTTGGGATGTGTGGGATTTGTGTGTGTATATGGTTAGGGTGGGAGAAGGAATGTCTTCATTCCTTACTGAGGTGACCCTCTCAGTGTCTGAGCTCTATAGTTCAATTTGAACAACTGATCTAAGAGAAGAAATGGCAGGGGAAGATAGACACTCAAAAAAACTTAGAAATCAGTCAAAGTAATCATCGAGGGCTTTTGATGGGAACACAGCCACCCTTCCTCTCTAACGTGTGACTTTTTGATTCTCTGGATGCTCTATTCCCCCATCCTAAGCCACACACACACACAGTGTTGTGTTCCATCCAAGAGCCATAGGCCTGAACTTTCCTGAGCTCTTGTCAAAATATTGAACTAGACACAAAATATTGAACTAGCCTTTCCCCACAAGGCACAATGACATGTGATTGTAAATGCATCTATTGTGACTTGAATAGCATCTTTTCAGATGTGGTATCATGCCAATCATTAAAAATAGAGTGTTCGTATACAAATCTGAATTTTGTGCTTTTCTAGTAGAACTGGAAGATCTAAAAATACTGGGCTCACCATCCTCCAACACAGCAATCTCCAAAGCAGCTGCCCCCCAACTCTTTCAACAGAATGGGCACACTACTCTTCCTCAAGTTTCAGGGGGCACCTCCAGGTTTTTTACTGTTTCCTGGGGGGCTCGGGGCAACAGAATGGGTTGTTTCCCATCTGGAAGTACAGAGGGAGTTGAGAGGTCTGGGGGTAGGGCCTCTGTGACTACAAGGTAGGTGAATGTTGACTGTAAACCTACAGGCACAACTAAGTCCAGCAGATTCAGGGAAATCTTTGTTTCATTATTTTACCTTAGAGCAAAAACTAAAATAACAAAAGGAGGGAATCTTAAACCAAACTACCCACAGCCCCATCACCTAAACAAATCAGTGTTGTCTTTGAACGTATTATCCGGTGACCTCATCTGTGACACATTCACTGATTCTGTATTTTTGGTAATGGTGTAGAATGAACTGTGTTACTACTATGCATGTTCCCTTCACATTATATTAATACTAGGAATAACTTAGTGTTCTGCCTCCTTTAAAAAAAAAAAAAAATTCCTTGCAGTACTCAAGCTGCTGCTGCTGTTTAATCACTAAGTTTAACCCGATTCTCTGTGACCCTATGGACTATAGCCTGCCAGGCTCCTCCATCCATGGGATTTCCCAGGCAAGAATACTGGAGTGGGTTGTCATTTCCTTCTCCAGGGAGTCTTCGCAACTCAGGGATTGAACCCGTGTCTCTCGCATTAGCAGGCAGATTCTTTTTACTGCTAAGCCACCTGGGAAGCCCCCCATTACCTAAGGTACCTATGCAAACATATACCAACATCTATAAACATAGATATAAAAGCATTTCGTTAGGGAAAAATGGGATTATTCTATGAACATTTCTCAGCAGTGTTTTTTTCTTGTATAACAATGTACCATAAATATAGGGAAGATTTATGCCACTTAAAAACCTGTGACAAAATTTCAGAGCACCCTAGGAAGGCTTCTGCCTCTTTATGGAGATTCTGTCTCCACTAATAGTGCCACACCCAGGACTGGGAGGCATCTCAGGCATGGCTTACTGGGAAAGCCACGTTATCAAAAAGCCTGGGCTTTGGCATCAGACACACCTAAATTTGAATCCTTTCTCTGCCACTTACTGGGTCTGTCACCTTGGCACCAGGCCCCCATATAATTGAGGAGGCAAGTGAAAAAAACTGTCTTAAAATTCAACATTCAAAAAACTAAGATCATGGCATCCGGTCCCATCATTTCATGGCAAAGAGTTGGAGAAAAAATGGAAACAGTGGCAGATTTTATTTTCTTGGGCTCCAAAATCACTGCAGAAGGTGATGCTTGCTCCTTGGAAGAAAAGCTATGACAAGCCTAGACAGTGTATTAAAAAGCAAAGATACCACCTTGCCAGCAAAGGTCTGTATAGTCAAAGCTATGGTTGTTCCTAGCAGTCATGTATGGATGTGAGAATTGGATCATAAAGAAGGCTGAGCACCAAATAATCTATGTTTTTCAACTGTGGTGCTGGAGAAGACTCTTGAGAGTCCCTTGGACTGCAAGGAGATCAAATCAGTCAATCCTAAAGGAAATTAACCCTGAATATTCATTGGAAGGACTGATGATGAAGCTCCAATACTTTGGCCACCTGATGCGAAGAGCTGACACATTTCCCTGATGCTGGGAAAGAGTGAGAGCAGGAGAAGAGGGTGACAGAGGATGAGATGGTTGGATGGCATCACCGACTCAACAGACATGAGTTTGAGCAAGCTCAGGGAGACAGGGAAGGACAGGGAAGCCCAGCGTCCTGCAGTCACCACGAGATTTGAGCCGTGACTCACAAAGAGTGGACGTGACTTAGCGACTGAACAACAACAACAAACAAGAGCCCCTCAAATTTGATACAAGTCCACCTTCAAGTAATTTACCTGGGAATTAGCCATAAAACAATCTGAAAATAAGTCATTTTAACAAAGCATACTGTTCATGGGGTTCTCAAGACAAGAATACTGAAGTGGTTTGCCAATCCCTTCTTCAGTGGACCATATTCTGTCAGACCTCTCCACCATGACTCATCTGTCTTGGGTGTCCCTACACAGCATGGCTTAATTTCACTGAGTTAGACAAGGCTATGGACCGTGTGATCAGATTGGCTAGTTTTCTGTGATTGTGGTTTCAGTCTGTCTGCCATCTGATGCCCTCTCTCAGCACCTACCGTCTTACTTGGGTTTCTCTTAGCTTGGATGTGGGGTATCTCTTCACAGCTGCTCCAGCAAAGCACAGCCTCTGCTCCTTACCTTGGACTTGAGGTATCTCCTCTCAGCCTCTGCTCCTGACCTTGGACGTGGGGTAGCTCCTCTTGGCCACTCTTGTGCCACAGAGCTGCCACTCCTCCATGAACAGAATGAAAAGGCAAAAAGATAGGACACTGAAAGATGAACTCCCCAGGCCGGTAGGTGCCCAATATGCTACTGGAAATCAGTGGAGAAATAACCCCAAAAATAATGAAGGGATGGAGCCAAAGCAAAAACAACACCCAGTTGTGGATGTGACTGGTGACAGAAGCAGGGTCCGATGCTGTAAGAGCAATATTGCACAGGAACCTGGAATGTTAGGTCCATGAATCAAGGCAAATTGGAAGTGGCCAAACAAGAGATGGCAAGAGTGAACGTTGACATTCTAGGAATCAGTGAATAAGATGGACTAGAATGGGGGAATTTAATTCAGATGACCATTATATCTACTACTGTGGGCAGGAATCCCTTAGAAGAAATGGAGTAGCCATCATAGCCAACAAAAGAGTCCGAATGCAGTACTTGGATGCAATCTCAAAAATGACAGAATGATCTCTGTTCATTTCTAAAACAAACCATTCAACATCACGGTAATCCAAGTCTATACCCCACCTAGTAATGCTGAAGTTGAATGGTTCTATGAAGACCTACAAGAACTTTTAGAACTAACACCCAAAAAAGATGTCCTTTTCATTTTGGGGACTAGAATGCCAATGTAGGAAGTCAAGAAACACCTGGAGTAACAGGCAAATTTGGCCTTGGAGTACAGAATGAAGAAGGACAAAGGCTAATAGAGTTCTGCCAAGAGAACACTCTGGTCATAGCAAACACCCTCTTCCAATAACACAAGAGAAGACTCTACACATGGACCTCACCAGATGGTCAACACCAAAATCAGATTGATTACATTCCTTGCAGCCAAAGATGGCGAAGCTCTATACAGTCAGCAAAAACAAGACCGGGAGCTGACTGTGGCTCAGATCATGAACTCCTTATCACCAAATTCAGACTTAAATTGAAGAAAGTGGGGAAGACTACTAGATCATTCAGGTATGACCTAAATCAAATCCCTTATGATTATACAGTGGAAATAAGAAATAGATTTAAGGGACTAGATCTGATAGACAGAGTGCCTGATGAACTATGGATGGAGGTTCGTGACATTGTACAGGAGAGAGGAATCAAGACCATCCACAAGAAAAAGAAATGCAAAAAAGCAAAATGGCTGTCTGAGGAAGCCTTACAAATAGGCGTGAATAGAAAAGAAGCCAAAAGCAAAGGAGAAAAGGAAAGATATATCCATTTGAATGCAGAGTTCCAAAGAATAGCAAGGAGAGATAAGAAAGCCTTCCTCAGTGATCAATGCAAAGAAATATAGGAAAACAATAGAGTGGGAAAGATTAGCAATCTCTTCAAGAAATTAGAGATACCAAGCGAACATTTCATGCAAAGATGGGCTCAATAAAGCACAGAAATTGTATGGACCTAACAGAAGCAGAAGATGTTAAGAGGTGGCAAGAATACACAGAAGAACTATACAAAAAGATCTTCATAACCCAGATAACCACGATGGTGTGATCACTCACCTAGAAACAGACATCCTGGAATGCAGAGTCAACTGGGCCTTAGGAAGCATCACTACGAACAAAGCTAGTGAAGGTGATGGAATTCCAGCTGAGCTATTTCAAATCCTCAAAGATGATGCTGTGAAAGTGCTGTATTCAGTATGCCAGCAAGTTTGGAAAGCTCGGCAGTGGCCACAGGACTGGAAAAGGTCAGTTTTCATTCTAATCGCAAAGAAAAACAATGCCAAAGAATGTTCAAACTATGGCACAGTTGCATTCATCTCACATACTAGCAAGGTAATGCTCAAAGTTCTCCAGGCTAGGCTTCAACAGTGTGTGAATTGAGAAATTCCAGATATACAGGCTGGATTTAGAAAAGGCAGAGGAACCAGAGATCAATTTGCCAACATCTGCTGGATCATTGAAAACGCAAGAGAGTTCCAGAAAAACATCTATTTCCACTTTATTGACTATGCCAAAGCCTTTGATTTGTGGATCACAACAAACTGTGTAAAATTCTGAAAGAGATGGGAATACCAGACCACCTTTCCTGCCTCTTGAGAAACCTGTATGCAGGGTAAGAAGCAATACTTAGAACTGGACATGGAACAACAGACTGGTTCAAATAGGAAAAGGAGTACATCAAGGTTGTATATTGTCACCGTGGTTATTTAACTTATATGCAGAGTATATCATGAGAAACGCTGGGCTGGATGAAGCACAAGCTGGAATCAAGATTGCCAGGAGAAATATCAGTAACCTCATATATGCAGACGATACCACTCTTATGGCAGAAAGTGAAGAAGAACTTAAGAGCTTCTTGATGAAAGTGAAAGAGGAGAGTGAAAAAGTTGGCTTAAAGCTCAACATTCAGAAAACTAAGATCGTTGCATCTGGCCCCATCACATCATGGCAAATAGATGTGGAAACAGTGGCTGACTTTATTTTGTGGGGCTTCAAAATCACTGCAGATGGTGACTGCAGCCATGAAATTAAAAGATGCTTGCTCCTTGGAAGGAAAGTTATGACCAACCTAGACAGCATATTAAAAAGCAGAGACATTATGTTGCCAACAATGGTCCATCTAGTCAAGGCTATGGTTTTTCCAGTAGTCATGTATGGATGTGAGAGTTGGACTATAAAGAAAGCTGAGTGCCAAAGAATTGATGCTTTTGAACTGTGGTGTTGGAGAAGACTCTTGAGAGTCCCTTGGACTGCAAGGAGATCAAACCAGTCTATCCTAAAGAGGATCAGTCCTGGGTGTTCATTGGAAGGACTGATGTTGAAGCTGAAACTGCAATACTTTGGCCACCTGATGCGAAGAATTGAGTCATTTGAGAAGACCCTTATGCTGGGAAAGATCGAAGGCAGGAGAAGGGGACGACAGAGGATGAGATGGTTGGATGGCATCACCGACTCAATGGACATGAGTTTGGGTAAACTCCAGAAGTTGGTGATGGACAGGGAGGCCTGGCGTGCTGCGGCATATGGGATTGCAAAGTCGGACACAAATGAGCAACTGAACTGAACTGAGGAAAGCAGATATGTGAATGGATTGTGTGATGTGTTATTTTATTTTTGAATTATATTTAGGAACAGATGCCATCATCTTTTTGTCTAGCTGTTCCATGAATCTTAACCATGTCTCATGGGTATGTATGTATATGTATGTGTGTGTGTGTGTGTGTTGAGACAAAATCTATTGTTTCTAAATGAAGCTGACCACATTTGGTTTCATGAAGACTGCAGGAGACAAATTCATGGGAAGTTTTTAGTTTCATTTGGGCAGAGGATATATGTTCCTCAATTGTCTTCCCTCATGCAGCCACCATTCCTCTCCATTCTGCCCATTTTCCCTACCATAGACTTCAAAGTTTGACCCCTGATAGCCTCCCTCCATAAACTTTCCTCATCTCCCTCTTTCTGTCCTCCTCTTTTACTATGTTCTCATTTTCTGCATTTTTTGGTACCTTTATCTCCACCACCAGTTGGAAAGCTCCTTGAAGGCAGGCACCGAATCACTCCATTCCCAACACCTAACTTCTACTCACTAACTGATACACACTGTAAAGCTGGCAGTGATGACAGAAAGCTGCTTCCAATATTAGTGCTGAAGGTGGCTACCATCTTCAGCTGTTGCCACTCTAGCTTGCATTCCCTTTTCTTAATTTTTTTAAAAAATATATTTATTTTTAATTGAAGGATAATCACTTTACAATATTGGTTTCATTTCTATCATACATCAACATGAATTAGCCATAGGTGTACATATGTCTTCTCCTTCTTGAACCTCTCTCCCACTTTCCACCCCTCTCGGTTGTTACAGAGCCCTGGTTTGAGTTCCCTGAGTCATGCAGCAAATTTCTATTGGCTATCTATTTTATATATACAGCCACTATGGAAGACAGTATGGAGATTCCTTTAAAAATCCAGGAATAAAACTACCAAAGAACCCAACAATACCACTTCTAGGCATATACTTGGAGGAAACCAAACTTGAAAAAGACACATGTAACCCAATATTCATCGCAGCACTATTTACAATAGCTTGGACATGAAGCAAAGTAGATGTCCATCAACAGATGAATGGATAAATAATCAACCTATCTTTTTTAGCTCAGGGGCTGAGTCCAAGTGTTAAATGCCTCATTAGCACCTTTTTTCTAGTGACTTGGAAGAACTAAGGTTCTCAAGTGACTCTGAAGTTGACCAAGGTGCAAGCCTGTGTTAGTGGGGCAGGAACCTACCTCCCTGGGCTCTGAAGTGAGTGGCGAAAGCAAAAGGGGTTGCAACTTTGTTTCTGTCCTAGTTCTTAAAACAGCTATCATTTGGGGCTTTTCAGTTTCAAGTTGTACAATCTGGATTTTTTTTTTCAAGGACCAAAGTGAATTCTTTCTGCACTGTTTAAAAGAATATACACCCTTAAATACTAAATAGGGCAGCTCTATAACTCTGGTTGCTCAAAAAATTAGAGGGCTTCCTAGGTGGCACTAGTGGTAAAGAACGTGCTTGCCAATGCGGGAGACAAGAGGTGAGGGTTTGATCCCTAGGTTGGGAAGATCCCCTGGAGGAGGAAATGGCAACTCACTCCAGTATTCTTGCCTGGAGAATCTTATGGACAGAGGAGCCTAGGGGGTTACTTTCCATAGGGTTGCAAAGAGTTGGACACGAATGAAGTGACTGAGCATGCAGGCAAAATGAAATTAAGATAGGCAATGATAAAAAAGATTTTAATATGTAAAAAGACCCATTGCCATAATTTGCCTCCTAAATAACAACACCCAATGAGTTATAGCATCTTTTATCTGAAGTTTTGGCTGCCTTTATTTACTCCATGACACAAGGCCCAGGACCTACATTATTGTATTGTTTGCAAAGCTATCAAGATGCCCTTGAGTAAGATTCATCATCTTGTCCTAAATTCTCCACACGCTTCACTAAAAGCCTAGTGGCAGACTGAAGGGATTGTCAGAAAGCATAAAAGGCAAAGTAAAAATTTTATGCTGTTTTAGGCAAGTGAAGATTTGCCCTCTAGCAATTTCTGATATTAACTCATTAATCCTCACAATCTATCTGGAGGATGGATTTCGGGAATGAGCAGCCCTTGTCACCTCAATTGCTTTTAAAACCTGCACCAAACACAGCACTGGCTATTTTCCTGGGTTGGTCTTAGCATCGCCTCAGAGCCCAGGAAGAGCTGGGACTGGGATAGACAGGATTCAGAAGCATCTCTACAACACCCTTCTTTCCCTATCACTAGGGCCAACAGCTGCACAGGACCCGGTGCTTGGTTGATGCACTGCTGCTGCCATCTTGAATTTTTTTTCCAAATGAATATTGATCAAGAATTACTGCATTTTCATTCTACACTGGGTCCCACCAATTACATAGCCAGTCCTGCCTGTCACACATCCTGGGTGAAAGGACATCATAACATTTAGGCCTGGACGTGTTTCCTTGATCTCCATACTGATGCCCATAACAAACAAGTCCACATGCTCTGCTGTGCCATCAACCCTCTAGTCATGCTCTGCTTGTTCAAAATGAAATTGGACTACATGTTTAAAATTCTATATAAAACTTAAGACCATTTTCCCTCTCAACTGTATTCATGCCACACTTATGTTTTCTCGGTTTGAAATTTACTTTAGTGTGTTTAATTATTGCCACATAATACTGTACCTTCTTTGGATGTGGCATCTCAACAGTGTGCAATTTCTAATAGTCAGCATGAAATCATAACTTAGAAAAACATTGCTGAGCTAATTACAGGGACTATCAAAATACATCTACATCTTTTCTGGGCTACAGTCCATATCTGAATCATAATAAGTGTGAAAATGTTTACAAATCATTACAAGTTTTCCACAGAGTTTCGCTCTGTGTTGGGACCAATCGTGTTTTTTCAGTCATTTGAGTCGACAAGCTGGATCATCTCCAGTGAGAATGCCGATTTTAGAAAACAGCTTATTAGAGATTATAAAAATCAAAAGACAGAATTAAATAGACTTGAAAATGCAAAATGTAAGGAACATTCTTTGTGTAACTATTAGAATACACCCCTCAGCATAATATTTATTTTGAAAAACATTCCACTGTAGTTAAAAAGGGAAAGAACTGAAGGAAAGTAGCCAGGTACTTTATTTTGTATATTTTAATGGATTTATATGTTTTCTTAAAATCCTATTTAGAATCCTGGAAATCAGGTGGTAAGGAAGTTAATAGTTCATGACAAACTAAAGGAAAATTATTTTAGTAAGTATTCACCTGGTATTACTTTTATGACATTGGAACTGAGCTGCTACATCAGAATTCTGATTTTTCATTATTTCATGCAAGATTCATTGTACCTACTGTGTACAAGGTATTGGAAGAATCCGGTAATGCTCCAAATTTCTTACTTCTTCACATGTTCTTAGGCCTTAACAACTGAACTAGAAATATATTTTGAGGAATAATGAACCCATTTTTTTCCTCTAAATAGTTAGATATTATATTTTTAAATTCAAGGAAGGAGGGTTTAGTTTTTGCATTCTGATAAAAATGGTGTGTATATGGTTGGATGGTGCCACCAACTCAATGGACATGAGTTTGAGCAAGCTCCAGGAAATAGTGAAGGACAGGGAAGCCTGGTGTGCTGCAGTCCATGGGGCCACAAAGAGTCCGACACAACTGAGCGACTGAACAAAATATATGTGTGTGTGTGTGTGTGTACATATACATGTATGTACATGTATATATATTGTATATACATATGCTTGAGTCTAAAAATGAGCTTTAGATATGTATATGTATACAACTGATTCACTTTGCTATACAATTGAAACTAACGCAAGTCAACTATATTTCAATAAAAATTTTAAAAAATAAAAATGAGCTTTTGGGAGCCCATGAACCTCCAAAATTGTTTGTGAAATTTTGGATGGAGGAACATTTTTCTGGTGTAAGCATTTGTAGTTTTCATGATTCTCAAAGAATTCATGATTACAGGTCCTAACAGACTTCCCACAGTACTGCCAATGTCCAGGCTTCTCAATCACTATCCTGAGAACCTGGTGCACTCAAAAACCGTGAAGTTCAAAGTCAATCAGATTCCTTATTCTGAAAGCTCTCTGAGATTGTCTGGTTGTAGCATTTTGTGTTCTTGGCATCATTTGGTTCTGTGATTATTTTCCCTGTGAGTGAGGTGTGTATTCTCCATGGGGATGCGAACTACTTTGGAGCCATAAATATTTTTAGTCTACTGTAGCTTAGATACATGTTGTATCCTCAGACATTTCTGCAGTGTGATCCATAGTGTTTAGAGGATGTCAGAATTGATAGCATTAAATTCCTTGATAGAAACAGAAAAGAATTTCCAACTTGACTAATATTGTTAAGTAATTTGTGAAACAAGAAGGGTTACAATGTTGATAATGTTATGATTTGCTAAAAGTGGAAATTACTTTTGTGGTTGAAATGATTCAAATGAATTCATTCCAGTCTCACTCCTATCTTGCTTAGTATTTTTTTCCAATAGAAAATTCAGTTACTTTTCAATAGAAAATAATGCAATTTATTTGTCTTTGACTTCAAAGTTTCACATATCATTCTCCAGAGCTTCTGTAATGTGCTATATTTAATATAACTCACCTAGACCTCCTGTCTAGTCAACAATAGTAAACTCTTCCAAAGGTCACTGCTTGGGGAGAAGATTGAGAAATTTTGAATAGAAATAAGTGAAATTCTTTAACTAGATCCTTGCTTACATGCTTATATTCATAGCTATTATTTATCTGTATAAAAGCAAAGAATTTGATGATATACAATGAAGGCCCATAATTACCTCTAACAGTGTATCTCAAACTTGGAAAATACTACTAGGTTGGGCAGATGTAGTAGACATTTTGGTCTTTTTCTCTTAGTCACTATACTCTAATTTCCTTTTGAGCATTCTCTCAACACAGCAACATTTTCTTTTATATATATATATTTTAATTAGAGTACAATTGCATTGCATTGTTGTACTAGTTTCTGCTGTACAATAAAGTGAATCCACTATATGTATACATATATCCCCTTCCCCTTGAGCCTCTCTCTTACCTCCCCCCATCCCACCCAGCTGAGTTCTCTGTGTTATACAGCAGCTTCCTACTAGCCATCTGTTTTACACATGGTAGTATATCTATGTCAATGCTACTTTCTCAATTCATCCCGCCCTCCTCTCCTCCAGCATGTCCACATGTTAATTCTCTATGTCTGCATCTCTATTTCCACCCTGCAATAGATTCATCTGTAACATTTTTCTAGATTTCATATATAGCAGCAATATTTTCTGAAGAGAAACTGACTCATCCCCAATACCAGACATGTTGATGACTGGCCAAAACCAGTCAGCAAGTCCAATCTCTGACATAATAACCAGAGTCCAGCAAGGGTCAATTAAACAATATTTTGCTGAGAATTTCTTAAGAACTAAGTTTCCACCCTCTTCTTTGAGAACTTCCAGAGAGATCTTCTCTCTTTTATTGCTTAATATGAAGTAGGGTGCTTTCAGTTCCCCAAACCTGAGCCTTTCTTAGTTGAAGCAAACACTTTGGCAAGCAGAGAGGATAGTCAGAAAGAAAATGGAAACATTGATAACACAGTTTAACCTCTGAATCAAAACCTCACTTGAACTCTAACCTACCTTTGGCTCACTAGCAAGTCAGTAAAATACGTTTTGAGTTCTTTTTTTCTGAAAAATACAGATGAAGCCATGAAGTCTGTAAATCTAGAAAACTACAGACAAGCAACATAGAACATGTTGACAAATTTTGTCTCTAAACTATCACTATCACTTTTTCAATAATATAGAGTAAGAAATATATTTAGAGATAGTAATATAGCCTCAGATATCTTTCCTAGATCCAGCTGCTCAATAAGCATTTACTGAATGATAATGAGAACAATATTTATTGAAAACTTCGCGTGTTCACATAAATAAACAAAAGCTATTTTTCTTGTGACAAAACAGGCTTAGGTTAAGGTATTTGTCAAATGTCACCAAGTCAGTGGCAGAGGCAAAGCTTGAATCCATGTCTTTCAGACAACAAAGCTCATGCTCTGAACCCATCACTTCTTCAAACTTCAGTGGCCTAAACAGGTTATTGTTTAAAAGTACTTGCAGGACTCCCACAGTGGTCCAGTGGGTTAAGAATCCACTTGCCAATGCAGGGGACACAGGTTCCATCCCTGGTCCAGGAAGATCCCACATGCCACAAGGCAACTAAGCCCATGCACTACAACTACTGAACATGTGCTCTAGAGCCCTTCAGGTGCAACAAGAGAAGCCATGGCAATGAGAAGCCCATGCACCAAAACTAGAGAAAGTCTGCACACAAGGAAGACTCGGTGCAGCCATAAATAAATATATAAATAATTTTTTAAAAGTAGTTTGCATCCTTATTAGACATCTACGCCTCACTCACAAGAAAAATAATCCAAGAATCAAATGATATAAAAACACAGCAAAACAATGAAGTTGTAGAAACTCAGAGAAATTTCAGAATCTTATACCATGAAGCAAATGGTAGCATGGTGCCAGGAAGAGATGTGGCCTTGTTGCAGGAAGTTGAGTTGATTACTCTGGATCTCAGTCCCCTCATCTTGCAAACGACCTGGTAAACTGAATAATCCTTAGATTCCCTTCCAGCGTGTAGAATCTGGTAAGCCTCATCAGAGGAAAATTTCAGAGCAACTGCAAATTTTGTCTTTAAATATGGAACTCATCTGTTTTGAGAGATAATTAAGTAGATATTCCTTTTATAACTTTATTAAAAGGATTCTATACCATGGTTAAACAATTTCAATCCTCAGAAAAATTAGTCCATGGAATAGTACAATCAAGAAAAATAAGATGGTCTTCCATGTATATGACACTGGGCTAGTTATGATTTTTATAATCAACTGCTGGCTGATTCTGTTATACAGTGTTACTCTATGCAGGTCTTTAAAATATGTACTTATAACACTGGGAATATTCCTGCCAATAACTTTATGATTTTGAATTTCTAATAGGAAAATTAGGAAGAAGAGGAATATTCTATGTTAAGTCTTATTATTTTTATCTTAATACATTGTTTTCCAAATCCGCTCAAGAGCTCTAGATCAAATTCAGAGGTTAAATGGAAACTCTACACTGATTGACTGCTTTCAAAGGGACAGAGTAGGCTAAATATGTCACAGTTGCTCCTTGTTGATGACCTTTTGGGGGAAAGACTAAAATCAAGTCACAGAATTAGGATCTGATCTAAGGTTTTCAATAATAATATTCCATCTTCCTAAGACATCTACCACTGTGCATATAAACCAGCAAACCTGTCTATACCTTCCATCCCCAGAGCTCTAGCCCCCACTTCTATCAACTCTCAAAATTACTAATGGATGGGTAGGTATTACACAGAAGCTCTTTAGGGGAACACAGGCTTTCAGAAGGGGAAAAAAAATCAGGCATATTTTGCAACATTACACAGAATGACCCAAACTGACAAATTGACATATAGTATATCAATAAAATATTGCCATAGAGCAATAAATAAGCACAGGAAGTCAGTAGACGACTGGAAGCCACACGAACAATTTCAAGTCTCTTGGGTCCTAACTAGCACATAGAAGTCATTTGTTAAATGAACCTCCAACCATGTAAAATCTGATATGCAGCTCTGAAGAGTAAGTTACATCCTGGGAAAGTTAGGTTAATTGAACCCCCTTATGGCTCTATTTTTATCAATTTAATGAACTTTGAAGATTTGAAAATGATGCAGGAGCCTGTGAAATCTCTAGTGATTTATAATTTTGGTGTAATTCTTCACTAAATTTGCCCCACAGAGTACCACGTAACAGATGTTTATTGAAGTAGTCAATAGAAAAAATTATGTTGACATGAAAATCATTCAAATATTTGTTAAAACAACATTAAAGAGGCCCACAATTCTGTACTGAATGTAGCATTGCATATTCACTATTAATATATAAAATGGCAGGTGCCAATTAATTATTTACACAGTCACTGATAGATCACCTAAAGGCCTGAAAGAATTAATGGAATTACTTCATTTACACTAAGGTCAGACTGGAACTATGAGAACTTGATCCTCCAGCATTCATTCACTGATGATAGATCCAGCTGTCATTACGTCTAAAGAACTAGATACATTGGTCCCTATTTCTTCCCACTTTCCAGGAACATATTTATTGAATAAAGTGCATATTGGGTAATATTTTTGTATTGACTTCACCACTCTCCCATAAGAATTTTCCTTCCTAAACAGATTGTTCATGTCTGTCTACCAAACATATTTTACCTTTTCCTATCACTAACCATATTTAGATAGCATTGGATTGGCCAAAAAGTTTGTTAGATGCTATGGAAAAACCTAAATAAACTTTTTGGCCAATCCAGTATTTCCTTGTGTGTGCTAAGTCGCTTTAGTCATGTCAGACTCTCTGTGATTCTATGGACTGTAGCCCACCAGGCTCCTTTGTCCATGGGATTTTCCAGGCAAGAATACAGGAGTGGGTTCCATGTCCTCCTCCAGGTGATCTTTCCAACACAGGGATTGAACCCTGGCCTCTTTCATCTCCTGCATTGGCATGCAGGTTCTTTATCACTAGAACCACCTGGGAAGCCCAGTATTTCCTCACCTGGAGCTATATCTCCTAAACCTGGCCTTACATATTGTGGTGCTCCTATGTTGGGTGCGTATATATTTATAATTGTTATATCTTCGTGGATTGATCCTTTGATCATTATGTAGTATCCTTCTTTGTCTCTTTTCACAGCCTTTATTTTAAAGTCTATTTTATCTGATATGAGTATTGCTACTCCTGCTTTCTTTTGGTCTCCATTTGCATGAAATATCTTTTTCCAGCCCTTCACTTTCAGTCTGTATGTGTCCCTTGTTTTGAGATGGGTCTCTTGTAGACAGCATATATAGGGGTCTTGTTTTTGCATCCACTCAGCCAGTCTTTGTCTTTTGGTTGGGGCATTCAACTCATTTACATTTAAGGTAATTATTGATAAGTATGACCCTGTTGCCTTACTTCGTTGTTTTGGGTTCGAGTTTATATACCCTTTCTGTGTTTCCTGTCCAGAGAAGTTCCTTTAGCATTTGTTGAAGAGCTGGTTTGGTGGTGCTGAATTCTCTCAGCTTTTGCTTGTCTGTAAAGCTTTTGATTTCCCCTTCATATTTGAATGAGATCCTTGCTGGTACAGTAATCTGGGTTGTAGGTTTTTCTCTTTCATCACTTTAAGTATGTCCTGCCATTCCCTTCTGGCCTTAAGAGTTTCTATTGAAAGATCAGCTGTTATCCTTATGGGAATCCCCTTGAGTGTTATTTCTTGTTTTCCTTTTAAAAAATTTTGGCTCTAGGGACTTCCCTGGTGGCTCAGTGGTTGAGACTTCACCTTCTACTGCAGGGGTTAAGGATTCATCCACATGCCTTGCAGCAAAAAGACCCATAAAAAAGAAGCAATGTTGAAACAAATTCAATCAAGACTTTAAAAATGGCCCACATAAAAAAAAACTATAAATAAATAACAAACTTGTTGCCTGGGGGAAGGATAGGAGGAAGGGATAGTTAGAAAGTTTGGGATGAACATGTACACACTGCTGTATTTAAAATGGACAACCAACAAGGACCTACTGTATAGTACATGGAATTCTGCTTAATGTTATATGGCAGCCTGGGTGGGAGGGGAATTTGGAGGAGAATGAGTATGTGCATATGTATGGCTGAGTACCTGTGCTATTCATCTGAAACCATCATGGCATTTACCCCAATATAAAATAAAAAGTTCAAAAACTTTTAAAGATAAATTTTAAAACTTTTTAAAAAGTTTGACTATGAAGGAAAGAATCAAGCTAAGTCAACTGCTTAAAGAGAAGCTTAGATCAAGGACAAGTATTATGTTTTATGGACTGGATTTGGAGGGAAACTTGAGAGTACAAATTGCAGGAAAGAGGATGGTAGAGCAAGAGAGACTGAGGTGATGCCTAATGGAGCAAAGTCTAGGAAACAGTGAGAGAGGATGTGATCAAGTGAAAGAGTTTTATATCCTTTTTAAAGATACACATTTGTGGGCTAGAAAAAAAAACAAAAGGAGGAGCACAGCCAAGTTTTCAAAACAAAGCAATTTAGGTGGATGCCCAGTTGAAGCTTCATGTGTGATGTGAACAGGGTCAATAACCAGCATCATTGCTGGATATTTACCATGTGCAGAGTGCTCATCATCTACCAGGCACTGTACCAAAGGACTCACATACATCATCGTGTTCAGTTACCACCCTGGCACCTTAGCATGATAACAGCATGAAGATATTAAACTCAGCATTAACAAGTTCCACTAGGAAAGCTTATCCAAAGGGTCATGCTGTTTTTTAACTGAGTTGTAGCAGGGATGTCTTGATGCCACTTACAAGGCAACTGAAGGGAAGTGTTTACAAAGTGACTGCCTCTAGAATAACTTCCTCTGACAAAGTTCCCATGAGGCAGCTCCTGGAGTAACTAGCAGTGCTGTTCTGGAGTCATAATAACACAAATGATTCAGTCAGTTGAATCCTTCCAGTATGTGATTAACAGAGGCACAGAACATTACACAGATCATCAAACTGCAGCGTGATCATAGCAAAGCCCCAAAGCCTTAGCCTGAGAGCCTAGAGGACTGGATATATACCACTGTCCTGAGGAAAACCAGCCTGACCAGTAAAAATGCTTCATTAGAGCAGAGTCCAGTAACAGGGTTTTCTTATTTTTGCTGTTTTGTTTTACTTACTATTTTTTCTTTACTGAATAGGTAAACCAAGCATCATTAGGCCTTAAAAAAAAAAAAAATGTATACATTACCTATGGGCTTCCCTGGTGGCTCAGTGGTAAAGAACCTTTCTGCAATGCAGGAGATGCAGGTTCAATCCCCAGGTTGGGAAGATCCTTTTAGAGAAAGAAAATGGCAACCCACTCCAGTATTCTTGTCTGGAGAATTCCATGGACAGAGCAGCCTGGTGGACTACAGTCCATGGGGTCACAAAAAGTTGGACACTATTTAGCAGCTAGACAACACCACCATACATTACTCAGGTAACCCTTTATATTTTTAAACACTATTATTAAGAAATATTTGCCACAAAGTTATGAATTATCTGGATATCTGTCACTGATAAGTCTCAATTAACTTAGGTATTTATGTTCTGAAATCATAAATTAAAAAATTCATAATCACTGGTTAATATATGGAAATCCAGCAAAAACAGGAAGGGTTAATAATAATAACACAAACAATACTACTTATGGAAGCAATGGAATATTTTACAATACACAGAAAGAAGTATAAATAAGTAAAATTTTAAAAGAGAGCCCACAGCCAAGAAGTGGGCCTAAGAACAATAGCACCTCATCAATATTGCTTCCTCAGAACATCAATGTCCATTCAGACTGCCCTGTGTTACCCCAGAATGCTGGGAGTTTTAAAAACAAACCCTAAACTCAGGAGGTTAGTCTTACCTCATACCTCAGACACTAACTACTTCATTAACCAGTGCAAAGGGAATCCTAAAATCTAAACAGAGAGACTGAGACATTAAAACACAGAGAACGAAATATAAGTCCTAACAATACCTATAGTATTCCAAACTTCAAAAGAAAACAAAGCTAAATTGTGATGAAACTGGCAATGTATATGGTGCATATGCTCAGTTACTAAGTCATGTCCAACTCTTTGAAACCCCCATGGACTGTAGCCCACCAGGCTCCTCATGTGATTCTCCAGGCACAAATACCAGAGTGGGTTGCCAGGTTCTCCTTCAGGAGATCTTCTGACCCACAGATTGAATCCACATCTCCTGCCTTGACAAGTGGATTCTTTACCACTGAGCCACCTGGGAAGCCTATAAATATATACATACACACACACACACAGACAAATATATACACAAATATATACACACATATTTGTTGTTTTATCTCATACAGTAGGAAGCTTAGATTACAGCCAGATTTTATGATTCTATTCAACACATACAGATTGAGGTAACACTTATCATCATAAATCGTATGAAATGAAGTAGGATTGATTCATGGTTGGCATAAATTTTTTCCATATTACTACTTTCCATGAACATTGCTGATACCAACATACACACACACACACTCACCACAATCATAACCATAAACTAAATAACTCCATACTCAGAATAGATGGCTGTTAGAAAATACTCACACTAATTGATAATGACATCATGCTGCTATGTACATTACAATGTAAATGAGGCTTCCAGACTCATTTATGGCTCTTTTATTCAAAGTTTAGTACTTTTTAGTTTTTTTTTCATGGTTTAGAAGGTTCTTCTTAAGGCTGTGGGATTACTTATTCCTGCTAATTTTGCTCCTTGGAATTGGACCAGGAGAACCAATTTTTGACTATATTTTAAAACAGATGCTTACCAGCAATGAAACAGAATTGAAATGTCTAATGGAAACCACATTAGTGAAAGAAAACAAGCAAAGAGAAAAACTGATTAACAGATTTACCCAGGCAGCCATTTGGCTTTATGAAAGACGTGAATTACTCTTTGCATCAAAATATAATAGCTCCCATGCTTTTGTCTAGGTATGTGTGAAGAGAGAGCATCCAAATGCACACTTTTCTTTGGTGATATATTTTGAAAGGTGGTTTAAGATCCATCTCAAACACATCTGTAAACTTAAGTGACTTCTCAGGCTCATATGAAAGATCTAGGAATAAGATACAGAACTCTGAACTTCCCCTGAAGTGTTTGTAAAACTTAGCCAGATTTAGCAAACCCTGGAAAGAAAACAGTGCTTGATATAATGCCCAACTTTTCTTTGGCTTCTATTAGTGATGATTCATGGCAAGACCACATGGTTTCCTGATGTCTCAACTCCTTTTTCTAAGAGCTCGTGTTTCTAGAGCCTCCGTTATTCTCCTCAATACTAGAAAGTAGAAAGAAAAATTAGAGAAATGCAAAGTTGGGGCCCTGATGGATGTGTAGAATTTACTTGTTTTCTTTAAGTTACAGAAAGCTGATCAATCACATTACATGGTGGTAAAATTTTAAGTACAAGAAGGCTTACTTTTGCTGAGCTTAACTCATAAGAACATTCCTCTACATTTATAACAATGGCAAATTGCATCTATAAATCAAAGCATGTAACTCACTGCCTAGATTGTACACCTATTGCACTTTTCATGATGAAGATGGGAGAAGACTTCATGTGTTTAAAAACAGGCTGAATAGGCTTAAAAAATATAGATGGAGGGGATATATGTGTACATATACCTGATTTACATTGGTGTACAGCAGAAAACAACAACACTGTTAAGCAATTGCACTGCAATTAAAAAATAAAATGAAAAAATAGACTATCTACCAAAAATTAATATAATGAAGGAAAAGAAAATACTTTATTACCAAAAATAATTTACTGAGCTGTAAAATTGGGATCAGGAATGATGGAAACTTTGCGAGAACTAGGCCGTGATGACCTCACCAAGTGATATCACTAGTCATTTTTCAGTGCAGTAGTAATTTGGCAGAGGGGTAGTCTGACAGTAGCTCTACATTTTCCTTAGCTGAGAGCTTCCCTTGTAGCTAAAGACACCACGAAATTGAAAGCATTAAGCTTTGTTTTGCAATTCACAATTCAGCCCAGGTGGGCCACTATTACACAACTGTGCAGCTGTTAGCATCATTGCCTAAATTGCCCTTCCTTTTTAAAATTTACAGTATAATCTGCTCAACCAATAGATACTTATGTCCAAAAACTCAGCTCTTATTTACCATTTACTCCCTATAAAGGTCCAAAATAACTAACAAATCATTCTCAAAGGAATTTCAATTATGCTGCTGCTTGTTCCCTTAAAGAGTATAAAGGAGTAAAATGTCAGTATTGTGTGTAAGACATAAAGGACTCACACCTGCTAACAATACATACTGTATAAAGCACTTAGACTGTTATGCATTTCTGGAAATCATTTCAGAAATTTACAAACATAATTTTTGGCCTATCTTCCCACCATTGTAAAGACTCGCCATATGCTACAATTTTTATCTGAATTGCCTGATTCTTTAGTCCTGATGTTAACAGGGTGGCACATAGATTATGTCAAATATATAGATTTTTGTCAGTTAATGCTTATAAAAATTAACAGTTTCTGCTAAAGCTTTCTTATCCCAATGAAATTGTTCATTATTTAACTGATCATATTTGTCTCCACCTAAGAATTGTTGAGCACATCCAAAGAGCTTTGGTCAGTCTGACAAAAATGGTTAAGCAGAACATGTGTTTACTCATTTGTTTTCAAGGCTTTTAAAACATTATTTTGGAGTTCTAAGTGCCTTCAGAGAGGACAATAAATTAAATTAGTGAGAACTAAAAGGTCAAACTCCAGTGTAGTCTATGACTTATTAATAGATAGTAGCTAAAATAACACAATAATAAGACTAATAGTTTTTATAATACACAGGTGAGACTGACTACAAACTAGAGAAGCTGTTATAGAACCAGTACCTGGGTCTGCTTGCCTATGCACAGTAAAGTCAATCTACTGACCCTGGTTTGTGGTGAAGGAAAGTGCAGCATTTATACTGCAGCGCCCCAGACCAGGAGTCCAGGACAGCTAATGCTTAAAGAGCCCGAACTCTTCCTGACAGGTTTCAGCAAAGCATTTTTGAGGGCAAGGTGAGGGAGGGGAATCCTAGGGTATGTGATCAGCTCATGCACAATTCTGATTGGTTGATGGTGAGGTAACAGGGCAGCATAAATGGAGGCAACAATATCTAACAACCTTAGATTCTGGTAGGTCTGGTGTGGTGGTGCTTATGGTTATCAGCTAGTTCATTCCTTCCATTTGGTGGGGGTTTTAGCATCTGTAAAACAATTCAGGAAATGTGCATCAGATACTATTATCTAAGTACTTCAGAGTGGAGCTAAAGTAGAGGATATGGGAGAGGGACCTGTCCCAGGAAGGCCCCAGAGGGTCCTGCTGTTAAACTCCCTCCTGTTCTTTGCTACTTCTCCATCCTGAGTGAAGAGGGGAAATGATCTCTCTGGATCCATCCTGCTGAACAGGGGCAAAAGTCAATTTTTCAGGATTAGAGGAAAGAAAGTCATTGACTTTCATTTCAAAGAATTCTTGAGTCCCAAGGAGCTTAGCATCAGTGTTTTGTATTATGAAAACATTACTTCTCTTTTTGATGGCTTTTGTCACAGTACCCAGAGAAACATTTGAAAATTAGTAGACACATTACAATTAGGAAAATGATCAAAATGCACCCTTATATTAATAGTATTTCCCAAAGGAATCTGCCTATTTCAGATGGCAACCAGGACAATAAGATGCAGGTCCTGTCTACAAATACCTTATAAAATTATTATATTTATTCGGGTTTCAATTTCTCCAGACGTATTAACATATCTAAAGAATCGAGTGACTTCTGCTGGGAGACTATAGCTTAAGATTGTCTTATTTATTATAAGAGAAAGGTTTCATGATACAAGAGGAGACCTTCAGACAATAAGGCTGCAGTCAGCAGCTGCTAGCAGATATTGTTTTGAGAACACCTGGCAATGTCCCTTAATCTCAAACAGTTTGGAAAATTCAAGTTCTCAGCCGTACATGAACATATCTGAAATCGTGTCTGCAATGGCCGCCTCGTTTACCTAGGGTGTCTGAACCATAGCTGTTCCATTTTGACTTTTAAATCCTCACCCTCCTCAACTGCCAAGCAGATAGCAAGGTATATTTAATAAGCAACAAGTTTGTCAGAAGTATCAAAAATTTTCAAAACATTTGGTCAAACTGCATCATAAGGTACTGAATATATATTCATTTAATCAAAGTGACAAAAGATTTCAAAAGCAAATACAGATCCCTTCAATAACATAAATTGCAGCAATATTTTTGAATCCATCTCCTAAAGGAAATAAAAGCAAAATAAATAAACGGGAACTAATTAAACTTAAAAGCTTTTGCACAGCAAAAGAGACCTCTAACAAAATGAAAAGACAACCTTCTTGGGGTAAAATGTTTGCTAATGATATGACCAATAAGGGATTAATATCCAACATATATAAAAAGCTCATACAACTCAACATAAAAAAAACTAACCACATGATTAAAAAATGAGCAGAAAAATGGAATAGACATTTTTCCAAAGAGAAAATGCAGGTGGCCAACAGGCACATGAAAAGATGCTGAGCGTCACTAATCCGAGAAATGCAAATTAAAACCACAATGAGCTATCATCTCACACCTGTCAGAATGGTTATCCTCAAAAGGAACACAGCAAATGCTGGCAAAGATGCGGAGAAAAGGGAACACTTGTACACTGTTGGTGAGAATGTAAATTGGTACAACCACTGTGGAAAACAGTGTGAAGTTTTCTCAAAAAACTGAAAAGAAAACTAACATATGACCCAGAAATTTCACTCCTGGGTATATATCCAAAATACCCAAAACATTAATTCCAAAAATACATGCACATCAGTGTTCACAGCAGCATTATTTACAACAGCCAAGATATGGAAGCAACCTAAGTGTCCATCAACAGATGAATGGATATAGGTGTGGATATGAATGTGTGTATATATACACATATATGCAATGGAGTATTAGCTATAAAAATGAAAATTTGCTATTTGCAGCAACATAGATGGATTTGGAGTGCATTATGCTAAGTGAAATAAGTCAAAGACAAATACTAATTGATATTTTTTATGTGTGGAATCTGAAAACTATAACAAACTAGTGAATATAGCAAAAAAAAGAAAGCAGATTCAGGTATAGAGAACTAGAGGTTACCAGTGGAGGCGAGGTACAACCAATGCTCTGTCAGTCAGAGATGTAGGCACACGGCATGGCCATACTTGATCCAAAAGAGAGAATCCCTAACCAATGACTGGTCAGAGAGCAAACCAAAGTGACTGTCCAAAAGAGAAAATTCCAATCAATGCTCTGCCACAGGTGAGGCCAACACAACAGGGAAGGATAGCCTGTTGGCGTCACATGCGAGCCCCGTTACTCACCAAAGATGTCTGAAGCGGCCAAAGTGAGTGCCTTGTTTCCTTCACCACAAAAGCGCGGTCGGCCAAGGACGCCCGGATTGTGGGAAGCGCTGGGGGCTGTCCCTCAGGAAAAGACGCTCAGTTAGCTGCTCCACAGGCCCCGGGAGCCACCATAAGCCAAGGTGAATGTGCCACGGGGGACGTCCCTTCAGGACCGTGCCCACCTCGGGTGCCAAAATTATTACCAAACCAAACTTGGGTCCTCTCAAGAAAAGCCAATTTCTGACTTGGGTTGTCCTGAAGGAAAGTGCAGAGTTTCTTGTAGGAGTAAGAGTCTGGGACTGCTAAGGCTCAAAAAACCTGGACACTCACAGCTAGACACTTTTAAAGACAAAGGAGGGGGAGGGGAGGTACGCGATCAGCTCGTGCACAACTCTCTGATTGGTTGATGGCAGGTAACAGGGCGGGGTCACAGGTGTTAACATTATCAATCCTCAGGGTCTAGAGCTACATGCTCCAGCTGTCAAGTAGTTAATTCCTCCCATTTGGTGGTAGTTTTAGTAACTGTAAAGCTTCCCTGGTGGCTCAGCTGGTAAAGAATCTGCCTGCAATGCGGGAGATCTGGGTTGATCCCTGGGTTGGGAAGATTTCCTGGAGAGGGAAAGGCTACCCACTCCAGTATTCTGCCCTGGAAAATTCCATGGACTGAATAGTCCATGGGGTCGCAAAGAGTCGGACAGCACTGAGCAACTTTCACTTACTCACTCAGAGCAACTCAAATGTTCTTCAGATACTATTATTCAGGTACTTCAGGGAGGAGCAAAAGCAAAGAATATGCAGGAGGGGTCTACCCTGGGAAAGCCCCACAGGGTCCTGCTCACTTACAAAGCCTTCTACCGGTAGTCTCTCTTAAGTGATCTTTTGGCAACTTTTGTGAGATTTATCAGAAGGGGGAACATGTTTTGGATCAAATTTCCGCAATATCATGTTTAAAATTAGTTACAAAGCAAATTTACTCAGCCTCACACATATATGCATCTTCCTTTTATAATTGAAACTGGGGTTCAGCTGGTGCCACTTGGAAGCCATTAAAGAAGACAGTTTAGTGGAAAGAAACCTTTGCTTTATTTTGGATGCCAGCAACCAGGGGGGAGGGTGGATGCCTGTCCAAAGGCAAACTCCCTGCCCCAGCACCCCAATCCCCACCCCCACCCCATCCCTGCAGACAATCATGGGGCAAGAGCTTTTATAGACAGAAGGGTGAGGCTACATGCAGAAATAGCACAATCAGCTCTGACAGTCATCACTGGTGGTCTGACCAGAGTATATCTTGATTGTTTTAAGTATAGTTAAACTTCAGTTCCAGGGTGTTTTTTTTTTTCTCTTCTCATTTCTTGAGGCCAGTTCTTGGATTGTGGTCAGATGGTAGCGAATCTGCCTGCAATGCGGGAGACCTGGGTTTGATCCTTGGGTTGGGAAAATCCCCTGGAGAAGGGAACGGCAACCCACTCCAGTATTCTTACCTCGAGAATCCCCATGGACAGAGGAGCCTGGCAGGCTTACAGTCCATGGGGTTGCAAAGAGTTGGACACGACTTAGCGATTAAGCACAGCACATGCCATGGCTACAGATTGGTCATCATGTAGTTAACTTCTCCACGTGGGGTCTCAGTATCTAAAAGATAGCTCATAGGATATGGCTGAGAATATTATCTATAACCCTTGAGAAGGAACTAAAGCCCCTCCGCTATGCTTAATGACTAAACTATTATTATTTGGTCTCCTTTGACTGTTTTCCTTTGTTTCTCACTTTTCTGACTAAACTACTGTTTGGCTAAAGTTTTTTCACAGACAAAAGGCAAGCATGAGGGGGCGGGCAAGGACCATATGGTCCTGCTCCGTTTCACTTTATTGCTCACACTGGAAAGGTGGGTTTAATACCTATTTTCTAACTGAAGTAATGTTTCCCTCTTATATAGGTATTTCTGCTTCAAAGTATTTCACTAAAAAGCCTATTAACATAGCTGACATAGTTTGTGATTATAATCTTCATGAGCAATATCTCAGTGTGTGTTATTAAAAAGTTATCTGATCCTGATACTGTTGTTTTCTGCTTCTCCCAAACAGCTTTTATTCATTAATTATTTATTTTATATATATGAAATGTTCACTGCCCAAGGACTTCTGGGCTTGTGCATAAAATTTAAACTAATTCTGCAGCTAAAATCCTCTTAAACTAAAATGAAATTACCAAGTTAATGGAGCGGTATAATCAAACCAGAGTTAATAAATATGGTGTGGCCTTAATAGATGCCATAAGAACAAATGTCAATAGATATTGACAATTCGCCATGTGAAAGCATGACATTTATTATATTTATACTCATGTTGTCACACATTTATTATTTTTACGGTCCAGCTCTACTGAATGCATCAAAAGCACAGTATTGGACCTCACGGAAATAAAAGAAACCATTTTCCACTTTCCAAAAGTAATTTATCTAGGATTTAAAAAATAGCACACATTTAAAGTTCACCAGAGGGGTTAGCCCATCAAAATGCATATACACCCACCAACACACAGTATGAAAATGTGCCTTTAAATCTGGCACAAAAACGGGAGTCTTAAAGAGAGCTTTTTAGTTATAAATATACAAGATGGTGTTTGTTGCATCACTTTGTCTTTCATTCTTCAGAAGGGAAAATATTTAAACTCATGGGAGTCTATTTTTTTTGCAAGGAAGCACATAATCCTTTGGAGCAGACATGGCTGGCTCTTAACTTCTCCTCAAATCTCCTTATCAACATCTGCTTATATTTTGTATTTCAGATTCTAAATTCAAGAATGAAAGTGCATCCCAAACTGATTACAAAGTCTATGGACCCTTTAACTTAAATGTGTTTTACCAAATTTCGCCTCATCCCTAAACTGTATGAAGAGATGCAAGGACCTCACACAAGTGGCCACATGGCCTTTTAGATCTCATTGCTCATAAGCTTCTTGTTTATATATTCAGAGAAAAAGTGATAAACTGCCAAATAACAGAATTGTGGCTTTTACTTGGATAAAAAAGTTAAAAATCACATTATTGATTTATTATATTCATTAAAAACACTGAAATGCAACAAAAATTTTTGGTGACTAAGCCAATGTTTTGTAAACAGGATTCAGGCAGTGGAAACAAAATATTTTAAAAGGAAAAATATGAGAAATCCTTTATTAAGAATCACATAATAACTCCAAAAGGTTTGGGCACAATGGTTTGTGGATAATTGAACTTTAAAAAAATTTTTTCCTAAATTTTGGTTGATAGTTGTTCAAATGGAGTGATAGATACACAGAGGTTCATTACACTGTTCTCAATACTGTTGTTTAAGTTTGAAATTTTCCATTAAAAAGTACAAAATAATGTTGCCTAATTGTTATAGAAAATTTGCAAAGTACAAACAAGAAAAAACCAGAAATCACACAAAGACACTATATATTTTAGTAGTTCTTCTACTAAATACATGTATAATATAATACATACTAGATATATTATACACACATATTAGTATATGTGTACAGACAGGTGCATAAATGAGTATCATGCTGTGCATATCTTTTTAATTTTTATTTTAATTTTTCAAATTTGTTTCTTCTTTTGCATGTGTATTTTTTTCTTTTCCTTTTTTTTCATCCTCTTTTATTTTTTTCAAGCCCTTGTGTCAATAGATCACAGCAAGGAAGCTGCTCTATTATGTAGGAAACCCCGATCCAGAAATAGGATACTATGTATATCTTTGTACTTTGCTTTCTTTTAATTAACCACTAACAATTTTTCAAACATGACATTTCATAACCGTTCAGAATTTTATTTTATGTATCGAACTTATTTTATCTTTACCCCATTATTTGATATTATTTTATTTCTCTCCCTCATCCCGATTATAAACAACATTATATCAAAAATTATTGATTAACTTTTTAGCTATTTATGTCCATAGGATACATTTCTAAAAATGTAATTTCCAGGTCAAGGACTATGCAAATTTTATATTTTATGAATATTGTCATATGAACTTCCTGAAACACTTTAATTCACAGATCCACAAGAAGTACCCAAGAATTTGTGAATTTTGATTCACAAAAGATACTATGATTGTTTTAACTTTCGTTTCTTTTATCTTTAACGAGGTTTAACCTCTTTCAGTGTTTCTTTTCATTAACATTTCTTCATTTGCGATGTGTCTATAGACACTCTTGTCTATTTCTTTACTTAGGGCATTTTTGTTTTTCTTATTACTTCACATCCATTTCAGTAATTCCACTAATTCAACACAAAATCAATTCAGTTCAGTTCAGTCACTCAGTCGTGTCCTACTCTTTGCAACCCCGTGGACTGCAGCATGCCAGGCCTCCCTGTACATCACCAATTCCCGGAGTTTACTCAAACTCATGTCCATTGAGTCGGTGATGCCATCCAGCCATTTCATCCTCTGTCGTCCCCTTCTCCTCCTGCCTTCAATCTTTCCCAGCATCAGGGTCTTTTCAAATGCGTCAGTTCTTCGCATCAGGTGGCCAAAGTACTGTAGTTTCAGCTTCAGCATCAGTCCTTTCAATGAATATTCAGGACTGATTTCCTTTAGGATGGACTGGTTGGATCTCCTTTCAGTCCAGGGGAATCTCAAGAGTCTTCTCCAACACCACAGTTCAAAAGCGTCAATTCTTCAGCACTCAGCTTTCTTTATAGTCCAACTCTCACATCCATACATGACTACTGGAAAAACCATCGCTTTGACTAGATGGACCTTTGTTGGCAAAGTAATGTCTTTGTTTTTTAATATGCTGTCTAGGTTGCTCATAACTTTTCTTCCAAGGAGCAAGTGTCTTTTAATTTCATGGCTGCAGTCACCATCTGCAGTGATTTTGGAGCACAAAAAATAAAGTCTGCCACTGTTTGCACTGTTTCTCCATCTATTTGCCATGAAGTGATGGGACCAGAAATAAAATAAATTTGGGGTTAATGTTTTATCTCAGCCTTTCCACATGAAGATATGGCTTCCATATAAATGAAACCATTTTCAACATATTAATCAACCACTTAAGACAATTTCCTCTAGTGGATAAATTAATACTTATGGAAATAATATTATTAATGCCCACTTCTTGGATTCCTAGCAAACAAACAAATTACATTCTGCCTAGGTGAGAACATGAACTTCAGGTGTAAGTCCCCAAGTGAGTTGAGGGATGAGTGGTAGTTTGGAGACCTGTGGACACAGCAGTGGTGATCTCAAACTCAAGTGAATTGTCCTTTTAGCATCATCACCCCAGCAATCATATCCTCTAAATTCAGTCACCTGAGGTCAATGACTGAATATTATTCTATTTCCTTGATGGCACCATTACATAGATTAAAATAAGTGAGAAGAAACACATCACTTTGTTTATTGGGCTTTTCATATTCAAAAAAGAGTGGTATTTCCTACTCGCATTTAGGACAACTATGGGCACAATCTATGTTATTTCCTAATTCCCTATGTAATTGTCAATTTAGAAACTACTTACATGTTTATGGTTTCCCACCGGTTCAGTGGTAAAGAAACCATCTGCACTTCAGGAGATACAGGAGATGCAGATTCCATCTCTGGGGGTCAGGAGGATCCCCTGAAGAAGGAAATGGCTACCCACTCCAGTATTCTTGCCCAGAAAATCCCTTTACAGAGGAGCCTGGTGGGCTACAGTCCAAGGGGTCACAAAGTTGGACATGACTGAGTGCACATGTACAATCCATGTTTATATCAACAGATTTTTCCTTATGCTCCTCTCCTGCTAAATTTTTCAAAATTAAGCTTCAATATGTAAATAGATGAAAGTGTTACACTATTTATATAAATGTACAGTCTATTTTAGAATGTATTTATTATAACTATAAACATATTTACTTATTATAATATGCATTTGTCTATAACTATAAAAACTAACATAATGAGACTGTTTCAGTCATGTCAGTCTCAGTATTGAAATTATTCCAAAATTCTGACTTAGTTTCACAATATTAAAAAAAGAAAACTTCATCTACATCAGTTCAGTTCAGTTCAGTCGCTCAGTCGTGTCCGACTCTTTGCGACCCCATGAATTGCAGCACGCCAGACCTCCCTGTCCATCACCAACTCCTGGAGTTTACCCAAACTCATGTCCAATGAGTCGGTGATGCCATCCAGCCATCTCATCCTCCGTTGTCCCCTTCTCCTCCTGCCCCCAATCCTTCCCAGCATCAGGGTCTTTTCCAATGAGTCAGCTCTTCGCATGAGGTGGCCACAGTATTGGAGTTTCAGCTTCAGCATCAGTCCTTACAATGAACAGCCAGGGCTGAAACCCTTTAGGATGGACTGGTTGGGTCTCGTTGCAGTCCAAGGGACTCTCGAGTCTTCTCCAACACCACAGTTCAAAAGCATCAATTCCTCGGCACTCAGCTTTCTTTATAGTCCAATTCTCACATCCATACATGATTACTGGAAAAACCACAGCCTTGACTAGACGGACCTTTCTTGACAAAGTAATGTCTTGCTTCTTAATATGCTATCTAGACTGGTCATAACTTTCCTTCCAAGGAGTAAGCGTCCTTTAACTTCATGGCTGCAATCACCATCTGCAGTGGTTTTGGAGCCCAAAAAAACAGTCTCTCACTGTTTCCACTGTTTGCCCATTTATTTGCCATGAAGTGATGGGACTGGATGCCATGATCTTAGTTTTCTAATGTTAAGCTTTAAGCCAACTTTTTCACTCTCCTCTTTCACTTTCATCAAGAGGCTCTTTAGTTCTTCTTAACTTTCTGCTATAAGGGTGGTGTCATCCGCATATCTGAGGTTATTGATAATTCTCCTGGCAATCTTGATTCCAGCTTGTGTTTCTTCCAGCCCAGCGTTTCTCATGATGTATTCTGCATATAAGTTAAATAAGCACGGTGACAATATACAGCCTTGACATACTCCTTTTCCTATTTGAACCAGTCTGTTGTTCCATGTCCAGTTCTAAGTGTTTTTCCTGACCTGCATACAGGTTTCTCAAGAGGCAGGTCAGGTGGTCTGATATTCCCATCTCTTTAAGAATTTTCCACAGTTTATTCTGATCCACACTGTCAAAGGCTTTCGCATAGTCAATAAAGCAGAAATAGATATTTTTCTGGAACTCCCTTGCTTTTTTGATGATCCAGCGGATGCTGGCAATTTGATCTCTGGTTCCTCTGCCTTTTCTAAAACCAGCTTGAACATCTGGAAGTTCACGGTTCACGTATTGCTGAAGCCTGGCTTGGAGAATTTTGAACATTACTTTACTAGCATGTGAGATGAGTGCATTTGTGCAGTAGTTTGGGTATTCTTTGGCATTTCATTTTTTGGGGATTGGGATGAAAACTGACCTTTTCCAGTCCTGAGTGGAGTTTTCTCAGTTTCCTGCTGAGTTTTCCAAATTTGTTGGCATATTGAGTGCAGCACTTTCACAGCATCATCTTTTAGGATTTGAAATAGCTCAACTGGACTTCCATCACCTCCACTAGCTTTGTTTGTAGTGATGCTTCCTAAGGCCCACTTGACTTCACATTCCAGGATGTCTGGTTCTAGGTTTGTGATCACACCATCGTGATTATCTAGGTCATGAAGATCTTTTTTGTACATTTCTTCTATGTATTCTTGCCACCTCTTCTTAATATCTTCTGCTTCTGTTAGGTCCATACAATTTCTGTCCTTTATCGAGCCCATCTTTGCATGAAATATTCCCTTGGTATCTCTAATTTTCTTGAAGAGATATCTAGCCTTTCCCATTCTGTTGTTTTCCTCTATTTCTTTGCATTGATCGCTAAGGAAGGCTTTCTTATCTCTCCTATTCTTTGGAACTCTGCATTCAAATAGGAATATCTTTCCTTTTCTCCTTTGCTTTTCGCTTCTCTTCTTTTCACAGCTCTTTGTAAGGCTTCCTCAGACAGCCATTTTGCTTTTTTGCATTTCTTTTCTATGGGATGTTCTTGATCTCTGTCTGCTGTACAATGTCACGAACTTCCATCCATAGTTCATCAGGCATCCTGTCTATCAGATCTAGTCCCTTAAATCTATTTTTCACTTCCACTGTATAATCATAAGGGGTTTGATTTAGGTTATACTTGAATGGTCTAGTGGTTTTCCCTACTTTCTTCAATTTAAGTCTGAATTTGGCAATAAGGAGTTCATGATCTGAGCCACAGTCTGCTCCTGGTCTTGTTTTTGCTGACTGTATAGAGCTTCTCCATCTTTGGCTGCAAAGAATATAATCAATCTGATTTTGGTGTTGACCATCTGGTGAGGTCCATGTGTAGAGTCTTCTCTTGTGTTGTTGGAAGAGGGTGTTTGCTATGACCAGTGCGTTCTCTTGGCAGAACTCTATTAGCCTTTGCCCTGCTTCATTCTGTACTCCAGGGCCAAATTTGCCTGTTACTCCAGGTGTTTCTTGACTTCCTACATTGGCATTCCAGTCTCCAAAAAGAAAAGGACATCTTTTTGGGGTGTTAGTTCTAAAAGGTCTTGTAGGTCTTCATGGAACCGTTCAACTTCAGCTTCTTCAGCGTTACTGGTTGGGGCATAGACTTGGATCACCATGATATTGAATGGTTTGATCTACATAAGTAACTACAAATGGTAGGTTAAAAAAACCAAAACTTCCCTGTAATCTCAGGATATTCTTCAATTAAGTCATTCAGAGCTTAAAATAAAATCAAGGGTTAGTCACTAATTTTATCTCAATTCAAGCAGAAAACATCTAAACTGAACCAATGGTGCTAGAATTACATTTTATATGACATTACATGAACATGTTGTAGGTTCTGTTTTTCAATATGTTGTCAAGATTCCATCATGATGATAACATGCAATCAGCAGACATTCCCAATCCTACCTCATGCTACACACGAGCTATTTTAGAATTTTCTGTTGAACAGAACTACTGCCTGAATTTTCTTAATCATGCAAAATTTAAATAGTCCTAGCCAATGAAACATTTGTACAATGTTCAAATATGTGCACAAAAGTGGAAACAAAATTTGCACAAGTGCAAAAAGTACCTAATCCTCAGTTTAACAGGTTGAGAACCTCCAATATATTAACACGTGAATTATTATATATTTGAGTACATGGTTTTAAACTGAGTTTTAAATATAAGGCTAATAATAGATGCTTTGAAAAATTAATGTCAAATCAAATGTCACTGCAACCTTCAAACCCAGTTAGGAAACCATTTCTTAAGACACAGTACAGGATGCACAATTTGGGCCCTTGATCAGATAGTCTTGAATTTAAATTCTATAGCCTCCACTAAATAGCTGTGTTACATGAAGTAAATAATTAACTTCTTTAAGCTTCAGTGCCTACATCTGTTATGAAATTTAAATAAGAAATGCACAGAAAACAGTTAGCCAGAATGCTAGTTATGATAATGCTAGTGATGATAAGCTTGCACAATTGTCATCTTTTTTCCAAGGTGAATCCTGACCATCCTACTTGCAATTTCAACATGCATACATTCTCCCAACCCCACACTGCTGATCTCCCTTCAAGCTGCTCTGTTTTTCCCCATAGCACTTTCGTGTGCTAAGTTCTTCAGTCATGTCCGACTCTCTGCGACCCTATGAATTATAGCCCAACAGGCTCCTCTATCCACCGGATTCTCCAGGCAAGAATACTGGAGTGGGTTGCCATGCACTCCTCCAGGGGATCCTCTCAACTCAGGGATCAAACCCAGGTCTCCTGAATCTCCTGCAACTCCTGTAGGTTCTTTACGACTAGTCCCACCTGGGAAGCCCATAGCACTTATCACTCTCTAATAAACTATTAACCATCAACCAGTAGGATATTATTTCCATTTAAAGAAACATCACATAAAATATTGAGCTCTTTTCATATCTTAAGCTCTCAGATTTTCATAGACAAAAAGCCTTCCAAAACACTAATTAGTGAGGTCTTTATCTTGAAATAGAATCTAGGTATACTACCTCATTGGAATGGAATTTTTGGGCAGAGATTTTTGTCTTTTTTTCCTGTTTAGTCTTCTTGATATATCCTGTAACTGAAATATTATGATGTAAAATTAATAATACATAAATACTGTGATATAAACTCAGTACATCTTATGTTACATAAGGGAATAAGAGAGAATAGAAAACATACACAAAGGCGTTCATAACAAGGAGAAAATACTCATGACGATTAAAATCTTTGTTTCTGTAAATGGTTGGTGGTGAAGGGTTGTAGCTACTTTTTCACTATCTTTTATGTATTCTTTTTGCCTTCAGCAAGCATTTCAGCTGGTCATGGTTTTTCACCTGGTGGGGTAAACATTCCTGAAGGGTCTGGGCCATTAGTAGTCCTGCCTGGATTGGGTTTTGGTAGTTTTCTATTGATCTTAATCCCAGGTAATATTAACTTCCTCAGTGGTTCAGATGGTAATATTAACTTCCTCAGTGGCTCAGATGGTAGAGTCTGCTGCAGGTAGACTTGGAAGATTCCCTGGAGGAGGAAATGGCAACCCACTTCAGTATTCTTGCCTGGAGAATTCCATGGACAGAGGAGCCTGGCGGGCTACATTCCATGAGGTTGCAAAGAGTGACACACCACTGAGCAACTAACACTTTCACTTTCACAGTAATATTGATACTAACAGAGGCCCTAAGGAGTCTCCTATATACCTGACATACTCTTCTTTACCCCCACAGTAGAGTAGTAGCCCAATTTCCTCTTGGTAGTCAAGAGTCAGTCACCTCAGCCAATACTGTAACTCCCGTCTTTGTCTGTTGATTCAGGCGTAGGGGGTTCAAAGTGGCTAGGTAGCAGCCTTAACATCCAGTTCAGTGGGGTCATTGTTGTGTCTCCTGGTAGAAACATTTGTCCCCCTGGAACTAAGTGCATGCATGTTCAGTCACTCAGTCACGTCCATCTCTTTGCAACCCTAGGGACTATAGCCCGCCAGGCTCCTCTGTCCATGGGATTCTCCAGGCAAGAATACTGGAGTGAGTGGGTTGCCACGCTCTCCTCCAAGGGATCTTCCTGACCCAGGGATCAAACCTGTGTCTTCTGCATCTCTGGCATCAGCAGGCAGGCAAATTGTTTGCCACAGGACCACTTAGGAAGCCCCTCTGGAACTAAGACCACTAGGCTGACAGAGGACAAGGACACGGAAACAAGAAAAAATATTTGGCTAATGGGTCATTAGGGTATAATAGTTTTGCCACTCCCATTTCCACTCCTTGATTCCTGGACCCATGTATCCTGACTGTGGGAGAAAGAGTACCGTATATTGGATGCTGATTCAGAGCATGTACAACCATCTGGATAAACTTGATCCAGGCCTGCAGTGTAACTGAGTCTTCAAAAGGTCACTCCACTGTTCTATCAAGCTAGTTACTTCAGGGGATGGGGGGTGGGGAGCAGATATAAGACCAGTGAGTTCCATGAGCTTGGACCCAGACCTGCGCTTATTTTCCTAGGTAGTAAGTTCCTTGATCAAGGGCAATGCTATGTAGAATACCATGACAGTGGATTCTGATGAATAATGAGATAATGTATATAATTTTCTTTCCCTCGAATCATAAACATGTATATACATCAGAAATGTTTAATAACAGTAATACTGTGTATTTGCCAAAGCGAACATTTCAGACAATGAATGCTTTGGGAAATTATATTGTAATAGAATTTTCATAGATGAAGTTTCCTTAGAGATTACCTAGTGGATTTGAAACTTTTTAAAGCTCAAAGTCTTTCCTTCTAACAAAATTCACAAGAAAGCTATTATGTAAAACAGGTAAAATTAGACTTGCTATGTTTAAAAGTGGAATGGGGTGGGAGGCAGCACAGAGAAGGGGGCACAGCTTGCTCAGCCAAGGCACTTTTCAGAATCCCCCAGGATAAATTTTCTCAAAAATACATTTGAAGAGCAATGGAGTCCCCTGCCATTAACTAAATGGCACCCAGTCACTTTTAGATAGTTTTAGAAGGAAAAAAATAATCAGTGATTGAAACTGTTTTGATCATATGTATTTCATAAATTGAAATGTAGGATAAATTTTGATTTTTACAAAAATTATTTATGGCTAACTCAAATGTGTTTAAAGAGCCTGCTTGCACTTCAAAAATTTGCATGAGTTTGCCTGAAGGAAGGAAATAGGGTGTGGTTTTTTGTCCGCTGAAGCATTTTCACTTTAGGTGTGTATTGTTGCTTAAGTTTGTTAACTTGGTTTTTTGCATTAATCTGTGTGTGTGTGTGTGTGTGTGTGTGTGTGTAACTTGGTTTTTTGCATTAATCTGTGTGTGTGTGTGTGTGTGTGTGTGTGTGTGTATTCAGTCTCTTGCTCAGTGGTGTCCGACTCTTTGTGATCCCCTGGGACTATAGCCCTCCAGGCTCCTCTCTCCATGGGATTCTCCTGGCAAGAATACTGGAGTGGGTTGCCACACCCTCCCTTCAGGGGATCTTTCCAACCCAGGGACCAAACCTGCATCTTTTTCATCTCCTGCATTGGCAGGTGGGTTCTTTACACTATCACTACCTGGGAAGCCCCAGTCCACAAGAATGGATTAAAGACCCTAAAGGAGTTCCTTGAGGAGAAATATCAATAACCTCAAATATGCAGATGACACCACCCTTATGACAGAAAGTGAAGAAGAACTAAAGAGCCTCTTGATGAAAGTGAAAGAGGAGAGTGAAAAAGTTGGCTTAAAGCTCAACATTCAGAAAACTAAGATCATGGCATCCGGTCCCATCACTTCATGGGAAATAGATGGGGAAACAGTGGAAACAGCATCAGACTTTATTTTGGGGGGCTCCAAAATCACTGCAGATGATGACTGCAGCCATGAAATTAAAACACACTTGCTCCTTAGAAGGAAAGTTATGACAAACCTAGACAGTGTATTAAAAGCAGAGACATTACTTTGTCAACAAAGGTCCGTCTAGTCAAGGCTGTGGTTTTTCCAGTACTCATGTATGGATGTGAGAGTTGGACTATAAAGAAAGCTGAGTGACGAAGAATTGATTCTTCTGAACTGTGGTGTTGGAGAAGACTCTTGAGAGTCCCTTGGACTGCAACGAGACCCAACCAGCCCATCCTAAAGGAGATCAGCCCTGGGTGTTCGTTGTAAGGACTGATGTTGAAGCTGAAACTACAATACTTTGGCCACCTGATGGGAAGAGCTGACTCATTGGAAAAGACCCTGATGCTGGGAAAGATTGAGGGCAGGAGGAGAAGGGGACGACAGAAGATGAGATGGCTGCATGGCATCACTGACTCGATACACGTGGGTTTGGGTGGACTCAGGGAGTTGGTGATGGACAGGGAGGCCTGGCGTGCTGCAGTTCATGGGGTCGCAAAGAGTCTGACATGACTGAGCGACTGAACTGAACTGAACTGAGGCCCAAAGGGGAGCTGCAAGGGCTAAGGGACCCTCTGTAGCCATCAAGGCCTTTGGTGTAGGAAGTCAGCTACTGTACACCCAACTTGTAATTCTGAAGAAAGGAAACAGGGGGAATAAATGACCCTGGACCTCACTCTCCTATTATTAATCTGTAGGGTTCCCACTGGCCAAACCTAACCACAAGTCTCAGGCTGAGGAACTTGGTGAATCCAGCTGATGGGTCAGCCTTCCAGGGTACAAGGCCAAGTAGAGAAGGCAAGGAATGGATATTTGGGACAAATAGTATGTCCACACTCCAAGGAAGAGAGGACCTGGGACAGCCCTTGAGAGGACGGCTTTAGGAGAGCACTGGCGATTAGCGACCAACTGTAGGACATGGAGTGGTTAAGGAGAGGTGATGAGTAAGACCCCATTTTTCTTTTAAAAGATCATCTGGGAAGCTCTGTCCAGCGCTTTCAATCCATTTCTATTGCTTCCACTGTCAGGTCGTTCGTCAGACCCCCAGCTGCCAAGATAGTGAAGCAGATTGAGAGCAAGTATGCTTTTCAGGAAGCCTTGAACAGTGCAGGAGAGAAACTCGTAGTAGTCGACTTCTCAGCCACGTGGTGTGGGCCTTGCAAAACGATCAAGCCTTTCTTTCATTCTCTCTCTGAAAAGTATTCCAATGTGGTGTTCCTCAAAGTAGATGTGGATGACTGTCAGGATGTTGCTGCAGAGTGTGAAGTCAAATTCATGCCATTCTTCCAGTTTTTTAAAAAGGGACAGAAGGTGGGTGAATTTTCTGGAGCTAATAAGGAAAAACTTGAAGCCACCATTAATGAATTAATCTAATCATGTTTTCTGAAGACATGACCAGCCATTGGCTGTTTAAACTTGTACATTTTTTTTATTTACACAAAGGAAAGATCAAGTATGAAGATTATATATCTGATAAGTGACAATAAAATATTAACTCTAAAAAAAAAAAGATCATCTGGAAGAAAAGGAACAAATTACAAAATTATCTTTTTTATTGAAATGCATTTGATTTATAGTGTTGTGCCAATCTCTGCTGTACAGCAAAGTGACTCAGTTGCACACGCATGTGTGTGTGTGTTTAGTCACTCAGTTGTGTCTGACTCTTTTTCCACCCCATACACTATAGCCAGAGAAGGCAATGGCAACCCACTCTGGTACTCTTGCCTGGAAAATCCCATGGACGGAGGAGCCTGGTAGGCTGCAGTCCATGGGGTCGCACAGAGTCGGACACGACTAAAGCGACTTAGCAGCAGCACACTATAGCCTGCCAGTTTCCTCTGTCCATGGGATTTTCCAGGCAAGAATACTGGAGTGGCTTGCCCTTTCCTACTCCAGGGGATCCTCCCCACCCAGGAATAGAAACTGCATCTCTTGCATCTCCTGCACTGGGAGGCAGGTTCTTTACCATGAGTGCCACCTGGGAAGCCCAAACACATATATACTTTCTTTTTAGTATTTTTTTCCATTATGATTTATCCCAGGATATTGAATATAGCTCCCTGAGCTATACAGTAGGACCTTGTTGTTTATCCATTCTAAATGTAGTTTGCATCTACCCCAAACTCCCAGTTCATCCCTCTCACTCCACTCCTCTTCTTTAGCAACCACAAAACTGTTCTCATGTCTATGAGTCTGTTTCTGTACAAAACTATCTAAAAGAGATCTCTAGGTTAGGAAAAGAGAGTATTTACTGATTGGAGATAAAGAAATTTCATCCTTAAGGGCATCAGGAGTCACTGTAAACTGAATAACTGGATAATAAAGAATAACAGATATGACCACAATGAGTTTTGAAGACAGGATGCAGTATTACATGAACAAGGTCAAAATAATATCAACTGATTGAAAATCATTACACTTCCCTTCCCCCCACCAATAATTAGTTAGTCTCAGAATACATTCTACTACAGTAGGTTTACTATCCCATTTCCTATAAGCACTTTGTTAAGGTGAGACTTTAAAATGTTCTCACATATGACTCAAACAGATTAAGGCACTTAATTGAAGTGAGAAGACCAGATTTGAGAAGTAGGTAAAGGTTAAGAAAATGAAATATATTTCAGAATTGACTAGCTACTGGAATACTTTCTTTGCTAAAAATTAAATATGTAACAAAGAGTGAAGGCAATTATTTACAAAATAAAATGCTTTTTATAGCTTTTCTTTCTACATCTAACAATTCAGTGTATCTCAAGGCTAAAATACAGCATGTTATCTAAATTCCATCTCCACAACTTTGTGGTCTCTCAGTACTATTTCAAGAACAAACTGAAATTTTTCCAGCCTGATCCTCTCAAGACTATAATGGGTGTCACTTAAAAGACCTCAGGAATGACAGTGTTGGAACTACTAATATGTCATTAATCACATTAGTGACATCATTTCATTTATTGTTGAAGAACTTCACTTATTCTTAAAATGAACCAGTAACACATAAATTATGAGGACCCTAAGAAGACAGTGGAAATCTCACCATCAGTTTTCATTGTCTTATATTGCTACACTAGACCATCAATGCCCATTAAAAAATTATCTAGCCCTTTCCTAAATGTTTATTTTTTAAAAAAAAATATGTATTTATTTACTTTATTTGACTCCATTGGGTCTTACTTGAAGCCTGAGTGATCTTTCAGTTGTGGTACTCAAACTCTTAGTTTCAGCATCTGGGATCTAGTTCCTTGACCAGGGATCAAACCCAGGCCCCCTGCTTTAAGAGTGTGGAATGTTAGCCTCTGGATCACCAGGGAAGCCCTGGTATTATTTTAAACATTCAAGGCTCAATTAGGGCTTTCCTGGTGGCTCACACAGTAAAGAATCTACCTGCAATGCAGGAGACTCAGGTTCGATCCCTAGGTCGAGAAGATCCCCTGGAGAAGGGAATGGCTACCCGCTCCAGTATTCTTGCCTGGAGAATCCCATGAACAGAGGAGTCTGGTGGGTTACAGTCCATGGGTTCACACAGAGTCAGACACGGCTGAGCGAGTAACACAAACAAGGCCTCAACTGATAAAATTATAAAAATATCCCTCTTCATGAAAATTTGATTCAACTTGTAAAATCTGCTACTCGTAAGTTTATCAGCGTGTAAACTGGAGTACTTTCATTAGAACGAAGGCCTTTCCAGTTGGGCAAATAATACTATCAAGCTACCCCATATTTCACTGTGATGTGCTTAAGGTCAGAGGTCGTTTAAAAAAATAATTGTAAACTACAAGACCCATATGTTTCCTTTTCTCTGCTAGCCCTAAAATAATAAACTAAGATAACAAATAGAATTCTGCAGGCTTTGGTTAGAAGCCTTTATCTTCTGAAGAGACTTGAGAAGGAAGATTTAACTGACCTTTCCATGTAAGAAAGCATATCAACTACTGAGATTTGTCTTTCCTGTTGGCACCACCCTACAAAAGAAGTGAGAAGTTAAAATCAGCTCCAACTTGTGCAAATTAAAAGTAACCTTCAGGCTAATGGGTTTTCAACACCACTCCTTACCAGGCAAAAAAAAATGTGCCCCATAAAATTAAACTACCTCCTCCAAACTGACTTCACTAGTAAATTACAACATTAAATACAGTAAAATTGAAATTACTGCAAAACAATCCCCCCGCGCCACCCCCCCCCCCGCCCCCTGGTAACCCTCCTGTCATTGGTAGAATTGGTAGAATTTAGTCCGTCTTTAATGGAGTCCTCCACTAGTTCTGGGGTCCAAAACCAAAAAGAGGTGAAGAAAATGTAAAAACTGTAAAAGACATGACAGAACAATTAATGGCCAGGAAAATAAATCAGAACTTTGAGAAAATTAGAACTACAGTTTAAAAACATAAATGTTTTAGCCATTTACTAAAGGCTAAATTTAAAGAATGTAAATCGTTTTTACTTTGCAGAAGGTTACCCATTGTTTTCACTTTCTTTGAAGTAGAGATCAGAAGGAAATAATCAATTAATTAGCATTGTAATGAGTTTGTAAGGTGGTAGCTCTTAAGTGGAGAAGGCAATGGCAACCCACTTCAGTGCTCTTGCCTGGAAAATCCCATGGATGCAGAAGCCTGGTAGGCTGAGGTCCATAGGGTCACTAAGAGTCGGACAGGACTGAGCAACTTCACTTTCACTTTTCACTTTCATGCATTGGAGAAGGAAATGGCAACCCACTCCAGTGTTCTTGCCTGGAGAATCCCAGGGATGGTAGATCCTGGTAGGCTGCCGTCTATGGGGTCGCACAGAGTTGGACACAACAGAAGCGACTAAGCAGCAGCTCTTAAGCATTAACTCTGGCAATCACTAAAAATTGTCTGTATTTTCACTAACTGATGGAGTCTAAATAGGGTTTTAAAATAGAGTTGGAAATCATAAACACATTGTTGACTGAATATTCTGTACTAAGAACTAAACCAGTTTCTTTAGATGTAAAATACTAAGGAGAGGAGGACTCTACAATCCACTTAAAAAACTGACCAAACATATACAAATGTAGAGACAATTCATGAACCACAAGTTGACAGTACAAATTGTGCAGCTAATCTTAACAGTAAGACAAGGAAAGGCACAATTATCATGAAATTATATAAAGGTAAACTGTTCGGTTTGGTCTGAAAGGCAGGGGGAAAATATAAGAAGAGGTCCATCATGGAAGTATTACTTCGGCAACGGTTGTACAGGATGGACTAAAGAGAAAAGTACAAACTAATATTAATCCTAATAATACAGAACTACAGTTGCTAGATACTGTCCTAAATATTCTCATATATTAACATGCTAAGTCCTCACAATAATGCAATGAGGCCAACACTGTCATTATCTCATTTGACAGAGGAGGAAAGTGAAGCATTTAATTGTCTGATATTTGCAGTAAGTTTCCTGCATAGCAACCCCCATGGAAGCTAATAAAAATAAAGCATGCTTCATTATCGAAGCAGATACTATGGTCCAGAGAAGAACACTCACGTGAAAGTGAAAGTCACTCATTCCTATCAGACACTTTGTGACGGCATGGACTGTATAGTTCATGAAATTCTCCAGGCCAGAGTACTGGAGTGGGTAGCCGTTCTTTCTCTATGGGATCTTCCCAATCCAGGAATCGAATCCAGGTCTCCCACATTGCAGGCGGATTCTTTACCAGCTGAGCCACCAGGTAACCCCAAGAATACTGGAGTGGGTAGCCTATCCCTTCTCCAGTGATCTTCTGGACCCAGGAAGCAAACAGGGGTCTCCTGCATTGCAGGTGGATTCTTCACCAGCTGAGCTACCAGGGAAGCCATTCAAATACTAAAAATACCGTTTTTCAACGTTTTTATTATGGAAAAATCAAACTATAAAGTAGAAATAATAGTATAATGACCAATCCCCCCCGCATCTTGATTCCTCTACTGTACCTCCATTCATTATCCATCTACCCTTCCTTCAGTTCAGTTCAGTTCAGTCGCTCAGTCGTGTCCGACTCTTTGCGACCCCATGAATTGCAGCACGCCAGGCCTCTCTGTCCATCACCAACTCCCGGAGTCTACCCAAACCCATGTTCATCGAGTCGGTGATGCCATCCAACCATCTCATCCTCTGTCGTCCCCTTCTCCTCCCGCCCCCAATCCTACCCAGCATTAGGGTCTTTTCCAATGAGTCAACCCTTCGCATGAGGTGGCCAAAGTATTGGAGCTTCAGCTTCAACATCAGACCTTCCAATGAACACCCAGGATTGATCTCTTTTAGGATGGATTGATTGGATCTCCTTGCAGTCCAAGAAACTCTCAAGAGTCTTCTCAAACACCACAGTTCAAAAGCATCAATTCTGCGGCACTCAGCTTTCTCCACCGTCCAACTCTCACATCCATACATGACCACTGGAAGAACCATAGCCTTGACTAGATGGACTTATGTTGGCAAAGTAATGTCTCTGCTTTTAAACATGCTATCTAGGTTGGCCATAACCTTCCTTCCAAGTAGTAAGCGTCTTTTAATTTCATGGCTGCAGTCACCATCAGCAGTGATTCTGGAGCCCAAAAAAGTAAAGTCTGACACTGTTTCCACTGTTTCTCCATCTATTTCCCATGGAGTGATGGGACCAGATGCCATGATCTTAGTTTTCTGAACATTGAGCTTTAAGCCAACTTTTTCACTCTCCTCCTTCACCTTCATCAAGAGGCTCTTTAGTTCTTCTTCACTTTCTGCCATAAGGGTGGTGTCATCTGCATATCTGAGGTTATTGATATTTCTCCTGGCAATCTTGATTCCAGCTTGTGTTTCTTCCAGCCCAGCGTTTCTCATGATGTACTCTGCATATAAGTTAAATAAGCAGGGTGACAATATACAGCCTTGACGTACTCCTTTTCCTATTTGGAACCAGTCTGTTGTTCCATGTCCAGTTCTAACTGTTGCTTCCTGACCTGCATACAGGTTTCTCAAGAGACAGGTCAGATGATCTGGTATTCCCATCTCTTTCAGAATTTTCCACAGTTTATTGTGATCCACACAGTCAAAGGCTTTGGCATAGTCAATAAAGCAGAAATAGATGTTTTTCTGGAACTCTCTTGCTTTTTCGATGATCCAGCGGATATTGGCAATTTGATCTCTGGTTCCTCTGCCTTTTCTAAAACCAGCTTGAACATCTGGAAGTTCACGGTTCACGTATTGCTGAAGCCTGGCTTGGAGAATTTTGAGCATTACTTTGCTAGCATGTGAGATGAGTGCAATTGTGCGGTAGTTTGAGCATTCTTTGGCATTGCCTTTCTTTGAGATTGGAACGAAGACTGACCTCTTCCAGTCCTGTGGCCACTGCTGAGTTTTCCAGATTTGCTGGCATATCGAGTGCAGCACTTTCACAGCATCACCTTTGAGGATTTGAAATAGCTCTACTGGAATTCCATCACCTCCACTAGCTTTGTGCGTAGTGATGCTTTCTAAGGCCCACTTGACTTCACATTCCAGGATGTCTGTGATTACCGGTATTCACGGTAATCCAAGTCTATGCCCCGACCAGTAACGCCGAAGAAGCTGAAGTTGAACGATTCTATGAAGACCTACAAGACCTTCTAGAACTAACACCCAAAAAAGATGTCCTTTTCATTATAGGGAACTGGAATGCAAAAGTAGGAAGTCAAGAAATACCTGGCGTAACAGGCAGGTTTGGCCTTGGAGTACAGAATGAAGCAGGGCAAAGGCTAATAGAGTTTTGCCACGAGAACGCACTGGTAATAGCAAACACCCTATTTCAACAACACAAGAGAAGACTCTACACGTAGACATCACCAGATGGTCAACACCAAAATCAGATTGATTATATTCTTTGCAGCCAAAGATGGAGAAGCTCTATACAGTCAGCAAAAACAAGACCAGGAGCAGACTGTGGCTCAGATCATGAACTGCTTATTGCCAAATTCAGACTTAAATTGAAGAAAGTAGGGAAAACCACTAGACCATTCAGGTATGACCTAGATCAAATCCCTTATGAGTATACAGTGGAAGTGACAAATAGATTTAAGGGACTAGACCTGATAGACAGAATGCCTGATGAACTATGGACAGAGGTTCGTGACATTGTACAGGAGACAGGGATCAAGAAAATCCCCATGGAAAAGAAATGCAAAAAAGCAAAATGGCTGTCTGAGGAGGCCTTACAGATAGCTAGGAAGAGAAGAGAAGCGAAAAGCAAACGAGAAAAGGAAAGATATTCCCATCTGAATGCAGAGTTCCAAAGAATAGCAAGGAGAGATAAGAAAGCCTTCCTCAGCGATCAGTGCAAACAAATAGAGGAAAACAACAGATTGGGAAAGACTAGAGACCTCTTCAAGAAAATTAGAGATACCAAGGGAACATTTCACGCAAAGATAGGCTCGATAAAGGACAGAAATGGTATGGACCTAACAGAAGCAGAAGATATTAAGAAGAGGTGGCAACAATACACAGAAGAACTGTACAAAAAAGATCTTCACGACACAAATAATCACGATGGTGTGATCACTCACCTAGAGCCAGACCCTTCCTTATTTTGGAGTAAATCGTGGACATTTTATCACTTCACCATCACTAAATCTTTCAGCATGTTATCTCCAAAAGATAAAGGCTGTTTTTCCTTCTAAATATAACAATAATATCCTAAAATTTTAAAATTACAATTCTTTCATGTAAAATATTAATTCCAAAAATATACTTCACTTTAATACTTACTGGAAGCTTCCCTGGTGGTTCTGTCGATAAAAATCCGTCTGCAATTCAGGAGATGTGAGTTCGATCCCTGGGTCGGGAGGATCCCCTGGAGAAAGGAATGGCAACCCGCTCCAGTATTCTTGCCTGGGAAATTCCATGGACAGGCTTGCCATGTATTAGTATTACACACTTCCACGTTTGGTGGTAGTAGTTTAGTCGCTAAGTCGTGTCTGACTCTTGCGACCCCATGGACTCTATCCCGACTGAGCCACTAGGAAAGCCCCACTTCCCCGTTTACTAGTTCGTTTCAACTGCTTTTTTTCTTTCCCTTTTTTCACTCTTACTAAAAGGAAAGTCTATCTTGAGTTACTCAAAGCCCTGCCATAGGCTTTCCCGACACAGCGCCCCGCAGCGGTAGGGCCGGCTATCCGGCTCCTACAAGCCTGGTCCTGACCATTTCCCAGATGGGCATGGGCCTCGGGAGCGGAAGCAGCGAAGCAAGGGCTCAGTTCCCCAGCCGAGCGACCCCGGCCCCGCCCCCGCCCTGGTTGCCTAGGCGACGAAGGGCCGCAGGGCTGAGGCGAGATCATGGCGACGTTTGTGGGGACGACACCTGGGGGAACGACTCCCGCGGGAATGACTCCGGCGGGAACCACACCCGAGTCGGAGGTACGCCGTCTCTGCCCGGTACCCACGACCCCCGAGCACCCGACCTCTCCCGCAGGCCGAGGCTGTTCCCTCAGAGGCGCCCAATGCCCGAGTTGGGTGCTCGGCCCCGAGTGGGTGCGAAGCCCGGGCGGCGCGGGCTCTCCGGGAGTGAAGGGGGATCCCGGAGCCACCGTCCCGCGCTCCCCTTGCCCTGTCGCCCCTCCGTGCTCCCGAGGGTAAACTAAAAATCCCTCCATTGGATGGTTCTTTGCCCATAAGGCCTCACAAATACGCGCTTTTCCCAGGATTCTCTGCACTTAAAAGGGAATTTTGAAAATTTTAAATGAGCGCGTCTCCTTTGTAAATGACTACTAATTCTCTTCAGATATCACAGTTCTGTTGCTCAAAAGGTGTCATGGAATAGTTACTCTTCACTGACAGTGGGTTGATGAATATTTGAAGGCCAGTGTTTCCCGTATTATTTTACCATTTCTCTAAATAAGTAAATAGTTGATAGATGGGACAAAGGAGGAACGCCTAGAAAATCAACCTTCCGGTTATGGCTGAGTTGCTCATTAGCCCCTTGTCTTTAGGAAGTATTTAACATTCTTAGGCCTCCAGTGGTTTCCTGTGCAAAATAAAGATTTCTTCTCAGGCCCTTCCCAGCACTAATTCTTAGTAATAAATGGGTTACTCAGAAGCTTTGTATCCTGAGATTTTAATTAAAAATATTTTCCAGATACTACTAAGAAATGTTTAAATCTTCTCATACTGAGTCAATCATGTTGTTATAAGAAGTTTTTTCTTCAGCTTTTTTAAGACTCTGAAGGTGAATAATAATGTTATAATTAACATTGATGGGTTAAACTCACTTATTAGTCTAAATAGCATTTATTTATTTATTTATTTATTTATTTATTTATTTATTGTACAGAAGATGTGTATGAGCTGCAGGTTTATAAATGAGGATACGCAGAGCCAGTAATGCAGTGCCTTGCCCAGAGATATGCAAGTCATTCCCAACCGGTTCTTCCCAATACTGTATGCAGACCACTAAAGCTGCTGACTCTCCTGTGAACCTTTTGAAATTAGCATACATTAAAACTACATTTTAATGTGATAAACTGGTTACTAAGCCAGTTATTCCCTTGTGATCTGTAATGTAAGTAATACGGTTTCAAAAATGGCATAGGGAATTTCCCATTTAAATCATGGTATATAAATATATACAAAAACTTTCTTGTGAGAATACACCCAATACTTATCCATGTATCAATAATAGAAATATCCTTTATAAGTAACTGATAATTTGGAATTAATGAACCTGCACTTCAAAAAAAAAGAAATACCCCTTAATTTTTTTTAAGATGCAAAAAAATACCATGTTCCAGGCTGAGGGGGAATCACTTTTTATAAAGGATAAGTGAAACTAAGGAACCAGTTATAGACCTGAGGTGATTATCTGCCATCTTAGCACTGTCATTGAGCTCTTTTGTTTAACTTCTTGGAGGAGCAGCAGGTATTCCTCATGACAGTCAATTCGGGATATGCTTAGTCATTTAGTTAGTAACAAACTGAAAAAGTAAAGTTGGAATTTGGACTCAGTTAACTGTTCGTTTGCTAAGATTAACAGTCTGCATCTTAAAGACTTCATTCTAAAACCAGAGTTCCTGTAGTTCATGGAGAAGACAGTTGATCCTTAGTGTTGTGTCATTCATTAGAATAAGTTCTGCCTGCCACCCATTTGTGCCCACTGTGGATTTCAGGGGTTAGATGGAAAAGATGGCAAAAATCTCTCTTGGTGTCTCTATTCACGAGGCTGCTTCTTTTCAGTTAGGTATTGAAAGGTACTTGTAAGGTCAGATTCTTTCCAGAGTTGATCCCTGGAAACCTAGTTTCTTATAGTATTATTTCTCAATAATTTGTACCCAAATTGACTTAGCCAGTGGACCATTCAGTCATCCGAGCCAAACGATAGTGAAATATTTCTTTTTTTGCCAAGTTTTTTTGAAATAAAGCATACACTTTCAATAGTCTGAGGTTTCCCACTTGTTGTTTGTTGTCAGCACCTAAAATTAAAACAACCAGTTGTCCCAATCATATAATAGGTACTCAATAAAATTTGATAACTGATTGGACTTATAGAGGGTTTGAGGTATGCCAGTAAATGTGTAATAGTTATCATAGATCGAACTCTATAAGATAACTTTGAACAAGCAGACATGAGATATGGCTCCAGAAAAATATTTTTATATAACATTTCATAAACTTTCTTGACAACTTTCTGCATTTAATAGTACAGTTTCTTTAGTAACATGGGAATAAATGCCTCTTGTGTAAGGCTAAAGTTTTGGGAGACAAACATTTAAAGGCAGAAAACCAGAGAAATGATGACAATCTGAAAATAAATATTTGCTACCTAAAGATCTGTAAGTGAAAGGAGTTTATAAATGCTTATAAGTTAATTTATGCATGAGTGTGTAAATTCAGTTCATAAACTGACTTTCTTAATATCTTCGAAAATACAGTTTGGGACATGTAATCACTTAAGTATTAATAGTATAATTAAAAGAGCCTATACTTCAACTCACTTCATAGATGAAAAAGAAGAAGTAAATGATTGTTTCCCAGTTGGCCTTCGCAGGTGGCACAGTGGAAAAGAATCCACCTGTAATGTCGGAGACACGGGTTCAATCCCTGGGTCAGGAAGATCTCCTTGAGGAGGACATGGCCACCCACTCCAGTTTTCTTGTGAGGAAAATCCCATGGACAGAGGAGCCTGGCAGGCTATATAGTCCATGGGGGTCTCACAGAGTCGAACATGACAGAAGTGACTTGGCACACATGTACGGGCTTTGAAAACAGCTTCACCCCATCATTGGCAGGTTGGAGAGAAACACTTGGGGCACAACTTAAGCACCAAGATGATCAGGTTCCTATAAGTGGACTATCATTCAAGAGGGATTTATTGAAGCCACTCATACCACATGATACAAATAGTATAGGACAATGGACAGGATGCTGAAAAGTTGCTCAAAATATTGTTGAGAAAACAGTACTCAGTCAGTTCAGTTCAGTTTAGTCACTCAGTCATGTCCGACTCTTTGCAACCCCATGGACTGCAGCACACCAGTCCTCCCTGTCCATTGCCAACTCCCGGAGTTTACTCAAACTCATGTCCATTGAGTCGGCGATGCCATCCAACCATCTCATCCTCTGTGGTCCCCTTCTCCTCCTGCCTTCAATCTTTCGCAGCATCAGTTCAGTCGCTCAGTTGTGTCCGACTCTCTGCGACGCCATGAATTGCAGCACGCCAGGCCTCCCTGTCCATCACCAACTCCCAGAGTCTATCCAAACCCATGTTCATCGAGTCGGTGATGCCATCCAGCCGTCTCATCCTCTGTCGTCCCCTTCTCCTCCCGCCCCCAATCCTACCCAGCAACAGGGTCTTTTCCAATGAGTCAACCCTTCACATGAGGTAGCCAAAGTATTGGAGTTTCAGCTTCAACATCAGACCTTCCAATGACCACCAGGATTGATCTCTTTTAGGATGGATTGATTGGATCTCCTTGCAGTTCAAGGGACTCTCAAGAGTCTTCTCCAACACCACAGTTCAAAAGCATCAATTCTTCAGCGCTCAGCTTTCTTCACCGTCTAACTCTCACATCCATACATGACCACTGGAAAAACCATAGCCTTGACTAGACGGACTTATGTTGGCAAAGTAATGTCTCTGCTTTTAAATATGCTATCTAGGTTGGCCATAACCTTCCTTCCAAGGAGTAAGCATCTTTTAATTTCATGGCTGCAGTCTCCATCAGCAGTGATTCTGGAGCCCAAAAAAGTAAAGTCTGACACTGTTTCCACTGTTTCCCCATCTATTTCCCATGGAGTGATGGGACCAGATGCCATGATCTTAGTTTTCTGAACGTTGAGCTTTAAGCCAACTTTTTCACTCTCCTCCTTCACCTTCATCAAGAGGCTCTTCAGTTCTTCTTTACTTTCTACCATAAGGGTGGTGTCATCCGCATATCTGAGGTTATTGATATTTCTCCCAGCAATCTTGACTCCAGCTTGTGTTTCTTCCAGCCCAGCATTTCTCATGATGTACTCTGCATATAAGTTAAATAAGCAGGGTGACAATATACAGCCTTGACGTACTCCTTTTCCTATTTGGAACCAGTCTGTTGTTCCATGTCCAGTTCTAACTGTTGCTTCCTGACCTGCATACAGGTTTCTCAAGAGACAGGTCAGATGATCTGGTATTCCCATCTCTTTCAGAATTTTCCACAGTTTATTGTGATTCACACAGTCAAAGGCTTCAATGTAGTCAAAAAAGCAGAAGTAGATGTTTTTCTGGAACTCTCTTGCTTTTTCGATGATCCAGCGGATATTGGCAATTTGATCTCTGGTTCCTCTGCCTTTTCTAAAACCAGCTTGAACATCTGGAAGTTCACGGTTCACGTATTGCTGAAGCCTGGCTTGGAGAATTTTGAGCATTACTTTGCTAGCATGTGAGATGAGTGCAATTGTGTGGTAGTTTGAGCATTCTTTGGCATTGCCTTTCTTTGGGATTGGAACGAAAACGGACCTTTTCCAGTCCTGTGGCCACTGCTGAGTTTTCCAGATTTGCTGGCATATCGAGTGCAGCACTTTCACAGCATCTCCTTTGAGGATTTGAAATAGCTCTACTGGAATTCCATCACCTCCACTAGCTTTGTTTGTAGTGATGCTTTCTAAGGCCCACTTGACTTCAGATTCCAGGATGTCTGGCTCTAGGTGAGTGATCACACCATCATGATTATCTGGGTCGTGAAGATCTTTTTTGTACAGTTCTTCTGTGTATTCTTGCCACCTCTTCTTAATATCTTCTGCTTCTGTTAGGTCCATACCATTTCTGTCCTTTATCGAGCCTATCTTTGCATGAAATATTCCTTTGGTATCTCTAATTTTCTTGAAGAGATCTCTAGTCTTTCCCAATCTGTTGTTTTCCTCTATTTGTTTGCACTGATCGCTGAGGAAGGCTTTCTTATCTCTCCTTGCTATTCTTTGGAACTCTGCATTCAGATGGGAATATCTTTCCTTTTCTCGTTTGCTTTTCGCTTCTCTTCTCTTCCTAGCTATCTGTAAGGCCTCCTCAGACAGCCATTTTGCTTTTTTGCATTTCTTTTCCATGGGGATTTTCTTGATCCCTGTCTCCTGTACAATGTCACGAACCTCTGTCCATAGTTCATCAGGCATTCTGTCTATCAGGTCTAGTCCCTTAAATCTATTTGTCACTTCCACTGTATACTCATAAGGGATTTGATCTAGGTCATACCTGAATGGTCTAGTGGTTTTCCCTACTTTCTTCAATTAAGTCTGAATTTGGCAATAAGCAGTTCATGATCTGAGCCACAGTCTGCTCCTGGTCTTGTTTTTGCTGACTGTATAGAGCTTCTCCATCTTTGGCTGCAAAGAATATAATCAATCTGATTTTGGTGTTGACCATCTGGTGATGTCTACGTGTAGAGTCTTCTCTTGTGTTGTTGAAATAGGGTGTTTGCTATTACCAGTGCGTTCTCGTGGCAAAACTCTATTAGCCTTTGCCCTGCTTCATTCTGTACTCCAAGGCCAAACTTGCCTGTTACACATCGCATCAGGGTCTTTTCAAATGAATCAGTTCTTCACATCAGGTGGCCAAAGTATTGGGGTTTTAGCTTCAGCATCAGTCCTTCCAATGAAGTGAATATACAGTATCATTATCTATCAGACACTTAGAACCTCTGGAAATACTGATAGTGGGTATGGAGGTATTCACAGATATTTGGTCTTTTAGTAAGTCTTTCATCTTACTATTGACCTTTCCAGTTTCCTATCTTATTCCTGTCTATTTCCTGCTTCTCCCTACTCCATCCTCACTTTCAGGTTGCACAAATCATCTTCAATCTTTTTCTGATATTTAAAGTTTTATTTTAGTCAAGTTAGGTATTTAACACAGGAAAAATTAATTTTTGATAGATGTATATTTGAAATGGAGATCTAATTTTGTTCTAGTGTCTCATCATGCCAGTTTCATTCACTATAAATCAGCTATTTTTTTATTCATATTTTACTAAGAGTTTTGCTGCTGAATTCTTACAAATGCCTGTTTATTATTTACTTATATAATCATAAATTTATCTTTTAATTTGACTTAAAAAATACATGAGACTTGTTAACCATAATTTATCCTTGCATTTATGACATTAACCTTATCTCATCATCAGTTCAGTTCAGTCGCTCAGTCGTGTCTGACTCTTTGCGACCCCATGAATCACAGCACGCCAGGCCTCCCTGTCCATCACCAACTCCTGGAGTTTACTTAAACTCATGTCCATTGAGTCATTGATGCCATCCAGCCATTTCATCCTCTGTCGTCCCCTTCTCCTCCTGTCCCCAATCCTTCCCAGCATTAGGGTCTTTTCCAATGAGTCAACTCTTCGCATGAGGTGGCCAAAGTATTGGAGTTTCAGCTTCAACATCAGTCCTTCCAATGAACACCGAGGACTGATCTCCTTTAGGATGGACTGGTTGGATCTCCTTGCAGTCCAAGGGACTCTCAAGAGTCTTCTCCAGCACCACAGTTCAAAAGCATCAATTCTTCGGTGCTCAGCTTTCTTCACCGTCCAACTCTCACATCCATGCGTGACCACTGGAAAAACCATAGCCTTGACTAGACGCACCTTTGTTGACAAAGTAATGTCTCTGCTTTTAAATATGCTATCTAGGTTGGTCATAACCTTCCTTCCAAGGAGTAAGCATCTTTTAATTTCATGGCTGCAATCACCATCAGCAGTGATTTTGGAGCCCCCCAAAATAAAGTCTGACACTGTTTCCACTGTTTCCCCATCTATTTCCCATGAAGGGATGGGACCAGATGCCATGATCTTAGTTTTCTGAACGTTGAGCTTTAAGCCAACTTTTTCACTCTCCTCTTTCACTTTCATCAAGAGGCTCTTTGGTTCTTCTTCACTTTCTGCCATAAGGGTGGTGTCATCTGCATATCTGAGGTTATTGATTATACTCCGATTATACTGCCGATTATACTCCCGGCAATCTTGATCCCAGCTTGTGCTTCTTATAATGATAGCTTGTTATTATTTTAGTACAATGCTGGATTCAACGTTCAAAGATGTCACTTTTTTAAAATATTTTTTAAATTTTATGTATTCATTTATTTTGGTTATGCTGGTTCTTCATTGCTATGTGCAGTCTTTCTCTAGTTGCGGTGAGTAGAGACTACTTTTCTGTAATAGTTGCTGTACATGGGCTTCTCATTGTGGTGCCTTTTCTTGCTGTGGAGCACAGGTTATAGGGCTTGCCAGCTTCAGAAGTTGTTATGCACGGGGTTAGTTGCCTCACAGCATGTATCAGTGATCGAACTCATTTCTGCTGCATTGGCAGGCAGATGCTTAATCACTGGACTACCAGGGAAACCCTAAGATATTTTTAAGTAGAATTTTTGCATCTGAGTTCATTAATTATTTTGACTTTAGTCACCTTTCTGTGCTAGTTCAGGTTTTTGTATATAGAAAATGCTGGTTTCTAAAAATGAATATCTACAATCTGTAATCATTAGACTAGCAGAATTTATGGGTTCTTGGTTGTTTAGTAGAACCTCAAGTGTAAAACTGTCTGGACATGTCACCTTTTAAAAAATAGACTTCCGGTTTAGTTCATGTTTGTCAGGTCCATTTTCTCCTTTACCCTTGGTCAAATTTATAACATATATTCCTAGGAAATCACCCATTACCTTGTAATTTTCAAATGTATTCATTTAATGTGGCATATATTTATTTTTTCTTTAATGACCTTTGCCCAAAATTTGCCTATTTTTGTTCATTATCTTAAGGAACTAGCTCTTGCTTTTACTTATCTTTCTTTCTTCTACTTTCTTTTTCTTTTTCTTAAATTGGCTCTTTATGGTGTCCAGGACTATAGTGACGAGAGTGAGGCACCCTCCTTGGGTACAAAATATAAGGGATGCTAAAAAATTCAGTAGTCAAGAGAAAAAATTTAATGCAATATTTAAAAATTAAAATAAATGCAAAAATCCATAGTGGATTTAAATTCTAAGTAAAGACAGCATCATTATTACTGAGTTTTCCTTTTTGCCTCAGCTCCAACATGGCTCAACACAGTGCTGCTTTTTAGTTCATTTATTTTCAATCTTGAAGAAAGCCTTTCAGAGTGTGGAAATGGTAGACTACTCTGTGTTCTCTAAGGCTATGAAACCCCTCTTAGGCATCTTTGGTGAACTGTCCTATATATTTCTTTAGTGAACATTTTTTAAGAATCTTTTAAGACATACCAGTGATAGGTACAATGATGCCCCCAAAAGCTTAAATTCTAGAAGAAAGACATTATGTTCAAATGTGAAAAGTTTAGGTGACATTAGAGAAAAAATTCACAGAAAAGATTATCTGACAAATAATAGCAGCTTACAATTTTAATGCTTCTGGAATAACAGCTAAAATCCACCAGGTGGTGGAATAAAATGAGTTACAGCGCAGTTTAGCTCACATATTTTCCTAGTCAGAGATGTAATTTTACAGAGAAAGTGATAATTACATACTTCCATTTTTATTAGCCTATTCATGAATTTTCCATTGTATCTTTAATTTTTACAAATGAGAATGTATGTATTGAAAAATTAAAGATATTTAACCACCTTACATCCTTTCTAGTGCATGGCAGTGTATAAACAGAAGAAAAGCTCTCATTTAAAATAAGTCCAGGAATTCAATTTAAAACAAAAGAAAACAAAAACCAGAGGCAAACCCTCCTACAAAATGATTATCTTAATCTGTCAAGTTTTAGTAGAACAAGGCACTAGTATTAGACTCCTTAGCTAGAATTATTATTGTACGAAAGATTAAGATTATATGCTTTTTTACAGTTCTTGTGTGACCTATTTTCTTCTGTTAAGAAAATTTTCAAGTCTGAGACAATTGATCTGAATGTCTGTATATCTTTCATGTGTATATTTATTCATTATTAATAATGATAACAATTGTGTTTGTATTAAAACATATCAAAATGATGTTTTAACATGAATCCAACTTTAGGTTCAAATGCCTTGCTGTTAAGTCACAGAATTCATCAATATTAAAGGCATCGTGAGATCTCCAAATCTATGTCCAGCTTTTCATCATGTTCCATCATCTAACAGTGTCATCACAGGATGAAGATGAATTCAGACACAGGTTGATTAACAACCTGTGTTGACCTAACTGGGAACTGCAGAATTCTCAAAAGAAATAAAAGATTGAATGTCCCTGAGGAATTTACAACCTAATGGAATTAATAGTACAGTAATAATTATAGTTTACTGCTAATAATAAAAAATGCATGTAACCAACAAATATTTCAACAAAAGTATACAATATATTATGGACTAAAATACTATCCTATCTAAAAACTGCATGCGTTTAATTCAGTTTACAGGCATCTGAGTGCCTACTAGGTGCGAAGTATTATATTAGGTACTAAAATATTTTTTCATCTTGAATTTATAATCAAATGGATGACCTAGTTTAGGTTAATTTGCTGATCTATACTGAATAAAGATAGTTAATAAAATAGCATATTTTACTTTTAATTGGATTTTTAAAAATAAAAATATAATAACCTAATATTAAATTACAAACATTAAACTGATTATTATTTCCAGTGAGTGTTAGCTTTGGGGTTTTCTATTCTTGAAAAAGAATAAAGAAAATTTGGGAGTGACTAAGTACAGCACAGCACATAGTTGGTTTACAATATTTTGGATTTCTTTTGTACAGAGAAGTGACTCGTTATACACATATATTATTTTTAACATTCTTTTCTAAAACGTTTTGTCACGGGATATTGAATATAGTTCCCTGTGCTACACAGTAGGATCTTGTTTTTTATCCATTCTGTTTATTAGTTTGCCTCTGCTAATCCCAAACTCCCAATCCTTCCCTCCCAGCCCCTCCTCCTGTTTGGTAACCACAAGTCTGTTCTCTGTATCTGTGAGACTTTGTTTCATAGATATATTGATTGTGTCATATTTTAGATTCCACATGTAAGTGATGTCATATGATATTTGTCTTTCTCTTTCTGACTTTCTTCACTTAGTATGATAATCTCTAGGTCTATCCATGTTGCTGCAAATGGAATAATTTCATTTTTTTTTATGGCTGAGTAATGGACGACTCTACATATGGACGTCACCAGATGGTCAATACCAAAATCAGATTGATTATAATCTTTGCAGCCAAAGATGGAGAAGCTCTATACAATCAACAAACACAGGACCAGGAGCTGACTCTGGCTCATATCATGAAGTCTTTATTACAAAATACAGACTTAAATTGAAAAAAGTAGGGAAAACCACTAGACCATTCAGGTATGGCCTAGATCAACTCCCTTATGATTATACACCGAAAGTGACAAATAGATTAAAAAAATTAGATCTGATAAGACAGAGTGCCTGAAGAACTACGGACGGAGGTTCATAGCATTGTACAGGAGGCTGTGATCAAGACTATCCCTAAGAAAAAGAAATGCAAAAAGGCAAAATGGTTGTCTGAGAAGAGAAGCGAAAGGCAAAGGAGAAAAGAAAAGATATATCCATCTGAATGCAGAGTTCCAAAGAATAGCAAGGAGAGAGAAGAAAGCCTTCCTCAGTGATCAGTGCAAAGAAATAGAGGAAAACAATAGAATGGGAAAGACTAGCGATCTCTTTAAGAAAGTTAGAGATACCAAGGGAATATTTCATGCAAAGATGGGCTCAATAAAGCACAGAAATAGTGTGGACCTAACAGAAGCAGAATATGTTAAGAAGAGGTGGCAAGAATACACAGAAGAACTGTACAAAAAAGATCTTCATAACCCAGATAACCACGATGGTGTGATCACTCACCTAGAAACAGACATCCTGCAATGCAGAGTCAAGTGGGCCTTAGGAAGCATCACTATGAACAAAGCTAGTGAAGGTGATGGAATTCCAGCTGAGCTATTTCAAATCCTCAAAGATGATGCTGTGAAAGTGCTGCATTCAGTATGCCAGCAAATTTGGAAAGCTCAGCAGTGGCCACAGGACTGGAAAAGGTCAGTTTTCATTCCAATCACAAAGAAAAACAATGCCAAAGAATGTTCAAACTATGGCACAGTTGCATTCATCTCACATACAAGCAAGATAATGCTCAAAATTCTCCAGGCTAGGCTTCACCACTGTGAATTGAGAATTTCCAGATATACAGGCTGGATTTAGAAAAAGCAGAAGAACCAGAAATCAAATTGCCCACATCCGTTGGATCATAGAAAAAGCAAAAGCATTCCAGAAAAACATCTACTTCTGCTTCATTGACTATGCCAAAGCCTTTGACTGTGTGGATCATGACAAACTGTGGGAAATTCTTAAAGAGGTGGGAATACCAGACTGCCATGCATGCCTCCTGAGAAACCTGTATGCAGGTCAAGAAGCAACAGTTAGAATTGAGCATATAACAATGGACTGATTCCAGATTGGGAAAGGAATAAGTCAAGGCTGTATATTGTCACCCTGCTTATTTAACTTATATGCAGAGTACATCATGCAAAATGCCAGACTGGATGAAGCACAAGTTGGCATCAAGATTGCCAGAAGAAATATCAATAACCTCAGATATGCAGATGACACCACCCTTACGGCAGAAAGAAAAGAAGAACTAAAGAGCCTCTTGATGAAAGTGAAAGAGGAGAGTGAAAAAGCTGGCTTAAAACTCAACATTCAAAAAACTAAGATCTTGGCATCCAGTCCCATCACTTCCTGGCAAATAGATGGGGAAACAATGGAAACAGTGAGAGATTTTATTTTCTTGGGCTTCAGACTCACTGAAGATGTTGACTGCACCATGAAATTAAAAGACGCTTGCTCCTTGAAAGTAAAGCTATGACCAACCTAGATAGCATATTAAAAAGCAGAGACATTACTTTGCCAACAAAGATCCGTCTAATCAAAGCTATGGTTTTTCCAGTAGTTGTGTATGAATGTGAGAAATGGACCATAAAGAAAGCTGAGTGCTGAAGAATGGATGCTTTTGAACTGTGGTGTTGGAGAAGACTCGTGAGAGTCCCTTGGACTGCAAGGAGATGAAACCCATCAATCCTCAAGGATATCAGTCCTGAATATTCATTGAAAGGACTGATGCTGAAGCTGAAGCTCTAATATTTTGGCTACCTGATGGGAAGAACTGACTCACTGGAAAAGACCCTGATGTTGGACAAGATTGAAGGCAGGAGGAGAAGGGGACAGCAGAGAATGAGATGGTTGGATGGCATCACTGAATTAATGGACAGGAGTTTGAGCAAGCCTCAGGAGTTGGTGATGGACAGGGAAGCCTGGCTGGCGTGCTGTAGTCCATGGGGTTGCAAAGAGTTGGACACAAATTAACTGAACTGAATGGAATATATGAGTTTGCTCCTTTGGTCAGGAAGTCTCCCTGGAGAAGGGAATGGCTACCCACTTCAGTAGTCTTGCCTGAAGAATTCCATGGACAGAGGAGCGTAGTGGGCTACAGTTCATGGGGTTATAAAGAGTTGGGTACAACTGAGCATACGCTCGTGGCAACTCCATTTTTAATTTTTTGAGTAACCTCCCTACTATTTACATAATGGTTACACCAATTTACATTCCCACCAACCGTGTTTGAGTTACATTTTCTCCACATCCTCTCCAGCATTTGTTATTTGTAGACTGTTTAATGATGGCCATTCTGATTGGTGTAAATCCTATAATCTGATTTTCACGAAGCTCCTGGTGTCTTACCTCTTTCTCAGTCTCCTTTTCCATCTCCTATTCACAGTTCTTCTCTTTATGCTCTGGCTTTGGGCAGTTTCATTCACTCTCATACTTGCAGTGACTCCTATACCAACATCTGTAAACTTGACCTTTCTGACTCGAGCATTTCTAATTAATCTCTAAACATGTCTTGCTATTCATATTCCACCTAAAATTCAACCACTGAAACCAAAATCATCATCTTGCCTTCTTTTTTTTTTTTTTTCATCTTGCCTTCTTAAAACTAGCATCATCTTCTAAATCTCTTATTTCTGTTGGTGTAATAAGAATGTTTGTGTGTTAGTTGCTCAGTCATGTCCAACTCTTTGTGACTCCATGGACTGTGTCCATGGAATTCTCTTGGCAAGAATATTGGAGTGGGTTGCCATTCTCTTCTTCAGGGGATCTTCCCACCCAGGGATGAAACCCACATCTCCCATATTGCAGGCAGATTCTTTACCACCTGAGCCATCAGGGAAGCCCAATAAGAGTGTCATGTATGTTTTTATGGATTGTACTCTGTACAAAAGGACTCAGCTGAGGATTGAGCAGAAGGTGGAAGTATTCTGTTCACAAGTATTGCACTTGGGTGCAGGGCTGTGTCAGCCTTACGTCTTTTAATACTTCCTCTACCCAGAGAGGATTCTTTTGTCTGGTTCATGCACAGGGGGCATATTTTCTGTTGAAGGCCCTGAGTCTCATCACCATTTTCTTCTAGTCACTTATTTCAGAAACTCAGACTCTCCATTAATTCTTCCCTCTTCTAGTCACCTATTTCAGATATTCAGACTCTCCATTCATTCTTCCCTCTTTTTAGTCCCCCATCTATATGTTGCATTTATCCTTATCCATTTTCATGCACACTGCTAGGAGCCCAGTGCAGCCAATACTTCATTCCTGAACTGTTCTAGTAATTTTTTTGTTTAACTCTTCCTTGTTATCCTTGCTGTGCTCCTGTCTTTCCTTTACCCTGCTACAGATTACCCTTCATTGAAGCATAGTTTATTTTGTCATTTCATTGCTCAAAAACTTCACAGTCCATTTCTGCCTATATTATTAAGAACAAACACTTCAACCTGTCATTCTTCCAACAGCCATGGTCTAAAATATGTATGGTGACTTGTGCAATATCTTGTGTCTTGTAATCGCTTAGTAAATATTTATTAAATTATTTAAGATCTCCTGTGATATTTTCCCAATGCCCACCTTCCACTTAGGTTCAACGTGTACCCTGTGTGTACCCTTGGCACCACTGAATTACTGATATTCACAGAACTGGTACCCAACTGTCCTACATTTATCACCTTGGTGTTGCTGATTCATTCACCTGGGGCACTATCCGTGTTCAGTCTCTGAAAATCACTTTCCTTGTCCTGTTCCTGTCCTTGTCCCTTCCTTCTTGTAGACTGAATGACAGCTATTTTTTTTAATTCAATTTATTTACTTATTTTTGGCTGCACTGGGTCTTTGTTGCTTTCCGCGGGCTTTCTCTAGTTGCTGCAAGCTCAGACCACTCTCTAGTTGTGGTGCACAGGCTTCTCATTGTGGTGGCTTTTCTTGTTATGGAGCACAGGCTCTAGAGCATGCAGGCTTCAGCAGCCATGGCATATGAGCTTAGTTGTTCTGCAGCATATAGAATCTTCTTGGACCAGGGATCGAACTTGTGTCCCCTACATTGGCAGGCAGATTCCTATCCACTATGCCATCCGGGAAGTCCTGAATGATACCTTTATTATGGCTCACTTATAATTTTATTTTCTTGTTTTAAAGTCACCTTTGGTTTGTTCCTTCCACAAGATGTTGAGCTTCTTGAGGGTAACAAATCTTTGTTGTCTTTGCCTTCTCTTGTACCCCAGGTTCAAAGAGGAATATATAGATATTCAAAAATGTTTGTTAATTGAAAATCATCACCCAGTTTTAAATATGCACAGAAGACAGATTGACTAACCATTCAGCTTTGTAGAAGAGATACCATTACTTAAAAATGGAAAAGAAAAGTGATTATCTAGGAGCCTGTTGTTTTTAATTTTTTCCTGATAGCAGTAGACGAAAGTAAGAACAAATTTTGGTATTATTAGGATTAATATGTGAAATGTCACTGAAATAACTTATTCTACATTTTTTTTGTAGAAAGATGCTGAATTCCAGGAGCATGAAAAGATTCTGTCTCCAGATTTTCTTTCAGTTGCCCAGATCACTGAAATACTAGCAGAGGATGTTGATGGAGTTCAGCAGTAAGTACTTTGATATAACAACCAAATATGGAACAGTTCTAGTTCTGCATCTATATATGGTATAATATGTTATTACACCTTTTAAACCTTTTTTCAAAATATTTGTTATTATATTGTGCACGGATATATATATCCAGACTCTGGAACACAAAAATTCTCAAACTGACTTTTTGCACTACTCAGCAGTCTTCTTTATGGGAGAAGTGGATTTCAAACCAACTTGTTATCTTAACACAGAATAGGGATTTATTGTTAAAAGCAACCATTATCATATGACATCTTCTTTTCTCTTTCATTTGTAAAACGGACAGTATGCCTAAGAACCTCTAGGTCTTCTGTCTCATCATGACAAAAGTAAGATTATTTTCTGTAATATTAATAGTCAATACATGTATAATTTTGGTAATCCTGAATATTAGCCATCCACCTGTGATTTTTATTGGATATGAAGCTATACTAAGTATTCTAATCTCATACATTTTGTTTAAATATGGGAATATATCTGAATCTATAGGCATCAGTTCTAATACTGCTGCTGCTACTGCTAAGTTGCTTCAGTCGTGTCCGACTCTGCATGACCCCATAGACGGCAGCCCACAAGGCTGCGCCGTCCCCGGGATTCTCCAGGCGAGAATACTGGAGTGGGTTGCCATTTCCTTCTCCAGTGCATGAAAGGAAAAAGTGAAAGTGAAATCGCTCAGTCGTGTCCGACTCTTAGCGACCCCATAGACTGTAGCCTACCAGGCTCCTCCATCCATGGGATTTTCCAGGCAAGAGTACTGGAGTGGGGTGCCATTGCCTTCTCCGAGTTCTAATACAGGTACATCTTATTTTTAAAGCCATTGATTTCTACAGTAGATCATTTACTTAGAACTCTAAGATATACTCAGATATATTCACCACACAAATGCCTAAATGGTGTTTTTAGTAGCTTTAATTTTAAAAATTATCTCAGTCTAATAATGGAAGCCTGATTAGTTGTAATATATGGAGAGTGGGAATGATGTGATAATGTTCTGGACTGTAATGCTCCAGGGTAAGATTTCTATAGGCCAGTCATCTGGATGCAAGCAGAGTGTTTTAAACCATAATGGCAAATAGAAAATTACTCTGTCAGTGGTTATCATTTGCAGATCATAATATCAAATATTACGGAATAGAGGTGATTTACGGCTGAGAAGGAAATAATGACAAATGTACTGGGTGGAGGGGAAATTTGAGAAGGGAAAGCATATTAAGAGCAGGCAAATGACACTGACAGGCCTTTTCCTGAGATGCTCTTCACCTCCACTGCCTGCAAATCCTGCTAGAAATCTTGGTGATCTGTGATTTGGCCATACAGTTTACTATCTGCATCTTTAGAAGTATGAGTCAATTAAAAATTTCATAGATATCAAGTAAGAATTTCATGGTCATTTTACCATTTTTATAGAAACAGATACTGTTTGGGAATTCTTATTTTTTAGTGTCAGAATTAATTAGAAAAATTCATTTATTGTATTAATATCACTGATTACTTAAGTCAACCATATTATTTTGGACTTCTAGATAACCCCAAATATTGTCATTGAAATGCAAAAAATAGATATTTAATACTAGGTAGATGGAGTAATATGATGTAAATGACACATTTAATTTAGTTTGTAATTTATAATTTATTTGTATTGAATAGTAAATAAAATATATTATTTAAAAGTAGTTAATACTAAATAAAACTTATTGCAAACAAATGCTTTTTAGACTTGTGTATTTCTCATCACATCTTAATTTGTACTGTTTATATAACAATCTTTTTGACAATTTTTTTCAATTAGTGTCTCTTTTTTGTTAAAGATCTAATATCTAAAAAGTATTTTTCATCTCTTAAGAGGTGAGATCTAGGAGAAGGTAAATGATTCAAAGAGTGATAATACAGAAGTTAGCAACATAGAAACAACCCAAGTTCAACAGCAGGTTGACCTAAAAGGTCATTCTTTCAGGATATGTCATTGACCATCTGATTAATAGAATTCACCTGAAGTAATCTCAGATTTTAGGACATCAATTTTGGATAAATGACATCAGTGTTATGCCAGGAACCACTTCTTAGCAGAGTGATTTTCTTGAGTTTTTTTACATGATTTTTTTAACAGTAATCCTGAAATATTTGCAATCAGTCATTCACTTTCCATTTAAAATAGCATTTTATAAGTCAGGATTATATACCTTTCAAAAGGACAGAAATACAATTGAAGTATCCTGTCACCAACTGGTAAAAGTAAGCCAAAAATCATACAATTTAGGAAGCTAAGAAAATGAAAGTGTTAGTCACTCACTCCTGTCTGACTCTTTGTGACCCATGGACTGTAGCCTGCCAGACTCCTCTGTCCATGGAATTCTCCAGGCAAGAATGCTGGAGTGGGTAGCCATTTCTTTCTCCAGGGCATCTTCCTGACACAGGAATCAAGCCAGGTTTCCCACATTGTAGGCAGGTTCGTTACCATCAGAGCCACCAGGGAAGCCCCTGCAAAGCTATAGTGAAGTGAAGTCGCTCAGTTGTGTCCAACCCTTCGTGACCCCATAGACTATAGCCTACCAGGTTCCTCCGTCCATGGGATTTTCCAGACTAGAATACTGGAGTGGGTTGCCATTTCCTTCTGCAGGAGATCTTCCCAACCCAGGGATTGAACCCGGGTCTCTCGCATTGTAGGCAGATGCTTTACCATCTGAACCACCAGGGAAGTCCTGCAAAGCTATAAACCTACTTAAATAAATTATAGGACATCAGCACATTCCCTTACCTTTTAACATTAAAAATTTTGCTTCATAAGAGCAACCAATCAAATGAAACATTAAAGTATCATTAAAATATATTTCAGGAATATACTTCAAGCAAGGATAAATATCTAGGTACATTTCTCATCTCCTAACTGCTGTCATTCATGTTTTCATGTAACCCTGATTTTATTTATAGATCCATGCAAATCCCTTTTGAAAAAAAGATAGAGACTAAATTGAAAATAACTATTTAAACATAGAAATAATGTGGAGTGACCTTTTAATAACCTTTCTATAACTGGTTTCCATGAGCTGTTCAGATCTTGCCTTAGGCTTATTTCTGCATGTCATCATATTCAAAAAATGAAAGGTATTCCAATTTCAAGAGCATGCAAGAATAATGTAATATGTTTGCTGAAATTCTTGGTGAGATAAAGTAGGTAGTTACATCACCTATCACTATAGCAAAACTTCCTAAATCACTATTAAGCATCTTTTTCTTTCCCTACATTCTCCTGTGCTACATCAGTGGCCATCTCACTATTCTTCTTTGTCCCCTCTCCCTTTATCCCTAGAGGAAAAGCTTACAAATTTGCCAGTAAAATGCATGGAAACTTTACATTCAAACCACAGCGGTATCTTGTTCCCAGTGTCTCCCTGCATAGTTTCCTTTGGAGTGAAATAACTAAGAGAATAGATATGTTAAATATTTAGCCTGCAGCTCAAGTTGATGGTTAAGATTCGAATGGTACTTAGGGAAAGCAACAGAGGACACATTAGGGGAAGAGCAAAAGTTGAGGGACCTCAAGGCGATTTCACCAAAATATTCTCAGGCAGTTGTCTATTAATATACAGTTAAAACATTCAAAAAATAAAAATGTAAAGCAAAGGACACATGCAGCTATTTAGGTCAGATATTTAATTGAAAAAATAACATGCAGATTGCAGATGAAGAAAACATTTGGAAGGAAAACTAACTTCTGGAAACAAAAAAAAAAAATCGTTAGGCAAAGCTGATGTTTAAAGAGGACATTGATTCCATAAAACAAGAGATAAAAAAGAGATTATAAAATATGTTAAAAAGGAGCTGTTAGGACTAAGACAAGAAACTACAGTAAAGAATAAATCCAGGATAACAAGATGGCAGAGGAGTAGGTTGATGTGGAGTTCATCTCTCTGCACGGATACATCAGGAATACACTTTAGACACAGAAGTGCATGCAGAACACCAGCTGAGAGCAGACAGGAGTGCCTGACCAGAGGAAAAGAATATATAGAACCACTCAAAACTCAGTAGGACGAAGGAACTTGTGGGGGAAACAGGAGTATTAGTAGGGCTGGACCTGCCCTTGGTGGGTGGGGCAACAGAAGCAGGGGTTCAGTACCCACATAGGGGTAGTTGTAGGAAAAACATTTAAGGCTGAGAGTGAAACAGCTGATCTATGGAAGCCTAAATGGAATGAGAATCAGACAGTCCTTGCCACAGCCAGACATACTCTGGACAGGGACGAGGGTCCCCTGGAAGGCACAGCGGCTGGGAGCTGGAGTTTGGGGAGTGTGGAGCAATCCCAGGGTGGGGGCTGCTGTTGCCTGCAGAGAGACCGATCGAGGGGAGGGGAGGGAGGAGATTGTGATGGGAAATGCCTGTGGAGGAAAGCCAAGCAGCCATGGAAGCAAGGCGATACTGCTGAGTCACATGTAGGGGGTGGAGCCATCACCATAGCCTTTCTTTTCCCACAAGCCAGCACTGGCAGCTGAACAATACAGAGGCTGGCCCATCAAATGCCTGATGCACTGAACTACAGAGCAGGACCCCAGCTAGGGAGGGGCTCCTCTATGTGCCTGACATGCCAAACAACAGATAAGGACCCCAGGCAAGGGAGCCCTCTAAGTGCCTGAATGGGCGGAGCTACGGAGAAAGACTAGCCAAAGAGGCCTTCTGATTGCCCCCTAAAAAAAGCTTGAAAAAGACTGATAGGGCCATACTCCTGTAGCAGAAGCAGTCCATATGCCTGTACACTTGGCACTGCCAGAGTCCCCACAAACCAAGCAGCTGCACTACCTTCATGCTCAGCTCTCACTGGGGCAGAGCTGCCACAGGCAAAAAAAGCCTTGCGTCTGTGCGCGCAAGGTCACCTGGGTAGTATCCAACTCTGTGTGACCCTGCCAGGCTTCTATGTCAGGGAAGGGGGTTCTCCAGGCAAGAATACTGGAGCCTATTGGCCAATACTGGTTGCCATACCCTTTTAGAGCACTATATTTCCTGCTGCCCTAGCTACCAACTCCCCTGAGTACCTGGTGCTGGCAGAACCCCTGCAACCCAAGCAGCTGCACCACCTCCACACCTCACGGGGGCAAACCCAAGTCCTCCAGGGCAGCCTCAGGAGCAAACCCCCGTGGACGACCCACATGCAGAGGTGGAAATAAAACCACAACAAATAAAACCACAACAGAAACTCAGGGGCAGGGTGGCTAAGGAAGAAGACCCAAAACCTTCCTGCCAGCTGTACAAGCTGCAGATTAAACCCACACGATCAACTAGGCAGACTCTGTGTCTATGGAATATATAAAAGATCATTGAGAGCTCCCACAAAAGAAAACATGCTAGTACTGATAGCTGTGGACATTGGAGGCAAGAACACACAGGAGTAGCACCAGATTAGAATCTGAGCTGCCCCCACAGCAGGCACAGTGTTGGAGGGCATCCTAGGGGGGTGAGGTGGACCGTGACTCCCAGTGAGGGAAAGGACTGTGATAGCAGTGACTCAAGAAAAACATGTATTATTCTTATGTTTTGACTTGCTCTGTAGATTCTTTCGGATTCTCCCCCACCCCCCACCTTTCTTCCCCCTCTGTTCTAGTTGTCAATTTTATTGGCACTATGAAATATAATTAAGCTCTTGAGCTTTTTTTTTTTTCTCAGTCACATTTTTTATTGCTGTTATAAACCACTGCCACTACATTGGGCTTTTGTGGTTCTGTGGAGTTTTTCCTTTTTTTCTTTTTCTTTAGTTTTAATTTTTTAAACCTATCGTTATTTTTCTACATTTATTCATTTGTTGGCTTTTCCTACTGTTCTTTTCCCCTTGCAGTTGATCTTTAATGTATATACATCTTCTTTATCTATCTCTATTTAACTTTGCATATCTATTCTTTCTTTCCTTTCTATCTTTCCTTTCCTTTCAACATGTTTGTTAGCTTTATTTTCATTGCTTTATTCCCCAATTGACACCTTGCTCTAGTTTTGTTTTCCAGTTTGTGCCTTAGTTAGTTTTGTTCTAGTAGATAAAATTTTTGGTTTCCTTTGTTCGCTGGGTCAATCAAAAGTTAAGAGAATTCAGTATCACCAAACCATCTTTACAACAAATGTTAAAGGGACTTATATAGTCAAGAAATATAAGAGAAGAAAAAAAAAAAGATCTACAAAACCGATCCCAAACAATTAAGAAAACGGCAATAGGAACATATATATCAGTAATTACTTTAAATGTAAATGGATTTAATGCTCCAACCAAAAGACACAGACTGGCTGAATGGATACAAAAACAAGACCCATATATATAATGTCTACAAGAAACCCACTTCAGACCTCAAGAGGTTCAGACCTCGAGTGAGGTCACTTCAGACCTCACTTCAAACCACATATAGACTGAAAGTGAGAGGATGGAAAAATATATTCCATGCAAATGGGAAGCAAAAGAAAGCTGGAGTAGCAATCATCATATCAGACAAAATAGAACTTAAAGATTACAAAAGATAAGGAAGGAAACTCCATAATGAACAAGGTATCAATCCAAGAGGAAGATATAACAATTGTAAATATCTATGGACCCAGCATAGGAGCACCTCACTACATAGAACAAAAATTTACATAATTTCTTAGACATAAAAGGAGAAATTCACAGTAACACAATAATAGTAGGAGACTTTAACACCCCAATCACACCAATGGACAGATCATCAAAACAGAAAATTAATAAGGAAACACAAGTCTTAAATGATACATTTGATGAGATGGATCTCATTGATATCGTCAGGATATTCCATCCAAATCCAGAAGAACACACCTTCTCAAATGCATATGGAACATTCTCCAGGATAGACCACATCTTGGGTCACAAATCAAACCTCAGTAAATTTAAGAAAATAGAAGTCATATCAAGCATCTCCTCTGACCACAACACTATGAGACTAGATACCAATTATAAGAAAAAGGTGTAGAAAACACAAACACATGGAGATTATACAGTAAGTTTCTAAATGACCAACTGGTTACAGAAGAAATCAAAAGGGAATCAAAAAATTTCTAGAAACAAATGACAATGAAAACACGACAACTCAAAACCTATGGGATGCAGCAAAAGCAGTTCTAAGAGGGAAGTTTATAGAAATAAAATCCTACCTCAAGAAACAAGAAAAGCATCGAATAGACAACCTAACTTTACACCTAAAGCAAGTGGAAAAATAAGAACCAAAAACCCCAAAATTAGTAGATGGAAAGAAATCATAAAGATCAGAGCAGAAATAAATGAAAAATAAATGAAAGAAACAATAGTAAAGATTAATAAAACTTAAAGCTGGTTCTTTGAGAAGATAAACAAAATTGACAAACCTTTACCCAGACTCCTCATGAAGAAAAAGAGGAGAATCAAATCAATAAAATTAGAAATGAAAAAGGAGTGGTTACAACGATAATGCAGAAATACAAAGGATTATAAGAAACTATTTTGAACAACTACATGGCAATAAAATAGATAACCTGTAAGAAATGGACAGGTTCTTAGAAAAGTTCAATCTTGCAAGACTGAGCCAGGAAGAAATAGAAATTACGAACAACCCAATTACAAGCACTGAAATTGAAGCTGTGATAAAAAATCTCCCAAAAAACAAAAGCCCAGGACCAGATGGCTTCACCAGAGAATTCTGTCAAACATTTAAGAAGAGCTAAGGTCTATCCTTCTAAAACTCTTTCAAAAATTTGCAGAGGAAAGACTACTTCCAAACTCATTCTACGAGGCCACCATCACCCTGACACCAAAACCTGACAAAGACAACACAAGAAAATACAACTACAGGCCAATATCACTGATGAACATACCTTCAAAAATCCTCAACAAAATTATAGCAAACAGAATTCAGCAACACATCAAAGAGCTCATACACCATGATCAAGTTGGGTTTATTCCAGGGATGCAGGGATTCTTCAACGTTTGCAAATCAATCAATGTGGTGATACACCATATTAACAAATTGAAAGACAAAAACCATATAATCTCAATAGATGCAGAAAAAGCCTTGGGCAAAATTCAGCACCCATTTATGATTAAAAATCTTCAAAACTGGGCATAGAAGGAACCTACCTCAACATAGTAAAGGCCATATATGATAAGCCTACAGCAAACATTATTCTCAGTGATGAACAACTGAAAGCATTCCCCCTAAGATCAGGAACAAGACATGGGTGTCCACTTTCATGACTATTATTCAACATAGTTCTGGAAGTCCTAGCTACAACAGTCAGAGAAGAAAAAGAAATAAAAGGAATCCAGATTGGAAAAGGAGAAGTTAAGCTCTCACTGTTAGCAGGTGACATGATACTGTACATAGAAAATCCTAAAGATAGTATCAGAAAATTACTGGAGCTAATCATTTAATTTACCAGAGTTGCAGGATACAAAATCAATACACAGAAATCACTTGCATTTCTATATACTAGCACTGAAAATTCAGAAAGAGAAATTAAGGAATCAATCCCATTCACCATTGCAACAAAAAGAATTAAATATCTAAGAATAAACTTACCTAAGGAGACAAAACAACTGTACACAGAAAATTATAAGACACTTATGAAATAAATCAAAGATAACATAAACAGATGGAGAGCTATTCCATGCTCCTAGGTAGGAAGAATCAATAATGTGAAAATGACTATATTACCAAAGGCAATCTACAGATTCAATGTGATCCCTATCAAATTATCAATGGCATTTTTCACAGAACTGGAACAAAAATTTTCACAATTCATATGGAAACAAAAGTCCCCAAATAGCCAAAGCAGTCCTGAGAAAGAAGAATGGAGCTGGAGGAATCAAACTTCCTGACTTCCGATTATACTACAAAGCTACAGTCATCAGGACAATATGGTCCTGGCACAAAAACAGAAATATAGACCAATGGAACAAGATAGAAAGCCCAGAAATAAACCCAAGCACCTATGGGTACCTTATTTTTGACAAAGGAGGCAAGACTATACAATGGGCCAAAGACAGCCTCTTCAAAATGGAGCTGGTAAAACTGGACAGCTACATGTAAAAGAATGAAATTAGATCACTTCCTAACCCCATACACAAAGATAAACTCAAAATGGATTGAAGACCTAAATGTAAGACCAGAAACTATAAAACTCTTAGAGGAAAACATAGGCAGAACACTCAATGACATAAATCAAAGAGAGATCCTCTCTGTGACCCACGTTCTAGGTTCAGTTCATTACAGTTGTTCAGTCATGTCTGACTCTTTGCGACCCCATGGACTGCAGCATTCCAGGCTTTCCTGTCCATTACCAGCACCCAGAGCATGCTCAAACTCATGCCCATCGAGTAGGTGATGCCATCCAGCCATCTCATCCTCTGTCATCCCCTTCTCCTCCTGCCCTCAATCTTTCCCAGCATCAGGGTCTTTTCCAATGAGTCAGTTCTTCCCGTCAGGTGGCCAAAGTATTGGAGTTTCAGCTTCAGCATCAGTCCTTCCAATGAATATTCAGGACTGATTTCCTTTAGGATGGACTGGTTGGTTAGGGACTCTGAAGAGTTTTCTCCAACACTACAGTTCAAAAGCATCAATTCTTCAGTGCTCAGCTTTCTTTATTGTCCAAATCTCACATCCACACATGACCACTGGAAAAACCATAGCCTTGACTAGACAGACCTTTGTTGGCAAAGTAATGTCTCTGTTTTTTAATATGCTGTCTAGGTTGCTCATAACTTTTCTTCCAAGGAGCAAACATCTTTTAATTTCATGGCTGCAGTCACCATCTGCAGTGATTTTGGAGCCCCCAAAATTAAAGTCTGACACTGTTTAGGTTGTTTCCCCATCTATTTGCCATGAAGTGATGGGACCGGATGCCATGATCTTAGTTTTCTGAATGTTGAGTTTTAAGCCAACTTTTTCACTCTCCTCTTTCACTTTCATCAAGAGGCTCTTTAGTTCTTCTTTTCTTTCTGCCATAAGGGTGGTGTCATCTGCATATCTCAGGTTATTCATATGTCTCCTGGCAATTGTGATTTCAGCTTGTGCTTCATCCAGTCTGGCATTTTGCATGATGTACTCTCCATATAAGTTAAATAAGCAGGGTGACAATATACAGCCTTGACATACTCCTTTCCCTATTTGACACCAGTCTGTTGTTCCATGTCTAGTTCTAACTGTTTCTTCTGACCTGCATCCAGATTTCTCAGGAGGCAGGTCAGGTGGTCTGGTGTTCCCGTCTCTTTTAAGAATTTTCCACAGTTCATTGTGATCCACACAGTTTAAGGCTTCAGCGAGTCAATAAAACAGAAGTAGATGTTTTTCTGGAACTCTCTTGCTTTTTCTATGATCCAATGGATGTGGGCAGATTGATCACTGGTTCCTCTGCTGTTTCTAAATCCAGCTTGTACATCTGGAAGTTCATGGTTCACGTACTGTTGAACCTGGCTTGCAGAATTTTGAGCATTACATTATTAGCTTGTGAGATGAGTGCAATTATGTTGTAGTTTGAACATTCTTTGGCATTGCCTTTCTTTGGGTTGGAGTGAAAACTGACCTTTTCCAGTCCTGTGGCCACTGCTGAGTTTTCCAAATTTGCTGGCATATTGAGTGAGCACTTTCACAGCATCATCTTTCAGGATTTGAAATAGCTCAACTGGAATTCCATTACCTCCACTAGCTTTGTTCGTAGTAATGTTTCTTAAGGCCCACTTGACTTCTCATTCCAGGATATCTGGCTCTAGGTGAGTGATCACACCATCGCCATTATCTGGGTCATGAAGATCTTTTTTGCATAGTTCTTCTGTGTATTCTTGCCACCTCTTCTTAATATCGTCTGCTTCTGTTAGGTCCATAACATTTCTTTCCTTTATTATGCCCATCTTTGCATGAAGTGTTCCCTTGGTATCTCTAATTTTCTTGGAGAGAACTCTAGTCTTTCCCATTCTATTGTTTACCTTTATTTCTTTGCATTGATCACGGAGGAAGGCTTTCTTATCTCTCCTTTCTATTCTTTGGAACTCTGCATTCAAATGGGTGTATCTTTTCTTTTCTCCTTTGCCTTTCGCATCTTTTCTTTTCTCAGCTATTTGTCAGGCCTCCTTGGACTACCATTTTGCCTTTTTGCATTTCTTTTTCTTCAGGATGGTCTTGATCACAGCCTCTTGTACAATGTCATGAACTTTTGTCCATAGTTCTTCAGGCATTCTTGTCTATCAGATCTAATCTCTTGAATCTATTTGTCACTTTCAGTGTATAATCGTAAGGGATCTGATTTAGGTCATACCTGAATAGTTAGTGGTTTTCCCTGCTTCCTTCATTTTAAGTCTGAATTTGGCAATATGGAGTTCATGATCTGAGCCATAGTCAGCTCCCAGTCTTGTTTTCCCTGACTGTATAGAGCTTCTGCATCTTTCACTGCAAAGAATATAATCAATCTGATTTTGGTATTGACTATCTGGTGATGTCCATGTGTATAGTCTTCTCTTGTGTTGTTGGAAGAGGGTGTTTGCTATGACCAGTGCATTCTCTTGACAGAACTGTTAGCCTTTGCCCTGCTTCGTTTTGTACTCCAAGGCCAAATCTGCCTGTTACTCCCACTATCTCTTGACTTCCTACTTTTGCATTCCAGTCCCCTATAATGAAAAGGAGCTTTTTTTGGTGTTGGTTCTAGAAGATCTTGTAGGTCTTCATAGAACTGTTCAAATTTAGTTTCTTCAGCATTACCTCCTAGAGTAACTGAGATAAAAACAAAATTAAACAAGTAGGACCTGATGAAACTTAAAAGCTTTTGCACAGAAAAGGAAACTGTAAGAAAGGTGAAAAGACAACCCTCAGAATAAGAGAAAATGATAGCAAATGAAGCAATTGGCAAAGGATTAATTTCCAAAATATATAAGCAGCTCATACAATTCAGTGCCAGAAAAACAAACAACCCAATCAAAAAGTGGGAAAAGGACTTAAACATATATTTCTCCAAAGAAGACATACAGATGGCTAACAAACACATGAAAAGATGCTCAACATCACTCATTATTAGAGAAATGCAAGTCACAATTATGATGAGATATCACCTCACACTGGTCAGAATGGCCATCATCAAAATTCTGCAAACAATAAATGCTGGAGAGGGTGTGGAGAAAAGGGAATGCTCTTGCACTGTTGGTGGGAATGTAAATTGATACAGCCACTATGGATGGTGGTATTGAGATTCCGCAGAAGAAAATTAACCTTACCTTTATTTATGCATGAACTAGAACAACTTAGGACAGTACCCACTGTAGTTCCATAATTATAAAGAATGCCGTATACTAAAAGGCATTATATAGCGTTATGAGAAGGGAGATATGATTACTATGAAAAGACTCAGATCTCACTTTGGAGAGTGGGGTCTACCCTGATACCACTGTAAATGAAATGGTTGTGAGTTGGATGAGAGTGTGTTAAACATAACATCAGCTTTATTTTTTCCCAAACTTGTTTAAATTGCTGTATTCATTATTCTGATCGTATAATTTATTTCAATATTATAAATAATAAGGACTATCTTTTTTTTAAAATATAAAGTTGTCACACAAACACACACACACACTCTCTCTCTCCCTTAGAAATCACATATAAGCATCAAGGAAATATCAATTCCATCTCTGTACTAACAAGGAGAATGAAAGTCCAGACTGCAAAATGTGAGTATGCCTGCCAGAAACATGGTAGATCAAGCAGAAGTGTGGGGAAAAGTACAAGGAGGATCACATAGTTGAAGATCTGAGAATGAGTTTAAAAAATATACTTATTCTCCCAGGTGAAGAGAAAACCCTGAAGTGCTATTCCAAGAACAATTATTTGCAACAGCAGGACTATATTATAAGGCGTGGAACAGATACTTCCTATATCTACAAGAAATAGATTGTTTATGTGGTAATAAGGAGAACCTATTCTACATTTTTCATTTTTCCCACTAATTGAATAAAAGCTAAAAAGTGGAATAATTGAGATAAACTTATTTCATATAGAAAATTCCTTGTAATATGACCAGGTTTGAGCATTAAGCAAGGAGTATAGATACAAAGACATTGCAAGGATAAAAATGAAGAATAGAAAAAAGAAATGTCAGGCAAAGGAAGTACACCAGAAAAATATGGCCATGAATGGACAAAAAATATTCTCAAATATTTATCATGAATTAAGAACTCTTGTGAAGTAGTCACAAGAACATAAGACAGAGATACAAAAAAATCAAGGTAGAGATAAAAATAAATAAAAGGTGATGAAACATTTTTTTAAAAAAAGGAGACATCTCACAGAAGTGAAATTTGTAAGTAGCCCAAGGAAGAATTAACAATGCTGAAAATACAATGGACACAGAAGACAGTAGTGAGAAAAGCATATAAAATGAAAAGGAAATTGATTTAAAATTTTTTGAAGATTAAAGAAAATTACAGTATTAGAAAAAATGAGTAAAACATACATAATTTGAATTCTTAAAAAAGAAAACAATAAATATTTAACAATACAGTTCCAGAACACTATCAGAAGTAAAAGAAACTTGATTGTATAAATGGAAAAAGACATTGAATTTGAAAGAAAAGAAAAAGTTACTACATTTTACTTCAGAGATAAATAAGAGAAAAAGGAACCTTCTGACAACTGTTGGTGAGAATGTAAACTGATATAGCCTTTATGAAGAACAGTACAGAGATTCCTTAAAAAAACTAGGACTAAATATACCATATAACCTAGCAACCCCACTACTGGGCATATTCCCTGATAAAACCACAGTTCTAAAAAGCATATGTACTGCAGTGTTCATTGCAGCACTATTTACAATAGCCCGGACCTGAAAGCAACCTAGATGTCCATCTACTGATGAATGGATAAAGAAGATGTGGTACGTATATGCAGTGGAATATTACCTAGCTATAAAAAATGAATTTGAGTCAGTTCTAGTGAGGTGGGTGAACCTAGAGCCTACAGAGTGAAGTAAATCAGAAAGAGAAAAACAAATTAATATATTAACCCATATATAAGGAATCTAGAAAAACAGTATCAGTGAACCTATTTGCAGGGAAGGAATGGAGACGCAGATGTAGAGAATGGACTTGTAAACATGGTGGGAAAGGGAGAGAGAGAGAGTGGGATGAATGGAGAAAGTAGCATCAACATATGAATATCTGGTGAGAAGTTGCTGTATAACACAGGGAGCCCAGCTTGGTGCTCTGTGATAACCTACAGGGGTGGGATGAGAGGAGGGAAGGGAGGCTTAAGAGAGAGGAGATACATGTATAATTATGGCTGATTCACATATTCTATGGCAGAAACCAACAGAACATTGTAAAGCAGTTTTCCTCCAATTCAAAAAAAAAAAAAAAATGGTGGGGAGGAGAGAAATTTAGAAGAAGAAGAAAGAGGAAGTGGAAAAAAAAGAATAATAATTTTCATGTGCTCTCTCTTTGAATGCTGTTTTGGATTTAGGATTTTGATATAATCATGGATTTTTTAGATTATGAGCATTATAGAATCTTCATTCAAGAAAAGTATCTGTTTTCAAAACTTCAAAAAGGAGCTGTTCAATGTTTAATCAATTTTAATACCTAGATTTTTCTTGTTACAGGAAACTAGAAAAGTTTTTGAATTTCAAAAATCTTCAAACCTGTTTAAAGGAAGCCAGTCTACTAGATTATTATGTATCTGGATTTTTGTGGGCAAAAGGAATGGACTTTTCTGTTATCCAATATTCAAAATTTATGACTTTACTAGATATGCTACTTCATAATCTTAGAAGTAAGTACATTACTTTTTCTTTTTTTAAGAAAAGAAAATTTAGTCCACTGTCTAAATTAATGTTCTCAAACAAAAGCTCCTAATTTTACTGTAAATCCTACAATGAAAATTATATGTTTTTTCCTTGGGTATATATAGCAAGAATATACTTCATAACTTCATTAAGTTGTAAAGCGTTAATACTTAACAAAGTTGACATTCTCTTAATAATGAATTTTCCAGATATGTTACTTAAATTTTGAAATCTCATCAGTGCCATCCATCTCCAAAATGTCAAGTAGTTCAGATTTATCTAGCTATTTTTTATTCTTTGAGCTGTTTTCATCTTATCTTACATTTAAATATTACCGTAATATCTCAGGTTTGCTGTTAAGAGGAGGTACTTTGGTCAGTATCAAAGCCCTATGAAACAGACATTAGTCCCATACACTTAGATTTTGTGAGTTTTTTTTTATTTACTGAAATGAGTTACTACAGGAAATTTGGAAATTCTTCCTTGGAGCAGTTTTAAATGTGATGACTTTTGTTTGAGAATAAACAGTTACTTTCTTGAAAGGAGGAAAAGAAGGAAATCTATCATTACTTATTGCCAACTTTGTCCTAGGCAGTATGTTTGGTTCTAATCTTCAACATATATTTTAAAATACAGAACAACTGGAGGGGAGGTATCATAACCCCTATATCACAGTTGAGCAAGTGGTCCAAGGTTGCATAGTTGGTAAATGGCAGAACTAGAACATGGATCTTACTGTATAATCAAAAGACCGTGAACACAATATATGTCAAGGTGTTTCTAACTCCACTGAAAGACCTCCTTGTGTCTACGGGAGGCAGCTTTGCTTACTTCCTTCCTTCATTTCCTCCTCTTTCTATTTTGTCTCTTCTTTTCTTTTGATTATTTGTTTGTTTTTAGTTTCTTTTTTAAAAAATATGGGGAGGTAGAAGACCTTTCCACCCCTAAAGAATCATCACAATTGTCCTAGTAAAATTTATGGAGGACTTTTGGTCACACAAAGCTTATTTTGTTCCTTGTATCATTTTCTAACTGTTCAGATGCAGGGGAAATACTGTGTTAGCAAAATTAATAGAGGAATCACTCATACCCTATGTATTCTTCTTGCTCCTCATCACTCTTAACAAGGGAAGAATTGGTAGTTTTTGTATGTGAGGAAGAGAAATCAATATTTTTCCTTCTCTGCAAATAGGAGAATTTCATTTTTTCTTTACTTAGGTATGTGGTGCCATGTTAAACATTAATAATGTACCAATAGAAGAAAAAAATAATTATACTTGACAATGAGAAATATTGTATGATATTAACTGACTGATTTCAGATTATTCTGTACCTAATATAAAACTAAAACAAAAACTGAGGTCTTAGGTAGTTAGTTTTGAGAATTCAGTCTTTTCCAATACTATTTTATTAAGAGCCCTGATAAATAATATAATATTGTTTCAGTGTCAGCTGTTGAACTATAATCTTCCAAGAAAGAATTCTTAGTAAATCATCACAAAAAAAGACTTTGGCTGTTTTTTCCCACATGACACAAATATTTGTGGAATCTTTGAGTACTTCAGGTCTTGAAACATTCTTTCAATACTGTTGTCAGAATTATTAGGCAGACAAAGAATGGTGTGAATCTCATCCTGCATGGAAAACATTAATAACTAGATACCAACAATAAGATGAAATGGATATTGAGATTAGAAGACAAAGACTTCAAAACAGCTACAAGAGCTTAAAAGAACTGTTGTGAATATTGTTGAAACAAATGTTAAAATATAAAGAATCATGAAAGAAACAGAAGGTATAATCAAGAAACAAAATTTTAGAACCAAATTGTACAATGACCAAAATTAAAATCTCACTGAATGGAATCAATAACAGAATAGAGACAAAGGAATAATCAATGAACTTAAAGATGGAAGACCAATAGAAATTATCCAATCTGCACAACACAGAGGGAAAAAAAAAGATTGGTAAACAAATGAACAAAACCTTAAGGACCTATGAATAACAGAAGTTCTAATATACATATCATTCAGACTCCCAAAAGGATAGGAGAAAGAGTACAGTGCTAAACAAGCATTTGAAAAGGCAGTAGTTGAAACCATCCCAAATTTAGCAGAAGACATAGACCTGTAAATTCAAGAGGCTAACTAGGTCACAAATAGGGTAAACCAAAAGAAAAATATCAATTGTCTGGATCTAATTGCCATTTACAGAACAGTATACCCCAAAACAACAGAACAGTCATGCTTTCAAGTGTGTATGGCACATTCATCAAAGTGGACCATATCCTGGGTCATGTAACACCCTTAAGTTTAACTGAAACCATACAAATATATTTTCTGACCATCATGGAATTAAACAAATAATTAACAACAGAAATATGTAAGGGAAATCTCCGAACACTTGGATATTGAACAGCACAATTCTTAATAGTGCATGAGTCAAAGAGAAAGTCTCAACAGATATTAGAAAAGATTTTTAAGTAAATGAATAGAGCATGGATCAAGCAGAAAAGAAAGAAACAATAAACAGAAGTCAATGAAATTGAAAATGGAAAACCAGTAGAGAAATTCAATGAAACAAAAATCTGGATCTTTGATAAGATCAAAATTGATAAACATGAAGCAAAACTGACCAAGAAAAAAGATGGAAGGTACAGGTTATTATTATCAAGTATAAAAAAGGATATCACTAAAGATTGTGCAGACATTAACAGAATAATAAGAGAATGTTAATTGTACGTGCATTAGAAAACAAAAGTAACTGACCAGTTTTCAAAAACCTCAAACTAATAAAATTCACCAAGATGAAGTAGATATCTTGATAGTCCCATAACTATTGAAAAAATTGAATTTGTTGCTAAGAACTATTGGAAAAATTCTTCAGGCCCAGATGTTTCTACTGGAAAATTCTGTTAAACATTTAATGAAGAAAGTGAAAGTGAAGTAGCTCAATCGTTTCTGGCTGTTTGCAGCCACATGGACTGTAGCCTACCAGGCTTCTCCATCCATGGGATTTTCCAGGCAAGAGTACTGGAGTGGGTTGCCATTTCCTTCTCCAGGGGATCTTCCCTACACAGGGATGGAACCTGGCTCTCCCGCATTGCAGGCAGACACTTTACCCTCTGAGCCACCAGGGAAGAAATACCAGCAATTATATATGACATCTTCCAGGAATAACAGAGGAAAGAACTCTTTGTAACTCATTTTGTGAGACTAAAATTATCTTCATTCCAAAACCTGACAAAGAGAAGAACGAGGAGTGAGGGGAAAGGGAAAAGAAGAAAAAGTTGAGGAAAGGTGGGAAAGCAGGAGTAAAAGGAGGAGAAGAAATTACAGAGCAATGTCCCTAATGAACATAAAAGCATCTCAACAAAATATTGTCAGAATTAATCAGGCAATTCATAAAAAAATGGTATAGATGACTAGTTGGGCTTTATGCCAGAAATTCAGTGCTAAATGGTTCAGTGTTGAAAATCTGATTCATGTAAAAAATTGAAAGAAGAGCACATGATCGTGTAAATGGATGCAAAGATAGCATTTGACTAAGTACAACATCCATTCATTGTTTTTAAAGTCAGAAAATTAACAAAAGATGTGATTTTTGTCAACCTTATAAAAGACGTCTACAGAAAAGCCACCATCATACTTAGTGGTGAAAAGCAAAATTCTTTCCATGTAAGATCAGGGTCAAGATAAGAATGTCTAGTCTTACCTCCTATTCAACATAAGAATTGGAGTCTTACCAATAAGTGCAGTATAATGAGAAAAACAAATAAAACACAGGCAGACTAGAAAGGAGGGAATTATACAGTCTCTGTTGTCAGATGAAATGATTCTCTATATAGAAAATTCCACAGAATCAAAAAATTTCCTAGAACTAACGAATTTAGCAATGTTGCAGGAAGAAGGTCAAAACACAAAAGTCAGTTGTATTTCAATATACTAGCAATGTCTGTTCAGTTCAGTTCAGTCACTCAGTCGCTCATTCGTGTCCGACTCTTTGCGACCACAAGAACTGCAGCACTTCAGGCCTCCCTGTCCATCACCAACTGCCAGAGTTTACCCAGACTCATGTCCATTGATTCGGTGATGTCGTCCAACCATCTCATCCTTTGTCGTTCCCTTCTCCTCCTGCCCTCAATCTTTCCCAGCATCAGGGTCTTTTCAAATGAGTCAGCTCTTCACATCAGGTGGCCCAGGTATTGGAGTTTCAGCTTCAACATCAGTCCTTCCAATGAACACCCAGGACTGATCTCCTTTAGGATGGACTGATTTGATCTCCTTGTAGTCCAAGGGGCTCTCAAGAGTCTTCTCCAACACCACAGTTCAAAAGCATCAATTCTTCGGCACTCAGCTTTCTTTATAGTCCAACTCTCACATCCATACATGACCACTGGAAAAACCATAGCCTTGACTAGACGGACCCAAATTTTTAACAAACAATATCATTTACAATAACTCAAAAAATGATAGAAGTATTGATAAAGAAGTATAAATCTAACAAAATGTGCATAATCTATATGCTAAAAACTACAAAATTTTGATAAAAATAAAACTTAAACAAATGAAAAAATATACCATGTTCTTGGATTAGAAGTCTCCACATGATAAAGATGTCTTCCCAAATTGATACGTAGATTTAATGCAGTATCAATCCAAATGCCAGCAGGATTTTTTCTAGACATACTCACTAATTTCAAAACTTATATGGAAATGGCCAAGGACCTAAAACAGCTAAAATTTTTTTGAAAAATAAGAGTAAAGTTGCATAAGGCTTAACACTCAGTTTAAGAATTACTATATAGTTATAGTAATGAAGTCAGTGTGGAATTAGTGAAGGGATAAACACATGTATCAGTGAAACAGAAGACAGAATTCAGAAATAGAAAAATAGTCATCTGACTTTTTGATAACTATGCAAAAGTAATTCAGTGGAACCAAGTCTCCTTTTCAATAAATGTATTGAAACAACTGCTCATCTGTATTGAAAAGAGTGCACTTCAGCCTAAACTTTTCACTTGATGCAAGTTAACTCTAATTGTTATAAACTTGAAATATAAAACTATAAATCTTTTAGAATAAAACATAAGAGAAAATCTTCATGACCTTGGGTTATCGAGAAGTTCTTCGATGTGAACCCCAAAACAGTACCCGTAAAAGAAAAATTTATAACTTGGACTTCATCAGGTTTTAAAACTTTTGTTTTATGAAAGTCACTGTTAAAAGAATGAAAAGAAAAGCTGCAGACAGGGGAAAATATATTTGCAAATCACATATCTGAAAAAGGGCTTGTATCTGTAATGCATAAAGAACTCTCAAAACACAGCAATAAGGAAAAAAATCCTTTTAGACATGGACAAAGCCATCAAAACCCATAACTTCTGTTTAACCATCAGGCAAACTAAATTGAGGAACATTGTACAAAATATTTGACCAGTCCTCTCCAAGCTGACAAGGTTATTACAAACAACAAAAGTCAGAGAAATTATCAATCTAGGGGACATGACATGTCTAAGGGACATGGCAACCAAATGTAATTGGTGTTCTGGATGATGTCCTGGAATATTAAGTAAAAATTATGGAAATTAATAAAATATGGGCTTTAGTTCATTGTATTGTTTAAATTTGGTTTATTAGTAGTAATAAATGTACCATGATAATGCTTGATATTAAAAATAAGAGAAACTGTGTGGAAGGTTTGCAAGAATTCTCAATACTATTTTTGTAATTTTTCTATAAATGCAAATCTTTTACAAGATGAAGTTTACCTTTTTTTAAAAAATTGGGCAAAGAATGTGAACAGACGCTTCACCAAAGAAGATATATAAGGATAGCAAATAAACTCCTGAAAAGATGCTCAACATCATTAGTCATTAGGAAAATGTAATGAAACCACTGTGATACCATTACACATCTGTTAGAATGGGTAAAATAAAAAATACTGACAATATGAAGTGCTGACAAGGATTCCGAGCATCTAGAACTCTTGTTCTTTGTTTGTGGAGGTACAAAATGGCACAGCCACTCTGTACAATAGTTGGCAATTTCTTATAAAATTGTATCCCATTTATCCCTCTCTAAAGAAACATTCATTACTCTAAAGAAAGAAAATCATATATTCACACAAAAACCTGTGCCTGAATGTTGTCTAGCAGCTCTGTTCATAAGTGCTCAAAAGTAAAAACAAATTCAAATGTCTGTCAATGGATGAACAGGTAAATAAACTATGGTATATCCATACAATGGAACACTACTCAGCAGTGAAAGTAGCTGAGCCATGATACAACAATTTGAATGAGTCTCATAGCATCATACTGAGTTAAAGAAGTCAGTCTTAAAAGATTGTATTCTGTATGATTACATCTATGGGAAATTCTCAACAAGTCACAACTACAGCAGTGGAGAACAAATCAGTGTTTGCCAGAGGTTGAGGTGATGAGAGGACATAAAAAGATAGCAGGAGGGAGTTTTTGGAGGTGATGTACCTTTTCTGTATCCTGATGGTAGTGGTGGTTACATGGGCTATCTAAGTGTTTAGCTTTCTAGAACTGTACACCAAAAGGAAAAGTGAGTTTCCCTGTATGATAGTGTTAAAAAATATTTATGTATAAAAAATATTTGTACATAAGTATTTATGTATAAAAACATAATATTTATGTATAAAAGATTTAGTGAAAGAAAAATATGTGCTCTAACAACAACAACAAAAGACTAAGCAGGAATAAACTTTAAAAAAGCAATGTGCAAGCCTTATATGAAGAAGACTTCAGAGCATTTTTAAAGTCACAGAGGAGGTTTTTAACATTTGGAAAAAATTTCAACATTCTTTGAAAGACTCAACATCATAAAGATGTTAAATCTTATCAAGTTAATTTATAGCATTAATATTCCAATAAAAATGCCAACAGTATTTTGTTAATATTTTTGTCTAGGGGTGAGTTTCTAGGCAAGATGATTCTAACAAAATATGGAAAATAAACAGGACCAATAGCCAGAAAAACTGTCTTCAAAAAATGTAATCAGCTATAGCATATCTTGGAGAAGGCAATGGCAACCCACTCCAGTACTCTTGCCTGGAAAATCCCATGGATGGAGGAGCCTGGTAGGCTGCAATCCATGGGGTCGCGAAGAGTCAGACACAACTGAGCGACTTCACTTTCACTTTTCACTTTCGTGAATTGGAGAAGGAAATGGCAACCCATTCCAGTGTTCTTGCCTGGAGAATCCCAGGGTCAGGGGAGCCTGGTGGGCTGCCATCTATGGGGTCACACAGAGTCAGACACAACTGAAGCGACTTAGCAGCAGCATAGCATATCTTAGTAATAGTAGTACTTCTGTAGTTTATTAACAGAAAACCTCAAGTATTTGAACACAGTGGTGAATCTCTAGACAGACAGACCAAAGGAACAGCAATTTAACTAATCATTAGAATTCAGTATTCAGTAAAATGACATTTCAAATCTGTGATGAAAAGATATATTATTCAATAAATAATACTGGGAAAACTGGGTATCCATCAAGAAAAAAAAATAAAATGAAATTTGATTCAAACCTGTGTCTGTCTGTTAATATAAACCAAAATACATTCCAAGTGAATCAAATGCTTAATTTTAAATTAAGTGAAGCCTTAAAAAATATTAGAGAAAAACATGGTTTAATTTATTTACAACCTTGGATGGGGAAGATCTTCATACTTCAGAATTCTGAAGCCATAAAGATAAAATTTGATATGTGTTTGATATAAATTTCATTTATAAAAGTCAAAAGTCTGCAATGGAAAAATACCAAAATCAAAACAAAAATTAGAACCTGGGGAAAACATCGCATCTCAGACATCAACAAACAAGTTCTATAATATAAAAAAGAGCATACAAAAGCAAGAAGAAAAAGACCAATAGTGCAATAGAAGAGTATACCAAGGCTATGACTAAATAAATACAAATGATTCTTAAATAAATGAAAAGCTCAGTCTTAAAGATAAGAAAAATGTTAATTAAAACTACACAAAAATGTTATTTGTCATATAGCAAATTGACAAAACTGTAAATCTTTGGTAGCATTTTCAGCTGTCAAAGCTGTAAGAAAACAAGTACTCTCTTGTGTTGCTAATGGAAGTAAAAGCCCCATGGTGGAATGTAGGTTAGCAGCTGTCTATCAAATTTACAGATGTACTATCTCTTTGACAAATGTATTGTCTCTTCCCAGCAATTCAACTTTTGGGAATTTCTCCTGCATATTCACTGGCACACACATAACCTGACATATATGTAGTCATTAGTTGCAGTAATGTTTGAAACAGCAAAAAATTAGAAACATCAATTGAAAATATCAGTGTGAACTCTTGTTTAACATAAGAAATAGACAGATGAATAGTTGTAGCTGCTGCTGCTAAGTCACTTCAGTCGTGTCCAACTCTGTGCGACCCCATAGACGGCAGCCAACCAGGCTCCCCCGACCCTGCGATTCTCCAGGCAAGAACACTGGAGTGGGTTGCCACTTCCTTCTCCAGTGCATGAAAGTGAAAAGTGAAAATTGAAAGTGAAGTCGCTCAGTCGTATCTGACTCTTTGCGACCCCATGGACTGCCGCCTACCAGGCTCCTCCGTCCATGGGAGTTTCTAGGCAAGAGTACTGGAGTGGAGTGCCATTGCCTTCTCCAGAATAGTTGTAGAGTTCAGTGTAAACATATATTCATGAACTTCTCGGCTCTATTCACAAAGAGGGCCAAAAAGCAATGATATCCAATAGCAGTGAGCGTACCACCCAGGACTGAGGCCTTAGTTTATAATTTCATTCTCCAGTGAAAGGAACCAGGGCTCCTTAGAAAAATGGCTGATTATAGACCTAGAGCAGGAAACATAAAAGGTGAGTGTGGGGCATCTTGTAGTGGCCAGAAAAAAGTGATTAAAAATAAGAATGATGGGAGTATGCCCAAAGAATAGAGAAGCCAACTGAAAAAGCTCCCAATATCCACAGAACAAATTGAACAAGATAGCATCGTATTGAATTATAATCCAAAGTATAAAATAAACTTCTGTGAATCCATACTGATGAAAATTAATGATTGAATAAATAATTTGAATAAATGAATTAATGCTTGAGTAAATAATTAACTACCTGCAAATGGCCATGGGATAACATGGCCTTGGCAACCTGAAGTGGTGTTGGTGGCCTGGGAAGTGGCTTCGCAAAGATCACCCCAGAGATGGATATGGGAGCAGCGTAGTGACCAGTGCCCCAATTACCAGCGCAGCACTGGTGGTGGCAGATTGGCCCCAGGATGACCACCAGCAGTGGAGAGGCCTGGGTACTGTTCACTCCTGGGCAGCTTGATCAGCTCCATAGCAGACAGTGACTCCACAGCAGACAGCAGCTCCTGGGCGGCACATCAGTTCCACCGGTGGACAGTGGCTCCTGAGCGGTACATCAGCTCATGGTGGATGGTGGCTCCTGGGCAGCAGGTTGGCTCCAAGCGGCCAGAGGCAGCCATGATACTGGGGTGCCCTCTGGTCCTGGGCATCCTCCAACATAGGCTCCAGCCTTCCTCCGACCCACTTAGCAGCCATTCCAGCATCGCGTTTGCCTCGATCCCCTGACTGCACGTTGACACTGGATGGCGAGTGATGGTTTAAACACTCAAGGAAAAATAAATAAATAAATAAACACTCAAGGAGGACCAACAATGGGACAGCCAGGGCACCATACATGTAATCCAGCTACCTTGAGCAGCTAAAGGGCATGTCCCTGCTAGTTAGGGCCTGACAAAACGTGGTCCACTGGAGAAGGGAATGACAAACCACTTCAGTATTCTTGCCTTGAGAACCCCATGAACAGTATGAAAAGGCAAAAATATATAACACTGAAAGATGAACCTCCCAGGTTGGTAGGTGTCCAGTATACTACTGGGGAAGAGCAGAGAAATAGCTACAGAAAGAATGAAGAGGCTGGGCCATAGCCAAAAGGATGCCCGGTAGTGGTTGTATCTGGGGGTAAAAGTGAAATCCAGAGCTGTAAAAAAAAATTATTGCATAGGAACCCGGAATGTTAAATCCATGAATCAAGGTAAATTGGATGTGCTCAAATAGGAGATGGCAAGAGTAAACATGGACATTTTAGGAATCAGTGAATGAAAATGGATGGGATAGGCGAATTTAATTCAGATGACCATTATATCTACTACTGTGGACAAGAATTCCTTAGAAAGAATGGAATAGCCCTCATAGTCAACAAAAGAGTTGAAAATGCAGTACTTGGATACAATCTCAAAAATGACAATATGATCTCAGTTCGTTTCCAAGGCAAACCATTCAACATCACAGTAATCCAAATCTATGCTGCAACCAGTAATGCCAAAGAAGCTAAAGTTGAACTGTTATTTATGAAGACCTACAAGACCTCCTAGATCTAACGCACAAAAAAGATGTCCTTTTCACCACAGGGGACTGGAATGCAAAAGTAGGAAATCAGGAGTTACCTGGAATAACAAGCAAGTTTGGCCTTGGAGTACAAAATGAATCAGGGCAAAGGCTAACAGTTTTGCCAAGAGAACGCACTGGTCACAGCAAACACTCTCTTCCAACAACACAAGACACAACTCTACACATGGACATCACCAGATGGTAAGTACTGAAATCAGATTGATTACATTCTGTACATCCTAATACAGAAAACCTCTATATAGTCAGCAAAAACAAGATCTGGAGCTGACTATGTCTAGATCATCAGCTCCTTATTTCAAAATTCAGGCTTAAATTGAAGAAATTAGGGAAAACCACTAGACCATTTGAGTAGGACCTAAATGAATCCCTCATGATTATACAGTGGAAGTGACAAACAGATTCAAAGGTCTAGATCTGATAGTCACTGAAGAACTATGAACGGAGGTTCGTAACATTGTACCAGAGGTGGTGACCAAAACCAATGCAATACAAAACCAAAAGAAATGCAATAAGGCAAAGTGGGTGTCTGAGGAGTCCTTACAAATAGCTGAGAAAAGAAGAGAAGCAAAAGGCAAAGGAGAAAGGGAAAGGTATTCCAAATTGAATGCAGTGTTCCAGAGAACAGCAAGGAGAGATAAGAAAGCCTTCTTAAGTCAACAATGCAAAGAAATACAGGAAAAAAGCAGAATGGGAAAGACTAGAGATCTCTTTAAGAAAATTGGAGATACCAAGGGAATCTTTCATGCAAAGATAGGCACAATAAAGGACAAAAATGGCAAGGACCTAGCAGAAGCAGAAAAGATTAAGAAAAGGTGGCAAGAATACACAGAAGAACTGTACGAAAAAGCTCTTAGTGACCTAGACAACCACGATGGTGTAATCATTCACTAGAGCCAGACATCTTGGAGTGTGAAGTCAAGTGGGTCTTAGGAAGCATTACTACAAACAAAGCTAGTGGAGGTGATGGAATTCCAGCTGAACTATTTGAAATCCAAAAAGATGATGCTGTTAATGTGCTGTACTCAGTATGCCAGTAAATTTAGAAAAAGCAGTGGCCACAGGATTGGAAAAGGTCAGTTTTCATTCCAATCCCAAAGAAAGGCAATACCAAAGAATGTTCAAATTACCATACAATTGCACTCATGTCACGTGCCAGGAAGATTGTGCTCAAAATCCTTCTCACTAGGTTAAACAGTACTTGAACCAAGAACTTCCAGATGTACAAGCTGGATTTAGAAAAGGCAGAGGAACCAGAGATCAAATTGCCAACATCCGCTGGATCATTGAAAAAGCAAGAGAGTTCCAGAAAAACATCTACTTCTGCTTTTTTGACTACAATGAAGCCTTTGACTGTGTGGATCACAACAAACTATGGAAAATTTTTAAAGAGATGGGAATACCAGAACACCTGACCTGCCTCCTGAAAAATCTGTATGCAGGTCAAGAAGCAACAGTTAGAACTGGATGTGGAACAACAGACTGGATCCAAATCAGGAAAGGAGTATGTCAAGGCTGTATACTGTCACTCTGCTTATTTAACTTATATGCAGAGTGCATCATGCGAAATGCTGGGCTAGATGAAGTACAAGCTGGAATCAAGATTGCCAGGAGAAATATCAAAACCTCAGATATGCACATGACACCACCCTTATGGCAGAAAGCAAAGAAGAACTAAAGAGCCTGTTGATGAAAGTGAAAGAGGAGAGTGAAAAAGTTGGCTTAAAGCTCAACATTCAGAAAACTAAGATCATGGCATCCGGTCCCATCACTTCCTGGCAAATAGATGGGAAAATATTGAGAGACTTTATTTTGGGGACTTGAAAATCACTGCAGATGGTGCTGCACACCTCATTTCAAAGAGGACATTATGGAAAGGGGGGGAAATAGTAACTTTATATAGGGAAGCCTGACAAATACAACCTCAGCCAGGTCTAAAGACTAACTTTATTAGTGATGAGCCGTGTTAAATAACAATGTGATGTGGGTGGCAAAAGCATGCATAGTAAGGTGTGTGCATGTTCAGTCACTCAGTCATGTCCAATTCCTTGCAACCCTATGGATGGTAGTGCACCTTGCTCTCCTGTCCATGGGATTCTCCAGCCAAGAATACTGGAGTGGGTTGCCATTTCCTCTTCCTAGGAATCTGCCTGACCCAGGCATCAAACCCGCGTCTCCTACATCTGCATTTGTAGACAGATTGTTTACCGCTTGATATAGTGTGAAGAGAATGGCTCTGTAGTCTTCCTCTCCAAAACCTTTATTCCTTGTCTAATCATGACAGAAGTATAAAATTTATGTCAAATTTAAGTACACACTACAAAATATCTGATCAGTACTTCTTGAAACTGTGAAAGCCTTTAACAACAAGGAACATCTGAGAAATTGTGCAATCTAAGAAGATGAGATGAGTAAATGTAATGTGTTCTGGAGGGAATCTGGGACAGAAAAAAAGACTTTAATGAAAAACTAAAGAAATCCAAAGAGTGAACTTGAATAATAATATATCAATATTTGCTCATTAGTTGTGCCAAATGCACCATAACAATATTAACAATGGGGGAAACTGTATAAGCTATATGGGAATTCTTTGTGATATTCTTGCAACTTTTCTGTAAATCTAAAACTACTCTGAAATTAAAAATTTATCTGTAGGGATTAGCCTATCCCTAAATCATAATACCATGCAGCTGTAAAAAAGGAAAGAATGAGGATGCTTTCTAGATATCATATGTTGTTACTGAGTCAGGTAAGGTCCAGAGTTGTATTCTTTTGTTTAAAAAAGAGACAAGAATAAGTCTTTATTATGTGTTTTTATTTGTTATATATACAAAGAAGTGCTGAAATAATGTAGAAAAAACTAGTAATCAAAATTTTATGTGCAAAGGGTATAGGAACTAGACATATGGACAACAGGATTGGAGTAAGTCTTCTCACAGTACACCTTGACATATATTTTTTGAATCATGTGAATGTACCACTTATGAATTTAATTGTAAAAAGAAGTATATGACATGAACAGTCTTAAGCTTTGCAGGCTGTGAGCTGAGACTTTATAAACTATAAACAGTAAAGGAAAGTAGAAAAATTTCATGAATCTCATATTCCAAATTTGACAAGAGATTTCCATTTTAAACTTTTTCCATAACTTATAACTGCATCACGAATATTTCTTTTATGTGAAACTTTATATTATTGATATCAGTTCAAAACTGAATTTTTAAAACTTGAACAGGATCCATCCAAGTACTCATAAACTATGAGAGAGTGAAAGTACATGTGTAAAGGCTAACCAGAAAAAAAGCAAGGGATCTAGTTTTTCCTTCTGATAGAAAAAGAAAATCCCCTCAAACCTTTCAACCTGAAAAAGTTCTAATTACCATCAGGAGAGAATGTTATCTTAGCCAGGTGTGCCAGGGAAATAGGTAAAGTATGTTTATACTTAAACTAAAAGGTGGTAGAGTCCTGAGTACATAGTGAGCACTCCCATCCCATTCTGCAACATCTTCCTAAAAAAAGCACTGAAGAGCAACCTGTGCTGTGAACTGTAGCATGGTCAATGGTTACTAATAAAATTCTAGTGTGGAAACTTCATTTTGTACTGACTCACTTCTAATCTGTCCTTTGTCTCAGATTCTGCTGCATTATCTATGAGACATTCTGCAGACAACTCACCTGGAGCCAAAGTAGATCAAAATAAAGGATTATGGAACATAAGATTTGTACAATTATCTTAATAATATACATATTGAGCTCTAATTTTTCCAGGATCTGACCAAGCATGGAATGTAGACTGTTAGATAGTCTGGATATTTGACCTCTGTCAAGGTCAATGGGCCAAGATTAATTCTTCTCTATATAACATGAATTTATTAAATAATCATAGAACACTTCTTAGTTCTATGAAGTTGAATTGTTTTTCTTCCAAATAGGAATAATAATAGTAAATATTTCATAGAATTAACTTGTGTCACTCACGGTGCCATTTGCTTTCCAAATACTGTCAATTAATACATCCACAATCTTATGAGATAGTTCTATTAATATTATTCTCCTTATTTTAAAAATTATAAAAATAAATGAGATTCAGAGATGCCATATCTGAACTCCAGCAAGTGAGAGCCCATCCTCCTGACTACCTCAAATGTGCCGGGTTTTGGGTTGAATTCTAGAAAGCGCTATAGACATATAATGTATATGTATCTTTTCAGTTTACCAAGAGTTTCCCATGCATTCCTTATTCGATCTTCACAGCAGCACTGTTATTTTGAAAATTGGTATTATTCTCATTTACAGATAAGCAAATGAAACTCAGATCACCTCACTAGTAAATGGCAGTTATGAGGTACCAATCTAAATCTTCCAAATAACTATAAGTATAGTGTGTTCTTTGATTACCCTAAATTTTCAAGGATAAATTTTATTTCTGACAGCTTTTACTATTTAATTGGTTTAATCTTTTATATTTTAATCACATCACTAAATGTGATTTTTAAAAGAGCAAACATTTCAGTTAGATAAGTAAAATGATAACTTTCATATTTTTAAAGCCATTTCCTATTGAAAGACATTAGAAATAAAAAACAGGTTTAAGAATCAGTTATATTTTAACATAAGGAAATAGCCGTATAAATTTACTTTTGTGCTTGATAAGTATAATTACATCTAGAATTACAATCATCTAAATTTTTTCTCTGCATCTCTAATTAATACCGTTCTATTAATAAAATGATTCAGATTTTAATCCATTCATTTCTTAAGTGCTTTTATCCAACAGATTTTTCATTTCTGAAATTGCTCTCACTATTTTCAAAAGAAGTTTGTCATGAAAAAAGAAATAATTCAATAATAATTGAGCTCTACTTAAAATGATATAGGAAAGCCTGGTTATCTAGCAATAATTCTGTATCTCTGACAGATATAAAACAGAATCTGTAAGGAGGCTATGAGAATTAGACTAACTGTCATTCATTAAACTAGATTCTAATTGTTATATAGTTTTATGCTTCTTTTCTAATTGCTACGTAGAATCTAGACTAAAAAAATTACAAGTTGGTATTTATAGTGTCTTCCAAATTTTTAAATTACTGTCATTTTATTAGCAATTTGGGGACCTAGCACTTAGCACTTATATCAGAGAAGGCAATGGCAACCCACTGCAGTACTTTTGCCTGGAAAATCCCATGGACGGAGGAGCCTGGTAGGCTGCAGTCCATGGGATTGCTAAGAGTCGGACATGACTGGGCGACTTCACTTTCACTTTTCACTTTCATGCATTGGAGAAGGAAATAGCAACCCACTCCAGTGTTCTTGCCTGGAGAATCCCAGGGACGGGGGGGCCTGGTAGGCTGCCATCTATGGGATCGCCCAGAGTCGGGCACGACTAAAGCGACTTAGCAGCAACAGCAGCAGCACTTATATCCCAGGAAAAGTAGCTGTGTAATCAGAAATAACTGGGTCCAACAATCAGCCTATATTCTCATAACTTCCCAACACTCTCCCTTTCTACCTCCCTGAAAAATCCGTACACTCCATTAACAAGACGTGGAAACTTAGGTTTGGTTGGACTTGGGAGGGTGAGGTTCACCTTGTTCAGCTCAGTTCTCTCCTAGGCCCTCATCTAGGCCCCCAGCTGACAAGTGCCTTCCCCAAGCAATCAATTCAACCTCCTTTGTGCTAGAGCCTTTCAAATCTCCAGCTCCATGCTCTTTGGTGTCATGTCCATACACCCGTCACTTATCAGCAAAGGACAACCAAGACACTCCAGTTACCTGGGTTCATCCTCAGCGCTCAGGGAGCCATGACTGTCTGTGTATGTGTATTTTGTATTTGCCTGCCACAAGTAAAAATATGAAAAGATGGAAGTTAATATTTATAATATACACATTGTAAAAGTTTAAGTCTCAAGCTTTTGACACTTACCTACTTCTTTTTCAACTGGATACCTTAGGAAATAGTTTTACTTTGTTGTTTGTTTGCTCTAATAGTGAAATAATTGACCACAATCATTGACTTGTTTGGTGTAATGGTGACAAAGTGGTGCCAGTGTCACTCTTTTTGCACTGTCATCTGGCTCTCAACACCACCATCAGGCCTACGTTTGAGAAACAGCATACATATGTCTGTAGCTTGGAAAAGAAAAATGAAAAGTCTTGATGTTTTACATAAAAATCCATATTCCTGGCATCTATTGAAACTATTCAGGCCCAGATTCCCACATGGTAACAATCAGCCATAACTGAGTATTAGTCAACTCTGTTGATTTACATTTTCAGCTTTGGGTTCAGTTTTGCTGTCTGCCATGGCCGAGTCTACCATGAAGGCCTTCCTTACCAGCTAATCTTACCAACCTTCGAGTCATTTCCATCTATACTCTTAATCTAAGATCATAAAAAGATTTTCTTTTCCATTCTAAAGTAATTTTTCAGGGTTTTTTTCCATCTTAAAATGGAAACAAACTCTTTAGACTTTTGTATAATGTTTATGGTAATTTACTATTGTTGGGTTTGTCACCTGCTGTTCTTTTACATAAAATGCAATTATTAACATAAACAAACAACAGTAGTATTACCATTTGTCCTCACAAGTACTGAAATTTTTATACATTAAGGACATCTTTGGTTATTTTGTTGCCAAAGCATCCATAAAAATATGCTTAAGACTTCTCTGGATCTTTTTTCAGCACTGCATATGTCCTTAGAAGACAGCATAAAATGGCTTGGAGAAGTTATGGCTGAAATAGGACCATCACACAAAAATGAAAAATGGAATATCTTTGATGTGAAACAAGCCAATGCTATTGTTGATTACTTGAAAATCAGGTATGGACTTTATTCAGTAGCATTTAGTTTTTTATTTCAGGTTTTCTAGAGAATGTCTATTAAATATAAACTAAATTTTTAACTAAGTTAGACATTTACAAAATTTATACAGTAATTAAGTGAAGTGAAGTGAAAGTCACTCTTCGTGTCTGACTCTCTGCGACCCCATGGACTACACAGTTCATGGAATTCTCCAGGCCAGAATACTGGGGTGGGTAGCCTTTCCCTTCTCCAGGGGATCTTCGCAACCCAGGGATCAAGCCCAGGTCTCCCGCATTGCAGGCAAATTCTTTACCAACTGAACTATCAGGGAAGCGATACAGTAATTAACCCAACCAATAATTAGATAATACTCAAATCATCCATCCAATAGATCCAGGACATTGAACATTTTGGTTAACCTTGCGGATTTAAAAAAACTTCGTGTTTGATAAGTATAATATCATTGAGATATATAATTCTTGTCTAAGAATTTTTTCTCTGAATCTCTAATTACTGCTGTTCTTATTAATAAAGTGATTTTTTCAAATTATTCAGATTTGATTACAGTGGAATCTTTAGGTAGTTGATCTTGATGTTAAAATTTTACATTTCATAGAGTAAAATTTATTTCCATTTAAACATTTATTTAAATGGTTTATATTAGAAATTGAAGAGATTTATGTATGTATTTCCTCAGATTTATTATGTGCCCTGAAATATTTTGCAATATTGACCAATTAAACTCATTAAGTTTTTCTCTTTGCTTCGAAAATGATGGGGATTGGAGGAAAAGTATTTTTATTACAGTGATTCTTCATTGTTGAACTAAGAAATCTGTCCTTTTATATGCTCTGTCACAAGATCTACATGAGAGTCATGCATCTATCTCAAGGGATATTTTTAAAGTTAGCAAATATTTAAACAAGAGTTGGTAAAAAAATCTTTCTTTTGCCTAACTAAAAGTTTCTGCAGAATACCTTTGTTCCTCCATTACTATATACTGCGGTACTTTTCAACTTTAAGTTTAAAAATTCTAAAATAAATGGTGCTACATGATAGTCCAGACATGCTCATGATTTGCTTGGCAATGATCCTGGTTGTAGTCTGGAAGTTTTTTAAAAAAATAATGTGTTTAATATGATAAGGTTTATATACTGGTTTCTGACATGCATCAATAATGGTGTATGATGTATTTTTATGTAATAACATTTGATATATAATAATATGATTTCTTAAGGTAACAACATAACCTCTTAATGTGTGTCACACTGAGAGCCACAGTAGTCTTCCTATCAACCAGATTAAAGGGAGATCCTGTGTGGGGAGAGAGAAGGGAATGGAAACTCTGAATTGGAAAGGAAACAGGAACAGGAGAAGGAAAGGAAAGGAACAGGAAAACCTGTTTCCCAAGATCCTTCTGCCCATCAGAGTTTGGAAATCACTGGGCAGGGGAGTTTAGACCATTCTTTCCTTTTTCTCTCTATTTGAGCCTTCTAGGTCTCTCTTTGATGCATTGGAGAAGGAAATGGCAACCCACTCCAGTGTTCTTGCCTGGAGAATCCCAGGGATGGGGGAGCCTGGTGGGCTGCCGTCTATGGGGTCGCACAGCGTCGGACACGACTGAAGCAACTTAGCAGCAGCAGCAGGTCTCTCTTGCACATTTCTCAGGTGAACTCTCAGCCCAAGAGTTTTATTTTGGGCACAAGGATGGATAGTTAATCACAACAGCAAAACCCAAGCACCTTCTAGATAGTGAAAGATGGCAGCTCTTTTCTTCTCCATCTCATCTCTCTGGATGAATGCTCATCAACATGTTTCTTTTCATTTTATTTACATTCTGAAAATGGTTACATGAGGAGAGGGTGTCAGTATTAGTCACCTTTGGATCCTAACCAGGGTAACTTCACAAACCAAAATTACCTAGTAATTTTGTAAAAAGTGAAAAAGTAAAATTTTGTAAAAGGTAAAAAGTCTTACCTCTCCCCACCCCACCCCCCAAAATTGGAAGTTTAGTCAAATAAAGTAAATCAGAACTAATGTTTTCTTTTTTTTTTAATTAATTTACTTACTTGTTGACTGCAATGGGTCTTCTTTGCTTTGCACAGGCTTTCTCCAGTTGCAGTGAGTAGGGGCTAGGCAGCAAGCAGGGCCTACTCATTGGTGCAGTGCACAGGCTTCAGTAGTTGCAGCACACAGGCCCAGTAGTTGCATCGCTCAGGCCCTAGAGCATTCAGGATACAGGAGTTGCAACGTGCAACCTGATAGTTGCAGCTTGTGGGCTCTAGAACGCAGGCTCAGTAGTTGTAGTGCACTACTCCACTAAGGAAGTTCCGGAACTAGCTTTGATGCTGTTAAATCTTTATGTTGTGATTTCAAAGAAATTACACGTTTTAAGTGTCTATATCACATAAAATAAAATATCAGTTGGTAAGTAGGATATCTGGAATTGATACTGACATTGTGTAAGAGAAATGTGCTTTTCCACAACACTTGTTCACAGTGTCGCATAGATCCACAAATACTAGTTTAAGGCAATTAAATCATATAATAGTTACCATTTTAATGACTACAAAGAAATTTTCTAAATATGAAGCTAACTCATGTATCAGAAATACAACCATGTTTCATTTTAGCCTGATAATTAAGTTTAATCAACCAGTGATAGCCCTAGTCAATTTTGGGAGAGTGCTTTTTGTAACATGACTTATTGCACATGAAACTTAACTGACAATAAAATTGAAATTTCATTTGATGCTCTTAATAAGTCTACACCATATACTCTATCAATATAAGGTGTTTATGAATTAAAAAATGAATACCAAAATTCCTTCCCAACATTGCTATGAGTACTGAGTAATCTGAGTAATATATACGTAGCTTTTTAACATAAGACATCATTTAGATATCTATCGGCTTCAAGGCACCTCTGTCATTGTATATTCTATGTATTCTGTAGAAATCAGGTGATGGTAATGTGCACAGACGTATACCCAATATAAGAAAAGCAACACTGTCCCCTCTTTGCACACGTGCACTTCCTGGTGTGGAACTAGGTGTCTTGACCCATTTTCATTCTGAGTCCTCTCCTTTTGATTTAAGACTAAGACAGATGTTTGACAAAATAATCTAGGGATTTGAGTCAACTGGAAGTTCAAAGGTAGAGGTAAAAAATACATTCCCATTTCAGAAGTGATACTTTGTTCCCATGTAAGTCTCCCTGGTAAAGTGAGAGAACCCCTGCTGTGGTGGGGACCAGATCAAGGCACTGGGGGTGACTTGACCAACAACTGAGTAAGTGCCTCCCTTAGGTGGCCCCTCTCCTTGCCTGTCTCACTATAGCCCTGACCTTGCCCAACTTTGCCTCTTTGACCACTGCATCCAAGTCATGCATTTTATTTTCATTGTAAGAATTGAATTTTTTAGTATGGGATAATCTAATAATGACTTCCCTGGTGGTTAAGGTGGTAAAGAATCTGCCTGCAATGAGGGAGATCCAAGTTCCATCCCTGGTTCTGGAAGATCCCCTAGAGAAGGAAATGGCAACCCACTCCAGTACTCTTGCCTGGAGAATTCCATGGACATGGGAGCCTGGTGGCCTGCAGTCATGGAGTCACAAAGAGTTGGACACAGCTGAGCAACTAACACTAATCTAATAACTACATGCAATAAGGAGAATAAGGTGGAAAGATTATGAAATTGCAGGAGGGAAGGTTTATGAGTTGACTTCGTTGAGTGACACAAGATGGGGAAAAGAAAGTTTTATACCAGTTAACTGAAAAGAAGCCAAGCTCTTTCCAAAATACTCTACAGTCTTATTTTTCTACTCAGAGTCAGTTATTGACAATGTAATAGTTTTAATCTTAAAGCTTTCTCTAGGTAACTAACGTAAGGGAAGGTGGGTTTGAATGTATTTTGCTTCATTGAATCGTCAAATGTCACTAATCTTAATGTATTTTCTAGCCAACAAATCAAAGTAATGTCAAAATCTAAGTTAGTTTTCTGAGTGTTGATGACTAATTTGAATGTAGTTAAGAAAAAAACATGACTAATCTGCACACACATCACTTTTTAATGGATTGTGTTAGTAGTGAGATCAACTGCTAATATAACTCAGAGAGACCCAGCTGCCTGAGGATTTCTTCATTGATTTCAAATGAATTGTAACTTTGATCCATTACAGCATTCAGGAGAAGCCATTATTATACATGCTCTGTAGCTACATTTTGCAAATGTTAATTTCTCAGTTATATTAAAATCAATTTTCTTAAATAGCAAAAGGCACCAGAGTGAAAGAGAAACCACTAAGACAATTTTTTGTTCTTCGGCATTTCACTGTATTATGAGTCTATTAATTTTCCCAACCAGCAGGAAGAGAATTAGAAAAATTCAAATATTATCACAAACAGGATATCGGAAGTCAACCTTTCAGTAAATTTTTAACTCTCAGTAACACATTGCTGAGATCTTTAATCTTACTAGAAATACATATATTTTAAGAAACGCCTATCTTTTATCTCTTTATAGTTTTTATACACTGACCACCTAGTCTTTAGGGTAGGAGCTAAAGAAATTATCTTCTTAAGTTAATTCCTGCCTTTGATGTGTAATCGAATATTCTTTAAGAAAATCAGACATCTTCTAAAAAGTAGTTCAGTTAACATTACATCATTTTTCAGGTGTTATTAGAGATTAATCTTGAAACAGTTTGATAACATGAGAGGTATAATTGATATGGAAGCAGCCTTAGAAGTCAGTGCCATTCATATGAGAGGAAATTTATTCCAGTTTGGAACAAAACATGAAAAAGAATATGAAGGTTGCAGTTTAGGTGTACTGCATTATTTGGTTGTGAGCCAAGAAAAGTCAAGATGAAATCTACCCCAAACCTATCCATTCATCACAGATAAGTTTACCAATACTAATTTAGGTACTGTGTTATATTGTCAATGTGTCAGAAAATAAGCCTTTAAATTTCTTAGCATTTCTGGGCAACATATTTTAAAGTAGTGGAGGTGACTGATACCATATTAGTGTTTAATGTCTTTAGCTTGGTCAGTGCAGACAACATTCCTGTGTTAAATATTCTTACATATTTGCTTTTTTCCCTGAAATAAATTTATCAGTTTTCCACATTTATTTTGTGTTTCAGCTTATTTCAACACTACAAGCTGTATGAGTTTCTGTTCTTCTCTGCCAGGGAAGAAATTGTGATAGGAACTGAGGTAAGTAATTTATCTAGATGGAACCAATTAAGCTGAATCACTTAATGCATGCTGATCAGCATCTGGATCTTTAACTGCTTAAAGCAACTTCTTGTCAAGATTACTCAAGTGTTAATATAACCAACTAGTAGTTTGCAAAAAGAATAATTACACAAAGTGAGCTTTAGATTAAGAAAATAAGCTGTCTTTGGGCATTAAAAGCATTGTTACTCACATATACTTTATGTATTTATGGATTATTTGACAAAGCTCAGTTGGATAGAGTATGTGTGTCTTCATACAAATAAAATCAGGAAAAGTGAGATAAATTAATTCAGTTAAATCTCTTCTAATTTCACATTTATTTTCAGTGTACTCATTGTTTAAGGCCTAATTCAAATCCCACTTTCTCAACGAAGCAAACCTTCCTTAATTACATCACATCTCAAAGGAAGGGTTTAGACAAACTCTTTAATCACATTCTATTATTTTGTTCCAATTTATCTCTTTCTGCTGAATATTGGCTACTCTTAGCACACCAATAAGCATGTACGTTTACATCACGTTATATGGTTTTCTAATTGTTTCCCGGGGATTGATATAGTTGACATAATCCAACTGTAATTTCCTTGAAGCCAAGAATCATGTGCTGTTTTACTATGCAACATAGTATAATGCAGGGCACATAGCAATGCCTCTTTATACTACATAAGTGATTCAGTGACAGTGCATATAATAGCAGTTCTACAAGAAATGGTTTACCTAAAGACATTTTTGAACACTCTTACATATAATCACATATTCATAATTATTAGAAATAAATCCACAATAGGAGAACATCTTATGAAGACTGTGCTGTACTTAGTCGCTCAGTCAGATCCGACTCTAAAGATGCCATAAAAAGTGCTCTTTAGATTCTCAACAAGAAAAATAGGAGACAGGAATGGTCATGGTCAGAAATAAAGTTAATAAGGGGATATTTACATTATTTTTTATAATGTTCCTGATATTAAGAAGCAGATGCAATGTGCCAGCAATTTGGTCTTCCCTAGTATTGTTATTCTGCAGTTTATAAATTGCTGACTTCATTAAATACCTGAGTCATGGTGTCTCACTCTCTATTTGGGTACTTGTTCTACTGTTGGCCTTTTAAATGAGCTGAAGGAAAACAAAGAACCCTTTTTGCTTTTGACTTTCCTTAAAATTTCTTCTTTGCAGTCTCCTCATTCTGTATGTTAAATTGGGTGTCACTTGACAAAAGTTGCACTGGAAACGTTTCCATTTCAGAATTACATCATATAGTATGACAGCATTGTAATAATTATCTGTTTGGCATACAACCCTATCTTATCTACTCAGCAAAACTTTGGGAAAATGGTAGTGGCTTCAACAGCAGCATACACAGATATTTAGAATCATGAAGAAAAAAAAAATTTCATGAAGAACTCCCTTTCCCTTTGTTAATTACACCATGCCTTTCTTCTCTGTTGTAAGGTTATATTTAGGTAACACGTACGCTTATGGAAAGAAAAAATGGAGAAAGTAGACAGGATTGAGCCATTTATATTCTATTGTCTTTTGTATTTTCCCCAAGTTGACCAGAGCTGTAATAAGATTCCTTAAGGAAAGGATGTTGGGTCTTCAAGAATTAGATCATTCATATAATTTTAAAGGATTAACCAAAGCAAATGTTATACTACATTTATTTTATAACATTTTAGAAGTTTCTGATAACGTTTGGTGCAAATACCTTTTTTAAATTAACAACCTTTCATAGAGGTCTGCTCCACTAACATAATTATTCATGCTAACCTCAGGGCTCTGGAACCAAACAAGGGCCATACAACAGCCATATAAGTGTTTCAAATTTAAATCTCAGGCAAGCATTCAAGTTAAGTAACACTGACGAAATTTAGTTTGTTTCTTAGTTATGGATAGATGATTATAACAAAACACACAAATGACCTCTAAGAATAATTGCTAAATATTAATTTTAATTATTAATAGAGAACATAAATAAATCATACTCAATCTTTTGTTGTGTTTTAGTTTAAAGAAAATTGAATTTGTATTTTTGATTTTAACAATTGTTTCTAGCTACTTCTACTCACCTTTTTAAAGAAATTTCATATTAGGTCATAGAGGCTCTTTTTTGGTAAATCATTATTCTTGACCTGAGATTTTTTATAATCTAGAAATCTAATATATATAGTTCTATAAGCAGCATATTTTGTAGTTTGCTCAATAGTTTGCATATAAATATATGTTGAAAAAGGTAGTAAACAACTAGAATGAGCTAGAATAATGACAGAATGGAGCAGAGAACCAAGGCAGCAGATAGATACCTGTAGTTGTAGCCATCTTAGAGGATGAAGTATTGTGTGAAACTTATTTATTTATATGATGAGAATTTTAATAACCCAAGCCAAGAACTCTCCAAGTCTGTTGTTTTGGCAAAACGATTAGATCACATATCCACAGACATAACAACTATAAGGGAACCAGAATCTCCTTAAGGCAGCAGTCCCCAGCCTTTCTGGCACTAGAGACTGGTTTCACGGAAGACAGTTTTTCCATGGACCAGGTTGAGGGGGATGGTTTCAGGATGATTCGAGTATATTACATTTATTGTACACTTCGTTTGTATTATTACATGGGCTCCACCTCAAATCATCAGGCATTAGATCCCAGAGGTTTGGGACTCCTGCCTTAAGGGGTATATATTTTCTATGGCCTTGAGGACCCACCCAGAAACCTGGAAACTGCTATGTCCTTTGCTTTTGTTACCCGAAAACTAGGAGAAACAGTGAATACTTGTACACAAAGAACCCTATTGGATAGTAGCAATGATGATCAAAAACTTATATCAGATAACCAACGACATGGTTCTAACCAGGTGTCTACTGAGGGCATCTACCAAAATGAGATGATACCAGTTACAACATTTATTCATTATTCCAAATGTTTATGTGATCCAGTTCCTATTATGCTCTAGGCCTTGTACAAAAGTTCCAGGGATACACAGTGACAAACAATGATCCTTGTCCTCGTGGAGTTTATTGTTGAATGAGAGGAGAGAGATGATTAAGTAATTATAATATAGGGTGGCTTCCATTAACAAGTGAAGTCTAAGAGGAAATCTAAAGGTTGTGAATGAGTTAGACAGAAAGTACAGTTTTTTTTGGTGCAGGCGAAAGAATTTCCGCTCAAAATAGTTCAATTAATTTTAAAAAGGGGAAGATATCTTATTGGCTCATGTGCTTCTGTGCTTAGTCACTCAGTCGTGTCCAACATTTGGGACCCCATGGACTGCAGCACACCAGGCTTCTCTGTCCATGGAATTCTCCGGGCAAGGATACCGAAGTTGGTTGACATTCACTTCACCAGAGGATCTTCCCAACCCAGGGATTGAACCCTAGTCTCCTGCATTGCAGGCAGATTCTTTACCAACTGAACTACCAGGGAAGTCACTAACAGGTAAATGCAGGGGTGAAAGCTGGACTAAAACCAACTGGATCTCATAGTCAACCATGTTACTGAGCGTGTATGTACATGTGGATCTGTATATGGTTGCATGTGGTTCAGTCTTTCATCTCTCCTAGACTTTTTTCATTTCTTTTTTCTGAAGAGCCTCATTCCCTTCTATTGCAGTCAGGCTTCCTCTAGCTGATGGTGGACATGAAAGAGGCAACTCCAGTTTAGCACCTCCAAAAGAAAGAGACATTCCTCCTCCCAATATAATTTTTTGTGTTTGTGTTATATGTCTGCTCTCAGTCACTGTGACCAGAGGAGTGATAGTATTAGAAGACTCAAGTTGACCATATGGAATGGGTAAAAGAATATGAATAGATCCTCAAAGAAGCAGGAAGAACTTTTCCAAAGGGAACAGTGGTTTTATCAAAAGAATGAACTAAGCACACATGTACAATTCCTCTTGCATCCAAAATCCTATGAAAGTCCAAAATTTTCAAAATTCGGAATGCTATAGATAAGAGATTTGATGACATCTAAAACAATAGATTATTGATTAGATGAAACTATAGCCCCATATGTACTGAAAAGATGCTACAGAGTTAATGCTACATTTCTTTAGGCATCCTAAGTTGATACAGAAAGAGAAACTTTGAGAGGGAAAATGAAGAAAGCATTACTTTTCAGGTCAGTTTTCATTCCAATCCCAAAGAAAGGCAATGCCAAAGAATGTTCAAACTAATGTACAATTGCACTCATCTCACATGCTAGCAAAGTAATGCTCAAAATTCTCCAAGCCAGTCTTCAGCAATATGTGAACCGTGAACTTCCAGATGTTCAAGTTGGATTTAGAAAAGGCAGAGGAACCAGAGATCAAATTGCCAACATCCGTTGGATCATCGAAAAAGCAAGAGAGTTCCAGAAAAATACCTATTTCTGCTTTATTGACTACACCAAAGCCGTTGACTGTGTGGATCACAACAAACTATGGAAAATTCTTAAAGAGATGGGAATACCAGACCACCTGACCTGCCCCCTGAGAAACCTGTATGCAGGTCAAGAAGCAACAGTTAGAACTGGACATGGAACAACAGACTGGTTTCAAATCAGGAAAGGAGTACATCAAGGCTGTATATTGTCACCCTGCTTATTTGTCTTCTATGCAGAATACATCATGAGAAATGCTGGACTGGATGAAACACAAGCTAGAATCAAGATTGCCAGGAGAAATATCAAAATCTCAGATATACAGATGACACCACCCTTATGGCAGAAAGCAAAGAAAAACTAAAGAGCCTGTTTATGAAAGTGAAAGAGGAGAGTGGAAAAGTTGGCTTAAAACTCAACATTCAGAAAACTAAGATCATTCCATGGCATCTGGTCCCATCACTTCATGGCAAATAGATGGGAAAACAGTGGAAACAGTGAGAGACTATTTTTGGGGGTGCCAAAATCACTGAAGATGGTGACTGCAGTCATGAAATTAAATGACACTTGCTCCTTGGAAGGAAAGTTATGACTAACCTAGAGAGCATATCAAAAAGGAAAGACATTACTCTGCCAACAAAGTCTGTCTAGTCAAAGCTATGGTTTTTCCAGTAGTCATGTATGGATGTGAAAGTTGGACTATAAGGAAAGCTGAGTGCCGAAGAATGATGCTTTTGAACTGTGATGTTGAAGAACACTCTTGAGAGTCCCTTGGACTACAAGGAGATCCAACCAGTCCATCCTAAAGGAAATCAGTCCTGAATATTCATTGGAAGGACTGATGCTGAAGCTGAAATTCCAGTACTTTATCCACCTGGTGCAAAGAACTGACTCATTGGAAAAGACCCTGATGCTGGGAAAGATTGAAGGCATGAGGAGAAGGGGACAACAGAGGATGAGATGGTTGGATTGCATCACCGACTCAATGGACATGAGTTTGAGTAAGCTCCGGGAATTGGGATGGACAGGGAAGCCTGGTGTGCTGCAGTCCATGGCGTTGCGAAGAGTTGGACACGACTGAGTGACTGAACTGAACTAACTGATGAAAGCAAGTAGAGCAGCTACACCATTTAGCCCACTTACTTTCTGCTGCTTGTACAGGACACTGGGATTCTGTGGCATTCATTCCAATGCTAAAGAAACTATTGTGGGTGTTGACACTAAAGAGGAGTGCAGTTCTGAAGTGGCCATTGATGTTCAGAAGTGACAGTGAGTACACTCTGAATGTAAGTTACTGCCTCACCTACCTACCGTCATTCTTTATGCCTCCCCTACAGTGTCTAAAGGCAAGTTTGGCAAACAGACATCCACAGACAGATGAACAAAGATCATCTAATGTGAATGTCTGGCAGCACAAAATCAACAAGTAGTTGAGGAAAATAAAATTATAAGAGATGCATGAAACTTTATGAACAGATCAAATGATAGCTAAGGAACAGAACTGATAGAGCAAATGGTAGAAGATCTAAACTCTGATTAATAGTCTCACAAAAGTTTGAATGTTTATTGTTTTCTTGACAGATGGACTGATAGAGATCTTGTTTGTTTAAAATGAGATTTGAAAATGTTTTTAAAATATCAATTTTCTGTTGATAGGCTTGAAAATCCAGAAAAAGCAATATTCAGGGAACTGTAAATTTTACTTGAGAAATACAAATTTACTTGAGAGTATAGAAAACCTTAATAGAATGTTAAACACATAAAATATTGAACAATCAACACATAAAAATGCCATCAGATGTAGGTTTTATAGGCTAGTTCTACCAAATTTTTTTTTTAACTTTTATTTTGTCTTGGGATATAGCCAATTAGCCAGTAATGTTGTGATAGTTTCAGGGGAACAGCAAAGGGATTCAGGCATATATATATACATATGTCCATTCTCCCCAAACTCCCTTCCCATCTAGGCTGCCACGTAACATTGAGCAGTGGCTATATTGTAGGTCCTCATTGGGTGTCCAGATAATTAAGGAGTTTGGGATGGACATGTACCAAAATTTCTAAGAGGAAATAATTCCCTTTTATATAAGTTATTACAGAGCATAGAAGGAGATGGAAAGCTTTCAACTCATTCTCCGAAGTTAGTATAATCCTGAGAAAGCTTTAAATTTATCCTGTGAATTGGTAAAGAATTATAATCAGAAATAGAAAAGAATAACACAAAATTGGAGGCAACTACAGTTATGAAAATATTATAGATGTATTAATCGTAAATAAAATATTATGAAGTGAAATTGGAAAAGGATTAGATGTTCAGATAGTGTTTGTTCCAGATATGGAAGGATGGTTTAACACTGGGATATCTATTAATGTAATTCAGTACAATATCAGATTAGAGGAAGAAAAAACAAATAATGATCTCAATAGATACAGTAAAGCATTTTTTAAATATCCATTTCTCATTTTAAAAAGACTCTAGTTAGTCCGTAATGTAGGTTTATACTCTTAACTCATAGAGTATAGCAAAAACTGAAATCTCTCTAAAATGTCTTAATGAAACCATTAAAATACCCACAAGGAACAAGACAAAGCTGATTATTTTTACCCAACATTGGATTTTTAGTTTCTCACAAATTTGATAAAACAAAAAAGAGGTCAAAATTAGAAGAAAAAGGAAGGTATTGAAAAACAAGATACAAAGCTGTCATTGTTTGCAGATGGTATGGTAAGAAACCATCATTAAGAAAAGAATATTTTCCTGTATTTTGGTAATAGCCTCGAAGAAAAGGATCACATTAGTAATAATGAAAACCATAAAATATGTAGGAATGAGCCTAACAAAATGTGCAAGAATAATACAGAAAAAAATTGAGCACTTTATTTGTTGAAGACTTTAGATCTTCTGTCCTATAGAATTTACTAATGTTTGATTAAATTTTACCTAAATTTGACTTCATTTCTGTAGTATCTCTTCCTTATTTCCAGAACACAGTTAATGTTGGAAGGCTAACTAGATTTCACTTCAGATTTTAGCAAGAATGATTTGAAGGTGGTTTTGTACAATCTTATTAAGAGGCAAATAGTGTCTGGTTTTCTTTCTTTTTATTTTCTTTTTCTCTTTTAATTTTTTGTCATTCTTTCTTCATTTATGAGCTAATATTTCTAGAAATGGAAACTTTCACTCTTCAATTATTTGATTAAAAGGACATACAGTTCATATGGAAAAGGCAGAAGAGGTTTCTTATTCTCTCCCTTTCTCTAATAGTTTTCAAAATAATAAGTTGGATTTTTAGTATACTTCAAAAGTGATGGTGGTAGACTGAATAATTAATTTCCCTCCCATCATTTCAAGATGTCTACATACCAATTCCTGGAACCTGTGGATATGTAATCTTACATGTGAAAGAGATTTTGCAGATATGATTAAGCTGAAGGCTTTGAGATGGGAGGATTATCCAAGTAGGCTCAATGTGGTCATGTTCCTCCTAAGAGGAAAAGAGAGGAAAGAGAGAGTCAGGTGACAAGGGGAGAGATTTGAATATGCTACATTGTTAGCTTTGAAGATGGAGGAAGAGGCAAGGAGCCAAGGAATTCAGGTGCCCTCTAGGAGCTGATGGAGAAGGCAATGGCAACCCACTCCAGTACTCTTGCCTGGAAAATCCCATGGACGGAGGAGCCTGGTTACAGTCCGTGGGGTCGCAAAGAGTCGGACACAAGTGAGCGACTTCACTTTCACTCTTCACTTCCATGCACTGGCGAAGGAAATGGCAACCCACTCCAGTGTTCCTGCCTGGAGAATCCCAGGGTTAGGGGAGCCTGGTGGGCTGCTGTCTATGGGGTCGCACAGAGCTGGACATGGCTGATGTGACTTAGCAGCAGCAGCAGCAGCTAGGAGCTGAATAAGGTAAGGAAACAGATTCTCCTGTAGAGTCTCTGAACTGAATGGAGCCTCTTCAACACATTATGTTGAGAACTTATGACTTCCAGAACTGTAAAATAAATTTATGTTAATTTAAGCCACTGTTTGTGGTAATTTGCTATAGCAAGAATAGGAAAATGAGATAGATTTTATTTTGTTTTGTTGATCCATATTAATTACTATTCTTAATGCTCAGTTTGACTCGTTTTGACCAGTAATCCCATTGGTTTATTTGTGAATCCCTATCAGAATATCACCCTGCTTTAATTACCATACTATTATAGAATTTCTTGATATCTACTATGGCAATGCCTTCTTATTGTTATCCTTCTTGAATATTTGGTTGATTATATACTTCATACTAAATTACTGTAGAAGAAAAGAGGAATACTTTTGATGAGCTTATTGGTAATCTGGAAACAACTGAGGAAAGAATCTCTGAGCTAGAGGATATTATCAAAAGAATCCTCAAACCAAAAACCAAAGAAAACAAACACTGAAAGAGAAAAAACAAATGGAACAGACTATCCAAGGTCTATAGGACAACTACAAAAGGTATAACATACATATAGTGGGAAAAGCAGGAGTAGAAGGAGAGAAAGGAACAGAAGAAATATTTGAAGCAATAATGAATGAAATTTTCCCCAGATGAATTTCCCTACACCCTGGGAGGTCAGAGAACCCCAAAGATGATAAATGCCAAAAAATTATACCTAGGTATGTAATTTTTAAACTATATTAAATCAAAGATAAAAAAAATTCTGAAAGGAGTAGGAGGGGAAAAGAGCAACTCAACCTGTAGGAACCAGTATAAGAATCTCCTTTAATTTCTCTGAAACCATACAAGTAAGAAATGAGTGAAGTGTTTAGTGTTGAAAGAAAAAAACTACCAACCTAGAATTCTATACATTGTGAAATTATCCTTCAAAGTGAAAAAGGAAGGCTTTCTCAAACAAATAGTCCTGAGGGAATTTGTTGCCAGTAGACCTGGCTTGCAAGAAATGTTAGAAGAAAGTTATTTAAAGAAGTGAAATAATATAGGTCAGAATCTTAGATCTGCATAAAGTAAAGAAGTGCATCAAAGAGGGAATAAATGAAGGTAAAATAAGAACTTTTGATTTTCTTTTTTCTTAATTTATCTAAGAGTAAAATTTGTTTAATAATAGTGCATTTGATTATATATATATATATATGCTTATCTATAAGTGACATGAATTTCATGATGATATAAGGACAACAGAGAATAGGTTTATTTTGTTTTTATAAGGTCCTTACACTACCCACAAAGCAGTATACTGTTATTAATATTTAAAATTGGACTTGGATTAGATGTAAGTGGATATTGAAAACTATGGAACACCACTAAAAAAGTAATATGCTAAGAAATAGAAACAAAATGTAATTATATAGAATTCTCAATTAAAAACCGAAAGATAGGGAAAGAGTAGAAGACAAAATTGAGAACAAAGAACAAGGGCAAAAAATAAAAAGCAGAAATAAACATGGTATGTATTAATCCAGCTGTATCAAATTTAATGTCAGTGGTTTAAATGCATGAAAAAAAAAAGATTGTCTTAAAAACAATACAATCATTTCAGTAGATCCGGAAAAAGCTTTTGGCAAAATTCAACACCAGTTTATGATAAAAACTCTTCAGAAACTGGGCATATAGGGAGTACACCTCAACATAATAAAGGCCATGTATGATAAACCTATGGGCTTAGCTGGTGGCTCACCTGCAATGCAGGAAGCCCAGGTTTGATCCCTGGGTTGGGAAGATCCCCTGGAGAAAGGAATAGCAACCCACTCCAGTATTCTTGCCTGGAGAATTCCATGGACAGGGGAGCCTGGGGGGCTACAGTTCATGGGGTCACAAAGAGTCAGACATGACTGAGTAACTAACATACACATACACACATAACAAACCTACAGCTAATACTGTATTCAATGGTGGAAAGCTGAAAGCACTTCCTATAAGAGCAGAAACAAGACAAGGATGTCCACTTTCACCACTTTTATTAACATAGTTTTGGAAGCCCTGGCCACAGCAATCAGAGAAGAAAAAGAAACAGAAGGAATCCAGATTGGAAAATAAGAAAGAAAACTGTCACTATTTGCTGATGACATGATACTATACATAGAAAACTCTAAAGATGTTACTGGAAAACTACTCCAAATGAATTCAGTAAAGTTGTAGGATGCAAAATTAACACATAGAAATCTGTTGCATTTCTATATACTAACAATTATCTATCGCTGCATTCCTATACAGTAAGAATGAAAGATCAGAAAGAGAAATCAGAGAAACAATCCCATTTACCATAGCATCAAAAAGAATAAAATTCCTAGGAATACCTAAGGATACAAAAGACTTGTACTCTGAATATTATAAGATGCTGATGAAAGAAACAGATAATACAAATAGATGGAAAATTATAGCATGTTCTTGGATTGGAAGAATCAATTGTCAAAATGACTGTACTATCCAAGGCAGTCTACAGAGTCAATGCAATCTCTATCAAATTATCAATGGTATTTTTCTCAAAATTAGAACAAAATTTTTTACAATTTCTATGGAAACACAAAAGACCCCAAATAGCCAAAAAGCAATGCTGAGAAAGAAAAATGGAGCTGGAGGAATCAGACTCTTTTACTTCAGACTATACTACAAAGCTACATTTATCAAAATAGTATTAACACACACACACAAAAAAAAAGAAATATAGGTCAATGGAACAGGATAGAAAGCCCAGAAATAAAACCGAACACCTCTGGCCAATTAGTCTATGACAAAGGAGGCAAGACTATATAATAGAGGAAAGACAATCTTCAGTACATGGTGCTGAAAAAACTGGACAGCTATGTGTAAAAAAATGAAATTAGAACATTCTTTGACACCATACACAAAAGTAAACTCAAGATGGAAAAGCAGTTTGGCATGCAGCCAGTTTTAAGGTCATTGTCCAGTCAGAGGGAGACTTAGTGCCACCTCTGAAGCCTTAACAGGACTACTTCACTAGCTTCCCCAACACAGGTATGAAGAGGACATCACAGAGTGATAAAAGGGTTAATTCTCCAAGAAAACATGACAATTCATAACATATGTGACTTAACAACAGGGTATCAAATTGTGTGAGGCAAAAACTAATAGAGTTACAAATAAAAATGGATAAATCCTCTATCATAGTTGGAAAGTTCAGCACCCCTCTATTCGTGAGTACATAGATCTAGCTGGCAGAAAATCTGTTAAAGACATAGTAGGACTCAACAACACTATCAGTCAACTGAATATAATTGACATCTATGGATTACTTATCCAACAATAGCAGAGTACACATTCTTTTCAAGCTCACAAAGAGCATTCACCAAAACAGACCACATTCTATACCATATAACACACCTTAACAAATTTAAAAGAACAGAAATCATAAATGTCTGCTCGCAGATCACAATGGAATTAAACTAGAAATCAATAACAGAAAGGTAACTGAAAAATCCAACAATTTGTGTCATTAAACACCTTCTAATAACATTGGCTCAGATAAGACATCTCATGAGAAACTTGAAAGTATTTTGAGCTAAATAAAAATAAAAACACAGCTAATCAAAATTTATGGGATACAGCAAACCCAGTGCTTAGGGAGAAATTTATAGCATTGAATGTATATATTGGAAAAAAAGAAAGATCTAAAATCAGTAATCTAAATTTCCATGTTAGGAAACTAGAAAAATAAGAGCAAATTGAATACAGGGTAACCAAAAGATAAATAGTCTGCTCCTAAAGAACTGGAGCATAAATCAATGAAATTGAAAACAGGAAATCAATAGAGAAAATAAGTGAAACCAAAAACTGATTCTTTGAAAATATCAATGGAATTGATAAGCCTCAGCTAAGCTAATTAAGAAAAAAGAGGGAGGACACAAGTTACTACTATCAGTAATGAAGGAGGGGACATTACTACATCCCTATGGACATTAAAAGGATAATAAAGGAATACTGTGAACAATTCTTTTCCCACAAATTTGATAACGTAGATGAAATGTACCAGTTACTTGAAAGACAAAGTTTGCCAAAACTCACAAAAGAAGAAACAGATGATGTGAATAAATGAATAAGCCTATATCTACTAAAGAAAGTAAATAATTAGTAATCTTCCAAAAGACAAGACACATGGCTTAGATGGGCTCACTTGTGAATTGTAAAAAACAAATAAGGAAGAAATCATACCAGTTCTCTACAATCTCTTGCAGAAGATAGAAGTAGAGGGAATACTTCCTAACTGATTCTATGAGGCCAGCATTACCAAAGTACTAAAATTAGACAAAGACATTACAACAAAGGAAAACTGTAGACTAATATCTCTCATGAACATAGATGCAGAAGTACTCAATGAAAATTTAGCAAATCTCATCTAGCCATGTATTCACCTTGACCAAGTGTGATTTATCCCAGGTATACAAGGCTTATTCAACATTCAAAAATCAATTACTATAATACATAAAGACAAGCTAAAAAAAGAAAAATCACATGGTCATAATAAATAGATTCAGAAAAAGCATTACATACAATTTGATACCCATTTGCTATAAAAACTCAGCATACTAGAAATAGAGGGGAACTCCCTCATTTGATAACAAATACCAAAAACCTACAGTTAATATCATTAAACCATTCAATCCTAAAGGAAATCAACCCTAAATATTCATTGGAAGGACTGATGCTGAAGCTGAAGCTCCAACACTTTGGCCACCTGATGCAAAGACTAACTCATTGGAAGAGACCCTGATGCCAGAAAAGATTGAGGACAGGAGGAGAAGGGGGCAACAGAAGATGAGATGGCTGGATGGCATCACTGACTGAATGGTCATGAGTGTGAGCAAACTCCAGGAGATAGTGAAAGACAGGGAAGACTGGTGTGCTGCTGTCCATGAGGTCGCAAAGAGTCAACCACGATTTAGCAACTGAACGACAAACATCAGTAAGTTAGAAACTCAAAGCTTTCCACTAAGATAAAGTGTACTACAAGGCAGGGATAGCTCTTCTGTACTGTAAGTTCTAACTAATAAGACAAGAAAATGATATAAACATTATACAGATTGAGAAAGAATATATAAAAATGTCTTCGTTTGCAGAGGACCTGACTGTCTTTGTAAAAAATCTGATAGACTTTACCAAAAAAAGAAATCCTATAAAAAACAAACACAAGCAATTCTAGAAAGAGTACAGGATACAAAGTTAATATATAAAAGTCAATTTCTTTCCTATGTATCAGAAAGCACAAGTGGAATTTGAAATTTAAATCACTTTATCCTTTGTATTAGCACTCAAAAAATGAAATACTTAGCCATAAATCTGACAAAATACATACAAGATTTACATGAGGAAAACAAGAACCTCTGATGAATGAAATGAAAAAAAAACTAAATAAATGGAGTGATATTCCATGTTTGGGTAGAAAGACTCAATATTGTGAAGATATCAGTTCTTCCCAACTTTATGTATAGATTCAATGCAATCATAATCTAAATCCCAAAAATTTATTTTATGAATGTCAAAACACTGAATCTAAAGCTATAATAGTCAAAAGTCCCAGAACAACTCACACAGTGTTGAAGGAGAAAAATAAAATTGTATGATTGAGACTACTTGACTTTAAGACTTACTGTAAAGCTACAGGAATCAAAACAGTGTGGTTCTGACACAAAAACAGATACCTAGATCAGTGGAACAGAATAGAGAGCCCCAAAATAAACTCACACAGGTATGGTCAATTACTCTATGACAAAGGAGGCAAAATTATACAATGTGGAGAAGACAGTCTCTTCAATTAATGATGCTGGGAAAACTGGACAGGTGCATGTAAAATTAATTAGAACATTTTCTCACACCAAATATAAAAAATAAAGTCAAAATGAATTAAACACCCAAATACCCAAATGTAAGAGTGGAAAGCATAAAAATCCTAGAAGAAAACAGGCAGTACACTCTTTGACATTAAGAGTTAGCAATATGTTTTTGGATCCATCTCATCAGTCAAAGGAAACAAAAGCAAAAAAACACAAATGAGGCCTAGTTGAGCTTAAAATATTTTGCACATCAAAGGAAATCACCAAAATTAAAACACAACCTACTGAGTGGGAGAAGGTGTTTGCATTTTTATGCAGGTTTTTTTTTTCCTGTTACTGACTTGTATGAAGTCTTTTTATTTTTTGGGTATTAACCATTTATGAGTCATATTATTTCCAAAATATACAAACAACTCATACAACTCAATAACAAAAAAAAGAGGAAAAAAGCCCAACTGAAAATGAAGAGAAGACCTAAATAGGCATTTCTCCAAAGAAGACATATACATGGCCAACAGGCACATGAAAAAATATTCAAAATCACCAATTATTAGGAAAATGCAAATCAAACTACAATGAGGTACCACCACCACTGGTCAGAATACCATCGTTAAAAAGTCTGCAAATAACAAATGCTGGAGAGTGTGTGGAAAAAAAGGAACCCTCTTACACTTTTGGTGGGAATGTAAATTGGTGTATTCACTATGGAAAACAATGTGGGGAGATTCCTCAAAAAACTAAAAATAGAGTTGCCATCTGATTTTACAATCTCACTCTTGGACATATATCCAGACAAAACTATAATTTGAAAGGATAGATGCACCCCACCGTTCATTGTAGCACTATTCACAATAGCCAAGACGTTGAAACAACATCAATGTCCAACAGATGAATGGATAAAGAAGATGTGGTACAATGTTCTTGGATTGAAAGACTCAATATTGTAAAAATGATTATTACCGCCCAAAGTAATTTATAGATTCAAAGAAATCCCTATCAAACAACCAATGGTATTTTTCACAGAACTAGAACAAAATATTTCACAATTCATATGGAAACACAAAAGACCTTAAATAGCCAAAGCAGTCTTAAGAAAGAAAAACAGACCTGAAGGAATCAACTTTGACTTCAGACTATACTACAAAGCTACAGTAATCAAGACAGTATGATACTGGCACAAAAACAGAAATATAGACCTATTGAACAAGATAGAAAGCCCAGAAATTAACCTACACACCTAATGGCACCTTATCTTTGACAAAGGAGGCAAGCATATATAATGGAGAAAAGACAGCCTTTTCAATAAGTAGTGCTGGGAAAACTGGAGAGCTACATGTAAAAGAATGGAACTAGAACACTTCCTAACACCATACACAAAAATAAACTCAAGATGGATTAAAGATTTAAATGTTAGGCCAGAAACTATAAAGCTCTTAAAGAGTGTATAAAGCAGTACACTCTTTGACATAATTAGCAAGGTTTTCTTTGACCCACCACATAGAGTAATGGAAATAAAAACAAAACTAAATAAGTGGAATCTAGTTAAACTTAAAAACTTTTGCACAGCAAAACAAACAATCAGTTCAGTTCAGTTCAGTGGCTCAGTCGTGTCCGACTCTTTGCAACCCCATGAATTGCAGCACGCCAGGCCTCTCTGTCCATCACCAACTCCCGGAGTCTACCCAAACCCATGTCCATCGAGTCAGTGATGCCATCCAACCATCTCATCCTCTGTCGTCCCCTTCTCCTCCCGCCCCCAATCCTACCCAGCATTAGAGTCTTTTCCAATGAGTCAACCCTTCGCATGAGGTGGCCAAAGTATTGGAGTTTCAGCTTCAACATCAGACCTTCCAATGAACACCCAGGATTGATCTCTTTTAGGATGGATTGATTGGATCTCCTTGCAGTCCAAGAAACAATAAAGAAAGAATAAAACAATAAAGAAACAATAAACAGGATTAAAAGACAACCCTCAGGTTGGGAGAAAATAATGGCAAATGAAACAACTGACAAGGGATTAATCGCCATAATACATAAGCAGCTCATACAGCTCAATATTAGGAAAACAAACAGCCCAATCAAAAAATGGGCAGAAGACATAAACAGACATTTCCCTAAAGAGGACATACAGATGGCAAAAACATGAAAAGATGCTCAACATCACCAATTATTAGAGAAATGGAAATCAAAACTACAATGAGGTATCACCTCACACCAGTCAGAATGGCCATCATCAAAAAAAAGCTACCAACAGTAAATGCTGGGGAGAATGTGGACAAAAGGGAAACCTCCTATACTATTGGAGGTAATGTAAACTGATACAGCCATTATGGAGAACAATATGGAGATTCCTTTTAAAAACTAGGAATAAATCTACCTTATGACCCAGCAACCCCTCTGCTGGGCATATACCCTGAGAAAACCACAATTCTAAATGACCCATGTACCCCAGTGTTCAATGCATCACTATTTACAATAGCCACGACATGGAAGCAACCTAGATGTCCATTGACAGATGAATGGGTAAAGAAGATGTGGTACATATATACAATGGAATATTACTCAGCTATAAAAAAGAACAAATTTGAGTCAGTTCTAGCAAGATGAATGAACCTAGAGCCTGTTATATAGAGTGAAGTAAATCAGAAAGAGAAAAACAAATATAGTGTATTGGCATGTATATATACGGATCTAGAAAAATGGCATTGATGAACCTATTTGCAGGGAAGGTGTGTAGACGCCAATATAGAGGATGGACTTGTGGACACAGTGGGGGAAGGAGAGAGTGAATGGAGAAAGTAGCATCGACATGTATACACTATCAAAGTGTAAGATGGATAGCTGATGAGAAGTCACTATGTAGCACAGGGAGCCCGGTCTGGCACTCTGTTATGGCCTGGAAGGATGTGTGTGTGGGGGGGGGGGGTAGCAAAGAGGGGATATATGTATAATTATGGTTGATTTACACTGTTGTATGACAGAAACCAACACAACATTGTAAATACTAAAAAACAAAAAATAAAAGAAGATGTGGTACATATGTATTGTGGAATACTACTCAGCCATAAAAAGAAAGAAATAATGCCACTTGCAACAATATGGATGGACCTAGAGATTATTATACTAAGTAAGTCAGAAAGAGAAAGACAAATACCATATGATATCACTTATATGTGGAATCTGAAATATGATACAAATGAACCTATCAAAGAAGCAGAAACACACTCACAGACATAGAGAAAAGACTTGTGGTTGCCAAAGGGAAGGTAAAGATTGGGAGTGTGGAAATAGCAGATCCAAACTGCTGTATAGAGAATGGATAAACAACAAGGTCCTATTATATAGCACAGGGAACTATATTCAATACCCTGTGATAAATCATAATGCAAAAGAATATAAAAAAACATGTATATGTATAGCTGAATCACTTTGCTGTACAGTAGAAATTATCAAAACATAAATCATCTATACTTGAGCAAAACTAATTTTTTATTACAACATTTTTAATGAAATGATTCTAGATAGAAAGTGAAAGAAATAGAAAAGAATGAAAACAAGTAAAATGTTACAGTAGATCTGAATAATACTGAATTATAATACACCTGTGTTTTGTGTGGCTTAAAATATTACATAGAGAATTAAAATAAATGGATGAAAGTGAAAGTGAAGTCGCTCAGTTGTGTCCAACTCTTTGCGACCCCATGGACTATAGCCTGCCAGGCTCCTCTGTCCATGGGATTCTCCAGGCAAGAATACTGGAATGGGTTGCCATTTCCTTCTCCGGGGGATCTTCCCGACCTAGGGTTTGAACCCAGATCTCCTGTACTGCAGGTAGACTCTTCAGAGTCTGAGCCACCAGGGAAGCCCGAATAAACTGATGATACTTTATAAATTGAAAGGAAAGTGAATGAGTCTGGAGAAGGAAATGCAACCCACTCCAGTATTCTTGCCGGGAGAATCCCATGGACAGAGGAGCCTGGTGGGCTACTGTTCATAGGGTCACAAAGAGCCGGACATGACTGAGTGACTAAGCACCTTATAAACTGGAAAGAAGGTAAATGAGTTAATGTATTGTTTCTGACATTTTTTGAGAAGAGTCACAGTACTGATTTATAAACATTTAATAATTTGAGGATGCCTATTATAATCTCTAGGATAAGCTTTGGATAAATAATGTTAAGCTAGTAGAAAAGAAAATGGAATAATAAAAATCCATTGGTTTAAAAAGTGCTAAATTTAAAATCTCTCATGAAATCATGAGAAAAGTATGGAGGAAAGTAGTTTTTAATTTTGAGTTTAAATTTAGTTGTAGGATTAGCTGCCTAATTTTTTTTTAAGGTTTAAGGAAGATACTACAAAGAAAAATGTTTTTAAAAAGAAACTTGAAAATTTTTGCAAACTAACGTATAAAGGTCAAAATTATTTTATGCGCAAATAATAACCACAGAGAAAATAAGTAAAAGACAAACAAGACAACAAAAACATTGCAAAGAATTTGAACAGACTATAAATTTTACTGAGAAGAAGATATAAATATATTTAACCTCACTATTTGTCAAGGAAGTACAAATAAGAAAAACTATTTTCAACTGTAATATTGGCTAATATCAACAAGATTGATTAACAGCCAGTATTAATGAAGATGCAAGAAAACACAGCTCTATGACGGGATTGTTGAGAAGTTAAATTTTTAAAGCCACTTCGGAGAGCAGATTGAAAAAATCAAATGTAAATATCCTTTGTCCACCAAATTCTAATTTATAAGTATCTTTTGTTTGGACATACTCATGTTATATAAAGATGTTTATTCATGAATATATATCAAAGTATGGTTTATAACAGCTAATAATTTCAGAAAGTGAATAAGAAGGGAAATGACTAAATAAAATGAGGTATAATCACACTGTGGAAAACTAACCAGTCTTTAGAAGGAATCCAGCAGATCCACATATATGGTTATGTTAGGATCTCAAACATGCTTAAAAAAAAAGCAGAGAGGTAGAACAATATGAATAGTGTTTCCACTTATTTTTAAATGCAGGTAAACATGAAAATATATAGACATGTATATACATTTAATGATGGTAAAGACTTGAAAGGCTAGAAGATTTATACTAACCTTTAACATGGCAGACCTTTGGGCAAGTGAGTGAAAGTAGTTGGATAGGATTTGAAGAGGGACATTTTATTCTGTGTATTTCAGATTTATATTAATCTCCTACAGTGTGAATGTCTTCATGTATTACTTGTACAATAATTAAATTGTTCCCTAGTTCATTCCCAAGAAGTAGTGAGGCACATTTTGTAAATTAAATGCAGGCATATAAGCATGCTTCCATACTAATATATTGACAGAAAATTATCATCTGGGTGTTTACAAAATGAAAAACTGAATAGAAAAAAAATAAGTGAACTCTTGATCCATAAAATTTTTAAATACTTTACAAGTGTGTTGCTGACATATTTTAAATTTAAGTATAAACTTGGTTTAACTGAAAAGTCATTTATAGATTAAAAATCTGGTGCTGTGCTATAACACCCCAAATTTTCCCTAAGAAAATAAAATTGATATCATGAATTATGTATACATAGCACATTTTAAAAATATTTATTCAGTTTAATTTCATCAAAGTGACAACACATCAAATCTTGGATCATTTGTACTTTCAAAGGTTATATTATATATACATATGTGTGTGTGTATGTGTGTATATATGTATTTAAACATATGTACACACACATATACATATTTGTATTTGAATATAAAAAACTTCATAATATTAAGTCTGCATTAATAGTTTCCCTAATTTACACATGTAATAGGTATAATTTAATCTCTTCACTGTTTAAGCCAAAATACTTAATGTTCAGACTTTTAGTTTATAATATGGACATTTTCACACACTCTCCCTTTGCACAACTCCAGAGGGCACTGTTCACATCATGGTCTATGTGATTAGTGGAGTTGTGCATTACGCAGCCTGCACAGCTGAGGGTAGAGGCCCTGTTTTCACAAGTGGTACTGTGGCAGAATCTGATTATTATAAATATGACATACTTAGAAAGATATTTAAAGAGAATGATAAATATACCTAAGTGGTTACCTTGCCTAGAGTCATATTTTGGCAGCCTTTCAAAATGTAAAATAATACCACTTATAGTCAGCAAATATAGAAAATTCAGACCTCTCTAAAGTCAGTGATGTCAATTGTATATAATTTTATGTTCTGAGCACTTATTCCTAAATCAAGAACAAAATAAAGAAAACACTTTTTTCTTCCTTATTTCAAAACCCACACAGATTATGGGTGTTAATGACACTGTACTTTAAAAATGTTAGCTTTTGGTGGGGAAAAATAACCAGATAGAAATATGAATTTTATTTTATTTCTTTAAACTATAAAGTTATGGTGTCCTTAATAAACAAAATATGACACTTATGTAAACACTCAGCCTTTTAAGGAAAAAAAAAAAAGCAGAAACAGCATTGCATGTCTGATCATATTTTGGAACAGAGTATGGTAACTGAAGCGTAGCTATGAAGATATCTTTTTTCTTTAGTTTACCCTTGAGATGTACCTATCAAAATAATCTAAACTTATCCAGATGATGTTTTTATTCTTGAAAAAAAATTTTTTTTTTCCCTTGTTGGATGACCCTATTAGCAAACTGCTGGAAGGGAAAATCATACAGGACATAATTTGTAGTTTGACCTACTCACATTGGGTGTTGCTAAAGAAAATCAATCAGAAATTGTTGTGTTAAAATAACTCTGTCTGCTCTACCTGGCATGTGTGACTGACTTTAGAATCTATCATTTAAAGAAAATGGTTGATGCTTGAGAATACAATTTATCAAACTTCTTGTCCTTTTTCTTCAAAGCATAGGAAAATAATCATCCTGCCCTAAATATCAGTCTTTTAAGAGAAATTCAGGGGATCTGTCTCTAGTATAAAATAACTGATAAATGGCAGGAGCATAATTTCAAGATGGTTTCCATCACCAATCACATGGCACCTAAACTCTTGAACCTGTCACTCAAGTCTTTCCATCTGTTAGCCCACTAACATTAATCTCAGTTCCTCTGTGACCAGTTCTCTGATGAGCTAGGTTGGTCTTTTCATAATTACAGGGTTCCTACTTACTTTTGCCTTGAAGTAAGCTTTTCCTGATACCTGAAATGCTCTTCAACCTTTCTTCTGCCAATTCAAATCTATTATTCCCTCATAGCTGTTTGAGGGATGCTTCTTTTAAACACTGAAGAAAAAGTAAGGGAGGGAAGACTGACTTTCTCTGACATTTTTATTTTTAATTTCCTTAGCATTAAATATTTTCTAAGTATAGAGTTGTATCACTTGAAACTATGTAGCTCTGGGGGAATTAGGATAACTGATATTTTTTTTCTCTTATTTTCCTCAGTAGAGAACGTATATACATTCACAAACTTCCCTGGTGGCTCAGAGGGTAAAGAATCCACCTGCAGTGCGGGAGACCTGAGTTCAATCCCTGGGTTGGGAAGATTCCCTGGAGGGGGGCATGTCAACCCATTCCAGTATTCTTGCCTGGAGAATCCACATGGACAGAGGAGCCTGGCAAGCTACCGTCCATGGGGTGGCAAAGAGTCAGACACAACTGAACGACTGAGCACAGCACAGCATTCAGTAGGTGTTTACTAAATCAGTTAATGTAAAGGAAGGAAAATTTTATTTCAATGACTAATTCCAAAACATTTTATTTGGAGAATATTATTTTTGTGCAAAGACTGAAAAATCTAAATCAACTTATTAAGATATCAATCATTAAACCTATTACTAGGAAATTAAAAGTCAGTATTAGAAGAAAATATGTTTACATGAGTTGTTTTAATCATGGAGAACCTCTTTGTATGGACCACCCTGGGAATGTTTAACTTATAATGGGAATTCCCATTATAAGTGGAGACTCTTAAGACATCAGAGACCACTAATATTTTCAGTTCAGTTCAGTCACTCAATCGTGTCCAACTCTTTGTGACCCCATGAATCGCAGCACACCAGGCCTCCCTGTCCATCACCAACTCCCGGAGTCTACCCAAACCCATGTCCATTGAGTCGGTGATGCTATCCAGCCATCTCATCCTCTGTCGTCCCCTTCTTCTCCTGCCCCCAATCCTTCCCAGCACTAGGGTCTTTTCCAATGAGTCAACTCTTTGCATGAGGTGGCCAAAGTATTGGAGTTTCAGCTTCAACATCAGTCCTTCCAATGAACACCCAGGACTGATCTCCTTTAGGATGGACTGGTTGGATCTCCTTGCAGTCCAAGGGACTCTCAAGAGTCTTCTCCAACACCACAGTTCAAAAGCATCAATTCTTCAGTGCTCAGCTTTCTTCACCGTCCAACTCTCACATCCATACATGACCACTGGAAAAACCATAGCCTTGACTAGATGGACCTTTGTTGGCAAAGTAATGTCTCTGCTTTTAAATATACTATCTAGGTTGGTCATAACCTTCCTTCCAAGGAGTAAGCATCTTTTAATTTCATGGCTGCAATCACCATCAACAGTGATTTTGGAGCCCAAAAAAAATAAAATCTGACACTGTTTCCACTGTTTCCCCATCTATTTCCCATGAAGTGATGGGACCAGATGCTATGATCTTAGTTTTCTGAACGTTGAGCTTTAAGCCAACTTTTTCACTCTCCTCTTTCACTTTCATCAAGAGGCTCTTTAGTTCTTCTTCACTTTCTGACATGCAGTGGTGTCATCTGCATATCTGAGTTTATTGATGTTTCTCCCAGCAATCTTGATTCCAGCTTGTGTTTCTTCCAGCCCAGCGTTTCTCATGATGTACTCTGCATATAAGTTAAATAAGCAGGGTGACAATATACAGCCTTGATGTACTCTTTTTCCTATTTGGAACCAGTCTGTTGTTCCATGTCCAGTTCTAACTGTTGCTTCCTGACCTGCATACAGGTTTCTCAAAAGACAGGTCAGATGGTCTGCTATTCCCATCTCTTTCAGAATTTTCCACAGTTTACTGTGATCCACATAGTCAAAGGCTTTGGCATAGTCAATAAAGCAGAAATAGATGTTTTTCTGGAACTCTCTTGCTTTTTTGTCTAATATTTTAGACGACATCAAAATTTTAAAATTCTGTTTGGGGAGAGGAACACCATAGACAAAAATCAAACACTCTAAATATAAAACTTACAGTATGGGTGGAAGAAAGGAATAATAGTATTAATGTGGGATGTAATGTAATAGTGAAGCATACTTAGAAGAGAAGAAATATAAATATCCAATAAACTTATGCAGATTTCACCCTTTGTAGAACTCAAAGAAATGCAAATTAAAATTATCAGATTCTCAAAAATTAAAGTGATAGCACTTTATCTTGAGAGTATCTTGAACTGGCACTCACATATATTGATGGTAGGAATGTAAACTGGTAAACTTTCCATAGAGAACTTTGGCAAGATTTATCAAATTTTAAAATGTGTTCACCTTTTGAGCTAACAGTTATTCTTCTTTGAGTTTATTCCAAAATGATAATCAGACAATAGACAGAACTATCAGTGCATATATTTGTTTATGATAGAAAAAAACCCCTCAAACCATGAAATACCTGAACATCTATTAGAAGGAAATGTTCAAAATCTATGGTGTCTCTATATTTGTCATCATTAAAAGTACTCATATAGTGTTGTGCTTATTGATGAAAAATTATTCACATTATGTTAAGGAAGTAAAAAAAAACAGACTACCAAATGTATCTATTGTGATTGCAATTTATAATTTTATATCCTTATTTATGTAACTATATAGAGAACAGGTCCTGAGGACATATTTCAAATTGTTAGCAATAGTTATTTGATGTTGATAGTATACCAGATAATCTTTGCTTGCTCTTTACACTTGTCTATATGTCCTGAATTTATTTTTTATAATCAGCATGTACTTCAACACACAGCTATTTTCTGAGTAAAGACTTAAATTAGCAAAGGTTTATTCAATTTCCCTTTATTTTCCTTATCCAGCAGTATTTCTTTTTTCTTGCTTATTTAACTTTAAAAGATTGCATAACATTATGAAACTGTCTTTTATTTTGAAGAGATGCATTTCACGTTTATGTGATTAGGCAGTGTTCTTTTTCCCTAAAGCAAAAGGGTCTATTACCAATGAAGATTTAGTTGTTACTTTGATGAGCATCTTATTATTCATGAATTCTATAAATCACCAAAATGTCCAGGATGATCACAGTAAGACCTAGAAAACAAGGACACCAGCTGTAGGGATGTACTCTATAGTTTCAGATACTTATCTGGCCAATGGATGGCAAGAAGTGAGGGGATGAAAGGAGTCTTAAGAAAAATCAACATGTCTCAATTCTGTGATTACATACTCAGCAGAATCCATTAATAATCTAGCTTCTGGTTTAAAGAAAAGTCATCTTTTCATTCTTCACTAAGATGTCCAGACATGTCTAAAATAGACTGTACAGGGTTTAGTAATGTACATTTGAAAAGGGATATATTCAAATCAAAATGTGTTCAGAAGAAAATAACCTGGATTTTTCAGGACCAGAGGTCTCTGAAGAAGAAAAAACTAAAGAAAGATACAATAGCTGTCTTCAAATCTGAAAGTCTGACAGGATTAAAAAAAAAAAAGGCATATGGCAGACAAAAGACTATTGGCTGGCTCTTCTGGGGAGGATCTTGACTAGGTGTATGCAGTCACTCTCTCAATAATGAATGACATACCCAGTAATGAAAACTCCTGCAAGCAAAAGACACTTAATAAATTTTATTGAATGAATTGAGAAGTAATAAATTATATCTTCATTGAATATATTTTAAATTTAACTATATGATTTTTGAAACAGATTTTGTAAAGTTGTTTAAAGTATAAAATGTAAAATTGAGCCAGGACATCTATAGGGATGTGACCATCTATCCTAGATTTTTATAGAATTTTCTAGGGCAATTCCAGTTCAAACTACTTTATCCTATTCTTCCCTTAAATATACTTCTAAATATTCTCATTGGTAGTGAAGTCCCAAATTTATGATAAGCCTGTCTTGTTCTGGGTAGCATAACTAATAGAATGACAAAACAGATTCTGTTCTGCAGACTGAAAATCATGTTGGACTGCTACAGTTGGTGTGGATAGAAACTATGGTTGTTTATAACTAGGAAGTCATTTACTATAAATATAGAGCTAGCTGTATCTTGGTGAATGCAGGCTTAACTGTTAATAAATTTATGTAATCAAATGTAAGTCAACCAATACTGTAGGATGATATATTTTTATTGATTACTTTCTTAAAAAGATGATTCTGGTCGCAGTGCTATAATATTGGGCCACATACCAACCTTTCCTTAGTGTTCAAGTTTGATTATGAGGCCAGCCTTAAGGCTTGGTGAATGTTTGACAGATGGCTAAGAATATGCGAGTATGCATTGTGCAGAAAAGCATGCAAGTGAAGAGTCAATCAAGAGAGAATAAACATGCTTAGAAAGAGGCCACCTTATTGGTATTCTGACTACAGAATCAAGCAACTTTCTATGCAAATTATGCAGCTGCATCAGCACCATTGACTATAGGAGTGAAGAGGGAAAAAAACCCAAAGTTTTCTGTGACAAACTAGCTCTGTGCTTGATCAAGGAAATAATATAAGGATAGATGAAGTAGAGTGAGTTTTTTTGTTTTTTGTGTTTTTTTAGTTGCGTATGTCTTCTCTTTGCTTGAAGTACTAATGCCCATAGCAAACGTGGCAAGTTTAAGTGATGAATATGGAGTTTTATACCTCCTGGAGCTTGGCTTTTAGACTAATCAGAATTTAGATGGGGAAGCAACTTTACTTTGCTTCAGAATTTGCATGCTCGGTATACACGGAATCATATAAATGTGCCAGTGCTTGTGGGGAGATACACACACACACACACTTTAAGAAGAAGAAGAACTGATAGAGAAGTCTCCATTATTCAGAAAATGTTTTTCTACCCTAATTCAACACGCAGTAACTTAAAGAATTACAGGCTTTCAGCTAAAGAGATCAAGTATTTTAAATGGGAAAGAAATGATGCATGCTGCTAACAAATGAATACAGATAATTTTGCTCTACTTAAACAATGAAAATCTTTACTTAATTTATTTAAGAAACTACTTTTTTAATAACTCAGACTAGCGATCTAGAGAGACATGTTATAACTATGTGAAGCTAAGCCTTTTTTATAAGCAAGGCTTATTACTGATAACTATACAACTTCACTGGGAGATGTTGGCTCAATGCTCTCTTTGGCTTCAGGAACAGGACTAGATGTGCATTTCAGCTCCACATGGGCAAAGCTGCCTTGCAGTTTAAGCTCATCGCCTAAGGAACAAATTATAGGTTCCAGATCACTGTCTTCTAAATGCATTTCCAGTTGTAGATGTTGCCTATAATCTTCAGGTTGCTCTCTATTGTCTCATTTAATAATCAAGATATTTATTAAGCAAGTGCAGTGTGCCTACCACACTAAGTACTCTGGGAACTTACTGTTCATATGTTTATAAAATATTACTTTTAATAACAGTATGTGACATTGGTTAGCAAAATAAACACAGTTGTTCATAATGCTAAAGAGTCTAGTGAGAGAAATGGACATTAATAAACTCACTGGAATATAGGGCTTCCCGGATAGCTCAGTAGTAAAGAATCCACGTGCCAATGCAGGGGACACAGGTTTGATCCCTGGGTTAAGACCCCCTGGAAGAGGAAATGACCACCCACTACAGTATTCTTGCCTGGAGAATCCCATGGACAGAGAAGCTTGGCAGGCTATAGTCCATCTGGTGGCAAAGAGTCAGACGTAACAGCATGCATGCACACACAGGCATATAATTACAAGCCAAGTACTGTAAAGGAAAACTACAGATTATTGTAAAGAAGGAGATTAGAGAGTGCTTTCTAATCTGAGGATTAGTGGGTCAGAGAAGGCTTCTCAGAACCTAGTTATCTTTTTGGGGTGGATACCTGGAATAATAGATGTTAACTGGGCAAACGTTTAGGGAGAAGGGAAGTTAAGCTAGTTGAACATTTAGTATACACCAGGAACTGTCTACAAACTTTAAGTCAACAATTTTCACAACAACCAAAGGAGGGAGGCAACTTTTTAACCATGAAACCTGCGGACTAAGGTACACGTTCTTAAAGACTGTCCCAAACTTCCTCTGCAGAGGCTTTGATTTAATTCCTAGGATCACCAAAGAAAGCCTTGAATGAGACAGTTTAGGCCACTTTTATGTTAAACAACATGTCATAATATTGGTTACCTACAGAAGTTCAAGCAATTAAACAGAGACAAAGTAGGACACAGCTTAACTATAGCACCTTCCAAACACACACTAAAAAAAAAAAAAGATAATAGAAATAATATTATAACAAAGTTATTTTAAATTAGTCATCACTTTTACAGTCCTTTTAAATTTTTTATGCTTTCTACCCAGAAGCACCATGATGTTCCTTTTTATTTCATAAATATCGTTAACAAAATATGTACCTTTGGCTTATGTAATTTATGAAAATGGACATTAAGTACAGTACTGTATATTAAGTTACAGTCAAAATTGAGAAAATAAAAATGAAAGTACTTCATTATTTTTGTTAAATATTGAATGTTTTGAAGTAATGTGATCATTAAATGTAAATGAGCATAACTCTGATATAAATGTAAATTTTTCAAAACTTGAGATGTTACTTAAGATAAAATCTGGCTGAAGTTCTGAATATTTAATTATACCATTTTCATAAAATGAGTGCAATCACCTATTCAACATAATCAGTTATCTAGATAATAACAATTATATTTGAACATAGCTATTTCCTAAATATATTTTAAATACCATAAACAATCCAACATTAGATATTTGGCCTATTGCTTGATGTTTTCTGTTGGCTTTTCCAGATCCACTTTCTACCCTTTTCTACCCTTCTCTGTGTCCCAGAAAACCAATGTTTTTGGAAATCATCAATAGCTTCTTACCGTCTGACTTCTAGGTAGGCCACTGTGTGGACATGGGTGGTTGAAGGGAGAGGCTGAGTGTTTTTACTCTCAGCTCCCTCCCTGTGGGATCACTGCATATTGAGTGTGGCCTTTACAGAAGGCTAGAGTTCCTGTCTTGTCTATATAATTCTTCTCTCTGTATTCTGGAAACTGCTCCCTCTCCTCCCCACTTGACGCTGGGATAAGAACAGGGTACCAAACCATCCTTGTTGCTTTCCCCTAAATCAGCCTGCTTTTTGGTAAATAACCACCTTTTTAAGCCCTCCTCAATTACCAAGCTTCAGTATGCCTTTTTGTCACAGAACCTGGACTGTATAGTAATCACTAACAGGAGTGGCCTCAGGAAACAGACCCTCAAAATGGGATTCTGAACTGCGCTGTCCACATATGTGTGTGATAACTTATTGTCCAGATAACTGATTGGGCGGGGGTTGGGGGAAATAGGGATGCAACACTGAAGAAAATGGTTGACTTGACTTTAAAGGTATCAGACAAAAGCAGATGAAACAAAAGATGAGACAGTAGAGGCTGAGTAGGCTGAATATATTGATGTATGTTCACTCCATATTCAGGACTTGAAAGTTTGACTTTGAGTACTGATCTCATTTTGTATCCCCAGTGCTCATATAGACAGAAACACGTGAGACACACCAGCTTTGTAAGTGAGTGAATGAATGAGTGTGTTCTTTTGATAATGAAACTGAAGTGGTCAGTTTATTATTTACCTTCCTTTCCATTTCTCACCTGTGTTTAAATTTAGCCTCCATCTGCTGCCTTTAGAACCATGGACAAATTACATAGCTCTACTGAGCTGTGGGTCCCTCATCTTTACAACTGAGATAACACCTCTTATTCTTGTAGGGGTGCTGTAAGAAACAAAGGAGAAAATGTTTAAAATGTTGGGAAAATAAGGAGTAGGGAGTACTACATAAATTTTATTTCACTTTCTGTTTCCCTCTTTATATCTCAAGTACCTGGCACATTATAAGCACTGAAACAATGTTTTCTATGGTGGATCACACATAAAGTTCTAATTTTGAAAGCTTATTTATACTCCATTTATTCCTTTAAAAAAGAATTCCTGAATATCAGATTACTGCCCATGGGATTGCGAAATATTTTTAAGCCTTTTATGGTTAAAATGCTCTAAGAATTTGGAAGAGGGAGGCCCCACTTTTGAAACTTAGTTTAATAAATCCAAAGTAGATAGATGTGGAAAATATTTAACATTCAGCAGTTAATTTTGAATAGAAGAAATATTTAATTTTATCCCTTTTTTCTACAGATCATAAGGAGAGACAGTTTAGATAGGTTATTCAAAAGAGATTTCCCAAATCATTTCTAATGGAATACATCATCTCAAGTGTTGCTCAAAGATTATTCTTAACAAATGCACATATTGTTTGACTTTACTTAGAATAAACAAAAAGTTTAAAATTAGATTATTGCTTAGACATAGAGCCATTAAGTTAAAACAAGCCCAGACATTTGGAATTAAGTCAGTTTAAGATAGTCACCTTTAATTAAAACATGGCTAAAGTACATGGATTGCTTTATTAGCTTTATGCTATAACCATAAAAGCTCACTTAAATTTTCACAGTAAATGCGTAGTGCCTTTACACAAATCACAAATACACTAAATCAATGCCTTTGCACAAATTCATCTTACATACTAGAAGGGACTCCAACAACTAATAAACCACTAAAAACAAAGGCAGAAAGAGGAAAGGTTTGTTTTAAAGTCGTTCAAATCACTGTTGGCCTGACTTCCTTTCTTCTCTTCAGAAAGAGAAGAATATATATATTTATATATTTTATAAAATAAAACTGATGAAACTCAGTGCTGTATCTTTCATTTTTTTCAAGGCTCAAAAAAAAATATAGCTAATTTAAACCGATTTAGAAAAAGAAGCTTTACTTAGAGCTTTATTTGCGTTGAGTGGCTTTTCAAAAAACACATTTTTCAGATTAAAGGAAATGTTTGTGGTAACATAAGCTCCACTTGAAATTTCAAAATTATAAAATGAATTAAAGGGTGAGGGACATAAATTAAAGCAAGAGTGACTTCATAAAATAAGCATTGTACATAATTTGTACATTTCAGTTTTTGTTACCTCAAAATGAAGACAGAATGATTTAAGAATGTAATGCTTTTATTCACCAGAAACAAGAATAAACTTAATTACTATTTTAAATAAAGTTTCCAGTGAGTTTTTTGTGTATTTATCTATATCCATTATCTATTGGAAACCTTTTGTTCTGTGCCACATATTTCCAGTTCCTAATATAGCACTGTGATTGGAGGCTTGAGATGCTGATTTTGTGTGTGTGCGCAGAGATATAGATATAGAGAAAGAGATAATGATAGAGACTTTGTTATAATAGTTTCTTTAAGGAGCTCTTACAGTTAACTAGAGAAATCCTATTGAACTCAGTTTGGATCCTAAAAGCAGTTGTGATGCTTTTGAAATCCCCTGGATATAAAGTAAACTCAAAAATATTCTCACTTTTCAAAACAGTGGAAATATGTACTTTGGGGATGTTAAACAATAAAGCATAAATTTGACAAATAATTATGTATCTTTCTAGTGGAAAAAATACTTCATCAAAAAATAATCATTCTGTCACATCTGGTTTCTAACTCTGATGGAGTATTTTCTAACAGATGATGCTCTAATCAAGAACAAATAAAAAAGTGGATAAATTTTAAAAACTCATTTGAAGGCTTTGCAGATCTTCCAAGGCAGTCAAGACTTAAGAGGCCATGATGCTAGAGAGATGTGAGCCCAGTATTTTTGAAGTAAGCCCAAGTATATGTGCTACCTCTCTTCTGGGGTATTTGTTTTAGGAAGTACAAGGGAAGAAGTTGAGAAGCAGGCAAAGGTCAATCCCTAAGAAGCAGACAAGCCAATAGAATTTTTGGCAAATTCATAAGACTTTTGTTGTTATTCAGTCACTAAGTTGTGTACACGGAGAAGGCAATGGCACCCCACTCCAGTACTCTTGCCTAGAAAATCCCATGGACGGAGAAGCCTGGTAGGCTATAGTCCTTGGAGTCGCTAAGAGTCGGACACAATTGAGCGACTTCACTTTCACTTTTCCCTTTCATGCACTGGAGAAGGAAATGGCAACCCACTCCAGTATTCTTGCCTGGAGAATCCCAGGGATGGCGGAGCCTGGTGGGCTGCCGTCTATGGGGTCGCACAGAGTCGGCCACGACTGAAGCGACTTAGCAGTAGCAGTAAGTTGTGTACAACTCTTTGAAACCCTGTGGACTGAAGCACTCCAGGCTTCCCTGTCCCTCACTATCTCCCAGAGCTTGCTCAAAATTATGTCCATTGAGTTAGTGATGCCATCCAACCATCTCATCCTCTGTCACCTTCTTCTCCTCTTGCCCTCAATCTTTTCCAGAGTCAGGGTCTTTTCCATTGAGTTGACTGTTCGCATCAGGTGGCCAAAGTATTGGAGTTTCAGCCTCAGCATCAGTCCTTCCAATGAATATTCAGGATTGATTTCCTTTAGGATTGACTGGTTTGATCTCCTTACAGTCCAAGGGACTCTCAAGACTTTTCTCCAACACCACCATTCTAAAGCATCAATTCTTTGGTGCTCAGCCTTCTTTATGGTCCAACTGTCACATTTGTACATGACTACTGGAACAACCATAGCTTTGACTATATGAGGAAAACAAAAATTAGAGTATGGGCATGCCACTGGTGCCAGGATTAGGAGATGGAAATTGAAGAAAGAAGGCAGGTGTATAGAAGTGAGCCTAACATTCTATGACAGTCATCTACTCCAGGTATATGCAGTTTTTCACAAACAGTGCTAAGAAAACAATTCAAATGCTATGCAAAGAGCATCCATAGAGCGTAGCAGAACTTTTAGTGTCTTATACTGCTGAGAGCATAACAAATTAAAGTACAGAAATCCAGAGAGGTAAGGGTCCTACTCTTTGGGATTCTGGAGTGGAATGTAAATGAATGGTACACCTAGCCTTATATCCTAAGAGTGAGGATGAATTAAAGGTGCACTTAGCTTTACAATGTTTGAAAACCAGCCCCATGATTTTCTAGACCATGATTGGATTGAGGCATTTTGCTCCTACTCCATGCTTGTCTGGAGGAAGTTAAAATAAGTCAGTGAGCTGTGGGATATTTTCAAGTGGCCAAATACCCATGTAATGGGATTCCTTGAAAGAGAAAAGGAGGAAGTGGGAAAGTATTTGATGAGATAGTGGCAAATTTTTATCCAGATTTCCTGAAAACTGTAAACTCATAGATCCATGAAACTCAGCAAACCCCAAACATAAGACCATAAAGAAAACTAATCTGTAATACAGTATAATCAAATTGCTGGACTAGTGAGAAAGAGAAATCTTAAAAGCAACTGCAGAATTAAAAACATTATCTTTGTTTCTCACAGAGGAACAAAGGTAGAATGAAAATAGAGTTCTCCCTAGAAACATTGCAAACTGGAAGAGAGTGGAGCACCCAAAGAAAATAAATGATCAACCTAGAGTTCTACATCCAGTGACAATATCGTTCAAAACTGCTGGTGAAGTAAATCCTTTTCCAGATACACAAAAGCTTAAATATCCATTGTGAGCAGACCTCTAATACAGGAAATGTTAAGGGGATGTTCAGGCAGAGGAAAATGATGTAAAGTGGAAATCTGGAACTATGCAAAGGAATGAAAGCACTGGAAAGGTAAATATGTGAGTCAATATAAAATAATTTTTTAACATTCTACAATTTAGAGAAAGAAGCAATGTATTTTTGGTTTATAGCATTTAAAAAAATTAGAATGTATAATAATAATGGGCTTCCCAGGTGGCGCTAGTGGTAAAGAACCTGCATACCAATGCAGGAGACCTAAGAGACGTGGGTTTGATGCCTGAGTCAGGAAGATCCCCTGGAGGAGGACATGGCAACCCACTCCAGTATTCTTGCATAGAGAATCACATAATCAGAGGAGCCTTGTGGGCTATAGTCCATAGGTCACACAGAGCTGGACACAATTTGACACACACACACGTATGATAATAATAACACAGAGACTAAAAAGGGAGATTTGGAAGTATATTGCTAAAAGCTTCTGTACATGAAATGGTACAGTATCACGCAGGGTAGACTGGATTAAGGATGTGTACTATTAACACTAAATCAACTGCCAAAAACACTCCAAAAATTCCTTACCTAAGGAAATGAAATCAAAATAATGAATCCAAAAGAAGACAGCAAAAAACGAACAAAGGATTTATGGGACAAATAGAAACAAATAGCAAGATGGTAGCCCTAAACTCAACTATACAGTTATCACATTAAATGGAAATGTAAACCTAATCATGTGAATTATCATACTGAATGTAAGAACCCAAATAAAAGGCAAAGTTCATAAAGTTGCCAACTATATGATGCCTACAAGAAACACACCTTGAATATCAAGATAGATATAGGTTAAAAGCAAAAATATGGAAAATATATATACCATGCTAATAAAAATGAAAAAGCAAGGAGGAATGGCTTTGTAAATATCAGATAAAATAGAGATCAGAGCAATGAATTTACCAGTGAGAAAGAAGGTCATTTCAAAATGATACAGGAGTCAAAGAAGAAAAAATATCCTAAATATTTATGTGCCTAGTAACAGGAATTCTAAATATATAAAACAAAAACCAACAGATCTATAAGGAGAAATAGATAAATCCACAATTACAGTGGAAGATTTCAACATCTCTCCCTTAATAATTGATAGTACAAGAAAACTAAATTAGTAAAATATAGAAGACTTGAACAATATTATCAAATAGCTTGACATAACTGAACAACAGAAAGCTTTTCTTTTAAGTACACAAAGGATATTTACAAAGTAGTCCGCTTCTGGACTATAAAGAAGTCTAATTAATTTCAAAGAACTCAAATTATACAAAATGTCTTCTGATTATAATTGGATTAATTAGAAATCAGTAAGAGAAATCCCCAAATAGGTATAAACTCAATAACACAGTTCTCAATATAACCCATGGATCAAAGAAAAATCAAAAAGGAATTTTAAAAGTATTTTGACTGGAATGAAAATAAAAACAAAAAAAAATCAAAATTTGTAGGATAAAGCTAAAGCAGTATTTACAGAGAGATTTACAACATTAAACAAAACATCCCACATCTCTGACCTCAGATTCCACCTTAAGAAACTAGCAAAAAAGTATAAAATTAAGCATAAAATAAACAGAAAAAAAACAGTAATCAGGAACAGACACCAGTAAAACCAAACAAAAAAGGTTGAGCTATTATTTAGAAGATCAATAAAAGTTGATAAATATCTATCAAAACTAAGCAGTGAAAAAAGACAGAAGACAAAATTACTAATATCAGCAGTAAACGAGGTTACATCACTGAAATTTAGACAAATATTGAAAGCATAATAAGGGAATAGTATTGTCAAGATCTGTGAAAAGACTGAGATTTTACATACTCTACAAGTTAGCTGTCACAGTTTAATGGATGCTTGAAGAAGACATCTAGACTGCTGGGCCAGAGACCAAATTAGAGAAATAAAAATTTTAAATACCAAATTACACTCAAAGGAAGAATAAGCAAGAAAATAAAAATCTAAGAGCAGAAATTAATGAAATAGAAAATATGCAACCAGCAAGTAAAATTAAGAAATATATGAGGTAATTCTTTAGAAAGACTAATAAAATTGATAGTCTCCTAGAAAGACTGTTTAAGAAAAAGAGAGATGGCACACAATACAAGGTCAGTAATATATTGTTATTGTTCAGTTGCTCAGTCATGTCTTACTCTTTGGGACCCCTGTCTGCAACATGCCAGGCTTTCTTGTCCTTCACTATCTCCCACAGTTGGCTCAAACTCATTGAGTCAGTGATGCCATCCAACCATCTCATCTTCTGTTGTTCCCTTCTCCTCCTGCCTTTAGTCTTTCCCAGCATCATGATCTTTTCCCATGAGTTGGCTCTTCACATCAGGTGGCCAAAGTATTGGAGCTTCAGCATCAGTCCTTCCAGTGAATACTCAGGGTTGATCTCCTTTAGGACGGGAGAAGGCAATGGCACCCCCTCCAGTACTCTTGCCTGGAAAATCCCATGGACGGAGGAGCCTGGTAGGCTGCATCAATGGGGTAGCGAAGAGTCGGACATGACTGAGCGACTTCACTTTCACTTTTCACTTTCATGCATTGGAGAAGGAAATGGCAACCCACTCCAGTGTTCTTGCCTGGAGAATCCCAGGGTCAGGGGAGCCTGGTGGGCTGCCGTCTATGGGGTCACACAGAGTCAGACACGACTGAAGCGACTTAGCAGCAGCAGCAGCTCCTTTAGGATTGACTGGTTTGATATCCTTCCACTCCAAGGGACTCTCATTGCCAAAGATTACACAGGCGTTTAAAAGATAAGAAGATAATATAAGCAACATTATACCTAAATTTTCATGCTAGTTAAAAATGACAAAATTTGGAAAGTTCTAATAGCTCTACATCAAAGAAATTGAAATACTTAATTAAAATATTTTTAAAAATTAACAAAATATTTTCCACAAGAAGATATCCAGCATATCTTCATGCTTATAAGAAAGTAATAAAACTAATGATATATGAACTTCCTGAGTTCAGAAAAAGATCAACATACTTAAACCTAGCAGGGATATTATAAGAAAGGAAAATTCTTGACATTTCTCCCTATGAACACACATGCAAAAATTCTAAATGAATTGTTAACAAATCAGATCCAATGGTATATGAAAAGATAGTACACAATAAGCAAGTTGTTTCTTTCAAGAATGCAAGGTTTGTTTAACATTTGAGAATCAGTCAGTGAAATTTGTCACATTAAAATAGACTAGCTCAATCATATGATCTTCTCATTAGAAGAAGAACTATCATTTCATAATTCTGACACCCAGTCATTATAAAAGTCTGTGGCAAATCTGGAATAGAAGAATTAATGGTCATAATTATCATAATTAATGGGCAGATATTGAAACCTTTTCTCTTAAGAATGAAAATAAGGATGTCTCCTCTCATTACTTCTATTCAGGATATATTGGAAATCTTAGCCAGTGCAATAAGGTAGTAAAAAGTTGAGAATATAGAAATAAGAAAGTAACATTTAAAACTCTTATTTCTCACATTTGATGATCCAGTTGTATATATAGGACCTACAGAAGAATTATTGCAATTTATAAAATAATTTTGTAAATCAATGGACATGTGACCAATATACAAAAAAGTTTTTTTCGTATATTATCAAGAAATAATTAGAAAATAAAACTTAATAAAATGACAACATTTATAATAACATCAAAAAACATGAGATATCAGGAATTCTTTGATGGTCCTGTGGCTAAGACTCTGTGCCCCCAATGCAGGGAGGGCCTGGGTTCTATCCCTGGTCAGGGAACTAGATCCCACATATCGCAACCAAAGATTCCATATGCCACAATGAAAATAGAAGATTGTGTGCCACCATTAAGATCTGTCACAGCCGAATAAGTAAAATAACTAAAAATATTAAACAAACAAACAAAAAAACACCATGAGATATCAAACTGAATGTCTATAAAGAATATGTACATAGACAATGGCAAAACATTATTGAATGAAATTAAAGAAATATATAAACAAATGGAGGAATATACAGTGGCCATGGACTAGAGGATTCAGTGTAATAAAGATGTCAGTTCTATCCAAATTTATCTATGTATTCAAGGTAACCTCATTAAAAATTCCATCAGATTTTGTACATATAATTGCTAATCTGATTCTAAAATGTATAAAGAATCTTAAAAAGAAAAAAAAAAACTAAAACAATCTTGAAGAAAAAAAATGAAGGTTTTGTACTACTGTTCTCAAGATTTACAAATCGGTAGTAATGAAAGCAACTTACATTTGACTTAAAGGCTTCCCTCATAGCTCAGTCGGTAAAGAATCTACCTGCAATGCAGGAGACCCAGCTTCAATTCCTGGGTCAGCAAGATCCTCTAGAGAAGTAAATGGCAACCCACTCCAGTATTCTCACCTAGAGAATTCCATGGACAAAGGAATCTGGCAGGATACAGTCCATGGGATCGCAAGAGTCAGGCACGACTTAGTGACTAAACCATCACCATGTTTGACTTAATGATGGACAAATAGACCATCAGAGAGAATTAAAAAGTATAAGAAGAGAACCATACTCACATGGTCATTTAATTTATGACAAAGGTGACAATACAATGCAGAGGGGGAAACGGCTTTTCAATAAGTGATGCTAGGTGGTGTGTATTCCATAGGAAAAAATAATGTATCTGGACCCTTAGCTCACAATATAAACAAAGATCAATTCCTAATGAATTGTAGATCTGAACATATAGGTAAAACACATAAGCTTATAGAAGAAAACAGAAAAATATCATGGCCTTAAACAGGGTCACAGAAAATACTAACCATAAGTGAAAATGTTGATAAACTGTACTACGTTAATATTAAAAACTTTTTTCAACAAAAAATACAATATAAAAGATAAAACTTTTTAGTAGATTGGAGAGAATATTTGCCATAAAATGTATGTGACAATAAAAAAGATATATTCACAATAGATAAAGATCAATAGATAAAGAACTACAAATCAGTAAGATAGAGGTAAACCAATAGGGGGAAAAATGAGCAAAAACTTGAACAAAGTCTTCACAAAAGAAAATATCCAAATGAAAAGATAACGTCCAGCTTTATTAGTTATCAAGAAAATACATACCCTTAGAAGCTGACCTCTCTCTCCATATCTCTACACATTTAATCTAGCTGGCTGGATTCACTGCAGGGTCCTTGGATCTCAAAAGTGAAGGTTGCAAGAGGGAAGAAGCAGAAGCTGCCCAGTCCTCTTGGAGGTTAGGTTCAGAATTACCAGTGTCACTTTGACCATGGTGCACTAGGGAAAGCAGTCACATAACCAGCTAGGATTCCAAAGGGAGGGGAAATAAACTTCACTTCTCAATGCAGAGAGTGACAGAGGATTAGCAGTCATCCATAACCCATCACATCTTCCCACCTCCCTTAAATGGATGCTTTTCCAAAACTAGCTCTATCATCAAAGTTCACTTCAAATCCTCTCTCTTTTATAAATTATTAACCCCCTAAACTGAAAATAGCTCTTCTATTTCCCCTGTGAACTCTCGTTTTATCTTTACCTTTCTTGGGGCATTTTTAACTTTCAACCTTGAATTATTTATATGTCTTATCTCCTCTACACTTTAAATAACATTATTTCTAGTTGCTTAAATAAGAAATTCGTATTATATGAAATAATCAGCATCTACTTCTGAATGATATGCGCCTCCCCCCATTGCTTTATACATATGAGGTAGTAATGTATCTTTATTGAGGAAGATTAGAATAAAATTTAAGCTTTCTAATAGGCCAATATTGGGTACTTTTGAGGGCCTTTGGCTTGCCATTTCCTTCCTTGTCCTTAATTGTGTTTTTTAAATACAAATATGCAAAATGACACTAAGTGATGTTTGTGTATATTTTACCAGGCTCATGTTGGTGGTGTGCTGGGAAGCCAGGAATATCATAATAAAAGAAACAAAATACCTAAGAAATGACTTTAGAAAAAAAAAGGAGTATCTTTCCTCCCAGATTAGGATCTGAAGTGAAAAAGTGAAAGTGTTAGTCGCTCAGTGGTGTCTGACTCTTTGCAACCCCGTGGGTTGTAGCCCACCAGGTCCCTCTGTCCATGGGGATTCTCCAGGCAAGAATATTGGCATGGGTAGTTATTCCTTTCTCCAGGGGATTTTCCCGACCCAGGGATCGAACCCAGATCTCTCTCATTGCAGGCAGATTCTTTATCATCTGAGCCACCAGAGAAGTCCACACTTCCAATTTTATATGGAGTATAGTCTATCTCATGAATTCTAATCTCTGAAAACAAAATCATCCACTTTCTGCCTTATTGGAACTTCCAGGGTTTCAAATTATCTTAGGATACTTTTTAATCTTACCTGGTGGCTCAGATGTTAAAGAGTCTGCCTGCAATGCAGGAGACACGGGTTCAGTCCCTGAGTGGGGAAGATCACCTGGAGAAGGGAATGGCAGTCCACTCCAGTTTTCTTGCCTGGGAAATCCCATGAACAGAGAAGCCTGGAGGGCTACAGGCCATGGGATCACAAGGAGTTGGACACAACTGAGCCACTAATACTTTTCACTTTTTCAGGTTTTAATATTATGGTAAACCCTTTAACCACCTACCTACACAGGAGAAGCAAAATCTGACAATAATTGCATTTTAAAAAATTGTGTTCTACCTAGAGTTAATAGTCTACAGTTATAAACAGAAAAAGGTAAACACATTACTCATACCTTTGACAGCCAAAAAGTATTATGTGTTCAGTGCTATGCTCTTTACGACTGTTGAAAACTAAAAAGTGTAATATGATACCTGATATCAGAGAATATACAGTCTACTTGAAAAGATAAATATTAAGGGAATTAACAGGAAGGCTTTAGTTTGGAAGTAAAAGAAAAAAGAGGAATCACTGTGGAGTATAATAGCAAAATAAAATTTTGTTTGAGGAGTTTGGAAATGAGGTAGGCCTATAAAGAAAGGCAGCATTTAGAAAAGTTAGTAAAGAACATTCCATATTTGAGAAAGTGGAAATTAGTTACAGTATGAGCAAGGTCACAGAGCCAAGAATAATTGTTACATTTTAACCAGATAACAGGGAAGAGATTACTCATTGTGAGCAAGGCTACATATTGGAGAGTGTTGGGAAATAAAATTTAGTGAGTAAAGTAGAGTAGATTATAACAGACTTTAAATGGATGCTAGACACTGTGATTCAGGCTTGGTGCAATAAACAACTTGAAGCCATTTTCAAACTTGACTGTGAGGGTGAACTAAAGGGAACCTTACTGAGTTTTAACATAGGAAAATTCTTCCTGAAGCACAGTTGGATAGAAATCGTTTGCCGTAAATTCAGCATGATTTTTCCATAAAAAGATTATTATGTTTGACATAAAGCAAAGGTCAGAGTTTGGGTGTGTGTTTGTGTCCATGAACACGATGATGTGTGTAGGTGTTTTAGTTTCCAAAGTCAGGGTCATGAGGCAGGTTAGGGCTACACAGTGTCACGGCAACTAAGCAAGCTGTTCATTTCAGTCTAAAAAGTAGTTCAATTCACTAAAAAACACTTAGTCAACAAAGTTTAAATTAAAACAGTTACAAATTATTTGTGAAAAGTAGCCTCAGTTTGTCTCAAGAAAGGTATAAAAATAGCATAGTTTTCCAAAAGGAGATTATTATTTAAACATGAAACAAAGGTCAGAGTTTGGATGTGTATGTGTGTACATACGTGTGTATGTGTGTGCACGTGTTTTAATTTCCAAAGTGGCAGTCAGAAGGCAGATTAGTACTACATCAAGTCAAACCAGCCAATCCAGTTAGTCATTGCAGTTCACAAAGTAGATAGTTTACTGGGAAAAGTTAAAAAAACTAAGTTTTAAAAACAAAATATTTACCAATTCATTGTGAAAAGCTCCTGGAAGTTTATCTAATGAAAATTATTAATACAGGTGTTATTTCATGAGCTCTAACAGCTTGTCACTATGTCATGGAAATAAATTTGATTAATCTGATGAGATACATTTCTCACAGAAAATGTTAATTTCTACCCAATGCCTGTATCTTCTGGGTGCTTAGAAATTGATTTCCAGTTCATAATAAAAAGTCCAGCAAAACTGCTAAACGAAAAAGTTTCATCAGTTACTTGTCATTTCATAAATATGCTTTGAAAACACTTTGTTAATTTTACAGAAAGTCATTAGGTTAAATAAATTACCTTTTGGATACACTTACTAATGGAGTAAAATAATTCCAATATATAATTTACTTCTGAATGCCTCAGAGTTTCAGGAATTATTAATAAAGCCCTGACTTCCTGTATCTTAAACCAAAGATTAAGTCTGATCATTGATTTCCTGGGTCTTAGTAAAACAAATTTTGAAAGTTATAATGGACTTCTTGGAAAGGTAATGACATATAGGCATATTTACAAAATTCCTTTCTTTGATTTCCAACTTAAATTAAGAAAGGTTAGCCCTAAGCAGAAAACTATAATGCCACTGAACAACTGTTATACAGTACTATTTAGACTGTACTCAAAGGATAGTGAGAAAGGGTACTGAGAGCCAAGTTTAAAGTCTCCAGTTTATGAAGACAGAACAGAGTTGTAGGTGACATGATAGAAAATCTAAAGATTCCCACTTTCTTATTGTTAGCTTTGAAAAGCCAGAAAATACTCAGCATAGGTTCTAGTCTTCTGGTAAGCAAAACTGGCAGTAGATGGGAAACAGCTTCTCCAAGCTGCAGGCAGTTATCTCTGATGTGTGCTTTTAACCAAAGGTGGTGCTATCTTGAGACCAACTTTAAGCTGTAGGGTATGAGATCCTTCCTTGCATGTTTTTCTCTACATTTTTTTAAACTCCTGAACTGGAGGATGCTTCTCTGTGTTGGGAGTTTATCCTGTTTTGTGATTTGCTCCTTAGCCCGTCAGGCTCCTCTGTCCATGGGATTTTCCAGGCAAGAATACTGGAGTGGGTTGCCATTTCCTTCTCCATTTTAAAAGGTGGATCTATAATTAACAATAACAATTAAAAATCAGAAAGAAGGAACAGGAGGAGGAGGGAGGGAGGGAGGAGAGCTAGATAAGAAAAAGGAAAGCGAAGAGAGAGGGAAAAAGAAGTGAAACAAAAAAAACCGAATAGACCCACTAAAGACAGATGAAGGTTTGCCCTGAAGAGTTTAAACTGTAATGCTTTCTATTTCTCCCCCCTCCCAGTCCCTCCAATTTAGGACACGTGTCATTTAAAGATATAAAACAGAGTAAAATAAAAAGGAAAATGATATTCTAAAGAGAGAAAAATGATAACACTGAAAAACTGGAAAATATTTAGAAATGGGGAAGTGTACAAATTACACTAGAAAAACCAACCCATGACAACAAAAACAAGCTTTAGAAAATCACACAAGAAATGTGAAGGAAAGGACATAGAGAGGAGAATTACAAGAGATCCAGTAGCGGTCCAATGTACAACAGGACTGCTGTATCTGAATAAAAGAGCAGAATGAAAGGAATTTTTTTTTAAAGTGTTTAAAGATAAACTGAAGTAACATTTCTGCAGTGAAGGAAGACAGGAAGTTAGTCCAAAACCATTTGGCATAGACCAAACATGCTCATGGATATTTTGGATAGGATCACATTTCAAAGACCTTTAGGAATGGACCAAATTTCTTATGGCTATTTTGGACAGAACTAAAATGTCCTGCAATGTGAAGAACAAAAGGTGTCAATGTCCTAGATGGAAAATATAAAGAATGACAAACCTCAAGACATCTCCATGTGAAGTTACTGAACTTCATTGTTAAAGCATTCTAGCAATAAAAATAAGCCACTGATAAAGGAAGAGGTAGAAACAAACATAGACTTAATTCTTCTTAGCAGTTTTAGATGTGAAGGAATAAGAAATGATGTCAATGAAGTTTGGGGAGAAGAGATTTGACTCAGAATATCAGGCAAATGAAGCCAATAATAATTGAAGGTTTGTCATTTAGTATATCTTATATAGCCATATGTCATTTGTATTAGAATTGCATTTAATAAAAGGTATTTACTGTAGGGGGGTGGAGAGTTTTGACTCAAGAATTACATATTCAAATTAGTATTCAGATGTCAAGACAATATGAAATAAGCACAAACAGACAAAATTTGAGGAAGCATATGTCCCAGGTTTCCAAGTACCGTTTTTGAAAATCCATTTGTCAGTACCAGCTAATACAGATAATCATCCAAATAAAAACTATAGAAATGGCAGAGTCACTGGATGAGAGATGATTGATGAGTACTGCACTCAGTTGAGCATAAAATTAATGTCAAATTACTAATTAAGTATAAAACAATTAATTATTATAATTCTTAAAAGAAAAACTACTTTTAATTGAGTTTCAGAAATAGTGATAAAAGATTCAGTGAACACCACGGTATTTATCAGAATTCTGGGCATGAAACAGACATCATCTTCAAAAAACTTGAAGATCTTTATATATATCATCTGTATGTTTATATTGGGATGAGAATCCCTGCAGCCTGGTGAGCACCACGTACAGTCAACAGCTGCTGCTGCTGCTGCTGCTAAGTCGCTTCAGTCGTGTCCGACTCTGCAACCCCATGGACAGCAGGCCACCAGGCTCCTCTGTCCACGGAATTCTCTAGGCAAGAGTACTGGAGCGGGTTGCCATTTCCTTCTCCGACAGTCAACAGCAGGGAAGGCATTATTGATACCTTTGACAGATTCTGTTACTACTGTTCACCCATTTCTGCCTCTACCTAAGGAGGCTTATACTTGCCCATTTCATTGAAGTTATACTTGGTCATGACTTACATGAGCCAATAAAATGTGAGCTGAAATGTCATGAAAGAGATGGGAAGAAGCTTTTGAAGCTAGTTTGTGCTTCTCCATCACCTGCATCCCAGAATGCACATCAGAAAGCAGCATCACAACCAATAACTAATATTAGTTAATCCTTATAGTTGTGAGTCACTCAGGTTTGAGGAGTAAGTTTTACACAGCAGCAAATTCAACCTTTTGTCACTACCCCTAAGGCTGAAGAGGGAAGGTCCAAGGGCGCAAGGTGTCACTAGAAGAAAGAAATGAAATCTTGAAAGGGGAGCTACAAAGTTGGAACTGAAGTCGTAAAGAAGCACAGTGTAGTCCAGAACCATAACCAAGTAATAGGGAATGGGGCAATAAATACCCTGATTTATCTTTCCTCCTTACCCTCTCTCTTACATCGTGCTTGTGGCTCTCTTTGGCCAAATCCAGCTGGCAGCAGAGGATTAAGGAATGATACATTCTATAGGATTCATTATCACAATTTGAGTATCCTGTAGTTATTCTGAGATGAAGTTTGGGTGCAAAATCTTTACTAGAGAATCTTCCCAACATGAATATCAAACCTGTGTCTCCCACATGGCAGGCAGTTCTTTACCACTGAGCCACCAGGGAATAATTCTAGCCAAAGATTAATTCTAAGCCAAAATTATTAGAAAAATAACAATCTAAATATTCATTGCCAAACAAATGGACACAACCAAAGTTATACACAGGATCTTAAAGTTGTTTTAATATGAAACAGTTAAAGAATTTAAAAAGAATAACAAAACATTCTACTCAAGGGTTTAAGAAATAACAGTAATCACAGAACAATCAGAAGAAACTCATTAAGATAAAAGCAAAAGTTAATGAATTTGCAAAAGAAAAGAAGTAGAATTAATAATTGCTCTTTAAAAATAATTTTCTTTTTTACTAGCTAAAATACTAGGTAGCCTAAAATTTAAAAATATAAAAGAAAAGCACCAATACAAAAGTAAACATGAATTAGAAAGCAGGAATAGCCAGAGATCACTATAGAGAAATGTGGTTGAAAGGGAAGAAAAAATTATTAAAATAAACAAAAGATGATACTGAAAGCCTAAACCAACGAATAACTATAAGATAAAAACCGAGAACATAAAAGTCTTCAGAAATGAAATATTTTTAACCTTCAAGTGATAGAGGCTGACATATTTAAACTCTTCCAGGGGAACAGAAGAAAAGTTGCTGATACTTTTTATGAGGGCAAATAGTGATTCCAGATCTTGTCAAAAGTAATTTAAAAGAGAAAACTACAACTCAGTTCGCTTGTGAATATTGGTGTAGGTGACCTAAGTAAAATTTGGTCAAGTAGAATTCAGGGATACTTGAGAAAAATAACACACTGTGATCAAATTGAGTTAACAGGAGTACAAGGCTGATCCGTTGACATGTCATCCATGAAGAGACAAGAAGAAAAACTTTGTTATCTTCTTGATAAATATTAAAAAGCATTTGATACAACTTAATATTCACATATATTATTTTTTAAATTTTTATTTTATATTTGAATATAGCCAATTAACAAGCACTGTTATGATAGTTTCAGGTGAACTATGTAGTGATGAAGAAGCTGGTTGAACAGTTCTATGAAGACCTATAAGACTTTTTAGAAAAAACACCCAAAAAAGATGTCCTTTTCATTATAGGGGACTGGAATGCAAAAGTAGGAAGTCAAGAAACACATGGAGTAACAGGCAAATTTGGCCTTGGAGTACAGAATAAAGCAGGGCAAAGGCTAATAGAGTTTTGCCAAGAGAACACACTGATCACAGCAAACACCCTCTTTCAACAACACAAGAGAAGTCTGCACACATGGACATCTCCATATGGCTAATGTCAAAGTCAGATTGATTATATTCTTTGCAGCCAAAGATGGAGAAGCTCTATACAGTCATCAAAAACAAGACTGGGAGCTAACTGGCTCAGATCATGAACTCCCTATTGCCAAATTCATACTTAAATTGAAGAAAGTACAGAAAACCACTAGACCATTCAGGTATGACCTAAATCAAATCCCTTATAATTATACAGTGGAAGTGAGAAATAGATTTAAGGGACTAGATCTGATAGAGTGCCTGATGAACTATGGATGGAGGTTCGTGACATTGTACAGGAGACAGGGAGCAAGACCATCCGCAAGAAAAAGAAATGCAAGAAAGCAAAATGGCTGTCTGGGGAGGCCTTACAAATAGCTGTGAAAAGAACAGATGGGAAAAGCAAAGGAGAAAAGGAAAGATATACCCTCTGAATGCAGAGTTCCAAAGAATACCAAGGAGAGATAAGAAAGCCTTCCTCAGCGATCAATGAAAAGAAATAAAGGAAAACAAAAGAATGGGAAAGGCTAGATATCTCTTCAAGAAAATTAGAGATACCAAGGGAATATTTCATGCAAAGATGGGCTCGGTAAAGGACAGAAATGGTATGGACCTAACAGAAGCAGAAGATATTAAGAAGAGGTGGCAAGAATACACAGAAGAATTGTACAAAAAAAGATGTTCACGACCCAGATAATCATGATGGTGTGATCACTCACCTAGAGCCAGACATCCTGGAATGTGAAGTCAAGTGGGCCTTAGGAAGCATCGGTGTGAACAAAACTAGTGGAGGTGATGGAATTCCAGTTGAGCTATTTCAAATCCTAAAAGATGATGTGGTGAAAGTGCTGCACTCAATATGCCAGCAAATTTGGAAAACTCAGCAGTGGCCACAGGACTGGAAAAGGTCAGTTTTCATTCCAATCCCAAAGAAAGGCAATGCCAAAGAATGCTCAAACTACCACACAATTGCACTCATCTCATGCGCTAGCAAACGAATGCTCAAAATTCTCCAAGCCAGGCTTCAGCAATACATGAACCGTGAACTTCCAGATTTCAAGCTGGTTTTAGAAAAGGCAGAGGAACCAGAGATCAAATTGCCAACATCCACTGGATCATAGGAAAACCAACAGAGTTCCAGAAAAACATCTACTTCTGCTTTATTGACCATGCCAAAGCCTTTGACTGTGTGGATCACAATAAACTGTGGAAAATTCTAAAAGAGATGGGAGTCCCAGACTACCTGGTCTTCCTCTTGAGAAACCTGTATGCAGGTCAGGAAGCAACAGTTAGAACTGGACATGGAACAACAGACTGGTTCCAAATAGGAAAAGGAGTATGTTAAGGCTGTATATTGTCACCCTGCTTATGTAACTTATATGCAGAGTACATCATGAGAAATGCTGGGCTGGAAGAAGCACAAGGTGGAATCAAGATTGCCGGAACAAATATAAATATCCTCAGATATGCAGATGACACCACGCTTATGGCAGAAAGTGAAGAAGAACTAAAGAGCGTCTTGATGAAAGTAAAAGAGGAGAGTGAAAAGTTAGCTTAAAATTCAATATTCAGAAAACTAAGATCATGATATCTGGTCCCATCACTTCATGGCAAATAGAAGGGGAAACAGTGGAAACATTGGCTGACTTTATTTCTTTGGGCTGCAAAATCACTGCACATGGTGATTGCTGCTGCTGCTGCTAAGTCGCTTCAGTCATGTCCAACTCTGTGCGACCCCATAGACGGCAGCCCACCAGGCTCCGCCGTCCCCGGGATTCTCCAGGCAGGAATACTGAAGTGGGTTGCCATTTCCTTCTCCAGTGCATGGAAGGGAAAAGTGAAAGTGAAGTCGCTCAATCGTGTCTGACTTTTAGCGACCCCAGGGACTGTAGCCTCCCAGGCTCCTCCGTCCATGGAATTTTCCAGGCAGGAGTACTGGAGTGGGGTGCCATTGCCTTCTCCAGATGGTGATTGCAGCCATGAAATTAAAAGACGCTTACTCCTTGGAAGGAAAGTTATGATCAACCTAGACAGCATATTAAAAGGCAGAGACATTACTTTGCCAACAAAGGTCCATCTCATCAAGGCTATGGTTTTTCCAGTGGTCATGTATGGATGTGAGAGTTGGATTATAATGAAAGGTGAGCGCCAAAGAATTGATGCTTTTGAACTGTGGTGTTGGAGAAGACTCTTGAGAGTCCCTTGGACTGCAAAGAGATCCAGCCAGTCCATCCTAAAGGAAATTAGTCCTGAATGTTCATTGGAAGGACTGATGTTGAAGCTGAAACTCCAGTACTTTGGCCACTTGATGCGAAGAGCTGACTCATTTGAAAACACTCTGAGGCTGGGATAGATGGAGGGCAGGAGGAGAAGGCGACGACAGAGGATGAGATGGTTGGATAGCATCACCAACTCAATGGAGATGAGTTTGAATAAACTCCGGGAGTTGGTGATGGACAGGGAGGCCTGGCGTGCTGTGGTCCATGGGGTCGCAGAGTTGGACACGACTGAGCGACTGAACTGAACTGATTTAAGAACTCATCCATACATACATCCATTCTTCCTCAAACTCCCCTCCCCTCCAGGCTGCCACCTAATATTGAGCAGAGTTCTCTGTGCTACACAATAGCTCCATTTTAAATATTTCAGCCACATATTATTGATAGGACCTCTTATTAAAATAAGAGTAGAATAATACTTAGTATTTTAAAATCGGACATTTCCCAAACTAATTACAATCATTCCCATTAAAAATAGTAATAAGATGAGGGTTCCTAGGGAGGATAAATTAGGAGTTTAATATTAAAATATACACACTACTATATATAAAATAAATATAATAAGTAACAAGATTTTTGCTGTATAGCACAGGGAATTATACTCACGATCCTGTAATAACATATATTGGAAAAGAATCTGAAAATAATATATATATATGAATCACTTTGCTATATACCCAAAACTAACACAACACTATAAATCAACTATTTTCAGTTTTAAAAAATTTAGTGATTTATTTGTCATTTTATGACTTAGTTCAGTTCAGTCGCGCCAGGCTTCCCTGTACATTACCAACTCCTGGAGCTTGCTTAAGCTAACATCCATTGAGTCAGTGATGCCATCCAACCATCTTTATGATCTTAAAGCCAATCTAATAAGAGAATGAAATAAGAAGTATATTATTCTGCTCAGGCCCCCATGACAAAATTCCATAGACTGAATGGCTTAAAAGTAGAAATTTATTTTCTCTTCGTTCTGGAGGCTAGAAGTCCATGAACATAGTGCCAGGATGGTCAGTTTCTGTGAAGAATTCTCTTCCTGGCCTGCAGACAGCCACCTCTGCTCTGTGTCCTGACATGGCAGAGAAAGAGAGGTTGTGCTCTGGTGTTCCTTCTTACACAGACACTAATGCTATAGGAAAAGGGCCCCACCTTTATGACCTCACTTAACCTTAATTTCTTACTCCAAACTTGGTCACACTGGGGTTTAGACCTTCAACATATGAACTGGGGCAGGGGAGGGCATCATTTAATTCAAGAAGAATCAATATTAGAAAACAGAAGGAAAAGTATGATTGGCTTCAAATTGTATAACTATTTACCTGGAAAATCCAGGAGAATCAACTGAAAACAAGAAAAAAGTAACATTCTGTATGGCAACAAGTAAAAATTAAAATATAAAAGTTAAGAGCGTTTTTATGTTTAAACAATATATTTGGAAAATATATTGGAATAAAAACTCCACTCACAAAAATAAGACCAAGTTTTCAATAGCCATGAAAAAATCAAAAGAATATGATGAAACCAAATGAATAAACTGTAATTTACTGAAGAATATAAAGGAAGACTTGAACAAAAAAATGAAGCATATTTTCTTTTTCACAGAAGTACTTAATACTTCTATGTGAAAATTCACTCCTAATGTTTAAATCCAATGCAATGCCACTCAAAACCCTACTAAAATTTGTGGCTGGGGTACTCTTATGATGAGGTATATAGATTAACAAGGGAGAATATAACAAAATTATTCTTCCAGCTGGAAGAATGAAAATGCCATGTTAATGAAGAGAAATTTATCCTATCAGATGCAATGATGCAGGATCTGAAAAAGACCAGCAGCTCAATGTAGCACAACCAAAAGTTTAGAAAGAGCTGTGAGCATATCTAAGATTTTAATATATGATAAAGATGGCATTCATATGAATTATTGAAATATGGAAAATTATCCATCACCATCTTACTCCTTTTATCCAAGAAAATGCCAAATAAATAAAATATATAAAGTTAAAAAAATAAAACCATACTAGATCTGGATGAAAATATGAGCAAACTCATTTCTAATTTATTTATAATTTCAGATGAGATAGACTTTCTGAGCATGTCTAATAAGCCTTAAAGGAAAATATTGATAATTATAAAACCCCAAATTACATTTGAACAGAAAGGTAACACACAGAATCAAGTTTGAAAATTTCTTAAATAGAAATGTTATTTTTAACAAATGTTAAACAAAGGATTGACATTCATAGCGTCACATAAATCATCCCAATAGTAAAATAAATGACACAAACAGCATTTTATATAAGAGGGGACAAATGGCCACTAAATATATGAAAAAGATATTCAGGCTCATTAATAATGAAAGAAATACTGACAAGTTAATGTGATACCATCCTCTCTTTATTGGATTGGCAACACTGAGAGTTAGCCTGAGTATGAGAAACTACACTCCTTATGGAAATTCAAATTTCTTCTCTGCTAGTGTGCAATTTGTTGAAATGTATCAAAAATTTTAGAATGCATACCCTTTGACCTGGAAATTCTGATTTTATGGCTTTATCTCAAGAAGGTAATTCAGTGTGCACAGATATATCTATGAGGATTCTCCTCCTAGTGTTGCTGTTTATAATCATGAAAACTGCAAACTAGTGTCCCTCAGTAAGAAATTGATTAAGCACATACTAGTACATCCATCCAAATTAAGATTACATACCTGTTAAATATGAGCTCTTGAATTTTCACATGAGATTGACGAGGAAAGGCTATAAAATATCTGTATCATATCATCCTATTTCTTACAGTAAATATATTACACATATATAATATTAAATGTAGTAATATAAAAGATAGGCTTCCCTGGTGGCTCAGTGGTAAAGAATCTGCCTGCCAATGCAGGAGACATGGGTTTGACCCTTGGGTTAGGTAGATCCCCTGAAGAAGGAAATGGCTACCCACTCCAGTATTCTTGCCTGGGATAGCCCATGGATAGAGGAGCCTGGTGGGCTATAGTCCATGGGGTCTCAAAAGAGTCAGACATGATTTAGGGACTAAACAACAATATACAAGGTGCAACTTTATTTTTATGTGCATATTTGATTACACAGAAAAATACATGGAAAAATATTTTAATATTAATAATTATGACCAACCTCAGTTCAGTTCAGTTCAGTTGCTCAGTCGTGTCCGACTCTTTGCGACCCCACGAATTGCAGCATGCCAGGCCTCTCTGTCCATCACCATCTCCCGGAGTCTACCCAAACCCATGTTCATTGAGTCGGTGATGCCATCCAACCATCTCATCCTCTGTCGTCCCCTTCTCCTCCCGCCCCCAATCCTACCCAGCATTAGGGTCTTTTCCAATGAGTCAACCCTTCGCATGAGGTGGCCAAAGTATTGGAGTATGACCAACCTAGACAGCATATTAAAAATCAGAGACATTACTTTGCCAACAAAGGTCCATCTAGCCAAGGCTATGGTTTTTCCAGTGGTCATGTATGGATGTGAGAGTTAGACTATAAAGAAAGCTGAGCGCCAAAGAATTGATGCTTTTGAACTGTGGTGTTGGAGAAGACTCTCGATAGTCCCTTGGACTGCAAGGAGATCCAACCAGTCCATCCTAAAGGAGATCAGTCCTGGGTGTTCATTGGAAGGTCTGATGTTGAAGCTGAAACTCCAATATTGTAAAGTAATTAGCCCCCAACTAAAATAAATAAATTTAAAAAAAAAAAAAAAAAAGAAATATGCAGGAAACATTTATTCAGATGATCCAATTGGACTTCAACTATTTTTAAGTATCATAATATTTTTACCTATACTAATAAAACTGGAATTTCCAAAGATCCTAAATTTTCAAATCACCCTAGTGTCAAAACCAGATTTTGCATGCTGAGTAAAACAAAGCAGAAAGATGAGTTTATTGCAAGGTTTTCAGCTTACAAGCCAGGGAACTCTAGGCTACAGGAACAATGAGTTCTCAGTTGCTCACAGACTAAGGGATTTTTATGGGAAGAATACAGAAGTTGTTTGGCTTTTTCAGCTGGTTTGTTGCCTGGTGGTCTTCTTTCTTATTTGGATCAGGGTAGCTGAGTTAGAAAACAAGAAAATCCAGAAATGGCATGAAAAGACTTGGTATTTGGTGCCTGTCTAGTGTGTCTGCTGATTTCTAAGAAGAAAGAGCTGTGAGATTAGGTTAAGATTCATTTTTGCTCCTGTATTTTGACTGACTCCACTTTGTCCTTGACATAAGTGACTCCATTTGGCTTGGTTCTACACTAATTACAAAAGGAAAGACATAAATTGACCATTGCATAAATCTCAAGAATAATTTTTACAATAGTTAAAATTTTCTTTGGTGTTCTCAGAATATTGAAGAAAGATTTAAAGCTGTTCAAGTTAATTAAAATGCATCTAAAAGACCTCTAGAGTTCAAAGAGTGTACAATCAAACCCGTTATACACAGCATTTCTCTCCAGAAAAAAAAAAAAAACAAACAAACTAGAAATGTCTATTTTCACCCATAACTCTTTTCAAACAGCACAAGCTCAATTTTGTTTTGTTTTGTTTTGTTTTTAAAGATTTTTTAATATATCTAGGATGGAAAAAAAAGCAGAAATGTTTTCTTGATTATTGTCTGTCATTCTGTTCCTTTTCTGTATTTTCTCTAAAGTATATCTATTATGATCAAGAACATTTTCTAATTTTGTAAATATTCATCATGGCTCAATAAAAAATAAACCAAAATAATTTTGAACACCTAACTGGTAATATTTTTAAATTTTCCTTGAGCTGGAACAATTAGATGTTTGAATTACTTACTCGGAATGCTAATGTATGAATACTTTTCTCCTGTTCCACATTCATCTCTCTATATATAAACTATTTAAATCACAGTATAATTATGGAATATGTTAGTGGAAGGAAGGCAGTGTTTTATCAATGCCTGTAAGCATCATTTACATTAGCATCTGTTACAGAATTGGCTTGAAATTTTATTTCTAGAGACTCAACATCTGTGGGTCACACACATTCAGTGTTTTGAGACTCTAATGTCAAATGACTAAAACCATTTTTCAACCTTCCTTTATTTCAACATGCTTTTGAATGCATCCGAAGATATGGATATTATGTTTTCCTGGTTTCTTTAGATCCTTTCATCTCTGTAAGTCTTCTAACATGTTGTTGGCTTTTCTTTCTATTTTTGTTTTCTTTTAAACATACAAAGTTAGCTCTTACTCATGTTTATATACAAGGCTTTTAACACTTTTCGCATATCAATTCTCAGATGTTTGGTAATAAAAATATCTTTCTTGAAATATGGAAGTAGGAGATAGATCTGCAAGTGTTGCAATTGGCCTGTCAGTATTTACAAAGCAGCACCTAATGTCACCAGGTGATTGCAGATTTCTGGGCAAAAACATACCAGTAGAGAGCTAACCTCATAAGTAAATTTATTAGATATCACCTTTTAGATATCAATTACAAAGAAAGAATAATCTATAATATTTCTATGGATTTTATAGAATATAAAGGGAGTATAACTATTAGTTTCTTCTATATGCTTATATAGCTAACCTGTTTGTTTCAATTAATATACAATAGACTCCAAAAGATTACTTCATAATTTGGATTTTCACAAGTTTTGACAAAGCTAAGCTTCTGCCAACACAACCCAGCAGGGGACTGGAGAGCTACTGTGTTTCTGTCCAGGTTCAGGTTTTAGTTCAGTGTGGAGGACTGTTATGCCAGAGCCAAGATTCTTTATTTCCTCCTAACTTCTTCACCTACTTCCCATCCCCCTTCTTAGGTCCGAGCTGGGGGCAGTAGGAGAAAGAGAGGGCACCATATATCTAGGGAGGACTGTTATGCCAGAGCCAAGATTCTTTATTTCCTCCTAACTTCTTCACCTACTTCCCATCCCCCTTCTTAGGTCCGAGCTGGGGGCAGTAGGAGAAAGAGAGGGCACCATATATCTAGGGTTGAACTTTTGACTAACACAGCTTTGAAAATTGGTTATATATGAGGGGAGACATAGAGAAAATAAGTAAATGTATCAAGAACAATGGAGAGGAAGTTGTACAAGTTATATAAGTAGTAAGGGGGAAGACTACATGGTTTTGGAGTTATCAGTGTGAACTAATGGGTTTTAAGATAGGTGGGTGGACAGATAGGTGGATATATAGACAGATAGGTAGGTAGATAAACACACACAGAATAATATAGTGTGATGTAATGTAATTTTTTTCTAATTTGTCTGCTGAGAGGACCCTTGGTAACAATGAGCCACTAAGAACCAAGCTCTTGGTTTCTAAATACCCTGGCACAATAAAAGAAACTAAGGCTCCATAAACATCTGACTTGGCTATAGGGAAGGAAAAAAATTAGGTGGTTCTGGAATGTGTTATTGTTCTAGAAAGGAAAGAAGTATACAAAGAGTGATGGGACCTTGTCCAAAGGACACAGGCTCTAGTTTGAAGGATCACCTGCTAGCCAAATGGAACATAAAAATAAATTACGATAGTAATCAATGCTCTACTAGCTAATTGGAACATCAAAATAAACTATAATAGTAATGGACTCTATTTGTAAAATACATATTCCTGAAGCTTTACTGTTGTAAATTCATGAATTTTAAAAATAGATATATGAGGGGAAATAGTACACATCAGTGGAATGACAACTTGTAAATCAAAAATAATAATGAAATTAACCTATTACTATTTAATATTAACTTATTTAGATATGAATGATCAAAGAATGCTAAAACTGAAGGTGTAAGTTTGATAAAGAACTGAATATTTACATTGTCTCAATGTATCTTTCAAAAAAATTGTTACTAATTGCTTATTAAGTAAGTACAACATGCTGAATAATTAACTTCAAAGCAGAGATATTTAACCAATACCATCTCATCCAGTAACAAACATTAATATTATAAGAAATTATGCAAATTAGCACTGTGGTCTCCTGATATACTGCAATGAAAAGGATATAACATTACTTCTGGGGCATCTTGTCAAAAATGCGTTAAATCATGAGGAACACCAGAAAAATATTGTAAAAGTTACTGTTAGGCTGTTCAAAAAATCAAGTTCAAGAAAAATAAAGATAGACTGAGGGACTCATCAGTCTATCTTGACAAGACTAAAGAAACAAATACAAAACATACTTCTGGATTGTATCCTGGACTTACAAATGACATTATTAGGATAATTGGCAAAACTTTACTGGAGTCTGGGGATTATATGGCAATATTAGATCAAAGTTAATTTAAATAGCTGTCCTGTGGTTGTATAGGAAAGTGTCATTGTGCTTTAAAGCATATTGAAGTCTGATGAGAAATACAGCATTGGTCTGCAGCTTAATCAGTGGTACTACAGGAACTCTATTGATGATTTTTTTTAACTTATATGTAAATTAGAAGATATTTCAAAAAAAGTAAAACAGATACAATTTTGATCAAACTTCTATGCATTATTTTTAAAATCCTAATGTCTAAATCACGGGAACACTGAAAATGTTGATGTGGGTCATAGGGGAATCTGCTTTTGCATGTTGTGGCTCCCTCTTCTATTGGCTTTTGTTACATAATTCTGCCCACAGAGGCACAGTGTGTCGTTTCATTCACTAAAGGATGAAACCCATATAAAATCCATGGTTATAAATTGATCATTATCTCTCTCTTTTCCCTCTTGTATTATGGAGGTTTCTAGTACTCACCTAACGTCATATTTCACTTTCTGATTGTTTTTGTTTTAAAATAAAAACATCAGTCACCATCAAAAAACTGTTTCTTCTTTGGGGGGATCAAAGTTGGAAATTAAATAGATTTTGGCAGCAAAATTTTGATTAAGAAATGAAGCATCCTGGTTAACCAAAATTTTGCTTTTTCTTTTGGACATATTAAATTTTGTGAAAAAACCTTTTGGTACCTCTTTCTGACTTTGGTAAAAATGAAAAAGAAAGTGAGGAAGGATGAAAAGGAAGGAAAGAAGGGAGAGAGGAGAAAGTGAGAGAAAGAGGGGGAAAAGTCCATAGAAACTTGGCCCATCTCTAATATAGATCCTGGAGGTTGCTTTTTTTTAAGTTACTGACATAAAGTCATCCGGCTAAAACTGAAATAATCCCACACACATATGGACAACTGATCTTCAACAAAGGTGCCAAGAATACACAATTGGAAATAGATAGTCTCAACAAAAGGTGTTGGTAAACCTGGATATTCACATGCAAACAAGTGAAATTGGACCCCTATCTCACACCATACACAAAATCAACTCAAAATGTATTAAAAACTAAATGTAATACCTGAAACTATAAAGCTCTTAGAAGAAAACATAGGGGAAATGACATGGGTCCTGGCAGTGACTTTTGACTATGATGCCAAAAGCACAAAGAAACTGAAAGTTGCATCTGACTCTTTGCAACCCCACGGACTATACAGCCCATGGAATTCTCCAGACCAGAATACTGTAGTGGGTAGCCATTCCCTTCTCCAGGGCATCTTCCCGACCCAGGAATCAAACCAGGGTCTCCTGCATTGCAGGCAGATTCTTTATCAGCTGAGCTACTAAGGAAGCCCTAAAGCACAAACAAAAAAGCAAAAATAGACAAATGGGACTTAATCAAACTAGAAAGCTTCTGCACAGCAAAGGAAACAAAACAGTGAAAAGACAAACTATAGAATGGGAGGACATATTTTCAAATCATATATCTGATAAAGGGTTGATTTATAATATAAGAAACTTCTATAAATAGGAAAAATCAAATAACCTGTTTTAAAAAGCAGGCAAGGAACTTGATATTTCTCCGAAGTAGACATACAAATGGACAACAGATATGTGAAAGATGCTCAGTATCACTAATTATCAAGAAATGCAAACCGAAACCACATTGAGCTATCACCTCACACCTGTTAGGAAGGTCATTAATAAAAAAAAAAAACAAGATTTATTTATGTGAAGAAATTGAAACTTTGTACACTGTTGGTGGGAACGTTAAATGGCACAGTCACCTTGGCAAATAATAAGCACATTCTTCAAAAAAAAATTAAAAATAGAACTACCATATGATCCAACAATCCCTCTTCTGATTATATAGCCAAAAGAGTTGAAATCAAGATGTCAGAGAGATACCTGCATTCCCATATTTACTGCAGCATTATTCACAATAGGCAATGTATGGAAACCACCCAAATGTGCATCAACAAATGAATGGACAAAGGAAATTTGGTACAGAAATAGAATATTATTCAGCCTTTAAAAAGAAGGAAATCTTAACTATTTACAACAACACATGAATGGATCTGGAAGACATTGCATACTTGCACGCTAAGTTACTTCAGTTGTGTCCAGCTCTTTGTGACACTATGGACTGTAGCCAGCCAGGTTCCTCTATTCATGGGATTCTCCAGGCAAGAATACTGAAGTGGGTTGCCATACCCTCCTCCAGGGGATCTTCCTGACCCAGGGATTGAACCTGCATCTCTTATGTTTCCTGCATTGGCAGGTCGGTTCTTTACCACTAGTGCCACCTTATGTTACATGAATTAAGCCAGTCACAGAAGGACATGTATGGAGTGATTCCACTTATATGGGGTATATAAAATAGTCAGATTCATGGAAAGAGAGAACAGAATGCTATTTCCAGGGGGTGAAGGGAAGGGTAGATAGGGCATTGTTCAATGAGTATAAAGTTTCACGTGTGCAGGATAAATAAATTCTGGATATCTGCTGTGCGACATAGTGCCTATAGTTAGAAATATGGTATTGTGCACTTAAAACTTAAGAAGATCAAGCTCATGTTAAGTGTTGCTATACCACACCAATAAATAAATAAAAGAAGCAAAGGAAACACAAGAAAACTTTTGGAGGTGATGGGTATGCTTATTACCTTGATTATAGTGATGGTGTAATGAGTGTATGCATATGTCCAAATTCATCAAAATGTATACCTTCAGTTCAGTTCAGTCGCTCTGTCGTGTCCAACTCTTTGCGACCCCCATGGACTGCAGGACGCCAGGCCTCCCTGTCCATCACCAACTCCCGGAGTTTACCCAAACTCACATCCATTGAGTCGGTGATGCCATCCAACCATCTCATTCTCTGTCGTCCCCTTCTCTTCCTGCCTTCAATCTTTCCCAGCATCAGGGTCTTTTCAAATGAGTCAGTTCTTCGCATGAGGTGGCCAAAGTATTGGAGTTTCAGCTTCAACTTCAGTCCTTCCAGTGAATATTCAGGACTGATTTCCTTTACGACTGACAAGTTGGATCTCCTTGCAGTCCAAGGGACTCTCAAGAGTCTTCTCCAACACCACAGTTCAAAAGCATCAATTCTTCGGCACTCAGCTTTCGTTATAGTCCAACTCTCACATCCATACATGACTACTGGAAAAACCATAGCATTGACAATACGGACCTTTGTTGGCAAAGTAATGTCTCTGCTTTTTAATATGCTGTATAGATTGGTCATAGCTTTCCTTCCAAGGAGTCTTTTAATTTCATGGCTGCAGTCACCATCTGCAGTGATTTGGGACCCCCCAAAAAATAAAGACAGCCCTGTTTCCACTGTTTCCTCATCTATTTGCCATGAAGTGATGGGACCGGATCTTAGTTTTCTGAATGTTGAGCTTTAAGCCAACTTTTTCACTCTCCTCTTTCACTTTCATCAGGAGGCTCTTTAGTTCTTTGCTTTCTGCCATAAGGGTGGTGTCATCTGCATATCTGAGGTTATTGATATTTCTCCTGGCAATCTTGATTCCAGTTTGTGCTTCCTCCAGCTCAGCAATTCTCATGATGTACTCTGCATATAAGTTAAATAAGCTGGGTGACAATATACAGCCTTGACTTAGATATGTGCTGTTTTTGGTATCTAAAAGTATACCTCAGTAAAGCTGGAAAAAAATTTTAAATGGAAATTTCAAAAAAGCCAATAAATTAGGTGTTCTGGTTAGCTAGATTCCAGATTTAAAAAGCAAAGGAAAACCTTGATTTTGTATGATTCTATTATTTAAGTATCTGACTATATAATTTGCCAATTTTACATAAGAGTAATATATAAAAGTAATTTTTATTATGTGCAAGTAGAGTATCCAAGTCTTACTTTCTGATTTTTTATTGCTTTTAAATCTACTGTCTGAATTGTTTATTGGCTAGAGAATTTGTAAGTATGAGCTAAAAGAAAAGATATTTAAATTAAAACAGTCTGCCTTGAGTCCCCAGGGGAGTGATGAACTAGCATTTTAATTATCAACAAATTTAATTATTCAACCAGGTGTGAGCCATCAAAAGTTTAGCAAACCCTGTTTTAAGTAAACGCTTTGCATTTGCATAAAATTATGATGCCATCCATTTCTAATACAGAATGCAGGTTCAGAAAGCTGTCAGGCTCGCAGTGTGGTTACATCATTTTGTTTCAACTTTAAATTTCCAGAATACTGAAGCTATCAATATTAGACCATAAAGTGGGACATGTTGCACTCAAAAGTTAAGGCCATTGATATGGGGATTTTCATCACTGCAACATTCTACCAGCCTTTCCCTTCATTACTAGGATTTATCTAAATGCCATTTTTTGGCAGAACTATAATGAAATGAGTAATTTGCTTAATGGAACAGATCTGTTATGTAAAGTTATAGAGCTAGATCTGTAACCACTGCTCTTGTTGCTCTGTAAATTTAATGAAACTTTCTATTCAGTGGAGCTTTTTTGGACTTGTACAGCATTCTATTAGTCTTCAGAATAATAAGGCAAGGGCCACAAAGACACTTCATAACTGCCAAGATTACAATTACTCTTATATTGATTTAACTCTAGTAAAATATCAAAATTTTTATCTGCTGGAGAAAAACTTGGAAATACACTAGTGAAACTGAAAGTTAGGGCCAAGGGCATTTTAAAAATCTTAATTTGAATCAAATCTCCATCTTTATCACTGCAGCAGATGTTTTCAGATCCTTACTGGGATGAGGTGAACCAGTCTGGAGACACTTTGGTATTTATATTTTGATTCTGTTTCTTCATTCACTAAGGTTGATTTACCTATCCACTGTCTAGTTAGGTAGACATACCATTATAAGTAACATATACCATTTGTTATACCAATTTTATATACCATTTACATATACTGTTTATAAATACATGCCACCAATAAGTAGTAAATGCATTTATCTGTTTTAGTGTCTTTCAGTTTTGATTGCATAGTCTGATAGTTCTAAAATATTCCTGTTGTTTCAATATTATATAACCTTAACATATTTAGATTTTGCCTCATCCAGACCATGCACCTTACCACTTTTGCTGTATTTTGAGATAAGATTTTATGTTGAATGTATGGCACAAAAGAAATATTAAATTACCTATACTCTTCTGTGTTTTTTACTAAGAAAATAAATTTTCCACATGTGAAATCTACCTATCTTGAGTTTTGAAAACTAGAATTTTCTAATTCAGGAGAAGGACTTACTATTTTAGATGTTTAATCAAGGGTCAGATAATGACTGAATGGGTTGCAATAGTTGCAGTTTATACCAGAGTCACACTATAGTGCCCTCCTGTGGAGGTTTGGTTAAAACTTTATTTTTATACCCATGAGGATGATTTTCAAAGTGACAAAATCATTACATTCAAACTACAAAAGTTTAACTTAACTTGGTCCTTTTTTTTGTTTATAACTAGATGTTAAATTACTTTTAAATATAAAAGCATTCACAGTTCAAAAAATTTGCAGTTCAAAGTACAAACTGAGGAATGTCAGCTTTTTATCTATATTTCTTTATTTTCTTAAGATGTATTTTTCCTTGATTTTTCCTTAAATGATCAAATAATAAAGAGGAAAGAGAATAATCAAGCCCTTAACTAGAAAGATAAATTTTTCAGCTAAGACATTCTTAGATTTATGTCATGAAAAAGAGTTTTATTCTTAGAAGCATAAAGACTATAATATTTTTAAATTACAACAGAAAAACTGATAATAAAAGTTTAGTCGAGAATGTACACTCATTTATATATACCAAACACTGTGCAAGAGCTGACTTTTTTTTTAACTCTAGCTTTTTTTCCCCCAGTTTAAGATTTAAACTTTTTTCTGAGGATAAATCAATTATCATATATTAGGTATTTATTAATATTTCAAAATGATTTGGCCTGTCTTTTCTTCCAGCTCTAAAATTTCTTTTAATTTCAGGAGTATAGTAATGTAATATTTATTACCGTATGTGGCATGCACATGCGTGTGTGTGTGTGTCGGTATCCATCCCAAGACCTTTTTACTCTTGGTCCACATTTATAATCAAGTTCAGTGTGTACAGCATTCTCAGATCACTGGATTTAGGTGTCCAGTAGTCGCTATTGTATTAGAATGATGCAGAAGTAATTGCGATTTTGCATTGATGAAATCTGCTGTTTGATATTGGAATACATTCTTAAATAAATGGGGTTATGTTATACATCATTTTAATGAACATATTTCACTTTATTTTTATGCTAATAACTTATTGCTGTTTATTTTATATTTATTTTAGACTAGGGAAGTGATGTTAGACAAAAAGCAAATTTGAGTTATTTTCTTATTTGAATTCAAAATGGGTCATAAAGCAACAGAGACAATTTGCAACTCAACAATGCATTTGGCCCAAGAACTGCTAACTAACATAAAGTACAGTGGTGGTTTAAGAAGTTTTGCAAAGAAGATGAGAGCCTTGAAGAAGAGGAGTGCAGTGGGCGACCATCGGAAGTTGACAGTGACCTATTGAGAGCAATCATCGAAGCTGATCCTCTTACACAGTTCAGTTCAGTTCAGTCGCTCAGTCGTGTCTGACTCTTTGTGACCCCATGAATCGCAGCACGCCAGGCCTCCCTGTCCATCACCAACTCCCAGAGTTTACCCAAACTCATGTCCATCAAGTTGGTGATGCCATCCAGCCATCTCATCCTCTGTCCCCTTCTCCTCCTGCCCCCAATCCTTCCCAGCATCAGAGTCTTTTCCAATGAGTCAGCTCTTCGCATGAGGTGGCCAAACTATTGGAGTTTCAGCTTCAACATCAGTCGTTCCAATGAACACCCAGGACTGATCTCCTTTAGGATGGACTGGTTGGATCTCCTTGCAATCCAAGGGACTCTCAAGAGTCTTCTCCAACACCACAGTTCAAAAGCATCAATTCTTCGGCGCTCAGCTTTCTTCACCGTCCAACTCTCACATCCATACCTGACTACTGGAAAAACCATAGCCTTGACTAGATGGACCTTTGTTGGCAAAGTAATGTCTCTGCTTTTTAATATGCTGTCTAGGTTGGTCATAACTTTCCTTCCAAGGAGTAAGCGTCTTTTAATTTCATGGCTGCAATCACCATCTGCAGTGATTTTGGAGCCAAAAAAAATAAAGTCTGACACTGTTTCCACTGTTTCCCCATCTATTTGCCATGAAGTGATGGAACCAGATGCCATGATCTTAGTTTTCTGAATGTTGAGCTTTAAGCCAACTTTTTCACTCTCCTCTTTCACCTTCATCAAGAGGCTCTTTAGTTCTTCTTTACTTTCTGCCATAAGGCTGGTGTCATCTGCATATCTGAGGTTATTTATATTTCTCCTGGCAATCTTGATTCCACCTTGTGCTTCTTCCAGCCCAGCGTTTCTCATGATGTACTCTGCACATAAGTTAAATAAGCACGGTGACAATATACAGCTTTGACGTATTCCTTTTCCTATTTGGAACCAGTCTGTTGTTCCATGTCCAGTCTAACTGTTGCTTCCTGACCTGCATACAGGTTTCTCAAGAGGCAGATCAGGTGGTCTGGTATTCCCATCTCTTTCAGAATTTTCCACAGTTTATTGTGATCCACACAGTCAAAGGCCTTGGCATAGTCAATAAAGCAGAAATAGATGTTTTTCTGGAACTCTCTTGCTTTTTTGATGATCCAGCGGATGTTGGCAATTTGATCTCTGGTTCCTCTGCCTTTTTTAAAACCAGCTTGAACATCTGGAAGTTCACGGTTCACGTATTGCTGAAGCCTGGCTTGGAGAATTTTGAGCATTACTTTACTAGCATGTGAGATGAGGGCAATTGTGCGGTAGTTTGAGCATTCTTTGGCATTGCCTTTCTTTGGGGTTGGAATGAAAACTGACCTTTTCCAGTCCTGTGGCCACTGCTGAGTTTTCCAAATTTGCTGGCATATTGAGTGCAGCACTTTCACCACATCATCTTTTAGGATTTGAAATAGCTCAACCGGAATTCCATCACCTCCACTAGCTTTGCTCGTCATGATGCTTCCTAAGGCCCGCCTGACTTCATATTCCATGATGTCTGGCTCTAGGTGAGTGATCATACCTCTTATACAAAAGTTTGCCGAAAAACTCCACGCCTTCCTTTCTATGGTTGTTTGGCATTTGAAGCAAATTGGAAAGGTGAAAAGGCTTGATAAGAGGGCACCTCATGAGCTGACCTCAAATTTTAAAAAAATCTTTGTTTTGAAGTATCTTCTCTAGTCTATGCAACAACAATGAATCATTCCTCGATTGGATTGTGATGTGCGACAATAAGTGGATCTTATACGACAACCAGCAATGATCACCTCAGTGGTTCGACCAAGAAGAAACTCCAAAGCACTTCCCAAAGCCAAACCTGCACCAAAAAAGGTCATGGTCACTGTTTGGTGGTCTGTTGCCCATCTGATCCAGTACAGCTTTCAGAATCCTGGCAAGACCATTACATCTGAGAAATATGTTCAGCAAACCGATGAGATGCACCAAAAACTGCAGTGCCTGCAGCTGGCATTGGTCAACAGAATGGGCCCAATTCTCCACAACAATGGCCAACTGCCCATCGCACAACCAACACTTCAAAAGTTGAACGAATTGGGCTATAAAGTTTTGCCTCATCCACCATATTCACCTGACCTCTTGCCAACAGACTACTACTTCTTCAAGCATCACAACTTTTTGTAGGGAAAATACTTTCACAACCAGCAGGAGGTAGAAAATGCTTCCCAAGAGTTCATGAATTTTTATGCTACAGAAATAAATTTATTTCTCATTGGCAAAAATGTGTTGATTGTAATGGTTCCTATTTTGATTAATAAAAGTGTGTTTAAACCTAGTTATAATGATTTAAAATTCACAATCCAAAACCACAATTACTCTTTCACCAATAATATTTAGTCTTTTGCTCCAGTGGCCCACTGCTTTATTACTCAACCTTTTCCATTTGCTGATACTAAGGATGTCTGCTAACTACTCAAAACACACCTTACTTCTTTAATGGAAAATTAAACAGATGTTAAGAACCACTGGAAACTAATTAAGACTTTCCTGAAGAAGTAGGAGGGGGAAAAAAAAACAAAAACACTAAAGAGAGTTGAGACAAAAGCCAGAAAGCTATCTGCAACGTTTTAGATCAACAACAAATACAATGGATTTTTGCCTCCTTACTTAAGTCTCCTTAAATCTGTCTCCTGCAGATGGAAAGGCAAAAAAAACTGGTTTTTCAAAGTTTAAATGTCTGAAATTACAGACTATTAGACAACTGGCAGCATTCATAACTAGAGAAATAAGTGGTGCTTTTTCTAAAGCAATAGCCATGATCGGAGAGATTATGAGTAAGTGCATCCAAATTAGAAGTATTGGACAACATCTTAAAATAAAAACAAAAATAAGATGAAATAATGTGGACCAGAGTGGAGGATGGCATTAGCTTCTTTTAATAAAACTAGTTTCATTAGTGAGACCAGGTGAGATTTGAACCATAGTTGAGAAATTCAACCTAACCTAAAAGTAATCTTAAATTTTTAGATGAACCATGTTAGTGCTGAGCATTGTTCTGTGTTCTAAAGCGAATCCAAGAGAAGAATGAGATTTTCCAAGGCCGGAAATATAGAGAGTTCCACTGATGCTGCTGCTGCTGCTAAGTCGCTTCAGTCATGCCTGAATCTGTACGACCCCACGGACAGCAGCCCACTAGGCTCCTCTGTCCACGGGGTTCTGCAGGCAAGAATACTGGAATGGGTTGCCATTTCCTTCTCCAATGCATGCATGCATGCTAAGTCGCTTCAGTCGTGTCTGACTCTGTGCGACCCCATGGACAGCAGCCCACCAGGCTCCTCTGTCCACGGGGTTCTCCAGGCAAGAATACTGGAGTAGGTTGCCATTTCCTTCTCCAGTTCCACTTACAAGCAACAGTGAAATCGAAGGTATCTTTATACAACCGTGAAGTCACTGGAATAAAATTGGGTCCTAGCCAGAAAATTTCTCTCAGAGGTATCCAGGATAAACCTCAAAAGGTGTTCACAAAATGAGGTTCACATGGTCCACAGTCAAAAGGGAACACATGGGGATTAGACTACAGTCTACTACAAAAGCTAATTCAGCAGGAACTTGATCTTTCTTTCCAGACTCCAGGCAGACCCGAGAGCCACTTTCTGTCAATAAAATCAAATAAATTCTGCTACGTGAAATTATCTAAGACTAGGTAACGGCAATCCTTAAATCTTGAGTTTCAGTTTCCCACCAAAAGTCTCTGGAGCAGCCAGACTTAGCTAAATCAGTCTGGGACCAGTGCATCTTAGTTATTACCTCACACTAACATTTCTCCAGCTTCTACCATGGTGTAGACCCTGGAGGTCCTTCTGAAAGAGATGAAGACATTGCCTTCAAGTAGTTCATTTATAGCTGTGAATGTTGTCATTGCCACCTAAGTTCCTTGTAGGAAATTTTTTAAAGAAAAGTCATAAATTCCTATTCCCCCTTCTATACCCTCTGCCATATGAGCTGTGGCAAAACCACTCTGAAGGCTTGCTGAAAGTTAAGGAAAATATGAATAGGTGACCAAGTCAGATAAATGAAGGATAAAAGGAATATTTATAACAACTCTGAATCCATCTTCCCTTCTCTTAGTCTGAAATAATTTGGTTCAGATATCCCACCAAGGAAACCCTATCCGGACATGGCCAGGTATCTTAATCACCTATAGTGCTTGTACAAATAAACTTTTGATACCTTCCACCATAATTCTAGTTCAAGTAAGTCTAGATAGAGTTTGGCATCTCTAGTTCTTAAAAGTTCCATGGTGATTTTGATGTACAAGCATGGCTGAAAAACAGCTGACTAAAGTTTTCCTGCCCAACTGGGTGTAATTTTCTGGCATAGGATCTACCCTCTCCATAAGAATATACTATGAGTGGTTTATTATTAGATAAAATTAGGATTATAGGATTTGTGGTAGAGTCTCTTGAGTTGTCTCCCAGCATACATTCTCCCCTTTCTTCCCCTTTTCCCCTAATAGAAGAATTTTACTGGGCAGATGATATAGACTTCATTTCCCAGCATCCTTTTCAGCGAGTGAGTAAGTAAACTTAGCCAAAACAGTTTTGACTGATGGAATGTAAACAGAAGTCAAGTGTGGATCTTAATGGAATTGTCATTAAAAGGAAGGAGCACACCCTTCTTTTTCAGTTCAGTTCAGCCTCTCAGTCGTGTCCAGCTCTTTGCGACCCCATGAACTGTAGCACACCAGGCTTCCCTGTCCATCACCAACTCCCAGAGCCTGCTCAAACTCATGTCCATCACGTCGGTGATGCCATCCAGCTATCTCATCCTCTGTTGTCCCCTTCTCCTCCCACCTTTAATCTTTCCCAGCACCAGGGTCTTTTCCAATGAGTCGGTTCTTCCCATCAGGTGGCCAAAGTATTGGAGTTTCAGCTTCAACATCATTCCTTCCAATGAATATTCAGGACTGATTTCCTTTACAATTGACAAGTTGAATCTCCTTGCAGTCCAAGGGACTCTCAAGAGTCTTCTCCAACACCACAGTTCAAAAGCATCAATTCTTCGGCACTCAGCTTTCTTTATTGTCCAGCTCTCACATCCATACATGACTACTGGAAAAACCATAGCTTTGACTAGATGGACTTTTGTTGGCAAAGTAATGTCTCTGCTTTTTAATATGCTCTCTAGGTTGGGCATAACTTTTCTTCCAAGAAGCAAGTGTCATTTAATTTCATGGCTGCAGTCACCATCTGCAGTGATTTGGGAGCCCCCCCAAATAAAGTCTCTCACTGTTTCCATTGTTTCCCCATCTATTTGCCATGAAGTGATGGGACTGGATGCCATGATCTTAGTTTTCTGAATGTTGAGCTGTAAGCCAACTTTTTCACTCTCCTCTTTCACTTTCATCAAGAGGCTCTTTAGTTCTTCACTTTCTGCCATAAGTGTGGTGGCATCTGCGTATCTGAGGTTATTGATATTTTTCCCAGCAATCTTGATTCCAGCTTGTGTTTCATCCAGCCCAGCCTTTTGCATGATGTGCTCTGCATATATGAAAAATAAGTGGGTTGACAATATATAGCCTTGACATACTCCTTTCATGGTTTGGGACCAGTCTGTTCTTCCATGTCCAGTTCTAACTGTTGCTTCTTGACCTGCATACAGATTTCTCAGGAGGCAAGTCAGGTGGTCTGGTATTCCCATCTCTTCCCTTCTTTTTGCCTTTCTCCTGTTTTTCTGGATAGACTATGAAAGGGACGACTTCAGATGGAGCAAGCATTTTGGACCAGGAGTTTATCTTGGGACTGGAGGCCAACATAGGGGAGCAACAAGCTAAAAGGAGCCCAGACCCCAAAAGACTCCATACAGAGCAGAGTCAAAGTTGCTGTGTGTGTGCTGTGTAGCAGCTTTCTTTTGCTTACTTCTGAAATTTTATGTGAGGACACGATAAAATACTGTCTTGTTAAAGCTGCTGAATTTTGGGTTTTCTGTCACTTTAATAGCTAAATACTATCCCACTACACCAATGTCACTACCATATAGTGTTAACAAACAAGTATTATCCACTTTTCATTTTAAAAATTAAATTTAAAACATTTTTAATGATAGGTAAAGAATCAAAATGTTTTATTATAGTTGACCTCTCTAAATATGTGTAGATTTCACATAATTCTAACATGAAAATTACTGTAGTATACATTATATTATATAACAGTTATATTGGACAATATATGTTGTAGCAGTTTGGATCTTCTGGCAAATTATAAACAGTTAAAAACCTCATTAATTCACCTATCAGCCTGGTCTGCACTAATAGTAAAACTTTAGTCTGTAAAAGAACAAAGACAAATAATATAGACAATATTACGTGAAAGCTGTTTATAAACAGCCTCTGTTCTCTTAAGTAGGACAGAGTTTGAATTTGGCAGCATTGTTTGTATGCAAATGGACATTGCTAATTATAAATGAAGTGGGGTTTTTTTTTCCTAAGTCATTAAGGTAGATCCAGAATCTCTACTTGTAACATTTTATTAGCAGTTTGTATCAGTTATGGTTTATTTCAGTTACTGTATCAGCCTTTTTAATAGGAGTTCTGCAAGAGAACTAAGTCCTACAGAAAATTGTTTAAATTATTATTTTCTCAAGGATGGTACATAGCTAGTAAGGTTCAAGATGCACAGGAAAGAAGTTAATTCATTATAAACGATAGATGACTTGGGCATGAAGGCTGAATTCTCTGGAAATCCTGGTAGAGAGGCTGAGAATTGCTACAACTTGGAAATAAAGTTCTATGTAGAAAATATGCTATAAATCAGATGGCTGTCAAATTCAGCATGGCTTTCCACTCAATTCATCCTAATTAATATTTGATAGATACGAAAGTAACTTTAACTCTTCAGAAATTTGAGCTCTTTTTACTCCACCTTTGGTAAGAACTGTGATCTAAATGTAATAAAAAGAAGTTGATAAAAGCAGTATTTTGAGCAAAGTTAACTTGGCAATGTTATACACAACATTGTGAAATGAAAAGTGATTGGGGAACAGAAAGCTAAATTAGGAAATTGAGAAATGATTAAAAAATAGAACTAGGATATAGCAATCGAAATGGAAAGGAATAGACATATGTAAGAACTACTATAAGGAAAATTTAAAATAGAAGTTGATGACAATTTGGATATGAAAGACTAAATTAAGACAAGTCCAAACTTGTACAGATTTGAATAAAAGGATCTAAAAGTAATTGTGCTGTTGACATAATTAGAAAAGACAATTTTCATAATGATACTAAGGGTTGTGATGTTGAGTTTAGTGTTAAATAAATTAAATTTAATGTGATACTGAAATGACAAAATATAAATTTCCTGCAGACAGTTGGAGATTGATGGCTAGGTAAGTATACTAGGAAGGTCACTGACTGAACTGGGGGAGGGGACTCATATGTAATAGTCTTTATCTAGCCATCTTTGTGCAGGTGTGGCCATGCACTATGACATCATGATGCAGAGGCTGTATCAGGATACAAGTTCACATTGTAATGTGAGTGTGTTCTTTAGGGCCAGGACCTGGACATGTGTGAGTAGTGGTATCTCGAGAAACCAGGTTTGAAGCATATGGAGGGAGAAGCTAGTCTGTGGAAAATTCTAACAGTTATCAGCTATGTAAAAAGTTATTTAAGCCTTGTAATATGAGTTAAATGACATTTTAAGAACTCAAATATATTTTTGAAGACTTGGAATAAAAACCCAAGTGCAAATGAAATGCAAACATTTTATTCAACAAATTTTGAATATATCATCTTAACTGAAATTTGGGCAGACTTTTGGAGTGTTTTAATTCAACAAGTGAGAAATTAACAACTTCTGATTTGGACTTATATTCAGAGCACCTTCTTTTGTCATCTTTAAATTGCTTTATAAAGAACTGAGAAAAATTCAAAATATAGTAGAATATAAAATAAGAGCAATGAAGATGAGAAATTAAATCAATAGAAATTATTCTGACATCAGTGAATAAATTGTAACCCCTCAAAAAACTTGAGATCGTAACAAAGTTGTAACTCAACAAGAGGAAAAAATATATTTTAAATAGAAGCAATGACTAGGTCAGATTGCTAGATAGTCCAGTTAGTGAAAAGGAGTGAATCACATGAACACATTGTAAAAAGATTTTAATTTCTTTCCTTTTTACCAAAAAATGCTAACATTGACAGTAACATCAAATATATAATATACATCTACAGTGAACATATTGACAGAAATTGGTTAATGAGTGCCATCTTTATAAGGTTAAGCTTATTTTAAATTGTCACTGTATAAGAGAATATGAAAAGACCCTATAGTCTTACATTTCACATATGGAGGAATCTTGCTACCAGTTTTTTTTAAATTTGACATCAGCCCTAAAATTCACATGATATTACCTATAATGAGTTGTGAAGCTGAAATTTTTCTGAACTATAACAATAATAATAAAAATTTCCATTAATCAAGCTAGAGGAAAGACTAGATAATCTTCCTAGTCTTTCTGTGGAAAATAATATTACAACATTTTGTCATATGAAGAGCTGATTAGAATATGAAGCCCCAAAAGTAAAGTGAGATGCATTACCGATATAGGTCAAGCAGTTGACAATTATTCATTTTTTAATTTTGCAATCTTTGTGGAATTTGTCAGGTTTTTAATATATCTAATTTGTTGTCAATTCCTTGCATATATGGACATATATATGTATATATTCACTTGTGTGATTTCTATAGATCACTTGTGTATGTAATTTTTTTCATAATTTAACTTCAGGCTCCACAAAGCCTGCCTTGGCTGCTCCTTTTACCTGGTTCTGACTGGATAGGGGAGCAGGAAGACCAATGAGAAAGTGATGGCTCTGGTTTGGGATGCTGGAAAGGGTGGTAGTAGAAAAGTTAGAGAGAAGTAGATTCCAAATATATTTCAGAGCATATCTGGCAGGAGTGGCTGAAGAATTGGATGTAAAGCATGAGAGAAAAGGAGAAATCAAGGATGACCCACGCCTCTGCCACGATTCTGATTTGAACAGTTGGGTAAATATTATCACCATTACCTGGAAGCCTGGAGATGGAGCAGGCTTTAGGAAAGAGATAAAGAGCTCTATCGGACATGCTGAGTTTGTCATGATTTCCTCACTATACTACACTGCCTTTCAGGCTGCTTGTCACATTGTACCTTATAGTCATGCCCACATTAGACTGTAAACTCAAAAAGAGCAACAACTGACTTCTCTTTGTGCTCATGAGCATAACACTTTCATTTAATTGAATTTAACATGTATTGCACCAACTATATATGCAAGATGCTCTACCAGAATTTTATTTAAATCTTGTAAATCAAACTCTACCTACAAAAAAAATTGCAAATAGATAAGAACCAAGGTTTAGAATGAAAGAGACCAGGGTTAGCACCTTAGTTCTGTTACCTGCTAATCATGGGGTCTTTGAACAATAACATAACCTCTCAGAGCCTTTTGTTCCTTATCTTAAAATGAGAATGATTATTCCTATTTCATAGGATTATTGCAAGTGAAAATAGAACAATGTGTGCAAAATGCCTAGCGTACATGAACACTCAATAAATGGTAGGGTGCACTTGCATTTGGTTTTCTTGCCAATACAAATAATATCTATAGCACAGGCATCACAAAATCAGTGTACTAGAAAATGTTAAGAGAGAAAAGTTACACTTTCAGCCTAAGAACATATCTTAAATAATTTCAGGAGGAGATAATAGGTTTTTGCACTTGCCCAGTCCTAAAAGGGGGGGAGGGGGGAAATAAAAGGCACTGTGAGCAAAAATAGAATGAATTTACCCAATTCTTTACTGCACTATTTAACCTCTGCTTTCTTAATCATATGCACAGCAGGGGAAAGGATGTGCTAAAACAATTTATGTATCATGAACAAAGCAGCCACAGATTTTAGCTCAAAAATCACGCTAGGAAAACCACCAGTTGGAAGTAAAGTAATAAGGCCAAATTTATTTTTTTAATTGAGTCTTGAGTTACAAGCAACCCTTTAATTACATTAATCAAGCAGCCTTCTTCTCAGCAAATGATGAGGGAAATGTATTGTTCTAACTTTTGCTGAACTTGTTTTTAAAATTGCTGGATATTATTTGGACATATGGAAATAAATCCCTTAATTTCTTTTTTTCTCCGTCATTTCAGTGTAGCTATAGCAAAAAAACAAATATACACTTACTTCTAGACATGACTGACTCTAAAAGATTATACACCACATGTTAAATTTAAAACCTTTACAACATTTAAATATTTAAAACATTAACATGCCTCAAACAAAATTTCACATGATAACTTTTATTTCAGTTGTTCTGATCTTTGACTTTTTGAGATGTTCCCACAAAATCCTCAGGGAAATGGGCTCTACCAATGGATGATGTCAGTCAGTAACCTGCTGACTAGTCAGTAACCAGCCTGACATATGACAGGCTGAAAACCTAAGGGTTACAGGAAATTAAGTGACTTGTCTAAAAGTTGTGTAGTTATTAAGTGTGCAAGCTGAAACTCAACCCAGACCTGATTGACCCCAACTTTCATCAACACTGTGTACATCTCCTGTCCTGGAATGCTCTCCTTACTCTCTATACTGTTGAACATGCACTTTCCCTCTCTGTCTGTCTTTGTGTATGGGATTTTCTCTTTATTCAACCCCATCTGCATGCTAACCCCTATTTATCCTTCAAAATTTAATACAGGTACCATCTCCCCTTTACACTTCTCTTGAATCCCTTCCTCTGTTCTGTTCTATCAGAATGAAGTAGCTGTCTTTCCTCTCTATTTCTAGAACACCCTACATATTCTTCTAGCAGTTATTTCACTCTGCAAATTATCTTGTATGTCATCTCTACCAAGAACCCCATGTAAACTCTAAATTGTGACCTGCTTGAAAGTAGAGGAATATTTGAGCATACCTGAAAACCTAGGGCCTAGACAATGCTGGTTTATAGTGCATACTCAGTAAAGTCACACTGCAAATGATTGCATAATTTTAAAAACAGAGTGTCTTGTTTTCTGAAAAAATTATGAAAGCTTTAAGGAGGAGCTGGGAGTTTAGCTGAACTTGTGAGGATACATAGGATTTATAGAGAAGGAAGGAATGTTAAAATTGCGACAGAGAAGAGAGCCAAGGAGCGGCAGGAGCTGGAGAAAAGAATGGCTGAGGTGGAGGCCCTGAAAGCCCAGCAGCTAGAGGAAGCCAGGCAGCAGGAGGAAGAGCAGCAGAAGGAGGAGTTGGCCAGACTACCGAAAGAGCTGGTGCACAAAGCAAATCCAATACGAAGATACTAGGGTGTGGAAGTCAAGTCCAGTGACCAGCCCCTGACTGTGCCTGTCTCACCCAAGTTCTCTACCCGATTCCACTGCTAAACTTGGCTTTGAGCTGCTGACACCATCTGGGAACCTGAGCTGCTTTTTCCATCAAACCAGGAGCCACCTTTGTCATGGGGGCATAGAGAGAATCCATTTCTCCAGGCTTTTTCCTACTCATGCCTGACAGAGCATGCCTGATAAGTGTGGACTCCCGATTTCATTGAGAGTTGTTTTCCTATATTCTTGTGGCTAATAATGAGACTCAACTCATGTATGTCTCAACCAGACTCTTTGGAACCATCAGTATGATGGTTGACCTTCAGTATGGACCTTAATTCTGACTAGAATTTAAGCCTCTGTATCAGCGCAGTGTAATTTCTATTGCCCTTATCCCACCTCTCTTTTTCTATTTTAATCGTAAAATAAACATAGTTAAATACTGAAAAAAAAAAAAAAAATTTAAAGCAAGTGATTTGTAGTAATCCCTAAATTTAAAATTTCCAGAATATAATATCATTACAGGAAATGTCAAGAAACTTTAATTATATTTCTGTAATTGCCAGAATGCAATGAAATTGAGAATGCAATAACATAATTAATATTTTACATTAAGAACCCTAAGAGTATACATTAAACATTTTGTTTTCTGGTCTTTAAAAATTATTATTGCAAGGTAATTTACACTTTATTTAAGTTAGTTACAACAAACATGGCATCTTTTCAATCAGTGTCACCAAGCAATAGTTCAAATTTGATCTAATATTTCATAAATGAAGCTTATTTGAGCCAGATAGTTTTTCTCATATGACTAATAACCATCTTGGTTGGTGATGAAACAAAACTAGTCTTTCAGTAGGAGGCAGTCCTGTGTGTCACTAGCATATCAGCCCTCCACACTAGGAGGCACTATAAAGAGTCAGAGCTGATGTCCTCAGAAAGGAGATGCCATCAACCCTGGTATTCACTGCTGTACAACAATCATAAACCAACATCTAAGAAAAAATACAAACACCTTAAGTGTCTTAATAAGAGAATGGAGTTTAAAAAGCCCAGTAATTCAATAATGTTGAAATAAAATATGGTAAACATTTTGAAATGTGGCCTTGTGTTTCTAAATGCACACCTTTAGTCTACAGACCTATATTTAAGTAAATCAACCATTTGCTACTTTTGTCTTGGATTAGTATCTAGTCATTTGCAAGAGCAGCAGTATTTCAGTGCTATTCTTGTGTATATATAGTCATTAATGTTTGTCAAGGGCTTTGGGAGGAAAGGACTACATAAATGTCAGTAGTTATTAATATTTGGATTTTTTATATTTAGCTATCAAATGTGTTTTTCATAATCTGTGCCCAGAGGTCTATCTGTGTCCCTCCAACTATAAACATTTAAAGCAAAAATAATCATCAACCAGTAATAGTATTTGTTCTGTTATTCTTTATAATTAGAGTAATGTGTGTGAAGTTACTCAGTCATGTCCGACTCTTTGCGACCCCATGGACTGTAGCCTACCAGGCTCCTCCGTCCATGGGATTTTTCCAGGCAAGAGTACTGGAGTGGGTTGCCATTGCCTTCTCCAGGGAATCTTCCTGACCCAGGGATCGAACCTGGGTCTCCTGCATTGTAGGCAGACGCTTTACCATCTGAGCCACCAGGGAAACCTTAATTAGAGTAATATTTATCAGTAGTTAACAACTATGCTCAACTTCTTCAAGAGCCAAATTTATTTTAACATGTTTTCATATGCAAGTTATTTAATGCCACTTATTCCTCTGACTTTGGGTGATTATGATGAGAGTAGCCAGCTGATACAGTATCCACCCACATACTCTACCTTGCCCTTCCCTTCCCTTCTCTGTTCTTATCTTTAACTGGCACATCACTCAGTCATGCAGTCGTCAGCTAAATAAAGTGTGACTAGCCCAGTAGTCCTCTCTTCTCACCTAATCGTAGTCATTTTCACTTATTGTTATAATTGATTATACAGGTACTTGTATCCCCTGCCTTCTAATTCCACCTCCAGACCAACTCCTATAAGAGCAGAAATCCTGCCGGTGATGGGGCTGCCTGGATGGAATGCATTCAGATCAATTGAATTGAACTGAAATCTAAATCTTACACAAGAGGAAAAACCCTTCTTTTAAATGCAATCTGGTACAGCATAAAGCTTGCTAGAAGAAAATCAGAGCAAAGCCAGCAAAATGGCTTTTTATTTTTCTCTTAAATGGTATTTCCACTCTATTTTCTTTGAATGATACAATGGATTTTTTTTTAAGGTGTTGGGAGTATGAAATAATTGGGTTGACTTGGAAGTGGTTCTCCAGTCTAGAGTTCAAATTCCAGTTTAGGTTAAAAAAATAGACTTGGGGTCCTCTTACCACATGCTTATCCACTAATGCGTTTTTCAAAGAATCATACAAATTTCCATGTTTGGCATTGACTCATAAGAACAAGAATAGGTCAAAATTTATTGGCAGAGCTACATAAAAGCAGTCTACAAATATAGGCCTATACTCTTTCTGGCTCAAGCTAGCAGCATTAGCCCTTCACTTTTATGAGCACTAAACTCCACTCTAGTTTTAATATAATAATAATAATAAATATAATAATAAAATCTTGTTTATATAAGAAGTTCATCTTGTTAAAAATGCATTGAGACTCATGGTACTTTATAGGACCCAATTTATACTGTCTGATGATTTAAAGGTGATAACTTCATGTGATTCATTGCCACCTAGTTCTGAATTTTAATAATACAACCACTCATCATGATTTTTTCATTTCTTAAAGAACCAGCTTGTCTAAAACCATTGCAGTGTTTTTTACTGGGGTCATCTGAACTACGGTTCCCAGAATACTCTTAAAAGGGGCAGGCTATGTGTTCTGAACAGCCATAATCTATCGTGATTGGTGCCAGGTCGACATGTTATGAGTTTACAGTGTCAGCCCAGTGAATTAAAGCTTTGTTGTAGACCAGCTTGCTATGCAATTATTTCCAGTTCATATCCCATCATCACTCTTCACATGACAATTGGCAATTTCCATTTAACATTCTAAGCATCCATATTTTGTCTTAATTGTGCTGTCTGATTCTGCACCTAGAATGGAGTGAGTGACATGACTGGTACCAATAACTTAGAAAATAAATTTCACTGTCACTGGAACCTATTTAAGGAATATTCTGTGTTCTTTTGTTGTTGTTGTTGTTGAGCTATTTGTTATTTATGTTAAAATAATAGGAAATGAATTTAAATAGAAACACTTCTCATGTCTTATCTCTGCAAACAAAAAAAAAAACATAATTTACAATAAATTAGCACAGCAGTTGTTAGTGTAGCTCAGCTTTATTTTGCAGTTCTCACACCTAAGCTCACAAGATGACACTTTTTCTGATAAGGTAATCTTTATAAGGTAGTTTTTGTAGGTGATTAAAGCTGACAGATGCTAGTGAGATGGTGAAGTTCAGAGATAAAACAGCAAACACTTTTTAAAAATTCTCATTAAAGTAATAAAATATCTTTTGATCTACCAGTAGAAAAATTGATCTGACAAAGGATAAGTTAGTTACAATGCTATATTTCTTTATCCAAACCAAATTAAAATTATTTATAAATAAGCAAGTAAACAAAGGATTAAAACGAAATAAACTGTAAAGAAATGGTATTTTTTAGGAGTAAAGAATTACTGTAAAATCTTATCTTACCAGTCATTTCTTAGTATTTACCATCACTGCTGAGCTGAATGAGAAGAAAACGTTTCAAATATAAACAGAAGCTACAGAAATAGAATATGTCTTTTCATAACATTTTGATACTCTATCTGTTCTTCACAACATTACCTGAACTCTAAATCCTTCAGAAGTAAAACCTTCATCTTTTCTAGGGTAATGATGATAATCAATGGACTTATGTTTTCAATAACTCCAATCCCAAATCTGTTAAGGTCCAGTTGTAGATTGAATAATGAGATTAACTCGATTAATACTATGACTTAGTTTTGCAGTGTGACTTACTTATTATTGTGGGTTTAGTTCTGCTTTCTCATATCTAACAGAAGAATTTTGAAACAGTAACTCATTATCCTTGCTTGCTTTGATTACTTAAATGACATTAGCTTTGCTAGAATCAATTTGTATTACAATCCACTGAAGCACTATATTACAGTGTGTGCTGTTTTCCGATTTTCTTATCTAAATATCAGTTGTCTGATGTACAGAGTTCATTTATAAATACCAGGAAGTTCCCTGAATCAAGTAAATTAACATGCTGGGCCAGATTCTCCAGCTTCATTAGCAACCCCTCATACCAAGGCTGTGTTCATACAAGTGTGAAAACCAGAACAATCCTTCAAGGGTTTTCCTGGCCTGAATAATTTCCTCATCAGGGAACAGGCTACATTCATTCTAATATTCTGGTCTCATCGCCACAATCTATTCACTTTGCAAAACTCCATGGACACCCCCTGGAAGAATCTAACCATTAGATTCAAGGAAAATGTAAAGTCAGGGAACTGGACTGGACAACGATGATGAGGAGCAGCCTGAGTTACATACAGATCATAGTGGGAGGGCAGAGGAGAGATACAGAAAAAAAAAATTCATAAAATTTGGCACCCGCTATATCAACAGACTATATAACAGGGGTAAACTAGTAATAGAATGATTTACTGACCAAATGAGACCACAATGATTTCCTGCATTCAGTTATTCAATAAATATTTATTACTGTCCCACTATTTATCAGCCACCTGTCAGGCAGTAAAGTAGGGAACAAAACAACAAAACAGACCGAATCCCTACCCTCACAGAGCTTTGTGTAGACTTTGTTTATTGTAGACATAACTATGTGACATTAAAATCTAAAAATAAGAACAAGCTTCACACTTTTAAGCTCTCCCTATTAAGCTCTTCCTACATGCCAGGCACTCTGTCCGTGCCTTAAACACATTGATTTAATCCTCACAAAAAAAACCCATATGGTGGGTACCTAACATCCCTATGTTCTAAATGAGGATAGTGGCCCTTGCCAGAGGACCATGGGTGAGCAAGCATCCTCAGAGAGCTGCAGTTATGCCTTTTGCTTGTGACAGTGACAGTGTTTGAATGAAGCAGCAGATGATACAGGTTTTTTGGTGCAAAGAATTTTAAAATATTTGTGCATTCTGTGTTTCCCACTCAAAGAAATGAGTGATTCAGACTATGGAAATAGATGCCTAAAATCCACAGGACAGAAGCAACACCATAGTCCCAATAGGACAGCTGTTGAGATAAAGCCAAAGCACCACTGGGTTTGTGCTAGAACAGTAACGGCACAGCTGTCTAATTCTTTTCATGAAATGGTTGGAACTGATCAGAAACCAGAGCCACAGGACAGACAATGAAACTCGTCCACAACAGACCTAATATCTTATTCACCCAGGTTGACTTTAAAATTATATCAGTCATGAAAATTATTTCACTGTCTTCTGTTGTGAGTCATTGGGCTATATTTAATTTTAATCATTAAAATGTAAAAATAATAAAAGCCACCAAATAGTCTATAGTCAATTTTCTGATAAAGCAAATTTGTTTTTTCTGCCATTTGTGATTTAAATGGCCTCCAGAAAGTTTTTTGGAACTAAGTGTTAATTAAAAATATGGAAATGGATTTAAAGTACATTACAGCACACAGTGGAAGAATAATCACAAGAGATTTGTTCACAATACCATACCCATTTCTCAATGTGTTTTTTTAACTATCTAGGTTATTGGTTGTTTTTCTGCATGCCTGTTCCTAGAAAAAAAACCTGTGATTCCAATGAAAACAGTAATTACAATTACAACAAATAGGATAAATTGCTATTTGAACAGGAACACGCAGTTTTAGCCACCAAAAGCAAACTGATGCTCCTAGACTTTCCTGTTTACACAGATGAATTTAAGCATGTTCTCAGATTACTTTATAAACCAAATGCTTTTTATATCTTGCCATCTTTAAAAACAAATTCAGTCCTCCATGCCTTACTTTCGTTAGCTTATTCTGAAACAATGCCCTACGGTGCTGTGAGGAACCAGTGAACAAATTATCTTTCTGAAATTCCCTGAGAAGTTATATTTTCAGATATTTAAATAGTGTGCATCTATCTTTTACTTTTCTGAACCTCTAGTTTCTCATCACAAACTCGAGAGAAAGATCATGAACTAGAGAGAAAGATTTTAGGGGATCCATAAAGAAGCAGAGGGGTTTCACTTGCCCCTAAGGATTGGGTATATTCCTTGTAGCTCAGTCAGTAAAGAATCTGCCTACAGTACAAGTGACCCGGGTTCGATCCCTGGTTTGGGAAGATCCCCTGGAGAAGGAAATGGCAACCCACTCCAGCATCCTTGCCTGGAAAATCTCACGAACGCAGGAGCCTGGTGGGCTGCAGTCTGTGGGATCACAAAGAGTCGAGTATGACTGAGTGACTAACACTTACTTACTTACTTACTTATTTACTTATTTACTTACTTACTTACTTACTTATATGGACTTTGGAGTCAAATAGATTTGGGTTCAAGTTCTGAGGGAATTCCACATACTCTAGCTGTGTGACCTTGATCAAGTTACTTAACCTCTTTGAACTTTAGGTTCTTTCCCCAAAATTGGGATCAATAAAACCTCTCCTCACATCATGGTATGAATTGAAGGGCCTAATATTTGTAATATGCTTTCTATAATGTCGTTTCTAATGCCTAGCTTAGAGCAAGTTTCCCTATAAATGAGAGCAGCCTTTTTGCATCATCAGTGTTCAGCTTCCTGGTCATGGCGACCACTGGCACAACTCCAGTGGGTACCATTCAAATTGTTTTGGGGTTTGGGGGCTGCCAGTGGACAACCCATGGAGAGCAATGTGAATCATAGCCCCCAGAGTCAGGCAACAGAAAGTCTAGCAATTTTTTGATGTTACTCCCATCTGAAACTGTAGGGAGAACAGTATCTCTGAGGAATTCTTTAGAATTTTAAGCTACACTGTCTGATAACTATTAGTCAGTTTAATCAATACAGTCAAGTCTTTGAAAAGCTGTTTTGATTGTGCTAATCAAATGAATACTCTAAAACTCCATTCATAACTGAGAAACACAGGCATTGCGCTGATGCAACAGTGAACCATTAGATCTGCTTGTCCAAGCAGTATCATTTTTCAGGACAAACTTTTTAAACTGACTCAGAGCTGATCAAACAGACTAGTAGCCCTGAAAATGCTTTAATGGATGATTACCCTAATGGAGGACTCAACACCTAATGAATGCCTCCTGTGTACAGAAACCTGAGCTGGGGTCCCAGAGACATGGTTCCTACCCTAACGAACTTTCCACAAAGTGGTGGGAGATCACTCATCCATGGTTGTAACTCAAGGCACAATGTAGCAAGTACTATCAAGAGGAGCAGGCAATATTCTGAAGCACAAGGAAAAGGTCACTGAGGTGATTTGAGCTGGCCTGGAAGGCCAGATGGAATATCAGCTGGCAGGGATGAGGGAGAAATACCCTCCCAGGCAAGACACTGGTTGGAAAAGCACCTCCATCTATGCTTTTATTTTTCATATGAAAAAAATATTGAGCACCCCTCAAACTGTGGTACTGGAGAAGACTCTTGAGAGTCCCTTGGACTGCAAGAAGATGAAACTAGTCAATCCTAAAGTAAATCAGTGCTGAATATTCATTGAAAGGACTGATGCTGAAGCTAAAGCTCCAATACTTTGGCCACCTGTTGCAGGAGCCGACTCATTGGAAAAGACCCTGATGCTGGGAAAGATTGAGGGCAGGAGGAGAAGGGAGCGACAGAGGATGAGATGATTGAAAGGCGTCACTGCCTCAATGGACATGAGTTTGAGCAACTCCAGGAAACAGGAAAGCCTGGCATGCTGCAGTCCATGGTGTCGCAGAGTCGGACACAACTGAGTGACGGAACAACAACAGTACTGTGTGCTAGGCACTGTATGTATTTTGTGCAAGCCAAGTACTCCAGTATGGCTGGAGGTACTCAAGATCTGTAAGGCAGGAATTTGGATTTGAAGCCTTCCCAATGGGCATTGTTGTATAAAAGAAGGGAGTGGGTCTGGCAGACATCACTGAGGTGCCCCCAACATGCTTTGTGACTGATTTAATATCAGGAACAAGGGAGAGTTAAGTACTGAAGACAACCTCCAGGTTTTGAGTCTGGCAACCAAAAAGCTGGTGATGCCATCAAGAGATAAAGCAAATGGAGGAGGAGCCAGTTTGGAGAAGATAAATAAGTAGAAATAAATGAACAAGCCACAGCCTGTCTGATTCCAGTAAGCACTAAGTGTGTAATCCAAATATTCCTCTACATCATGACATAAAAATACTGAATCTGAGGCTCTGTATAGGCTGGCGACTGTGAGTCTTGTATAAATAGAGAAAAAAACCACTTGAAATTTAGTAACATAGGATAGAACATCTGTAACTGGGCTAGAGATGACCTAGTTCAACCCCCTAATTTTACAAATAAAGAAACCACATCTCAGACATACTCTCTACTGAATGGCAGAGCCAACCTAGGATTCCCACTGCACATTTAAGGGGGTAAAAAATCCAAATTTCTAAAACATTCAAATCTGAATAAAGATAACCACCTAAATTTTTCAGATGGTCAAGGACAGGGAAGCCTGGTGTGCTACAGTCCATGGGGTTGCAAAGTGTTGGACCCAACAGAGCCACTGAACAACAACAAATTTTTTCAGAGTTGCTGTTATTTCAGTTTTTTAACTAAACTAGCATGATTGATTACTTATAAGTAAAAGGTCTTTTTGATAAAATCTCTTGCTGTATATGCCATTGTCCACAGAGTCAGTTTTGTAGTTAATTTCGAAGAATTCAGATTCCATGAAAAGTCTCGAAACTTTACGGTACATAGAGCTGTTCCTTGCAAGGGAAGACATGCCTCTTCTTAGGTCCTGGAAACAATAATTGTCCCATGTACATAATAAGGGGCTGCCCTGCATGGAAGGAAGGGCTTGGGTGCTTCCTGAAAGAACCATGTTTCTAGAATGCCAGGCACATAATAATCAACAGCAGTTTCCTCTGAAGCAAGAAAATCCTGCCCTACTGACCAAAGAGTGCCTAATACAGTTAAAGAATTAGTTGAGATTTTTAAAAAGGAGGGGGAGGGAGGGGGTGAGAGCTAAGCAGAGGAGAAATATTTATAACTGTGACAACATGTTTCCTTGTAATAATTTGTGAGCCCACTGGAGAAAAAAGAAACATATAAACTATGAATAAAATATCCAAAATATAAACTTTTTGCCTTCTGCAAATTTTCTTAAGTTAAAAGTTAAGATTGAGGTTGACTAAAGTAAATGAGTATATTTTCATGGTCTCTTATTTCCTTGATGCTAAGGGTTACCAACTGATTTACAACTTCCTGTGTTGTTTTTTAATCTATATTTGTCAGCACATTTTTAATGTCAGATTACTTAAAATAGACATTTGGGCCTAAGAGGTCAGGAATAATAATATTCTGTTGACTTTTGTGAAGATTTCATAGCACTTACAAACATTCTAGTTTAGCCCAAAAAAAGCTTTATATTTCTAAATGAAATAAATTTCAATATAGTTTTAAAGATTTTCTTTTTCTTCCAGCTGATGACTTTGGGACTGAAATGTAGCTCAATCCATATACTTTGAAGTTAAGTAAATTGCATGTATAGCTTTCTCCAAATAGTTTTAGCCTCCTTTTACTCACATAGCTTAAACTGGGAAAATAACAGAAAGTCCATGAAGAGACAAAGTCTAGAACCAAGGACTTAGGATTCTTCCATTGTAGTTTCTCTTCTAACCATTATGATTTGTAGTCTCTCATAATGTCTGCAAATTATAGATGCTTGTTCAAAATGAATATTTTCAAGTATAAAAGCCATGAAATAGCTTTATCCTCATATAAGCTATCATAAGATATAATTAAAAGGAAACATTTATAAAATCAAAATTTTAAATTTATATTTCATAATTCAGAATAGACTCTCCACAAAGATAATTGCATAACTCATCTTATTATTCTGACTAACTGATACTTAATTTCCTAATTCTTAAAACAAGAGGTAATTTATAGTATATCCTCAGTTTTAAGCACTAGAAACCTCAAATTTAAATAGAATACACTAGATGAAACCAAACAAAAATTCACCCACCATCAGGGCTGTTTGAAATAGTTTACAGTGAATTCAGTGATATGCCTTTTAGAGTATAACTTAGTAAGCTAAACAGATACACTCTGAGTGGCTTCTAAAAGATATTTTTGAAAACAGTTAGTTTTTTTCTAATTATTTGTAATGGAACTAACCATATTTTCAGTCTCTCACCCTGAGGAAATTGCACAATAAGGACAATTCAAGAATCAAAGTACGGGGTTGAACTTCGTAGTTGTAAGAGCTCTGGTATTTTGATTTTCACAAGAAAGACATGTTGAAAGTTTGCCCTAACTCTGCTTTTGACAAAATTTGTTAAAGGAAATCTTTTTAATTGAACTCAATCTGGGAAACCACAAGCCGCATTGGATACTGGAAAATGAAAAATAAACAGTGATAAATTGGGGGTGGGGGAAAGAAGCAGATTTTCTAATTTTGAAAGTTGAACATAAACACTCTCCTTTTCTAAATAAGGTGATTTGCCATAGTTCTGACCAAGCCACATACCTACCTAATTATGTCATGCTGTCTAAGTCCCAAAAGAGAAGTTGTTTGGGTCCAAGGAATTCATCAAATAAAAGGGCATTGGATATATGTTTGGTATTTTAAAAATTGAGACTATATGGAAACAGGGTGATGGGATGTCATCATTAACAAATTCTTCTGAGTTAATTGGATTGCTTGGGCGATGTTCCAATTAAATATAGAAATAGCATGGACTAGTATCCCCAACATGGCTACTCTAATCTGTCTTCCAGTGCTGGCATTAGAAAGATGATCCTTGTTGTAATAACAGTAATTATAAATGATAGTAATATAATACACCTACAGGTTTAATAACAGTTTCCCTTTGAAGAACTCCCAACATTTTCACCCACATTATCTAATTTGTGCCTTGAAACAATTAGCCAGGTAGCAATTATCATTATCTTCCTTTTACAGATAAATAAACTGAGGCCTAGGGATTTCTTAGCATCACACAATTAGGAATAGAACCAAGTCTAAAACCTATAATTCAGTTCTGTATCTTCCAGATTATTGCCATCTTTAGAAAATATCTGAGTATCTGAAGGTCTGTTCTATCCCTTAGGAAGTGTTTGTACCAGAGCCAGATCAAAACATCTTTTCCTCTTAAATTGCCTTTATAGTATAAGAAGGTACTCTTTTTCAAATTCATTAGAGAGGATTTTGTTGTCTGAGGTCTTTAGATAGGAGTACTCAGATTTCTTTTCAAATTAGAGGGTTGACCTTAAACAGGACACTTAGAAATACTAAAGATGTCTAAAATACTCTGGAATCAATTTCTTTAACTATCTAACTTTAAAAAATTTAAGCCCAAGTTAAACAAGATCAAATCAAGAGATATAAATAAAGTGGGCACAAGGTGTTAACTGAAGTGTCCTAGCCAGACTGCAAATTGGTTTGCTGGCGCCTGCCAACTTAAATTCCTCCTTGCAGGTTTAGCTGGACTGCGTAGTCTTCATTTCCTGTCCTAACTTGTTGTACTGTTACCGTTCACTGTTTAGGTGATTAGTATGTGAATCCAATGGTCTCAGAGCTCTATTAAGTTATAAATGTTCAAACTACCAGTATGCTGTGGATAAAAATAGAAGTTGCTATTAGATGTCTATTCATACCCTGCAGAAGCCTGGCAACATTTTGAACCTTTTCAAAATGTAAATACTGCATATTAAGCATAGGAAAGAAAATTAATGTGCTGCATTTGCGAATTTATTTCCAAGTCAAAAATGCAACTGGGGAGGAGGACTCCTAGCGGAATTGATATTCTACATTTATAGGGTATATTAAGAAATTTGTAATGGCCTGAACACAAAAGAAAAACACTTTAGAAATAGATAATTAAAGTTTCTCCGATAATCTCAGCTTTTGAATTTCCTCTCTTTTCATTTTAAATTTATGGCCTCAGTATGACATTACCAGAGTTGATTGCGTTTTGCAGGTGGCATTCATGTGTTGGTATTTTATGTGTTGCATATTGTGGGCAATGGGTTACAATTTGTGTTAAAATTTTCCAGAATGACACAATACGTCTTAATTAGACTTGCAAATGAGTAATGTTTTTTTTCAAGGAGAGAAAATAGTTAAAACATTACAGGAATTTTTGTGCCTTTTTTCCTTAGTATTGGGGAAGTTTACCATAAAGTTTTCTTTTTGAAACTTTGACATTTTGTAGTAAATTCTGATTTACCTATGAAGTCATCATCTGACAATTCCAAAAAATGTCTCTTTGAAGCATACCAGTTTTTTTGTGTCTCTAGCTCAAAAAGAGTTTAATGAATTTTTCTAGTTTTTTGCCATTCACAGCAATAGAAAATTGTCATTTCAATGGCATTTTTAATATTTCAAATAACTTAACTGAATTTAATAATTGCTATCTTAATCATGGATTTCAGTGATATAAACACTACTGACAAATCACCTCCGGTTTTTCCAAAGAAAAACTATACTAAATAAATAACAGTAAACAAAAACAAACAACAAAAATAAGAAAACAAGTAACAAACACAATAAACTAGAGTTAATGCAACTAGAGTTAATGCTACCAATAATGTTAACACATAAAGTAGAAAAAGAAAACATGAAGTAACACAATTTTCAGATAAGATCTTTATACTTCTCAGACACAGAACAATCTAGAAGCAGATTTTAATTCCTGTAAGTATTTTTTAGACCTAAACTGACCCTGTCCTGAGTTCCAGGAGGTTGAAAATCAAATCCCTGTTATTTATTCCTGTAGTAAATGTCCATTTCATACTGAATATGTAAATTCTTAAATGACTTCTAGTGATTTCACTTGGCTTGTAAGTAAAGATCTTGGATGTTTTTACTGCTGCTTAATGTTTGGTGATGAAATTTTGTACTTATGAGTATAAATTATGCCAAAAGCCATTTACTTGATATTCTTTAAATACCATGGCACAATTCAACTAAACTCAGATTATAAACCATCTTAAATAACACTAATGCAGTGTGCACTTAATGAACACTATGGCCAACTTAAGTTAATTTTCATGTAACAGATAACATCTGGGGGAAATGTATACTGGTAAGTTATGCAAAACAAATTTTCTAGTGACCACATCTGTACATGTTATTTATTGTATGTTCACTTAACAGTTCATTATTCTCTTTAGAAATCTATTCTCTTTCTTTATTAGAGCTTTTAATGTACTCACCTTAGTTCAAATGGTCTGCTCATTATCAGAAAAAATATAAATGGCATTCATATGGAACAACATGATTGCTTTTATTATATCCATTTGTGTGCAAGCATTCAAAAATGGCAAGAGAAACACATTTATTGCTTTACATTCAAAGTAATATTTAGGGGGTATTTGAAAGTCAGGCAAAACCAATCATTTGGTCAAATGATGTACGTGTATAATCAGAAACTCCTGATTTTTAATCCCAGCATTAGGCCTCAGGCAAATCACTTAAAGTCTTTCTCTTTGTTTTCTGATCTGAAGATTATGGGTGCTATTCTCTTATAGACTAAAAGAGGGGGTTGCTAAACCAGAGTACCAAATAGGAGTATTTTTTTAATAAACATACTTTATCCCTTTTCTGTTTTTATTTTCAAGATTTAAGAGGTAACGTATTATACTTTGGAGGGAAAAAAATGAGACAATTACAGTTCTACAGGAATATATAAAATAGTTATAAAACTAGTTTAATTTGCTTCAGCTATTCATAGACTTGAGGAAATTATAATGTTCTTTCAGAAAATCTAACTTAATAAAGCTGACCATGTCTTTCTGTTTTAAATAGATTTTATTACAGAACCAGTGATGTTGTAAAACATGAGGTTTTGTTAAAAAAAAAATACAAAGGCCTAATTGTATTTTTTAAAGAAAGTATTGCATCAGACGGTTTCATTTAAACATATTTGCTGGCTCTGTGCTCTCACCACAATTATTGATTCTAATTTTCCTTAAACTTGTTTTCTAAAAAGGCTACTTAATGGGGAAAAAAATCACCACTATGATGCTCTGGGCACTATGTTTATTTCAAGCTATATATTTGACAATGTACCTTCGTATTACTAATGACATGACTTTACATTTACCCTCATCTGAAATTGGGACATTTCTCTCCCTTACAGTATCTTACTAATGTAACCAAATATAGACTCTTTGTGAAAGAAAAACATAGCTGTGGTTTGGTTCATTGATAGTATGCAAAACACCCTGAAGTAAAGCAATGCTCACTGCCAGTTATTGTACATGAATCAAATAAATGAATAGCTGTATGAGCTACACTCATAAAAATCAAGGAAAATAAAGCCTAGTTCTCAGTCAGAGGTTCAGGTTCTTGGGATAAATAGGAGCTTCACCCCACCAAAGAAACGATAATATGGAGCTGAGGAGTTCCAGGTTTCAAAGTGTGTTTCCAGTACACACACACATGCACACACACACGCACCAGTGCCAAAGACTAAGAAAACAGAGGAGTTGGAGTTGGCAAGCAGTTCAGATAAATTTTATAAAGAAGTCCAGACCACAGGGGATTTAAGGAATAAAATGAGATCCATGAGCACAAATATCTGTTTGCCGGTAAGTATTTAAATGTATAATTGGTTGAAAGAAAGGATACAGGTGGGAAGATGGTAGAATTCTCTACTACCAGGTTGGAGATGCGATCTATTAATGACTTCCACCAAAGGGAAAGAAAATTAGCAGAAAGTGTTAGTCTATGTATGGAAAACTATACCAGCAAGACAGATACAGCAAAAGCAACAAGATAAAATTCTCCTTCATTAAAAGAAAATACTTTTACCTTGCAGGTTATCTCCTGCTTACTTTCTCAGTGCCTGTGGTAAATCAAATAAATTCCAGTCAATTCCTTTCTATCTTCTTTTTTCAATGTCTAACTCACCACCACTCCCCTCAAATTTCTAGTTTCACCCTATATTAAAGTCAGCTTTAGTGAATTTAGTCTCCTTTAGTCAACCAAGTAAATACCTCATTATCTTCCCTTGTCTCTGGACTCCTATATACAGCTTATTTATTTCATCTATAATGTTTCAGAAGACACTGAAATATATTTAACTATTTCACTTTTCTAGCTTAGTAATATAAAGTGTAGGATGACAAAAAAGCAAGCATGCTGAAAAAAGGTACAAATAATTTTGTGAGGAGATGAAAATGCTTGGATGTCCCATTTAGGAAAAAAGAATATTTTACTAATGTGAAGAGACAGAAAGATTATTCTGATAGAGTTTTTTCGATCTTCTATTTTTATTAACATTTAGTCATCGTGGTCAATTTAGGATGAATAATCTTGAATGATGTCATCTAACAGAATAAAGATTAAGTGCTTAATAATACCAGCAACTTCCAAATGTGGCAACATGAGGACATATTACGGTTTACTGAAAACAGCATAGGCCACAAAGTCAGCACACCAGGGCTTAACTCCTAGCCATGTCACCAAGTAATTATTTGACCTTAAGCCAATCATTTAATCTCTTGATTTCCAAATTGCCTTCACTGTAAAGTCACAACACTTCAGTCCTTATTTATATATTTATACTAGGCAGCAACTTCCTATAAGATCAAATTAAAATTAGTAATACAAATTCAAGGCAAAATGTATTGGTATGACCAGGCAATAACCTAGCCTTCAGTTCATTCCAAAACCTATCTAAATCAAAACTATTAGTATGTAAAAGATGAAGTATTATAATATGTGGAAAAGTTAGAAATGAATATGATGATTTCAGGGTTTTTCCAGGCCCCATGGGATGGTAAGTATTTGGTGTTTATGCATTTCTAGATTATTGTCTTAAAATTTGTAGGCACTTTTTTTTTTTTAATTTTTGTCTGCATCTGGTCTTAGTTGCAACACTCAGTCTTCTCTCTAGCTGTCATGAGCAGGTTCCAGAGCACATGGGTTCAGTAGTTGTGGCACATGGGCTTAGTTGCCCTTAAGCACATAGGATCTTGGGCCTCTCAGGTGGCACAGTGGTAAAAAAAATCCACCTGCAAATGCAGGAGACTCAAGACATAAGGGTTCGATACTTGGGTTGGGAAGATCCCCTGGAGTAGGAAATGGCAACCTGCTCCAGTATTCTTCTCTGGAAAATTTCATGGGCAGAGAAATCTGGTAGGCTACAATCAATGGACTCACAAAGAGTCAGACACAACTAGCGTGTACACACACACACATACACTACACACATATGGGATCTTAGTTCCCTGACCAGGGATCAAGTCAGCATCCGCTGCCTTAGAAGGCATGTTCTCAACCACTGGGCCTTGAGGGAAGTCCCAAAACTTGTAGTCTTAAAGACTTTGCCAGCATACAGTGGGTAGCTTCATCTCAGGGCCATAAAAACAAGCTCCTAGGACCTTACTGAATAAATCAGAACATGGGTTTATTGATTTACAATAAGGAATGTAATAGGCATGAAGATCAGAGCACTCAACTGTAGAACAACAAAGTCATGTCTCTAGAACAACTGAGATGAGAAGTCAGCTTATGATCAGAATGTTGCCTTTTAAACATGAAATCAAAGCAAGAGGAACCATTGAGATGCATCAGATGTTTAGTGTCATCAGTACCCTCATCTCTGCTCTCTCCATCAAGGCATGGTGAGATGGATACTTCTTTGACTCGTTTCTTCATTTCCACCGTTGACCACCCATCACCCTTCTCTGATTGGCACAGTCTTGCCACAGAATTGTTAAATGCTTTCAGTGACATCTTGCCTTGCCCTCAGTATTTTTGATTGACTTTGCACATCTCCTCTCTGAGTTACTCTGTGCTAACTTTGTACATTAACCTTGACCTTTATCGTCCTCATCACCAAGTTCTCATGGCCATTTCACCATTGCCTGCAAGAACAGCTAGACTCTACTGAGTAATATCAATCACCATCAGGCTGTCATTGAGTGTTTTAAGATCAAACCCTCTGCCAGAACTGGAGAAGATGCACAGAGAATCTAAAACATGGTCTCTGCCTCCAGAGAACTTGTAGGCAGGAGGAAGGGAACACTGACCCATGGAACAATTCAAGATCAAGGCAGTATAAAATGAAGTCCCAAACTACATAAAATAGAAAAATAAGACAGTGGGGGAAGTAAAATGCTAATTATCAAAGCACAAAAAGCACTAGAGAGCTAAGAGATCTGTGGCATCAATAATTCAGAGTCAATGGCACTTAAAAAATAATAGACTTGGAACTTTATGTATATTGGCTGAAATTGTGGTTACTCACCAGAGCTTTTGTCATAATACAGCTCTTCTCTTCCCCTCTAGCAATTGATAGAGGTTGTGAATCCTGCAGATCACCCTTTCCCTGATCCTCTAGAAGAAGGAATCTCATTTGATATTTACTCAACATTCATAGAGCCATCTCCACCATTGGATATGGAAATAAAGGTATGTTTCGTTTTGTCTCTTACTTCACTGTGTCTCAGTATGATATTCTCTAGTAGGAGAAAAAGAACCAAATGCACTTCATTTTCCTTCCGATCTTTCCTAGTTAAATATAAATGTTTCTTTTGGCATTGATTCACAGGTGGGCCAGCTGAGGGTGGTTCAGCAATTTTAATCTTTTCCGCTCCACCTTCCCCAATCTCTACCTTGATTTTCTCTGAGTAGGTAAAAGCGCCACTTACTGACCTATCATGATGCTCATGAATAATAAAAATGCAGGAAAATGTTAAATCAAAATCCACCTAGATTGACATCATCTCTGATAGAAAAGCAGCCAAGAGAAGTCTGACGTTACATATAAATCAGTAAAGGCTCCAGAAATTACTTGAGCATTGTTTACATTTAATATTCCAGGGGTTGAATCAAGAACAAGGCCCTGAAGAGTCCCACCCAGAAGCCGATACTTCAGAAACTGATCTGGTTGGTTTCACCATTGAAGAGATAAAATCGGTGCTGGACCAAGTCACAGATGACATTTTAATCAGCATTCAGGTACTCAGCCTTGATAGTGTGCTTACTTGATAGTGCTTACTTGATAGTGTGCTTACTTACTTTATTACTTGTTAATTAGCCAACCTCAACCTTAATGTCTGTTAACACTACCCACACTCTGCCAGCAAGAGTGATGCTGATGATGGAGCAGCTCAATGTAATGTCTCCACATAACTCTCAGTTGAGTCATCGGAGACCCAGTAAGATCACAAAATAAATTCACTAATAGCACATTTTGTGGTGTGTTACCAGTTTACAGAATCATGCAGCATCAAGACCCATAAACACTTCATGCCTAGTCACACTGACTGACTGCTCATGCAGGGGTAACGGTGGTACATTTGTCAACAGTAAACACTAAAGCTCAGACCATCATTCTTAGCTTAGTCTTTTCACAAAATTTCTAAAGAGAGGCTTTCTTATCTTTGAACTCCTTCTCAGTTAGTTTGCTCCTTTTCACATATCAGTAAGACCTAATGGATGTGTCAAAGTGAAAGTTGCTTAGTCTCCTCCAACTCTTTAGTGAGTAGCCCTTCTCTTCTCCAGGGGATCTTCCCAACTCAGGGATTGAACCCAGGTCTCCCACATTGCAGGCAAATTCTTTACCATTTGAGCCACCAGGGAAGCCCAGCTAATGGATATATATATATATATTTATTTATTTATTTATTTATATATTAATGGTGTTACCACTGACACCAGTGGCTGCATGAAAATGGTGATGACAACAGCCATCTCAGTAGCATCTGCCAATGATGAATCAGTAGGCTTAGTTTTATACTTAATTTTTTTCCTGTCCAAAAAAAAAAAGAACTCCACCATTTCTACCTCAACACAAAGGCTTGCATCAATTCCTAGGCAAAATGATTAAGAGTCATTTGCATGTTTTGAGAGGATTTATAATTTCTTGTGGAAATAAACATGAACCAATAGGACATTATACTGCATGTTTAAAATATGAATGCATCTCAGGGAAAGATTCAGTTGTTTTTCTGGACATGAGACTACATATAAAAAGCACACTGCATTAACGACAATTTAGAGGGAACAAAAGATTAGCTTGGCAATAGCATACCTTGTTACTTGTTTAATCATCAAGTGTTAATGTACTATTTACACGAACATTTAATAATTCGATGCCAACAGAATCAGCCAAAGTCCTCAGCTTAATAAGGGGTGTTTAGTGTTTACCAGAAATAGTGAAAGGACACGTTTTACACAAAGCTTTATTGTTAACAACACCATGAATGTAATAACTGGTTACTCTGTAGAAGGGCAGAGTGCAGCTGAATTAAGCTGAGTTCAAAACATATCTCCTCTTTATATTTGATAACATTTCATCTAAATATAGTTTATGGATAATCATGGCCCTGGGCTCCTTTGTGATCCTGTGGCTCTGAAATTATCACCAAGGCCCTAGACAGTAATAAAATTGTTTGCAGGCCCTCAAAATTAAAAACATCTTTACTGAGGCCATGTTCCATGTAGTGAGCAGTATGTTTTTTAAATATTCATTGAAATTTTTTTAACATTAGAGTCTGTAGCATTTATACCACTACCCTCATAGCAGAAGGAGTATGATGGTTCTATGTGTAAGCGTTGTCCCACTGGCCTGCAGCCATCCTTACTGGGCCTGGAAGTCCATTAGCTGGCTCATCTAAATATAATTAGGCATAGAAAGAACTTCAGACGCTGGACGACAAGATCCCCTGTCTGGTCGAGAATTAGGCATAGAAAGGACCAGAGGTGAGGGATGCAGATCTTTCAGGTGCCTTGATCATTTCCATATTAAGTAGATTCATGGACATTAGCCTGAGCCAAATTATTGCCAGTTTTTCAATAAAATGGCTTGATGATGTTTATTTATACAGTGTCTCAAGATAGCAAACCCCTTTATATATTTTCTCTCAATAATCCTAGTAAACTCCATTTGAATTAGGCAGGCACTTCTCTGATAAATAAATTGAAAACTAAGAGAAACAGAAATATTAAGTCATTTGTCCAGGGTTTCCAGGGTCCAAAGTTGATGAAAGACCCTGATTGGGGGCTGTGAACTGGGTTCTAGTTCTAATTCTAGTGTTATCCACAAAAACCACATAACCTCTAATATCACAACCAGACTACTTTGGTTTTTAATACTCCAGTGGTGTGGCACTTTTTCAGTGTTTACTGTTGTGTCTTGGTCAAATTCCAAGTCTGGTAATTACTCTCTGCCTACCTAAATTTCTCCCTGTTTTAAACGGGTAAGTTATTTTCCACTTCTAAAACCTGCCTTCCAGTGTTCTTGGCTCTTAAAACTGTCTCATCCCTGTTCAAAGGTAGCCACTTATCAGTGGTCAGTATATATAAACCAGTGACTTGCTGTAGGAACATTTAATGAATTATTATTTGTAATATATTCTAAATTTTCCAATAGTTTTTTATCCTTCTTTATCTAAAAATCATACTCAAAAAATGTCATGTTAATGTATGGCAAAAACTACTACAATATTGTAAAGTAATTAGCCCCCAACTAAAATAAATAAATTTATTTAAAAATATATATATATATAAAAAGGTAAAAATCATAGTCTTATTATAATTTTTGTAGGAAAAGGCAGTAGTGAATCCATGTTTTGAGTACAGTTTTTTTCAGAGCTCATTCTTCATTGTGGTTACAAGCATATTTCACTTTCTGTAATTCAGAAATTTCTTAAAATAGTGTGAATCCTTAAATTTTTTATGTTAATCTACTTACTTTCCCATTGACTCACTTTATAGCTTCAGAAATTTATTAAGAATGAAGTTATCTTGGCCCTGAGATGTTAATTAAAATTATACTGAATAGAGCAAACATTTTAAGCTTATATAGCCTAGGTATTTTAATTTTAAAGATACATTTAAAATGAAATTAGTTTGGCCCTGAGTTATATAATAAAAATTATACCCAATGGAGCAAACTTTAATATATTTAAAGAATTATATTTCAGAGAAATATGAGTGCTAGCACTAAATTCTTGCATTCGTATTTCAGAGAAATATGAATGCTAGCACTAAATTCTTTCATTAAATGTTGGCTGTTGGCCCTATCTTAAGCAGTTGCATAAAATAATGTGAAAACCTTAAGAGAAGTTTGCCATCTTGGGACTGTAGGTATTTTTAGGTCAACTTCCCAGGTTAGAAAAGCTGAATGGGAAATCACCTCAAGAAGTAATCACTGAGAGGCTGTTGACCCTGGGTCATGGATCTTCCATTCTTTCCTAAAAGGCAATAGAACCATACCCTATCCTGGGGCTTGTAGATAGCACATCTGGTCATCGGTGTTCTGAGGATTAACATGGAGACACTGTAGACCAAGGACAACCTGTTCCCGGCCAGACAGGGGATCTTGACGTCCAGTGTCCAAAGTACTGATCACCATGGTCTGGAGATCTGAGATGTGTCCCTCGGTCAGCACAGCTCTAGCAGGCATGCTCCTGACCTTTAGGAGCCTTTTCCCCAGAGAGCTCACTTGCTGGCAGTCAATTCTGTCTCAGTGAAATACCAAAAAGACCTCCAGGTTAATGTGAAAACCGTGATGAAATAGGGAAACAGAAGCTGGAAGATAATAATACATCTGTCCTTAGTTGAAAAGAAATGAGATTATTGGTGGACCTAAAATACATTTAATTGAAAGTGGGAAGAGTCAATTGTCTAGTTAGACCAGTGCTTCCCAATCCTTTGGAACTGTAACAGAATCATTTCTTCAAACTATTTCATGCCCTGTATGATATAATATATAGCCTGCCATAAAGAAGCAGAAGTAATATTTTTTTAAAATATAGCACAATATCATGATAATGAAATAGTATAACATCAGTGAATATATCACAGAATTGGGAGTTAGAATTATGAATTTAAAAGTTAACACACTTGGAATTATGAATTTAAAAGCTAACATACATGAAATTTAACATTCTTAATTTTAAACTACTTAATTTTTCGATAAGAACTAAAGGTGGTTAAGTGACCTGCCCAAGGCTGCAGAGCTAAACTAATCCCTAGGTCTCCACACTCCTAGACCCTTCCTCCTTTCAGCTCTCCCAAAATTATGCCCGAGGGGATTATAGGTTCCTAAAAATAAGACATTTCTTTTGTAACCTGGACAACCATGCTCATCCCTCATTGCCTCCTTCACTTAGCACTAAGAAAGGAAAAGAGGAAAAGCCAGAGGCCAGACTTGACCCCAGGACTTGATAAAACTTGAGCCAAAAAAGACATACTCCAGCGAGAACCCAGAATTATTGGCACCGATGTGATATTTTCAGAAATAGTTGCTCTTAACTGTGAAAGTGAAACATTATCTCATCAGATAAGGCAAGCAGGTAGACCTTTTCAAAACTAGCTGGTATAATTACACTTATAAATAAATAAATAACAATGAAGGTATATTTGGACCAAAATCAGTATTTGATTTTTTAAATTTCTTGTATATAAATTAAAATGTTTCTTAAAATACAGTTACCCTGATGACCTCAAATTAGGTCATAGGCATTAAAATTCTACATTTCTAATTACTTATTAACATATATGTGTATGAACTATTCCTCATATGCTTGTTGACTATTTTAAATCACCTAAACAAAGACCCCAGGTTTACCATGCCCCCTGCCACTGGTTTCTCTGTACATAATTTTATAATCCACCATGAAAAAAGGAAGACATTTCCAGGGCTACAAATGTTCAGCTAATGTGAAAATATTTTTGGAATTGTGCAGGTAGCAGTGTTAGTCCACAGAATATCACTGCCAGAGGCTAAATGCTATCATAACCACAGCAAACACGAAAACCTGTCAGCAACTGCTTACTTTTTTATACCAAAACTATATCACAAAGGGCACAATTTCAAGAGTTGTATATGTGGCGAATACTCTTTAATTATGAGAATCATTCTAATTGTGAGATTATTTGTGTTGTGATTTCACAACAGAAGCTTTCTGGGATCCCAATTAGAATGTATTACACGGGAGACAAAAACATCCATTGCAGAGGGGTGGCAGTACCAACAACACTGCAATAACTGAGCCTAGAGCAGTTATTCTGATTCGGTGCTTATTGGTAAAGTCTGTCTGAAAATGCAGATAAATTAGCCTATCTTCCAACACAAGCCTATGTGAAAAATGGCTGTCCAAATACCACTTCCTGTTCATAGCAGACATGCTATACATTGGGAATGTGCAGAGAAATATGATAAAGTGTTATCACATCACTACAGGCTGAAACACGGCTATGTCTGCAAAACAGGAAGGTGTGTGAGGGATAATGTCTGTCTTTAGGCACTGTAGTATGTCAAAACCGCAAAGACAATGTGCAGCAAAAGATAGCTCCACCATAACCACTTTTTTATGATTGTCTTCACAGACCGAGATAAACGAAAAGCTGCAAATACAGGAAGAGGCCTTTAATGCACGAATAGAAAAATTGAAAAAGGCCTGAGGACTCCGAACCGGGAGAGTGATACTAAAACTTCACGAGACAAACAAAACCAGCCGGAATCATAGACTCTCTAGAGCACCAGATCTCCTTGATGTAGTTGAGAGAGGAAAACCAAGCCCCACTTTTTATTATCCTAACTAATTAGAAAAGTATTGGCCCCAATTTCTCTATCTCCTGTCCCATAACAACCTCTGAATTTATTGCACTGTGTGTAATAAGAACATTTTTATATAAGAGTTTGGAGAACCATATATAAAAATACAATTACTTTTATAATACCCCTTTGACATTTTGACTAGTAAATGTTATTCATCTTCAAGGAGAATGAAGTCAACATTTTAAAGTGAAGAAGAATAATAATGATTTTATCCATATTGACCCAAATGAACTGCCACATTGCTGAAGCCTTGTGAACACAGACCACCACCATACTGCTGAGGGTAAAATTTGCTAAACAATAGCAATTCAAATGCATGTACTAGGTTTTTTTTTCCTCCTTAAATCAGTTGGTTTTCTTATTTAAATGTTTCAGTGTGAAACCAATTTTCTGAAATTATATAATGCAGTTTGAAGCACTTTAATTTATTCTGTACTGTATTTGTTATTTCTAATCTTGTTACTCTCCCGGGAGAATACATGACCTATATAAAAAGAAGCAATGTATAAATGGTTATTAAAGACCAACCTATATATAGATTGTAAAAATCTTAAATACAAATCAAACTCACAGACCTCTTAAAATTAACCATTGTATTGCAGTAGAATGATTGAAAACATCTCAAGCCTTTAAATACCACTATTAAAAATATAATTTCAAAAGAAAATATCCATTTGCCAACTGATTGTCCCTATTTTGGCAAATTAAATTGACTACTACCTTGGCCCTTTCCCAATTTCTGAGACTTCAGAGTGTTCTAGAATGTAGAGCATTGCAAGGAGGGGACCATTTCTCCAAGAAGTTTCCAGTTTATATTGGAACCAAATGTACTTGCATCTGGGTGGCGCTTGGTCGAATATGTTCTGTCCGTGCTCTGACCTTGGGCTATAACCTTGCTTACTGCATCAGTACCAAGGGGACTGCCCAAAATATATTCATTTAGGGCAGAGACAGATCTGGAAGCATTTGGGTTTTTTTAACTACACTGATCAGCAAAGTAAGAGAAGTCCTTAAGATGAAACTATGTTCATTTATTGTTCATGCAGTTCCGAGTCTGGAAGGCCTGAATGAGCTAAGGTGTTTCTTCTCTGAGCTGTCCTTCCTAACTGAAAATGGTGATGGCCATCAGAGATCACTAGAAGGGCTCACAAGTCTTAATTTCATCAATCTGTCTTTTTTCCAGGGAAAACAGAGGTGAAACGAGAGAAACCACAAATAGGAAATAAAGGAGCTTCTTAAAATACCCTGTACAGCTTCAAATGCAACCATTGGCACAACAGTGGACCTCCATTTCTAATTAAGAGTGCTGATTTTGAGCAAAGGTACAAACAGTTCAAAACTGAATTAAAAATAAGCAGTTGGATCCCTAAAAACTATACAAAAACAATACCCTATATGAAAGGCGAAAGCCTGCCTCTGGAGTAAGACTCCCAGGGTCTGATGTGTGACTTTGGACAGGCTGCTCACCCTCTAATTGGTCATCTGTTAAGTGAAGATAATACTTATTTTTTGCGGTTGTTCTGATAACTCAATGAATTCACATTAAAGGACTTTTTCCCCTAAGGTTTGGTTTCTGTTTACCTCTTGAAAGTGAAAGTGAAGTCGCTTAATTGTGTCTGACTCTTGACCCCATGGACTGTAGCCTAACCAGGCTCCTTAGTCCATGGAATTTTCCAGGCAAGAGTACTGGAGTGGGTTGCCATTTCCTTCTCCAGGGGATCTTCCCAACCCAGGGATCAAACCCAGGTCTCCCGCGTTGCAGGCAGATGCTTTACCGTCTGAGCCACCAGGGAGGATAACCCAAAACCCACTGCCCATCCCTGATACCCACTGTCCAGTTGTTTGGGGCAGCCACTTTGCCAGAATTCCCAGCCTTCTCTGTCTCTCCACTGGAACTTGTGGATCGGTACGTTCCCCCATGGAGACTAACTTGTCACCCTGTTTTCTTATGTCTTTAGTGTTGGAGCAACCCAGGGATCCCTGCAGTGGCCTGACTGTAACATCTAATAATAGGAGAAAGAGCAATTGTAGTAGCAGTAACTACAAATTTTGATTCACAGTCTCTGCTCTTTTAAATTAATTTTGAATCAATAAAGCAATATATGCACTGTTACCAAAAGAAAAAAAAACAGTGTAGACAATGAAAAATAAATTTCACCCTGGCTAGGTACCTTCATTTCTTTTCCCATGAGGAACCACAGGTTCCAGTAAGTCCATAGGAAAGTATTTTTTGCCCATTTAAACCACTGGATACGTGTATAGAGTGGTCTTCTTTTAAAAAAAAAAAAAACCACACACACACAGTTTGCATTGTTCTTTACATTGCTTTTTTTGTGAAATAATATATCTTAAGATAATTCTCTATCAGTATTTTTTAGTGACAGCCCATGTGGTTCGTAGAGTTGGATGTGACTGAGCACACACTTTTTAATGACTATGTATAGAGTATTTCATTTTGGAAATTCCATAACTTTTAAACTATTTCTATTAATGGACTTTGTATTGTTTTCAGTACTTTTGCCTGGAGAAGGAAATGGTAACCTGGGAAATCCCATGGACCGAGGAGCCTGGTGGGCTACAGTCCATGGGGTTGCAAAGAGTCTGACACGACTGAGCGGCTAACACACACTTCTGCTATCACAATGTCGTGTTGCCATCTGTGTGAACATGTATGATTATACCTCAAGAATGAATTCCTAAGGAGAGGAATTTCTAGGTCAAATTTTATTTGCATTTCCAATTTTGATAGATACTGCCAGTGTCTTCCAAGGATATTTTACCAACAGTGTATGGTAACTCTTTCTCTACATCATTACTAACAGATGCATTAGACAGTTTTTTATCTTTAGTATTCTGATAGAAAATACTGTCAAACTCTCGTTTTAATTTGCTTTTACTGCTTTATCCCACAAAGATTGAGCACCTTCCATATGTTTATAAGCAAATTTAAATATATATGTATGTATGTACACATATATATATTGTATATGTACATTTAAAGGCTTCTCTGTTCAGACGATAAAGAATCTGCCTGCAATGCAGGAGACACGGGATTGACCCCTGCTTCAGGAAGATCCCCTGGAGAAAGAAATGGCAACCCACTCCAGTATTCTTTCCTGGAGAATTCCATGGACAGAGGAGCCTGGCAGGCTATAATCCATGGGGTGGCAAAGAGTCTGACATGACTGAGCAACTAACACTTTCACTTTCATATACTTTTAATCCTCCTAATAACCCTAAGAGATAGACAGACAGATATTACTGGCCTAATTGTATAGTTAAGGAGCCTGAAGCTTAGAGAGATGACTAACTTGAACCGAATTGCACAACTGACAACTGACAGATCAGGGCTTGAAATCCAGGTACGACCTGTTTTACAGATGAGGAAACTGGAGCAGAGAAAAAAATTTAAGTAACCTTCCCATGATTACACAGCCAGTAATGGTTGAACCAGGTTTTGAACTTAGGCTTGTGTGATTACAAAGCCCATATACTTAACCTTACCGTCATCTACTTATAGTTGATATGAAACAAAGGGAAAACTGACCATTTGGGGTTCTAGTTATAATAAGGGAACAAACTTATTTGTATTGTAAGCATATTAAGTATTTAGAAAATGTATGCAGAGATGGAATACATAACCCTGCTCCATTTGCTCATTTATGTACATGCTATATATTCATTGAGTACCTACCATGTGCCCAGGCATTTAGTAGTGAGCCAAACAGACAGGGCCTCTGTCCTAATAATCTAGGAGAGTTCAGTTCAGTCACTCAGTCGTCTGACTTTTTGCAACCCCATGGACTACAGCATGCCAGGCCTCCCTGTCCATCACCATCTAGGAGAGGGAGACAGCTAATACTGACTATAATAAAGACAGGTTTCAGGAAATTATGAGCGTATTGAAAAAAGAACTTGATCTCGTCTGGGAGATCAGGGAAATTTCTCACATGTTTTGCCCCTTGAGACACAAGAGGTAGGATTGGAAGAGGTAGGATTTAACTTCACAGAAGGTGGAGGAAGATGGATTTCATGTGGAGAGAGAGAAGCATGTGCAAAGTCCCTGGGGTACAGAGGAAGCTGTACGACTGGTCACAGCCAGAGCTCTCTAAGGGGCCTGTAGCCCCACAGTACAGATTTTTATTTTTACCCTAAAAGCAATGGGTTACTTGCTGATAAGTTTTAAGTAGTCAGTGACATCAGATTCATATTTTTTAAAAGGTCATCTCCCAGTTGCCAGGACTTCTATACATGGAGGCGTGGAAAAGAGCAAATTCTCATAAAAGCTATAGCTCCACTTCTTAGCAGTTTCTAAGAGTGGGAGAAATAAAGAACATTTTTTACTTTTTTAGTCACAGGGTCCACCTACTCTACACAGTCTTTGGCACAAAGGCAGCCCTCTGAGGAGCCACCTGAATAATAGTCACAACCTCTCACATAGACATGTAGCAGCCTTGCTCTTACCATCCACAGTGAGATAGCTTTTCTCCATTTGTAGGAATAATCTGAGGTGATTTTTTCCTCACCCCCACAGAAAGTTTCAAATAGAAAATATACTCATGATGATATAAGCAAGCCACAGACTGCCACTATTTCAGGTATTTGCAGGCACTGTTGCACCTAAATATAGCTGTGGAGTCATTTTTCCAAAATCCGAATATAAAGCCCTTATTTCTCTCTTCCATTTGATTGGAACCATTCAACCATCCTGGTAGATAATAAGTTTGCATGTTCTTAGATTGCATTTCATTATGCTTCAGTTCCCCTAGAGAAGAAACGTGCTACTTTTCTCAACAATTGCAGAGGAGAAATACTTATGATATCCTAAGTTTCAGAGTCTCAGGAAGATGTCCCTCCTCTGGACATCAAAATCTTTTTTTTTCTGGACATTAGTTTGTTAAATAAGAGGAGTCAGGACCTCTTTGTAGCAGCCAAAATAACTGTTAGTAACAAAAAGGAATCTAAATCAAAATAATACCATCTTGTTGGAATTCAAATTTCAAAATTAAGAGAGAATATGAAAAATTCCTTTGGTTCTTACGGTCCTTCTCTTGTTCATGGAACTGCCAACAACAGAGATCAATTCATCACATTTTTGTCGGAGCTGCCAGAGTTTTGTGTTATTTAACTTTTAGCTTCAGGGAATGTTGAGTGCAGATGTCTCCAATGGTCATTTGGTGTTTCTTTTTTTAAACCTAACTTGTTATTTACTCAGGGCACTTTCTAGGTATTAGGATGAAATAAGACAGATAAGGTCCTTGACTTCATGGAGTTCATGGAATTGATGCTATCCAGCAACTTGAAATCAAGCTTGGTAATGGTCACCTGTCATCCTATCATCTAAAAAGGTTTAATACAGCCTCGATATCAATATTTTTATTGAATATCAATCTCAAAATCAAAATGAGGATAAAAGCCCTTGTTCTTATACCAGTGAACATTTATATTAAGGCACTGTCAAAACATGACCTTCATAAAGCCAAGGTGCAAATTCAAATAGAATAAAAGTAACATGATACTTATTTTCCAGTCCCAAACCAGAATTAATCCCTTACAGTGACTAACAACATATTTATAGATTTTATTTCCTTATCTTTTTCTGTATAATCATTGGTTCTATTATTTTTTTATTAACATTATCCAATCCCCTTTTCAGCTATGATTGAACTTCATGGATTAGGATAAAGTTAAAGTTTGCACTGAATTTGTAATCATCAAAAATTCAAGACAAAAGAATAAAATATGTTTTTACTCTACTTGCCAGATCCAGAACTTGCCACATCTGCTTAGGAAACATAGCTGAGTGATTGGAACAAACATAATGACCCACAGGATTCAGTTTTAAAATAGTAGGACTATAGGAACATAGTACTGAAAGTTTTAAACATCATGTAGTTCAGTTCTTTGCAGATGAAGAAACTGAGGCCCCAAATAGTAAAAACTCTATGATCACATGGCTAATTTGTGGCAGGGCCCAAACTAGAATCCAGATCTTCATCCATGCAATCGTTCATTCATTTTTCAAATATCCTGATATTCAACAAATATTTACTGAGTATCTTCTGTAGATAAGAAGCTATGCTAAGCATTTATAAACAAAAACCAACATAATCACTGACCTCATGGAGTTTCTAGTCTATTGTAAGAGGTGGATTTTAATCAATCACACAGACAATTATAAAAGAATAACTGTAATGGGTACCGTGGGGGAAAACAGTATAGTCTACAATGAGAGCTGATTTTGAGGAATTTGAACAATCCAGGCAAGTTCCCCTGGGAGAATCATGTTGAAAGGATGAGTAGGCACAAATTAGGCAAAGAAGGGAGAAAAGAGTTTTTAGGCAAAGGGAACAGCAAGTGCAAAATCCCTGGGAAAAGACAGTAAAGGAAATAGAGGATGTGAAAGGGGGCCTGTGTGACTAGAGCCTTGAAAGGGAGAAGGGGCGTTTTCCAAAATTGAAAATTAATAGATTAAAGTAGCAGTTCGCAACCTTTTTGGTCCCAGAAACCGGTTTCGTGGAAGACAATTTTTCCATGGTCGAAGGGTCGGGAGGAGGGGGGATGGTTTTGAGATGATTCTCATAAGGACTGCAAACCTAGATCCTTTGCATGTGCAGTTCACAGTTCATGCTCCTATGAGAACCTAATGCCACCGCTGATATGCCAGGAGGCTGGAGCCCAGGTGGCAATGCCAGTGATACAGAGCGGCTGTAAATACAGATGAAGCTTTGCTCACTAGCCCGCTGCTCACCTCCTGCTATGTGGCCTGGTTCCTAACAGGTCACGGACCACCGGGTGTTAGAGACCCCTGGGTTAAACGATATTAGATTATGTTGGGATAAAGAGTTTTGTCTTTGTCCTGAATATATTAATAGTAAGTTATTGAAGGGTTTTCAACAGAGACTTGAAGGTGGCTGGTGAGGAACAAGCACATTTGAACTATGCAGTGAGGACTCTAACTGCAGTGGGGAGAAGGGACTAGGGAGGATGAGGTTCCTGGTCCTCTTTCTGTGACTCCACATATGTATCAGAAACTGTCCAGCAGACCCCTTCTCCTATTTTTCCTAAGCACATGGCTAGTCTCCATTTTCCTGATCCCTTTGCAGTGAGGTATGACAATGGGACCAGGTTCCAGCCAGCAGAATGTGAACACAAGCGCATTGTGCTCCTTGAAGGGTATCACTCAAGACCAGACCACACCTCGTCCATGTTCTATCCCTCCCCTCTCTGCTGGCTGGATGGCAGTGAGGCAGTGAGGACTGGGAGGTGACAGAGCAGCTGTCTGCCTGTGTTCCTGAAGGACCACATAACAGGTGACACTTAACCAACCCAGATCACACATCCAGACGGTCACATGAGGGAGAAAGAAACTTCCGTTTCTGAGAGTGACTTCACTCTTGAGTCTGTCTGTTAACGCAATTTGACCTGCCCTAATTAACTAATGAATATGTCTCTCTGTGCTTATGCATATGCAGTATACCTCATATGGGTCAATGTCTATAAATTGGGAGAACAACCAGCAAATTCATTAACTAGGGACCTGCTTATAGTTCTATTGCATAAAGTAATTACTTCTTAGCTTATATAAGCCCACAGTCCCTCATAAACACACTTTCTATGAAATAATTGACTGAGCCTCTCAAGCATGATGAACTGCACACTCAGGAAACTCGCGTGAGAGGCCACACCTTCAATACTTCCTACTTTAAGTGAGGCTAGTAATTTTTTAAGTGTCTATGGATGGCTTGGGATTTCTCTAATATAATAAGTATAAACAAGACTCTAGATTATTAATTTGCTAATAGTTTTTCCCTTAAGCCAAGGTTATTTCCTCAACTCCTTGATTCACTAAAACGTATTTACTAGATTCCTACTCCTGAACCTAGCTAAAGTCCTTGCTAGAGCAAGTATTGGTATGCTGCCCCTTGATGTTAACTATACCTGGTTCTAAAGATTAATATGTATTTCAGAAGCATTATTTTCTGATTTGGGTAGTGGCCAGTCCATAGGTAAAAATAAGCAGCACAGTCAGATCACAGACAGAGTTGGACACAGAAACAGAATTCAGTTCTTCCCTCCCTCACACATGTTCTGTCACCACTTGTTTACTTGCCATTGGTGACCACCTGTGCCACTTAGAATGCTTTTGGCTACAAAGCAATAAAATCTTAAATTCAAAATGGCTTAAACAATTATAAAAATACACTACATAATCTTACAAGAAAGAAGCTCAGAGGTGGGGAGCCTCAGTGACATCATGGAGGACCCAGATCACATGATCAATTCTAAACCAGATACTGGTAAGGGAAGTAGGATGATCAGAATTAACTTCGATGAGTCAGGATTCACCAGCAGGGGCAGGAGAGTGGCCCTGAAATACATGGTCAGCCAGGAGTTGAACAAAATTGGAATTCCTTTCAAGAGGGAAAAAACATACAATGGCTGTTGGGCAGGTCCCTGCCATTTCTACTCCAGCAAATGAGCTTTCCTTCATATGTTTTTTGTGTTGTTGTTTTTTTCCATATTTTATACCTTGGAACGTCCTAGCGTTCTCAGCATTCTTCAATTCCAAATTTAGATGGATAGGTAGGTATGTAGACAGATAGATAAAAGACTTATTTTTTCCTCTTTTTCAAAGATTATGCTTCTGGTGCTGATTATTATCTCTCTGTGTGGGTGTGGTATTTTAAATGTTTGCCACAGAAGAAGCTATTGCATTCCAACGTGTCTATGAAAAATAGCTAGAAATTTTTGAAACCAAACCTATTCAGCTCTTAAGGTGCAAGACTCTTATTGAATTATTAGTACCATTTCCTTTCTGCTGAAATTTTGATGACAAGGTCATCATTCATTCAACCAAGTGTGGCCATTTTAGATTCAGTTAAGTGTCTTTATTCAAGGTGTCCTCCTAGGCTGCTTTATTTGTTAGAACTCTTTCAAAATGACTAGACAGATGAATCACCAGAGCACTGCAAAGGAAAACTCAGGGGCCAGGCCTTAACTGATGAGACAAAACAAACAAAAAGATGACATAATTATAGACTTGGGAAATTGTTCAAGATATTAGAGGAAAAATCTATCACTCAATATGATAAGTGTTTTGTGGGGAAAAAATGATATGCAAAGATAAAGCATTCAAATAAAATGGAAGTTATCTGTTGAGGGTAAGATTATAGGTGATTTTTAAATTTTTTTCTATATTTTCCATAAATTCCATGTTAACTTTTTTAACTAATAAGAAGTAAATACTGTACAGGTTGATGCTACACTCTAGCCTTCGGTGTCCTTGCCCTTTGCCAGCTTCTGGACCAACTCCGGAAGCTTGGGTGCCCTTTTCCCTGCCCTCTCTGGGACAAGTAGGGAGTCTTTACAGCAGTGACCATTAGAAAGCGGCAGGTACTATTCCAACCCATGAAAGCACAGAATGCTTCCAAGAAACAGCTCCTGTTCTGAAAAAGTTCTCAGTCTAAGTTGTATATTGGCAGGTGCTTGTGTGCTCAGTAGCTCAGGAATGTCCGACTCTTGGCCACCCCATGAACTGTAGCCCTCCAGGCTCCTCTGTCCATGGAATTCTCTAGGCAAGAATATTGGAGCCGGTTGCCATTTCCTTCTCCAGGGGATCTTCCTAACCTGGGGATCTAAGCTGTGGGTGAATAGGCGCATTGCCCTGATGGTACCGAGATGAGTTCTAGAAGCTGGATTCTATGGAGGATTTGGTCACACACAAAAAAATGTGCAGGATGTCGGCATGCTCCATTAGCCCTCTGAGCTTTGAGTTTATTGTTTCTAAAATGGGTGGATTGACAATAGTTTTATCTTTTTTTTTTTTTAAGGCAATGTTGAGAAGCTTTTTCTTAAAACCCCAGGGACATCCCTGACTTTAAAACACTAGAACCTTGCCTTAGAAGGACACAGCATGTTAAAGAAGATCTCACAGTGACCTGGACTGAAACACTAGGTTCATTCCCATTCAAGTCAAAACTGAGATAAGGGATGGAATTAATGAATTACTAATAATTACCTGCTAAATGTGTGTCTCCCAGCCCAGGATACAGCTATAGGAGGGCAGGTGCTGTTTCTATCTTGTTCTACACTCTACCTGCAAGGTCTAGGACAGTGCCTGGCACAGAGAAGTCCTTCATGAATGTTTTATAGAAGGAAGAGGAAAAGGACACAGGTACACAGGCTGGCTGTTTTCACCACTGATATTGCATTTTCCCTACCCCTGGAATAAGACAACATAAGGAAATTAAAAGTATAATTATCACAAAGCTGAAATCATTATTTGTAGATTATAATATTATCTACATTAAAAACTCATGAGGAATTCTATTCTAAAAAAAAGTCAGATAAAAAATAAAGACTAAAAAATAGATTTTCTACAAATTAATAATGATTAGAAAATATAATGGGGAAAACTCTCTTACAACAGTAAAAAAGCATACAAAATATTTAAAGTGAAAATAGGAAATGTAAAGGACCTACAGAAGAAAAATAAGCTGTTCTAAAGGATATTTTGCTTGATGCAAAATTTAAATACTATCAAGATGTCATTTTTACATGTAATTCCATTGAAAATCTCAGGATTTGTATTTATTGATGTTAGTCTGAGGCCAACATGAATACACCTTAAGTAACAAGAGAAAATGGCTTTTTAAAAAAATTATTTATTTATTTATGGCTGCACTGGGTCTTCGTTGCTGCACGTGGGTTTCTCTAGTTGTGGCCAGTGGGGGCTACTCTTCATTTGGGTGTTCGGGCTTACTATGGGGGCTTCTCTTGTTTCGCATAGTCCCTAGGCATGCATCTTGAGCAGTCGCAGTGAATGCAGTTTTAGCTTGCAAGCCCTACAGCACAGGCTCAGTAGTTGTGGTACATGGGCTTAGTTGCCCCATGGCATGAGAAATCTTCCCAGATCAGGGATCGAACCCATGTCCGCTGCATTGTCAGGCATTCCTAAACACTGGACCACCAAGGAAGTCCATAAGATGGCTTTCTGAAATACTTTTAAGTATTTCTGAAAGCTGAGATGCTTAAAAGTATGATATTAGTTGGGTTTCCCTGGTGGTGCAAAACTAGCCGCCAAATTGGGCTTCCCTGGTGGCTCAGACGGTAAAGAATCTGCCGCAATGTGGGAGACCTGGTTTGATCCCTGGGTCAGGAAGATCCCCTGGAGGCAGGCATGGCAACCCACTCCAGTATTCTTACCTGGAGAATCCCAATGGACAGAGGAGCCTGGAAGACTATAGTCCACGGGGTTGCAAAGAGTCAGACACGACTGAGCAATTAAGCACAGCACACAGCTGCCAAGGCAGTAAAATGATAAAGAATCCCAAAACAGCTATAACACTAGGAATTTGTTTCATGGTGAAATTTACATGGGTGACTGAATCTAAGAATTTGGAGGCACTTAATCCTGAGATCCCCTCTTAGATCTGCCTTTTGTAGATAAGTATTGTATCTAGGCCTCAGTTCACTCACCTGTAAAACGGGGATAAAAATAATTATACTAGAGTTTTATTATGAGGATCAAATGAAATCTGTAGTCATTAATTTTTAAATTCATTAAAAATATTTAGCACAGTGTCTCAGTATGCAATAAAGAATTCTTATGACATGCTTGAAAAACCAATTGGAAAGTAAAGAAATCTACAAGAAATGATGCTGAGATAATTAAGGAAAAATATTTATATGTTATCTGTTTGTGTTTTATATGTTACATGTTATAGAGTATAACAATGAGTTAAAGTATTAAATGCAAATATTAAAATTACAAAACAACTAGAAGAAAGTATGAATGACTCTTCCTGATCTCATGATAGAGAGGGCTTAACAAATAAAAGAAATGAAGTAACATTACAAAGACAAGGACAGGTAAGAAGAAAAATTTTAACTACATTAACTACATGAGAATTCTGAACTGCTTCATGTAAAAGACAATTTACCATTAATAAAAATAGAAAACAAAAAACTGAAAAAAAATACTTCCAGCAATACGTATGACATATTTGGAGTTAATAACTTTAATAATATAAACAACTCTTCAAAAGCAATACAAAAAATGCTGACCACTCAATAGGAAGTTACAAAGAATCTGAAAATATAATTCATAAGTTAAAAAAAATTAAATAGTAAGTACAAACAGCAATAATGAAGTTTTTAATTTCATCTGTTCTGGAATTTCCAGATGCTGTGTGTTTGTAGGGTATGTGAAGCCAAAGAAATCCATAAAGAGAAAGGCAGAAATGAAAGTATTTTATACATGACTGTCAGGAACTGCCTGAAACTGACTCAAATACGTAAAGAAGCATTGTGCAGCTCCCATTCAACACCTCAGGAGTTCTTTAAATTTTTAGATATCAGAGTCCCTTTCCCTGCCATTCCATGTTTTTCTCTGATGTTTCTAACGTGGTACGTGTGGCTCTCAAATCTGACAATTTCCATGTCATAAATACGTATCTGAATGAGTGTGCACTAAGTAGTTAATAAAACATCCCTGAAGAAAAATGTAAAGAGATGTAGTTTGGGGTCTTGCTCTCTTACCACTAGCTGTGATTCAGGCCATAGGTGAGACACATCACTTCTCCAAATGTAGGAAGATTAAATCACTTTCTCCCAAGGAAGTCTGTAATTCCTGCACCCCACTCCAGACCTGCAGAGTCAGGAGGCCAGACTTGGAAATTGGCATTTTTAATAAGCACCCCAATTAATGACTAGGTACTTTAAGTTTGAAAAACACCCTAATGGCAGACCACCAAGTCCCTTCTAATGTCAAAAATCAAGTATTCTAAAGGAAAAATTATACATGCAGAATAGTGCTCCACTCTGCACATCTGAGAGTGAGCATCCACCTCAACTCTCAAGTTTGGGTTCTCAGATCCAAGTTATATTTCAGCTGTTATCTTTTTAGGTTTTGTTCTCCTAATCCCATGCATCAAATTACACTCACTGAAGCTGCCAGTCTTCTAAAGTGCTTTCACAAGGCACATAAATCCAACCCTGAGTCCTCATGATTCAGACATTTAATCACACCATAAAGTTAATGGAATCCAATTTGAATGTAGACACCTCAACAGCTACGTTGCATTGAATTCACAGCATTCATAAAATGTGGGTCTCAAAATGAATCACCGGCCTGACGGAAAGTTCAGAGAAGAATGCCGCCCTCTCATTGGTCACTGTCCTAATCTTCAGCTGCCAAGAAAAGGACCAGAGCTATCAACACAACACTGTAGCCCAGGCAACCAGCCATGCCGCTAGGAAATTTTCAACACTTAAAAAAATAAAAGTTACTATGGAAACTCTCAGAGACTCTTTAGATTGTTTGGACAGCCCATGGTTTATAACAGTAATGATGCCTCATGGCCAGCCATCACCTATCAACCCTAGGACCTCCCATCATTCACAGCCCATAAATGGGTTACTTTCAGGATGCTCCAGACTTTTGTCTTAGGGCGGTGAACTGTGTTCCTCTGGTGGCAAGTGTACTCTGGGCTAAGAGTAAATAGATACTGAGTTTCCAAGAGCCACAAAATCCATTAGTTAACGAAGTAATAATGGTGGTGTCTCTCCAGACATCCAAATGTGGTGTCAATGATGTTTGACTTCCATGAGGTGAAGATATCTGCATGATTGATTCTGAGCTTTTACGTTCAACCTTAGGGACAGGTCCGCTGTGAAATGAAGCTGGGGGTGAGAGGGTGTTGCAGTCATTGCAGAGGTACCTGTATGAGCACGTTTTATTGGGAATGTCTCTTCACACTAGTTTTCCCACCTTGAACAGGGTAGCTTTGCCTGAAAGAACCTCAGGCACCGCAGAACTGCTTAGATCAACCTTCCCAATTATGCTTTCTGTTCTTCAAGATTCTGCAGCCATTGCTAAGCTAAGTGGAAGGAAGACCCAATCCTTTCCTATTTTTTTTTTTAAGTCAGCTGCCAGAATCCACTCATTCTTTACAATGTATTTATCTGAAGTATGAACTTTGCATATACGGGAAGGAGGCAGGGTTCTCAAAATGTCCCATCTACTTTTCTAGTCTAATATGCTGAACTACAAATTTAATCCACTGAAGTGGTTTCATGCAAACACTCCTCTCAATCTCCTTTTGTACAAAATCTTGATGCATAATGTATAAAGTCTGAAAATGGATTAAGCTACATTTGGAGATGGTTTGAGTTGTTTTTTTTTTTAAGCAAGCAAAAACGAGCAGGTTTTTTGTTGTTGCCTTTTTTAACCCTTCTTGCTCAAAGCAGTCACATGGATTGTGTCTTCTCAAAGCTGCCTTCTACACAATGTTTCTTATCTGTTTTTTCGGTCAAAAAGCTTGAAATGTAAAATGTTTTAATTAGAAATGTAAAGAGTGAATTGGACTCATTTCCCTCAGATTTCCCAACTGAAGTAAGCAAATAGAATGGTAAAACCTTCTGATTTACTCCTGGAAGATAATTCAGCAGCTGAATAAGCAAATGAGTGAAATCTTACTGAATAAAGTGTTCCCTGGTACTCCAGGATTGTCATTATCCAGAGGACCGTGGCCACAGATAGAATGCCAGTCTCTGTGTTATGTAGTAAATGCTCAGGCACACATTTCCTCCAGTGCCAATCAAAGCCAAAAAGATGAAAAAGGAGATGGCCAGGGGACTGCCAAGGTCTCCAAAGGAATCACAGAGACTTGGCTACAATCCCAGGTTTCAATGGGTCAGTACGTTTATAATGCTGTATTTCATGATTGCTAACTTTTACATAACATTTGAATACTATGTAAATTGTACTGGAAAGAGAATTGCAGCTAAAATCAGATCTGGACTTAAGCCCTAGGTCTGACCCTACACAGTCATGTGACTTTTTAAAAATTACTTTATTTATTTTTGGCTGCACAAAATCTTTGTTGCTACATGTGGGTTTTCTCCAGTTGCAGCACATGGGCTTCTCACTGTGGTGGCTTCCCTCATTAAGAAGCATGAGTGTGCGGGCTCAGTAGTTGCGACATGCAGGCTTAGTTGCCTTGCGGCTTATGCAATCTTCCAGACCAGGTATCAAACCTGTGTTGCCTGCATTGGCAGGCGGGTCCAGATTCACTGGACCACCGGGGAACTCCCAGAGTCCCCTTGTGACTTTAAACTCACTTGTCCTCGCTGGTTTCAGTTTCATCATCTGTCAGGTGAGGACAGCCATCCTCCCTCCAGCTACGCATGCTCATCCAGGGCCTCCGGAAGAACAGGTGAGATGGGGGGAAAGTACTTGGCAAAATCTCAGCTTTCGGGATGCTGCTGAACTCTTTGTTTTCTGAATTAACCACTGTATTCTCCTGAGAAGGTCGTGGTATCCTCGGCTCTTCTCCCACATCCTTCATCATCCAGGTTTCCCGCAAGCCATGGGCGAAGTGACCAGGCTTCTCTGAGGCCAGCTTTCCTGCCATTGCACAGAGGACCACTTCTGGGGGGGCTCCATCTTTGCAGCCCCAAGGGCTTTTAAGCTGACAAGGCCTTACCTGTGACACTTGAAAACATGCTTCAGATAAACAGAAAAACAGTGTGTCTCATGGCCTCCATTCCAAGCCCTCACCTTGATCTAATTGTTCTTGGTCTGGTGACTAGCATTTTTTGCTGTATTTGTTTCACCTCTCCTGATAATCCCAGTTACCTGGCTTGGTTGGGCCTTTTGAGTTTTCTTCTCCATCATGATTGAAATGATCTACTTAATTGCACTCTCTTTACCCACTCCACCTTGGTCCTAGCACCTTACACTCCAGCCCTGAGAATGGACACAAAGGGAAGATACCGTACGCAGTAGGAGCTGAGGTGTGCCTCCCCAGACAGGTAGTGTAGAGATTTCTGTCAGCACAGGGGATGTTTTCTCTTTTGGAGCTACAGACTTAGAACAACTGGACAATTTCAAATTCTATGGGACAGGTACCTTGGGAGAAGGTGATGAGAGGAAAAGTAGTAGTTTTTCACCCCACTCACCTCATCTTCCTACTTTAAATGTTATCGCACACCAAGAATCCACAAAGGAACCATAACCTATTTGCCTCTCTCCATTTGACCTTGATTTTTATTGAATGGGAAAGGAAGACTAATTCAAATTCATTCCTCCTGATTTCACAATAATATAGATTTTACCAAATTTTTATTTAAATTTCTACACTGTAGTGAGAGGAAGACCTTGAATGTCTTGTTCTTTGGGGTACTTCTAGAACTTAGCAAACAGAAGGTGTTGAAAAAATATTCATTGCCTGAATGAATACATAAGAAAAGACATGGTGATATTTGAAAGATTTCTTATTATCTGATGCTGATAGAGAGTAAAGTTAATGATTTAGAGAACAAGTATCCAGCAGCAGAGCCCACTAATACCTTTTAAAATGTGTTGATGCTCATAAATCCAAAATAAATGACCTGTAAAATCACTTAAGAAGAAATAATACGCATTTAATCAGGCTTCCAGAGGAACGTCTGAGGGTAAAGCAGAGAATTTCAAGAAGAATTATTAAATCTCTTCAAATTCAATCACTGGCCGATCTCAAACACACCACATGTCCCTCTGCCCACAGGGCTGTCACTTTAGGAAGTCTCGCTCAGCCCTTCGTTATGAAACTCCTGAATTACAGCCACCCCCTGGAGCCAGAGGGAAAGGCTTTGGATCATCTGAAAAGGGTAAGTCCTCTTGCAGGTCTACCCAGCTCATTCTGCTACATTCCCCAGAAGGATCTTAAATAAAGAGAGAGAAACTGAACACATCACCCATATCCTAAAGCTAGCATCTTCAAAGTCTTACACAAGGTTTTAGCTTCAAGTCAAAGGGCCTTTCCTCTGGCCAATAAAATTCAAAACACTGTGAAATGCCAGTCTGTGCCTCTGCTTTATAATCCTGTTGAAATCTTTGGGCTTTAACCATGTTCTGGAATCTTCCATTCCATCCTAGATTTTTACTTCTTAGTCTGCTAATAAGTGTTACTTTACCTTTCCCGGAGTGTGACTAAGGTCCTGAGGGTGGTAGTAAAATGGATCCATTTTTTTTGTTACAAACTCAATTAGCAGAAGTTAGAATTGCTCTCTTCAACAAAGTTACATAAATTGTTAATGAGAAATTTACCTTCACTTGATTCGCTAGTTGCCTTATTAGCTTGGAGTCAATGCTATTAAAAGAAGATGTTTATAAAAGCTTAAGGTGTTTGCTGGATTGAATGTTAAAAAGAAGATGGCAGGATAGCACCACTGACTGCCTGTCCAAAACCCAGAGGGGTTTCCACACTTCATCCAAAATGAACAATTCTGAGCCCGCACTTGAGGTCTCCTCGTCAGGGAAATAGTGATTTATTGGGAAGGCAGAAGTGCCACCCATTGCTGGGGTGCACCTCAAGTTTTGGGGGTGCACCTGACAGCTTTTCAGCACTGTCATGAGAGTGTTTTCTCAGCCCAGTGGACACCAGCCTGAAGAAAGGCCACCCAGTTGCAGGTGAGTCTGAACACCTTTTCTCCTTTGGTAAGGAAGGCACTAAAACATCCTCCATAAATGTCAGGGGCACAGGAGAAGGAGGCTATTTATTTACTCAAGATAATTCACATGAAGACCTCAAAACCACTGCCCAAAGAAAAGCTGGATGTCTCCCTCATGTGGCATTCCTAAGATGCCTCCTCTGAATAACGACGACCAGCTCTAAGCACAGTGCCAAGGTCAGTCAAGGTTATTTTCAGCCCCTTCTTCCTTTCTCTCACAAAAATGCTCTCCTGCCTTGCCCCTCTCCCCGGCCCCCAACATGTAGCCTACAGATTGGTTCACACTCACCCATCCCAACCCCCTCAGAGCCACTGTTCTCTGCTGAGGGTGACAAGCCAAATGGTCTCATTTCCCAGGGTGCTTGGCAGCTTAGATTTGACATGTAACCTGACTTCAGCCATGCAGACACTGCCCACAGGACGTTACGAAGCTGAAAGTAGATGTCAAGGTGGAGGCTGCACCTAGCACTTCTGCTCGCCAGCACGGGGCAGAGATGTGTGGATCCACACCCTATCACTGTGACACCTGAGAGGCAAGTCACGGGTCGCTTGGTTGGTGCATGTTGGAGCAGGCATAGTAAGGGATTAGAGCCAGCAGTTGTAGAGGTGACTTCCTTCTTCACCAACTTGATCATATGGCAGAGGCGGCCGCTGTCTTAGTGGGTCAGTTCTGAACTGTGTGACTTCTAGAAATTCTGCTGAAAGCTTCTTCCTCCAACCCTTCTAGGGATTTCTGTAAGCTCTTCATTTCTGGCATGGGATCCATTTTTTATTTTATTTTTTTAAATAGACTGAATCCTATTATCTACAACTAAACTCTGACAGAGACACTTCCTGCCTACATAAGCACCAAAACCTTTAATGCTTGCTCCCCACCACCATCTTCACAGATGAAATGAGTTGATAAACTAATTTTACAATCAGTAGTTAATAACCAATAAAGTAACTGTTTGTGGATATTTGCTTAACCCAAGAAAAAATATTCTAATGGTGAATTTCCAACTATACATGGCTGATAATATTGATGGGAATTTTTTTTTTTCCTAGATGGGGACTCAACAGTTTTTTTAACTATAAAAAAGCTTTTAGCTGTTAATGATGACAGGGATGGTAATGGTGGTAGTGATGTTTAAAAGTGTCAACTGATCTAACTAATAAGGCTCACCCGGCTGATGTCTCCAACTCCCCCCAACCCCCACTCAACTCTCTAACTCATGCTGGAAGCACCAGGATCATCACCCAGTTTCTTGCCTCTTACTGCAGACCCGTCCTCGAGAGCTCTCTGTGAAATCAGAAGACTCATCCCAGGAAGGAGAAAACCTGGACCATAAGGGGAGGAACAAGGGTTCTAATGCTCTCAGAGAGGAGACAAACAAGCAGATAAAGAAGGCATTTGGCTGGAGAGATGATTGATGATCCCTGTCTGCACAACCACAGGTGTTCTTGGATGCACTACTCCACTGAGGCTTCACCTCAACACTTGTGGAGAGGCGAGGCTCCCCCCAGCCCCCAGAAGGTCACAGTACAGGAGAATAATAGGAACTGCTGTTTTTTGATTGCTCTATCTCCATTCATTTCATTCACTCAACAATTGTTTGTGCTTCTGTTTTAGCTGTAGACATGAGTGAATAGGGGGTTCCCTGGTGGCTCAGATGGTAAAAAATCTGCCTGCGATGTAGAAGACCCATGTTTGATCCCCAAATCAGGAAGATCCCCTGGAGAAGGGAATGGCAATCCACTCTAGTATTCTTGCCTGGGAAATCCCATGGACAGAGGAGCCTGGTGGGTTACAGTCCATGGGGTCACAAAGAGTTGGACACAACTGAGCGGCTAACACTTTCACAGGTGAATAAGTTAGATTCCCTAACCTCTTATAGAGGGAGCCAGATATGACACCAATATTCACACAATGTTCTCCATTCCAATTGAGGTAACCTTTACAAAGGAAAACCATAGCACACTGTCTGATGGGAGTATGGGTGGCATTTCTTGGCCTGCAAGTTCATGAAACACTTCCTAGAAGAAAAGCCATTCCTGCTGAATCCTAGAGGCTGGGCACAAGTTAGGTTGAAGGAACAGCATGAGCAAAGGCCCTGAGGTAGGAAGGAGCTTAAGCCTCTGGGGATATTATTATCCCCACTTTACACATGAAGCGATAGAGACAGGGAGATTAGACAGCTTCCCAAAGTTTTGCAGAACAGAGGGCAGTGTGAACCCAAAGATAACTTCCTGCTGTGTAATCCAGTATAATCCAGCCTCTCTGGAAGACAGAGACAAAAATACTCACAGGCTTTGAAAATAATTGTCAAAAGACCCTCTCATGTCCTTTAAGACCCTCTCATGTCCCAACCCCTCCTGCAGGAGCTGAGGACAGATTTTCATTTTGTCACTCTACTTAACTAAATGGCAAACCTGCTATTTCAGACGCAAAAGTCCTGGGTGCTTTGGGGGTAATGAAACCATCTTCCCTCCTCCCCAGGGCCTCCAGTACCATTATGGTGCAGTCCCAAGCTATCAATGATAGTGAAAAAATGGGGCTTTGCAGTAGAGGAAAGAGGCTATTCAAACTGCTCCTGATTTCTATAAAAGAGAGATCTTTTGATCTTTGAAACAGCCAAAAGGGCAGTTTGATCTTCGTTAAGCTCATTTATTTTAGATTCTTGAAAATTTCTTTTCTGTAGGTTTACTTCCTTAGAAAACTCAATATTCAATTGAACAGTGACTTTTATATATTGAAATGCAATATTGAATAGCTAAAGCCTAATAAATGCCATCCTGGCTGCATAGGATATTTTAAAAATCATAAAAGGGCCGACTGAGCCCGATCCAGGCAAAGATGACAAAGCGAATTCAATGCTTCTTTTGAAAATGAGTCATGGTCAGAAATACTCACTTTGACCAAAAAGCATTTCTTTGAATGCCAGAGGTAAATTTGCTCACTTTCATTTTCTGCCTGGGTTTCAAGTCAGCACTGCAGAACTGAACAAAATCGACTCCAAGAGGCCCTGGCAGCTGTTCCAGATGTAAATGTGACCAGGATAGTAGGACTGGACCTGTTACCTTCAGTGTGTTATTTTCAAATTATGCAGATGATATTCAGATAGGGATTGATCAGACTTTGTCTGTTTTTTCAGGGAGGAGTCAATCATTGCTCTTCTCCGCTGCCTTCACATTCCCCAGGATCACCCTTTCCCTTACTCAGAAAAAGGATGTTTTATTATCACAAGCCTCCAAATTGCTGGCAAAAGGGAGACTGACATATGTTGCCAGTCGTCGGGGGCTCAGGGGAGGACAGGGACAGCAGACTCAATCGATTAGCCACAAGGAACAGCCTTTGATGTCAGGGAACCTTTCCAAACTTCATTTAAGACTCAAACAATCTGTGGGAAATCAAAGTTCTCAACCAGGACCTCTGCCCTACTCCTGCAGCCAAGGCTGGAGGAACTTATGTTTTAACTATTTGTAGATGATTACTCAGTTTGGGAATGTGTTCCTCTTGTTGCCCTTTCTACATGAGGCTCTTTAAGAAGTTGAATAGTTTTGTTCTCTACTTCCTGTCACACATACCTTAGCCCTCTTGCATATATGTCTTAAGAAAATGCAGATTAGCACTGCCTAAGTGTTGTGATTTTTTTTTGTCCCAGCCCTTTCCTCCCTGTGACCTCTGAAGAAGATCTGACTGTGTAAACTAGTACAGGAATGCTGTCCATTTTGCACACTACCAGTATCAGTTGAAAAGTAGGTTGCACTTGGGAAAGGAACTAGGGCCAAGAGAACAGGATGCCCATGGAGGAGAAATGGCACCCATTTGTAAGAAGATGCTGGAGAAAAGGAAGTCAGAAAGACATGGAAGAATTTGGGTCCTACTCTCAGAAATAGCAAAGTCAAGAGGAGGAACCAAAGGTAGTATCAGTTTAGAAATCACAGTTTGGATTTTGAATAAATTTGAATTTACATGGTTCTCTGTATATCCCAGCAGAAATGTCAGATCTTAGGTACTGCCTATGAGCCTGGATTACTTTGGTATTTAGAGGCAGATGTTTCTTCTCTGAACAAGAACATGAAAAGCTTCCAGAAAGGGATTCCTTAGCCCCAGCCCAGTCTGCACTGGTAAGACCACACCAAGGATACTATAGCCCTGTCAGTGTGGATACGCAATTCTATCACTTGAGCACCCTCAGTTCTTCACATTGGTTTCTAATATAGACTGACTGGTTGGAGTTTCTACAGACAAGAGTGGTCAAGAGTGGTCCACGCCTGGACAGCAGTTAACACCCTAGAGATGTTTAGCCCCAAAAAGAATGACTTAAAGAAGATGTGACAGCACTGAAGATCTGTCATGTGAATAAGGATTTGATGAGTCCCTTTTGCTCTAGAAGAGAGGCTCCATGGAGTTTCCAGGGAGTGGGAAGATAATCTTCACAATTACAGAAATGCCGAAGAATGCTTTACTCAAGGAGTGAGTTCCCTGTCGTTGGAAGACACTCAGCCAAAAGCTGGGAGGGAGGTTGTATCAGTAGAAAAAGGAACTGCCACATTCTTGGATAATATCAGAACTGGAAGTGACCCTCAGTGTCACACAGTTCAAGAGTCTTTAAGGTGCAAGGAAACCCTGACAATCTCCCTTAAGACTTGTTTCCCTACCAGCAAGTACAGTCTTTCCTTATGGGGTTAGGATTTCAAGAACATTCTCTGGGAACAGACTTAGGGACACAGTGGGGGAAGGAGAGAGTGGGATGAATTGAGACAGTAGCACTGAAATATATATACTACTATATGTAAAATAGACAGCTAGTGGAAAGTTGCCATATAGTGCCACCAGGAGCTTGGCCTGGTACTCTGTGACAACCTAGAGGGATGGGATGGGGTGGGAGGGAAGTTCAAGAGGAAGGGGCATGTGAATATCTATGACTGATTAAAGTTGATGTATGGCAGAAACTAACACAACACGGTAAAGCAATTATCCTCCAACTAAAAATAAATTAATTTTTTTAAAGACACCAAAAAGTAAAAAGAACAGTCTCTGGGAGCCAGTTGCAAAAGTGGCTTAAGTATCTCAGAGCCTGTTGATATGAGTAGTTTTCCATCTTGAGACCATCAAAAACAATTCCTACAGAATAAAGTCTCTCTTAATCAGGCAATCCCATTCTGGGTATACATCCAAAAGAAATAACATCAGTAACTCAGGGATATCTTCTCTTCCATGTTCACTGCAACAGTATTCACAATAGCCAAGATATGGGAACAACCTGAGTGTCCATCAAAGAAAATGTGACATAGATAGATAAATAGATAGACAATGAATATTATTCAACCATGAAAAGAAAGGAAATCCTGCCATTTTTGACAACATGGATGAAACTGGAGAATATTATGTTATGTGAAATAAACCAGACACAGAAAAACAAATATGATCTCACTTACATGTGAAATCTAAAAAAGTCAGACTCATGAAACCAGAGAGTAGAATGGTGATTGCCAAGACTTCAAGACTGGGGAAATGTTGGTCAAAGGGTAAAAACTTTCACGTATAAGAGGGGTAAGTTCTGGGGATCTGAGACATGTGTGGTGACTATAGTTAACAACACTGTATCATATACTTGAAATTTGCTAAAAGAGTAGATTTTAAGTGTTCTTACCACACATACACACACGTGTGTGTGTGTGCACAAAAGGTAACATGTGCAAAGATGGTTATGTTAATTAATTGACTTTGGTAATCATTTTACAATGTATACACATTCAAACCATCACGTTGTGCATCTTAGATATTTACAATTTTATCTGTCAGTTATATCTCAATAAAGCTGAGGAAAAAAAGAAAGCATCTCTTAGGAGCAGGTAAACGATCTACAACTTAAAAAAGAATCCTTGATAATCAGTGTCCAAGAAAGAGCTTGAAATAGAGAATATCAAACAACTCAAGGGCAAAATTCTGAGCTAAAATAACCAAATATCCATAGAGATACCCACACCAGTTTCCAGGGCTATTAGCTCTGCAACAGGAATTTGGGAAAAGGGACTGTTTTGTTTTTGGTTTTTTCTTAGCAGCAAGTGGAGGGTTCTTTTCCTTTCTTTAAAGGACACTTTAAAGCAAAAAACAGTATCTGGATTTCTAGACACTCACAAGTAGGTTTCTTACACTCGAGGCCTAGAACACAGGTTAATATGTTCAAAGAGAAACACAAAATATCCAACGGGTAATTGCATTCAAGGCATGGTAATAAAGACAAAACAGCACCAGGCACATCTCAGCACAGGCGCGTGCCCTGCATCCAGGCTCACAGTGGTTGGGATAACACCACTGTGACAAGATTGCTTTTGTCACTCAGCACCTCTTGTCTCCTTTTATTCATTTTGCTGTTTTTCCGGTTGTAATTTTATCCTGAGATTGAATCAAGCTGTAGGCTTCTTATGGAATAACACCCCCAGACACTCACCCAAGGGTTGTTTGAACAAAGCTTTCAGTGGCAAGGAATGAAAATGTTGCAATTGGAAGAGAAGTGGAACCAAGTGGAAAAACACACATAGCAAAGGAAGGCCACCCATCCAATTAGAGTGAAGAAAAATATTAGGAGACAAGACACTAAATACCAGGAGAAAAAATGGAAGAAACTGGCTTTAAATAAGTAGGACCCATTCTCCTACCAGCCTTCTTCTCATTCCTCTGGAATCCTCTGCAAGATAGACCATCTGCCAATTGCCAGAGTGTGTCACGAAGCAGAATGGGTTTATCAGCACAGCCGTTTGTTGTCCTCATTAATTCTAGGATAAAGTTAAAGAAAAATCCATGCAGAAGTCAGTACTCAGTAGCTGCAACCCTTAAATATTCCAAGAGCTTCCAGGTAAGCAAGAGAGAATGATGTTCCAAAGCAAAAAATATATTACCCTCTGTAAATAAAGTAACAGGTAAGAACTGGGGGAAATTTTCACTGATAGTAAACCAAAAACTAGATATTTTCCCTGTAAACCCTTCTCTCCAAACTTCCTATCAGTAAAATCCTATCAACACAACCAAGCACAAATGCGTTCCTTTTTCAATTTCTATTTCAATGCAAAATGCAGCTTTCATAATGTCAGTTTCATGTAGTCTGGCCTTTCCAGGAACGTGCATAGTTAGACATCAGTGAACTGTACTGTTGGGAGGAGGCCCTTTAATTGAATTTTCAGGTTAACTGGGTATATGATCAGGCCATCCAAGATGGCTGTTCTCTGTACACCCGCTGTTCGACCAGTGCCTGCTTCACTTCCACCTGCTCCCATGACCGACCTTCCCCCATACTTGCCCCAGACGCAGCTAATAATTGTTCTAATCTTTATATCAGAACATCTCCACCTCTAACTTATCAAAGGGGTGATGAGGAGCAGGCGTGTCCCTGCTGCCAGTTTCCCTGGTAACCAATGAGCCAATCTGAGGTCAGTATCCACCCTCTCCCACCGGGAACAGAGATGGCCGCCATGTCCCACTTGCCAAGTCCTACCCAGCGTCTGCCGCACACTGTGGGGTGAAGCTCTAGGACCTTGCTTCAGACAGGTAAGCTGCCCCCACCCATGAAGCCGCTGATGTGTCTGTCACTGACTCGGGGTTCTTTCTTCAGTCCCGAGGCTGGGCAAGTCCAGGGCTTGTAGCCCTGCAGGGAGTAGCTGGGAGACTGAGGAAACTCCCGTGAATGCCCAGACTCTGGAAAGTAAGGATGGGAGTGGGAAGTTGTGGGGCCCACAAATTCCAGGGAACATCCCGAAAGTTGCGGGGGAAATCCCAGGGTGGCCACCACTAGTATTTGGGGACCCGTAGTGGCTGTCTTTGAAGAGTGGGGGCCACCGAGAGAGTACAGAGAACTCATACATGGCCCTGAAGCTGTGGTGGAGATTCCGGCTGCCATTACAGTGGAAAAAAGAGGTTAGACCATAAGGCAGTGGCCACAGCTGTGGGCTGGCCCTGCTTTTATTTTATTTTATTTTTCATTTTTTTAATATTTACTTATTTGTTTGGCTGTGCAGGATCTTGGTTGCATAGTATGCAGGATCTTTCGTTGCGGCATGCGAACTTCTTCACTTGTGGCATATGCAGAATCTAGTTCCTCAACCAGGGATCAAACCTTGGTCACTTGCATTGGGAATTCATAGTCTTAGCCACAGGACTACTAAGGAAAGTCCTGCGGCCATTCCTTTTAAATTAAGAAAAACTACAGACACACAGTGAAGGGGAAGGTTAACTTAAACTTATTTCTCTGAAAGTGAGGCATGTAAATGTGAGTGAATGATTTGTGTTATTGTATATTACTGTTATTTAAACTTGAAAAAAAAAATCCTTGAAAATAGCCACAATAGGAATCTTGCAGTGTTCTAAAACTGTCTATAGCACGTGCAGTTAGAGAAAGCTAGCTTCCTAGAAGGAACTGGTATTTCTCTTCTTGTGCCTTTGAGATGTAAATGATCTACCTGGGCTCTCAGGAACTTTAATCATCTGATCCCTGAGAATGAAGGGAGAAAAAGAGAGAGGCATTTAAAAACTCTATAGGAATAATAATGTTTTGAGAATGTCTATCTATAATAGTCTCTCCAGATTTTGATAACTTGAAACTAAGCTAAGTTAAATGAAGAGAATTCATTGATGATCTAAGTCATTTCAAATAAGATAAAATACTGGAAAATTAATTACTGGGCAGGGCTGTTTACCTACCTTTGCCTTAGAAGAGGAAGAATAAAGGGTAAGTTTTCTAATCAGGAAATGCTGATGTGACAAATAGTTCACAATTACTTTCTCCTTGGTTTTTGCCAGAGATTTAAGATTTTTAAGGGTCAAGATTTAATTGGCCATAACTCTAGTTATTATAACCAAGTTAGTTTATTGATTACATGTAAGTAGGTGTTTAAATGTGCCTTTTAAAGTCCTTTGTCATTTATACAGTTGCTGTACTCAGATGCTTTTGCAAAAGTGTTTCATCTTCATGAAGTTTCATAGGAAGGACGTTTTGTCAGTACAGATCTCTGATAAATTTCAGATCATATCACTGAACTGGGTACAGAATTAAAGCATCTTAGGGGAAAACCTGATGGCTTCATAAAAAGTTAGCAAAAGGACTGATTACTGAGTAAACTGGTGAATATGGTTATAGTTTTTATGGGTTTTGTGTAGAATATTGCTGATTTTTAAAAATATTTATTTGGCTGCACAGGATCTTAGTTTCAGCACACGGGATCAAACATGGGCCCCCTGCATTGGGAGTATGAGTCTTAGCCACTGGACCACCAGGGAAGTCCCTAGAATATTGCTGCTTTTGATTTGTGTTTTCCAGTTTTAGAAAACCCCTTCCCCTTAAGTTGATGTCCCGCAACTTGGTAAACTACACCTGTGGTAGATTTGAAATATTTTTCTTTTCTTTCTGCCAAGTTCCTCCAGAAATTGGAGACTCTTGGGTTCTGAGCAGCTTTGTCAGGTGATTGGGAAAGACTATTTCCTAGGCAGGTGCAGGAATCTTGATATTTGGGGGATCTCTAGAGGAGAGAAATCCACTGAGGCAGAATCTGATGGCAGACTGTTGGCATGGCTTTCCTGGCCTTGAGAGGCTTTTTTGGGAATTCAGTCTGAGACTCCTTTTGAAGAGTTCCACTATAGACAGTTTGGAGGAGAACATGTAGTCAATCAGCCAGGCTTATTTTGCAAATAAGTTAGTCTTGCTTTGGCCATGTTTGATGGAGATGAGGGTAATTTAGAGGGGAAAATATCATGTTTCAATAGATACTAAAGTCTAGCCCTATTAATTGAAGTCTAAATTTATAAAAGTTAGCTACACTTTTGCCCTGAATGTTCAGAAGAAGAGAAAATTATCTAGTGAAGTTGTCACAGAGTGAAACTACTCATGATATGTAACACCGCTTGCTTAAAGTTTGCTGCAAAAAGTACATGTACAATTCTTGTGTAACAGTTCAGCCTAACTGATAAAATGCATACCCTTCAAAGTCTTTTTCCATCAGTATGTCTTTGAGCTTGTTCATAATATCTTATCAGTTTTCCCCAAACATGAATAATTAGGCAAATATAAAGGAGGCCTAGCACAGACATGACCTGGACCCAGGGCAGGCAGGCAGAATTCACCCTGGCTTTGAGGGTCATATACTTTGGTCTGTTGAAAGATCTGCAATCAAAAGGGAAAATGATGGGAAAAGTATCTTCACATATGGAGGTGTGGGGAAGTCATTCTGACTTGTACATTTGTGGCTTGTACATTTATTGTTCAGTCACTCAGTCATGTCCAACTCTTTGTAAGCCTATGGACTACAGCATGCCAGACTTCCCTGTCCTTCACCATCTCCTGGAGTTTGCTCAAACTCATGTCCATTGAGTTGGTGATGCCATCCAACCATCTCATCCTCTGTCATCCCCTTCTCCTCCTGCCTTCAATCTTTCCCAGCATCAGGGTCTTTTCCAATGAGTCGGCTCTTTGCGTCAGGTAGCCAAAGCATTGGAGCTTCAGCTTCAGCATCAGTCCTTCTAGTGAATATTCAGGATTAATTTCCTTTACGATTGACAAGTTGGATCTCCTTGCAGTCCAAGGGACTCTCAAGAGTCTTCTCCAACACCACAGTTCAAAAGCATCAATGCCTCAGCACTCAGCCTTCTCTAGGATCCAACTCTCACAATGTACATGACTACTGGAAAAACCATAGCTTTGACTTTATGGACTTTTGTAGGCAACGTGATGTCTCTGCTTTTTAATATGCTGTCTAGGTTTGTCATAACTTTTCTTCCAAGGAGCAAGCATCTTTGAATTTCATGGCTGCAGTCACCATCCACAGTGATTTTGGAGCCCAAGAAAATAAAGTCTGTCACTGTTTCCATTTTTTCCCCATCTGTGTGCCATGAAGTGATGGGACTAGATGCCATGATCTTAGTTTTTTGAATGTTGACTTGTACATAGTTTAACTTAGACTCTAAGTTTAGTTAAGCTAAACTTAACTTTAAGTTAAGGCCGCACGAGAGTGGCCTTTTATGTGGCCTATTGAACCTGCATTGAATTACATCTGCTTTGGCACTTGTGGAGGAGAATGCATTTGAAAGTCACAGTGGAGTATCTGTAGTTCAGGCATCCAAGGTAAAACTAGGTGGCCATTGTCGATGTGATTTTGGACATGTTCCTGTATTAATACAAACTTGAGTTTTCAGAACTACATTGCAGACCAGGACAAAAAACACAGGCAGGTGTGGTACTATCTGAGAATGCAGGCACTGCTTGTATTTTACTTCATGGTCATGATCTCCCTCATGTTGTGCCTGTTGGATGTCTTACATTTCATCCCTTACCTGAGCAAAGGAAGTCTACTCAAGGACTGGGAAGCAACCAGGCCTCACTGTGAAATGAGTCTAGTTGCTGATCTACAGTAAAATGCCACAGTCATCTTTTTCTGGACTTCCATGAAAAATTGATGCAGCTACTGTGACTAGGTGGAGATGACTGACAATGGAGGAAAAGATCCTCCCCATCTTCCAGTCCTATATGCCAATACATCAGAAGGACCCCTGTCGTTAAACATTACCATACAACTGACTGCCCACGAGCCCCCCAGTTATGCTGTGTGGAGTGGAATAGGCTGGCTTTTAGACACACAAGCCCAACTAGTGGGATTAACTGGGTTTTGTTTGTTTGGAAAGACCTAATGGGTTTACATGTGTAAACCCATGGCTGATTCATGTCAATGTATGGCAAAAACTATTACAATATTGTAAAGTAATTAGCCCCCAACTAAAATAAATAAATTTATTAAAAAAAAAAAAAAAAAAAGACCTAATGGGTCCACCCCTAATGGCACTCAACATATGCTGGGGTGGCAGACCTGTACTGTGACTGGTGACTCCTGCCTAGATCATCCGAATTTTAGAGCCAGGGCTTTCCCCTCCCCAAGGGGGTGGATCTGGGTTGGGGAAAACTAGGTGTAGCTTTACTTTCCTTATAACTGGATGGGATGCAGCTGCCATTGATTTCCTCTCCATTGACCCAGTAAGTGCTTGGCTCCAAAATTTGCCCACATTCTGGCAAGTGACTGTTCTTACTAGGTATCTCACTCTTGATGCTCTTTATCTGCTGGTGTTTGTTTTGTATTTGTGGTATATGGTTGCAGTGTCCCTCTACATATATGACCCTAGGGATATCACAGAAGTTGGGGGAACGAGCAAGATTCTAAGTGTTGTGCAGGGTATGTAGGGGTGGAATGTATGATCAGGCTACCTGAGGTGGCTGTATATCCCCTGCCAAACCTGTGCCTGCTTCACCTACATCTACTCACATCACTGACCTTCCTACATACTTACCTCGGCCACAGCTAGTGATTGTTCTAACCTTTAGATCAGAACATCTCCACCTGGTAACTTATCAGAAGGGTGGTGAGGGGTGTGCCCCTCTCCCTGATAACCAATGAGCCAACCTGACATCGGTTCCTCCTATAACGGATATCTTCCCCCTCCTTCTGGTGAGAGAAGACTGGCCACCATGTTCTGCCCGCTGTCTGTCACACACCATGGAGTGTTGCTCTGGAACCTTGCTTTACATGGGTAAGATCCCCCATCCATGAAACCACTGATGTCTCTGCTGCTGACTCTGGGCTCACTCTTCAGTCTTGAAGCTGGATAAGTATAGGGTTTACAGGTCTGCGGGGAGCAGCCCAACACTGGGGGCTAGGCAAAAAGCTGTTTTCTCTTTTAAAGAGTGAAGTGAAAGCATAAGGCAAGGCCACAAAGGAACAAAAAGCACTAATGTCAATAATTAAAATACCACAGTGTTTTGGTTTCGATTGAATTAGTCAGAACTGTGTCTGTTGTTCATGACTGATCAGAATACAACTCAAACTACTTGCAATCAAAAAGAAAGTCTAGAGTTCATAAACCTGGAAATCCACAGAGTCAGATCCTGCTGAATCAAGGTATTCAGTGATGTCTTCATCAGCCTTCACTCTATCACCACCTCTTTGGCTCTAGTTATTCTGCAGTGGCTTCATTGATCCCTCCACAAGTTCCCAAAGAATCAGAAGTGCTATGCTTATTTCTATCACTTGCAACCTTCAAAGGAAAACAAGACCCTCACTGATCTAAGAGTTTCAGTGAAAGTCACAGTTACCAGCCTGAGCTGAGTCACAGCACAGACTCTGTTTATAAGGCCTACTCCTGATCCCAAGATGTGGGCAACCCCACCTGAGTAACACTAATCAGAACTGGGAAGAGGGGAAATTCCCCAAAGGAAAACGTGAAGACACAGTAGGGGGAAAAGGACACTTTGCAGGACAAACAACAGATAACGTCATTAGTTATCAACATACAGATGGTGTTATGAAGAATGAATTTGGAAATATGCCAAACTCCCTGGACCCTCTTGGAACCCTCTCTGTTCTTTAATTCAAGGATCTGGTGAGAACCCTTCATTTATGTTCATTTATGAGCCCTTCATGTTCATTTATTTAACAGCCGTTTATTGAGCACCAACTCAGGGCTGGGTACCGGGGATACAATGGCAAACAGAAAGTGCACAGGTAAGAGATAGGATGGGGAATGACAGTAACGGCAAATGCTTGTCAAGTGTTCATTAGGTGACAGACACGAGGTAAGCTTATTTATCTATTTTTAAGGGTGCTGTGAGTACTCTTGCCAGGAAAATCCCGTGGACGGAGGAGCCTGGTAGGCTATAATCCATGGGGTTGCTAAGAGTTGGACACGACTGAGCGACTTTACTTTCACTTTTCCCTTTCATGCACTGGAGAAGGAAACGGCAACCCACTCCAGTATTCTTGCCTGGAGAACCCCAGGGACGGCGGAGCCTGGTGGGCTGCCGTCTATGGGGTCGCACAGAGTCGGACACGACTGAAGCGACTTAGCAGCAGCAGCAGAGCACACAAAGGAAGAAACTCTAGCCCAGATGTGGGGGACAAGGGAATGCTTCTAGAGGAAATGAAAATCAAAGCTGACATTTCAAAAATGGGTAGGAGTTGAGCTGGTCAAAGGGAGGAGTTGAGCTGGTCAAAGGGAGAAGTTGAGCTGTTCAAGCAGAGAAAACAGCACATGCCGTGTCCCCAAACCAAGAAAAAGTGTTTCACAGGAACAGAAAGACTTACATAAAATCAAATAGCTTATTAATATAAATATCCCCGTGGGCAAAAACTGTGGTTTACTCAAATCGCTTTGTGATCTCAAGCAGGTCACTTCTGGGTCTTTCTCACCAAGTTGTTATGAGGATCAAATGTAATAATGAATGTGAAATACTGTGTAAATTTTAAATCCTCTATGACTGTAAGGCATGTGCAGAAAACTGAAGGAAGCACACTAAATCATAAAATGCTGAGCAATTAAGGAAAGAAGACTGACTCCATGTAAGTGGGCTTCTCAAGAAAAAACGTTCTGTAGCTTTATAGTTTCTGGTTGACCACTGAGGCCTCCTTTTAGTCACTGAGGGGTTTAAATGGAAGTCTTTAGACAACAAAGACAGGGATCACGCATTCTCTGTTTTGGCAACCAGAAATTCAGCAAGTTGAAGGGTGAGGCCTCTGGGGAAACAATGGGCACATTCAGGGAAGGTGGGTACAATTGCCACGTTCTAAAAGCCTCTTTGGCAAGATGGAGGGATCTGGGAACCTTGAAAGGAAGAAAAACTTCACCTGCGCATGTTCTAAGAGCATACTCAGCAAGACAGACATGCTTGGAAGATCCCTGAAAGGCAAAGAAAATCCAGGGTGTGAAGTGAGTATGGAAGGTTACAAGTTCTGAATCTACGAGAAGAAGTAGAGGAAGTAGTTTGGGGGACTCGAACTCTGAAAACGTCTACATAAGGTATGTTTAAAGTGTAACCCAGGCCAGGGAGTCATGAATAATCAGTTTGTCTTGGAGAATTCTGGAATTATAAACAAAAGGATACAAAGCATTGTCCAAGGTAAATATTGACATGACTGAAGAGGAACTAGAAAAACTTTTAATGAAGCCAAAAATACTGCATCTGGGGAAGATGTTTCTCATTCTTATAACAAACGCTCGGTACAAGAAGCCAAAGGACGACGGGTAAGAATGATTGTCCAGTAGGTTGGAAAATTGAGTTAAAACAAAGGCTTTCTCCAATTTAGAACAGTAATACTATGAAAACACAAATATTAATTTTTAAGACCATGTTATTTCTTAAAATAAAGACAATTCTCTCTGCCAAACAACGATTTGCCCACAAATATGAGAGGATGAGAGGATTAGTGCTCTTAGCCCGAAGCAGCCATCCCATTTACACTGCGGTAGATGTACAGAGGTTCCTTCCCTGACTCCCAGCTGCCCAGAGGAGAGGGGTCTGGGAAGTCCCTCCCCACCAGCTGGGCCCTCCCATCCCCTGCAGTGACAAATCTCCATGTCTGCTGAGATGCACCCCGGTCCAGGAGAACAAGGGACAGACTCCACTAATTCCTTCGGTTTCGTACCTTGCTTCCTTGGAGAAGACGTTCAGGTGAGGTGACCTGAAACTTAGAATAAACAGAAGCCCATTACTGCTGCTCAGTGGGAGCCAGTGAAGGATCTTGTCAGCAGAACAGCACCATGGCAACCAGTTCTTCAAAGCATTTTTAAAAAAAATACAAGTCGAATTTCATCTGGAAACATCCCAATTACCCAATTAGCCTAAGCTGCAAAGTCTTTTTAGAATAATCTCAGATCAGAAGCGACTGAATAGCTCAAACCCCAACCAGTGCTTGCAATGCTCAGAAAATGTGAGTTTGATGGTACTGTCTTCTGGTAGGAAGACAGATCTTTATTAGCAGGAGGAGTGAAGCGAGTCTGCGTTTTCACAGGATTCTTGACGCTAACGTAACATACGACAATATCCCACTGGGAGCCATGAGATTCTGGCTTTGTTTTTCCCGCTTAGCAGATGGGAAAACTAAGGAACTATAAGTAGACTCATCCCTTGAGGACACAGAAAGAGGCCGAGGTAGGGCGAGTCTGAATTTCTCTTGCTCTGTGTGTGAGTGTGTGCGTGTGTAGCTCCAAGGAGTAGGTGAAGCAGGCCCTGTAGATTGCACCTCCGGTATGTCTCTGTCCGTCACCTTCCCTCTCCACTCTTTCCTGTTCTGGGTCAGACCTCCAGTGTTTATCACCTGGACCATTACACTCTTCTCCTCATGCAGCTGCTGGGCACATCTGTGAAAGCACAGGTCAGATCACAGGCTCCCAGTGCTCAAAGGATCAAAGCTTCCCTGGGCCTTTAAAAAAAAAAAAGTTCACTGTGCTTAGGATGGCTGTCAAGGTCTCCTCACGGTCACAGATTAACAGAATTAAAAGAATCGTCCACTACCCCCTCATCCACCATCCAGTCACATCATGAACTTTCAACACTTAAATTTCCTGAGAGGTTCTTTGTCAACCTAAAATTAACATATCCACCTTTGCTTTCTGTCACTCAGCCCTCAAGGCCCCAGCCCAGGGTGACCAGTTCATGAAGCATTTTCATAATGCCTGGGGGCGTATCGCTAAGATTTGAGAGACACTTGTCACATGCCAGGCTCTGTTCCAAAACATTTCCCGTACACAAACATTTCCCGTACACGGTTTCTCCTCAGGACTGTCCTATGGGAGGGATAACCCTCCTGACCCCATTTCATGGATGAGGAAACAGAAGCAGGAGGAGGAGAGGCATCGTGGCCACCATCACAGATAGTAGGTGGCAGCCTCCCTCCAGGGCCAATCCTGTGGCTGCATTTTCCTTCTTTGGGGTAATGTTTGCTCTGCACACCCACTGCACTTTGAAACTCAAAGGGAGCATATTTATTTCACTCTCCTTTTTTTTGAAAGGTGAGAGGTAATAAGCTGTGCCCCCACCTTCCTCATCTGCAAAATGGGTATAATAACTGATTGTATACCTTTGTAAGGACTACATGAGTTACTGCATTAAGAAAAAAAAAAAAACTTGTAAATATGCCTGGCACATAGCAAATGCACAATGAACATTAGGTATTCATTGATTAGACGACTGTTTCTCCAGCAAGAATTTGAGCCCCTCTATACTGCTTATCTGGCCACTCTATACTGCTTATCTGGGTGTGCTGGCACCGTGGCTGCATGGCGCTGAAGCGGCCACTTGATGAAAGTGAAGGAGGAGAGTGAAAAAGTTGACTTTAAACTCAACATTCAGAAAACTAAGATCATGGCATCTGGCCCCATCACTTCATGGCAAATAGATGGGGAAACCGTGGAAACAGTGACAGACTTTATTTGGGGGGGATCCAAAATCACTGCAGATGTTCACTGAAGCCATGAAATTAAAAGACGCTTGCTCCTTGGAAGAAAAATTATGACCAACCTAGACAGCATATTAAAAAGCAGAGACATTACTTTACCAACAAAGGTCCATCTAGTCAAAGATATGGTTTTTCCAGTAGTCATGTATGGATGTGAGAGTTGGACTATAAAGAAAGCTGAGTGCCAAAGAATTGATGCTTTTGAACTGTGGTGTTGGAGAAGACTCTTGAGAGTCACTTGGACAGCAAGGAGATCAAACCAGTCCATTCTAAAGGAAATCAGTCCTGAGTATTCATTGCAAGGACTGATGCTGAAGCTGAAACTCCAATACTTTGGCCACCTGATGCAAAGAACTGACTCATTTGAAAAGACCCTGATGTTGGGAAAGATTGAAGATGGGAGGAGAAGGGGATGACAGAGGATGAGATGGTTGGATGGCATCACCGACTCAATGGACACGAGTTTGAGTAAACTCCAGGAGTTGGTGATGGACAGGGAGGCCTGGTGTGCTGCAGTCTATGGAGTCGCAAAGAGTTGAACATGACTGAGTGACTGAACTGAACTAAACTGATACAGCTTATCTTGGTATTGCCAAAACCTGGGAGGCTAATGTAGTGCTCAATGCATGTTACTAGGTAACATGTACTAGTAACTAGGTAACTAGATTTACTAGATCCATTACTATTCAAATATTAATGGAATTGATCATATTGAATATATACAATGTACTGATCACTTTCCAGGGGTTCCCAGGTGGCACTAATGGTAAAGAACCCGCCTGCTAATGTAGGAGATGTGAGTGACACAGGTTCGATCTCTGGGTCAGGAAGATCCCCTGGAGGAGAGCATGGCAACCTACTGCAGTATTCTTGCCTGGAGAATCCCATAGACAGAGGTGCCTGGCAGGCTAGAGTCCACAGGGTTACAAAGAGTTGGACATGACTGAAGTGAGTGAGCATGCATGCATACATTGATCACTGTTCGTCCCACCACAGTTAAAACCTAAGGGCTTTACTGTACCTGTATAGCACTCTCTACCCCAGCATGTGAATTCCTGTTCCAATCATTTCCTCCTTTTTCCCTCTCCCTCTATCCACTTCCACCACACAGTGACCACCCTGCTTTTCTTCAGACATACCTGACAACATTTCAGAAGCTTTGCTATAACCCCTCCCTCATGTGGTTGTGTTTTTCTTAGAACTTGAGTTTCTTCCATATCTATCTATATATACATTTGGTGCCTGTGTCCAGCCCCCAGTAGGAGGGGAGCTCCATGAAGACAGGGATTTTGGTCCACTGCTGTGGTCCCTGCGCCCAGACAGTGAGTGCCACTTAGCCAATGTTCAATAGACATTTAATGACTGAATAAATACAGGAATGAACAAATGAATCTCTAAATCCTACAACAATGCTTAAAGGTGGTTTTACAGATGAAAAACAAAGGTGCAGAGATACTAAGTAATTTTCCCATGGGCACACATTTAGAAAGAGTCAGAGTTTGAATTTTATCCATGCCTCTCTGATTCCAAAATTCATCTCAATGTCTCCTAATCATAAGACGTTCAAGTGCCACCTTCAAGAGCCACCTTCCATATAACAGCTGAATATACCTAATATTTTTATTTTGGGCTTCCTTGGTGGCTCAGCAGTAAAGAATCTGCCTGTGATGCAGGAGCAGCAGGAGATGCGGTTTTGATCCCTGGGTTGGGAAGATCCCCTGGAGGAGGGCAGGGTAACCCACTCCAGTATTCTTGCCTGGAGAATTACATGGACAGAGAAGCTTGGCAGAATCAGTCCATAGGGTCGCAAAGAGTCAGACACAACTGAAGTGATTTAGCACACACACAGCACATTTTTAAGTCACATATATTATGCAAATAATTTTATTTTAAAAGGAAAGCAATCATTTCCATGAAATAAATGACAGTGAAATAGATATGTATCCATGAAAATTCAAAATATTCATCAATGTCTTTTGGCGCAGAAATTCACCTTTTGCTTTTGAAAACACTGATGCTGCCTCATTCTAAAACCCCTGGGGGCTGGTCCTGAATCCAGGAGTCAGAAACTCCTACACCCACCAGTATGTCTTCTCAGTTCTTCCTGTTCACTCAGCTTTCCTGGGACATTCATTGAAAGAAGGCCAGAAAGAAGCTTCAAATGCCTTTAAAACACACTTACACAAACACACACACACACATGTCACAGGAAGTTCATGTGAGCCTATGAACACTACAGCTTCACAACTGAAAGCATAAGCAAGATGCAGAAAGTGGAGAAAGAAATTAATTGAAAACTTAAGGCTGTCAAGCTGTACTGAGGAAAATCTCTCCCTGAGTTAAAGATCGCGGACATAATCAAGGAAAGTGGCTTCTATAAAAGCTTGATTGGTTGATCGAAATCTCCAGTCATCCCGAAAATAATTGCCTGGAAGAAAGCGCTGAGTGACCTGTCTGCTTGGAAGGGAGCAGCCAATGCTGACAATGGAAGGAGCTCCCCAACCAGCCCCCCTTCTGCTGGGGCCCCAGCAGTGATGGGTTGAATCTGTTTAAGGATGAACGCTGCCTCATTATTTTCTCCTCTGACATACGTGAATATTTCTTGTGGATGCTTACTCTCAACAACATGGAAGAGGTGTTTGTGCTCTGTTTCTGCGACTTTTTCATTTCTGTGTCAGTGTTTATAAATATTCACTCTGTCCTCCTCTTGGCAAGGCATGAAGAATGCTGGATAGGGCCACAAGCCCCCACTGTGGACAAAGCTACTGGAATCAGAACTGTGCCAGGGGTCCCCAAACATCCTCCCAAGCAGGTCTTCCCCTGCCCTCACTCCCTTCTGCCCTGCCTGCTTCCTGGCACCACAGTGCTATCAAAAACATCTTTTTTTAAGCTCAAACTCTTCAACAGCTCTGTTGCCTACATAAGAAAGGCAGTCTTCTTTAATGTGATGTATGAGCTCCTTTCACGATCTAGCCCCTGCCTACCTCTTCTCAGCTTATCTCCCACATCTTTCCCATATCAGCTAAAAGCCTTGCATGTTTTCTCACATCTCTTTGTTTTTATTATTGTTCAGTCACTAAGTCATGTCCAACTGTTTGTGACCCCATGGACTGCAGCATGCCAGGCTTCCCTGTCCTTCACTATCTCCTGAAGTTTGCTCAAACTCATGTCCATAGAGTCAGTGACGTCATCCAGTCATCTCGTCCTCTGTTGCCCCCTTCTTCTCCTGCACTCAGTCTTTCCCAGCATCAGGGGCTTTTCCAAAGAGTCAACTCGTCACATCAGGTGGTCACAGTATTGGAACATCAGTCCTTCCAATGAATATTCAGGACTGATTTCCTTTAGGATTGACTGGTTTGATCTCCTTGCAGCCTCTGGGCCTACCTATATTCTTCCCACTGCTCCAGGCCCACTTACCTCCTCTCCTCAGAATCCATGTCTTCCTTGGAAATTCCTTTGATCCTTTCAGACTTTACTCTGTGAAGCCTTCTCCTACTTTGACCCTGCCCAAGACTTATAGAAGATTGATGCCCAGGACCTTAAAGAAATTCTTCTCTCATCAGACTCTGACGTCGCATTGCCCAAAGGCTGCCTCATACTCCACCCACCTCCTTAATGAAGTCTTCTCTGATGGCTTTTTTTTCTTTTTGCTCAGCCACAAAGATCTCTAACTTCCTGGGGTTTTTGTTATTCAAATATGTGCCACACATCTGAACACCTTTTTAAATAATCACCTTAGATTTGAAGAAATGCCAAAAATTCTGACCAAGTAATCCTCTTCCAGGAAATAAGCAAAAAGCAGATCAAAGTTTTATGTACAGAGACATTCCTTGAATCGTTTTTTATAACTACAAAGAAAGAGGAAACAACCCAAGTGTGTAACACTGAGAGGTGGTTACATAAAATATATTCATATAGCCATCAAAAATATTTTGAAGAACATATAAGGATGTGGAAAAATGGCCATGAAATAATGTTCACTTAAAAAGTGGAGTCTAAAATTGTACGTAAAATATGATCCTAGGTTTGTAAAAGAATACATCCTCTTTTTAGAGAGAAGAGAGAGAGCAGGGTGATGAGTGGTATGGACTCCAGAACCAGGCTGCCCGAGCAGGTTTCATTCTGTGGTCTTGAGAATGTTACTTAACTATTTTTTTATCTCACTTTGCTTGTCTATAGTATAGGGATAATCATAGTACCTTCCTTATAGAGGCACTGTGATGATTAAGTTAGTTAATACAATATAAATTACGTGAAAATGTACCTGGCACATTGTAAGTACTATTTAAGTGTCAGTTATCTTTGTCATTATATATTGAAAAAAATACTGCCCTTTCTGGTTGATAGAACTATGAGTGATTTTTTTTCTTGTCTTTACATTTCTCTATTCTTTTTTTCCCCAAATTGCTTATAATGAACACACATCACTTTTTTAATCTGAAAGACATATGATATATTTAAAGAAGTAAAGCACCATTCAAAATCTCTGTTATTCTTGACTCCCAGTCATGGATCTTTTATCCTCTCTTTCCCCTTCTGTTTTTGGGATAAAAACAGAATGTCACCTTGGGCAAGTTTCAAAGTTCTCTTGTGCCTCAGGGTTCTCATCTGCAAAATGAGGGAAAAATAATTCCTACTTCATAAGGAAACTCCTGAGAAACACATAAAATTGAATAGCCTGGTACATAGTGGGGCCTCAGGAAATGTTACCCAGCAGGGTCATGATGAAAACTCAGAATGGAGTGGCCTGAATATAGATGTAGGGGAAGAAACAGCTTTGGGGCAAGACTAACTTGAGTTTGAGTCAAGGCTCTGGTCCCTACTTGCATTGCACCATCCAAGGTCAAGGAAATTCCACCCACCCTGTAGCACCAATTATTTTCTCTCTTAACCCCCTATTTATTGCCTGTGGAGTACTTGCCACCATTTATGTTTCATTGATTTATTTATTTGGTTATATTTTTTCTGTCCTCCTAATTAGATGGCAAGCCCCATAAAGGCAGGGATCAAAACAGTGCTCATTACATAATTTTTTGGTAAAAGAATACATGGTCAAATGAATAGATGGACTTGGGCAAATTGCGTTATTTCCCTTGTCTACTAAGAAAACTAAATGATACAAGGCAAACACGGTGCCTGACACATAGTAGGTGCTCTTTTATTAATTTCTCCTTTCTGGGTATTCGTCAGATCAACTTTTATCAGAACGACACATTTTCTAAAATTACTTTGACCGTCTGGACAAATGCGGTTTGGGAAGCATCTGAAACAGTTATCCCTTGTGCCTGAGCAATTTCTTGATAAAGGGAATTTTTTCCCACAGAATAGAGCAAAAGAAGCTTTGAAGCTAGAATTTTTATAGTTCACACTCCGTACATGCCAGACACAAAACTCACTTTGAGGCGCTAATTGGTGACGTAAAAAAAAAAAGAAAGGAAAATGTAAAAATGCAACAGTGGGTTTTGGCAGTAAGGAGAAGAGGTTCTTTTCGATCTAAAAATGGTTGTCATCTCAGTTTTTCCTGCCTTAATCCATTTCTTAAGCAGAGGGCAAAAAAAAACATTTGATGATTAAGATGTGTAATGGAAAATTTTCAGAGCAGAGTGAGGAGGTGACTAGAGACCATATGTTGCTCAAGAATGGAGCCTTTAGCAAACGCTGAGGAAGAACAAATGTGCTGATTTGCATACTATTGGAGATTATGTCCCATTGAAAGAATACACTTCATTACTAATAATGGCCATTATGTACACATACAATTTAAACAACATATAACCTTTCCTGAGACCAAGAGCAAAGGAGAAGCTGGTAATACATAGTCAGAAGGAACACAAAGAGTGAAATGACCTGCTGGATTTGAATATTTCACACAAATCCACATTAGAAAGGGCTAAATTCCTAATACTAGCCAAGCCGTGACACTACTAGCATCCGATATGGGATCAACCCCCTCCATCAGAAATGCAGGAGGCAGGTGGCTGTAGCAATGAACAAACCTAGGAAAGAAGGCCTAATGGACCTTGTTATTGACCTTGATTCTTAGAGTTCAACTCAAACAGTAAAACTTAGTTAAATCATGCACTAAATAGAAACTCAGCACTTGCCAGAGTAGTCAGGAAACAACACTGGCACCAACAACCAGACGAAGTGCAATACAATTCACCCCAGAGTAGCTTGGGCCAAGTTTTCAGTTTCAGGAATAAAAATGTGACCATGTGCTTCCATGAGCCACGGTGTAAACTGGAGCAGTGCTGGCCTGTAAGCAAAACTCACTTTGAGAGTTTTGAGAAACCTGAGCCAGTGCTCAAGGTTTGGGGCATCAGAAGGCCAGAGGTCAAGCCCAAAGAGGGCCACATACAGGTCACAAGGAGGCCTGCTTTGGTCACTTGCCAGGGGGGGTGTGGGACAGGGGACAAATTCAGAGATATAAGTCAAAATGAAGTTGCAGTTGACACCTGAGGAAGGCTTCCCCAGATTTCTGTAGGTGTTTCCCTGCATCTGGATTGGGGGGATAAGTAAATAGTGTGAAATGTAGCAGGTGTCACAGGACAACAGCTATCCTCAGCCTTGAAGAAGGACATTTCCTGCCTCAGCACTGTCCCTAGTGATCTGGGCCTTGTGTCTTGCAGGGCAAGACCTCATTGAGGACAGAGACCATACTGTAGTTTTGCATCTCCCTGTGGCCCACCACTGTGCTTCGTATACATTAGATGCTCAATACACAAGGACTGGTGAGATTATGAAGTTAACTACATCAAGTATCTACTCTTTCCTTTTGTCAGAAATGATTCTCCTCCTAAGTCCCCAGTGTCCGCAAAAATGCCACTTAAAAGTCTCCACCAAAGTTTAAGACCCAGTCACATCCAAGTTTAAATCCCATTCTGCTACTTAACAATGAACACTTCTGCCATGACAAAAATGTGTCAGGCACTACCCTGAACACTTGTATACACTAACTCCTTTTATCCTCACGATAACCCAAAGGTAGATACAGATGAAGAAACTAAGACACAAAGAAAGATGTTCAGTATCTTGGCCAAAGTCATAAATCAGCACTTTGAAGCCTGGATTCAAACCCCTGCTGTAACATTCATTAGCTTTGTGGCCTTGGGCAAGTTACTTACCCTTGCTGAGCTCTTTTCCTTCATTCAACAAATAACTATTGAGTACATCTTCTGTGTCAAGAATTGTTTTCAGCATAGGGGATAAAGTGGTAAATAAGAAAAGATTTGGAGACTAATCAAAGGCACAAACAACTTAGACCAAATAGGATTACTTACCTTAAGAAAAACGAAGAAGATAAAAATGAAGAAGCACAGTGGTGGGCCACATGGGAGATGCAAAACTACAGTATGGTCTCTGTCCTCAAGGAGGTCTTGCCCTGCAAGATGCAAGGCCCAGATCACTAGGAACAGCGCCGAGGAATCTGGGGAAGCCTTCCTCAGATGTTAACTGCAACTTCATTTTGACTTACATCTCTGAATTTGTCCCCTGTCCCACACCCCCCTGACTGATGTATTAATACTAGAGTAGTGGGGGAAAGCCCTTAGTTAAGATAGTCGAGGAAGTTCTCTCTGAAGAAAGTAAGTTGAAGCTGAAATGATGAGTTGGTCAACCACTGGCCAAAGCCCCGAATTCTGCAGTAGGAAGAAACTTGGATGCTAATGCTGGTTTAGGGGTGGATGTTCTGAGGTGGAGGTTAACATGCTAGACAAAGATCTTCACACTCCATGCTGTCCATCCACATGCTTCTTGCCCAGATATCATCCTCTGTTTTCTAATCGTGCTCATTCTAGGCTGCTGTCCAGTCAGCCCCACCATTTGCCACTGACTCTGAGTCTGTGTATAGGCTTTCTAGGTGGCTCAGTAGTAAAGAATCTGCCTGCCAGTACAGGAGACGCAAGAGACACAGGTTCAATCCCTGGGTTGGGAAGATCCCCTGGAGTAGGAAATGGCAACCCGCTCCAATATTCTTGCCTGGAGAATTCTATACACAGAGGAGCCCGGTGGGCTACAGTCCATGGGGTCGCAGAGTCGGATAAAACTGAGCGACTGAGCACCATCACTGCTGAGTCTGTTTATATTATTTCCAGGCATATACTACCCTTGAACCACTTATCCTTTCACACAAAGTGGTGGCTCCAGTGTACACCCTGATGTCTGTCACTGAGCAGGACTATAGTGCAGCAGGTGTCCATTCTTGGCTTCCATCTACATTTTGAGTAGACCCACTAGTGAACCAAGCTCTGCTCTTTCCTCCTCTGACAGCTGGTCATAAGGAGCCCTCCCCATCACCATAGGTGTTGCTGAGGGAGAGGGCCTGGGACATAAGTGAGAATGACACAGGATCCTAGCCACTCACTCGTACAGCTTATTTGTGCCTTCTGACCCTGCTTATGCCTTGTCCAGCTGATGATGATGATGAGTTGCTGATGGGTCCTCTCTGTCTCGACAGATTTAACCCAGATTTAATGATGGGCAACTCTGACCACAAGACCACCTAATGGTACAAGGTCAGATGTTTTATCATACCATCATGGGAGGACATGCTCCAAGCAGCATGCCAGGTGTCACTTTTTGAACGCTATATAGTTCTCTACTATGGATGGAATGGCCTCTCTGCAGAACCGTAGGGGCCTGCATTATGACCCTCTTGCTGGGGCTCTCCATCAATTACACATGGAGTCTTTTAAACACCACATAGACTTCTAACATCATAGAGTCTTCAGGTCTTATGGTCCAAGTGGCAGAGGTGCTTCCACTGCAGCCTGGATTTGTACAAAGCCCTTTCCTGCTCTTGGCCCACTCAAAGCTGTCTGCATCCACACATGGTAAATGGATTCAAGCAGTTTTCCCAAGTGGGGACTATATTGTCCCAGAACCCCAAAACACCTGCCGGTTTTCTTCTTTCTTAGTGTTAGGAGAAGAGAGATTAAATAATTTGACTTTTAATTGGAGGTGATGTCTTGGCATGACCCAAACCACCTGAGCTCTAAAAATTTCACCAATGTAGTGACTTATCTTTGTAAACTGTATCTCCTGTCCTCTGGAGCCCATATATCTTACCCAAACCTCCACTTACTTGCTGCTGTTTGCTCATCTTATCCAATAACTATGATATTATCAGTGTAAAGGATCAATGTGATATTCTACACCACAGCCAGATGATCCAAATCCTCTCAGGTGATATGATGGCAATGAGAAGGAGAAATCACAAAGCCCTGGGGTAAGAATTTCACTCCCATAAATGTCAGTTGTTTCTGATTCTTCTTATAGATGAGGATGGAAAAAAAAAAAAAAAGACGTCATCAGATTGATGACCACGCACTGTTCTACACATCTGAAGCCACATAAACCCCTGCTCTAGCAATGATATTATAGCCAGCATCACAACTGTGATTAGGACTACTGCTTCCTTGGGACTGTGTTGGTCCACTGTTGACCTCTGGAATCCATTCAGTTTTTGTAATGGTCAGACTGGTAAACAAGGTGGAGATGTGCTGAGGATCATTAGCCTTGCATCCTTTAGATACTTAAAGGTAGCACTAATCTCTACTTTTCCTCCAACATGTAATATTGGCTTTGATTTAACATTGAGGGTGGAGGTAGAAAGACAGTTCCAGAGGCTTCCACCTGAACTTTTGCTCTAAGCTAACTTTTACCTCACAGACCTAGAAACCGACATGGTGGTCCTGCCTACCACCAAACATATTCATTCCAGTGACATAGTCCGAGGTAAGGGAAATGATCACCGGGTGGAACATGTGGACCCACTATGAACCAGGAAGAGATAGGATTCCATTTACTACCTGACTCCCAAACTCTCTTACTCTAATAAGGAGACCAAGATGACTTTTTTCTGCTCTTGGCATCAATGTCAGTTCCAACCCTGTGTCTGTGAAGTGAAAGTCGCTCAGTCGTGTCCGACTCTTTGTGACCCTATGGACTATACAGTCCATGGAATTCTCCAGGCCAGAATACTGGAAGGTAGCCTTTCCCTTCTCCAGGGGATCATCCCAACCCAGGGATCGAACCCAGGTCTCCTGCTTTGCAGGCGGATTCTTTACCAGCTGAGCCATAAGGAAAGTCTAACGTTCCTCAAAATGCCTGGACAATCCCCTTACTTCAGTGTGCCCACAAAGAACAGAAAGAATTAATACTGCATGCTTTTGCTATGATGTCATAGCCTTCTTCCTCAAGGAGAGCGGACCTCTCCTTTAGCCAATAGACTTCAGGTCCAAGAACTGGCTCAAGTCCAGAAAATAGGTAAAGAATCGTGACCTTTCTTCCCCCTTTGGTGGCTGCTTTCAGCTTCTTGACCATCTATCCTTTATTTTTTTTATTGTATACATTAAGTTATACCTGTTGGTTCCCTGTCTATCGTGTGTGTGTGCTCAGTCACTCAGTCATGTCTGACTCTTTGTGACCCCATAGACTGTAGCTGGCCAGAATCCTCTGTCCATGGAACTTCCCAGGCAAGAATACTGGAGTGGGTTGCCATTTCCTTCTCCAGGAATCTTCCGAGCCCAGGGATTGAACCCGGGTCTCCTACATCACAGGCTGATTTTTTTAACATCTGAGCCACCAGCGTTGTTTAGCATCCTCAAAATCTAGTCTGTCTTGGGTGGTATGCTCTGTAACATAGTCTCTGAGACAAAGATTTGCACGCAGGATGTTTACTGGGATTTGCTCTCAGGAACAATGCCTCTAAGAAGGTGGGGAAAGCAGAACTGAGCTTAGGGAGAAAAGATGCTCAACAGATGCATTTGCAACTGAGGCCTCTGCTGATCAACTGGCATAGCCCTTCAAGGTTGCTCTTGAACCCCTATACATATAGCCCCTGACACAGAGCACCCTCCAAGAAGGGGCCATACCATTGTGAGATAGCTCCCTTCTACCAAAGGCAATTCCTGAAGAGCAACCTATACTGCCAGCATCAGGGAGCAGCACCAGGGACCCACAGCCATTAGAGAGTCCATTAGACACAAACCCTCATAATAAGATGAAAATCTTCAGCAAGTCTAGGTTAGCAACTTCACGTTTAGGAAGAAAGCAGGTACTGAGAATTCCAGAGACTAAAAGCTCCCAAATCATAACTTATGAGGGGAAGCATTTGAAAGAAATATGGATGCCTGATGTGACTCTGTAGAACAATGAACCTTCCTTTAAAAAGTTTCATAACTCCAAGAAGAGTGTTTCCACGACCTCTGTCATAGTGTCACTTTCACAGACAATGAAAGCAGTTAGGTGCTACTCCCAAACCTGCTGAAGCAAGACCAAAAGAAAGTTTATTATGTGGCTCAAAGCAGGGTGTCATCACATGCCAGTCAGTCCCAGCTTCATGTTTCCCTACACATTTTGTGAATATCCTTTGGAACAGAGGCTTTTTTTTTTTTTTTCAGGCAAGGCTTTATTGGGTCCCCACTGCAACAGGAGGCAGCGAGAACAAACAACAGTTTCCCTTGCTTGCCCAGTTCCCTGAATGTGGGCAAGCTGGTTTCTTGTATGGGGTGAGGGTAGGGGTGTCAACAGATCAGGCCGGTGGGATGGCTTAGGTGGTTTGCCCACCCCTTAGGTAGTGTTGTGTGCAGGGGGCATGTGCAGTACCCTGCTTTTGCTCCGGACTCTTCAGAAGTGGCAGTTGAGCTTTTTGGTCTCCTTGTATCTTTCATCCAAAATTTTCCCTAATTGCTGCATGCATGCAGTTATTTTTAGTCCCATACAGTTTCTTTGTATTTTGTTGCTCAAAGAGAGGTATGTCCAGATGCAAGCATTCAGCACTGCAGCAAAGGGTCCCAGGTCCCAGACCTGTCTCATTCCTGCCCCCACCCAAGAGACTCTTTTCTTTTTTAATTTTTATTATTTTTTGATTTTTAAAAAATTTATTTTATGTTTGGTTGCATTGGATCCTTGTTGCTGCTCATGGGCGTTCTCTAGTTGTGGCTAGCAGGGGCTACTCTTTGTTGTAACACATAGGCTTCTCATTTCCATGGCTTTTCTTTTTGCAGACCACGGGCTCCAGAGCACAGGCTTAGTTGCTCCACAGTCTTCCCAGACCAGGGACTGAACCTGTGTCCCCTGCATTGGCCGGTGGATTCTTATCCACTGTACCACCAAGGAAGTCCTACACCTTTATTCTTAAGGGGTAAGGGCCTGTAGGTCTCTTATGCTGAAACTTATTCCTGCTGGACAAAGGCTGCCGACCCTAGCCTACCCTAGAAGTATAGAAGGCCCTTGTTGACTTCCAGGAACTTGTAGGAACCTGGGCCACTTTCCACTGGAATGGACTGAATTTATTGAGCCATCATGCACCTTACTTCAAACTGTTCGCACCTAAACACATAAAATTAACCAGAAGATTAAACAAATAAGGACTTAAAAGGAGAAAGACGACAATAGCCATTAAAGGGCTTAGAAAGGGAAGGAACCAGGTTAACTTTGGGCCTCCTTAGCTGTTGACCAGACAACTCCCAGCATGACAAGATGTAATTACTTTAGGCATCAGAGAACAGAGACCTGGGTTTCCTCCCAACTGTCTAGCAAGCTTTGTGACCTCAGGCAGATCACTTCCCCTCTTGTGGCCTCAACTTTCTCTCTAAAATCAAGCAGATACAGAGATTGCACATCCTTGTGACCCTTTTCACTCATTGGAGACATTGCTGATCCATGTCTCCTGAGCCTAGATAAGAAACTTAGAGTCCTTCTCAATAACGTGTTCCAGAAAATCACTACTAATGAATCAGTGTTGAGAGTCAGCATGAAACCTGCAGGCCCCTTCTGCACTAAAAGCTTCCTTCTTCCATCCACATGGCTATGGTTTATGCTCAGAGCCATGTATCACAAGCCAATGTAACCAACATGACTCTGTGTACAGATGTCCTAGAAGCACATGGCATCACCAGGGCCCTGGGGACACCCAGCTACTGAGGCAGGAATTCCAGACCGTGTCCCTACTTTCTTCAATGCCTTCAGCCTTTCTGTTTCTTACTAGGCTAGGGCCAGGGGCCTCGTGCACACATTGAGGCTCCAGCCCCATCCATCCCCAACCTGGCCCATTAAGACAGTCCTCTGTAGAGGTGGCCCTAGGGCATGTCGAACAATCACACAGGGGGAGGCTATCGCAGAGAAAGCCAATTTTAGAATGTGCCATCACATTAGTGCAAATTAGCTCTGATATTTACTTGTCCTTAAGAGGCCTTTTGTTTACAGGAATGAAATCTTTTATTTCTACAAGCAACATAGAGACCAACCACCCTCAACCTTTCCTACCCTCACAATTTCATAAATGTCAATTCCCTCTCCTGCCAACAGACACACACTAATAAGAAATCAACTAATCTATTAAGAGCAAGAGTAACAGGCTTCTTGTCTAGCCCACCTGAGTCCTGTCCCTCCTAAAGCTTCCCACCTAACCCTTCTCCCCTCATACCACCTCCCTCCCATCTTGAAGTAGCTTGTGCTGCATAATGAGAGTTTTGGAAGGCAAACCCTGTGGTTCTTAAAAGAATCTACTGTCCTCATTAGGGTCAATCTTTTAAGGTCCTTCAACTATTTTGAAATTCTTAACTCTGTCCTTGTTCCCTGCTTCATCAGTACGACTGCCAGATGCAATGTATCATTCAATAAATCCAACAGCTTGTCAAAAATAGTAACTGAATTCCCCATAATGCCAACTCAAAGTTTGATCTCCTGAAGCCCAGATACAAAAATACATTAAGCTCCACTGAGTTCAAATTGCATTTGGAGATCTTTTGCTGATAGCTGCCAGTTCCCAGGACCCCAGGGCCTAAAACTAAGCCAGAGTTAATATCTCATTAGGTGAAAAGTTTGACAGAATATAGAGTGTCAGGGCTAGCGGGAACATCAAAGATCTTGTAGTCCAACCCCTTTGTTTACAAATAGGGGAAATATTCGCAGGAAAGTTAAGCGATTTACCCAGAGTCACACAGCAATTTAGTGACAAGCCAGAGAATAAACGGAGCCAAATTTCTGACATTAACACTCCTCTGGCAGTGTTATAGGTTATATGTTAATGGCCTATCCAGTAGCTGTTTGCACTTCACCTCATGTTCTCTCATCTTGAAAGAACTAAAAAAAAATTCATAGCAAAAAACACACCCATAATTAAAAAACAAAATTAAAGGGAATGCCATGGTAGAGTGGTTAGAACTCTGTTCTCACTGCTGAGGGCTCAGGTTCAATCCCTGGTCAGGGAGCTGCTGCTGCTGCTGCTAAGTCGCCTCAGTCGTGTCTGACTCTGTGCGACCCCATAGATGGCTGTCCACCAGTCTCTCCCATCCCTGGGATTCTCCAGGCAAGTATACTGAAGTGGGTTGCCGTTTCCTTCTCCAGTGCATGAAAGGGAAAAGTGAAAGTGAAGTTGCTCAGTCATGTCCGACTCGTAGCGACCCCATGGACTGCAGCCTACCAGGCTCCTCCATCCATGGGATTTTCCAGGCAAGAGTACTGGAGTGGGGTGCCGTTGCCTTCTCCGGTCAGAGAACTAAGATCCCACAAACCATTACATCACAGCCAAAAAGGAAAATAATTAATATGTTTGAAGAGAGGGGGACAGAGAGAGAGATCTGAGACTTACACTCAAAAAAATTTTTTTTTTCTTTTTCAAGTGTCAAGTCTTTCAAGACCATAGGCAGTGGAGACCTTATCAGTAGGAGGTATAGACTGCTGAATTCACATGGCTTGGGATACCCACTGAAAGGTCTCCCACACCAAGTACTTCCATTTGTTGGCTGTGGTGGGTAAAGGAAAGGTGTGAAGGAGGGCTCAGAGTTACTGGGTGCTCAGGGAGGACCTCCTTGATAAGGCAGCAACTGAACAGAGACCCAAAGCAGATAAGGGAGCAAGCCAGGTGGGGATGTGAAGGAAACATGTTCTAGGCAGAGAAACAGTAACTACAAAGGCTCTGTGGCCAAACTGGACAAAAAGAGAAAAAGGCAAAGTGGCAGGTAAGAGAGTTGGGTTGGGAGAGATGGGGGACAAATCAGGGCCTTAACATAGAGCCTTAAAAGCCATTGTGAAAACTCAGAGTACACTATGAGTGATGTGCCATCAGAGCGCTAAGGAAAAGGGAGTGACATGATGTGACTTACATTTTCAAAGGAACAGTTTATAGAATGAGAAGTCACTTCACATTCACTAGGGTGGCTATAAACAAAATGTCAGATAATAACAAGTGTTGGTAAAGATGTAGAAACCTGGAACCTCATGCATTGTTGGTAGGAATGTAAAATGATGTAGTGGCTTTGGAAAACAATCTGACAGTTCCTCAAAAGGGATAAGCATAGAGTTGCCATATGACTCAGCAATTCCACTCTTCCTTATATACCTAAGAGAAATGAAAGTGTATGTCCAATATGAACATTGAACACAAATGTTCATAGCAGCATTATTCACAGTAATCAAAAGTGGAAACAATGCAAATGTCCATTAACTGATGAATAAATGAACAAGGTGTGATATAGCTACATAATAGAATATTGCATGCGAGCATACTCAGTTACTTCAGTCATGTCTCACTCTTTGCGACCCCATGGATTGTATCCACCAGGCTCCTCTGTCCATGGGATTCTCCAGGCAAGAATACTAGAGTGAGTTGCCATGCCCTCCTCCAGGGGATCTTCCTGACCCAGGGAACTAACCAACATCTCCTGCATCTCCTGGATTGCAGGCAGATTCTTTACCCACTGGGAAGCCCTAATAGAATATTATTTGGTACTAAAAAAGGCAATGAAATACAAAATCATGCTATAATTTGGATGAACCTTGAACACATTAAGTAAAAGAAGCCGGACACAAAGGATCACATACTGTATGATTCTATTTATACGAAATGTCCAAAATAGGCAAATCTATAGAATCAGAAACTAGATTAGCAGCTTCTCTAAGGATGGGGGGGGGGGGTTGGCAGGAAAGGTTAGGATGAAATCTGAAGTGATTATTAATGGGCATGGGGTTTCTTTGGGGGGGCAGTTAAAATACCCTGAAATTTATTGTGCTGACAGTTGCACTACTCTGTAAATATACTTAAAACCATTAGATCATACAGTTTAAATAGGTAAATATATAGTATGTGAATAATATCTCAATTAAACTGTTACAAAAATAAATTCAGTCCATCATTAGGGCTGCTTAGGTAAAACTGTATAGTAACAAGGGCAGAGGCATGGAAATCAATTAGAAGGCTATTGCAAAAACCAGGTATGAGATAATGGTGGCTTGGACCACACTGAGTTATAAAGGTGGGAGACTCATTGAGTATTATATACCTTCTAAAGGGTGAGACAATATCCTTTATTTCTGATAGATTAAGTATGAAATACAAGTTTTAGGTGAATGTAAGTTTTGAGGAGTGAACAACTATTGAGGGGTTACTATGAACTTTAAAGGGGATCCCCAAGAAAAAGAAATGCAAAAAGGCAAAATGGTTGTCTGAGGAAGCCTTAAAAATAGCTGAGAACAGTAGAAAAGCTAAAGGCAAAGGAGAAAAAGAAAGATATACCCATTTGAATGTAGAGTTCCAAAGAATAGCAAGGAGACATAAGAAAACCTTCCTCAGAGATCAGTGCAAAGAAATAGAGGAAAACAATAGAATGGGAAAGACTAGAGATCTCTTCAAGAAAATGAGAGATACCAAGGAAACATTTCATGCAAAGATGAGCACAATAAAGGGCAGAAATAGTATGGATCTAACGGAAGCAGAAGATATTAAGAAGAGGTGGCAAGAATACACAGAAGAACTATACAAAAAAGATCATCATGACCCAGATAACCACAATAGTGTGATCACTCACCTAGAGCCATTCTGAAATGCGAAGTCAAGTGGGCCTTAGGAAGCATCAGTATGAACAAATCTAGTGGAGGTAATGGAATTCCAGGTGAGCTATTTCAAATCCTAAAAGATGATGCTAAAAGCATCATCCTAAAAGCATTGAGTGAACATGCTGCACTCAATATTACAGCAAATCTGGAAAACTCAGCAGTGTCCACAGGACTGGAAAAGGTTAGTTTTCATTCCAATCCCAAAGAAAGGCAATGCCAAAGAATGATGAAACTACTGCACAATTGCATTCATCTCACACGCTAGCAAAGTAATGCTCAAAATTCTGCAAGCCAGGCTTCAACAATATGTGAACCATGAACTTCCAGATGTTCAAGTTGAATTTAGAAAAGGTAGAGGAACCAGAGATCAAATTGCTAACATTCGTTGGATCATCGAAAAAGCAAGAGAGTTCCAGAAAAACATCTACTTTTCCTTTATTGACTATGCCAAAGCCTTTGACTGTGTGGATCACAACAAACTGTGGAAAATTCTTAAAGAGATGAGAATACCAGACCACCTGACCTGCCTCCTGAGAAATCTGTATGCAGGTCAAGAAGCCACAGTTAGAACTGGACATGGAACAACAGACTGGTTCCAAATTGGAAAGGAGTATGTCAAGGCTGTATATTATCACCCTGCTTATTTAACTTATATGCAGACTACATCATAAGAAATGCTGGACTGGATGAAGCACAAGCTGGAATCAAGATTGCTGGGAGAAATATCAGTAATTTCAGATACGCAGGTGACACTACCCTTATGGTAGAAAGTGAAGAACTAAAAAGCCTCTTGATGAAAGTGAAAGAGGAGAGTGAAAAAGCCGGCTTAAAACTCAACATTCCGAAAACTAATATCATGGCATCCAGTCCCATCACTTCATGGCAAATAGATGGCGAAACAATGGAAACAGTGAGAGACTTTATTTTGGGGGGCTTCAAAATCACTGCAGATGTTGACTGCAGCCATGAAATTAAAAGATGCTTGGTCCTTGGAAGAAAAGTTATGCCCAACCTAGAGGGCATGTTAAAAAGCAGAGACATTACTTTACCAACAAAGGTCCGTCTAGTCAAAGCTATGGTTTTTCCAGTAGTCATGTATAGATGTGAGAGTTGGACTATAAAGAAAGCTGAGTGCTGAAGAATTGATGCTTTTGAACTGTGGTGTTGGAGCAGACTCTTGAGAGTCCTTTGGACTGCAAGGAGATCCAACCAGTCAATCCTAAAGGAAATCAGTCCTGAATATACATTGGAAGGACTGATGTTGAAGCTGAAATTCCAATACTTTGGCCACCTGATGCAAAGAACTGACTCCTTGGAAAAGACCCTGATGCTGGGAAAGATTGAAGGTTGGAGGAGAAGGGGATGACAGAGGATGAGATGGTTGGATGGCATCACCAATGCAATGGACATGAGTGTGAGTAGGCTCCGGGAGTTGGTGATGGGCAGGGAAGCCTGGCGTGCTGCAGTCCATCGTATTGCAAAGAGTTGGACACAACTGAGAGACTGAGCTGAACTGATTGATGGAAGAAAAACTTTACTAAGGCTATTGCTGGAGGAAAAAATTACAAATTAATTTTGGTTATGTTAAAAAACTTGAGATCTAGGAACTTCCCTGGTGGTTCAGGGGTTAAGACTCCACACTCAATTTCTGATCAGGGAGCTAAGATCCTACATGCCACACTGCATGGCCAAAATATATATGTGTGTGTGTTCAGTCACTCAGTCATGTCCAACTCTGTGCAGCCCCATAGACTGTAACCCATCAGGCTCCTCTGTCCATGGGATTTCCCAGGCAAGAATACTAGAGTGGATAGCCATATCTTCCAGGGGATCTTCCCAACCCAGGGATATATACTAAACTTGAAATCTATTAGACATCTAAATGTAAGTATCAAGTGGGCATCTCAGTCTGGAATTCAGGGAGAGAGAAAAACTGAAAAATAAAGCTGAGATGATGATCACTTAGATATTTGAACCATGAGATGGAATGGTATCATCTAAGGAATGGAAGCGAATACAGAAGATAAGAAATTCAAAATGGACTGAGTCCTGGGATATGCCAACATGTAGAGTTTGGGAAATGAGGAGAAAGCATTAAGGGACATTGGGGGAGGGGGCAATAGATGATTTCCAAAGAAAGAAAATATTTCAATGAGAAGGAAATAATCATTGTGACATGTATAATATTTCCAGTAAGTCAAGTAAGATGTGGACTGAAAATTTACCAATGGACTTATTGACTTGGAAGTCTTTGGACCATCACAGGATTAGTCTTGTGACAGTCCTGTGCAACAAAAGACTGATTGGAGTGACTTCAAGAGACAATAAAAAGAAAGAAATTGGAGGAGAAGCTAAAGACAATTTGCTCAACTCTTTTTCCATAAATAAGATCTGAGAAATGGAGAGGCCGTTGGAAGAGGTATGTGTCAGGAGAGGTTCTTTTTTTTTTTTTTTAATGTGAAAACTCTCAGCATGTTTGTATGCTGATGGGAAATATCCAGTAGATGAGTAAACAGTGAACATTGATGACGCAGGTGAGAAGGAGGCCACCACAGGGAGAAGAGCTGAAGTCTGGTGCCCAGGAGGAGGGCTGGCTTTAGACAGGTGCTTGGATGGCCCACTTACAGTAAAGGGAGGCCAGTCAGGGCAATCGCATAGGTTTGGGAAAATGTGGAAATTGGAATGTTTAGATTTCTTCTTTTCATTGCTTCTCTGTCAAACAAGAAGCAAGGTCACTTGTTGAGAGTGAAGAGTGGAAGAGGAAAGGAGAAGATACCAGAATTTTGAGGCAGGGGAAGTAGTTAAATAGTCCTTTGTAGAGGGAGGGAAGGGCTAGACAGGTAGCCCAGGTTAGTGGCTGTTCATTAAAGTGTTATTGTTCAACGGGTGTGTTTTCCCAGCCACGTTTAATTGTTTGTGTCAAGGCAGAGTGGGATTTAATCAAGGTCAAGGTTTTCCAGAAAAGAACATCGAGGAGAGAGAGGGTGAGGTAGCTGATAAAATGCAAGGAAATGCTTCTAATGATGGCCAGGGAGTCTAAGCTGGCAGGGGGTCAACTGAGGATATGGAGGGGATTTAGGAACAGAGAGGATGGGAGGATAAACAGGGCACAGGTCCCAGTGGGGAAGAGGAGATTCAGAGAGCTGGAGAAGGAAGAAGCACATTAAGCCATTATCGGATATCACCACCTCTTCCTGAATTTATTTACAGGCACTTGTTAAATTGAATTAAATTTTAATGAGTTAATACCACTGGCAAAGCTACATGGTGTATTAGTTTCCTGGGGCTGCTGTAACTGGGTGGCTTAACCAACAGAAGTGTATTGTCTCACAGTTCTGGAGGCTAAAAGTCCCAACTCAAGGTATTGTCAGGGTCGATTCCTTCCTACGGGTGTGAGAGCGAGTCTGCTCCTTGCGTGTCTCCTAGTGTCTGGTGGCCTTGAGCATTCCTAGACTTGTAGATAATGCCCTCCCTGTGTCTTCGATGGTCTTTCCTCTGTACATGTCTGTCTCTGGGTATAAATTTCCCCTTGTAAAATTACATCAATCATAGTGGACTGGATCCTATCCTAGTGACCTCATTTAATCTGATTGCCTCTGTGAAGTCCCTATATCCAAATAAGATCACAACCTGAGGTCCCAGGGAGTTAGGACTTCAATATTTTTGTTCTGGGGGACATGACTCAACACGTAACACAGAGTATCCTAAGTAGTAATATATGTGCTGAGAAAATACACAGGCAGCTGTACCAGCAGGATTCAAACTGAGAATGATCAAACTTGAATCTTAGAAAGTGACATCTTCAGTTGTTCAGTGTTCATTGGAACAGAAATCAAGTCAGCCGTTACCCTTCACCTCTGCTTGGGATCAAGTAGGGGTGTGGGGGTGTAAGAGTAGGGGAGAGGGAATGGGGAAGCCTGCAAAATTACCTGGAGAGTGGTCCAGAAAGAGCCCTGGGGAAAAGTCACACAAAGGCTTTTAACCTGGCTGTTTCAGCTAGGAATCCAAAAAGCATTTCTCCACCAAGGTCTGAAGCACCCTTTCCTTCCTTCGCCCTGTACCTATGGAGCAGGTTGGTCATTCTGTTCTATGGTCCAAGAAGGGGCTGGAATTCTTTCAGCCTTAGGAAATTTGATGCTAACCACTGGATCAGGACAAACCATGCAAGCCCTCAACACAAGGCATTTCTCTCTCAGCACTAAAGCACCTAGCAAAACAAATGTGTTCTCAGAGGTGAGCAGTAGATCCCTAAAGACTTTTTTGAAAACGCATAGGAAGCAGATACCTAATGCCTGAGGTTTCAAGTATGTAAGTATCTGCCAGAAGATCTCTCAAAATAGAAGGTCAAAATAGAAAAAAGTTGGGCAACTGGTTGACCAGACATCTTGGAACAGTGATTATTAAACTGTGACCAATGAAATTCATTGATCGGTTGTCATTTCAATGGATGAAAACTGATCGTGATTTAATTCATAGGCATAAGGGGTCACTAAATTTTAGTCTTCATAAATTCAATTTAGTACATTATAAGTTTATTGAGGCTGCTAATTCATTACTCTGCTAACAATTCTGGCTCTCACACAATGCTTGGCAACACTGCAAGCTCCAGCACAAGCTCACATTCACTTGGATGGAATTCCCATAAGTGTCAAGAAGGATCCTTTGTTGTCAGTGTATTATTCATGTTGTCTTGAGTTGGTTGATTGTGCTTTTTAAATTGCTGCTATTCTTGTTTTTTAATTGCAAATGGCTGTGGTTTTGTATATCTTATTAATTTAGTTGGTTGTCAGTAGTTTGTTAAACCCTACTGTGTGTAATGGTGCATACTTGTCCCAAGAGTATTTTGGGCCTATAATTATCTAATAACTAGGCTTTCAGACACAATATATTGTGGTTCAAATGTGAGTAAACCAGACCATTATTTCTAAAGCATATTATGTATAGATACATAGATATGTACACATATATGTGTATTTATAAATATATATGTACATATAAATTATGTAATTTAAAATGTTTATAAACATACATATGTAAGTTGTTATTTAGTCACTCATTTGTGTCCAACTGTTTGCAATCCCATGGACTATAGCCCACCAGTCTCCTCAGCCCATTATATTCTCCCAGCAAGAATACTGGAGTGGGTTGCCATTCCCTCCTCCAGGGGATCCTCCTGACCCAGTGATCAAACCTGCATCTCCTGCAGTGGCAGGCGGAAATTTTACCACTGAGCTGCCAGGGAAGAACGCATATGTAGTATATTAATATATTAAATAGTCTCTCCAAATATTCCCCCCAATTCCTGTACAGTGGAATTTTGGTGATAAATATTTGTGCTCTTTATATAACTTTATATAGATTCCAACATACTATCAAGGTAGTATAATTATTGGGTTATTTCTATGGGTGTAGGGCATTGTTTTATAGTGGGAAATCATTACATATGACTCTTCTCTTATATGGTAAATAATAGGTTTTTATAAATTATAAGCAATTGATTAGCTACATTTTCATATTTTGTCCCCCGGATTATGGGAGACCATGCCTTGCTTTTGTAAGTTTGTTCCCTATTGTTGTTGTTCAGCTGCTCAGTTGTGTCTGACTCTTTGTGACCCATGGACTGCAGCATGCCAGGCTTCCCTGTCTTTCATCATTTCCTGGAGCTTGCTCAAACTCATGTCCATCGAGTCCATGATGCCATCCAACCATCTCATCCTCTGTCGTCCCCTTCTCCTCCTGCCTTCAACCTTTCCCAGCATCAGGATCTTTTCCAACGAGTCACTTCTTCCCATTAGGTGGCCAAAATAATGGAGCTTCAGCTTCAGAATAAGTCCTTCCAATGAATATTCAGGATTGATTTCCTTTAGGATTGACTGGTTGGATCTCCTTGCAGTCCAAGGGACTCTCAAGAGTCTTCTCCAGCACCACAGCTCAAAAGCATCAATTCTTTGGTGTTCAGCCTTCTTTGTGGTCCAGTTCTCACATCCATACATGACTACTGGAAAAATCATAGCTTTGACAAGATGGACCTTTGTAGGCAAAGTAATGTCTCTGCTTTTTAATATTCTGTCTAAGATTGTCACAGCTTTTCTTTCAAGGAGCAAGTGTCTTTTAATTTCATGGCTGCAGTCACCATCTACAGTGATTTTGGAGCCCAAGAAAATAAAGTCTGTCACTGTTTCCATTGTTTCCACATCTATTTGACATGAAGTGATGGGACCAGATGCCACGATCTTAGTTTTTTGAATGTGGAGTTTTAAGCCAGATTTTTCACTCTCCTCTTTCACTTTCATCAAGAGGCTCTTTAGCTCCTCTTCACTTTTTGCCATAAGAGTGGTGTCATCTGCATATCTGAGGTTATTGATATTTCTCCTGGCAATCTTGATTCCAGCTTGTGCTTCATCCAGCCCAGCATTTTGCATGATGTACTCTGCATATAAATTACATAAGACAGTGACAATATACAGCCTTGGTGTACTCCTTTTCCAATTTGGAACCAGTCCGTTGTTCCGTGTCTGGTTCTAAATGTTACTTCTTGACCTGAGTATAGGTTTCTCAGGAGGCAGGTAAGGTGGTCTGTATGCCCATCTCTTTAAGAATGTTTCACAGTTTGTTGTTATCCACACAGTCTAAGTTCCCTATAGGGACCCATATCCAATGGATCTGAGAATCTGAACCTTTGGCTCTTACATGGGACAACAGCTTAACAACAGTTACTGGAGTCTGGATGTATAATAAAGTAAAGCAGCTAATAGCAAGGGCCAGTTCAAATCCTGACCATACACTCGTGACGCAACCACAAGAAACCTTTTAAGCCCTCTTGAGTTTCAACTTCCCCATCTGTAAACTGAGGAAATATATCTACCTTACAAGGTTGTTACCAACTTAAATGAGATGGAGTATATAAAATGCTTAGCACAGGGTTTGGCATAGCAAATGGAGTAGGAAATGGCAACCCACTCCAGTATTCTTGCCTGGAAAATTCCATAGACAGAGAAAACTGGTGGGCTACAGTCCACAGAGTCGCAAAAAGTTGGACACAACTGAGTGACTGAGCATGCATATACACACGTGCTCAAAAAGGGCAATTTTCTTATTGCTGGGGTTATTATCACTACTCACTCATAAGCCAGAATTGGCTAGATTGTACTGCCATTAACGCACAACACCAAACAATCTTAGTGGTTTACAGGAACAAAGATTGACTTCTTGAATTCATTGCATATCCACTGAAGGTCTGCTATGCCTTTGCTCCAAGTCCCTTTTTCTCTGGGACCCAACCTGGAACATTGCTAGCTATTGGGACAGAGGAAAAAGAAAAAAACACTGCTGGCTCTTAAAGCCTTTGCCTAGTAATTATCCATCATTCTGACCCACATTTCATTAGCTAAAGCATCCTGGCCACTTGCGTATTTAACAAGGTAGAAATGTATAACTGCCCTGCAGAAAAAGTTTGTCATTCTTTAAGTCGCTGAGTTGTGTCCTACTCTTTTGAGACCCCATGGACTGTAGACCGCCAGGCTCCTCTGTCCTTGGGATTTCCCAGGCTAGAATACTAGAGTGGGTTGCCATTTCCTTCTCCAGGAGATCTTTCTGACACAGGACTGAACCTCTGTATTCTGCATTGCAGGCAGATTCTTTACTGCTGAGCCATCAGGGAAGCCCCACAGAAAATGTACCACAAGGAAACTGGAACATTTGGTGAGCAGTAATACCATCAACCATACAATTAATTACTAACTTACTAAGGGTATGATCTTTAGCCCCACTATCTTTGAGAGTCCACCCAGCTTAACTAGTAGGGTCAAAAGCCCCTACTAGTAAAATCCAAATGTAAGATCTAAATAGATCCTTCATTTAAGGCAACTGTATATTTCTCTCTTATGTACATATCCAAGTACGAAAAAATTTCAGCTACTGTCTCACAATAGCACAGTTACTCTAGGCCATCCTTACCGCTGCAGCTATGTTGTGCCATGATTAGTCTCTCAGAAGTGTCAACTCTTTTAGAGCCCATGGACCCTGCCAGGCTCCTCTGTCCTTGGTGTTTCTCCAGGCAAGAATAGTGGAGTGGGTAGCCGTTTTCTCCTCCAGGGGATCTTCCCAACCCAGGGATCCAACCCAGGTCTCTTGAATTGCTGGCAGATTCTTTACCATCTGAGCCACCAGGGAAGCCCATCCTCACTGCTACAACTTTGTTTTCAGCCAGAGTCTCCCCATGCTGAAGCTGCTCCAATATTGTAACCAGTGTCAATGCTCTACAGTATCCATCCAGGTTATTCTTCCCATCTGGATTTACGTCTTTCCTCTCTTGCTTCCTGAAGTAGCAGGTCTTATTGAAACATAAAAGTCCCAAAGGAATTAAATGATACATAGGGGAAGACATTAAAAAAGGTAATGCAACTTCCTTAGAGCTGAACTTCTGTAAGCAGATTAATGTCATTCTCAGGAACTTTGTTTCCACCTCCACCATGGACCTCTGGTGAGCTAGACTGGCAGCTGAACTCTGGGCTTGCACACAAGCAAGTCAATGCACAATCTGAGGATGAGTGGCCAGTAACTCAAGGGAAGGATTTACAGATGAGAAAGCTGGAGGATGCTAATGAGCCAGAGAGCAGATCCATATCGAGAGCAAATCAAAATTTGCGGGTTTTTTGTTTTTAATTTTGGTTGCGTCAGGTCTTGGTTGCAGGACTTTCATTGCATCATGCGGGATCTTTTGTTGCAGTGCATGAACTTGCTTAGTTGTGGTGTGTGGGGTCAGTAATTGCTGTGCATGAGCTTAGTTGCCCTGTGACCTGTGGGATCCTAGTTCCCTGACTGGGGATCAAACCTGCATCCCCTGCATTGCAAGGCAGATTCTTAACCACTGGACCACCAGGGAAGTTCTAAAATTTGAGTGCAAATCATTTATCAAATCCAAAAACACACCTGCCCATGAAGATGCCTCCCCCAAAGGCCACTCAGGTACAGATCCACATTTAAAGATGGATAACTTGGGTGTCTGACATTTCCCAGATGTGGCTGACTGATGAAGATGAACAGATTCAATTCTCTAAAATTCACAAGCAGTCTCGGCAAGCATGGCAAACCAATTGAAGACCCCACAAGAAGTCTCATGTTGGCCCTGGTTTCGAGGGTTCTCATACTCCTTTAATGTATGAGGCTGAGACCCATTGAGATAAGGACATGTAGGCAGTGAGTGAAGCCCTGTTCCCACCTCCATGTGGGAGCTTTTCCAGACTCCAGCTGTTCCTCTGCTACCTTCAGAAACCATGCCACAGCTCCATGCCACCTGCTGTATTATTTATTTAATGCTTCTAATATTGAATTGGTCCTTTTAACTGAACCTAACTTAACCTTTTTCCTAAACAATACCAGCTGTGAACTCACAGCTTTGATGTGCTAATTATTTTTGTCCAATATACATCACATTTAAAAAACTATTTAAAACTTTTAAAATTCATGAACCCTTAAAATCACTGGTGTCCCACCAGTGATGTGCACACTGAACTCAGGAGGTCAACTCTGCAACCTGCTGCCCCTACCCATGTGGCCAGCTTACCTGGGTCTTTGTGAGGATGGTCATTCCTTTGACCTTTCTCCCATCCTTTCTTTATCCATAACCCATAGCCAAACCAGGGTTGATTTTTTTTTTTTATTCAAAAGTACTTCAGGGAATGATTTAACAACTTTGCCTTCTCTGGTAGACTTCTGTATTTTTATTTACTTTTTGAATGTCTAGCTCATCCAAACACCACGTGTATATTGGGAGATTCTCTACCATCTTAGTCCATTTCACCACAAAATTGATGATAGAAACTCACTTTACCAGCCTCCCTTGCAGCTAGTGCACAGCCATTTATTTTAGACTCTGCTCATCTGATGTGGAATTCGAAACTTGATTACACAAAGAAGTGCCACTTAAAGCGCATCTATAGAAAGTGGCAGATACATCCAGTCCCTCTCCTTATCCAGTTCACCTTCTAATGTGTTTTAAATAGATATAATCTGGCAATTGCAATACAGTGAGACAGCTACTTTAAGTAGGGTATCTACAAAACACTCAGTGCAGAGGCTTGCAGGTAAAATTATCAGGGAAGTGATGTTTGGCCTTACTCATGAAAGATGGGGTTTCCCAAGAGGATAAGGAAGATGGCACATTAAATGTTACATATCATTATCATAATTTACCAGGTTTAAGTCAGGTAGACATTGACTCAAGTCACAGGTCTACTGGGAACATCAGTTTCCTCAGTTATAATCTTACCCTATTTGGTACAGCAAAGAATAGATAAGATTTAAGTAAGGCATATTTAATACTGGACACACAGTTTGGTTCTTCATAAATGCTTTTTCTCTTCTCATCTCTAATATTTGTTTTTCTGGAATGTCCTTCTTTTCTCCATTTCTATTCTAGAAGAAAATCCTGTCTATTATTCAAGTTGTACTTGAAACATTGCCTGTACTGTGAAGCTATTGTTTACCTAAAAGACATAATCTTCCTTCCTTTGAAACACTGTTGAAGTTCATCTTGACCTCCATAATGCTTGGCTCATTGTTGACCCATATTTGATGAAATTAATTAAACTGTCCCCCATTCTGATCCCTGTTTCTAGTCTTAATGTCTGCTTGTTTTCCTCTTTAATTCTTATTCTCTGCCTAGCCAGCATTATGACCACACCAAGGTAAGCCTCTGCCTTTTTTTAAAAAAAATCTTGTCTGGTGTTCTGGACACTGAATTACCATATGTCTTTGATCTGAGGGTTCTGTGAGTGCCTCAACTCTAGGTCAGTCCTGTTACACATTTGTCTTCCTCTCTATTTGGTATACATATCTACTGAGCCCCTTCTAATGATCTAACAGGGTCATAGGCACTGGAGATGTGTCAGTAAATAAAACAGACTTTGTTCCTTGTCCCTGCTTTCAAGGAGCTTACCATCCAGTTGAGGGAGGCAGTCAGCAAATAATACCACAATGACAACTATGTAATGATGCTGTAATAGAAAAATATAGACAGGCTTGTTATAGGCCCAATCTGTTCCTTATCTTCCCTCACCTAACCTCTCCTCCTACCTTTTTGTCCTCTCCACACTCATCCCAATGTCTGTATGTTTAAATTCTTATTCTTTAAGGACTAGATCCAATGCCATCTTCTCATGAACATAAGATAGAGAAAGAAGTATGTACCCAGTAAGAATACAAATAGATTTTTATGCACATCTTCTCACCCACGCTACAAGCTCCTGAGGGCAAGGCTTCACACACTTTATCTTAATAGTCCAAGAGCTAAGCCAGCAAGGGAAGTACACATCAGCTCCTTGTGAAACAAACAAAAGGTCCTCTCCCCAGTCCTAATAGACTATACTTAGAGAACCGTCATCCATACTCCTTGTAGGAAATCCTGTTCTGTTCCTGCCTCCATTCAGGAATGTAACCTTAGACAAAAGGTAAACAAATACTCCAAGTCCAGAGATGACAAGAACTTGGAACATTCTACATCTTGATTCCCATGATAACTACGGTTGTGCACCACGAACACTGCCATGAGAGTTTCTTAATCTGGAAGGACTGAGCATTTTTTTCATATTGTGAATTCTGTTATTCTGGACCTAATAAATGGTTACGTGGATCACAAGCTGCTGAACAACATGCTGCATTTCTAAACCCACCACTTTATTGCATGCTGTGCTGTGCTCAGTTGCTCAGTCATGTCTGACTCTTTGTGACCCCATAGACTGTAGCCCGCCAGGTTCCTCTGTCCATGGGATTTCCAAGACAGGAATAGTGAAGTGGGTTGCCATTTCCTCCTCCATGGACTCTTCCTCAACCCAGGGATCGAACCTGCAGCTCTTGCATCTCCTGCCTAGGCAGGCGGATTCTTTACCACTAGTGCCACCTGGTTATCATCAATATTAGAATCATGAATATTACGCTTTGCCAACTGAACATCTGAAGTTGTATATGGGAGCCCTGGCCAGGTCAGCACTTGGTGCTGTCAGTAAATAAGCAGAAACTTCCAGTACATTGGGCTGGGGTACACAGATATTTATTCCTCTGTTTGCACAGCTTGCTACTTTCCAGCTACTCTAGGTTTTCATCTTAGGTGCCATGTGTGGTGCTGTGAGGGATGCTGGATGTGCACGCCTGTGTTTATTTGGGGAATGTAAGAGCTGTGGGGTTTTAATTACCCTGAGCTGGTAGAGATCATTTTGATAAACAAACATATTAGTACAAAAAAAGAAAAAAGAAAAAACAAGCATTCTTTTGATGTCAGAGGATGGCAACTTGAAATCGCAGCATCTAGAGCTGTAGAGCTGGAAGAAACAACAGAGATTAGGGAGGTCAAGCCTCTCATTTTGCAAATTAGGAAACTGAACTTCAAAAAATAAAATAGCTTAAAAAGTGTCTAAGAACTTGGGTTCTGCTATGAGACAGACCTTGTTCAAATCCCAAGTCCATAACTTATCAAATGATGTTGGCAAGCCACTCAACCTTTCTGGGACTCAGTGTCCTCATCTGGGAAATGGTGATGATGATAGACTTATGAGGATTAAATGGGATGATATTAAAGTACTCAGCACAATACCTAACATAGTGAATAATTAATCATGCTAACTTTTATCATTATCAGCCTCATCATCACTACCATTGTTAGTTACCACCACAAATTGTTAGTTACAGCGCTCTTGCCTAAACTAATACTCCCTTACACATACCTGGGTTTGTTTTTATAGTATACATTTCTTTATACATAAGAAATAAGTACTGGGACTTCCCTGGTGGTCCCGTGGTTAAGAATCTGCCTGCCAATGCAGGGAACACAGAATTGATCCCTGGTCCAGGAGGATCCCACATGCCACAGAGCAACTGAGCCTATGTGCTACAACTACCGAGCTCGCTCTGGAGCCCGTGTTCCACAACAGGAGAAGCCAGTACAGGGAGAAACCTGTGCACCACAACTAGAGAGGAGCACCTACTCACTGCAACTAGAGAAAGCCTGAGGGCCGCAACAAAGACCCAGCACAGCTAAAAATAAATAAATTTTTAAAAATTAAAAAAAAAGAAGTAGTTTTATAAGTCTTGTCTCAATAAGCATATGGTCCAAATTAATTTCCAAATCAAGTTTTACCTTATTTCAGTGTTCTCCAGTGCTCACTGAATCTTCCAATAATTGTATATTCTACATTGCGTGGTTCTGGAAATGTAGTTCACTTAGCATAAATATATGCTTGTCCTAAATGTGAAGTCACTCAAGAACGATTAATGATTTACCAAGATGTTTTACTTTGAAGAGTACAGAATCTCTTAAGATATTTGACTAGAATTCTTTTACCCTGCCCTAAGGCCTGAAATTAACAAAACACGATGCTTTTCGTGGCTTGATCTAAATAGATAATCCGTGACTCAGAAAAAGATGATTTCAGAGCATGACATGCAAATGCAGAATTAATGGATGTTTGTTTAAAATCTGGGCCCTTTTCCTTGACTACATTTACTATAATTAGAAGACTGGCCATTCTCACAGGGGTTACAAACACACCATTGGCAATGTCGTATGTGAGATGCCAGAAAAAAGATTAATACTCTTTATTGAGTGGCTGGAAGCTGTCAGCGCCCAACACAACTTGCTGTCTCAAAAAATGAGATTCCAGAGAAGGAAAACACTGGGAATTTGGATGATGAATAATACCCAAGAAAAGAGAATGCTGTACTAGATTTTCTGTGGGCTGGTGGGAGATGAGAATGGAAGGATGATGTGATAGTCTGGTCTAGAATGATAGGGTGCTTCCAGGCAGATTCAAGTTTTGTGCGGCCCAAAGCTTATATAATTGAAGGCAGCCCTGTACGTAAATGAATATAAAAATATGAATAAAAAAAAAACTACTGGGGCCTCTCCCAGGGTCTTGGAAAGGACCCCTGAAGCTTAAGCTTAATTAACCTCATAGTATCTTTGGGGTTTGGTGCTTGATAGTTTATACCATTTTCACATAGATGTACTAAATTGATTAAGAGCTTTAGGGATTAAGGAACCATGATTTGACTCCTGGGTTGATCATTAATAGCTGTGTCATCCTGAGCAAGTGTCTTAAATTCTCTGATCCTCATTTTCCCCAACTATAAAAGAGAAAAAACTAATGTCAACTTTATAGGTCATGCAAATATTTTAACGCATACAAAGCACTTAAAGAAGTAGGATGGACTTCCCTCGTGGCCCTATGGTTGAGAGTCTGCCTACCGTTGTGGGGAACACGGGAAGGTTCCACATGCTGCAGGTGAAGAAATCCGTGAGCCACAGCTACTGAGCCCACACACTCTAGAGCCCGCGCTCTGCAACAAGAGAAGCCACTACAAGGAGAAGCTATTGCGCAGCATCAAAGAGTGGCCCCCACTCACCACAATGAGAGAAGGCCCATGCACAGCAACGAAGACTCCGTGCAGCCATAAACAAATAAAATTGACATTTTTAAAGAAGTATGTACCATATAGAAAGAGCTCAATAAGTAGTGTTATTGTTTTATTTCCTATCCTTTTTATTCAATCCGCATCTTAGTTCTGTGAATATTTATTCAGAAAATGAGCTTTTCTCCTTAAGACTCAACTCTTGATTTGGCAGGAATTATGATTCTCTAAGTCCATGTCCCTTGGTTCTCTTTTCTAATGCCTGCCTTGTCCTCTTAATCTGTTTTACCCAAAAAATGAGTATGGGGCAGAATGAGAAATGGAATTCAAATCAGCTAATTAAAATCCCCAGAAAAAAGATAAAGACATTAGTGTTCCAGGCACTTAATCCCTTTCCTCCAGGCCAGCTGTTCTGAATCAGATGTTGCTTCCATGTAATGGTCACTGACACTGGGGGTGGGGATGGGGTGGGGGTGGGGAAGGATGGATGCGGGCGCAGATACCTGGGCCTCTCATCTTGTTTCCTCCTTTGTCTGGTTAAGAAGAAGGAACATGAGATGTCTGACTGAGTGAAGCACAAGCTGGAATCAAGATTGCCAGGAGAAAATAACCTCAGAAACGCAGACGACACCATCATTTTGGTAGAAAGCAAAGAAGAACTAAAGAGCCTCTTAATGAAAGTGAAAGAGGAGAGTGAAAAAGTTGGCTTAAAACTCAACATTCAGAAAACTAGGATCATGGCATCCAGGCCCATCACTTCATGGGAAATAGATGGGGAAACAATGGAAACACTGAGAGACTTTACTTTGGGGGGCTCCAAAATCACTGCAGATGGTGACTGCAACCATGAAATTAATAGACACTTGCTCCTTGGAAGAAAAGCTATGACCAACCTAGACAGCATATTAAAAAGCAGAGACATTACTTTACCAACAAAGGTCCGTCTAGTCAAAGCTATGGTTTTTCCAGTAGTCATGTATGGATGTGAGAGTTGGGCTATAAAGAAAGCTGAGCGCCAAAGAATTGATGCTTTTGAACTGTGGTGCTGGAGAAGACTCTTAAGAGTCCCTTGGACTGCAAGGAAATCTAACCAGTCAATTGTAAAGGAAATCAATCCTGAATATACATTGGAAGGACTGATGCTGAAGCTGAGACTCCAATACTTTGGCCACCTGATGCGAAGAACTGACGCATTGGAAAAGACCCTGATGCTGGGAAAGGTTGAACGTGGGAGGAGATGGGGACGACAGAGGATGAGATGGTTGGATGACATCTTGGACTCGACGGACATGAGTTTGAGCAAGCTCCAGGAGTTGGTGAAGGATAGGAAAGCCTGGTGTGCTGCAGTCCATGGGGTCACAAAGGGTAGACACGACCGAGCAACTGAACTGAACTGAACATGAGATTGAGGGGTCATCCAACTCTGTCTTTTCTCCTGGAAATACAGATGATGCCTTCAGGTTTAGAAAACAGGGAGTGAATTTTCCATTGACAAGAACAGCCCTACTTCCTGGGAGAGACAGCCTCCCATTTCTGATTCTGCAGGCAGGGACAAGCTTCAGCTCTGGGATTAGGCTCATGGTATGGATTTGAATTCACTTTTCACTAGTTACTACTGGTGAGACCTCAGGCAAGTTATTTCCAGGAGATAATAATAGCACCTACCTGACTGGATTACTGTGAGTATTACCTAAAATATGTATGTAAGCACATAGCATAATGTGTGGGCAAGACAGAGAGAGAGAAAGTGATAAAGACACAGAGAGAGAGACCAGAAGAAACTCAAGTATTCAGTTGTCTCTCATAGTATTAAGTGTCCAGGAAAATCCCAAGGGCTAAAGGGCATTCAGAGGGCAAAAAACTTCATCTTTATGTGCCAAGACCACCCCTGATCACCTGGCATAGCAGGGAAAACTGTTTTGATCTATTAGTAATGTCTGCCTTGGCCATGGGGCAGAAGGTATTGCAACATACATGGAATACCTGCTATCTCTGGATTCTCTTCTCCTGGAGACTCAGATCATTCATTCAGACTCTGCCACTAGATAAGGTATGAGGTCACTATTTTAGGGAGCCAACAATCTCCGTCTTCAGAACTAAGAAAATCTTATGTTTATATAAAATTAAATAGTTATTCATGAGAAGTATACCAAGAAATAGCTCAAGAAAGAAAGCTCTAATTTCTCATCTGTTTCCCTTCCTGTTGCTTTGTTGCATGTCTACATAGACCCTGTCTAATTCCATTTAATCTCTTCAATTCTCAGTGGTCTTTGTGTTAATTCTCTGTTGAGACCAAAAAAGAAAAAAAACAAAAAACCTTCTGATAACAGATTTCTAATTTAGCATTTCAATACAGATTGTGTTCATTCTAGTTTGTTGCAATATCTGGCACTAGCCTTAGTACATAATAGGTGCTCAATAAATACCTTTACTGCATTAAAAAGAATTCTCTTATGCCAGCTCCCCCATTAGGATGCATGCTTCTAAAGACAGATATGATATATTACTCATCATTATCTCCCTTGCCCCCATTCCCTCAAGTGATTGGCACAGTGTCTAGTACATGGTAATGGCTCTATAAATATTTGTTAAATGAATGAAGTATTAATAGCAGGACTGCCAACCTTCATAGCTTCAAATTTCTTCCGCTATCTGTTCTGGCTTCTTGCTACATAAATCTTTCGTATCAGTGCATTACAATATTTGAGAATTTTCCATTTGAAGAGTTCACCAGAGAATATTCCCCATAAAGAGGAATGGGCCTTATATTATCTTATTACTCACTAATTTCATAAGAAGGGCTGTTTGCTGAATTCCCTCAACCTGTTTCCTTCTTGTTTTTCACTTTCCCTGCTACTCACTCTCTGCTTTGCTCTCCAAGGAGCTCCTCATCCTGTGGGAGCCATAGGCAGCCGTTAGGAACTAAAACTTTTCCTCAGTGAAACATAATCCTTCAGAAAGGAAATCTCCCTCCCTCTTGTCCTACTGTAGCAAATCTATGGAACTTCCATACTGCTCTTTTGGACTGAAGGAATTTCCATTTACCACATCCTGTAAGCACCTTTATAGATCAGTGACTCAGCAACTGACTTTTAACACCCAATCAATATATGATATGTTTCCATTTTTCTGTTGGTTAAATTTAAGACAAAGAAATTTCTTCCCACTTTTATTCCATTTGCTTCAGTTTCCAAGGCAATTTGTGTTTGTGCAGAAACCAAATGTGCTCTCTGCAGGCAGATGGGTGCTAGGGTTTTATCCACCAGGTGCCTTCCTACTACCTATCCACCTACCTATCTATCTACATACCTTCTCATGTTTCTAGTCTTCATTATTTTTTTTGCTCTGCATAAAACTACTTTTTATTTATTTCATCTTATATTTTTGCATTCATCTTTATGAACTATCGTAAGTCCATTTGAAATGTAGTTTATGTGACTCAGCGAATATATATATATGAATATATATATATATAAAGTGTGTGTATGTGTGTGTGTGTATATATATATATACATATATATATGTGTATATATATATATATATGTTGGTATGTTTAGCACAGACATAGAACCAAGCCTGGATATAGCTCCTGACACCCAGATGCTTATTAGAGTGTTGCTGGAAGAGGAAGATTTACTTGAGGAACAGTGCAAGGGAGTGAATGGCAAACAGCAGCAGGTATGCAGTTGTTTCCGAGAAGGTGGCGTTTGCAGGGGACGTTCAAAACCATCCAGCTGCAGTTGTGAGACTTGTCTGAAGTCACTTGAGTATTTAGAGTCCTTAGATCTTCTAACTCCAAACTTCATGCTTGTTCTGGGTCCTCGCCCAGCCCTTAGTGTTATGGCAAATGTATTGGGTTAGACAAAAAGTTCATTTGTATTTTTCCATAATATCTTAAGGAAAATTCCGAATGAACTTTTTGGCCAGCCCAACATATAGGCGTCCCTTTAGGCAAGTCACTTAACAGATATGCAATTATTTGTCATCATAGAACAAAAACCATGTATCCTCTAAGAGTTACCAAAGCAAATATTTATCCTTAATCATAAAGTCCTTTACAACATTTTTTCCTGAGTCTAATGGATATTAGGTTATTATTTTGATTGGCTGAAAGACTTGACTTTGATTCTGAATCAATTTAACATAAAAAATTTAATATTCATCTCTCCAAGAACTATTTGAAGCAGCTTATGGGAGGAAAAATAAAATTAATAAAATAGTAACAAAAAGGGGGCTATGGCCTTGAAAACATTTGGTAGTACATGACAACAGTTGTCATCTTTGCACTTTAATCATGGCTCTGGGCTTCTTGGAAACCCAATCAAAAAGGGAAACACAATTAGTTGCATAATTCACTTTAACTGAGGAGCAGAATCATATTTTCTCAAAAGGCAAGGATTTTTCTTATGTCAAATTCTGGGATCATTTTCTCATAGGAAGCAATATATGGAGGAATGTTTCAATAACAACTCTCAGCTAAGTCAGGAGCAAAATTTCCCCACTTTTTTGTAGCAAATCTAGCAAAGGGATCATGATGTTGTCTGAAATTATACAAGATAGATTCTGTGAATGACTTAGCAGTCAACTGGGTCAAAGGAAAAAATGTAAATAATCTAGAGAAAAGGGCAAGCTACATGAGCCTTAAATTATCTTCCCTCGTTTTTTTTTTTCATTTCAAGGATCTTGACAGGTTGTAGGTATCACATAATTTTAAGACCTTTCTCTCTAGCAAGAACAGAGTCCAGTTATCCTGAAGACCATTAATTGAAAGCAAATTTTTAAAAAATATTTATTTATTTATTCGGCTGTGCCAGGTCTTAGTTGTGGCATATGAATCTAGTTCCCTGACAGGGAATTGAACCTGAGAGCTCTGTATTGGGAGCACAGAGTCTTAGCACTGGACCACCAGGGAAGTCCCTGAAAGCAAATTTAAAACTTTGACAACATGTAAGCAAATGTTAAATTTGACACTGTTTCATGCAGACTCTCAAGCCTAGCCTTGCCTTGAGTAGAAGGCCTCTACCCAGAGACTGATTATACTTCCTAGTCAGAAAAGTTTAAAAGTTCCAAACTGCCTGATGAGGGCTTCCTCAGTTTCCTCATTTATGAAATGGGAATAAGAGTTGCCCAGCTCACAAAATTGCTGGTGGGGAGTGATTGTCATAATAATATATGAACATACTTGGCACCTACCTGGTTCTCAATAAAATGTTGTGTGCATGAGTAAATAGGTAGGTTTCAGTTGATAGCATAAATTTCCAATGAATACTAAACATTCAATATCCAAAAGACATAACAAAGTCTATAAAGGACATGTATGCTCTCTCTCCTTTTAACAAATGGTTGTATCATATATCCAATTATCTAGAGCAGAAGTTGGCAAACTACAGCCTTTAAACCAAATCCAGCTTGCTGCTCATTTTTTTGTGAAGGTTTATTGGTGTGAAGCCATGCCCATCTATTTACATAGAGTCTATGGCTGCTTTCCAGAAGAGTTGAGTAGTACAACAGAGTCAGTTGGCCCACAAAGTTCAGTTCAGTCGCTCAGTCGTGTCCAACTCTTTGCGACCCCATGAATCACTAAGATAATTACTTCTGACCTTTTACAGGAAAAGTTTGCTGACCTCTGAATAGATCACATGTCCTCTTAGATGCTAAACATCATTTCAAACACAATACATTCCAAACTAAGATCTTCATCTGGGTGTGTATATTCATGCATGTCTGTGTGCACACTTTTCCCTTCTCAACTTGATCATCAACTCAAGTACATATTGTTAATGCTCCCATCTCCTGAACCCAGTTAATTAATCAAGTCCTACCATATTCTTTTCCTTTAAAAATGTCACATCCTTTCCACTCCCCTCCTGCTTTTATTCCTCCTGGATTCCAGTTAGACCCCCTGACACTACCAACATACCCTGAGATCCATCCTCAACACCACTGCCTGAGCCATTGCTCTAAAAATGCCATTTTTACACTGTTATAATCCAGCTCAAGAGTCTATAGCAGCTCCCACTTGCTGTCCACACTAAGTCTGAATTTACTCTGCCTGGCTTTTAAAACAGCCTGCAATCTGGCTCCACAGTCCATGTGAAACTTCATGGCCCACCTCTTCTCCTTGTCCAACCAGCACTCTGGTCTGGCCCATCTCTGCTAGCGTCACCTTGCTAAATCCCACCTCTGCTCTATACTCCCACCACACCTCTGTTCTGGGTTGAATTGAGTTTTCCCAGATTCATACATTGAAGTCTGAACCCCCATACCTCAGAATGTGACCTTGTTTGGAAACAGGGTCACTGCAGATGTAATCAGTTAAGAGGAGGACATACTGGAGAAGAGTGGACCTTATAAGTATTTTATACAAGGAGGGAAGTTTGGAACCAGAGACACAGGTAAAACACTAGGTGAAGATAAAGGCATAAATCAGGGGATGCATCTATGAGCCAAGGGATGCCAAAGGTGGCCAGAAAACTACAAGATGAAAGGAGAGAGGCCTGGAACAAATTCTCCCTCAAAGCTCTCAGCAGGAACCAAATCTGCCAACACCTTGATCTTGGACTTCTGGACTCCAGGACTGCAGGACAATACATTTCTATTGTTTAAGCCACCCAGTCTCTGCCGCTTTGTTAAGGTGTATGTGCATGCTCAGTCACTTCAGTCACGTCCGACTCTTTGTGACCCTGTGGACTATAGCCCACCAGGTTTCTCTGTCCATGGGATTTTCCAGGCAAGAATACTGGAGTGGGTTGCCATGCCCTTCTCAGGGTATCTTCCCGACCCAGGAATCAAACCTGCATCTCTTGCATCTCCTGCATTGGCAGGTGGATTCTTTACTGATTGAGCCATCAGGAGAAGGGAATGGCTACCCACTCCAGTATTCTTGCCTGGCGAATTCCATGGACAGAGGAGCCTGGCAGGCTACAGCCCATGGGATCACAAAGAGTCGGACACAACTGAGCAACTTTCAAGGAAAGCATACACACCATAGAATACAAATTTTGTTAGGGCAGCCCTAGTAAAACAGCACAGCTTGCTCCCTGCCCATGACTCAGAAAGCTTTTGGGAAGATGATTCTGAAGGTCTTGTGATGTGTTGCTGCAGAGCAGAGAGAAGTGAAGAGGTCTGCAGATTGCAGGGTGCAATCAGTGAGCTGGCTCACCTGCCTGGGTCCTCCCCTCCAGAAGGAAGCCCAGCCTACTTCCTCAGGAGCCTACGAGGCTGCCCGACTTCATCTCCCTCCTGTCAGGTCTGGGGGAGATCAGGGGTGACGAAAGCCCTGATAAATGTTTGCAGCCCAGGGACCTGCCTTCGCTGAGTTGCTTCAGAATGTCTGCTCTCCCCCTCCCTTCCTTTCCTCCCTGGAGACTTAAGCCACAGCCTTTGTAAAGAGCAAACTCAGAGCCAAGCAGATCCGCTTCAGGAGTCTAGCAGCCGCCTTCCGCCTGCTTCTGTCCTGGAAGTCTGAACATCTATCTGGAGAGTCCACAGTCCTTGAATGGAGGCCACCTGAGAGAGGCTGCCAAGCCCAAAGCATGGTCCAGGAACGTCAAGGAGGCTAAATCCGGACCGATCAGCTCATTAAGGAGACTTCTTGCAGAGAATATGGCCCAGGGGACTGGCGAGGGACCGAGTAGAGCCCTGCAGCACTGCTGTGCTCTGACACGCATGTCCACGTGACTCTGGTTGGTTGTCGGTGAGAAAAATGAAATCCCCTCCAAGTCCCTCGACTCCAGGAGGCCCGAGGCCAAGCCAGCCCTTCAGCCACCGAGTCATCACAGACTGTGTGTCTGTGAGTCTGTTACCCTCTTCCCTGCCGACATTTGGTGAGTCCAAATGGCTTGATAAACTCATGTCAAGTGATGTAGGGTGAACGGTGATCAGCTTTTCTTTGTTCCAGAGAAAAAAGAAGCACACACACTGAAGTGAGGACAGGACCGAGTAGCTGGAGGGAGAAGCAGGGCCAGCTTCGTGGGTGAGCAGTGTGTGCTCAGGCCTCTGCAGCTGGCTTAACGCTCAGTTCCTGCCGTCTTTTCAGTTTTTCATAATGATTGAACGAGGGCCTTGCAGTTTTGTTTTGTTCTGAACTCTAAAAATGATGTAAGCAACTCTGGGGAGAAGCCCATATATATGTGTATGTGTGCACACGTGTGAGTGCCTGCCTGAGAGTGCAACGTGTGTGCCTACATGCATACCTGTGTGCGTATGTGTGTATGTTTAGCCGTGAGGTGGCAGTTGATGCTGAGTGATGAGTAGGGAAAGAATGGTCCAATTTCAAATCTGAGAGTTGATAATAAATACTGTTGATACTCATTTTTTGTGGTCATTGTGTTCAGTAAAATCGTAGACAACAGTGTATGGTGAATTCTGAACCACTGCTCCTAGGGGGAATGCAGGGTTAGGTTCCTGTGAGCCTCTGATCATGTTTCATCTACTTATCAATATACAACCTACTTTTATATGTTTGTTTAAAGACGCCTTGTTTAAAATACGTTGTTGGTTCATTAACATCAAACTCGCAGCCAACAGCATTGTAAGTCAAGGCAGAATGAAACTTATCTAACACAAGGCACATCACAGCCATTTTGCACTTAGGAACACTAGTCTAGTCAGCACCTCAGCACGATGCTTGGGGGCCTTTATAAACAGTGAAATCACCCACCAAAAAGCACCAAAATGTGAAACACAGCACTTAAGACACCGTGAAAAGGATACTTGTTTACAGCAATGAGAGGAGAAAGGAAAGCAGAACACTGCCTTGTTTGACCTCAGCTGGGCACAGGCTCGTTCAGTGACTCAAATCTTTTGCCACTCTGCACAGGTCCATTGAAAGCCTGTGAAAATGCCTCAAGTATTGGTTTGGAGTTACAAATAAATTTTGGTGAGTAGACAGGTTTCCAAATACCAAATCCACAAATAAGGAGGACTGAAAGTCAGTATATTCAACTAGGGTGAGGAGCCTATGATTCAATTTCTGCTCCATCACTGCTGTATAACATCCAACAAGTTATTTATCCTCCTGTCTCTTGGCTTCCTCTTCTCCATCTATTGAATTGCTATTGAACCTTCAAGACACATGAACCACTACTTCCTCCATGAGGATTTTCCAAAAACCTCAGTTGAAAATGAATCGTTTCTTTTTCACCTCAAGTCACCCCTCTTTCATGGATACCTGCCACTTGTCTGTCACTGTGCCTCAGATGATGGCCATGTTGCTGGACCACAGGGCAGTTTTACCCTACTCTCACTGTCTTGCTTGGTTCTTCCTCTTCACCTTTTTTGGTGACCACTACTTCTTGTCAACCATAGCCTATGACAGCTGTGTGGCTGTGTACCAACCCCTGCTTTATGTGACCATTGTGACACAAAAGGATCTTTTTGTTTTTGTGACTAGGGCTTCCACTGATGATGTCTTCAGGGCCTTGGTGATTAAGCGTCCCTTTCTCCCAAATATTCCTCATCACTTTGTTTATTCTGCCAATATGATGCTGATTTAATTATACTTTATTATAATTCATTGTTGACCTTCTATCATTCCAATAAGTAGATCGTAAAATCCGTCAGAACAGGAATTACATCTTATTCACCTTTACATCTACGATGGTGCTGAGCCCACTTTTTCTTAATGCAGGTGATGAATGGAAATTTATTAATTTGAAATGGGAATAGTAAGTCTGGCTTTATCCATCACCACTGTTTTTTCTTTTATTGTGGTAAAGTTCACTTAGCATAAAATTTACCATTAGTGACGTTGATTACATTTACAATGTTGTGCAACCCTCACAGAATATTTCATCACTCCCAAAAGAAACCCTGGGAACTTCCCTGGTAGTCCAGTGGTTAAGACTCCATGCTTCCAATTCAGGGGGCATGAGGTTCAATACCTGAGTGGGGCTAGGATTCTGCATGCTAAGTGGTACAGCCAAACAAACAAAAACAAATAAAACCCCAAAAGAAACCCTTTACCCAGGAAGTCATCACACCCCGTTCTCCCCCTCCCTTAGACCCTGGCAAGCACTAATCTATTTCCTGTTTCTATGGGCTTGCCTATTCTGGACATTTCATATAAATAGAATTCTATAATATGTGGCTTTGGTATCTGGCTTTTTTCACATAACATGATGTTTTGTGGTTAATCCATGTCATAGCATATATCAGTTCTTCATTTCTTTTTATGGCTGCATAATATTCCATTGTGTGAATATACCACATTTTGTTTATTTCATTCACCAGTTGATGGGCGTTTAGGTTGTTTCTACCTTTTGGCTTTTTTGAACAGTCTGCCTTAATATTTTAATAATAGGACTCAGTATAGAAATGTCAGTGATCATTAACATTTTTGTTACAGCCTGTTTACTTGTCCCCACATCCATCCTTAGACTATAATGTCCTGAGGGCAGGGACTTTGACTTGTTCCCTGTGGGTTCCCCAAGGCTTTGGTTAATTCTGGCACAGAGTACATGTTCAATAAATCTGTTGACAGATGAATGATTTCTGCTTAAAGGACTGACTGTCCAATCATAATAGATATGAGACGCACCTAAAGTCAGTCTCATAAAATCACAGAATATTGAATCTTGAAGAATGGAATGTCTGGTCCAAGACTGTCATTTAAATATTTTTGGCATTATCCCTGTCTAGCTGCATGATATTGGGCAAGTTTCTTAAAGTATCTGTTAATCAGATTCCTTACCTATAAAATAGACATAATAACATAACCTACCTCATAAAGCTGTTTTGGTGTTTAAAGGACAATACAGATTCAGTGCTGATTATTAGGAATAAGAAATTAAGATCAAAAAGAGTAGGCAAAGTACTCAGGATTGCACAGCTGCTTAGAGGCAGAACTGAGACCAGAGCCCACGTCTTGGCTTTCCCATCTTCCCATGTCTTTCAAAGGCTGCTCAGAACCAGATGGGGAACAGACCTTTCTCTGTAATGACATCACTGCTTCTTCCACAGTCACATACTCTGGGGCAGACCTCTCCTTCCTTAGACAGGTGGCCTTCACATTCTAGGTTTTGTCCCTCCTTCCACATTCCAATATAACCTCCTGTCTACTTCAGGAAAGACAAAGATTCAGAGTGTCCACTCACAATTTCCCCCGAAGTATGTTCCTCAAAATATTCACTTCTATCTAGGGTAATTTCTAGGCTGGGAAAAAAAAAAAAAAAAAGATTCCTTAGTCAAATGCATTTGAGAAAGAGGACATCTCTTGGAAAGAGATAATGCAAATTAGTATATGAAGGCTACTAAGAAGGTCTGCATCTAGATGCCTCCTTACCCAGTAGTTCTAGGATGCAATGAAATATGAAATCTTGTCTCAGCACAATACCGTATTTGGAATGTCATGAAACATATTTTGGGAAACACTGGCCTCAATTGTTACCCTTGGCATCCAATGGAAGGGTCATATTTTTATTCACGCGGTATGAAAGAGCAGGTTTTGTCTAGTTTTTCACTGCTTAGTACAGAAATGAATACATTTTAACAGAAATCACAATTTGGAAATAAAGATGTGTTAGTAAAGAAGCCAACACATCAGCCACTGGGTCTTCAGTCTGAAAGTGAAAGTGTGAATTGGTCAGTCCTGTCTGACACTTTGCCACCCTACGGGCTGTAGCCCACCAGGCTCCTCTGTCCATAGGATTTTCCAGGCAAGAATACTTGAGTGGGTAGCCATTCTCTTCTCCAGGGGATATTCCTGACACAGGGATCAAACCCGGGCCTCCTGCATTGCAGGCAGGTTCTTTATCTTCTGAGTCACCAGTGGTCTTCATGCTAGTTGTATCCAAAGGAAAGGTCCCCATGGTGTCTCTCTCCCACAGGGGAAGGCTCCCATCCCACCCAGTACTGGTCTCTTGCCTTTCGAAATGGCCAGTCCCTCTCAAAGTAGACAAGAACGCCATCTGGGTCACTGCCACCTGGGTCACTAGACTCCCTCACTAGCACACGAGTGTTTCCAGGGGCACCAGTCTTCAGGACTTCCAAAATTCAGGCTCCCTTCCAGATGTGGCCTGAGTCAACCAGCTCTGCTTGCATACTCATCAAAAAATGAACTCCCCTCCCCCACCCCAGCCTGCCCTCCTGGGCTCCTCCAGGCAGCAGCAGAGAGTACCAGGGAACAGGGTAGGCTGCTTCAACTTTTCCTGGCAAAGCCACCTTCCTTTTCAGAACCTTTAGCTCAGCTAAGTGGAGACACCTGGTGTTTGTTGTTGCAACTTCAAGAACAATACATCAAAGATTCCAGGCAGAAAATCAGGCTCCTCATAAAAACTGCATAGTCACAAAGACCATCTGAGGAAAGGAAATGCAGATTGTAGCCCATCTCAACCTTAGGAGACTTTTTTCCCCTCTCAAATTCTACCATCTGTGTAGTTGTTCTCCACACGCTTGCCTTTAAAACAGAGAAAAACGCAATTGCAAGGCACCCAAAATTTGTGAGGAGCCAGGAAGGAGGAGAAATACTCTTTCCTGATTGCTTTATTTTGTCAGGTTTTAAATCAGAGTGCTAACTTTTGTGCAATAACTATTTGGTAACACTTAATAAGTAGCTGGTGTTGCACAGTTCCAAAAAAGAAATTTTTTTTAAGCCTATGCAAGGCCAAAGGAATATTAAAGTTTCACTACGGAAGAAATATGGCCGTTGCCAAGAACTGATTAGTCATAAAATCCACAGCATTATCATCATCCATCATTGCCTTTCTTTTAATGACCGAACTAAAAAGAGAGACATCAAAGTTTTCAAAATAAGGTTATAAAAACGCTGTACACAGAGGAGGTCTCCAAATATTTTGATAGAACCTGAACAGAAAAAAGTATAGAAAAATCATTGAAACAAATCACAAAACATATGTTGTTATGTTTTGCTCTAAAAACCATGAAGTTTATCCAGAACCCTATTATGGTAACTGCTTAGCTTTTCATGCATTCCTAAATTACCATGTAATCTAAAACCTTGTTTTCAGCTGTCCTATATTGGAAAGTCCCTTAAAATAATCAGGATGATTACAGGCTGGTATTCAGAAAGAAACTTGCTTGTATTATAGTAACTGAAAGTATTATTTATCAGGCAGGCTCCTTTAAAAAAAAAAATCTACCTCAGAAGCACAATGTATTCAGGAAATACCTAAACGAAGGATTGCATTTTGGGCTCTCTACATTTTCAAACACATGGATAGTTGGTGTAAAAATATGTTCTTTTCCTGCAGGGACTTGACTGTAATTAGTGTATGCCAAAACTCTCTCACAGAGATTTCATTGTCTTATCTACTTACATCATCTTAATGCGATTTTATTTTACTTTGTCAAAGTCATATTAATGTAAATGTGTTCTTGATAGCAAACAGAGTTCTTTTTTATGCAAAACAGGATTCAGCTGACTCTAATAAAACAGCTTGCAGTCTATTAGACTATAACAGTAATGTGCTTATTTTGTTTCTCAAATCAAGACTGTGTCAGAAAGCTATAGACAGAGATTTGTCTTGTTTTTCACAATAATTGCTAGGGTGGGGTTACATTATGATCTTTAAATGAATAGTATTGCTTAGAACAAACACTTCATATATCTTTTATCTTCCCCTGCATACAGTTCTAAGTTTTCTTTGAAAATGCTGTGCTACTTTTCCACATAAGTCATCAGAATGTTTCCAAAGAATTTTAACTGCCAGATTAATTATATCTTGCAAACAAAGATAGATTGCTTACATTCTTTATTCAGAATTCCTGCCAGTATGGAGCAACTGGCAACAAATTAATTTCTTTTGCAACCATGCAAAATGTTTTGCTATGAAAAGCTCTGGAAGGTAAATGTATCCTTTAAAAAAAAAAAAATCAGGTTGCTCATTCTGAAAGGCTAATCTGTAAGCAAAAAACAGGATTAAATGAACTTGTCTGCTCCCCCTCACTCACTTTTTTTTAGCATCTACGTTATAGCTTTCCGTTAATGTATTCAGTTAATTAAGTATTGCTGTGACCTGGTGGCAATTTTTGAAATCCAGGGAATTTTTCCCCCTTTAAATTCCACCTCCCCCACAGAGCAGAATATAATCTGTTTCCAGTCAGTTTGTTTATGTCAGCTGTGTCTCTACTACAAGCCTCTAAAATGTTTTAATAAATTTATCAACCAAAAAATATTACAAACATTTCATTTCCTTTGATTCAGACGCACATACACACCAAAAAAAAAAAAACAACCTCTGCCTTCATTGCAAATTCTTGCCGGTATGAATCATTCTAAGTAATATTTGCTTTAACTTTCGTGTGGTTCTACAAACAACCTTTATATGGCTGGACTTCAAAGCTAGGAGAAATAAAGGTTAGAAATGTGATAGGAGTAATCTATTATTAGGCATGAAACATTAAACCACTTTTAGCTATAAGTCTTAAAACCTGAATAATCTAGGTTTTTAATGTAGTGCATATTTATTGTGCTTTCACTTACACAGGCATTTATCACAGAGGAGTGTTTGGAAGAGAAATATTTTCCATTGCACTTTGTGCCACAATTTGGTTTAATTTTTCCTAATATTTAATTTAGAAAAACGGTAATATTATAACAGGGTTCTCATGTTTCCTGGCCAAAATGCTTGGTGTTCCTCACAGAGTAAAATTAATCTGTTACCAGCCCGCTGACCTGCAAGTCAGGTTTCAGTGAAGTAGGCACTGAGAGAGGAGGGCAGAGGAAGGGGGTGAGTGAGGGTGGGTAGGAAGATAAGATCTCTTTCTTAGACTTGGAAGAAAAAAAAAGCTTAGAGGAATGTCTCAACCCACCCATGCCATCAAATGACAGAAAATAAGCTGAACCGTGTATTTGAGGAGAGGAGTGTTTGAAAACATTTATTAGCTCCATCCATAACGACATCCACTGCAGGAATGTTAATTGTTAAAATCTGTACTGCAGTTATTTCTTTAAGCGAGGGGGGCTGCACTGAGTGAAAATTCAGCTCCTCGTTTCTCTTTTTTTTCCTCCACATATACTTGCACTTAAAAAAAAAACTAATGTTATGAAATAAATCAGATATCAGATGGAGCGCTTTCTATCACAAGAGAATACAAAACAGCGTTAAGGATATATGCATAAGCGGAAACAAAAAAAACAACATTGGTAACATTTTGTTCTTGATTAAATTTGTGCTCCTAATACAGTAGATTAAAAATAAGTCCAACTGTTAAGCACATTAGTGTTCAGCCACTGCTGATGTGCCAGGAAAGCAGCTATCGCTACAGACCTGGCCTGACTCTCTGCAGCCTTGAGGAGACAGAGGAAATCCGACCCCGGGGAAACCTGAGGCCTACCCACCCTCCAGCCCTCGCCCCTGGTCCATCAGTGACCCTGCAGTTTGGGGATTCCTCATTTTCATCTGCTGATTACATACCAGAACCTTCTTAACATCTTCTCGCACTGTGTCAAAACTGGGGTCCCTCAGCAAAGCTGAAAGAGAATATTGGCTTAAAAAGATAGAGAGAAAAATTGCTAATAGCTAGCCACAATCAAGGCACTCTTTGAAAAAAATTAAAGTTAAGTTGTCATCTTTGGGGCAATTATTTGTGAAACTTGTGTCCTTTAAGAAGATTGGTGTAGGGACTCCCCTGGTGGTCTAGTGGTTAAGACTTCACTTTCCAATGACAGGGGTGCAGGTTCAATCCCTGGTTGGGGATCTAAGATTCCACATGTCTGGTGACCAAAAAGCCAAAATCTAAAACCAAAGCAATATTGTAACAAATTCAATAAAGAGTTTAAAAAATGGTCCACATCAAAAAAAAAAACAAACTTAAAAATAAAGGATTAGTGTAAGCCCCATGTCCCATTCCCCAGGCATTTTATGACTAAAAACGAGACTAAAGATGGGATCACATCCCAAAAATACCTGAATTGGGAGACACTCCAGTGATAGCCAGTGCTCTCCTGGTGGAGATGATGCCCAGCAAGGTTAAGGGCAACATTGCAACAGGAGACCTGAGCTAGCAGGCTGGAGATGCCAAGCTTCGGTTTCCCCTACCCTGTCCATTGCATGACACCACACCACTCAGTTAGTTCAAAATAAGAGGCTGAAATTAAACCCATGAGTAAGAGAAATAATATATTTCTTCAGGTGATTGTAGTAATGGCTCTGCCTAATCTGTGTGTGATTATATTTGTATGATTTCTTCAAATTATGTGTGTGTTTCTGCTTGAACAAAAATACCAGCTCCTCAATCCTTACTCCCTCCTCCCCCACCCTGCCCCCATCTTCCCCCCCAGCTTCTCCCACTCCCTCTCAAGTGCACTTTTTTATGGTCTTTGGTCAATCTGGCTTAATAGGTTACCTGTTGCTGACACTCTCACTTCACACAGAAGTGGTACTCTCTGCTGTGACTTGCTTTCTGAAAGGGTATGAGGGTATCATGTTTATAAATCTAGGAAGTTAATTTCTCCCCAAAAGCAATGCAGAGAACTGCAGATATTGCCAAGAACAGAGAACAGTTAATTGAAACTATTTGGGGCATGCAGTGTAGAACAAGGAGATGGTTTCTGAGCAACACATATCTCAATGTGGCTTGCCAAAGACCTGCACACTTTTAATTTGCTCTACAAATTTGGTTAGCCCAATAAAGTGTAAACATCAAACACTGGTTGTGGAACGCATTAAACATTAACCAACTGAGACCTTAAAGACTTGAGTAGAACATTAAAATTAGAGGAGAAAGATAGGCCAGGCAACTCTGGGAAATTAGGTTAAGACTCTAAAAGAGAATGTTTGTTGGCTGGGTAAAAATAAAGCAAGAACTATTTTAAGATTGGTAACCATTTGTCTCCTAGACAGACTATTTCCCCTCCCTGAGATTATATTTTTAAAATCAAGCAAATTTACCAAGTCATTTTGATTTTCGGATTGTTCTCCAGGACACAATGTATTACCATCCAAATGAGCTCTGAAAGGGTGAGGGCTGGGGGGTGGTGGTGGCATTTCCATTGCCGTCCCAGACCTAAGAATTTTGAGATGGAAGTGTGCATTTTATCCATTTTGTGTGTTTGTGAATATTCCACATTGCTTAGCCTGGGGGTCAGCCCCATAAAGGTTCAATAAACTTTTGTTGCACAGAAAAATGAAAATGCTCTCTAAGGAGATTAAGGATGACTTCCAGGTTTCCCATTCAGACTTGTCTGGTAAAGCCCACCCAAATCCTTCATGAGTTCGGGATGTATTCCATTCTCAACAAGAGCAATAAGCATATCCTTTGAAACAGTAAGATTCAAGAAAAGGAAAATAATACCATATTCAAGTACCTTGTTCCCTAATTATTCTCTGCTCCAGGGGGCCTCACAAAGTAAATTCGTGCAAGGTAAGAACATTTTCTCTCAGGAGAAAGTTTGGTACATTACCTTTTTTGGTATCCACTAAGAGTCTAGGATCTTGTAGGTGATAGCTGTCAACAACCCCACATAAGTCATGGTAAGAATGAATTAAACCGGGGGTTCCCAGTCTTCAGGATCTAATGCCTGATGATCTGAGCTGGACTTGATGTAACAATAGAAATAAAGTGCACAATAAATGTAATGTGCTTGAATCTCCCCAAAACCATCCCCCTGGCCCTGGTCCGTGGGAAAATTGTCTTCCATGAAACTGGTCCCTGGTACCAAACTTGTTGGAGCCCACTAATAAATCACTACTAGCCCAAGAATTAACTCCTAAGGCAGTTTAAATCTAACTACCTGCCTTCATGAGAATCCAAACATCAGTCACGATAGGATACAAGAACCCTTAGGAGCCCAGTCTCACTTAGGGTTGCCTCAAAAGTAGACCCCAAGACATTTTGGGAGGCAAAAGAAACACCAGATAGGGAGCAGGAAAATGAGGCAGAATGGGAAGGGCAACTGATAGGAGATGTATTGAGTTGGCCAAAAAATTCGTTTGGGTTCTTCCATTCGATGTTGTGGGAAAACCTAACCAGCTTTTTGGCCAACCCAAGCCAGCTACAAGTCAGCACCTGGAGCTTAATTCCATGGAAAACTCTGGAAGCCAGTGTAGAACACACACCTCAGAATTATCCCACCTGAGAGATGGAGCTGGGGTGTTTATATACCAGCTGCTATCAGTCTTTGGATGAAGTTGTTCCTGAGAGGCATTAATTCTGGGGTACTTGCAGCTGACCACATAGGCAGGCAAAGCAGATTTTGGGTAGCCAAAGGAAGCTCTCAAGCCACAAAATGCAGGAGCTGGGAATTGGAAACCAGGCTGGCACGCTCAAGTGTCATCAGAGTGAGGGACTATGGGAAGTATTCTAACAGAAGTGTCTAAATATGAGCAATGACTTCTGAGACATTTAACTGAAGTTCTTTGTTGTGTCTAGTATAGTAGCTAAAGCATCATAGGGGCTTAATCAATGTTTGTTAAATGAAGAAAGGAAGGACAGAATAAGACATCAGTTAACTGTTTTAAGGCTGCACGTATATGGCTTATGCAATATTTACTATTGAACAGTTAACACTTTTCTTTAGAAGTTAACACTTTTCTATATAATATGGGCTCAGGCTTGCTATCAGACAGACCAAAGTTTAAATATCACTTCCATCACTTTCTAGTTGTAAAAACTTGAGCAAATTACTTCCCTTAATCTCTGTGGCTCCATATATAAATTGCCTGTTTCATAGTATCATATGGTATAAAACTGGAGAAGTAAGTGATAAAAGACTGGGTACAGTAATTGACACATGGAAAGTACTCAATGCTAATATAATGACTCAAGAGTCAGTTCTCTGACTTCAAATCCCACTTGTGCCACCAACTATTCATATACTGGGTTGGCCAAAAACTTTGTTCAGGTTTTTTCCATAAGATGTTAAGGAAAAACGTGAACGAAATTTTCGGCCAAGCCAGTCACTTAACCTCTTGGCTACAGAACTTCCCCATCTTGGAAGTGGAGACAAAAATTTTTTGCTGTTCATTCCCCCGAGAGTGAGATCCTAAGAGGATATCATAAGAGGACTAAGTCATATTTATTGAGCACTCGATAGTTTGCACAGTCCTTTTATGTATGTCATCTCACTTCTGAGCAGGAAAGGACTTTGAAATCATAAATCATCCTTCCAATGTAGGGGAGTGCCTCTCCATTTCTCCAAATGCCCCCAAATCTGATTTGTATTTGGATTAGGTTGTAGATCGTATAGAGACCTATTGGAGCTACACAGAGAGGAAATTCAGTTTGAGTCATCAGTGCTCAGCCAGGCAGTCAGGGTGGGCATGAGAGTGTCCAGCAGGCACTTGACTGCATGGATCTTGTGGCTCACATTTAGGATAGAGTGTTTATTAAGATTCGAAACAAATGAAGATTAGAATTTATACTGGAACCATTGAACCAGTGAAGTCATGTAGCCAGGCATCAGAGTGGACCTGTCTGGAAAGCGCAGGCAAGGGGAGTCTCATGCACAGCACACCAGGAGATAATGCCTAACACGTAGCCTGGGGATGATTCCAGCAGTCTGTCTGAGCACTGAGTATGTGCTAATCATGGTAGCAGATACAAAAAGGAGTGCCCTTTTATTATCCCTATTTCACAGTTGATAAAACTGAGGCTTAGATATTTGCCCATGTTATGCAAAACTGTAGCCCAGGTCTGCCTGAAGCCAAAGAGAAGGTTTTAAACCACTCTATAACACTGATTTTCTGTAACATTATCATATTTTGATACCATCAACATGTAGCTATAATAGAGACAAAACAAAGAAAATCTAATTAATAATATGTATTTTTTTAATGTTTAGCATCTTGAGGGAAAAAAGTTTTGCAAAAGAGCATTGAGAGTCACTGGACGGAGCATATTCTACAAGAGAAGACAAAGTCATGACCACCATTCTCCAAATGCTCTTATTTTATGGTATTGCTAAGCCTTCCACAAGAATTCAGCCAAGGCAACAAGAATGAATTTAAGTAGTTAGTCCTCTTTGTGATTAGTTCCCTCCCTTGCATCTCAATGAGCTCACTTGAAGAGAATCTAAGAATCAAATAATGCTTGTTCATTTACTGAGCACTTACTCTGTGCCATGCACAGTGCCTGACCTAGGTTGCAGCCACCATTCCTCAACATCCTTCTGGGTTATGTGCCATTAGCTTCCCCTTTTACATATGTGAAACTGGAGCTCAGAGAGATTGAAGAGCTTTTTCAAGGTCAAGTTAGAGCTAGTAAGTAGAAGAGCTGCAATTCAAATCCTGACTGCCTGATGCGAGGAATGAAACAGTCAACCTGGTGCTGTGCTATCTCTGCAGGTTTGAATCCTAGTGATGGAAAAGTACCCATTTTCTTTCAGACATTCTCTATTACATAGGACAGATCTGGGCTTTTAAGTATTGTAAACAACTTTTTAAAAAAATGTACTTGAGCAAACTTAGTTCCCGGGAATTCTTGGGAACAGAGTTTAAAGTTCCAAAACAAAACAAATCTTTGCTAAATGAGCCTGTCATAATAAAATTGTATAAAAAAGTAGGATATACAATTGCATACAATATTTGATCCCAATTTCACAAATATGTTTAAAACTTTTAGTAAATATATGTTTGTAAAAATATACTTTCAAAAAACATTATGTTTTATGTACAGTGTTATAATCCTGAACTTCTACTTAAGCTTACTTAATGAGTATACAGCCTATATAATATTCAACATGGAACAAAAATTCTAAGAAGGTCTACATTAAAAGTCAAAAAGGGGTCTCTATTTTTTTTTCTTATCTAAAAGAACAAATGTTACATATATTATCAGGAAAAAGTGAACATTAATATTTGCTCAGTCACCATGTATCAGGGGCAAGGCTGGACTTTTTACACCTATTATCTCAACTAATACCCACTACAAGCTTGTGTGCAGCTACCATTTTGTCCATTTTGTTAGTAAGGAAGCAAGTTTCAGAGAAATTAAGTGCTGTTCCACAGTCATGAAACTGAAAAGTGGCAGAAGTATGATTTCAACACCTTCTTACTCCAGGCTGGGAGCTCTTTGTAATACAGTGTAACCCATCATACAAATTATTTATTAGGCATCCATACTTGTGGTTTCACTCCCTGGATTGGGAAGATCTCCTGGAGTAGAAAATGGCAACCTGCTCCAGTATTCTTGCCTGGGAAATCCCATGGACAGAGGAGCCTGGCAGGCTATAGTCCATGAGATCACAAAGAGTTGCACACAACTGAGTGGTTAAGCATACATACATGCTTGTCTCTGTGACGCCATCGTTTCCTGAGATATTAATTTATTGTATATTCCTGATTTTACAGGGGACTAGAAGAAAGGTAGTTTCTCCTCCCTAAATCAAAACTGTGGAGCCTTCCCACGACCGGTGAGATTCCCAGGGCAGAATGAGGAAGACTTCGCCTTGTAAGACGAGGGAAGAGGTGCTGGGGTCAGCAAGGCTGTCCACTAGGTCCCCAACCCAAATGTTTTGCCCAAAGATCTTGCTGCCTCAGCTTAGCACATGATGAGTGAGACTGCCCATCTTTGAAATAAAGAATCCTAGGATGCCTCAGAGTTTAACTTGAAAACCTCCAATCTAAAGAATTAAAATAATGGAACTTTCTCTTCTCTTTCTTTGTCAGGTCAGGACTCGGACTTAGCAGTAAGGGAGCTTACTCAAACATGGCACACGTTCACCAAGGTCTCTGAGGCATTAAACTTGTTGACACCACTCCAGGGAATTCATCCCCACTGTCAGGAACAGGACAGATGCAAAATTCAACAAGTGCTTCAACAGTTCACCCCTTGCATTTCTTTCTAAAGTTTCTCCTGGAGCAATATGACTGCCTTCAGGAATGGCAAGAGTTGACTACCTACCAAAAAGGAGGTTCCGGTCCATGGAACCTGTGGGCATTTTGGGCCCCCACCCCATTCTAACAAAAGTTATTTTTCAGTCCCATCAGCTATTCTTCTAGCTGTGCCCTTTAGCACAGACTCTTCAATCAACAGCAATAAACAGAAAAGGCATGAAAGCACCACCCCCTGCAAAAAAAAGTCTCCTTTTCATTTAAAATATCAAGATTTCATTGCTTGTACTATGGCTAATAACAGACAGCAAAGTGGCAAGGCAGCTCCCCAAGCCCATTCTGTTTCCAAGCTCGTTAAACTTTGGAACAAGGTTTGTCCTTTGTGTGTGCATGTGTTTTAAAGCTGTTTTATGACATATTGTCAGGAACTCAGGTACTGGGCCTCTTTAACTCCAGCTTTCAGCAACTGCCTTTGCACTTCCCTTTCACATAATTAAACACCCTATGGCACTTAACAGAGTAATAAGCAGCACATCAATAAAGCAATAAATAATTGTATTCAGAAAAACTCCAGAGCCATCATCCATTAAGCAGCAGCTGTAAGCAATAGTTTTGATTAATCAATAAGGTTATAGAATAGGAAAGCAGAAGTTGGCCGAGGCCCGGGAAGAATCAACCAGACTTCTCCTAAGCTAAGGAGGTGGCCCATCTCCCAGGTAACTTGCGGGGAGAATATCAGTTGCAAGCACTAGCCCGGAGAGTAACTGCAACCGCAGGAAGCCCCACCTCCAGAAACTAGTAAATTACTAGTTAAAAACAAAGAAGCAGGACAGTTCATCTCTAGGACATGAGGGTTGCCTACTGAGAATGAGGAGTGACTGCCCACAAAAGCAAAATGTTTCAACTTCAGAAAACAAATACTGAGCTGAGTTGAGCTGCGGAGCCAGGAGGAGGAGGGTGATGAACCTGGAACCAGTCCATCCGTGTGTCACAGCAGACTTCTCAGCACCCTAGAAGACAAAGCCACTCAGCCTCCCGCCAAGAGGGAGACCCTATAGGAGTGCTGTTCCTGGACCACAGCTCTGAAGGCCACGGGCGGGATGCGGCTGAGGAGATAATCTGGGTAATGGTGCTTATAGCCCTCACAATCACCCGTGGGGTTTTGTTGTATAATCGCCTGCCTGGGTCCTATGCCGGCAGATGGGAACCTGATTTTCTGAAAGTGGGGCCCAGGAGCCCATAGTTTAAAAAAAAAAAAAATTGATAGGAACATAGTTGCTTTACAATGTTGTGTTAGTTTCTACTGTAGAACAGAGTGAATCAGCTCTATGTGTACATATATCCACTCTTTCTGGGATTTTCTTCCCATTAGGTCACCACACAGCACTGACTACAGTTTGCCGAGCTATACAGTAGGTTTTCATTAATTATCTATTTTCTACACAGTAGTGTATATATGTCAACCCCAATCTCCCAGTTCATCCCACTCTTTCTTACCCACCTTGGTGTCCACACATTTGTTCTCTACATCTGTGTCTCTATTTCTGCTTTGCAGATAGGTTCATCTGTGCCATTTCTCTAGATTCCACATATATGCATTAATGTACGATACTTGTTTTTTTCTTTCTGACTTTACTCTGTAGGACCGTCTCTAGGTCCATCCACGTCTCTGCAAATGGCACAATTGTGCTCCTTTTTAACACACCCCTAGGTGGTTACTAATATGGAAGCCTCTGGTTCGGGGACCTCTGTGCACCTGGTGGTTAGGCCAGCCTTGCCATATGGCCCACGAAGCTGTCAAGGTCTTTAGCTTGTGATGTGAGACAGATCTCTGACATTCTGGTTTTGTAACTAAGCCATGAACTTGTGGATTCGTTTGCACCCATAGTCTCCAGAAGGCCCAAGATGGACAAAATCTTGGAGGCTTGTGTCCAGTTCTCCGTGGTGTAGCACGTGCCCCCAGAGATTCTGATGACACTGACCTAACATCTGTCACTGCCACGTGAGAAGTGTCCATCCATGCCATGAAATGCTGAGAACCTACTATGTGCCAAGCACTGTTCTAAACACTGAGGATTCTTCAGGGATGAAAAGGAACAAAAATCCATACTATCAAGAAGCTTTGCCCTGGCACCCCAGAGATTTTTCCATGTGTCTCAGTGCATGTGAGGATGAGGGCTGAGCCAGCAGAGCCTTGCACACCCCAACTCTGTTTTAACAGACAACCAGCTATCATTATAGACATTTTAAAGCATATATGAAAGTAGAGAGAGTAGTATAATGAACCTCCAAATACCTCTCACCTTGTTTCAACAGTTAACACACAGGCAGTTTTCTTTCATCTTCACTATCACCCTCATCACCTAGATAACTTTGAAGCAAATCTCAGGCAGCATATCATTTCATCTGTAAATATTGTCAGTGTGTATCTCTAAGACATAAATAGTCTTTTTAAAAAGTAACAAACCATAGCAAACAAACACCCTCTTCCAACAACACAAGAAAAGATTCTACACATGGACATCACCAGATGGTCAACACTGAAATCAGATTGATTATATTCTTTGCAGCCAAAGATGGAGAAGCTCTATACAGTCAGCAAAACAAGAACGGGAGCTGACTGTGGCTCAGATCATGAACTCCTTATTGCCAGATTCAGACTTAAATTAAAGAAAGTAGGGAAAACCACTAGACCATTCAGGTATGACCTAAATCAAATCCCTTATGATTATACAGTGGAAGTGACAAATAGATTTAAGGGACTAGATCTGATAGAGTGCCTGATGAACTATGGACAGAGGTTCGTGACATTGTACAGGAGACAGGGATCAAGACCATACCCATGGAAAAGAAACGCAAAAAAGCAAAATGGCTGTCTGAGGAGGCCTTACAAATAGCTGGGAAAAGAAGAGAAGCAAAAAGCAAAGGAGAAAAGGAAAGATATTCCCATCTGAATGCAGAGTTCCAAAGAATAGCAGGGAGAGATAAGAAAGCCTTCCTCAGCAATCAATGCAAAGAAATAGAGGAAAACAACAGAATGGGAAAGACTAGAGATCTCTTCAAGAAAATTAGAGATACCAAGGGAACATTTCATGCAAAGAACGGCTCAATAAAGGACAGAAATGGTATGGACCTAACGGAAGCAAAAGATATTAAGAAGAGGTAGCAAGAATACACAGAAGAACTGTACAAAAAGATCTTCACGACCCAGATAATCATGATGGTGTGATCACTCACCTAGAGCCAGACATCCTGGAATGTGAAGTCAAGTGGGCCTTAGAAAGCATCACTATGAACAAAGCTAGTGGAGGTGATGGAATTCCAGTTGAGCTATTTCAAATCCTAAAAGATGATGCTGTGAAAGTGCTGCACTCAGTATGCCAGCAAATGTGGAAAACTCAGCAGTGGCCACAGGACTGGAAAAGGTCAGTTTTCATTCCAATCCCAAAGAAAGGCAATGCCAAAGAATGCTCAAACTACCACACAATTGCACTCATCTCACACGCTAATAAAGTAATGCTCAAAATTCTCCATGCCAGGCTTCAGCAATACATGAACCATGAACTTCCAGATGTTCAAGCTGGTTTTAGAAAAGGCAGAGGAACCAGAGATCAAATTGCCAACATCCGCTGGATCATCGAAAAAGCAAGAAAGTTCCAGAAAAACATCTATTTCTGCTTTATTGACTATGCCAAAGTCTTTTTTTTTTTTTTTATAAATTTATTTATTTTAGTTGGGGGCTAATTACTTTACAATATTGTAATAGTTTTTGCCATACATTGACATGAATCAGCCATGAGTTTACATGTGTTCCCCTTCCTGGACCCCCCACCCACCTCCCTCCCCATCCCATCCCTCTGGGTCATCCCATTGCCCCGGCCCTGAGCCCTTGTCTCATGCATCGAACATGGAATGGTGTTCTGTTTCACATATGATAATATACATGTTTCAATGCTATTCTCCCAGAACGTCCCACCCTCACCTTCTCCCTCAGAGTCCATAAAATTGTTCTATGCATCTGTGTCTCTTATTCTGTCTCGCATATAGGGTTATCGTTACCATCTTTCAAATTCCATATATATGCATTAGTATACTGTATTGTTGTTTTTCTTTCTGGCTTACTTCACTCTGTATAATGGGCTCCAGTTTCATCCATCTCAGTAGAACCGATTCAAATGTATTTTTTTTAATGGCTGAGTAATATTCCATTGTGTATATGTACCACAGCTTCCTTATCCATTCGTCTGCTGATGGACATCTAGGTTGCTTCCATGTCCTGGCTATTGTAAACAGTGCTGCGATGAACATTGGGGTACACGCGTCTCTTTCAATTCTGGTTTCCTCGGTGTATATGCCCAGCAGTGGGATTGCTGGGTCATATGGCAGTTCTATTCCCAGTTTTTTAAGGAATCTCCACACTGTTCTCCATAGTGGCTGTACTAGTTTGCATTCCCACCAACAGTGTAAGAGGGTTCCCTTTTCTTCACACCCTCTCCAGCATTTATTGCTTGTAGACTTTTGGATAGCAGCCATTCTGACTGGTGTGAAATGATACCTCATTGTGGTTTTGATTTGCATTTCTCTAAATAGAAAAACATCTATTTCTGCTTTATTGACTATGCCAAAGTCTTTGACTGTGTGGATCACAATAAACTGTGGAAAATTCTGAAAGAGATGGGAATACCAGACCATCTGACCTGTCTCTTGAGAAACCTGTATGCAGGTCAGGAAGCAATAGTTAGAACTGGACATGGAACAATAGACTGGTTCCAAATAGGAAAAGGAGTACGTCAAGGCTATATATTGTCACCCTGCTTATTTAACTTATATGCAGAGTACATCATGAGAAACGCTGGGCTGGAAGAAACACAAGCTGGAATCAAGATTGCCGGGAGAAATATCAATAACCTCAGATATGCAGACGACACCACCCTTATGGCAGAAAGTGAAGAAGAACTAAAGAGCCTCTTGATGAAAGTGAAAGAGGAGAGTGAAATAGTTGGCTTAAAGCTCAACGTTCAGAAAACTAAGATCATGGCATCTGGTCCCATCACTTCATGGGAAATAGATGGGGAAACAGTGGAAACAGTGTCAGACTTTATTTTGGGTGGCTCCAAAATCACTGCTGATGGTGATTGCAGCCATGAAATTAAAAGACACTTACTCCTTGGAAGGAAAGTTATGACCAACCTAGATAGCATATTTAAAAGCAGAGACATTTCTTTGCCAACAAAGGTCCGTCTAGTCAAGACTATGGTTTTTCCAGTGGTCATGTATGGATGTGAGAGTTGGACGGTGAAGAAAGCTGAGCGCCAAAGAATTGATGGAGAAGACTCTTGAGAGTCTCTTGGACTGCAAGAAGATCCAACCAGTCCATCCTAAAGGAGATCAATCCTGGGTGTTCATTGGAAGGACTGATTTGAAGCTGAAACTCTAATACTTTGGCCACCTCATGCGAAGAGTTGACTCATTGGAAAAGACCCTAATGCTGGGAAGGATTGGGGGAAGGAGGAAAAGGGGACAACAGAGGATGAGATGGTTGGATGGCATCACCGACTCGATGGACATGGGTTTGGATAAACTCCGGGAGTTGGTGATGGACAGGGAGGCCTGGCGTACTGCGATTCATGGGGTCGCAAAGAGTCGGACACGACTGAGTGACTGAACTGAACTGAACTGGTCCTACCTAAAAAGCTAATGTTAATTTTGTAATATCATTAAATTTACAGTCAGTGTTGGCATTTGCCCAACTGTCTCATATTTTTAAGTGTATGCATTCAAATCAAGATCAAAATAAGCCCCATATATTGAAATTAGTTGATAGGTCTCTCTAGTCTCATTTGCTCTAAAGATCATTTCCTCTCCCCCACCCCCATCTTCCTCTCCTTTTGGTCTTGAAATTTGCTGCTGTAACCATGTCTTTTATTCTACAGTCTGAGTTTTGCTGATATCATCCCCATGATATCATTTTACATGTTACATCTCTGGCCCCTGTATTTCCTGTAATATGGTCGCTATAGTGAGAGATTGGCTCAGTTAGTTTTGATTTTCTTGGCAAGAATATTGCAGAGGTTTATCAGGAGGCATTTAATATCTGGTTAATATTGAGCTCTTTGTGGTAATAACAGCCACGTATGGTCATTGCCTAGATCCTTATTGCATTAGGGGTTCAGACTTGTGACCCACTCAGAGAATTCATCAGAAGTCATTACATTTGATCCCTTGTACAACTGGTAATATTCTAATCTTAATAGCTTTATTTGTCAGCTGAAGACTTATCACTTTTGTGATTATCCTGAGGTACAGGAAAGGTGGGATGAATGACAGATTTCTTTTTTTTTTTCTTTTTCGACAGATTTCTTTATTGATAAATAAACTAAGTTTTTACAACTAGTTGGTTTTTTGCACCAATCAAAGGTTTCTAAAGTAAATTTTAACCCCATGGTTTAAAATTCAAACCGTTTGATATGTTTTAATTCATTGCAGTTAATGTCCTTTTTATTCTAACATTTTCACATCTTTTTCCAGCGGGAGCTGACTCAGATTGGCTCCTGAACGTTTGTAGTCTTTGATAAATTTTCTCTAGTATGTCAAGATATCCTAGGTACTTCTTGTAGCTTTTGTGTCCCAAATCTGGAACTAGCCAATTTTCCAAAGAATTCTGATGTATTTTTAGTGGGCAATAGTATTTAAAGGCCACATTCTGCAGCCCCACTTCATGGCATGTATTGAGATTTAGCATGAGAGTATCTTTGAATAAACAGTTTTGTTTCTTAAACATTTCTTTGAAGGTCACTTGTCTTCAGAAGGAAAAGTCAATAAAGGGTTAATATGGAACATATCATGAGTTCCTAAAAATTAATTCAAAATAAAATAACTCATCACAAATATGAGCAAAATATATGAATGGGCAATTAGAAGATAAGAAAATACAAATATACAGTAAACACAGAAAATGTTCAACCTTCTAGCTGTCAGGGAATTACAAACTATATCACTAATGAGTTACTAGTTTTTAGCCATCAATTTGGCAAAAATATAGAAATTTGAGTGGCATCATTTCAAGTGATTCCAGAGGTAACAAAAATAAATACTCTCAAATATTGATATTGGGAATGTTAACTGACCCAGCTTCTTTTGAAAAGTAAAATTTTTAATGTCTATAGCCTTTGACCTTCTAGTTCCTTTTTTAGGTCTCAGCCTACAGAATTGAAAGCACACATAGCATACAAATGGATTTTTGTTGCAGCATGTTAACAACAAAATTTTAAAAAATAAACGTCCACTAGTAGAGCACTGATTGAAATTATGATATACACTATAGAATGTTATGCAGCTATTTTTAAAATATACATTTATATCTATCAATATATAAACATATCTACAATATCCATAGTTTCAGGCTAATATATACAGAATGATCCCACATATATACACAAAATAGAGAGACAGAGAGACAGAACTCATAAAAGATTTACAGCAAAATATTAAGTGCTTATTTTTGGTACGTAGAATGGAAACATCATTTTTACTCATACTATTCATTAATAGAAAGCAGTGACAATATGAGTACTTTTAACTTTTTTGGTTTTTTTTATATAATAACCTGTTGAGACAATATCACTTATCAAAGAGCTTGACGTGAATCAAATTCCTTCTTCATAAGCTTGTTAGGTACCTATGGGAAAGTGCCATGCTAAGGGATAATTGCTACTCACGTCCACCTTGGTATTTGCACCCTTACTTAACTTCTATGCCCTCAAAGCCTCTGTGATAATAGTAAGATGAGGAGTTCCTCAAGGCACCTTTTTCCTGACACTGAGGTGCCTTTCTGCACTATGACTTCTTTCTGCTCAGATCTCTGGGAACCCATTCCTGACAAGACCATTGCCTCTGAAAACTGCCGAAGCTTCAGACAGTGGTATGCCGAGTGTTGTTGCAAAACTGCAGATCTGTAGATCGTTACTGGTTTCCTAGGACTCTCCCCATGACACACTGATCCCCATGGACCAATTAAATAAGGTTTTTACCAAGGTGTTGTGGAAATTGTTAAGGAGAATATAAAATATAATCAGAAGGATTAGAAGGGCTAGTGGCTGGCATTAAGTTTAATGCTCTTCATTAGGAGCATAATAGCCTGCCCCAGCCTCCCCTCTGAGTCTCATGAGTTTTCTTCAGGACAAGGTGGATATGTGGTTCCTCATCCTCCTTGACTATTTACAGAACACTTGATCATCACATATGAGGTCAATCTAGCCCAGCTCCCCAAGAACATGGATCAGGCTCATAGCCTCAATATAGAGAATTAAACACGATACCGCAGGTTAAGCCACTTACGTCCCACAACAGCATTCCCAAATGTTGACATTCTTACCAATATTTGATCTCGTCTTTCTTGCCATTCCTAGGGCAATAAATCCTCAGGTATTTCCCTTTTACCGTATCATTAGTGTCATCATCTCATTGCCAGTCACCTCTGTTTGAGTTCCAACCCCAGGCCACTTACAGAACACCAGCCACTTGCAAAATCGGACATTTGTCTAATGCCATTTGAATTCTTTTTACAAGATGGCACATGTTCCCTCCATGTAGGCTGTAGTTCATTCCTTTGAATTTAGGGAGCACCTACTATGTTTCAGGTGCTGTCTTTCCTAGCTCCCTAGTCTTTCAGGGCATGAAGGCATTTTAGATCTAGAAGGAAACTAGATTGCAAGCTGGTTCAGCCCCTTATTAAAAGTCTGAAGAAGTAACTAGGTGGCTGTGACTTGAAACATACTGTAAAGCTCATACCCAAATCAGATCATAGTGGTCAGGGCTACAGCCCCACTAAAATGTGGTTCTCCTGACTTGGTCTAAGCACATGCTTTGCTCCACCATGTAAATTCAACTTCCTCTCCAGCCTTTCCTTGTGTCTAAACATTTTAGGTTTTCTCTCTCCTTTGAGTTCAGACTTACTTCTAATATTTCCTTCCTTCCTATGAGAATTCCCCAAATTCATTTTTTCCCAGCAAAACTCATTTTGGGCTCTTCTATGATGATATAGCATAGGGGTTGCTAAACAACAGAAAATATTATGACTTCTTAAGATACCTGTCCCTTTGCATATCTGGAAAACAGCAAATTCCTACTTATTCTTCAATACAGTATTCAAGTATTACATCTCCTCTTAGCTTTGCCTGCCATACACTTCATCTTTTGCCAAGCAGAATTATTTTCCTTCCATTGTGCTATAGTTATTGTTAACATGTTAGTTTCTCCTGCTAGACTAAGAACTTTCTGAGCAAGTGACCACATCTCATTCCTTTAGCATTGTTGGGGCCCAGTACAATGTCTGGCTTATAAAAAGCACTTGGTAAATGCTTGTAGAAAGAAAATAAAATCAATATCTACTCTCTCGCCTAATGAACTCTTCATCCTCCCCTCATATTTATTTCTTATCTATTTAATTTATAATCTCTCTACAGCACTGAATAGTTTCTGCTTTTAAATATGCCACCTAAATGTGATTGAGGTTAAAATGCATTTCTAATTATGCAGTATGTTCAATGAATGGGGTGTTTCACATAATAAAATTTTCAGAATCTTTTTAGCAATAGTATTTCCTTATTTTAATTAATTGTTGATAACCTTCGTAAAGATCACTGTAGACCTCCCTGATCCTTTAACAGAGTACAATGATTATAATGTATTGTTTTCCTGGTAAGTGAGGCAACCTTATGTGTGCCAATTATTGTTCTCTGATATCATATAATGAAGCCCTCGCGGACTATTAAGGCAAGTAGCACTGTTGTCCTCACACCAAAAGACCTGAAGGTTTCTGTGATTTCAGTGCTTGAGCCTTGCTTTAGAGCTTTGTGTTTCTTTAGTCGTAGTTTAATTGTCACTCTGTTACGTCAAAAATTGAGACCAGCCTCTCCTTATTCATATTGTGCTTTCAATAAGTCATTGTTGCATTTGATGAATTGTTTAAAAAGCAAGGGCTTTTTGACAGCTTCTCAGCACTTGTTCCTGCTCTCTGAATGAGAGGGGCATCACTGATGTGAGCTCAGCCTGTCAGCAAAAGAAGAGGAAAAATATAAGTTTGGGGTGCTGGGCTCATGAGATGAGAAGAATTAGGGGGACATGAGAGAATAGAAACATTCTGAAGGATCCCCAGGAGGAAAATAGAACTATCCAATGAACTGCCCAAATGTTTTCACTCACAAAATTTCTACCTCCCCCATTTCCCAATTCTTGCATCAAGCCTGACATCACTAAGTCATCTTGTCTTTCTTTCCTACTGGAGAAAGCCTTACAATATTATGAGCATTGGTCTCCAGAAAGCCACTGTCAGTCAGTTAAAGATGGCATTAGATTCTACACCTGTTTGATCTTCTGAAACAAAGAAGAAAAACTTCAATTGTAGAAGGAAAATTTTTCTAATAGTCAATCTAGTAAATAGTTCTGCCTCAATAAACAAAAGAACTACCATTTTTGGATGTTTGCTAAGTGCCAAGCAATGGCACAACCATTTTATATTTCACACTCTATGACATAGGCAGCATTATTTTCCCACTTTGCAAATGAGAAAGTGAAGACACAAATAACTTCCAAAAGGCACAGAGCTAGCTCGTAAGAAGTGGCACTGGGATTTGAATCTAGGGTCTCGATTGCCCTAAAGTCCATGCTCTCAAATTCAGGGCTATACCTCTTTTCAAGGGAGGTGCATTTCTCATCACTAAAGATGCTCAAGCACAGGCTGAACATCCATTTGGCAAGGATGTGCAGAAGGGATCCAAGTATCATATGAAGTTAAAACTAATGACCGTGTAAACCCCTTGCAATTTTCACAGCCTTATATTTTCATTATTCCTTGACAATTACTTATGTGAGATAATGTCTCATGAATCCCAAATATCATTAGTCAATTTCAGAGGTTTCCTGTGTTTGTAGTTTTAAGATACTGCATAGGGGAACACTGCTAGTGATGTTTATCTTAGAGTACCCCATATTTACTGAATTCTTTCAGTGAAAAAAGTATAATGAGCTTAAACAGGTAATTAACTGAGTGCTCTGGTGGCTCAGTGGTAAAGAATCCACCTGCGAATACAGGAAACACAAAAGATGTGAGTTCAATCCCTGGGTCAGGAAGGAAATGGCAACCCACTCCAGTATTCTTGCATGGGAAATCCCATGGACAGAGGGCCCTGGCAGGCTACAGTCTGTGGGGTCGCAAAAGAGTCGGACAAGACTTAGCAACTAAACAACAACAAAAGAGAGTTGAATATATTCTCAAGCTGGCTGGATTGAGGAAGAACCACAGAAAGTTAAGGTTGGGCTGCAAAAGACTTTGGAATCATTAAGTGGTTATCCAGGTCTGCTTCTCTGCTTTATGAGACAAAGACTCATTCAATGCTATTATAACCTGATGCAAAGAACTGACTCATTTGAAAAGACCCTGATGCTGGGAAAGACTGAAGGCGGGAGGAAAAGGGGACGACAGAGGATGAGATGGTTGGATGGCATCACGGACTCAATGAACATGAGTTTGGGTAAACTCCGGGAGTTGGTGATGGACAGGGAGGCCTGGTGTGCTGCAATCCATGGGGTTGCAAAGAGTCGGACACAACTGAGCGACTGAACTGAACTGAACTGAATGTTGGACCCAAGAGGTGCAGTACAGGTTCAGACAGACATGATGCTGCCTCAAAGAGATGTAATCTGCTGGAGATAGCCCCTCTGTATCAGGGCAGATTCTAAGCATCTGCCCAGGTAAGTTATGAGCCCTGGCCTCCCCTTTGAGGATCTCCCCAGATGTATCTACTATCTTTTATACTTGATCATACATTATCTACTAAGTCATCTATAGTACTCGTACAGGTCTTATTTTTGGGGGTAAGCTCTGTCAATGTGTCAACCATCTCTTACATAACATGGTTTATAGGCTGCCTGCCATCTAGAAGGCCCTGCCCTGGATCCATATTAATAAATAGATTAGAATGTCTGGGTACATACGTGTGATCAGTTGTGTCCAACTCTTGTGACCCCGTGGACTGTAGCCTGCCAGGCTCCTCAGTCCACAGGATTCTCCAAGCAATAATACTGGAGAGGGTTGCCATTTCCTTCTCCGGAGGATCTTCCTGACCCAGGGGTCAAACCTGTGTCTCCTGCATTGGCAGATGGATTCTTTATCTCTACACCACCTGGGATGCCTTAGATTTAGGATACCATATTCCAAATTGTATTTTGACCAATAAAGGTATGCTAGTCTTGCCTTCCCTACATTTTTTTAACAACCCAAGAAGAAAACAAACAGGGTAGCAGATACCATTCTTAGTAATAAAAACCACCGTCCATGAAGCACCTACCACGTGCCAGGAACTACGTTAAGAACATTCCTGGCATTAACTCATCCATTTGCAATAATATCTCCACTTTAACATAGGAGGGGGAAAGGGAGAGTAGCAGTGACATGCACACACTACCGTGTGTGAGATGGATAGCCAGTGAGAAGATGCTGCATAGCACCAGGAGCTCAGCTTGGTGCTCTGTGATGACTTAAAGGGGTGGGATGGGGGTGGGAGGGAGGCCCCAGTGGGAGGGGATATATGGACACATAGAGCTGATTCACTCTGCTGTACAGCAGAAACTAACACAACCTTGTAAAGAAATTACACTCCAATAAAAAAATAAATAAAAATAAAATGAATAAGATAAAAGGGTGTAATGTCCAGCACAAGGAAAATATGGCCAATAGTTTATAATATCTTTATATGGAGTATAATCCATAACTTCAGTTCAGAGCATTCACTAATTGTGCACTAAAGCATTACCACATGTTTATTTATTTATTGTTTATCTCTACCTGTACTTGAGAGTAGGAACCCAGGCTATTCTGTTAATCCCTTGATCCCCATAACCCTGGTACCTGCTGCATAGTATTCATACAGTAACTATTTGTGAAGTGAGTAAGTGAGAATAAGCCCCATTTGCTGCTTGAATAAACAGAGGTTCAGGAAAGGAGAGAGTGCTTTGCAGGGAGCTTAGGGGCACTTCCCCCTAATTTCTCCCTGCAATCTTGATTCCAGCTTGTGCTTCATCCAGTCCAGCGTTTCTCATGAGGTACTCTGCATATAAGTTAAATAAGCAGGGTGACAATATACAGCCTTGACGTACTCCTTTACCTATTTGGAACCAGTCTATTGTTCCATGTCCAGTTCTAACTGTTGCTTCCTGACCTGCATACAGGTTTCTCAAGAGGCAGGTCAGGTGGTCTAGTATTCCCAGCTCTTTGAGAATTTTCCACAGTTTGTGGTGATCCACACAGTCAAAGGCTTTGGCATAGTCAATAAAGCAGAAATAGATGTTTTACTGGAACTCTCTTGCCTTTTTGATGATCCAGCGGATGTTGGCAATTTGATCTCTGGTTCCTCTGCCTTCTCTAAAACCAGCTTGAACATCTGGAAGTTCACGGTTCACGTATTGTTGAAGCCTGGCTTGGAGAATTTTGAGCATTACTTTACTAGCGTGGAGAAATATCAATAACTTCAAATATGCAGATAACACCACCCTTATGGCATAAAGTGAAGAAGAACTAAAGAGCCTCTTGATGAAAGTGAAAGTGGAGAGTGAAAAAGTTGGCTTAAAGCTCAACATTCAGAAAACTAAGATCATGGCATCTGGTCCCATCTCTTCATGGCACATAGATGGGGAAACAGTGGAAACGTGGCAGACTTTATTTTTCTGGGCTCCAAAATCACTGCAGATGGTGATTGCAGCAATGAAATTAAAAGACACTTACTCCTTAGAAGGAAAGTTATGACCAACCTAGACAGCATATTAAAAAGCAGAGACATTACTTTGCCAATAAAGATCCATCTAGTCAAAGCTATGGTTTTCCCAGTAGTCACGTATGGATGTGAGAGTTGGACTATAAAGAAAGCTGAGTGCCAAAGAATTGATGCTTTTGAACTGTGGTGTTGGGGAAGACTCTTGAGAGTCCCTTGGACTGCAAGGAGATCCAACCAGTCCATCCTAAAGGATATCAGTCCTGAGTGTTCATTGGAAGGACTGATGTTGAAGCTGAAACTCCGATACTTTGGCCACCTGATGAGAAAAACTGAATCCTTGGAAAAACTCTGATGCTGGGAAAGATTGAAGGTGGGAGGAGAAGGAGATGACAGAGGATGAGATGGTTGGATGGCATCACCGATTCAATGGACATGAATCTGAGGTAGCTCTGGGAGTTGGTGATGGACAGGGAGGCCTGGCGTGCTGCGGTTCATGGGGTCACAAAGAGTCGGACACGACTGTGCAACTGAACTGAACTGAACTGAGATAAAAGGCATGATTAATACAATTAGGGAAAGACAATACTCTGCTCAGGGAAGAAGTAGGAATTGAGCAAAGGGCTATAGCAGGTGAAGTCTGTGGAGGAGCCTCAGACAAAGAGAAAAACAAACACGAGAGGCAGAGGAGACAGTGAGGAAGTCTGGAAGGCCAGTGTCGGGGAGGGGCGTGGGTGTAGGAGGCAGACCACGCTGAACTACTGAGGGCCATGCAAGAGTGTGTGATCTGTCTTCTGAGTGTAAAGGGAAGCCATCAGAGGGGAACTTTTGATTTGTTGGTTTGCACGTTGACATGTCATTATGGAAAATTTCAAACATTTACAAAACAAGAGAAAATAGCATGAAAAATCCCCATAGTCTCATCACCCAGCTATAACCACTGTCAACTCAGGTGGCCTAATTCCATCTAAACCTTTGTTCTGAACCACAATATTATGTAGAAAGAAATCCTAAACATCATGTCATTTTATATATAAATATTTCAGCATGTATCTCCAAAAGATAACTCTTTTTTTTAAAAAAGCATGATCATGTCATAACCATACCTAAAAAGAAATCAAAATAATTCCTTAATATCATCAAATATTCATCTTGTCTTTCCCTCCACAATTTTTATTTAAGGAAGAGCCAAATGAAGTCCATATGTCTGTTTCATAAGCCTCTTTTTATCTATGGGGTCCACCTCCCTAGCCCACTTCCACCCCCTCTTCTGCTGCCGAGGGTGAGCAACCATCTACTTTGCCAAAGACTGAGGGAGTTCCCAGGACGCTGGGCTTCCAGTACTAAAACTAGGAAAGTCCTGGACAAACAGGTCCAATCGGTCCCCCTCTTTTCTCCACTCCTTGCTATTTATTTATTGAAGTAGCCAAGTTATTTGTCCTGTAGCATTTTCCATAGTCTGCTAAATGCTTTCCCATTGTGTAATGTGATGTGTATCTCTATCCCTTGTATTTCTTATAAGTTGGCAGATCTAGAAGCTAAATTGGATTCAAGTTTAAAATTTGGCAGGAAAACTTCTCAGGTGATAGTATGTGCCTCCAGATATAATGTAAGGCTATCTCTTTTTCAACTAATCTTAGCAGCCATTGATGATTATCTAGATATGTCTTCTCACTAGAGAGTTTTTAAATGGTACTTTTCTGATTCTATCATTGCTTCTTTATTTTATTCATAGAAATACTTTTATAAAGAGAAACTTTCTCATCTACACTGCTGCTGCTGCTGCTGCTAAGTCGCTTCAGTCGTGTCCGACTCTGTGCGACCCCATAGACAGCAGCCCACCAGGTTCCTCTGTCTCTGGGATTCTCCAGGCAAGAACACTGGAGTGGGTTGCCATTTCCTTCTCCACTCATCTACACTTGGTTACCCTAAAGTACAGTCAATAGAGGGTTCTGAGAGGGAAATGTTTTTCTTTTTTTGTTTCCTTTTATTTTAAATCTTTTGTTTGTTTGTTTTTAAATTTTGTCCCCTATGTTCTTATTTATTTATTTATTTATTTATTTATTTAACAGTGCCAGTTCGTAGCTGTTGTGAGTGGGAGATCTTTGTTGTGGTATGCAGGATCTTCTTAATTGCGGCACATGGGATCTTTAGTTGCAGAATGCAGGATCTAGTTTCCTGACCAGGGATCAAACCCAGGCCCCCTGCATTGAGACTGTGGAGACTTAGCCACTAGACCACCAGGAATTAAGGGGAATGTTTTTCTAAACACCATCCTGGCTACTGTGTAACAGCAGACTGTCAGGGATTAAAAGTAGAACTGAGAAAACTCTAAGGAGGCTAAACCAGTGTTCTAGGAAAGAGACAATAATGGTTGGAACTTGAGTAGAACTAGTGGAGATGAGAAAAAGTGGTCAGATTCAGGACTGAGAGTCAGTGCTGATGGGTTAGATATAAAGTGTGAAGGAAGAGACGAGAAGGACTCCAAGTTTCTGAGAAAACGAGTGGGTGATGGTGACATTTACTGAGATGGGGAGAACTTGAGAAGCAAAGCTCATCTAGAGATGCCTCTTTTTGTTTGATGTCACATGACCTTTTCAATTTTATAATCTCTGGTGCATTAAACCAAATGTGAGGTGTAAGCCAGCAGGTATCACTGGGGGGGGAAAGAAAAACACACTTTTCCATGCTTCTCAGTAACAATATGTGATACACTATACCATTATTGGTGTGGAGAGTGAGTGAAGGATGTGAGTGTATTCATAGATTGATCTGTAAACTTATTCACATTGACTGAACCTATGAGTACCCACCATGGGTGGGAGGCCACATTGGGGAAAGGAAGTGGTATTGAGTTATACAAAATGTCACAAGACAAAGGGAACAGTAGCTCACAGGTGGATAACATTTGACCCTTAAGGAAGGCCTTTCACATCATCTCTTGAATCCTGCAGCAGTTAGGGAGGGCTGGTAGTATTTACCCCATTCTAGAAATGAAGAAACTGAGGTTTAGAGAGGATAGGTGATTTTTCCAACAATCTTACTGCTTAAAATCAGAGTGAAGCTTCACCTACATACACGTCTTCTGACCTCAGGGCCTTTTCCATATGTGGGAGCTTCTTGCTTAACCAAAAGCAAGTCAAAAGCAAATGACAGATGCCAGGCTTAGATACTTCAGACATCAGTCTTTCCCAGTGACTCTCTTCAAAAGCCATGGTATGAATGAATTCTCACCCATCAAAATCTTAGACCAAAAATGGACACTCCTTCCCCATGCTCTGATCCAAGCCACCAACCCAGTTGCTCATCTTCACTGAGAACCTCTTCCCTGGAAGCTCAATGTTTATCAGAAACAGCTGTTTTGGTTTTCTTTTATAATGTACCATTTATTTCCCTCTAATTTTAAAAAGTATTACAAATTTGTTGTTTTAAAAATGGAAAATACTCCCTCAATTCAAAGATAGAAGAGAAGGACCCTGTGCTAGAAGTCATTTTGAATTATATAATACAGATGTTTCCATAACTAAGTCTACATACATGGGGATCATAGTGCTATTCTGTTTCTAGCCTTCTTTTTTCACTTTATATATCATGAACACATTCCCAATCATTAAATTTTTTTCTTTTTTGTTTTTTTTTTATTGAAGTGTAGTTGGTTTACAATGTTATGTTAGTTTCTGCTGTACAGCAAAGTGAATCAACTAAATGGTTACATATATACCCTCTTTTGTTTAATTTTCTTCTCATTTAGGTCACCATAGAGCATTGCCAACTATTACATGTTTATAAAAATATTGTGTTTTTCGTCTTCAGAGTAAGTTTAATCTACTATGTGGAAGCACCATTGTGTGGTCAGCCATTTTCTTTTGGATGGCACAGTCCGGGTTCAGCTGTTTGCTTTTCCTGTCACCTTTGCTCATAAAGGAACATGTTCCCATGCCCCCATCGTTGGTCATACATTTGACTTGCCTCCCTGTCTCTAATTGCATGCATCTGACCAGTCCCTTAGTCTTGCTGCCTTAACACCTGCCTTCTTGCTCTCTGTCATTTTCCCCTTTGGGTCAGGTGCTCCCACACCTCTATACTGCTTACTGCACTTGACTAATTTATTCCAAGTTAATAAGGTTCCTTGTGTGCTTAATCTCAAATATGTCCTACGTTGTTTCTGAGTCTTATTTCTTGAGATTGACTTCATCTGATCATCTACTTTTAATAATTTACTGATTGTTTACATGTTGTGCATATATGAACTGATTTGATCTTCCCACAAGCTAGCTGTGGGAGATCGTTGGTATTTTACCTCCTTCTAGCATTCACTCTTCTTTCATCTCATAACCTTACTCCAATTTTTGTCTGTTGAACTACCACTCCTTACACCAAGACCATGTGATGTGTGTGGAGTAAGAGGCGCTAACAGCACATAGCAATGAATGGGTATCTCACCAAGACTAAAGCCAAAGAGCATCTCAGATTCCCTGAGCCATAGCAATTGCTTTAGAGATGAGCACATGATCAAATGAGGCAATGAGAGGCAAAAATATATATATAGCTGGGTGCTAAGATAGATATACTTTCTCTTCTCCAGGAAATGTACTGCCAGAACAACTACAGCCATCTTCCCCACCTGAGCCTCAGAATGACAGGGAGGAAGACAGAGGTGAAAGAGGGGAGATACGAGTCCTGATGATGTTGGAGAAACTACAGATTCATCTGGGCCCAGAGCCATCAAACTGAACTTGTCATTCACAGGAGCAAATCATCCCCTTTTATTTACAAACTGAGAGTCTTAATCCACATATCTATTAAGGAAGCATTATTGGAAATAGTTATTGTAAATTAAGACTCCAGAATATTACTTTAGGCAAATTATAGCTAATAAACAGCACAGCTAAGATTTGAATTTGGGATTTCCTAACCCTATACTTTGCTGTTCTCATTCATGAGGTTAAAACCTAGCACAATACAGATAAGGGAAAATGTACACACAAACACATGCATACACAATCTCTAAACCTTACCATGAGATTTTAAATGACCTCTGTCAGTCATTCTGCTCCTCTTTCCAATCAAGATATATAATATTAGTACACTAGACAACTCCGAAGGTCTGCCTCACACAATACAGAAGAATATTCCTGAAAATGTGAATACTTATTTACTTTTCATTAGTCAAACTTTATTGTATAGAGATATTTTTTATTCAAAGGGATTTTATGGTGACCCTTCTGCAAAGCAGAGAATCTAAATGTCAAAAGTAAACTAGTGCCAGAATTTAGATCTGGGCATTGATCAATCAGTGTTGCTTAAAAATAAATCTGGTTTACAATTTAAAGAGAAAGGGGAACTTTCCTGGTGGTCCAGTAATTAAGACTTCACTTTCCAGTGCAGAGGGTATGGGTTCAATCCCTGGTCAGGGAGCTAAGATCTCACACGCCTGGTAGCCAAAAACGAAACATAAACAACAGAAGCAATATTGTAACAAATTCAATAAAGACTTTAATCATGGTCCATATCAAAAAAATCTTTTTAAAAAATTAATAAGTAAATAAAGAGAAAGGGAATCATTACAACATGCAGAGCGTATGTTAAAAACGGCACTTTTTGCCCTCTGTTTCAAGTGTTTGGAGAAATAGATGATTCAAAATAGCCAAATGTTTTCAAAGATCTCCCAGGGTAGAGATCCTCAACTGTGTACCAAAAACTTTATCAAATCTTCTGTGAGGGCAATTGACTTATCTTGTAGGCTTTCATTTAAAAAAAATTTTTGAGTACCTACTAAATTCCAAAGACTCTGCTAGGTACTTGGGTTATGATATAAAGCAACAATGAGAGAACCTGCTCTAAGGGACCTTATAGTATGAAAAATGTTTTCTGTGTGTGGTGCTGGAAGCTGGGTGTACAGAGATAAATAAACATCACACCATCCTGGCCCACACAGAGCTTGAACAAGGTCAATACCTCTAAACACTTTTTTGTTATTTCACTCCATTACTAGAAAAACTCAACACATCCCTAATACATGTATTCACTTGTTTGTAAATTTTGTACTCACTCCACTTTCAAATATGTATAGTATAAATACTATAAACACTATAAACACACACACACACATACACAAACACACAAACCAGAAAGCAAAAAGGATGAGACCAAAATTCAATATACAGAGTTCTAATATTTCCTTCCCACATCCCTCTTTGGAGACCATTGGTTCAGTGGGCTGGGCTTCCATTGTCCAAGTATTGCCCTAATTTCAATTTCATCTGCCTTTAGACACTGTCAAGGATTGACCTACCCTCTGGGGCTAGGGCTGGACTAAATATTTCTTATTCCCAGCCAGGAAGCCACTAGTCAAAACCTGTCCACCATCATGGATCCTGTCTGGGATTTGCAGACTCCTAAAACCACTCTCGAAATCAGAACAACCATGATCAAATCAGTCATTTGACTGACTGAGTTTTCACTTTTCAACCATTTGCTTTGGCACTGGGTACACACACTGCTTGAGTGAATAGTCCTCACAAAATATCTCACTCATGCACCAAGAATAGCTGCTTATTGACCACTGCCAGAAAACTCATGGACTAAGAAAACCCCCAGTGCCTGCTCTCCCGAAATACATTACCTAGACAAGGCTGACTGCATGGCTGCACACTGCAACCAGGCCTTCAGTTATGAAGCATCAGTATTTCTTATCACCCTCCGATTTCTAAGGCTAAATTGTACAGCTCATGAACTCCAAGAAAACAGCGTTTCCTTACACCAGATTCTACTCATATGCCTGCAAATTAATTCAACCAACATTTATTAAGTGCCTACCTTGAACAAGACACAACAAATAGGAATTTATTTTTGCTTAATGACTTAAGCCAACACAGATGTGTGGGTTAAGGGACTTGATGATATACAGAGCCCCTACTTTATGAAAATTATTTCCTAGAAAATGATTGCTAAGTGTTGTTTGCACGCCCATCCCCTGGTACTATTGCAAGCATGGATTAACAACCAACAGCATGCTTCATTCCCGCACACTCTAATGAAAAATGATTGCTTGTCTTTCCAAAACCAAACCAATTATTCTTGTTTTTGTTGAATGGAAATTCAGCTTGTGTTTAGTGACAGAATAAGTAAATCAGTCTTATTTGGAACCTAAGCGTCAATGTGGATCCTGTCGCTTTGCTGACAGGAAATGTAACCCAGATAGCTTAGTTGATAAAACAGGGCTATTTTGGCTTTGAAACAAAAAACTCCACCCTTGCGACTTCAGAGCAAATGAACCATGCGCCCCCACCTCCATCTCTCTTTTTCCCCAGCGTCTGCCCTAACGCAGCCAGTAACGAGGCAACATTTTACATAACCAGCAGTATCAGCTCTGAGCTGGTATACACACGCCTACCTGATTGAATATCACCATTTCAGAACTGCTGCCTAATCACATTTTTTCAGGCTGTATGAACAAAATAATGTTTCTTTAATTACATGAACTCTTTATTTTTGATATTTTAATGACATTTTAGAAGATAGAATGGCCACTTCTCTTAGATCGGGTGGTATTAATCAGGTGTGACAGCTAGTTATTTGATACATTTTTAAATCCCACTTGTATTTTCACAAAAGTAATCTGGGACTTGATTTCTCAGTCCTGTTTCTGTAATGTCACTTGTGTTTCTGCCCATAATGAGCAAAATAATTGAACCAAATTAGCACTATCTATAATTCAGCGCGAGCTCAGAGGTCTTGTTTTATTTTTTTTTAATGAAATTAAAAAGCATTCTCCCCTCAGGATAAATGTTAATAAATAACAGTCTGTAGGATCCACATTCTTTACTGTGTGTTGGTCCAACATACATTTTCCCTGGGGCTGCACCCAGCCGCTGGGCTATAAACACAGCCAGTCGACTTCTTCACTAAATGTGTTCCTTATGCAGGGGAGTTGCTCTGACCCACATGGGGGCTCTTTGAGCTGGGTCAAGACACTCGGGACCATTTAGTGCATCTGAGATGCTGTTTGAGGATCACAGGGTATCAGCATTGTGTATGACCTGGGCTCGTGTTTGTCGTAGTGATGTAATGGTTAATTTGTTTGCCTCTTTGAGAGGCCCCAGAGGGAAGGCCTGAGTTACCTAGGCCTCACTGGACTCAGTAGCCTCAGCTCTCAGCACTGGGTTGGAGGCACTTGACCAGACGCCATACTGTTCATAAGCATTTTTATGAATGCAAAATATAAGCTTTGCTCTGTCTTCATTTTACAAAGAAAGATGAAGAGGCCCAGAGTAGATTTGATCAAATTCACAAGGCAAATATACTTGAATTCTATTTTCAGTTCTCAGGCCCATCTTCCATTTACTATACTAGCCTTATCTATAAAGCTGACTTTTAACGTTCAGTAAATAATAATAACTACAGAGCAGCATTTCTCAAACTTTCACATGTAGATGTATCACCAAGGGAACTTATTAAAATGCAGATTCTGATTTGGTAGGTCAGGGTAGGGTCAAGACTCTGCCTCTCTCACAAGCTCCAGGTGATGCCGGGATGTCTGGTCTGTGGATCACATTTTGAATAGTGAGGCCAGAGAATAGATTGAGTAATCTTGCTGGCCCTGGGGTCAGACTGCCAGGGTTCAAATCCTGACTCTGCCACTTTCTCTATGTTGCTCTACGCCAAGCACAACGCTGCTACTATCTGCCCGCCTCTACACTGTGAAGGCCACAGGGACCAGATGAACAAAGCAGACGACAGAGCATGCAGGCAACCAAAAAAGAAAACCAGAAAATACATGTTCTTCCTAAAGTAGTGGCTGCCATTTATCTTGATTTCACTGTTACATCTTAGGAACGAGAGTCCTTTGCTGCCCGATCTGAATTTTCAGAGAAATCTTTGGATCATGAATTTCATTTTTGGGCAAAGAAAGAGATGAAGATAAATAGATGATACATGCATACATATACTGATACATAGATATTTTGGTGACACCTCAACATTTTTAAAAGTTGATAGGTACTTAAAACATTTTTGAACACCTTCCAGACCCCCCATAGGCTCTATCCTGCCCCTAGTTTGGCACTATTAACAAACATGCTCTCATTTAATCTTCAAAACAATCCCATGAGATAAATAAGAATTATTATGATTACTTGTACCATAAAGGATACTGGCTTAGAACCACTCGATAAATCACACCCTGCATGTACATAGAGACAGAGGCCAGGACTTCAGACAGGAATGACTGATTCCAAAGCCTACTCACTACACAGCTGTGGGTGACTCTCACCAAATCCTGCCCAAATATCCCCAGTCTCTCAAATGTCCCCTGGTCCATGGCTGATGAGTCATGTTCCAGGAAAAGGGCAAAGACGCCGTTAAACTTTAAAAGAAGTTCCTCTCTAGGCCAATTCTACTGGCCCAAAAGATCAAACCTGTGATGTGGACTTTTCTGAGCACTGTGCTGTCTCATTCACACCATGAGCTCTTTCGTCACACCATTTGGTGGTAATGAGATGAACTAACTGAAGACAGCACCTTGAATCTTGGCACTGCAAGATATGTAATGTCTTTATTTATTTGGTTGAGCAGGATCTTAGTTGTGGACGTTGGATCTTCATCGTGTCATATGAACTCTTAGCTGGTGTATGTGGGATCTAGTTCCCTGACTAGGGATCTAACCTGTTGTTGTTTTTGCTCAGTCACTCAGTCATGTCCAACTCTTTGAGACCCCATGGACTCTAGCATGCCAGGCTTCCCTGTCCTTCACCATCTCCCAGAGTATGCTCAAACTCATATTCACTGAGTCAGTGATGCCATCTAACCATTTCACCCTCTGTTGTGCCCTTCTCCTCCTGCCTTCAATCTTTGCCAGCATCAGGGTCTTTTCCAATGAGACCACTCATTGCATCAGGTGGCCAAAGTAATGGAGCCTCAGCTTCAGCATCAGTCCTTCCAATGAATATTCAGGGTTGATTTCCTTTAGGATGGACTGGTTTGATTTCCTTGCTGTCCAAGGGACTCTTAAGAGTCTTCTCCAACACCACATCTCAAAAGCATCAATTATTTGGGCTCAGCTTTGTTTATGGTCCAACTCTCACATCCATACATGACTACTGGAAAAACCATAGCTTTGACTAGATGGACCTTTGTGGACAAAGTAATGTCTCTGCTTTTTAATATGCTGTCTAGGTTGGTCATAAATTTTCTTCCAAGGAGCAAACATCTTTTAATTTCATGGCTGCAGTCACTGTCCACAGTGATTTTGGAGCCCAAGGAAATAAACTTTGTCACTGTTTCCATTGTTTCCCCATCTATTTGACATGAAGTGATGGGACCGGATGCCATGATCTTCGTTTTTTGAATGTTGAGTTTTAAACCGGCTTTTTCACTCTCCTCTTTCCTCTTCATCAAAAGGCTCTTTAATTCCTCTTCACTTTTGCCATAAGGGTGATGTTATCTGCATATCTGAGGTTATTGATATTTCTCCCCACAATCTTGATTCCAGCTTGTGCTTCATCCAGCCCTGCATCTCACATGATATACTCTGCATATAAGTTAAATAAGCAGAGTGATGGAGAAGGAAATGGCAACCCACTCCAGTAGTCTGGGCTGGAGAATTCCATGGACAGAGGAGCCTGGTGGGCTATAGTCCATAGAGTCGCAAAGAGTCGGACATAACTAAAGCAACATAGCACGCACAGAACAGGGTCACAATATGCAGCCTTGACGTACTCCTTTCCCAATTTGGAACCAGTCCATTATTTCATGTCTAGTTCTAGCTGTTTCTTCTTGACCTGCATATGGATTTCTCAGGATGCAGGTAAGGTGGTCTGGTATTCCAGACTCTTTAAGAATTTTCCACAGTTTCTTGTGATCTACAGAGTCAAAGGCTTTAGCATAGTGAATGAAGCAGAAGTAGATGTTTTTCTGAAATTCTCTAGCTTTTTCTATGATCCAATGGTTATTGGCAATTTGATCATTCCTGGCCTCCCTGCATTAGGAGTGTGGAGTCTTAGCTACTGGATCACTGGGGAAGTTCCACCCACTTAATGTCTATATGTCAATTTGCCATAACGCCCACTTCACTGTGCCAGTGTGAGAGTTAAAGAGAGCCATGTTGCTGTATCATTAAGCCTCTAAACCAGGCCTCTAAGTGATGCTCAGTGAATCACCACCATATGTGTGTACAGTCCCTGTAAGCCCTAGGGCATCTGCCCCAGGAACTGAACATGGAATCCAAATGTTCAGGAGCTCTGAATCACAATGTGCCTTTCTTGGTAGCTAATGGAGAGGAAATCTCAGGCCACTGGAGCAGTGGGTACTTCCCACCACCTTCTCTCCCTCCACCACCAGCACCACCATTCTACCACCAAAGGTGATGTACCATGGGTGGAAAAGCCTAGACTTTGGAGACAAGAGCCACCTGGTTTGGGACCTGGTCTGCCCCAGCTGTGATACCTCAGTTATTATCATAGGACCTATTTGGAAGCTCAATATCTCCAAGTGAGAATGAGAATAATAAGCCTCATATCCTAAATTTTCTTCTTTTTTTCAAAATGAGATAATGTATGTAAAGTGCCTGGTATATGATACACACCCTGCAAATTTAATTTCCTTCACTCTCCCCTTTTATTCCTATATCACCTCTGGTCAACCTCACCTCAGGTCACTGGGTGAAGAGTGAGCAGATGATGTCAAACCTACAAACACTCCTTCTCCAAGCTTTGAAAAAAAGAAGGCCAAATTATACTGCATTTAGCCCTGGACTTGGAATTGAACACTCGGACATTTATAAACAATCCATGAAAGTACAAACTATCATTAACCCCATGCTAAAGATGAGGAAACTGAGGTTTCCAGAGGTTAAATCACTTGCTCAAAATCACTTTGCTCTCAAGAAGGACTCAGAGTCTCACTCCTCAGTAGATTCACATCACATCAAGTGCTTCTACTACCTAGGGTCTCATCTTCTTCATCCATCCAATAAAGATATTAGAAATATCCAGCCATGTAAGAAATTCGTATTTTGTCCTTGAGGGTTTTCCCCATCAAATTCTTCACTGAAACTTGACCAGGCTGCAGCACAAGTAAAAAGAGCCTAAGGGCAGTGGCTTGTTCTCAAGCCCTCTATTCTCAGGGCATCCTGTTAAAGGCAGGTCATGTATGGTCATCTGCCCCGGTCTCCTTTCAAGCTGGCCTATGTGGACATTTGGGTAGGTTCTCTCTTATATCTAAACTATTTTCAAGTGACTCAGATTTCCAGGATGGAAAGGATCCTTTTGATAAAGATCAAGTTCAGCTTTGATCGTTAAACTGTTTCCTACTTCCCTGTCAATTTTCACGAAAGCGGGGAAACTGAGCCAGTACATACCCATCAGCTCAGGGGGTGGGTGCTGTGGATCAAGGCAGAGGAAGGGCAGGGGAGACAGCTGCCTCCTCTAAGCTACATGAGGACACCCCACCAGGACCAAAACCCAGGGCGAAAAGAGGTACCTTAAATAGAAATCAAACACCACCCCTCTCTCTCCCCACTCTATTCCCTCGCAGATAAACATATAAGGTTTATGACTGGATAAAGGTTTGGTTTTATTCCAAGCACAGAAATGGTTTTAGAAGAGTTCAACTTCCTGTCTCCTAACTTTCCTGACCACAAATATTTTTATTGTAAGCCATGAAAGTAAAGGATTATTTAATAAATTAACACTTCAAATATCTTTGGTTCAACCTTTAGTTAGTTCTAAGCTCAATTATTTGCCTCCTATTCCTTTAGCTCAGGCAGTTTGTCCTATTTATTAATTCCTTCACCTAGAAAGTCTTAGTCCCTATCTTTGCTGTATTTTATGGCTTTATAATACCTTATTGAATTGCTATATTGTAAATTTTCTGCCATTCTCCCCTCCCCCAAATAATCCTTTATGAGGAAGCATAGACACAGTCTGGAATGCAGTGAGGTAAGCACAGCAGTCTTTATAGCATTTTACAAATTTCTCTTGGCCTCAGAAATCACAAAATAATCATGTTAAAAAAAAAAAAAAAAGCAAACCCTAGCCCTTTGCCTGCAGGACAATACATGGCTTTTTATTAAAAGAGGAATTTAAATTCCTTCTGTGCACAGACTGTTTTAACTATAAAGACTTAGAAAATTAATTTTTGCCTATAATCTCTTATAGATAATACTATAAAAATAGTTCCTTTTTAAGAAGCATATTTCATGCAAATATCAAAAAGCCTTTTATCTGTGTTCAAGATTTCTTGTTCTATTTCTGTCCCTTGTTTCCTTCTCTCAGCAGAAGATCAGACTTTGAGAGCCCTGGATCCCAGAACCTGCTGCCAGGAGGCAGGCCACAGGTTGGGCTGCTTGCCCTTGCCGTTGTACAGGCAGAGAAACTGAGGATCCCAGATGAACTTCCTACTCTGTGCTGGGCTCTGTGCCAAGTGCTGGGGCAGAGACGTGGTGGATTCAAAGAGCGGGAAAGACAGGGGTTCCAGCCAGAAAGATCATGAAAGCATTGTCCTGGAGTACCAGACTGCACCAGCAGTGCAGAATGAAAAGGAAGAAGGTAACATCTTTTAAACCAGGGGTCCCCAACCTCTGGGATCTCATGCCTGATGATCTGAGGTAGAGCTGATGTAATAATAATAGAAATAAAGTGTGCAATAAATGTAATGCACTTGAATCATCCCCAGACTGTTTTCCCCCCACCACATCCCAGTCCGTGGAAAAATTGTCTTTCACGAAATGAAACTGGTCCCTGTTGCCAAAAAGATTAGGGACCACAGTTTTAAACAGTAAATTGCCCCAAACTTCCCTTCCTCACCAACCACCTTTGGGATTTTTGCACATCCTAGTACCACCCATAATTTTTTTTAACATTTTTCTTTAAATGACTCACTTTTTTATTTTAGATCCCCTGGAGGACAGCATGGCACCCCCCTCCAGTATTCTTGCCTGGAGAATTAGCATGGACAGTGGAGCCCAACGGGCTATAGTCCGTGGAGCCGCAAGGAGTTGGACACAACTGAGCAACTAAGCACAGCATGGCACTGCAAGCAATAATACTAGTTGAAGTCACTGTTTAATGAGGTGCTATATATATTTTCAAATATTTATAAATTAAGTACATAACTATTAAAATGTTTTAAATGTTTCACCTGCTGCTGCTAAGTTGCTTCAGTCGTGTCCGACTCTGTGCGACCCCATGGACGGCAGCTCACCAGGCTCCTCCATCCATGGGATTTTCCAGGCAAGAATACTGGAGTGGGTTGCCATTTCCTTCTCCAGTGCATGAAAGGGAAAAGTGAAAGTGAAGTCGCTCAGTCGTGTCCGACTCTTAGCGACCCCATGGACTGTAGCTTACCAGGCTCCTCCATCCATGGGATTTTCCAGGCAAGAGTACTGGAGTGGGGTGCCATTGCCTTCTCCAATGTTTCACCTGGGTACCCCTAAAAATTAACTCAGACATGCACACATAGAACCAGTCATTGTTTGTTGTTGTTCAGTCGCTAAGTCTTGTCTGACTCTTTGCCTCCTCATGAACTGTAGCACGCCAGGCTCCTCTGATCTCCACTCTCAGAGTTTGCTCAGATTCATGTTCAGTGAGTTGGCGATGCTATCCAACCATCTCATCCTCTGCCACTCCCTTCTCCTTTTGCCTTCAATCTTTCCCAGCATCAGGGTCTTTTCCAATGAGTTGGCTCTTTGCATAAGGTGACCAAAGTACTGGAGCTTCAGCATCAGTGCTTCTAATGAACATTCAGGGTTGATTTCCTTTAGGATTGGCTGGTTTGATCTCCTTGGGACTCCTTTGGTCTCCAAGGGACTCTCAAGAGTCTTCTCCAGCACCACAGTTCGAAAGCAGCAATTCTTCGGTGCTCTGTCTTCTTTATGGTTCAACTCTCACATCCATACATGACTACTGGAAAAACCATAGCTTTGACTATATGAACCTTTGTAGATAAAGTGATGTCTCTGCTTTTTAACACACTGTCCAGGTTTGTCATAGCTTTTCTTCCAAGGAGCAAGCTTCTTTTAATTTCATGGCTGCAATCACCGTCCACCAGTCATTGCCACAGCACATGTTGGGAAACCCTGCTATTATGGATTAAATGTGCTCCACTTCCCCAAATTCACATGTTGAAATCCTAATCCCCCATGTGATGGAGTAGGAGGTGAAGCCTTTGGGAGATAATTGGTCCTTGAGGGTGGAGCCCTCATGAGTGAGATTAGTGGCCTTATAAGGAGAAACATGAGAGCTTCCTCTGGCTCTCTGCTCTTTACCAGGTGAGGACCAGCAGGCTGTTTATGAAGCATGTAGCAGGCTCTCACCAGACACTGGATCCACAAGCCCCTTGATCTTGAACTTCTCAGCCTCCAGATCTGTAAGAAGTAAATTTTTTCTGTTTAAACTGCCCAGTCTATAGCATTTTTGTCATAACAGCCTGTACTGATGAAGACACCTGCCTTAAGGTAAAGAAACCAGGAAGGAGGAGGGATGAGAAATAGATAGCTAGGACTTCGCATTTGTAGAAAAAGAATTTCCAATGTTAGTCTGGAGGTGATGTGAACTTCCTATCAGCGCGCGCACACACACACACACACACACACACACACACACACACACATCCCAAATGATGCCTCCTTCCCTGTCTGATGGCCTTTTGCCCCTAGAACAGACCTCAGGAAACCTAATGCCCAGATCCTGTAAACCTATACTGTTTGACAGATTGCTGGGCTTGGATAAATCTCCCTAACTGCATCCTGATCCACTGGATCATCCATCCAAGCACAGATCCTATCACTGTAGTCCACAATATATGCTTCCACTAGGAAGAAAATCGGTGCCCATTGGTACATTCAGCTGCCATCAACATAGTAAATGTATTGACCGTGAAGCATATGATGCCTATCCACGCCCCAAATATTGCACATTTTGATTTGCTAATTTTTAATTTGCTCATTTCTGAAGGCAGGTATGGGATCATGAACAGAGCTACAGTATGGAGTCAGCCCAGACACTGATCAGATGTGTGATCTTGGGTAAGTTACACAATCCTGTGACTCTCAACTTCCACATCTGTAAAATGGAGATAATGATACATACCTCTAACAATTTCTTTTTTGGGGGAAAACAAAATGTCTAGTGTACATAATAACACAATGCCTAGCACATGATTTGAAATTACATGGTAAATACATTTTTAATATGAATTTTCCAGCCATTGGAAATGATAAAAATCATAGTAATGAAGACTATACAAGCAATATAAAAAAATTCTCAAGATAATTTTAAAATAGTTCCAAATATCCTAATATTCCAATTGTAATGTATTCCAGTATGTGTGTGTGTAGACTCACTCTAATTTCACATAAGAAAATTTATGCATCTTTATGTACAAAGACAGATTAAAAACATGGGGAAATGAAAACTTTTCATATATTAGAGCTAAGAGGCAGTTTGAAATCAAGAACATTAACTCTGAAACTGGGCTTTAATCCCAGCTAGGCCACTGCCTAAATATATTACCTTAACTAAATTACATAGTGTCTCTGAGCTTCAGTTTCCTTTTCAGAAAAATAGGGATATTAATTGTAGTATCAACTTCATAAGTTGGTTTAACTGTACCTATAAATTCTGTTATTTAGTAAATTTACAGTAATAAATACTAGCTAATAAATTTACAGTCATAAATGATACTAGGTGATAGGATAATGGTGATACTTGTCCATTTCAAGAAAGGACCTCTGAGGACTTCACTTGTGGTCCACGGGCTAAGACTCCACGCTCCCAATGCAGTCAATCCCTGGCTCAAGAACTAGATCCCACAGCCGCCGCTAAGAGTTCACGTGTGGCAACTGAAGAGCCTGCCTGCCGCAACTAAGACCCAGCACAGTTAAATAAATAAATAAACAAATAAATATTTTTTAAATAAAGAGAAGAAAGGATCTGTGTTCAGTAATAGAGACTTCCAATAGCCAAATTGCAACTACATTCACTGAGTTTCTGTTTTCCAACCCCAAAGATGTACTGTGAGAAAGAGAGAGAAAACAAAGGCACTGCCACCGCTGGGCTCTCCGGTCAAGGCTAACCCACACCTGGGCCACTTGTAACCAGCCAGAGGGAAAACACTGCTCCTCCTAGCTGGCCCAGTCAAATAAGATCTAATGATCCAAGTGCTTTTTTCTCACACAGAACAAATGCATCTGGAATATCCCTGAGCTGTGTGTCTACCACCAACGCTTCCAGTTTTACTTCACAGCTACATTGGAAAAATTTAAATCCTCTTCGATTTGAGCTGCCTCTATTTGTATTTAGACTAAGATAGAGAGTGCGTGCCAGGGGACAACTTGACCATTAAAAAAAAATCTATTTGACTACATATATTTTTATCCATTTGGGAAAGCTATCAAAGCAGGCATTTTCACTTAAAAGCTTACAAATGAAGCTGATATTATCTGGTTGGGGGAAAGCTAGGGAAATCACTGTTGCAAAGGAAAAAAAAGAAAAATCCTTTTGTGTATCAATTTCACATTGCTATTGTCATGTACAGGATGTATATTCAAATGTGTTTGCATGTTTCTAAACTGATCATACATCAAAATTAGAGCCATATTGTTCCTTTTACAGCAAAACTGTTTATATAGGAAATATTGTACCAAACATTCCCTCCCTCCACCCTGGGTCGTGACTGATTGCAGAGTGAGATAAAAGCACTTATGTCCACAAACAGGAGAAAAGCCTAGATGCATGAAAGAAATCAAAAGAAGGTGTGATTTTAACACAAACACTGTTATCAACCAAAAAAAAAAAAAAAGATTACTAGAGTTTATGCAAATTCAAAGAAAGCAAAAAGCATATACTTTACACACTGACAGTTTGAAAATTAGGGGTTGGGTTGGATAAGAGTAGAATTCAGTTTGGTACAGTTCAAAACAGCTCCTAGATGCTGTTTTATTTTCATGTGACCATCTGAATTAGAGTCATTTATAAGAGACAGATACGGCCCACTAAGGGGAATCCATTTCCTAATTCACTGTAGGAAGCAGTAATTTAAAGCTGGCCACTAGTTTTTTAGTGTATTTTCTGGAAAGCCTGAGTTGGTTTCATATAAGTGCAGTTGAATTTTCTCCTCCTCCACACAGCCATTTTTTTCCCTTTTCTTCTTGTTTCAAAAACCGGTTCCAAGTACAAAGTAAAGTGGGAAGTTGGCAATTATCCTATAAATCCAGGTTATGTTGTTAGGTCAACAAAATTATAGATGTGATGGAGCTTAAAGGAATTTTAGAGATTATCCTATTCCACAGCTTTCAAACTTTATATATTTTGCTAATGAAATCATACATAGAACTCTAGCATATAAATTAGGTTTTAATAGTATTTCACTAGTATAAATTTATTTTAAAAGCAAGCAAGAAATAGTCCTAATTTTAACATTTATCTTTTGTAAAGTCAAATTAGAATGATATGACTGATCTGATAAAGCCAAAATATGGATTAGGGATTATGAATGACTATTAACAGTCCTAAACCTGCCTCAGGAGAAGGCAATGGCACCCCACTCCAGTACTCTTGCCTGGAAAATCCCACGGACGGAGAAGCCTGGTAGGCTGCAGTCCATGGGGTCGCTAAGAGTCGGACACGACTGAGCGACTTCACTTTCACTTTTCCCTTTCATGCACTGGAGAAGGAAATGGCAACCCACTCCAGTATTCTTGCCTGGAGAATCCCAGGGACGGCGGAGCCTGGTGGGCTGCCGTCTATGGGGTCGCACAGAGTCGGACACGACTGAAGCGACTTAGCAGCAGTAGCAGCAAACCTGCCTCAGCATCTAGTTTGTTGCTGTTGAGAACATCCCTTCTCACAGAAATAAGTCATATAAGATAGTAAAGTTTTATATTTTTTAAAAAATGGAACTAGGAAACTTAATTTTACAGATTCAAATGTCAGAAGACACATTGTTCCAAGGTCTTGACAAAAAGAAGGCCCGGATATATATACATATATATGGATATACATGTATATATAAGGATTGATAGACTTTAACCTATAGAAATTGGGGGAACATAATTTTTGTTATTGCAATTCTTAAAATTGAATAGAAGTATACTTTAAAACTCAAATGGCTGCAAAACCCCTGAATATGATTTGAAAACAACTGAACTGGTCCAACCTCCTTATTTTAAAAATAGGAGAACCTTCAAGACCCAGCATTGAAATGATTTGCCCCAGGACAAATTGTGAAGTAAGTGGCAAAGCTTCCTCAGTTGCCCCTTTTTTCCTTGCACCTCCTGTCTCTCCTTCTCTGTAGATTATTCCTTGAGCACTTAAAAAAAAAATGTTTTATTATCTCTCATCTCAAAAACAAATGAACCAAACAACAAAAAAACAAAAAGGCTCAGTCACCCAATACCCCAACATCTTCATCATATTAATACCTTTCCACTCCCACATTTTAATTTTTTGGAAACGTGTCAATAAATGCCATCTCCTTTTTAGTCAACACCAGCCTGACCACCCCTTCTGCTCTTCCACCATTTCCCAGAGTTTGTCTTTTTTCTGCTAAATTTTGTTGGTCTTTCAGTTACAGTAGATTGCAAGCTTTATTACAACAGAAATTTTTGTGTTTTGTTCATTAATGCATCCTGATTCCCTAGCACAATGCCTCACTCATAGGAAGTGCTTAATACAAACATGTTGAATAAATTAATGTCATGTTAGAGTCCCTACCATTTATGCATAAAACAGATTATCAAAAATTTCTAAGGGTGGAGTTCTATTTTCAAATGAAACTTTAAAAAGAACTAAAAGAGAAAGGAGATGGTTGGTCAAAAGCAACTGCCCTTCAATTATATCTCAATAAAATATTTTAAATTTTTTAATTTTAAAATTTAAAAGAAAGCAATTGCCCAGTAAGCACTACTCCAAAATAATCATCCAGTGATCATACAATTTATGTTGTTGTAAGAGACTAAATTTTAGTTCGATTTTGTCCCTGAGTTTTGCCTTCTTAGTTTTGTGTTTTCTCAGTGCAGGTTGACAAATACTTTTATTTTCTATAAGTTCTGCAATTTTGAGGCTTAAATATACCCTTTTGATTTTGCTTGTTGACCTGCTATTTCATTTTCAAGCTCTTCACTTTCCTGTCACATGTAGCCAATAGAACCAAGGCATAGCAGCATTATTCTGTTTCCCAAATTCTCATGGTTGTTGTTGTTGTTCAGTTGCCAAGTCACATATGACCCCATGGACTGAAGCATGAGGGGCTCCCCATCCTTCACTATCTCCCAGAGTTTGCTCAAATTCATGTCCATTGAGTCAATGTGATGCTCTCTAATCATCTCATCCTCTGCCACCCTCTTCTCCTTTTGCCTTCAATCCATACTTCCAAGTAATTTCGGATAACTTTTTTTTACCCTGTATATTATATTATTTGGAGGCTTCCCAGGTGGTGTTAGTGGTAAAGAACCTGCCTGCCAATGCAGGAGACATAAGAGACTCGGGTTTGATTCCTGGGTGGGGAAGATCCGCTGGAGGAGGCATGGCAACCCACTCCAGTATTCTTGCCTGGAGAATGCCTATGGACAGAGAAGCCTGGCAGACTACAGTCAGAGGGTCGCAAAGAGTTGGACTCAACTGAAGTGACTTAGCATGTACACACACATTATATTATCTTTGTATAACATGGGTTGCCACTTTTCTCTCCTCCAATAATAATTAATTGCTCATTACCCAGCCCCAAATAGCACAACGTTTGACTATGTGTCAGTAAGAAATGTCTGTAAAAATCTCATGGCTTATGATGATAAAGGTTTGTTTCTCACTCATATTACGTGTCAGCAGCAGGACATCTGCAGCTCTGCTGCACAAATCTTCCTTATTCTTGCATCCAGGCTTAGGGATCAGCCCCTATTTGGGACATTTCATTCTCATTGCAGAAGGAAAAGAAGCAATGGTTCTTAAAGCTTCTGCTCACACATCATGCATATTACACTGCTGCTCACATTCCATTGGCCAAAGCAATTCACATGGCAAAGCCTGTAGCCAATAAATTGGAATATATTCCTGCCACAGAGAGGGAGGTCCTAGAGAGGAAGAAATTCTATAGAGACGGTAGCAGCAAAAAGGGTAGTAAATACTTTGGAAAAGAAAAAGTAATGATGTTGTCCTCTTCAGTTACAATCTGAATATTGGAAATGAGGAAAAGACTGGCACCCCATGTTCCTAGTTTGGGGAGTGAGCACATGGTGAAGCCATTCCTCCAGTCCAGAAGTATAGACGGAGGAGCAAGTGATGAAGACAAAGATTATGGATTCCACTTTGAACATGTTGAGTTATTGATGGCTGTGAAATCTCTGTTAGAAATGTCTGGCACCTATTTTCACTAACTTGGACTTGAGAGACAACAACTGTGCCAAGATATAGGTCCAGGGTAACTTCCATGCGGACTATGTATGGAGTCACATGGAGTGGATGAGTTCTCCCAGGGAATATGAGGAAGAGATGAAGACTTAGAAAACTACATTGTTAGAATTCCAAATTTAGTTACCAGTGGTGGAATGAGAGCCAACAAGAGACTGAAAAGAAGAAGAAAAAGACACACGAAAGGGCCACATCATGGAAAGCAAGAAAAGAGATCTCAGAAACGTGTCCTCAATATAAACATACTAATAACTAATGCTAATATGTGATATTCACTAGGTATCAACCATTGTTCTAAGTCCTTCACACACATCCTCTCAACTTATGCTCACAACAGCCCTTGTCAAGGCTGAAGAGTGCATGGGAGGTGACGATATAGAGTAATGTGGTAATCCAGAGGAGAAAACAATTACTTCTGGCTGAGCTGACCAGGAAAGTCTTCAACATTTTGGTACTAAAGGTGAAGGTGGAGGTTCACCTCCACCTACTCACCCTTCCTTGTCAAAGCTATAGTTTAGAATCATAATCATCTGAGAACTCCACCTAAAGGGCAGATATATGTGAATTTTTTCAGTCTTTTGAAGTTGTCACTTCCCCATAATGACCATCCTGCCTTTGGATCCTGTAGCAGAGATTGCTGGCTGGTCAACAGTGTTTCCTCTTCTCATCGTAAACACAACTATGTTTCTCAGCCTCCTTTGCTTCACATAAACCATGTGGCTGAGTTCTAGCAATGATATGTGGAAAGTAATGATATTCTAGACCTGGCCCATTCTCCTCTCTATTTTGCTTGCTTCACATGATCTGTGCTGAGAAGCCACATGTTGAGGATGACAAAAACTCCATTCATCTGGACACCTGAGTGGCAACATGGAGCATCCGCCCATCATCACTAATGAGCAACATCTGTACAGGACCATCCCATGAACGAGAACATTTCATGATGTTAAACTTCGAGTATTTTAGAATTTGTTACGGCAGCTGTTACAACCCTAACCAACACAGATCTCTTTTCTCTGAATAGAGCCACCTCACATTTCTATTTCTGAATACCTCTACATCTTCCTGAGTACTTTTTGTACACCTCTGATCTTTTGAATACCATAAATTATACAATCTCCGGAAAACAGTTAAGAAGAAGATAAAAATCCAAGTGTCTTTGGTGGAAGAGATCATCTTTCCCTATAGTCATTTACTCTAAATTCCTTTGGGCCTCTTTTCCTTTATAGACACAGAAGAGCATGGAACAGACATGGCCTAGGCCACCTTACCAGAGAAGGCAATGACAACCCACTCCAGTACTCTTGCCTGGAAAATCCCATGGACAGAGGAGCCTGGTAGGCTGCAGTGCACGGGGTCGCGAAGAGTCGGACACGACTGAGCAACTTCACTTTCACGCATTGGAGAAGGAAATGGCAACCCACTCCAGTGTCCTTGCCTGGAGAATCCCAGGGACAGCGGAGCCTGGTGGGCTGCCGTCTATGAGCTTGCACAGAGTCGGACTGAGCTTGCACAGAGTCGGACACAACTGAAGCGACTTAGCAGCAGCATCTGGCCACCTTATAGCATAACAAGTTTGCTTCTGCGATGCAGTGACAAAGGTGTCAATGAGAGCATGCACTGATGTAACAGAAAGGTTACCAGATCCAGAGGCAGATAACCTTATTTCATCTGCATGACTTTGGGCACGTTACCTAATCTCTCAAATTCCTCATTTGAGATATAATGATAAAGATAGCTATTTTTTGACCAATGTCATTTGTTTATTCATTTGTTCAAATGACGTCACTGAAGCACTGAACAGGTCGTGACGCCACATGAAATGAGCACTTGTATCTGGAGTTGCTTTGTAAGCCATAAAGCACTCACCAGTGGCTGCTGCTGCTGCTTCTATCTCTCTCTAACTGGCTGCATTTCTGCTGAAGTCTGTCTGCGTTTGAAACCAGTGAGAGCTATGAATATGTAGTATCATTATGACCAAAGGATTCAGTCAATCTGGGAGATTGCTAAAAAGGACTTTATAAAATTGCTCCCTTATGTCCCACTGGCTACTTTGTGATTTCTTCACCTAGAAACACTGGTTTCTTTCCCCTCCCCATCCTTATGTGCCAGCATCACCAACATTAGGGCTCTTGTGCAGACTCTGCTATGCCCCCCAGTACATCAAATAGGCAAGAAACAGAACTGCAGCCGGGGTGAGCAGGGGGCAGTGCCCATAAGTCTGCTTCACTGCGTCAAAGCACCTTCAGGGTCAGTGTTTCGCCCACCAAAGCAGCTCCATCTGTCCTAGATAGGCAGATCTCATCTCTGTAATTGTCACTAGATTCCAAGGCCATGTAGAAATCTAGAAGCAAAGAGCTTTCCTCCCTCATGACCACCTGCCAGGGCCTCCATGGTCACTGTCAGAGAAGGCTGCTTCCTTCCTCAGATGTGGGATCAGTGAACATCAGGACAGGACAGGAGGGCGAGGATGGTAGGCTGTTCTCTGGTTCAATTTTCTTTCCTCTTACAGAAAACATTTCAGTTTCTGAAAGAATCCTGCAACTAAATAGCTACATAAAGGTTTGTAAACCACTGAAGCAAGTGTCAGGAGGCAAATGATTTACTCTCCAATCCTCAATTTCCTCAACTGTAAAATATGGGAAATAATGTGTGTTTTCTTTCTGCCACATGGGATTGTGGTGAGCATAAATGAGATCATTTCCACAGATGCAGGAGGTATTACCATTATTTTCTTTATCACTACCTTCCTAAAGACCAGTACCAAGACCTGAGCCTCAAAATCATGTCATCAGCAGAGCATATTCTAGGTCAACCTTACTGGATATAAGACTAGATTATTTCAGATTTAAAATATACAGGAACTCTCTGAAATTAAAACTTTGGATGGTGGTAAAGTCTAATAAATCTTAGATACTGCAAATTCAGAAGTATATCACCCCTTGGAGGGAACTAAATTAAAATATACCTTTGCCAATTATGAAATGAGAACTTAACATGTAAGCAAGGCTCCAAGGGGAGTATAGACCCTCCTCTCAAGTAAGTCATCAAAGCATTTTGCTCAGAATTTTAAAAATTATTTCAAAGAAACCTCTTCCTATAAATAAGTAAAATTGCAATTCTGAAATATTCTTACCTCTTTGTTATGGCAAGTGCCATAAGGGCCTACTCATGAAGATTTTGTTAACTGAGTTTCCTCAACTAAAAATGTACTGGTGAAAATATTCTCTAACTTACAATTTACCAAGAATGAAAAGTACCTTTTGTTGAGTCTTCATTGATGTTAGGCCACTGTTTTAAGAGTTTTCATACATATCATTTCATCTAACCTTTATGCCTACATGACAGCTCCATGATGTATTGTAGAGGAGACTATTATTATTATTTTCTTTACCAACAGGAAAGCCAAGCTTAGAGAGTTTAATTAACTTGTCCAAAGCTAGAAAGTGCTACAGCAGGGATACAAACCAAGGATGAGTTGATTCGAAAGCCCTTTCTCCTAAACATTTTTCTATTTTATCTATTAATTAAGATAAACTTTAATCCAGTTAGGACAATTTAGTAGAGACTATGCTGCAATGAAATTCACTAAAAGGGTCAGTGTTCACACCATCAGCTGGCACATTCCTAGAAGACAGTGGCCACCCTTGACCAAATCTTTATTAAGTCCATTCAGCCTGACTAGGTGTCATCATCTGTAGATGCCAGGGGAGGTTTGTTGCTCATGATGACTTCCAAGTTCCTGTTATCATCAGGGAACTGTTTCATTTAAGAAATGACCTATGCAAGGTCACTTCTGGGCACATGGGAAGTAAGCATGGGAGTTTAACTCAGGGGCTATTAGGCTTATCAACCATCTTCCCCTTGATTGTCTTCTGACATTGCTCCATGCAGCAGCCCTGGTGCTTAAGGGAAGGATAAAGGACAAAAAGCATTAGTCTTTCTTGATACTTCCCAAGAAAGAAAAGAGAACCAGCTGGAAAGGGCAGTGCAGTTGTTTTGTAGTAATGCAGGCTTTCGAGGAAGCTGGCCCCAGTGTCAGGAATGTGCAACGCTATCTGCTGCCAATTTTATCCCCAAAGAGAGACCCTCTGGAACATAAACGTCAACCAAGAATTGGATTTTTCTTACACTGTCAACAATTACTTTGTTATTAAAGAAAAAAATCTGGGATGGGGACAACAGATGGGCACATCTGACTGGGGGCAAGGAGGAGGGAGCAGTGTTCCAGGTAGTGGAGAAATTGTTCAAGGACAATTTATGTGTGAAAATATCACCCCTATAAATCTGCCAGAGCCAACAGAGCTGAAGACGAATCACATACAGAAACGTGTAGTCTCTCCCCAGCAAAGCTGACCACAGGCTTAATTTAGGTGCATGCCTTGCTTGTGCTAGGTTTCAGATTTTTTTTTTTTTAAGTGAGGCATGGGCAACAAAGAAGTAAATTGATATCAGTTCTCCTGCCTTGTCCCGTTAATAGTATCTTTCAACTCCTGGTATTTTTAGAGCTCTGGTTCAAAATATGAAAGTCTATGCCATAATCCAGACCAGTGAGCGTATCATTACCATGGTGATACAATATTGGCCTAGGAGCAGGGGAGCCAACTTTTTGTTCCCAATGCCACCATCAACTTTCTTGTTCTTGTCAGCATGACTAAAAAGGATGGAAGAGATGATCCATTATTTAGCCAGTAGAGAATTGCCTAAGCAGCTCATTCAACCCATCAAGACATAAGTCACATTAGGGCAGGAAATTTTTTTCCTGTTCATGTTGTAACCCTAGTGCCTGAACCATGACTAGTCCACAGTAAGAGGTCAATCATTATTTGTGGCACTAATACATGAATCATCAATTCATTTATATATCTCAAAGACTAATGCAAAATATGCATGGGTTTTCCTTCCATGGAGTTGCAAATGATACTCATAATCTCACTCAACTTTTTCTCTGAAACCTGGAGTAAACATATTTCCATATTACTTTAACTAGTGGTCCATGATTTTGGAACAGGAACTCATCTCTGGGAACATCCTGCACCAACAAATACTTCCACTTAATTTTCAAACCCTCCCTACCAACTCTTTATGGCAGTGGCTCACTTTCTTAACTTCATGTGTTCACCAGCTTGGATAATATAGGTTACAGGCAATTACACAAAGAGCTGTGCTCAGAAATATTGCTCTCTAGATTATCCAATTCCAGTTTTATTTCATCATATTTTTTAAAAAAGAATGATCGGTCAGCTTTTTGTAGGAGATTGTAGAAGAGAGTCTAATGATATGGCCTTGGTTAAGTCATTTCTCTTTTCTGGGCCTCCATTTCCTCATCTTGGATAGAAGACAATTGGACCAGACCAGAGGCACCAATATGGCAACACTCAGAGTAAATGGAAACCACAGATGCTTATGTGGCCTACAGAGAGGTTTTTGGTTTTCTGTTTGTGTGTGTGTGGTGGAGGGTAGGGTAGAAGCGGGGCGGGGGGTGGGGGGTAGGGGAGTTTAGTTGCTGAGTTGCCAAAAGATACAGAAATTTTCACATGAACATGAAGAAATCCACATTTCTGTCTTGTTTTTAGAAGTCGGATCTGGAAAGACTGGGTCCAAAGTCACACAGGAACAGATGGGGAGGGCTGTGCCCCTTCCAGATAGTTTGGTCTCTCTGGTTCTCCCCATGCCCAGAGACACACTTCTCTCCTTAGTGCTGAACCCTGAACTAGGTGAACTCTGAAATTCCTTCCATAGTAAGCTTCCTATTATTCTAAAATTATATAAAATACTGTCAGTTGGTATTAGGTCTCTATCAGGCATTTAATGAGGGTTGACATTGGATAAAATGTTGTGTTGTCACTAACAATGATTTATTTTTCAAAACCAGCAGGACACTTGATGCTCTAAGTCTCGGCTTCCTCATCAGTAATGAGGGGAAAGGGCTACTAATCAAGGGGCCATGAGACCCAGAAGTTCCATGCAACCCACCAGCCTCATTTGAATGTAAAGCTAAAGGATTAGAATGCTACCTGTGTGAGCTCAGCCTGGTGCTCTGTGATGACCTAGAGAGGTGGGAAGACAAGGGAGGCTCAAGGGGGAGGAGATATATGTCTGCTTATGGATAATTCACATTGTTGTATGGCAGAAACCAATACACTATTGTAAAGCAATTATCCTCCAATTAAAAATAAATTTTTAAAAATATCAATACATGTTTGGTTACAAAAACATTAAAAAAAGAAAAAAAAAAGAATAAAGAAAGAATGTTATCTGTGTGTGGCTGCTTCTCAAATACACCAGATATTAACTCTGAATGTCTGTAAACTCTAACACTTTTCTCATTGACGTTCTTCTAGTCAGTGAAGTAGATAGTGTAAGTAAGACAGTACATTTTTCCCGTGGGACTCAATAAAGCTATTTTTATTTTGAATGGAAAATAAATACAGCCCATAAATTTTGTTTATTTTTTTCTGAGTAATCCTTTCCATTTCTCAAATTCTGTGATTCTGTATTTTGTTATGTCTTTCCCCACCCAGAACAAAATAATCTAAAATGAGCTATTCTACAAATATCATATTTGTAGAAAATAATAAAATTGAAATTGCCTAAATATACTCTAAATGTTTTTTAATGTGGTTACATTCTGATATCACAGGAACCCTGTGAAATACTTATCATAATCCTGCTTTACTGTGAGAGACCAGTAAGAGCTGGAACTCAGTGTGGTCTAATTAGAAATACCAGGCTTTTCCCACCATATCTCCTGGCCTCCTCAAAAAGTGTTTCCCAAACTATAGACAGTTACATGATTTTAGGTGGAAGTCAGCACTAAAGAGTTGAATATTCCTTCATTATTGACTGTTAGTAAATAAGTAAATCAAGGAACTTATTTTGGGTTTAGAAATCTCTCAGGTTTATCAATAATTATTTTTCATTGTTAAGCTTTATGTTTTAAAACTTTTTAACGTTTTTGTTCCCATTGTACTTATTTCTGGAGAAAGGAATGACAACCCACTCCAGTATTCTTGCCTGGGAAATCCCATGGTCAGAGGAGCCTGGTGGGTTACAGTCCATGGGGTCACAAAGAGTCGGACACAACTGAGCAGCTACACGTTGACTTTGACTTTGTACTTATTTTTATGATCACCCTGATAGCTCAGTTGGTAAAGAATTCACCTGCAATGCAGGAGACCCCAGTTCGATTCCTGGGTCAGGAAGATTCACTGGAGAAGGGATAGGCTACCCACTTCAGTATTCTTGGGCTTCCCTCGTGGCTCAGCTGGTAAAGAATGCTCCTGCAATGCGGGAGACCTGGGTTCGACCCCTGGGCTGGGAAGATTCCCTGGAGAAGGGAAAGGCTACCCACTCCAGTATTCTGGCCTGGAGAATTCCATGGACTGTAGAGTCCATTGGATGGCAAAGAGTCAGAACGACTGAGTGACTTTTACGTTTCACTTTTCTGTTCACTGCAAGTTACACTGATTTTTCTTTTACTCATATAAAGTTCTGAAAGTGAGTCAATATAAATAAATAAGCTAAAATCAGGTGAGAAACAGTGCAGGTGGAAAGTTGAGACTAAAATAAAAAACAAAACATGCAAATGTCTGAAGTTGGAGGAACACTAGTCTGAAGGAGGAAGTCCATAGTCAGGACTCTTGAGAGGGGCTGGCTCTATCTCTTGTGTGTGCTCAGTCACTCAGTTGTGTCCGACTCTTCGCCACCCCATGGACTGTAAGTCCTCCAGGCTCCTCTGTCCATGGAATTTTCCAGGCAATCAATAATACTGGAGTGGGTTGCCATTCCCTTCTCCAGGGGATCTTTCCGACCCAGGGATTGAACAAGTGTCTCTGGGGTCGCCTGAATTGGCAGGCAGATTCTTTACCACTGAGCCACTTACATGGCAATTAAAGTCCTTCTTCAGGGAGTGGCAATCTTGTAGGCTGAATAGGGAGAGAGGCCAGAAACAATAAAGTGTCAGCAAGGAAAGATGTTCATCAGAGAAGTCCTCTCTTTTTGTCTTCTCAGTGTTTTTCCCCATTTCCTCCTTAGTATACCTCCATCCTATTCCCCAACTTCAGCCCACCCAGCATCTATTATTTTTCTATTGGAAAGCTCATGCATTTTAAATTCCTGCTTAATGGGTCACCAAGATATCTGGCTTCTTTCTTGAGCCCCAAAATCACTCAACTTAAAGATAAATTTTCTCCTTTCCTCAGTAAAGCAAATGGAAAGTATCTACATAAAAATAATAAGGAAATAAAAATTCCTTTTCTAAAAAAGAACATCAACTACAGTGCAAAGAAGAAAAAGCATTTAGAAACACAACATCAGCTTCGTTTTATTTAAATGCTCCATTGTTTGTAATAAATTCTTAATAGCCTGAAAATCTAATTTTTTCCACTACCAATTTAATCCTTGGCTACTTGGCAAACACTGATTTTTTTTTTTTCTTTTCTGTCTCTGTTAGCCAATGCAGAAGCTGGGCATTTGGATATGTGAGTCCTGAATTATGAACCCTTACAAGAAAAATATCAGCTCTGTGTTGGGAATAGCACCAAGAGGTATCAAGACCTAGACGGTTGCAAATTATTGACAGCAGACCATCTCTCCACCCTGCCATGGAACAGAGACTCAGAACATGCAGAGAACAGAGACAGAAAGTCTGTATGGGGAGTTGGTCTGTAATGAAATATTTCTTAATGTAGAAGACACAATTGCGTCTAACTTTTGTACTAACCACATATTACTCATAGCATAATTATTGCAGAATTAGAAATACATGCCAAATATGCCCTGACTTCCTCCACCTGGACTATGGCAGGCATTACTAATCAATCATGTAACTCTCCTGTTAGAATGGGGCTGGAGAAGGAAGGCCAAAAACAGCAAGAATTTCTCCTATCCCTCATGCTTCTTTCTTATGGATGGAGCGTCTTTCCAGTAACACTTCTGGCTTCACGCTATTTCCTCACTTTTTCTTCCCCAGGGAAGAAAGAGACATAACCTGATAGGTGAGCTTTGAAAGAAATAGTAGCCATGCATTGCCAAGCACACTCACTGAGACAGAATATATTCCTGACTTTTCTAAACCAGTTAATGAATGTATCAGTGAAAGCCTTGGCCTTACGGGAGATTTGCAGTGACCCAGTGCAGCCTAAGATGGGTATTGTTTCGTTGATGCCAGAGGTAAGGATGGAGAAACCCACTTGCAGAGCAGATATAACTCGCATTCTCCAATTTCAACTGAAAAAAATTTTAATTTTATATTGGAGTATAGTTGATTTACAATGCTGTGTTAGTTTCAGGTATGCAGCAATGTGATTTAGTTACACATATACATATATCTGGGATTCCCCAGTGGCTCAAACGTAAAGAATCCACCTGGAATGCAGGAGATGCAGGTTCAATCCCTAGCTCAGGAAGATCCCCTGGAGAAGGAAATGACAATGCACTCCAGTATTCTTGCCTGGAGAATCCCATGGACAGAGGAGCCTGGTGGGCTACAGTCCATGGGGTCGCAAAAGAGTCAGACATGACTCAGTGACTAAACAATAATAACAAGTTCACGCCTAGACAAGACTCTACACAGGAGAGGCAATTTCATCACCAAGCTCTAGAGACTTTGCAATCCAGAGAACCAATTTTGTCATTGCTCCAGACGTCATCTATTCCAAGCAACTCACAGGTAACTCTCTTATGCTCCTGTTGGAAGTGTAAATTGGTACCATCTTTTATGGGCCAGTTTAGCAGCATATAGCCGTATTGTAAAAGTATTTACTTTGTCATGCTATTCCACTTCTGCATTATCTATCTCACAGAAAATGCACAAATATATGTTCAGTTCATTGCAACACCTAATGGAAAACTGTAAACTACCTAAATGTTCAGAAATAGAGAAATAGTTAGAGCCATGGGACATTAGGGAGCAGTCATTTTGTTCTTTTGTATGGTGTATTTCTACGGCAGTGCAGTGAGTGACATGGGGATAGGTGAGAAAGGAAGGTCCACTTAGTCCATATTTCTTCTATTTGCAATTAAAGTAAATTTAAATGTACTCTTATAATTAATCTTTCAGAAGAAAAATTAAACCCTGATGCAATAGTTTTTAATTCACAGTCTTTTTTTCCTGGCCACAGGATGTTGCTGCCTGTCATCCAGACTTCTCACCATAAACAGAGTGCCTGGAAGCGGAGTGAGAAATCAGAAAGCTGGTGCATGAGTGTGGAATTGGGGCCAAGGTAGCAGTCATCTGGAGGAAAGAGTTCTCCCAGACCCAGGCATGCCTGAGTAACCCTTTATCTCATAACAGAATCCAGCTTTCCAAGGACTGATGTTCCTATAACTGCCAAAATCAACGTCTCCTCCTTTGTAATGCTGGATAAATATCCAAGTCTTCTTTGGATTCTTATCTCAGAAACTTCAGGCAGATCATGAACATATTCTTACTTCCATCAGATCCTAAGACAAGGAATTGGGTCTCCATTCTGGCCAGGCAATTGCCCTTGAGAAGACAGAACACCCTACCATCCTCTCAAAGAGTCACATCAGCATTCTAAAAGCTGCGGGTAAAAAAAAACCTATCTGATTTTGTCTCTCTCAAATTTATTTAACTCTTTTTTCTTCCTGAGGAAAATCTGTTTCGTGGGTCAGTTTAGTCAATACTGTAGAAAACCTCGCCAGAGTACTATTTTTTACCATATTAATATTCTCCTTTGATTGGATACGAGCATCTCTCTATAACGTCTTTAGCCACTCGGGATTTTCCTCAGTGAATGTCATTTCCAGATAGTTGGTCTCCTTGATCATCTGTGAATTCTAGGTATTGATCACCCACCCTCATAATCGCAATCTCCTCTGTGACATAGGATTAGGTTTGTAGTTTACAATAATGCCTTAAATAAAGGCTTTCTCATATATGTGATTTTATTTTGTTCTCACAATAGTTCTATCAGGTATGAGTGACTCTGTGTCATCTGTCCCATTGATAAATGAGGGAACCGAGGCTCCAAGAGGTAACTGCGAATATGTCTCAGTGATGATGGAAACAAGCCTTTGACTGGTACCTCCTATATTTCAATCTTGAGCTTGAAACCAACTATAAACCCTTGCACAAATAGGTTCCCAATACACTGGACTTCTTAAATCACTTGAAGCTTTGTACATTGAAGGCTCAGTCTGGTAGATGATGTCTAACTTTAAAACACTAGGTTTCTCTCTATTACAATAAATAGACTGGGGGACTTCCATGGCAGTCCAGCAGTTAAGACTTCACCTTCCAGGGAGTTCAATCCCTGGTGGAGGAGTTAAGATCCCACATGCCTTGCAGCCAAAAAAATGAAATAGAAGCAATAATGTAAGAAGTGCAATAAAGACTTTAAAAAATGGTCCACATCAAAAAAATCTAAAAATAAAATAAATAGGCTGGCACCATCCTAGTCGTGGCTGTTGGTTTACCATTGCTGTTATTTAGTGGAGTTCCTGTCCCTCAGAGGAAGAACAATACAACTATAAAACTTATTCAAAAAGTCACAGACCAGGAAAGCAGTACATACTGTCTATGGAGTTCCAGGAATATTGAGCTAATTCTCAGTTGCTAGCACCAGGGAATTCTTTATAGAAGAGGGACCTTTGAGTTGGGTTTCAATGAATGATGAGGAATGGAAAGACAAGTAGAGGCATTCCAGGAATATAAGGTCATAGACAAAAACATGACAATCACGAAAGTGTTTTGTCCTTTCAAGATCCTGGTTCCCACTATTTAGGTAGAATATTAGGATCATCGAAAGCAATAGTAAGCAACTTCCCTGTGTCTAAAGGCACCCCGAGCTTCAACAGAGACCTGAGTATTAGAGCACCAGGCACATTTTCTTTGCAAACCAGTTTGCAAAGAAATTACATGACTTGTTCTTGGGACTGAGTTGCTTATTCTTTGATTTACACAACAGATGTCTTTTCATTCTGATACTAAGTGCTATGCAAACACACTTTGAAGAAAAGCCTCAGACACCTTTCTCCAACAGTGCTACCACCTGTAGAGCCCTATTGTTTAAGTTCTAGAGATGCTAGAGCATTGAGGACATCTGTGTGTCTCTATTTCCCAACTACAAAAGGATGCGGAAGATCAAGACACCAAAGGAAGAGACTCTTGAGGATGTAGATAAGCAGATCAATGTTTACTGAGAGAGGTATTGGGAAGTGAGGGACTGGATGACAAGCCAAGCAAAATCCCTAAGTTATCAAAATGAATTCAACTGTTTTACTCCCAAGCTGCTTCTCAGATCAGATATCCTTTGCATGGCACCCCCCCCCTCAAAAATCTACCAGTAAAGCACTTCCTGTCTGGCAGAAAAGTTAACTGCCCCATCAGAAGTTACATAGTATAGTTATCTACCCATTCTGGGTTCTCTCAGGGCTCAATCTTCTATAATAGATGGTTTTCGTTTTAACTAGGTTAATTTATGTTCTTTGTTGGGTCAACTAGCTAATGTTCTTTCCTGGAAGATGGTGCCTTGACACTCAAGGCTGAACTTTATTCCTTTATTTCTGAATCCTACAAATTATTCACATCCCCTTAGAAGCTTCCTCCTCAATGAATTGGGGCAAGTTATAATCTCTCCATGCTTCAGCTGCTAAAAAGGACTACTGGAGTGCTTACATCATGAGTTGTAAGGATTAAAAGAAACAATTCAAAGCATTTATTAGAACTCCTAGCACATAATGAGTGCTCAATAAATGTTAGCTATTAATTTTACTTTGAACCTTCTCTGGTTACAGTCACTGTTTTGCACATCTGCAAAAAGTTTTCCAGTGGCTAAGGCAAGGAAGTTCTAGTACTTTTTTCTTTCTATAAATATCTCATAAGTAATATGTTGTAGAAAATTTTGAAACTGCCAAAAAGTACAAAGAAACATAATTGCCTTAATTCTACTATCCATATAAACTTGCATGTTTTAAGATAAAAGTATTTCCTTTTAAAAAGAAGAGTATTTTTAATGTCTTTCCAGGTCAATAAACATGTTTCTATTACACTCTTAATATGTGCATATTTTTCTTTATTAGTGTTGCACCATTATTTATTTAGCTGATCCTCTATTTCAATTACTTACGTTGCTTCCAAACTTTTGTTATTTTGAACAATGCTCTAGTGTAAATTTTATATTCCTTTTGTGAACTGCCCCGAATTTTCTTTAGCATAAATTCATAGAAGTGAAATTTCTGGGTTTGAGGGAATGCTGTATCTTAAGGATTTATTATATACGGCCAAATTGTCTTTCAGAAGAACTGTACAAACTGGCAGTCTCCCCAGAGGGGCAAATTTCATGTTCTCATTTCCAATCCAATACTGGCTACTACATACAGTATTTGCCAATTTGATGGATATTACCTAATTTCATTTTCTTAATTTAAAATTTTTTATCAAAAGTAACGATGAAAACTTAATACATTCACCAAACAGTTGAAGTCTTTTCTTCTGTGACATCTCTGACAGTGTCAACAAAGAGATGGTAAAATGTGTGGTTAAAAGCAGGCTCTCGACTGATTACCTGAGTTTGAATCCATATTGAATCGCTTTCTAGCTGTGTGACCTTAGGCAAGTTACTTGTCCTCTCTGTGTGTGCTTCAGTGTCTTCATCTAAAACGTGGCTAATGCCAGCGCTTACCATATGAAGTTAAGTACAGGCAGGCATTTAGGACAATGAGCTACTGTTACTGTCTGCCCACTTTTCACTTAGTGTTTTGGACTTCTTCAGGTGGAGATGGTGAAGAAGACAAAGTGGAGGATATACAGAAGTGACAAGGTAAACAGAATGCATAAAGATCCATGAAATGTCATGCTAGCTCCTACCTTTGAACCTTTCCAATACTTTCATGTGTTTTAAAGAGTGAAGAACAAGAATGGTTTCATACATTGTTTCCCACTTCATGAAAACACATTTAACCCACATGAACTAAAGCCTTGACGAATTGTCAACATGGAGATTTCCTGGTTTATACATGTCTCTGTCCCCCAGGTCAAGCAGCTCCCAGGCTGTGCTGTCTTTCACCTATGACCCATGTTGAACAGAGCTGGCGAATGTAGTATGGCTACATTTGTCCCAGAATTCTGGGGCCCCCAGCCTCTGGATCTCAAGGTGCAAATTATATAAGAATACCTCTCCTCTCCCTGTCATGTGCACAAAGAGGAATCTTCAGAACTCAATTTTGTGCTCTATTGTTGCCCTCAGATTTGAGTGACACTATCTAAAAATGCACACAGTCCAAGAGATTTGATAGAGGGTCAAAAGGAACCTCAGAGCTCATCTAGTTGAGCCTCCCCATTCACAGGGAAGGTTCTGGATCACTGTAGTCACAACAGATCCAAGAATGGAAAAGGCAAGAGCTCAGGGAGCTTCCTAACTTTTGAAGTTTAGGAGTCTTCCGTGTAATTTGTTTTAAAATGTTTAAAGCCAAGCCCAGCATTGATAGTATTAGCTAAAGATGGAGCCACAATTAACTCTAGTCCATGCTGCTCACATATCCTGTCCTAGAATGACCCCACCAGGCTCCTTGGTCCATAAGATTCTCTAGCAAGAATACTGGAGTGGGTTGCCATTCCCTTTTCCAGAGGATCTTCCCGACCCAGGGACTGAACCCAGGTCTCCTGCATTGCAGGCAGATTCTTTACCATCTGAGCTACCAGGAAAGCTCAAGGCACTAAGGTGGAATTTCATAGAATGCACTTGAGAAGCATTTGTCTAGGGACAATCATATCTCTCCCCCACTCTACCCCCACCAATGTCCCAAAATTTTCTCCTCAGAATTCTGCCTTACATAAGGCACTCAACATCACTTCCCATTTGTGGGTCTCAGCTTCCTCATATATAACACAAGGGTACTCTCCTAAAAGATGCTTTCTAGAACAAACATGTCATGACTCCATTTAAGGGCCTTTATATTGATTCAAAGAATGTACTTTTGTGAAACAAAAAACTACCATAACAGAAATCACCACCTCCGTAAATCCTATTATTGAAAAACAGCCCAAGATGTCCACACAAATGTTCAGCCAGGCACAGGATACGACTCAGGGCTTCTCACTTCCACACCTTGACAAACCAGATACATTCAAAATGGGTACCGCTTCCAAAAATGAAAACACACCTACTAACTTAGGCAAGGGGGATTGAAAAGCTCAGCTTATGTGATTTTATAAATGTAACTTTTCAATACTTCCAAGTAAAATTTTCAAAACTGTTTTCCATACCATCTTTCTATGATGTCTTCCAAGTGGCTACATTCCCCACCTTCTCTCCATGGTACCACAGTCCAGGGTGGCTGGACCCGGGATTCTTGTCTCTGGTTGCACATTAGAATTATTTGTTTGGGGGGAAGGGGGGCAAAATTCATATGACCTGTTTACCCACCCTCAGAGATTCTGATTTCAGTAACCTGGAGGTGGGACCTGAGCACCATATCTTAAAAATTCCCCAGATGAACCCAGCGTGCAGCCAAAGTTGATGGCCACTAGTTTAGATGAACTGGCTTCAAAGTGGGGCCATAATTCATCAGGATTCTGAAAAAGAAATTTTTAATGTCTTTATATATTTTTTTTGTCTCATTCTTTTTAAATTCTTTATAATTTATATTTTGAGTGTATTAGTATATATTTCTATATTTGTATATTACAGATTAGTGAAGTAGTAGATATATAATTTATTGACAAATACACACATATTGGTGTGCATTCTAAAACAAGGGTTTTCTAATAGAAGTTCATCCTCCAAAAGTTTGAATCTAAATAACTTATTGGGTAAGTAGCCGTTTCTACTAAGTAGGCATTTCTTTAATTACAGTCTTTGTGGTCTGTTGTTCTATGTTGTTATTTGCCTTTCATTTGTGCATTTCGTCTTATCTCCCACAGTAGATTATAAATGCCTTTAAGGCAAAGATCCTGATTCCTGATTTTTCTATCCCCTATATTTCTTGGCATGGTATATAACTTCGGCTTTGGGCAAATCTTAGTTTCCTCACTTAAAAAATACTGAAAATATTAATAATCATACCTTCATAGCATTATTATTAGGATTACATTTGAGATAATTCATGCATAGTTCCTAACATATATTATGGACTCAATAAATGGGACCTATTTTATTACTTGTTTGTCGAATTGAATTTTTATATTCCATATATATGGAATAGTACCATGCTAGAAAATGAGGAAAAAATGTATAAGACATGGTTCCCCTTTGAGCAACTCATAGTCTAACAACAGCAAACAAACAAACAAACCCCAGACATTTAAGCATTCAATCATAAGGATACAAAAATAGATGCTCATATCAGAATATGTACAAATTGTTATGAGAATCTAGCTAAGGAAGCAATTAATCTTTCCCAGTGCCCTGAAGCATGAATAGGAGTTTTCCCTTGGATGAGGACGAGGTATATGCTTGGAAGAAGAGCATAAGCAAATGCATAGAGCACTTGTTCTCAAAGTACAGTCTGGGGATCCATGAAAATCCCTGAGACCATTTCAGGTGGTTAAAATAACAATCATAATAATACTCAGACATTGTTTGCTTTTTTTCACCTGCATACTCTTACAAAAGTATAGTGGCATTTTCCAGAAGCTAAATGATTTGTAATATCCAACAGATTGAATGTAGAAGCAGCTATGAGAATCCAGCTGTCTTCTGTTAGAGAGATTAGTAAAAATGTAAAACAATGCCTCTCTTTCCACTAAGTTATAGTTATTTTTTAAATACACATATGTCAACACGTAATATGTTTATTATTGTTATTTTAAATGAGTTACTATTTAAAATATTTAAATTATAATTTTTAATGTGGTAAATACACACATACATATATTTATATAAACCACCATAAACAAAAGCTCTTTGAGGTCCTCCACAATTTTTAAAGTGAAAGGGTCCTGAGACCACTAGCATAAAGGCATAAAATTGCATGTTGTGTCCAAGGAATAAATGAATGCATGCAGTTAGCTGCCTCCAATTCTTTTTGGAGTAGAGTATAAATTATAAATATATATATCACATGTTCATACACAATGAGTATGATTACCATATCCTCTCAGCCCATGAGTAACAGATAAAATATGCTAAAATGCTGAAAGAGTTAACCCAAATCTCTTGGTGATTTTTGGAAAGGAGGAGGGAGCAGATTTAGTTAATCCAGTGAAAGTCATCGCATATAAATTTGCAAGCTAAAATACTCCCTGGGCTGAGGTCATGTGTTTAATTTTAGCAAGTAGAGTGAATATGTTTGGGTAGGTATTTATACTAAGCAATGGACTGAGCTGGAGATAGGTTTGACAGTGGAAACAGTGATACAATCTTTATTATTTTCAATGTAAAAAAAATGAACTATTAATGTGATGTTCTGGTTGAGAATTTAAACTCTCAAAAAATCTGGAAATTCAAAGTCATGGTACCCATAGCAACCATAACTCTGCCCCCTTGCATGCCCAGTGTGGAGTATTTTGTATTGCAGTACATGCTGTGAAATCTATGCCTAAATGTGCTATATAGCAGAGTTACAGTTGCTGTGGGAACTGTAACTTTGAATTGCCTGCCTTTTGTGTCATTAAACTTTCAGCTGAAGTATTGCATTGAAGGAATTTTTTTTTCCTCCACTGCGTTTCCTCATTTAAAAAAAAAAAAAAATTGATTGGGTGTTTTTTTTAAAAGGATGCAAATGATGTTAGACTCAAAAGGAAGGATAATGCATTTTTGTTTCCCTTTCCCAAATACATGCACTGATACAACATTAGTGAATTACCACATTTACATATTTCAACCTGCAATAACAAGTCATAAAATAATCCTCAACTTATATAGCACCTTTAATCCTGAAGGGTCCTATCATACACATAGACACACAGTAACTGAACCACATTGGACAAGAAAACTCAATAAATATTTAACCACGCCCAGCAAAATTATACAGTGCTTTAGGACAAGTGGTCCAGAAGAAAGGCACGGTGATCCGGTGGTTGGAACACAAATCAAGGAGTGGGAAATCTCATGCTCCTTCTCGACTTTTTTGATGGCATTGACTCTCTCCCTGACCTTGAGTCAGCCATTTGAATCCCTCACAGCTCTGGGTATTCCATTTTCTCTGTTTACTAAGGAAGTATTTCTAGGACCAAGGACACAAAAAGACTTCAAAAGGTCATTTGGTTGTGTCTACTACTGCCAGTCAAGGCACGTACCTACATATTCTAGAACAGGCAATTTCTGCTACAAAGGCAAGAGAGTAAATATTTTAGGATTTGTGGGCCATACGGTCTCTGTTGTAACTACTCAACTCTGCCGTTTTAGCGTGGTAGACGCCATAGACAATACATAAATGAATAAGCATGGCTGAGTTCCAACAAAATTTATTTACAGACACTGAGATTTGAATTTCATATAATTTTTATTTGTCACAAAATATTATTCTTCTAGTGATTTTTTCCAACCGTTTGAAAGTATAAACACATTCTTAGCTCATGGGTTGTACAAAAACAGGTAGTAGGCTACAGTTTGCCAACCCCCGCTCTAGAAGTTTGAGTTGTGAGTCAGGCTGAAGACCAGCTTTAGACAGACATGGAATTCTAAATATTTAACTAGCTTCCCAAGCCAAAAGAGGTATGTCTGTGTTAGTTTTTATATATCTAGATGTAGATACAGATATATACATACGGTATACATCCAATAAAATTATATACATATATATGTAAGTATGTAAATTCATTGTATATTTTGCTGATACACAGGAAGTATAGCACAAATGTACAAATAATAATAAAATATGCCACACTCTTCACTGTAAATTCCACAGAGCCAATCTCTTCTCAGAAGATGCTTTTGAACTCTTGTATCCATGGCTAACCTACAATTGCATTAACAAATGAGTGTAGTTCCAACTTGAATGTTTGAAACTTTCACTTAAATTGAGGAGTAAAATAAAAGTAAAGATAAAAGACATAGCCAAGAATTTCACTCTTTCGTCAATGACATGAGCAACTTCTTTGATGAATTATATAGCTTTCAAAAATTTCCTTCCTTTTTTGTGCTATTCACAATATTATTTGTTACAGATCTGACACATGTTTAAGTTTAATCCGTGTATTAGTCAGGGATCTTCAAAGAAACAGAACCAATAGGATATATATATATATACATGTATATACACATATATATACACATGTATATATATATATATATATCTCACAATTTCTGGAGGCTGAAAAACCCCAAGATCTGTAGTCAGCAAGATGGAGACCCAGAAGAACTGACCTTTAGTTCCAGCATGAGTCCAAAGGCCCAAGAACCAGGACAGCCAATGGTCTAAGTTCCAGTCCAAAAATCCACAGGCTTAAGGCTCAGTCCAAGTCCAAAGGCTAGAAAAGACCCATGTGACAGCTCAGTTAGTCAGGCAAGAGTTTGCTCTTACTCAGACTTTTGTTCTAGTCAGGCCTTCAACTGATTGGATGAGGCTCACCTACAAGAGGTTGGGTGCAGTCTGCTTTACTCAGTCTACTGATTCAAATGTGAGTCTCATCCAAAAACATTCTCACAGACACATCTAAGATAATGTTTGACCAACTATCTGGGTATCCCATGACCCAGTCAAGTTGACACATAAAATTAATCATCACAATTGGCAATATTTACATTTTCTTCATCCCCTTAAGTCTAAACAATCAACAACAGTACAACAAATCAAGCCCTGATTTGCAATGTTTGCTGAGTTCCATGGGCTAAATACCTCATCACAGCCAATTTCAAGCTACCAACATAATGCCAACGGTCATGGATTGAGAAGACATGTGGTAGCACATCATTATATAGTATTGTAACATCAAAATACAAAAGGAATAAATAACCTGAAGAAGATAGACAATATTAAAATGTAGTAAGAGAGAAAGTGATGAATTTTCAGTACATACTACTTTTGTTTTTAATATAATGTATTGTGAATTTATATAATTTATTTTTTATTGAATTATAGTTTATATAAAGTATATATAATTTAATATTTACCAAATAGTTGTGTTTAATAGCCAGTTTGCAAAGTTCCAGAAAATGTAATAATTAGCTCTGGCAAGTCCATAAGTGGTGCTTCCAGCACACCCTGGGAACAGCATTGTGTAAACTGATTGAGGCTCATGTGGTCCCTAACCTTCTTTGTGAAAAGTCTGCCCAATTCCATTTTGGCCACAGCTTGTTGAAGATGAGAAAAGAAACAATCTCATTATTCTTCTTGTTATTCCTTTTTCTCTGAAGTTCTCAGATCACTTTATACTCTTAGTGAATAGCTACACTTACATATTTCAACCTGAAATAACAAGTCATAAAGTTATCAGTCTGTGGCCATGGCAAGAAGTAGGTGGAGGCAGCCCAGGGACCTGCTAATACTTCTGTGGGTTTGGTTGATGGCTGAGCACAGGGGACTTCCACTACACAGATGACCAGTCTGGATAATTCTGCCACAATTATCTGAGAAATTCTGACAAAGCTGGAATTAGGATTTGAGTCCTGTGGATAATTATAGCCATGGACAGGGAGACACAGAAAATCAGTGAAGAATGGCCCCTTGACTTTCAGTCTAGTGATTTACCTACCATGCCCACTCTGCTTCTAAGTAATGAGTTACTTAATGCTTGTCAAGTATTTTTAAGTTGTAAATCACTAAATACAAGGCATCATTAACGTCTATTTGAAACTGCACAGAGAAATTTTTAGTAGGCGGTATATGAGTCCCCCAGTGGAGCCAATACTCCATGTCTGTACATTTTCTTGTCTTCTTTTTAAAAATAAGGTATGACAAGATGTTTTAATAACCTCAAATGGCTGGGATCTCTGTTTTTGGTATGATCTAAGATAGTTGTCCCCAACAACCCCTTGAACACCATGCTAGAGGTCAATTTGATCAAATTCTTTAGTAGTATGTGGATCATAAATGAGTCTGAATAACAAGGAGCCTGTAAGTCACCATCAACCTCTCCCTTAGGATGCTGTCCACCTGAGATGGAATGGTGTGGTATTTCAGATTGAGGAACAAGGTCACAATTTAGTCAAAAGTCATATATCCACCACTGCAAGGCATGCAATTTTAAAAAGAAGAAGGAAAAAGAAAGAACTTCAGTTACTTCTAAACTAAATAGCCCAGAAATGTCAAGGGCACTTGAAGGCAATGAATTGTTAAAATTAAGGGGTGTTTGGGTCTATGTGTGACTAGGGTGAGGGAATGGGACTTGGTTTTAATTTATAAATTAGAAAAAAATAAATTGACTCAACATTGCTATTGTAACTGGAAATGGCTTGGGCAAATTTAATCCAACTTCCCTGAAAATTCTTGATTAGTCTCCCAATGGGGAAGAAAATCAAGATAAGATAGGAAGTCTCCTCCATCTGTACTAAGGGCAGAGGAACTTGGGGCCTCCAGCGCCCACAAAGCGCATCACATGACCGAGGAGGGGGGCGTGGGGGAGGGGGAGGGGACCCTTTTCTCTGAGTTCCCCACTTCTCTCTTGGCTGTGGCCTCCAGTCCTGGAGAAATCTGTTCCAGGCTACCGGCCTTTACCGTCTAGATCTGAGTTAGAGACCCACCCCCACCGCAGCCCAGGAGGCGGGCGACAAGCTGGAGGCCCAAATTTGAGATGTAGCTCAACCTTTGACCACTAGAGGTCTCCTGGAAAGCAATGACCCATATAACCCGGTTTATCCTTCTTCAAACCAATAGACTTGTTGAACTAAGACTCGGGCTAGCCTGCTCTGCTGGAGGCCGCCTTATTAATAACGCCACCCACCCCCACCGCTCACGATGGCGCCAGGCTTGGAAGGGGGAGGGGACTGGGTCGTGGCTGACACGCAGACTGTCCTAGCTTTTCAACCCACGAATCAGTCTGCAGACTCGGGGGCCACCCGCCTCGAACCCCACTTCTTGACCAAGCAAGACGGGAGAGAGCTTCTAACTGGAGGTCCCCAGGTGGGCAGCGCGGTGTCCCACGGACTTCTAACCAGCTGTGGACTAGCCAAGGGACCAATGTGCAGAATCTCTTAGCATCAGGTCCATCAGCAGGCCAGGATCCCCCCTCCCCCAGCTTCGCCCCACTCGTTCCTCCCGCCTCCTTTCACCTTCTGCTTTTGCCTTGCGATCGCCAAAGTGGCCCGAGTTTAACCGGTGGAAAGAGATTAGGGGACCATTCACCGTCCCTGTTCTGACCCATGCTGTATTCTCTGGAAAAATATAGCGGCTTCTAGGTAGAAAAGGAAAGGTAAAAAAAAAAAAAAAAAAAGGTGGGGGGGGAAGCCGAGGGGGAGCAAGAAAGGAAACAGCCAGGTTGAATTCCCAGTCTTTATCAAGCAATTCGCTCACCAATGAAAGAAAGCTGCAGTGGCAGATTCGAGCCACATGCGGTAGTGTGTAGCAATTAGTAGATAAAATGCTGACTAAAGTGCTAAAACATGAAGTATTATTATAGCCAAGGTCAAAAATGTTTCAGTTGTTTTTTACAACTTGGGGGAGGGGGAGTCCCAGAGGTGCGCAGAGAGGGTTGAATTTTTGAAATGGTCGCCTTCTTTTTTCAAATTGTACTTTTTTTTTCTTTTAATGATCCTGTTTATTATAGTCCAAGCTGCCTAATTATGTCACTGCTGGTTCTTGCAACTAACTTAATCCTCCTGATCCTTTATGAAATGATTCGCAGACACTGAAAAATGTGTCTACTGCTTCCCCACTCCCTTGAGGGGTGGGCATGACTTTTAATTTTTTAACCTTTTAAATAAACTAATAAAACAGAGTTGGGGTTTGGGCTAGCAAAGCAGCAGGGATATAGATATGTTGGGTATAGGTTCCTGTGTTTTGGTGTAAGAAAGAACCCAGAAATAGTGTGTGGTATAAACATATACTGCTTTTTTCCTACTCTTCTTTTATACACAGTGAGTCCCAGCTGTGTACAAGCTTTTTTATAGATAAATAAAGCAGTTGCTTTCATGATTATAACTGTCCTGAATGGATTGTCTTCTTACAACATTCAATCTGTTTATGAGTATTTACTTTACATTAGCCCAAGGACCCTGCACTGCAGGAGTTTGCCTCTATTCCCCTGGGTGTCGGTGTCTCAAGTCTTACATCTGCTCTGTGATTGATGGAGCCTTGAATCCACGTTATTACTCTCTCACAAGCAGAAATCAAACAGGCTATTAACTACATTACTTCAAAGAACTGTTTCAATACAATCTCCTTATCTTAATTGAAACTTTCTTTGTATGGATATTTGCTACATCGATAATTTACAGGTGCCTATCAAGCATAATATTAAAGAAAGAAAATACAGGATTTTTTGTTTTGTTTTTGTAAACACACCATTGTGATCTTTAATTTTAAAAGTCATTCACAAGATTGGACCTGAAGTTTGATTTATTAGATTTTATTATGTTCATGGGGGTGGTGGTGCTGCTGCTAAAATAAGAGAGGGAAGAAGTCCCTGTGATTCAGTTTTGAAATTTAGCTTCCATCTGATTACAAGATTGTAGATATTCAGACCTAGATCGCTGCAATTGTTAACATCTCAAAAACCTTGTCGAGAGTCAGGCAGCATGCAGCCTAGTTCAGCACCTACCTTGAAGAGACATAGAAACAGGGTTTCTAATTAAGTGAAGTTCCTTACAGACCCTTAAAGACTTAATAGCACCAAAACCAGCAGAAGTTGCTTAGATGCTATGAGGAGCTATGTATTTTTAAAGAGAGAGATTTAATATACAATCGAGGGATACCCTCAGGCATTCTGTTGAGGTTTCCTGCATAAATGCTGCTGCGTTGGTCATACAGGAAACTGACTCACAGTCGATCTCAAATATGATCTTGTCAAAATACTGCAACTCAAGTTTTTTAACATAGGATTTCTTGAACTGGATGTGTATATTTACACCAACAGGACAGAGACTAACTGAAGCCTTAGGTGTCTCTCATATATTTTTTAAAAAATTATGTCAAATCCTTCAGTCAAATCCATTCATATGTAAAAAAATGAACAAAATGGGTTATTCTAATCAAACGTCTGCAGTAAGCATCATAAACTTAAAAAGAGAGAGAAAGCGCCAGAGAGCTGTAATTTCTCTTTGTAACCCATGTTTATAAAATAGAAAGATCAGATGAAATTTCAAGGAAGATAATTAAAGAGTGATGTGCAAGTCATAATTTGGCTAATGCAAAAGATGGGAGGCTGCAGATTGTTACACTGTCCTTCATGGTGCAGAGTTGTGATATTACTTTAAATTATTAAAATAGTTTTTGACATCTTTCAGAATACCTGCTCTTTGGCGTGGGCTTTTATAACTTATTGTAATTGGAGGATCTGCCATTTTCTTGCGTTTATCTCTGTGTGTATAGAAACGAGATAGATCTTGCCTTTTATTACTTCCCCATGTTCTGAATCAAAAATGTGGTTTAGATAATGTTAAGTGCCCTAATTCTTACTGCAGCGGACGCAGACGTTATGAAAAAGCATAAAAATACACACAGAGGGTCTTTCCACCTCAAGTCACTGAATATTAGGCATTTGTGCTCTGCCGGGTGTATTAACTTCAGCCATGTGAATATAATTTTCATTAAAGTAATCCTGTTTCAACTAGATGCTGTGACTAGAGGTGAAACGTTGCGAAAGCGTTAAAAATAGCTTACTAGTAATTTCAACATCCTGTAATTTTATCACAGATCAAGTTTCAACTGTCATACTATACAGACCTTATTCCCCATATAGTACATGTTTACTTTTTTAGCATGCCAGACCCACTTTGGAAAGATTGGTGCCAATATAATAAAATCGGGGTGGGGGGTGATACTGAAAGGAGTGGGAGGAGAGCGGGGAAGGGGGTGGGGGAGCGTGGGGGAAGCGAGTACACCATTTTACATCAACACTGCGAAAATGCAATCTAGCCTGGCGGAGGACCGGCAGCTGGGTCGGAGCGAGCGAGGGCTTTGCAGTCTCTGCCTGTTCCTTGTTCTGTCGCTCTTAAGTTTCTCTGTGTTTGCATAATAGCCGTGCATGCAAACCTCGCAATGCTCCAGAGCTCCAGAACAATAAATATACACATTTAAAGCCTTTATTGTCTTACGGTTCATGCCCCCGGTTTTCAACAGCTTAATTTCTGGTTGTATTTAACTAGTTTGCAAATGGATTTTTTCAGTTTCAAACTATTATTGAGGAAGCTCCCCTCCCTTTTTGGCGGGGGAGGGGTTGGGGGTGGGGTAGGAGTCAGTATATTATTCCTGTAGCGCTGGGTTATATAAACACATTATCATTTGAGAGCGCCCTTGGCGTCCATCAGCATTGTAAACACGTACTAGTGTATATACTTCAAAATTAAAGAATGCACACGCAGAACCAGGAGCCTGAATTCATATTCCGAGCAGACTCGCTGCTCGCATTTATTGATTTATCATGCATCGTTTATTGTTCCAGTCCCTAAATGCAGTCGCTGTCCGTTCAATATTGTTTGCAAAATCCTGAGATGTGTGTGCGCTGCTCACTTGTCTTTCTGTTCTTTTTTTTTTCTGAGTATTTTTTTTGCGAAGCGAACAAATGCATTAATATTTATATGTTTATATAATCGATAACCCACTTTTCCCTTTCACGTAAATAGGCATCAAAAGATAATTTAACAGATTAGTTCTCGAAAACATGGCAGTGAGGAAGCGTAATTTAACTATCAAACAAATCTACATGTCTAATAACAGCAAATCTGCTAAGGAGCATTAGAAAGAGGAGCAGCGCCCCGGAATCTCTGCAGGAAATGTTCTTTATATTAGACATATACAAGCAGGTCCTGTCAGATGCACAGTGGAGCTCTCTAGCTCTCGTCTCCTCCAAAAATTTCATCAAACGACATCGCTACACACGGGAGACTGGAAAGAGGGGGATCGCATCGTCACACAATTTTAGGGTAGAATTTATTTTTACAAACCTCCCTATACGTTTTTTGCCTTGATCCATCCGCTTCCCGCCGAGATCGGACGGAGCCTTTCTGTCGATTATGAATTTGATCAACCCACATTTGGAAGGAAACCTACATAGTTCTGACAGGAGCTGAAAATTGAGACGTCAGAGAAATATTAGGACATAATTTCAATCATTTTAGTGCCGAAGGGGAGGCAAGAACTTAGTTTTATATTGAGACAGTACGCCGGCTGAAGGCAGAGAATGTGTCTCCCTTCCAGGACCTGATGCAATCCATTCAAGCCAACAAGTTTGGAGAGAATGTTGAGTTCAATCAATTCAGAACGTCGAGATGGAGCCCAACTCACTCCAGGTATTTCGCTCTCCTCCGCTCTTCCGATCCCGGCACCCCCCGGCACCCCCCAGCCCCCCGGCTCACCCACACCTCTGCACCCACCCACGCCCCCCACAAACTTTTCACCAAACTTTTACCCTCTACATCCCCCAAATCATTTTTATTGTTTTAAAAAATCCCTGATCATACATACATAATGTAATTTTACCGCCTCTGATGGAGAGGTAGGGAGAGGTGGCGGGGGGTGGGGGTGGGGGTGGGGGGGCCGGAGGATTTTTTTTTTTTTAAGGGAGGCCGAAAATTTGTGGGCTCTATTATTTTTCCACCCAGCTTCTTATCTGTTGGCTCTTCTGTATTAAGAGTGGATGTCTGTGTGTAAATGTGTCTGGGAATAGACGTTTGTGCTCTGATGGCTACATTATTTATTTGGTGCTTTTTTTCCCCTGCAGTGGGTCGGCTCACCGTGTGGCTTGCACGGACCTTACATTTTCTACAAGGCTTTTCAATTCCACCTTGAAGGCAAACCAAGAATTTTGTCCCTTGGCGACTTTTTCTTTGTAAGATGTACGCCAAAGGATCCGATTTGCATAGCGGAGCTCCAGCTGTTGTGGGAAGAGAGGACCAGCCGGCAACTTTTATCCAGCTCTAAACTTTATTTCCTCCCAGAAGACACTCCCCAGGGCAGAAATAGCGACCATGGCGAGGTGGTAAACTTATATCTCCCTCTCTTCTTTCTTTATTATTTTTTCCCGTAGTAATGCTTATTACAGGGCAAGCTTGAAAATACTGTATTCACTTCTGCAGGCGAACAGGATCGACTTCTTTTTTAAAGGGGTAGCGCCACTAGCTGGGGCTCGAGTATTTTGCCATTGTCAGAGTTTGGCTGTCAGCTTTACAAAGAGGATCCAACTGCTGATTTTAGTCAAGATCAAATAACTTGTTCGAGAAGGGTTTTGTTCAAGGATGTGTGTGTGTGTGTGTGTGTGTGTGATCTTTCTGCTGCCGCTTGAACATCACATGCTTTTTATATTTTTTGCTTTTTGAAAATTTACCTTCGAGTCTGGCTCGGTCGGGGATGGGTGGATTTCTTTCGGTGGGTTTCGATATTTTTCATGTTTTTTTTTTTTTTTAGTAAGTATTTGATATGTTTAAGAGGGCGGAAATTACGAAATGGAGGCAGAGTGAGATCAAAAGCTATTGAGTTGGCAAAGACGTGTTGAATAAAGTGATAAATGACAGGTACTGGAATAATACATTCAAATAACTTGCAGATCTGCCCGGGCGGATTTCAAAGCGGTCGTGTAACCGGCACAAACACGTTAAGCATTAACAACTATCTCTCGTCCCCACCCCCTCTCCCCGGACAGACCATTTGATGTTTTACTTTTCAATTACTCCACGCAAAGTGGACGTCTTCCAGCGCGATCTTTGGGGATGTGGGGGACGCGGATAGGGGAGGGAAAGGCAGAGGGGTGTGTGCTCGCCCACTGGCCCCGCGGGTCCGGCGTCCTCCGTGCCCAGACAGCGCTCCCGGGGAGGGTGGAGAGGGACCGAGCCTCCCCGGCACGTTTCTGGGCGGCCGCGGGGGCGCTCGTCGCGTTCCTGGGAGGACGCCCGAGGTGAGCCCGCTGTCACCGGGCGCCGGGGCGGCCGCCTCTATTCGGCTCTGTCATTTCATGTGTGACCGCAGTTCTGCGGGCTCCCCTCGTCAGCTGACCGACCTCAGCGCCGTGGTACCTACCGGGGGAACTATTTTGGGGAGGCTGTGCCCACTGCACGGCGGGGAGGGAGGGTGTGCGGCCGCCTGGCAAGGCTTTGTGTTGTCCAAGCGAGAGCACAGTAATCAAACTCAGACTTTTGAGGGCAGCTAGCTCTGTCTGTACCAGGCTCTCGAGCTTTCGAGGTAGGTGTAAGGATCTTTTTGTTAAATGAATGGTTCCCCGTTTAACTCATCCCGGAGCAGAGCTCGAAGCTGCCTGCCAGTCCTTCCAGAATTCCTTGGTCTGATGGAGTTGATTGTACTTTTGGCATCTCCAGTTCACTCCTTCTCCGGGGAATCGAATTACCCATCAGTGGTCTCTGCCGGTTAATTACTGGAGTTCGTCAAAACGTTCGCCCTCCGATCTGCCTCTTCGGAAATAAGCCCCTCCCTCCTCCCCGAACACCCCCACACCCCCGCCCCTGCGCCCTCCCCCCTCCCTGCCAGCTCTGGGTTTTAAACGTTCACATTTCCCGACGTCTGCCGGCAATTTTACAAAGGTGTTGTTTGGAAATACTGTGAAAAATCCTGCAGCCTACCAACAGGTTGAGCTCTTTCCTCCTGCCAAGGTCTAGCTCGGGCCCCCTCCCCCGACCCAACTTTCCTGCGCAGCTGTCTTCCTCCTCCTCCCCCTCCTGATTTCTTATTATTTGCTTTTCAAATTTATTACTTCAACATGGCCTGTGATCTGGAAAAGGGAAGGATTAAATATCCAGAAAAGAGCTGGTGCCTAATAGACTTCTGACTAAACCCAGAAGGAAATTATTCAGTGTTTTATGGGATATTTTGCGGCCACGCTTTTTTTTTAATTGAAAGTGGGATATTTTTTAAAGACCCCGAATTGACCCCACTTGGTCCAGTTTTAATTTCTGTTGTGTAATTAAATAGTGAATTCTGACTTAAGAGTAAAAGAAATATTAGGCAAAGATTGCATCTGGTAGAACTGCTGATAGTGAATAGCTACATTTTTAAATACACGATTTTTTACAAAAATATTCTTTATGGGGAAATGTAAGCGAACCATTTTAATGATCTTTGCATTTCGTCATTGCTATATGAGCCATACCTGAGAAAATTAATCTTGCTACTTAAAAGTAAACTCTAGGGGTTTGGGGGAGGGAGATGGCTCTATTTATAATCCTCAGCTGCGTATATACATCGCCTAATATTATGCATGATTTGTTTTTTAATGCTAACACGGCTGGTAATTAGCTGTATGATTATACTTGTATATTTCATTAGGACTTTGGCTGATGTCATTGTGAATTATTCAGCCATATTAAAACAATTTTCAATTGAGATAATGACACACCTCAAAATTATGCAAATACAGGCTACATTGTGCAAAATAATTATGACAAATGTAAAGCAGGTAGAAAGTTTCCCAATGCAGATCGGTTTTCCACCCTGGTGATGTCATTTCCCCCCTGGCCTAAGTTAGTCATTCATTAGCAGAATAGCAACAGCAGTCTTCTCTGGAGGAGAGACTACAGAAACCAGCATTTACCTCTGGCACCTAGAGGGGGCAACAGGGCCCTCTCATTAAGACCTTTGCTTTGTTTTCACTTAACTCTATTAAGTTGTTTATATACAGTGAAATGATTTTATTATTGATTTTAAATAGTTTTGAATGATGCATTTGCCATTTGCAGTGCATAACTGGAAGAGGAGGGTTTCATAGTGATGTGCACTGTTACTTGGAGAAAAGGTTTAGCACATTTAATCAGCCAGGGCAGTTTATTTAAAGTAGCCAAATGGAGGTTAATAATTTCCTGATTGAGCTGACATCAGCATCCATTTCGAAAGGACAGCCAGGACTCAGTATGGTTTTTTGGTTTAAGAGAACCATTCTGTCTTTTTATGATTTCTTGAAGTATGAAGACGTCAGTTCTAAAAACAGGAAAATTATCACTGTGTGAGGTTAGAAATAGCGTCCCTGTGTGGTGTGCTATGATCTTTAGAACACTTTTTTTTTTTTTGGCGTGGGAGGGAAATTTTCTTATTGATCTTTGCAGTAATTGTAGGAGGCTAGATAAGGCAGGACTTTCTATGTCCATTTTACAGCTGGAGACAGGCTTTCAGACATTATGTGGTTTGTCAGAGGTCACTTGCTAGAATCTAGACCTTCTTAAATTTTAGGTTTGGTGTATTTTTCCCGCTGAAACCTACTCTTGAAACTAGAGCTTGAATACATCATGTTACATTCTAGAAGTGTGTACTCATGTTGGCAGTTCCTTGTACATTTTAGAACTATGACTAGTTAGTCAGCTTTGCTAAAGGTCACCAGATATTTAGGTAGCAGAATCATTCTTACTCTATAAAGTTCAGATAATCCTAGTCAGTGGCATATAACACTAACAGTTACATTTAATACCATTATTAATAATCATTAACAATTTATTACTAGTTTAGATAATTATTATAATGTCTGGACTGCTTGCATCACTGCTTCCTGCACTTACTTAGGGTACTGGCAGCTGGTGTGAAGGAGAAGCATTCCAGAGAGTCACATGTTGATTCTACAGTTTACTATTTGTTTGACCTTGAACAGTCCTAAATGCTCTGAGCCTCAGTTTCTTCAGCTGCAAAATGGGAGGGAACAATAGTAAGGCTGACTGGAGATTGTTATATACGGAGACATTATTATGGGCAAAATTACTTTATCACTATAAATTAAATGAATAGAAAAGAGTTGTGATTATAGGGGTCTTTAGATATTCTTAATTTATAAATAAGAAACATAATAACATGTCTATGTGGAGTCTTCTGGGCCTCATCATGATACTGTTTTGAATTATGAAAGTGAAAAGCAGGGCCATATGCAAAGAGTTAAGTGTCTGGTAATTACCTACAATTGCCATATTCAGCCAGTAGCTCTTCAGGGGAGGAAAATGGCAAAGTAGGCAGGTAATTGGCTCTGTTACTGGGTAACTTCTGATTATATTCCTTTTCAGATTGCCAAGTGCTTAATCTATTGGCAATATACCCTCTTAAAATAGGTGGATGTTCAAGCTTGAATTTCATGGGGTGGATTCTACAAGGCTTGCTTGTCCCCTGCAACATGAGTGTGGATGAGTAAGCCAGTGTTGTCAGTCAGGATCAAGTATATCTAGTCATTACAGATTCTAGCATGCAGCCAGGGTTTCTAACAGCGGTTTGGCTATCACCAGCCTTACTATCTAGTTAAAAAAAATTTTAAATGCATATTCCCAAGCCCTTATTGAAATTAATTTATATGGAATCTCTGGAATTGGGATCTAGAATTCTGCATTTTAAGCTGTCTTGCTCTCTCTGTGTGGCTCTTGGGCAAGTTTTAAACTCTGTGCCTCAGTTTTCTCATCTGTAAAATGGGAATAGAGTACCCACTTCCTAAGGATTAAATGAGCTAATATATATAAAGTGCTTACAACTAAGGTGGCAAATAGTAGAGTTGCTAAAAATAATTTACTCATTATTACTATCATTAATATTAGTATTATTGTTCTCATTAAAGTTTGAGACCACTGCCTTGGACCTTCCTAAAGAAAGCTTTTCTCTATGAGAGGGTGATGTATAGGTTAGTTTACTAGAACATAAAGCTGATTCAAGTCACCCCAGATCAGGCTGGCTTTCATCCATATGGTGGATTTAGCTGTGTTGCCATTATAAAAGGCTCCTTAAGGATTTACATTTTATTATTGAAATATGCTGTTAACTGGATCAGCAGGATTTTTTAGAAGATTGCCTGATCGTATCACAGACACATTCTGAAATTCAGGTGCCAGACTGTCCTTGCTTCACCCGTGGGTGGCCTCTCAGCCTCTGGTTTGTTTCCATGAGCTGATTTTTTAGAAGTTTCTGAGATCACCTCAGTGTCGTCACTCGCCTTGGTCAATTTCTTTAACTTTTTCTAAGCCTCAGTTTCTTATTCTGTCAAATGGATTTAAAGGTTTCTACCTTGCCAGGAGAATTAGTAATACTAAAAGTCCTGAAGCAAATGATGGATGCTGTTATAATAGTTATTATTTATTGTTAGTAATGATCTTAAGCTAAGAGAAGGAATATCTTTATAGTTTGCGTAGCAGGCCCTTTAGAACCAGGGTGAAAACCAATGAATTATATGGGGAGAGTTTACTAGACTGTGACAGGCATCAGCAAACTAAGGCCTGAGGGCCAAACCTGGCCCACTGTCTGCTTTTGTAAATAAAGTTTTACTGGAACATAGTCAGACTGTTTACATATTGTTTATAGCTGCTCTCAGGCTATAATGTCAGAGTTGAATAGTTTTGACAGTGACCATATGGCCCACACAGTGGAAAATATTTACTCTTTGGCCCTTTACAGAAAATGCTTGCTGACCCCTGGCCTATAGAGTTGATCTGAAATAAGGAATGTGACTGTGTACCTTTTTGTCTTTCTTACTTGGATTTGGAGCAAGATCCAGTAATAGAAGAAATACTTTAATATGTCAAAAACGTTCATATATACAAAATTCTGTTTCGGCTTTGAGCCTAGAATGTTAAAATTTCAGAATCAGTAAAATGTACACTAAGTTCTATTTTGTGTGGTTAAGATCCTAATTCCAGCCAATGTTGCATTCATCTATCCTGAGTTAATAAAAGCTACTTGTTGAGTGCTAACCATGTGCTCAGTGCTTTGCTAGGTACAGAGATGGATGTGAAACAATGCATGATGTAGCTCTTTTTCTTAAGAAGCTTATCAATCTTGATAGAGAGATGAGATCAACACGTTTTTAAAAAATGTAAAAGCAATATGTTATATAACACACTAGTGAATTGTGCTGACAATAAATGCAATATGTTTTCAAAAGAAAGCTCACTGTCTACATGTTTTTGGAAAATGAATGTATTACTCTCCTCAAACATTGACTGAAGACCTTCTAGGTGCTAGACAACCAGGTAGAGAGATAATGGAGGATAGCCCAGCCCTCAAAAATCTCTTAGTCTGCTCCCGTAGGCAGATACTGGTCACAGACAAGCTGTCAGATTCTGTGTCCCTTAGTTAAGTGGAGATGAACTGAAGTCACTATTTGTAGTCTTTCATTATCTTTCTGGTAATTAGGAAGTACTGCCTTCACCTTTGAAGTTCATTCAATCCATGCATACTTATAGAGCACCTACGTTGTGCCAGAGCCTGTTCTAGGCCCCTGGATACAGCAGTGAACAAGACAGACAAGCACCTCTGCCATCAGAGGGCTTATAGTCCAGTGGTGAGTTGTAACCTCCCATGTAGTTTGCAAATTGTGCTTCATGTGCCATCTGTGTTATCTGTATTCTTTTTCTGTGCTCATCACGCCATCATCCCTGCTCCCACTGCAGTGCTGTCCTTAGGGGCGGAAGGTTGTGCCTTACTCACCTCTGGGTCTCTGCACAGTATTCAGTGCATTTGTCAAGTATCTATTGAAGAACTGAATGACATAATTAAAATGCCTTATTCCCCACAACCTACTCTCTTTAAGCTTGGCCCAATTTCTTTCTTTCTCACAGAAGGTCATTCACCTGTGGCCCAGCTCCAGCAGCCCGCCTCACACTTCTTTCTCTTCTAAAATCCATTATCATTTTGCACCATAAGGTGTGAAGAAGTGCAAAAGGTTTCTTTTTGGGAGAACTCACCAAAGAAATTAGTGACTATATGGGACTGAATGATCAGGCGAGAGCCAGCATCTCCCACCTCTTTGAGCACTTTTTTCAGTCTTCAGCTGTCAGTCCATAAAAAGTCAGGACTTTGGGGAAGTTCCCTGGTGGTCCAGTGGTTTGGATTCCTTGTTTTCACTGCCAAGGGCCTGGTTCAATCCATGGTTAGGGAACTAGGATCCCGCAAGCCATGTGGGGTGGCCAAAAGCAATTTTATTAAAAAATAAGTAAAGATTTTTTTTTTTTTAAGTCAGGCTTTGGATGGCAAACTGTGAAAAGATAAAACTTGAGGGAAGAGAAGTCACTTCTTACCTGAGTGTTGGTTGGCAGTTCCTGCAAACTAGCATGTTTCTCAGACCGATGGTCTTGATGAGGCCACATGTCCGATGACAAATCAAAATTGCAAGCAATTAAAACCTCTCTTGACATTGAGTGTCAGGCACATAGTAAGGAAATGTTATTTTTATGAAGTACATGAGTCCATACATGTAAACACTTTGTTATTAATTATTAAAAAAGCATACTATTGTTCATAGCAGCATCTAGTTTTACAGGACTCAGGCTCATTTATCAAAGTCTAGTTTTAACCAATATCCAGGATATAATCGCTGGAATCAAATGCATTTGCTTGTCATGTTTTTATAGCCAGGGTGGTTGGATATTTGCCATCTTCCACTCAGAATAATATTGTAGCTAGTGATTACCCGTTGGCTTGGCTTTTAAATAAATTTAAAATAAATTTATTGATTGTTGGCTTAAGGATTCATTGGCCTCTCAGAAATGTGGTCATGGATTCCTGCATTTCTTGAAAAATTTGCTCCCATGCCCTTGCGTGAGGATGGTTTGGCTTTTTCTAGTGGTACCATGATCTTTGCTGGCTTCCTGGAGGTTAGAACTTGGGCCAGGCTTGGGCCTTCAAAGAGTGTGGCTAACGTCCTGGACTGTGAGTGTCCATTTGGATGACACATTTCAAACATGAGATTATTGAAAGGGTGCTTTAGAACATACTAATGGCATCAGTCTCTAGTATATACTTGCGTAAATTAATTCTGCTTTTAAAATCAGATACACTGTTAGCTGCATTAGAGATGGATATTTGACATTTATCACACAGACCAGGATGTGTGGTTTAATTGCATGAATTTCCTGTAGAATCTTGGTGGCTGTATAAAATTGACTCACAGTGGTGAGTGTCCTTGCGCATATGACCATCATGTTCAGGGTCTCATCTCCATCCGTGTGCAGAGAGAAAAAGTGAGGGTAGAAACCACATGTTGCTGGTCAGTCTAGTAGCCCCATAAATGTCCCCCCCGTCCCCCCCATTGCCTTTCCTTTCTCATGACTCGAGCACACCCTGACTATGATGTACACCCCTCCTCCCCAGAGTTGAGTTCCAAGCCTGATCAGTGGCACTAAACATTAAACTCTTGTCTTTGAGAATAATAGGCTTTGCTTTGTACACCCTCAAGCATGTTGAGCTACTGTGCAGGCTGGAAAATAAAAATGTTCTAATTGTGTCTTTTAAATAAGCATAGGAGTGAATTAATTAGACCATATTTTGTCTTTAGTTGCTTAGTTACACAATAGTATTCCTGAGCACGAGTAAGATAAATTGGCTCTTTTTGTGCTGCCTGTCCCTTAATCATAATTACTGTATTGCTTAGGAGAGTAAAGCATACATAGATTTTGAATTTTTTATTAATAGTCAAAAATATGCATATGATATATAAAGTATATGCTGTTCAACCTGTTTTATATGCTTTTATGTGGGAAGAAGTTTTATTGTGGTGGTAACATTTGCATTAGTTGCTCAAAGATGTAGTTCTGGGAAATACATAATTGAAATGTTTTTGAATTGCTTTTTCTGGCCTTTTCAATCTTATTCAAAATAATAGTGCCTCCAGTCCTAGAGCAGTCATTCTCATTTGATTTAACGTCTTTCTTTGCACTGCACACACGGCGCCCAGTTTTAACCCTGCAGAGCCTAGATGAGGTTTGTGATTCATGGACCTCCTAGGTTGTGTCTTACATTTTGGGGCTCATGCTGTCGGGGGGCAGAGGACAGCAGAACGCCTGCATCTAGCAGCCATTATTCCAGTGCCCTTAGCTCTGGCGCACTTCCACTTCCCTTGCAGAAGGCTCCAGGATTGGAGATCATAAGAGTTTGTTGTAGCTTGGGCTGGACAGCACTATGTGCTTGCCTTCTGAGGTCTTGCAGAATGGCAAGTGGCTTCTGAGACATGGGCTTCTAGCCCCCTACCCCCCAACCCCTGCACCACGGAGGGCAGCAAGAGTTGGACAGCTTGATGTAGTTATTGAACAATGGGAAAGTCTGGCTTAAGACCCAGCATGCATGCTGGGTAAATGTATGTGAAAATCGACTCCATTGTTCTGTTGGATTTGAAAAGCAAGTAAATTATTTACAGATATTTGCTAATTAAAGCACATGTTGTTTTACCAGCACAAAAGAACACAGTATAACTAGAGACAAAGAACTAAGTGCAAATAATTTAATCTTGCTATTTTTTGTGTTCTCCTTAAGGAATATTTTTAAAAATATGTATTTTTTGTTGTTTAGTCACTAAGTCGTGTCCAACTCTTTTGTGACCCCATGGACTGCAGCCCACAAGGCTCGTCTGTCCTTAGAATTTTCCAGGCAAGAATACTGGAGTGGGTTCCCATTTCCTTCTCCAGGGGATCTTCTCCACCTAGGGACTGAACCTGCGTCTCCTGTTTGGCAGGCAGATTCTATACCAGTGAGCCACGTGGGAAGCTCAAAAATGTGTGTGCATATATATATATATATATATATGTTAAAGTGTGTGTGTATATACAGATATGTATACTTGGTGTTGTGTGTTTGTGTATGTTTTATTCCCACAAGGGAAGCCATGCACACTACAGAGATAACAGACCAAGTGAGACTTGTTGCTAGGCTGCTCCACATTCCCTGTGGAACATCAGAAATGGAAATCATTTTGATTTTCCCTTTAGTCCAGGCTTTGTTTGACATCACCTAGTTTGAGCTCAGCTCTGAGTACCATTGGGGAAAAAAGGCAAAGTAGCAAGATACTGTGCCAAAAAATAACAACGTTCTCACTTATTACCTTCTCCTCAGACTGTCCTTGGGGCTTACCAGATGGCGCTAGTGGTAATGAACCCACTGCCAACATGGGAGACTTAAGAGACACGGGTTCGATCCCTTTGTCCGGGAGATCTTCTGGATGAGGGCTCGGTAACCTGCAGGAGCCTGTAGGCTGGTGGGCTACAATCCGTAGGGCGCAAAGAGTCAGACGTGACTGAAGCGGCTTAGCACATCAGGGCAGACTTTCCTTAATGAAGGTCCAGGTCAGTTGTTTTTCTTCTGTGACAACCCAACTCTGGCAGCGTTCTGATTGGAAACGGACTCGGGAATGAGGGCCACTGACATGTGGTGAAGGAGTCTGATGCACGTCGGTTGTGATAATGTCCTGCAATCTTTTCCTGGCTGGAACGTTGACCTGTCCATGGGTGCAGCTGGTCCCTCTGCCATCTGTACAGACGTGTGTGGTGGTAGGCAGGACTGGCCTACCAGGACAGCTCTTGGCATTGTTACTAAGATGACCACGAAGTCTTGCCATGGCTGTGTAAGAAAAAGGCTCCTGTCTAATGAGCCTTGGATGTTTTAATAGACTCATAGGCTATTCAAGTCAAGCCCCCTTTATGCAATAGATGAAGAGACTGAGGCTCAGAACAGTCTTGGGGATGTGCTCAGAGCTAGTGATTGACGAGTAGAACCAGAGCCCAAGCCCTCAGGTGCAGTGGTCTGATGCTACAGGAAAGGCCTGCTCTCTTGGTGACAGTCTGAGGGAGCAGGCAGGTGTTGCCCATGGGTACACTCAGGTGGGCCATCCCAGTGCCCGGTCCTGCACCAGCAGGCTTACACCAGTAGGCCTTAGTGGAGGTTCTGTGGGACATCACTTTTATGAAATCACTGATGAAGGGTGTGGCCTTTATTCTAATGATGAGATACTTACCAAAGGGTGAGTGATTACACAGAAACCAGGCTTGATATTCAGGGTCCCCTCTGGACCTCACCTTTATTACCCTCATTTCCAATTATTTTCCTGGAGCCAGGTGGGCCCTCTGATAGGGATATTTATATTGTCTCAAGGAAAGCTTTGCCAAGATGGCACTCTTGGTGATAAACGGAATTGGCATTTCTGCCACCATCTGATATTCATGGATGATTTCTTTAATTCAGAAATGATTATTGCAAGCCTACTATGTGCAGGTTGCCTGCACTGGGATATAACAGTGAACACAGTGACTGATGCCCAGATAAAGATTTCTCTTTTCACGTTACTCACTCCCATAGGAAGAAGGAAAAGGCAGCCTGATTGATTTATCAAGAACAGAGAAACCCCATCTCCATACATTGTCATCTTGGAACCACATTCACACCTCCTTCTTCCAGGTGCACAACCCAAAGAAAGTGTCCTAACTTGCTCTTTTCCTAAACCATTTGCAAAAGTTTCACCCACAGTGTTTTCAATGAAGTTACAATGTTTTTGATTGTTGAGTATCTATAATGTGTCAGGCATTACATATATATATTAACATATAAATCAAATACTCATTTAATTATCAAAGAAATTCTCCAAGGTTGATAGTATTGTGATATTTCCATACTTTATGGATGAGGCAGCTGAGTCCGAAAGAGGTCTTAAGTAACTTACCCAAAGTCACATGTAGGTGAGGCTCAGACAGAATTGAAAACACTTGGTTCTGAATTCCACCAGGTGATTTTTGTGTCCCCCTATTTAGAATAGACTGAGAATTAAAATCGGGATTTTCATTATATACTGACTTATACTTTGTCTGAGCCTTTATGAAGAGTTTCTTTTGGTCTTTTATTAATTTATTCAGCATATGGTTCTTAAAAGCTTCTATCCTGCCGTCTCAGAACTAAGCGATCAGATTGGCTGTTGACTGATACATGTGTTAATTTGATGGTAATACCACACACCTGTGCACTAAGGCATTTCACCAGCTCCCACAAGCCCACGGGAGGCGCCAGGCACCTCTGCAGTTTCACAGGCGAGGAGACCCAGCCTCAGTCCCTCCAGAGTGGCGTCTGTGTGCAGGTCGTGCTGGTTCCTGGAGAGACAGGTAGGAAACCAGGCAGCTGCTGCCGTCCTGGGGCTTCTTGTTGGGTGGGGAGTACACGCACGGCTAATCAAACTACCTTAAATAAACAGGTGATTTTTTGGCGTGGTTAGCCCGGTGAAGGCAAAATACAGAGACCTATGACACGGGTGCCTGCTCTTAACTTGGAAGATCTGTGGAGGCATTTTGAACTCAGGGCTAACGTTTGAACTCAGGGCTAGAGAGATTCTGGTAAAGATTGGTATGAGGTTTCTTGGTAGGATGAGGAGGTGGGGGCATTTTCCTTTCGGTATGATTTCTGGGCCGAACCTAATCTTGGTAAATCCAGTCAACAGGTTAGACATTGCCCACTGACACCCATTGAATATGGCTACTGTTCTAGATCCCATTAAGATCCCATTAACCCCCTCGTAGCATCTTCAGAGCTGATTTACATCATAAGAATGGCTGTAGACAATAGAAAATGGGGCCTACAGGCCTACTAAGGCTTATGGGCCAGGTCTGACCTGCTGCCTGTTTTGTCGATAAAGTTTTATTGGCACACAGCCACAGCCACTTGTTTACAAATTGTCTCTGGTGGCTTTCACACTATCCTGGAGGAGCTGAGTATTTGGAACATATGCACAGAGCCTAACATATTTACTGTCTAGCCCTTTACAGGAAACATTTGCCTGACCCCTGGTCTAAAATTTTTTTTTTTTTACTTCTTTTTTTTTAAATTTTATTAGGAGTATGGTTGATTTACAGTGTTGTGTTAGTTTCAGGTGTTAATTAGCTTCTTTTTTATTATGGAAATATAATTGCTTTACAATGCTGCTGGTTTCTGCTGTACAACAGGGTGAATCAGCTATATGTGTGTGTGTGTGTGTATATATATACACATATCCCCTCCCTCTTGAACCTCCATCCCATGCCAGCCCCCTAGGTCATCCCAGAGCACCGAGCTGAGCTCCCTGTTCTATACTACAGGTTCCCACTAGCTTTCTCTTTTACACGTGGTAGTTATATATGTCAAAAGTATTCTGTCTCACTGTTCCCTCCTCCTCCTGTGTCCGCGTGTTCACACTATGTTTGCGTCTCTATTCCTGCCCTGCAAATATGTACATGTGTACCATTTTTCTAGATTCCATTGGTATGAGTTAATGTACGATATTTGTTTTTCTATTTCTTCACTCTTTATGACAGACTCTATTTGTACTAAAATGGTCTTACTAAAGGTAGTAGTAAAACTAATGCTGACAACTTCACTTGGACCTTTCGTGTAACCATAATACTGTGAGGTGGTCATTTCATTTAGCAAGAGGGCAACTCGAGAGGCTAGGCCATCCAGGTTTCTAAATTCATTCATCAGGTAAATGATAGAGACTAAATGGGAGCTCGAGCTGTCTTGATTCCAGAACACAGAGGGCAAAACCCTTGTGCTGTCCTGCTAACAAGCTGAAGAAATGGGGGCCGTATCAGAAAGGGGGTGTAAAATCTGCTGAGGTTTTTCCCTGTGAAGTAATAAAATAGCACAACCTCTGTATCCATCTTTCAAGGTCTTATTCAAAATCCACCTTACCTGACAAGGGGAGAGGGGAGTCCAGAGCAGAGGCACAGATGTGGGCCCGGTCAGGAAGCTGAAGTGGGTGGAGCCAAGGCTGGGAGGTGATGGGATGCTTGGAAGAACCAGGAAGCAGTGACTTGTCTGTACGTTGCTCCTCAGGTACTGCCCATCATTGCGGGGCAGCAGTGCCATTTGATGTTGCCAGATCTTTCCATTTTTTCAAGAGAAGTGCCCCAAAGCCATATTTTTGGCTTAGTAGCAGTAGTTGGCAGTTCTGTCCAATTTTTAAAAAACACTGTGGGCCAAACAAAATGTGTCTTCTTCAATCTAGATGTGACCCGTTGACTGCCACCTTGCATTCTGCAGAGCAGAGTTTTTAAAACTTTCTCATGTTTGGCCCATTTTGTGTAGTGAAGCAGAAGGAACCTTTTGGTCTTAAGGAGCAGCGAAGGAAGGAGCTGAGGCAGCCTGATGGACAAAACCCTCACCATTCTCTCCAGCCAGAGAGTCTGGAGGGATGGAAGGAATGGATGGATGCACAAGCTAGGGCCCACAGTCAGGAAGGGAACAGGGATGGAAATGTGTAGAGAAAGAAGTGAGTGAGTCGGGAGGTGGCCTGTAGTCATGCTGAAGGCACCCTGGAGAAGGGGAGCTTGTGAACATCAGGCCCTTGAAAATACCTAGGGCTTTGATGGGGGGAGATTTCGAAGAGAGTGAGAGAGGAGGCAGAAGAAGCCACAGAAAAATAGAAAGGCAGTATGTTCCAATATTGGAAGTGGTCTGCCCTTGGCAGAGCAGCAGGGGTCTGGTGGACAGTGAGGTAGACTGGGGCAGGACCTGGGGTTGTCTAGCAGGTCAGGTTGGACTTGAACCTGGACGCAGGGCTGGTTAGTAATTTCACATGTCTTGTTTCTTGCTAGTCAGGATATAAACTCTTCATCTTGAAGCTTGGTAGAACCACACATGCATGTATAGTCTGCCTCTTAGCTGCATGTCATCTTGGTCCATTACTGAATTTTTCTGGGGTCCCTGTTTCCTTAGCTGTGAAATAGGCTAGTCTTGCTGGGCTGTGATTATCAAATGAGATTTATATGTGCATAAAGCCTCAAACCGTGGTCTGGCTAATAGCAGACCCAGGCCTTCAGCAGATGTAAGTTATCGACCCTGTCCTTCCTGGTTTGGGACCAAATCCTAACTTTGTTGTCTCCATGAAGTCTGTCACATTGCTAAGAGTGTTAATAGTCCCTTAATAAGTAATTTATTGGTTGAGTCATTGGATTTCTAACTATTGTTTCAAAAAAAAAAACAATAACTAAGAAAATTATCAATTTAAATAGAGTTAAACTTCCTGGTTCTCTGTTCTCCAAACTATTTTTCTTGTGTTTAGGTTCAGAGTTTTTTTGATGCGTGCTTGAGGTTTCCAGTCCCTGTGAACGGGGCACCCTCAACCCCGTTGAGCTCTGTTCCATTGGGGTCTTAAAGAACCTTGAGGAGGCATTTGTTCCATCAGCCACAAAATAAAATGAGATGGGAGTCAAAAGACAAAACCTGCATTCCAGATGTCCCATCTCAGTATGCCAAAGGAAGTTCAGACCTGGTGCTTCCCAGGTCTCTCCCCTTTCATGATGCAACCTCCAGGAAACCTGGTGTTGATGTGCTGAATGTCACAACACTGAATTTATTTTAAATATCTTCATTTTCCCACCATTTAAAAAAATCTCTCCTAGTTCCTATTCTTCAAAACACCCCTAATTTGGAAACTAGTTTCACCCTCTGTCATCTCCTCCTCTTCTTCTTTTGGTGGTGGTGGTAAGGAGTGCATTCCAAACCAATTCCTTTAAGATGTGTAACGCCAGGTTCTTTTAAAAAGCAGAAAGCATCAGCAAATGGATATAAAGGGATAGGGTCCCAGCCAAAATGGCTGGGGGAGCTTAGAAGAAGGATCTTCAAACCAGAGACTGCCTGCTGGGCCATTAAATCCTTTAGCTTTGGGGTAATCCCACAGTGCATATCAGATGACTAGAATTCAGATGAAAACACTGCTACAGTACTCAAGCTCCCTACCAAATTATTCCAAAATCTAGTGTACATGGGTTGTAAATACAGAAAATGATTGAATTCTGTATGTCTTAAGTGAAATAATCTGTTCCATTCTGTTTCTTGTGGACCTTCTTCATAATAGTCTAATTGTGTTCTCTGCTCCTGGGGGCTGAATGTGAATTCAGCAACAATGCATCAAGTTGTAAAATATGCAGCCCCAACGATCTGGGCAGACAAGGAGGAGGTTCTAGTAAAAAGGCCGAAGATGTTTTTTCCAATGCAAATTATATGAATCACACACATGGTAGTGTCTTTTAAAATGAGCAATGGGCTCTGGCTTTTTTCTTTATAGTTATAGGTCCTATTTCTCCACATTCTGGATGTTACTAGATCAGTAATTCAATAGACAGCCAAGCAGGTGTTCAAATCACTCCTGACCCCCAGAATTCCTTAAATGACCCCTCAAAGCAGTGGAGTGAGAACATTTTCAGCATGTCAGAATATTGAAGTAACTCAGTTGTCTTAATGTTTTTTCACCTTAATTTTTAAGGCTGTATTTTGCCTTTTTCTCTTTGGCTAAAGCAAAGAGAAGCCTTGCCTTGATCTTGGCCATGAGGACTAGAGGATTATGTGTTTGCAGGACCTGTAGATTGTATGTGTACGCGGCACAGTGTCTAAATGGTCAGCTGTGCCAAGGCCCTTGAAAAGGTGAGAGGAGGACAAGAGAGATGATGCTTGGGTTTCTGCTGCAATAACTGAGGATATAACATTGTTCTTAAAGGCACACCATTTCTATTTTTAAATATAGGCTTTTTATTGCAAACTTATTCAGTTCAATTCAACCAGTATTTATTAGTACAGAGTGCTTTGGGGGTGATGAAGAGATGAGTAAGATTGGTTCTTCTTCCTCTAGTTGCTTAGAAGAGATAAAGTTAGCTTTACTTGACAGGTTTATATTTTACTTTGGCCCTTCCATCCTGGCAGATACATGTATATAGTTCTATGTGCTCAGTCCTCAGCTGTGTCTGACTCTGAGACCCCATGGACTATATAGCCCACCCACCAGGCTCATCTGTCCATGGAATTCTCCAGGCAAGAATACTGGATTGGGTAGCCATTTGCTTCTCCAGGGAATCGGCTCGCCCCAGGGATCAAACCCGGTCTCCTGGATTGCAGGTGGATTCTTTCCTGTCTGAGCCACCAGGGAAGCCCCTACCTACATTGTTCTATGGTATTCTGGGAAATTTCTGTGGCTACCCCCCCAGAAGAAAATATCTCTTGTGAAGGCAGTTTTTCTAGGATTTAGACAGTTGCATAAAGCATTTTTCCATTGGCTTGTTGCTTCTTAGCAGAAATTAATTTCCAGACATAGTTGAAACTGCTATTTAGCACCTTGTTTCACAGACTTTCATTGTCACACAAAAATGTGTAAACGTATCCTGTGTTTAAAGACTGGTGTACTAGCTCTCTATTGTTGTGTAACAACTTACACCGAATTTCACATCTTAAAACATTGTCTTCACAGTTTCTGTAGGTCAGGAGTCTGGGTAAAGATTAGCTAGGTGTGTCTGAATCAGGATCTCTCAAAGCTTCATTCAGAGTGCCCGGCTGGGCCTTACTCATCTCAAAGCTCTGTTGGGCTAAAATCTACTTTTGAGTTCACTCAGTTGTCTGCTCCTGGGCTGTTGGACTGAGGTCCTGCTCCCTTGTTAGCCACGGACCTTGACTCCCTCGTTTCTTGCCATGCCTCACAGGCTTCTCCACAGGCCAGCTCCAACATGGGAGCTGACTTCCCTCACAGTATGTGAGCAAACCAGGAGCCACAGACCTTTTGTAACCTAATCTCAGAATTGAAATCCTATCACTTTTCCATAGGTCTGTTTGTTAGATGTGAGACGTTGTGTCCAGCCCACATTCAAGGGGAGGGGATCACACAAGGGCATGAATACAGATAGTTGGGGATCATTGGGCACCCTCATAGAGGATGCCCACTACAATCAGTGGAACCAGTCACTTTAGTATAAAGCTAGTCTGGTGAAGATTGGAAGATAATCTTCTTACCCTGTCTTGCTCTTTTTTTTTTTCCTCCTTTTCTTATTATTATGTATTTTCCTTGAGTGGCTCCTTCCAAACACCTACCCACTTTTCTGGGCATTTAATTATAGATGATATATGTATTAATAGTAGATAGCTGGTCGCTTTAATCTGTCAAAGGTTTGTTAGTCTTTGAGCATGTCAACAAGTTATATTGAATCTTTCTTAAACTTCATGTCTTGACCAGTGAATTAGGGGAGTTTTGCTGGAAAGGGCATTGTGTCCAGTGTGATGATGAGTCCATAGGGAGAAGGGGAATGAGGACCTATAACTGGTATAATTAAACAGGCTCCTAAGTGTGTAAAAATAGAGGTACGTTCCATGTGCCATACTTAAGGAGAGGCATTAAATCAGGTTGGCATATAGCCATGTAAAGAAGACCTCAACATCCAAATGAAAGGGATTGTTGTCCCAGTTTGTGTTCCTGACAAGTGTATCTATAGGAGATATGCATCTCTTAGCCACCCTTCAACTTCATGCATATGTCAGGGAGCAGCTGGCCCTCCATCTTTTAAATTCTGTGGAAATTAGCTGTTTTCATAGGAAAACTCATCTGTTTCAGGGAAGATGCAACTAGGTTTTTAATAAAGTGTTTAAAACATACCTATGTAGGCATTAAAGATTTGAGAAAAGGGTGGCATTAAGCAGATTCTAGTCAGTATTTTAATAATGGAAATTGATTTATGGAGTAGCTTCCGTGCGAAACCTGCCGGAAACTTAGAGGAAAGGAGTCTGGATTTAAATTTAGAAGCACGCATCAGCTCTAGGATGTGTGTATGTTGTGTGTTTTTTCCTTTTTATTTTTTTCACCTTGAGTTTGACAATACGCCATGTCCCTCCCAGTGCCTTTGTGTCCTCTGTTCCTTCTGTGTGCAGTGTCCAGTGTTCCTGTCCCGCCTCTCTCCCCTTTTATCCTCACTTGTTCCTTCTCTTCCTTAGAGTCTCAGCAGAGACCTTCCCTGACCATTGCTTTGACATCATACCCACTCCTACCCCTTGTCTTCCATTATGGCCTCTTCTAGTTCTTTTGCCTCATATTTTATTATCTGACTCCCTACATCCCTCTCCCCTAACACAGACACAAACAATACCCCTCCGCCACAACTGTAGGCTCTAGTAAGGTAGGGATTTTTATGTAATTCCTGATGATAATCCCAAAGCCTGACATAGTTGTTCAGGTGCTAAGTCACGTCCGACTCTTTTGCGAGCCCGTGGACTGTAGCCCATCAGTCTCCTCTGTCCATGGGCTTCCTCAGGCAAGAATACTGGTGTGGGTTACCATTTCCTTCTCCAGGGGATCTTCCTGACCCAAAGATAACCTGCGTCTCCTGCATTGGCAGGCAGATTCTTTACCACTGAGACACCAGGGAAGTCCGACATATAGTTAGCACTCAATAAATATTTGTGGAATGAATGAGATCACTTATGACAGTTTCTCATTCTATAAGTCACTTTTAGCCGAGGGCTATGGTTTACTGTCCGTGTCCTGGGTCCCTTGCCCCCACTAGACTGTTGCTCTTCCCTGGCCCCTTGTTGTGCCTAGAGCGGAGTGCAGCTCAAGTATATGCCCTGGACATTGAACGTGAAAGAGTGAATAGATTCTCTGGCAAAGGAGACCAGAGAGAGAGAGAGTAGCCTTCACTTCCTACAAGGAAGCCCTGGGCAGCACCAGTGTCATCTTCATCCTTATCTGTCCATGACTGGTCCTCAGCCCAATACCTGGCACACAGCAGAATATGGGTTAATTGGATCCGATTGAGTTGCGTTGGGGAAAAACTCAATCAAAATTCCTCCGGACAATAGCATTGGACGAAGCTCAGCTTGTGAAGCCTCCTTCTGGATTCCCTTCTGCAATTGTTTTGTCAGAACACCCAATGGCATTCATTCATTCACTCATTCGTTTATTCATTCAGCTCCTCCTGGTAGTATATAGAATATTGGAAGGTATGGAAGACAAGTTACAGCCCTGCCTTCAGGAAGTGTACCTTGAGGAAAACTTGGGCTTTATTCTCTGGTTTATATACCATCCCTGAGGTGGCAGAGAGTTGAAATAAGGCAGTTGTAGTTGCTCGTGGTCTGTCCTCTGTGTTGGCCTCCACACCACAGTCTTTGAACAGGAGTAGAAAGGTCACCAACTGTGGTTGCAAATTGGCTCTTATGCTAATCCTGACTTATTCAAAAACACTCAATATTTTTCCAAACTGAGTTTAGAGCTTTTGACTAAAGCCTGAATCATTTACTGTGTCAGAGCATATTGCCAGTATGGGAAAAACTAGAACTTTAAAATACAAAGCCCCTTTTAAGTAATCCAATATAGGATAATTACATTATTAAATAAAGCCCTGGGTCTCAAATTATTCCACTGCCATTGTACATGTGAAGATAATAATGTGACTGCGCTAAGTGAACAGAGCCAAAAAAAAAGTTTAGCAGGAGGGAGCATGTCTAAATCATATGTTTATGTTTAAATAAAAGCTACACAAAATAGGAAGATTTACTTGGTTTCTACATTAAAGTGTCCTAAATAGGCATAAGGCTTTCGATGATTGTCTGTGAAGACTGCTCTTCTCATTAATGGCAGCCGTATATCAAGATGCTGTTGCCAGATCACCAATAACTTTGACTAATTTGGATGGCTCCCATTGTGATTTTCGTATACCAACAGGGACAAGGAATTTTCTTCTTCCTTTTAGGGTCTCAAAGGAATATGGGCCCCACTGAACTTCGTACCTGGGCAGGGTGCCATGTGCCTATAAAACTAGGTGAAAAAAAGATCAGGAGATGGGAAAGTAATGAGTTGAAGTCACTCAGCATGTTCGAACATCTGGGTTGGGTGGTGGTGGAATCTGAGTTCTATTGTTATTGTTTGTGCTTTTAGAGAATGTTCTTTATAGGTACCTCGGTTGAGCTTTAACACTGAAATTGTGCTCCTTTATCTTCTTTTGCTTCGGTTTTAATGGCCAGAGCTAAGTATATGAGTGTCAAGCTAGTTTTTATTATGGCAGCCTGAAAGTAGTTAAGAAAAAATAGACTGTGACATTAACACCCTATTAATTTGGCTAAAGGAAGGGTAGGCTGGTTCAACCATTGACTGAAGGCATCTCTACATATCAAATGCTTCCCTGTTTAGAGAGAATGCTGGGATGTGTTTTCTTGTTTCTGTGTAATTTTTTTTTTTTTAATCTTAGGGAGGAAAAAAGATGAATGCATGGTGAATCCAAAAGAAAAGAAACTGGGAATTAACGACAGGATGTTTCTGAGGTTTTCTTTCGAGATGGCCTTCTGATAGGGGAGCAGGCTGCTGCCTAACAGGTTTTAGATTAGCGTGTATTAAAAATGCATTTAGGAACATAAAATATTTAGGGTTTTTGAATTACTTGTTTGATACTCAAATGCCTTTGGCAATGCCATGAAGGATGGTCACATTACATTTGACAAATCGCCCCTCAGAGCAGTCTTGTGTTTGCTTACTCCCTCTAATTGTGCCAGGATGAATTTCCAAAATCCACTGAGCCACAAAAGTCACCCAGACATCTGGTGGTGGAGGGGGCAGTGGTTGAAAGAGAAGGGACTGGCTTGGGAAATTGGAACCCAATACACTAGGGAGCCTCCATGGCAAATCCATTTCATCATGTTAAGGGAGTCAGATTAAACCTTAGCATACTTGAGAGGATGTCTTCATCACTCAGACAACAGAAAATTCTTCACATTTTAAACTAAGGCAGATAGTCTTACTTTGGGGACAAAAACAAAATAAAAATTAAAATACTTTCTGTTGCAAAATGACTTTAAATCCCACCTACCCTAGGAAATTGGTGGGAGGTGGGGAACGTTTACTTATTCCAGGATAGAAGTAGGTTGGAGTGTTACTACTGTAGTCTTAAGAGACCAGTTTCTGGGACTTCCCTGGGGGTCCAGTGGTTAGGAATCCAGCTTGCATTGCAGGGGGAGTGCATTCGATCCCTGTTCAGGGAACTAAGATTGGACATGCTGTGCAGCACAGCAGGAAAAAAGAGACCAGTTTCCCAGAGACCATAGGGTTACGAAGCTGGTTTCTGGTTCTACTTCAGTTTTCTCATCACTAAAATGGGCCTGAGAACACCTACCTCAGCAAGTCCTTATGGGGATTAGATAAGATAATATCTGTTGAATTCATAGATTAGTGTGGGTAAAATAAAGTACCTCAGAGTTTGTCAGTGCTGTATCCTTGAGGGTTGAGGAATATAACTTAGAAGCCCAAACATTCTTGATTGCTTTCTGGCTCATCTTTGCCTTGGAGGCACCCATAAGGAGCTACAGAGATATCATCCCCAGACAAAGAATTAAAGAGTTAGGAAGTACACAGTTCCTTGCAGGTGACATGTGAAGACCAGCTCCCCCCCTTTTCAGTTAAAGTTATGTTATATGTAATAATAGTAATAGCCATGATTTCTAGGATGCCTGTGTTGACAGTTGTACTAGAATTACCCCATAGGCTAGATACGCTATGAGGTGGGTTCTTTTATCCTATTCACCTCCCCCGCCCTGCCTAGTTAAGATGAGACCTGGGCAAGATAATGTCACACCCCAACATTAACATTAAACACAGTAGAGCTACATTTGAACCTGGGTCCATGAGACTCAGAAGCCAGTGCTTCCTCAGCTCGCTTAGTTTCTTCTAGCATGGAGCATCCAGACAGGGGTGGGGGCCATCAACAGAAGTACTTGTGGTAAGCTCTGGGCCCAGCACAGTCCATGGCTCCTTAGAAAGCACAAGAGAAGTAAAAGTTAAACAAACATCTTTGCCATTAAAAAGGTGTTTATTGTAGGAGACAGAATGATGCAATTCAGCATCAAATACTGACACCTAACAAAGATTTACCATGTCACAAATAATAAGCACAGTAATTCCCACTTCAGGGACCAAGTTAGTGTTGGTACCATTTTATTTTGTCAAGTCAAGGACATTAAAAAACAGCTACTACTATCCATTGCCATCCTCATAATATCTTTTCTCCCCCTCTAAAACACCACCAGATGGAAGGAAGAGATACGAAGTCTTAAATAGAAAAGAGTGTGTAGGGAGCCTCTCTCGATTAGCATTGCTCCCTTCTTTCTGCCCTGAGGGCCCACCCGTGTGGCCCCATTAACAGTTCCTGGGCCCTGGCTTCTTTCGAGGTTCCCCATAGAAGAGAAAGGGATGGAGGAGAGTGAAGGCATGTGTTTATCCTGTTCTTTCCTGTGAGGGTCCCACAGACTGTTGGTGTCCCGCTGAGAAAGAGTCAAAGCCGCTGGTAGAAGGTCTGCCCTGCTCCTGTAACCATTCCCTCCACCTTTGACACTTTGCCCGAGGAGTGGTGACCGGTGAGCATCTATGAGCCCACTTTCCTGGACTATCGCTGTCTTAGGGTTCTTTTACATCCACCAACATCTTTGTTATTAGTCCCTTTGTGATTATTGTTATTCAAATATTCCATCTTTTTGCTGGTGGGATCCTGACTGATACAAGGATAGTCCTTGAAATCTCGCATATTTAGTTTCTTGAAATAGACACTGCTTTGTCTTCATTGTTCTCATTTCACTATTGATCAGTGAAAACTTCGTATTGTTGACCCATGTTACCATTCTCTTTTGCTGGATATTCTTGGATCTCTGATTGACACCCACGTGCCTGCCAAGTGAAACCTTTAACTCTTTCCATAGATAGCCTATTAGCAGGACACACAAATGTGTTACAGGGAGAGTGAGGGGGCAGATGTGTAGGGTCTTGAATGGCAGGTATCTGAGGGAGGCTTGGATATAAAGGCGTGAGTGGCCAGTGTAACCAGGCTCAAGTGGGGTGGTTTCTTTTCCTTGGTTGAGTCCGCTGGTGTGCACCATGGGTATACATGCCCGTTCCAATGGTTAGGGCATCAGTAACTTTTAAAAGTTTGTCTTCAGTTTTAGTTTCTGTCTTGATGAAAAACTCCCCCTCTTGGGACTTCCCTGGCAATTCAGTGGGACTTCGCTTCCAGTGCGGTGGGGTGCCGGTTTGATCCCTCATGGGGGAATTAAGATCCCACATGCTCGAGGCCAAAAAAACCCCAAACATAAAATAGAAGAAATTCTGTAGCATTCAATAAAGACTTTAAAATGGTCTATATTAATTTTTTTCAAATTACCCACTCTTGTGGAACCAAGTAGACTGTTATTTTGGTTTCACAATTTTTTTTAGCTAACATCACCTATTAACGTGTTTTGTGTTCCTAACATTTATCACATTTCAACTGCTCTACAAAGAACATTTTAAAAACACAGGATGTTTAAGGATGATTAAGGTGAATAAGCCATGTTTTCCTAGTCTCGTTTAACCCCCCTCCTCCCTGCCAACCCCCACATAATACACTAATGTGTTTATTGTCCTTTGGGCTCTATTAACATAGCTGAACATGGCTTTCCTCAGCAAAGGTCTGTTATTGGGTACCACATGGTGCTATAGGGAAGGTTCTGTTCACATCTTCTCTCCTGAGGAATAATGTGTTAGTAAAAATATATATATATATTTTTTAATTTATATTTATATATATTTACAAATACACACACACACGTACATACATACATACCTACATATAGGCTTAGCTGTGCTAACAGAGGCCCAAAATTAAAGTTGTTTAAGTAACCTGGGAGTTCAAAATCTCTCATGTCACAGCCTGTGGGTAAGTGGTTCAGGGTTAATGTGGTGACTCTGCTCCATGAAATCTTTGACACTTGACTGCCTCTATCTTTTTTCTCCTGAGAGATTTGCTTCCATTTGTATGATCCAAAGGCATATCCATCCCCTTTGAGGGCCTGATCCAGAAGTTGTACACATTACTGATAATCACATCCGATTGGTCAAAACTTGGTCAGGTGGCTGCATTTGGCTGTAAGGGAAGCAGGGAAATAATGTCTTTATTCTGTGCCTAGCAAATTAGCAATCTATTATTAAAGAAGAAAGGAAGAATAGATACAGGCAAAAAGTTAACCACAGTGGGGAATATTAAATTCTTGTGTCAACTAAGCTCTTTTCTTACATATAAGCCAAATGAGTGGTGCAGTTCCGCTGAGCTTGAGTTGACTCTTGAGACATCTCAACTGAGGACTGAACAAAGGACTGGAGTCTGGATGAAGGTTTAAACCAACTAGTTGGAACCAATCTATATAGTGTAGTCATGGGCTTAGAGATTAACATTGGAATCTCCGTGGAGAATGATTTCTTCAGGGAGTGATATGCAGAGAAAGAAGACTGGACCCAGAAGGAACCTAAGGATATATGCTTCCTACATTTTCCCTGTAGGGAAGTAGAATGAGGAAGGAGAGAAATTGAATTGTTGTTGGGTTGGTGTTCTTCATGGGTCCGTTGAGTATCTGCACATCTTGTGAGCAGAACTACTGACTGCCTTTGTTCCAACTATCTTTTCAAGGAAGTTTATGTCGTGAACAGCCTTGGAAGATGGAGCTTGTGTCTTCCTCCAAAACAAAGGGCAGACATACTTACTGCTCAGTATTAAAATATTTGAGTTCCCTATGCTTGGGGTTCCTCTCCTGAAATGCACCCCACTCTTATGTACATGTATCATCTAGCCCTCTTTGAATCTCCTTTTGGGAGCTGGGTATCAAAGATCCAACACAAATGGTGATACTTTGACTCGAGCTATTGCTGTGAACTGTGAACCATCCTCTGTCTCTGCTTACAGTCTGTGTCTTCTGTAAGCATCCATGAAATTGACAGATTAATTTATAAGTTTGAAGTAGGATAAAATCTCAGATTCTTCAGTTATTAACAAGAGGGAGAGTTTTAAGACAAAGCTAGAGTTGTTTATTATTGTTACTTTTAAAATTAAGTTATTTATTTTAATTAGAGGCTAATTACTTTACAATATTGTGGTTTTTGCCATACATTGACATGAATCAGCCATGGGTATACATGTGTCCCCCTGTCCTGAACCCCCCTCCCACCTCCCTCCCCATCCCGTCCTTCTGGGTTGTCCCAGTACACCAGCTTTGAGTGCCCTGTTTCATGCATCAAACATGGGCTGGTCCTCTGTTTCACATATGGCAACATACATGTTTCAATGCTATTCTTTCAAATCATCCCACCCTCACCTTCTCCCACAGAATCTAAAAGTCTGTTGTTTACATCTGTGTCTCTTTTGCTGTCTTGCATACAGGCCCGTCGTTACCATCTTTCTAAATTCCATATGTATTTGTTAATAAACCGTATTGGTGTTTTTCTTTCTGACTTACTTCACTCTGTAGAATAGGCTCCATTTTCATCAACCTCATTATAACTGACTAAAATGTGTCCTTTTTAATAGCTGAGTAATATTCCATTGTGTATGAAAGTTAATAGCCTTGGTTAATGATATAGTAGTTTTGAAAGTTTTTAAACTCAAGACTCTTTATGCTCAGATTATTTAGGACCACAGATGTGCTTTGGTTTATGTGGATTATATCTATTGGTATTAGAAATTAAAACTTAAAATAATTTTAAATGCTCAATTTATTTAAAAATAAAAGTAAAGTGACATAAGCAAAAAAATGATTGTCAAGCTGACTCACACTTTACAAAAAATTAAATCAAAATGGATTATATTTGTAAATGTAAAACTATAAAACTTTGGGAAGAAGACAAAGGAGAAATTCTTTATGACCAGAAATCAGGCAAAGAATTCATAGGTATAAAAGTAAAACTACAATCCATAAAATTAAAAAATGATCAATTGGACTTGATCAAAGTATAAAACTTTTGTTAAACACACTGATGAAGAATGAAAAGACAAGCTACAGAATAGGAGAAAGTATTTTCAAACCCTGTGTCTAATAAAAGACATATCACGAGGGTACAAGAACTCTCAAAACTCAACAATATGAAAATAAACAACCCAATGTTTAAAAATGGGCAAAAGACTTAAATACACACTTCACCAGAAAGGATATACGGATGGAAAATTAGCACCTGAAAAGATGTTCAACATCATCAGCCATTAGGGAAATGAAAATGAAAAACATGATGAGCAACCTATACATACATATTAAAATGGCAATAATAAGTTAATTAACAGTAATAGTATCAAGTGCTGATAAGGACAGGGGACAAGTGGAACTCTCATACATTGTGGGAATGCAAAATGGTACAGCCACTCTGGAAAACAGTTGGGCAGCTTCTGCAAAATGAAATATATACTTACTATATGACTCAACAGTCCCTCTCCTAGGTATTTACTCAAGAGAACTGAAAATGCATGTTCACACGAAAACTTGTACATGAATATTTATAGCAACTCTATTTGTAATCACCAAAGTTGGAAACAACCCAGTGTTCCTCAACGGAACACATCCATATCATGGGATACTATTCAGCAGAAAAAAAGGAACAAGCTGTTGATACAGGCAGCAGCCTGGTGGCTCTCAAAGGCATTATGCTGAGTGAAATATAAGCCGTCTTAAAAGATTTCACACTGTATGATTTAATTTATATGACATTTTGCAGAAGAGAAAACCATACCAAGCAAGATCAGTAGTTGCCATGTGTACAAAGAACTGTACACCAAAAAAGGAAGTTTTACTGTAAGTTAATTTTAAAAATAAAATGAAAATGGCAGTGTATAAACCCATTATGTAAATGTAACACATTTTTATGAAAATTAACCATATTTTCAAAAACAAAAAAATTAGTATAAACAGTGGCATTGTTTTACATTTTTGTAAATTTCTTTACGATTGAGCTTAACAGAGACAGCTGTATTCTCATATCTCCTTCTGTATTCACCCTTTTGCCATACCATCTGTCATATAGTCACTGGAAAACCCCACTAGACACTTGAAAGAGAATAAGAGTGAAAAAAGCAGATAATTTCTTAGTATTATTATGATCATTGTTTTGACTCTATGGACCACCTGAAATAGTCTTGGGGATTCCCCAGGGCTCCTGGACCATGCTTTGAGAACCACTGATATATAATGTACCGTCCCAAATTTTATTTTCATAGCATCAAGACTTTTTTTTTGCCATACCCATATCTCCTATGTTTATTTAATGCTTTTGTTCAAACTATCCCATTTTTTTAAAACAAAATTTTTTAAAAAGAAACTTTCTATATCTCCTATAAATGGGAAGCCAGTACCACTTCCCCATCAGTGGAAAGTTACTACAAGAATAAATAAGCAATGAGTAAGTTATACTGAATTTTAAAAGATTTATCCATGAACCATCTAAACTCATCTCTGTATGGTACTATTTGGAAAACACTAATGCAGAGAAACAAGGACAGTGATGAGACATACCACTTCATTTATGCTGACCAATTTAATCCTCACTATTACCATCAGAGATAGACAGTATTACAAAACTTAAAAAAAAAATGTGTGTGGTTAAAAAATGGAAGCACAAGAAAGTTAAAGTTGCCCAGTGTTCCACAGGGAGTAAATTACAGGGCTGGGATTTGAACCCAGGCAGTCTGGCTCCAGAGTCCAGGATGAATGCTGTGTTGGCAGATAGGAAACTTGGATTCTTGTCTCACTTCCACCTGAAGTTGGCAGTAGGACATGTCACTGGGTCTTACTGTCCTCATCATCGAAGTGAGGAGGTGGGACAAATTAGGGCATGGAAGTTTGAATAATGGGTGCCTGTCCGAGGGGCCAGGCAGGTAGGGAACGGTGGGCTGAATGTAAGGTGACAGGGAGTGGTGGGCTCAGGGGCAAACTAGAGGGCTTGCATTCCATCTAAAGAAAGCAACCCTTACTCAGTTTCAATTTTTCTGTTTTGAGAGGGGTTTTCTGGGTTATTTTTTTCAGATATCACTTTATTTTATAAGAGGAGTTAGAAGTCTGGAGACTTGGTGTAAAATTTCTCAATTTGTAGAACACTTGGAGAGGCCAGCCACACACATGAGCTGGCTGATATATGACCAGATGATCTCCTTTGACTTAGAGGAGTCTGTGATTGAGTATGCTGTTACTACACAGTTGGAGAAACAAAACCCAAATGACAGAAATAGGCAGCTTAAAACAATGATGAAAGGGGATATGAACTTACAAAGTGTCCCAACTCAGTCAATATAAATATTGATTCGGCTCTGGGTTAAAATGAGCTAAGGTGCATTAATAGAATAATAGTGTATTTCTTTATGTTCCTGTTGTGTTGTTTGAGAGTAAGTCAGCAATACTTATCTAGTGCTAATTTTTGGTTTGCAGAGAGCTAATGTAATCATTAGATGAGCTTGTTGAAATTCTTTTCTTAGACATAGAGTCTTGCCCAAGAATGGTATTAGGAACTTTAGTCAGCACTGGCTCAGAATAGTAAATACGAACATGTGATTTATGCCATTGTGTATACAAAGTAATGTTTCCTGAGACATTTTCTATATATATGTTGGCTATTTTGCTCTTTTGGGTTGTTTAGTTTCTTCCCCCTCCTCCACTTATCAGATTTCCTTCTAAATCCTGGCATTTGACAATGTTGTAAGGCTAGTTTCTCTGAATCCACAGTGAGACATACTGGTGGTTTCACAATTAATCCAAACTTGAGTTTATGGCTAATATGTGTTTATTTGAATTCCTGCATTTATTTTTATGGATTGTGTATATACATAGTACTCAGAAAGTCTGTTTCAGGGAGAAAGAGGAAGGAGGACTAAATCTATAGACTGGATCTTGAAAGATGGGTTTATTCATCGATGACATCATAAGGATTGTATTTTCTCTTGGTTAATAAACGATTTGTTTGGCGGGTGTTGGAAGCCAGCCAGAGCTAGTCATGCCATTTCTTGGAAAAGATCTGAAGCAACTGGTAATTGAAATGATAATCATTTGATCATAGTTAGAGCTATTTGAAAATAACACTCATCTCCAGACTTGTCTCTTCTAGGGAACCATATTTGGTAAAATTGTTGCCAAATTCCATTTTTGCTAATGTTGAGACTTATATACCATGATACTTAATTATTTTCCAGTATATTCTAAACTTAATTTCTGGTTTGCCATTTCCAGAAGCTGTTCCCATATGCTTTGAAACAATACCCAGCCTGAATTTTTATTCTGGCATTTAATAATCACCATGTAATAGCTATAAAATGCGTGACAACTACAGATCTTTTATTTCAAGAGGATGGTGTAGTAAGTCTGAGTGAAATCATCCTTTGAAATGGTACTTTGTAATATGCCCCATTGTTTATAAAGTATTGACTTTTTTTTTTTTTTCTTGAGCAGAAGATAAAAACAGTTCCCGCTTTGTCTCCCATTTAGTGGAAGTTCATATTTAATCATGATAAGGGAAAGGATCCCATTACAAAAGTTTTACTTTTCATTTTTGATCGAGATTTGTTATTGTGCTGCTACCTAACAAACTCTTCTCAGAGGCAGCTTGGAACTGGATGAGGAAAAGTGAAATTTTAGATCCTACCTTAAAACATTTTAAAAAGACTAAATGTTTTCAAATCCAGGGCTTTTTACTATATGAAGCTTATCTTAATAAACCCTCTTTTGTTTGCTTTGGAGTAGTGTGTACAGTGTGTGTGTGTGTGTGTGTGTGTGTGTGTGTGTGTAGGTAGAGAGAAGAAGGAAAGAGTCATGTTTTATAGAAAAATTAGCCAAAATCACTTGTGAATTCCCTTTGTTTAATAGCTCAGAGACATCTTCCTGTTGTTGTTTGTCAAAAATATTTCTAAGCTATTGTAAGCTTAGGGGTTTTCACAGCTCAGCTTTCTCCAGAAACGTGAAGTAAAAGAAATGAAAGAAGTCAGTTCAAGTTGAAATGTCAAATGCTTCAAATAATCTAACTTTAAACTCAGTGAGATGATCTTCTTAAGCCTTTTGCAAAGAATCTTCGGGAAAGAGAGGCCCTCCTTTGCTCCATGGATGGATATCTATTAAATATCTTGTTGGAGTAATTCTGAGTCAGAAAAGTTGGTTGTTTCCTGGAAGCGATTAAAGATGCTTAAAATTCAAATTTATGATCCATAGGAGAAACTAAAGTTTCAACTACTTTTCTTAGATTCAAAGGCTTTCTCCTCACCCGCCCTCTTGCCTCTTACCCCATATGTATTAAGAGAAAAAATCAGTTCATTTCTCAACTTACAAAGTTTTTAAGAAACATGAGAATGTGTAAGTTTCTTTCAGTGGCAAGCACATAACATTTATGAAGTATTTCTTTTGGGATTACATCACAGTTTTATTTAATTTTAGGACAAAAGTTAAATTCAATATTTGTGTATAAGCCAAGGGAAAATGTACCATAAACATAGGAATTTGGGGGTGAGTCAGAGTTCCAAGAATCCCAGATTTACTTAGACCATTTGTATAGAGACAGGCTAACCATTAGTCATCTACTTCTCACTTTTTTACTTTTGTAATTAATGGCACCTAAAAATTAGCTTTCACCCAAGTGGTTAAAAAGGGAGACTGAGCTTTGGCAACTAGTATTAAAAATAGCTATTAGAATTACTGCCCAATTTTTGGACATTTTCTGAGCATATAACAAGAAATCCTATAAATTACTCCTCAGCTAGACCACAAGCAGTGAAAAACCTTTGAAATGAAGTGAGTTATTGAAGGTCCTCTGTCACCAAAAAAAAAATACATTGTCTGCTCACATTAGATTAAACCACTCAAATGGTATTTCAGATGGGCTTTATTGAAAAATGTATTATTTACTTCGGAACCATCAATACTGTTGTTTTCTCCCAACTACCTCTTGTAGGATGAAGTCATTGCTGTTTCCGAAAAGGTAATTGTGAAGCTTGAAGACCTGGTCAAGTGGGTACATTCTGATTTCTCCAAGTGGAGATGTGGTCTCCAAGCTGGGTCAGTGAAAACAGAGTCCCTGGGAAGGAATGGACAGAAGGAAGCTCTGCTGAAGTACCGGCAGTCAACCTTGAACAGTGGACTCAACTTCAAAGATGTTCTCAAGGAAAAGGCTGACCTTGGTAATTATCATTTGTACGTCTAAATCTAACGTGGGCATATACAGTAACCACTACTTCTATTGTAGGTTTTTCTGGAAACCCTGTCATTCATATCTGTGTGTGTGTGTATGTGTACATATATATATATATATATATATATATATATATATATATATATGTATATATATATATATACACGTATATATATATATATATAATTTCTTTAATCTCAAAGGGACCTGGGAATATGAATGGATAGATGACTGGGTGTGTAAGAAATGGATGTTATCTGTTGGGTCACAAGACCTATGTGTGGAGCCCTGTGCTAGAAACTGGATGATACAGCACGTGGCATTTGGCAGCTTCCAGTAGCTTCCCTCATAGCTCATTGGTAAAGAATCCACCTGCAATGCAGGAGACCCCAGTTCGATTCCTGGGTCAGGAAGATCCGCTGGAGAAGGAATAGTCTACCCGCTTCAGTATTCCTGTGGCCCAGCTTTCCTTGTGGCCCAGCTGGTAAAGAATGCGCCCTCAATGCGGGAGACCTGGGTTCGACTCCTGGGTTGGGAAGATCCTCTGGAGAAGGGAAAGGCTACCCACTCCAGTATTCTGGCCTGGAGAATCCCATGGACTATACAGTCCATGGGGTCGCAAAGAGTCGGACATGACTGAGCGACTTTCACTTTCACTTTCAGTTGCTGTCAAGGCATAAGTCTTAACTGAGGCACCTAAAATTGAATGAGTGGAGAGTTTAAATATTTGTTCTGAGTAGATAATATGACATTTATTAGGACTGTGTCAGGAAAGCAAAATGAGGAAAACAGATGAATTACTTAATGTGGATCAAGGGAGCAATGTCAGAGCAGGGGAACCGCTGGTTGGCAATTCCTGGCCTAGGTCCCCCAAGAGTTTTTAGTGTTCAGTGGTCACCATCAACTACATGGTTTTTTCTTTCCTTCCTTCCTCTATTCTGCTACAGCTTTAAAGGAGAATTTGGGATTTAGAGTCATCATTCTGTTTAGTGTTTGAATCCTGACTCTTGCTTACTTAGCTGGGTGGGCTTGGGCAAATTAACCTCCAAGCCTGGAAAATGTGAAAACTTTTCAGGGTCACTGGGAGATGTAACATCCAGTGATAGGTGTATATTGGTGTATGGAAGGGGCTCTATAATTAATTCTGTTGCTTTTTCTTAACACTCTCTTCTCCAATGAATTTTTGTGTCCTTTCCTGTATTTTTTCTCTTTTGTGTCTCCCAGGTGGCATTCACTGACTTACTTTCCTAGCATTACTCAAGACCAACGTTGTTGACCTCTGATTTAAACTAGTTATTTCCTCTTTAGGCAAAGAGGAACTTCACTTTTAACATATTAAGGCATCTTTTTCTTTCATTCTAGCACAATGCTGATTTTCCTAGCCCTATTTTATGCGTTAATGTGACAACTTCCTGTTTTTTCTTTTAACCTAGATTTTAACTACTACAACAAACTTAGACTATTTTAATTGGCATAATGAGACTGAATAACACCAGTAACTCACTTGTGTTTTGTGTGATTCTGGTTTGTGATGAGCTATGCTGTATTTTGGGAATAGCATTAATATTTTCTTGCAGTTTGAGTTTAATAATCAACAGTTTCTTGGCATCTTTTGTTAGATGTCAGACAATAATATTTTGGTCATGGTGGCCTGGTTGTCACGTGCACATTTAGAGAAAATTATTAATCTAATGGTTTTTATTTTAAAACCAAAGAATTTCTTTTTTTCTTTCTTTCTTTCCTTTTTTTATTTTAACTGATTTTCTTATATAGGCTGTTACAAGGCCAATTTTGTGAATACATGGGACTAGCCTTCTGACATGTGGTAATGCTGAATAATACAGCTGTTGTGTTACTTGCCTAATATATGGTCTAAGCTGTATTGCTATTGTCTTATGTTTTTCTTAACATTAAAACCTTCCTTTTGTTTGTTTGTTTTTTTTTTAAGTTATGAAATATACTGTTACTAATAAAAAACTAAACAGGAAACCCATGGGGGACAAAAGGATGTGTAGATGGTTAAGCTTGATGTCACGCATATAAACAAGAGTATTTATAGCAGAGCTGTTTTTGTATTTGAAATTGATAGTTTATTAATGAATGAAAAGAAACCCAACTTCTTAATTTCATCAAGACATTTAGAGGTTTTGATCTTCCTGAATTCTCAAAATGTCCATAATGTAACTTTTAAATAATTGACTCCAGAAGAAATTGGTTTATAGTGCATATTCAAAGTACTTAGTGGTTTTTAAATCTTGCTGTTGGTTAGACTCACTTAGAGAAATTTTTTAAATAATACTGATTGCTGAGGCCAGTTTTCCCAGATTCTTCATTCAGTAGGATTGAGGCAAGGCCAAGGAATGTGACCTGATAAAAGGATCTCTAGATGACTGATTTTTTTGGGGGGTGGGGGTGGTCTCATTTGCGAAACAGCTCTATGATTAGTGCAGAGGAAGGAAAAATAAGCAACAGGAGATCTGACTGGGAAAGCTCTCTGAAGAATAAGGAACGCTGTGTATTTTTCTCTCTTTTTTTTTAATGTAAAATACCTCTGTAAGGATAGAATTTGGGGCCTTGAAATTCTGCTTAGTTGGTATGAACTGTGGGGAATTTGAGACAAATAGCTTTTGTAATTGGAATGCACACTGTGTTGTAATAATGTGGAAAGAGAAACAAAAACTTTCCTTAATGTAATGAGTTTCCATTATCTACTTGATCTAAGGGTTGCAAGTTTACATTGTGAGGATTTATATTGGGGAGATTGGGGGTGTCCTTTGCTGTGTGCATTCCTGTCCCAACAACTTTCTCTTCAACCTCTTACTTTCTCTGCAACATCAAAATATTTGTTGTCTGCCCTTTTCTTTCTACACAGTGGTTTTCTTATCTCCCTTTCTCTTGGCCACACTGAAACCACTTCCAATACCACATTGTTGATGGAAGTTCACACACTTATTAGGTTTTTCCTTCTGTAGAACCCTTCCAGGTCCTCATTGTTCTTACCAGAGAAAGAAGATGAACTCTGAGATTACTTAAGACCCCCTCCCTCTTTTTTTCTAGCAGAAGTAAGGAAAGAATAGACGGATCTCACCTTTCTGTGGATAAAGTAAAACTCCAATATGTTATTTTTCTAACTGAATTATTTTGCCATGTTAAAATATCAATAATAACAAAATAATTAGGTTGACTCTTAAAGAAGGGATTTTACCATATAAAAGCTAATTAAAGAACTCTTGTTCAATGTTTAGTTAGAATAAGTTCCCTTTAATCCCAGTTTGTCACTTCCTGTCTCTCTGAATAGAAAACAAAAAAAAAAAGACTGTTCTCACAAATGTGTTTCTGCCAACAAATTAATACTCCACAAAGAGAAACTCTGCCCCAAATGGCAGCTTCCAATAACTGCTCTGACTCAAATCATCAAATCACAACTCTTTTATTTTTTTAATCCCTTTGACCTTCCAGGACAATATTTGTGGATGTCATGTTTGCTTTTTTGAAAAAAAAAAAAAACTATTTAAGATCATAAATGATGACTAAAACTGCAAATCTAGATAGTGTGGAAAGTAATAATCTTAAAAAAACACTTCTGAGATGTGCGAGTACATTCATCCCTTTCCCCCTTCTTTGTCCTTTTCAAAGAAAGAAAGTTCAGTATGAAACCAATTCAAATTGTGACTTTACTCAGTGAAATATTTTACCTTCTTTCAGACAGTTTCATACTGAAGTTTATAGAAAAAGGAGGCAAAAAATAACTATGTTAAAATAGAAGGGTTAAGGAATGTATTATTCATAAGCATAATGAACACAGGAACCTGTTTTTCCAGAAGAATCAGGTTGATTAAATCATTCACTATACAAGCCTCTAGTTATTTATTTTTGTCTTTAGAATTACAGTACTTAGCGTTTGTAATAAAGTGGACCTGATACCCATATTTGGTATGGCAGTTGGAACTAGTTAAATGAAGAATTATTTCATTTTACGAAACTTTTAGCAACTAAGGAATATAAACACTATCAGTTCAACATAGCATACTTGCATTTTTTTTAATTCCTTGGGCTAAAGTTTGAAAAAAATCAAATTATTTTATATAACACTGCTTCTTACAGAGTTCCTTTAAGTGAAGTATGAAAGCTGCAGTGTAAGCTTTATTGGCCTATAAATATGTCATTATAGTTGGACTACATTTATATGCTTTGGATTGTTGTTTAAGCCAAGAAAATATGTCTCTACAGGTTGACTTTTTATTGAAATCCTTTGAGGCATACAACAGAATGTATTTTAGGCCAAGATTATTAAAGGAGCATTTTCTCTTTTTTTGCAGCAGACTCATTGTCAATTATGCTGCCACAAATTGTCTGTGAATGGGCAGCTATGAATGGTTTCATCTCCAAATGTGTCTCTAGAAAAAGAAAGAAAAGATAGGGGAATCTGAGCTGAAATTGAGAAAAGAGACCAAAAGATGTGGGTGTGAGTATGGCTGAATTTAATGATGGGGGTTCCTTCCGTTCAATTTCTGTTTCTAAAGTCCCATCAAATTGAGAAAGAGTGCCTTCCCCTGTCTCTTCTGTTGTTGGGACTTTTACTGTACCTTGTGGGAATAGACAGCATGGTGGTAGTAAAGGAGCCATGGTTGGGAGTTCAGGAGAATCTTAGCTCTTCCTGCCCTGGAGACGTCACTCAGGGCACAAGTCCCTGTGTGTTTACACCTTCAGGTTCCTCATGTGTGAAGTGGGTAATAGTGTGTGCTTTGTTTTTGGAGAAGATAGACTGAGAAAAAAGTATCTATGGAAGCATTTGTGAAGCTGAAGTCTGAGATGGTTTTGTCATCATATTATTATTATGAGAACAGGCTCTATATCAAAGGGAGCTAGGCGGTATAATATTAGCTAATTTGTCTCTTAAGAACATCCCTAATCTCATGTTCTGGTGATTTGGGGCAGGGTTTACGCTCTCACTATCTGCCTCGATAGAAGACTGTTATTAAAATCCTTTAGGTTCTTGCTTTTACTTATATATATTTTATACACACACACACACACACACTTTGTATACATTACATATACATCTATATGGAGAAAGAGTACAAATATATATTTTTATGTTTGTGTAAAAACATGTATTTATATTTTATATAACACTTTTCCTCTTAAATTCTGTCTAAATAAGCTGGGCCACTGTGGCCAGTGATGTGTGGTGTCTTCTCTAGTACTTGTAGTTAGAAATTGACTGTAGTCTTTGCTTGGAATTTCTGGAGGCTTTTTATTTCAAATGGTTGTTTCAACTTAGCTGTGAGTTTGATATGTCAAGCTGCTTCCCAGGATGTGGCTATGGGAAGGATTCTCGCTTTGTGTTGCAGAAAACAGTATAAATGTCTCTAATAAGAAACATGCTAAGGTGCTGATAGTTTGTCATAGTAAGTATTTTTCACCAGAGACATCTAATGAACTTCTTAGGATTGAAAACATGATTCTTACTAAGACAATCCCTTTCTTTTATCTTTACTTCCTTCCTAGATGTAAATTTTGTTGGTATGTTAAACAGTCTTCTGAGGGTATTTGTTGTTTATGTTTTAACTTCCATTGCTGAGCTACTAGACTATTTTTTTTTTCTTAAGATAGAAACTTGGGAAATTTCTTGAATGATATATTGTTGAATTATGCTGTTTGTGGATATCATGAGGAATCCCTACAGAAGGGCCTCTTCACTGAAACAAATTAGCCTTTACAGTGTCCTTGAGTTCAAAATAGAAATCAATTACACTTGAAGCTTATCAAAAATTTGTAAAGATCATTTCCAAAGGATTTTTTCACAGGATCCTCCAACAATATTGTGTGAACCATGCACTCTTTAAACAATCTAATTCTAGCACAACAAACACAGGAGAGGCATGCTGTCCACATGCCAACATGGCTGTTTCTTCAAAAGGTTGCTTCATTTCATTGTCAAGTGACAGCCCAAAGAACCTCTGACAGGAGCAAGTTCACACTTCCAAGAGTCTGTCCCCAAGACATTCAGAGCTTTAGAACAATGTAGTGACAAGCTATTTTCTAAGAACCTGGGAACATAGATGGGAGTTTATTCCATTCCTTTCAAAGTTAAAATTCAGCTTCGTCATGTAATCAAAGAGTTGAACACTGTCCTGAAATAATGGTAAAATGAACATATAAAAAGTGTCTTGAATAAATAACAGTGATATATATTGTCTGCACTCAGCCATCTTGGCTAGATCTGCTGGAAGGGAAGTCTGTGGAATCTGTGTGTGAGCCAATCGACAGCTGGTCCTTGATATTGCTGTCTAGATATTCATACTGCCATCCCTCCTGAAGGCTCATTTCAAGTTAAGACCCTTCCATTTAGAATTTTTATTGACTTTCAGATCTTCTAGTGTTACCTAGAGTGATGAATGCTTTCTGGAACACCAGATTCGTATCTTTTGATAATGGACTTAAGGTGGATAGTCAACTGAAGAGAAGTTTATAGAATTTAAGACTGTTCTAAATTTTAGAGTTTGAGATGTTGGGGCAGAAGTAGAAAGTGAAATTGGAACTTCAGTGCTATTTTTAGTATTCAGGTTACCAGCATTCACCTCTTGGATACAATAGTTGAACAAAGTAAGAAACTCATGCTTTTTAGGAGCTCTTCATAGTATTGTCAGGCTGGCCATTGGTACACTTGATATTTCCTCCCCCTTTCCTTGATATCATCCTCAATCCTCTATTTATTTAGCCAAATCCCATTTTTTTCCCCCAATTTTACACCAAGGTGTGGTTTCAGAATCCTTCCCCATCCTGATTGCTCACCAGGACATACTCTGGTTGTTCTTTTATACCGGCTTACCCATTTACATTTTGCAAGCTCATCTCTGCTAAGAACCCTGGGCTTCCAGTGGAAGAAAGCCATGGCACATCCATCAGGCTTAGCACCCTCCAGATAGGACTGACACAGGCAAAACTACTAGAATATCTTCCCTAAAGCCGTATGGCCTTGACTTTTTACTCCTCAGGGCAAAAAGGAGGAAAAGATGTTATTGAACCCCTATACCTCCTGAAGTTTTAGATATCTTTAAAAAAAAAAATCAGTAGTGTTAAATGTGGACTATTATCTAATGAGCATCATCATCAGCTAATACGGTAAAAGGTTTTGTGGCTCTGTATCACTGCCATGCCTTTCAAGCTTCTGTAATTCCTATAGTTAAATATTGTAGCATTTAGGGTAGGTTTGTAGTGTATTTGCCTCAATAAAGAGCCACAGTTGAATACCAGCTTGGAGTCCAGCTTTGTTTAAGCTGTTCTGATCAAATAAGATAAAAGACCAGCATGTCTTCCCTAAATTATCGTATGTGTTAGTTTAGTTCATTATCATCCTTCTGGACTCTAGCTGTTCTTGCTTTTTTTTTTTTCATTTTCTGTTTTCTGGTGTATTGCCATATCTATGATAAAAAAAGACCATGATGGAGAAGGCAACCAACCCATACTTTTGTTTCAGTCTCATTAATAGAAATGTAAAATTCACAGTGAAATATCTGTGGTAGTCACCATCTGATGGGAAGATTACCAAAGATGAAAGAAGTTCAGCTGTGGTCTGAGTCCCTTGCGCTATATATATATATATATATATCACCTTTAGTTTCTGATTGCATACCCGGGGTCTTTTGGAAAATCTTTTAGGCAGCCTTGGCTTCTTGCAAACTCATAAATATCTGGTATTATAGACAGACTGGCCTACTTGGAGCAAGACTTCTATCTGCATCTGGTGATAGGAGCCTACTGTGAAGAACAAACTGACTGGTCCACGTGGTCTGTTAAACACCCTTGAAGAGTGCAACACTGTGCCTCAGATTGCTTTAAAAATGAAGTTTGATTCAACATTCCCCTTGAGCTGGAAGTGCAATGTGCTTTTCTTTTATTGTAACTCTAAAATACTTTTGTTTGCATTCCACCTCTCATCTCTTTACCCACTGCACGATTGCTGATTATAGGCCATTATTATAGCTGTTACCATGATAGCATCACCATGGAATCCAGAAGTATATACATCCGACATGTGAATTGATATAGCTATTCCAGAGGGCTTTGTGAACAGGTATTTGATTTGGACATTTAGGCTTAATTCTCTTTAGTATTGATGCTGATTCTTCCCAATTGCTCATTTGTCTTTTCAAATACTTTAAATGTGAGGTTTTATTGCAAAACAGTAATTTTCCTAAATGTCAAAGACCCACTCCTCTTCTCTCCTCTAACATTGTGTGTTTAAGTCTGTAGTTTGTACAGGGCAGTTCTGAGGAAATTTGAAGTTTGAACTTTTACCCCATTTTAATGAATATATTTATTTAGGACAGATTGGAGTAATAGTGGGTTTTCAGAGTCTTTACAAACTGCTTTACGCCCAGTGAGGGTTGAGAAAACAGTGCTGTGGATTTGGGGTTTTCCTAGTTGCCTTGCCCTGTGTGTTTTCAGCTAGTGTGCTGGAATTCAGTGGCCTCTCTTTGTTTCCCCTTAAAATCCCAGAGATGTGCCTGGCCTTCAGTTCTCTTTCTTTGGACCTTTCCACTTGCTTTTTATTAGATTGGTGCTGAAGTAATTATGGTTTCAGTCTGAATTTTAAATCATTATAACTAGACTCAAACACATCTTTATTAATCAAAATAGGAACCATTACAATCAACACATGTTTGCCAATGAGAAATTAGTTTGTTTACTCCTGTAGTGTAAAAATCCGCACTTCAGGATTCGACAGACTCTTTGAAAGCATTTTCTGTCTCCTGCTGGTTGTGGAAGCATTTTCCCTGCAAAAATTTGTCAAGATGCTTCAGTTGGGGAGAGGTCAGGTGAATATAGTAGATGAGGCAGAACTTTGTAGACCAATTTGTTCAACTTTGGAAGCATTGGTTGTGTGATGTGTGTTTAGGTATTGTGGAGAAGAATTGGGCCCTTTCTTTTGACCAATGCTGGCTGCAGACATTGTAGTTTTCGGTGCCTCTCATCGATTTGCTGAGCATACTTCTTAGATGTCATGGTTTTGTTGGGATTCAGAAAGCTATAGTGGATCAGAGTGGCAGCAGATCATGAAACAGTGACCATGACCCTTTTTTGGTGCAGATTTGGCTTTGGGAAGTGCTTTGGAGCTTCTTCTCAGTCATACCACTGAGTTGGTCATTTCCAGTTGTATAAAATCTGCTTTTTGTTACATGTCACAATCCAATTGAGAAATGGTTTGTTGTTGTTGCATAGAATAAGACGACACTTCAGAATAACAATTTTTTTGATTTGTGGTCAGCCCACAACACACACACTTATCGAGCCTTTTCACTTTTCCGGTTTACTTCAAATGCCAAACAACATAGAATGGTTGACATTGGGTTCTTTGGCAACTTCTTGTGTATTTGTAAGAGGGTAATCTTTGATGATCCTCTCAGTTGGTCCTTGTCAACTTCTGATAGCTGGCCACTGCGCTCCTTATCTTCAAGGCTTTCGTTTCCTTTGCAAAACTTGTTGAACCATCACTGCACTGTACATTCATTAACAGTTCCTGGGCCAAATGTGTTGCTGATGTTGTGAGTTGTCTCTGCTGCTTTATGACCCATTTTGAATTTGGTTTAGAAAACTGCTCGAATTTGCTTTTTGTCAAATGTCATTTCTATGGTCTACAATACATAGAAAATACACAGCAAGTAGTAATTCATTAGCAAAAAACATAAAGCAAGAAATGTGCATTAAAATGAGATATGACATAACCACATTTAAGAATGCATTCCAGTATCAAATGGCAAATTTCAACATTGCAAAACTGCAATTACTTTTTCACCATCCTAATAATTTTTAAAGCATTTCTAGCATCTTTTGTACCTCTGACCCTGTAAAAATATTGGCTTTCAGCCTGTAGTCCCCCTTTCTTTGTAACTTCGTGCTTGCTGGATAAGATGCAAATGTTGTAGGCAAGCATCCAGTGAACTATTCAGCCCCAAACCCCAGATTTTTTTTTTTTCTTTCTTATTTTTTTTCCACATGTTTTTGATGTGGACATTTTTTAAAGTCTTTATTGACTTTGTTACAACACTGCTCCTGCTTTATGTTCTGGTTTTTTGGCCCCAAGGCATGTGGGATCTTAGCTCCGCGACCAGGGTTTGAACCCACACTCCCTGCGTTGAAGGTTGAAAGTCTTAATACTGGACCACTAGGAAACTCTTTCTTTTGTATTAAATATCGTTATCATTCATTGCTGTTGCTTTTCTGATTGCCAGTATTATCCATGTTCATATTAGAAAATGCAAGCAATACAACAAAGTGCAGAAAAATATGTTAATGCTTTTCCTCCCACTCGGAAGTAAGTGTTGTTAGCATTTCTTATATCAATATTCTAATCTATAGGAATGTGTTTTTAGGTATGAATTAATATGTATAGTCTTTTTCCCTATAAAAATAAAATGTCTGCCCCTCCCCCATTTAAATTTGTACATTTTAAAATTTGTAAGCTGCATTATGACGGTGCCCCCATATTATAAACCAGTCTATCCACTGTTTCTTTCTGCCTGCATGACGTTTCATTGTAGATGTGTTTCTTTTGGGACATTTCAGTTGCTTCTGTTTTCCCACAAACTCTGAAATTCTTGTAACTCTGCCCACATCCATGACTATTTCCTCATACGTTTGTGGAGGTAGAATTGCCAGCTCAAAGTGCACACAGAAAGTTAAGAGAGCCTATCTCTCTCTTATCTCCTATCGCTTATGTAAACCTCTTGCCTTAGCCTAACTAGTCTAACTGCCTGGTCTTCTTTCTTTTTAACCACATGCACCCACTCCCCTGCTCTCCAGCCCTCCAGTAAGTTTCATACTTTACTCATTCTTGGAATGCCCCTTCCAGAATTCTTACCTGAAGGAATTTTCTCTTTTCATTAAGATTCAGTTTAAGCCCCTGAAGCCTTTGTTCAGCATCCAGCTCAAAGGATTTTCCCTGTTTACGGAGCTCTTATCACACTTAGTGTCTCTACCACCTGATTGAGCACCTTATGCTATAACTAGGAATATAATGCAGTATATTATGTGTTTGCCTTATCTTCCCAGTAACAGTCCTAACTATCCTGTAGGCTTTCTAACTTCAAAGCTATATTTAGTAGGTTAAGTAAGCATGTGACATTTATGATCAACCTCCTCTGAAATCTCGGGCGTTCTCTTCTCTGCATGATGGGGACACCTATGTGGATTTGGTGGTTGACTTGAGTCCCTCTCTGGCACTTCCTAGGACACCCTCTAGTGGAGGGGCTTCTTATTGGTACCTAGAAGGAGAAGCAATATAAAGTTAGCCCTCCACATCTATGGGTTCCACATCCATGATTCAACCAACCTCAGGTGGAAAGTACTTAGAAAAGAAGAAAAAAAACCCTTCAGAGACTTCCAAAAAGTGAAACTTGAATTTGCCCCATTCCAGCAACTATTTACTTAGCATTTACATTGTATTAAGTGTTACAGCTAATATAGGGATGATTTTTGAACCACACCGGTGTTGGGGTGCTAACCCTCTGTGCAGTCGAAACTCTCAGTATAACTTATACTTGGCCTTCCGCTGCAATTCCTCCATTTTCCTAGTTCCTTATATCCATGGATCCAGCCAGCCTTGGATTCCTATATAAGTGTACCCATGCAGTTCCAACCCATATTGTTCCAGGGTCAACTGTATAAAGGAGGATGTGTGTAGGTTATGTGCAAATATTCTACCATTCTATATAAGAGACTAGCATCCTTGGGTTTTGGTATCTGGGATGGGGGGAGGGGGGAGGGTGTCTGAAACCAGTCCCCCACAGATACCAAGAAGAGATGACTGTGTACTTGAGTACTTTGTTTCTACTTTTGCCTTCATTTGTAGTCCACTATGGGGGTCACAAAGAGTTGGCCACGACTGAGCACGCACGGATTACACATATTATGTCTATAGACTGTCTCAAGGAAATTTACTGAGAGCTTTCGACCATGTTCAAAGCTAGCTTGCTAGCCTAGGGATTTTTGGTAGTGTTGTAGTAGGAGTTCGTGTGTGGACATTTTACATATTAATACTGGCATTTATTAATTCCTCTCCTTCTCAAGGGAATCTATTTCATGTGTCAGGATTATAGCAGTGACAAAAACATACAGGGAAATAAACAAAGCCAGACTGGACTTGCTCTATCTTCTTTTTTTTTTTTTCCCTAATCATCAGCTTGTTTGCAAGCTTTTTCTTTTTAGGTGACAGGTTATTAAGGAAATGGTTTTAGTTAATATGTAATATTTCTTATTCTAGGCAATTGTACTGTTTTAATCCTAACCTCCCTTAATTACGATGGTTACTCCCCAATCATGCTGGAGGATATTTTCCGCCTTCCAACCACCCATTTCACTTCTTTGATTCACAAAGAAAAGTATTCTGTTAGTTCCTCCAAAAATAATGTTCCATTCCTGGCCTATTCACTCAATAAGGAATAAAACATTGTTTTCACAGCAATGCTGATAATAAGGCAGATTTCAAAGCATGATGAAACATATACTTTTCTAGCAGAGAAAAACCTGTAGTTACCTGGCTAATTACCTATCACGTGATGGCTGTGTGTAAATATAGGCTTTCACATGTGCAGCCTCTGTGTGGGTTTCTTTCTTTCTTTTTTTTTTTACGTTAAGAATACTCATTTAGTTTCCATTGTTTTGTATTAATGTTTTCAATCAAAGATTTAGAAGAATGAGCAAACACAGAAACTACCATTCTCAGGTGGCTTCTTTCTGACCCCTGTACTCAACCTCTGTGGCATGAACTTTGAAATAAGACAGACTTGAATTCAAATCCTCGCTCTGTAAGCTGTATGAGCTTACAGATATCTTATAAAGCTAATATCTTTATAAAACAGATATCTTACAGCTTTAGCTTATAAAGCTGTAACCTAAAATTTTTAATTCTGCTTTCATTGCTCATCTGTAAAACAGTTAATACCTATCTCAGGGAACTGGAGATTAGATTAGATCACATATGGGAGAGTGTTTAGTCAATTCAAGAACATTAGTGTTCTTTCCTCTTTCCTTTAGAAAAGTAAACCTTAAGAAATGCTATTTTCTTCCCCAAGAAAGTAAAGTGGACAGTTGCAACCTAAATATAGAAACATGCAGTATCAGACATCAGCTTCTACTCACGTTTCATTAATCAACAAAGTGATTAATTCCTTGATCATGTTTTACTTCTGAGAAGTAAGGATATGTAATCAGCATTCTTGGAAGGAAAAGAAAATTGAATGTTGGGTGAACATTTGTAATATTTCACACATGCCCTTTGGATAATGGTAAATCTCACACAATAATAAAATATCAGGATTGATAATCTAGTTACAGAATTCTAGTTATGACCTCTTTTCTGCACTTAATACTTCTTAAATGTCCTCTGCAGAAATTAGTTGACTTTTTAATATTTTCAGTGATTGAAGAAACTCATGACTTTACAGTTCTATTCCACCTTTTATCTATCTCCGTGCTAGAAATTCTTTCTTTTGATGAATTAAATTAGAAATACATGGTTTATCATATAAGCGATTGTATTAATGATATTCTGTTGTCTTTGGTGCTGTTCTCTGAGATAACAGAGAACAAATAAAATTTTTGTTTTCTTAATAGCATTTCAAATATTTGAAAATAACTGCCCATATCTCCAATTTTCCATTCTCCAGGTCAAACACAAACACCCTCAATCTACATTCCTCATATATCATGCCTGCTGGTTTCACTACCTTTCTAGTAGCCCGTATCTAAAGATATCTAAGTTGTCTCACTCTCAGTGTGTAACTGTGTCTTCTATTTAAAGAAAAGGAGATACTTCAATCTGTTTTTCCCTCTTTATTTTACTTTCTATACAAAAAATTTAAACCTAAAAGTACTTCTTTACCTCCCTTCTTATTCCAGTCCTCCCAGAATTAACACATTGCTAATGATCAGTAGTTGCTCCTCTAGTTACCTGTTTGTGTGCATGTGTGTAAACTGTCTTGCTTTAAATATAAGCTCTTACTCTGTGTACATTATTTTGCAAGTTGCTTTGTCAGCGACTGTTAAGTAGCCTAGAACTGTGCTGTGCAACATGGTAGGCATTAACCATATATAACTATTGAGCCCTTGAGATATGACTACTACAACAGAGGAACTGAGTTTTTTACTTTAATTAATTTCAGTTTGAAATTAAAAACTAAAGCGGTGTAAAATTTTCTTTGTTAAACATAAGTTTATTGCTTTGGTAGGACTATATCACTTAAACTGAATATTTAGCATGCAAGTTAGATATGCTGTAAGTGTAAAATACACACCAGGTTTCAGAAACTTAGCACAAAAAAATCTCATTAGTAATTTCATATTGATCACCTGTTGAAATAATATTTTGATATGTTGGGTTAAATAACATAGTATTGTAATTTATATTTTTCTTTATTTTTAATGTGGGTACTGAAAACTTCAGGAAACTTTTAGATGATATAAATGGTGCACATTTTATTTGTATTGGACAGTGCTGATCTAGAGAGATTTGGATGGCTGTGATATTTTGCCAAATCTTTTATTTTAAAGTATATGTCAGGCATACATTGCAGTGTGTGTGCATCCTCTACAGGTGGTTGGGCTTTTGTGACTTGACTGAACAATGCTGTTTAGAGTGCAGTATCTTTGTTTCAAGCCCAGGATGTCAGGAAGCAAGCACAAAAGCAGCAGTGATGTAGCTGGTACTGCAGGGTTAGCTAGGTTAACTTTGAATTAATGAACGTGCTCTCAGAATGGAGCTCATTCATATGTAGGGAATTTACGTAGTAGCATCAGTGTTGTATCCACTGAGTGCTTAAGAAAGCCAGGGCACTATATTTGCTGCAGAAAGAAGATGAAGTTGAAAGAGATCCAGTCTCTGCCCTTAGGAACTCATGATGTAGTGGGGTGGACAGGAACAGCGAGGTTACAAGATTGTATTTAGCCAGTGCATACATGAAAGCGTAAACAGAGAGGACTGGGAGCATGGAAAAGGTTCCTGAGTGGGTCTTGCATGTGAGCAAACTTGTAAATGCTTAAAGAGCAGGGGTGATGATTCCCATTCCTTTGGTTGTAGTCTCATGTGTGATTGTTGAGTAAGTGAGGAGATTCCCATCCCATGTGATCTCTGTTCTTCTGAGATATTATTAGACTTGAAGACTGTCGTAGTCATCTTCGGCTTAGATTTTCTTTTTGAAGTTCCTACTTATCCCTCTAGGAACTTGGATTTGGTGCAAAGTTGGCTTTCTAGATAAAATTTCCATGCTTGATGTTAAATGCTGACCTTTCGTTATCTCTGGTAAATACCTCGTAGTTCATATCAGGCCTATCTGGTTAGCAGAAAAAATACATATTTTATATATCTCTCATTGAAATTCCTAATATTTTGCCAGAGCTTTAGCACTTCCACCTAGAAAATGTTCTGAGATGTTGAAGGGAAGATAATTAAGCTTAAGGCTCTTTCTTGATTTGTTTGGATTTATAGTTTCATTTGTTTCATAACTATGGCGACTTCATGTCTACCAATGCATGCACTGGTGATAAAGAAATACCAGTTGAAACTCAGTGTTAAATCTTTATCCTCTCATTGGGTGTCCTTGATTAATCAAAGCAATATTTTCATATCATATTCTTAGTTTGTATTACATACAAGCTAAGGGGAAAAGTTAGCAATTTTAGATTGCAGATGATAAAACTTTTGTATGAAAATGTCAACTTTCTGCCTGATTACATTATTCTTGGTTGCAAGTGGTGCTGGTGTGGTTAATCAAATCAATTCATAGAAAACAATTTCTCCCAAAAGCAGTGTTAGAGTGGATCTTACAAAATCTGAGAATTTACCCTGGGCAGAGCTTTCTAGCTGAGTAAAACTTTCCCTGTAGAATCAGTTCTAGGAGTGAAGATAGGAAGGGCATAGAATCTACACTATAGATAGCAGATTCATGGTTTGCCAGGAGGTTTACTGATGATCATCAGCTGCCCCTAGCCACTGCCCCAATGCCACAACACAAAAGCCATAGCTTAGGCTGTAAGTCAGATATTTATATATTCTGCTGGGGAATCATCCAAGTCATGAATTCTTATTAAGAAATGATGGATAAATTTTTGTGGGGATGCCTCGGCCCCTAAGTCTTCATGCAGATTTCTGAATGTAAACACACAATTTCTTGGGAGCCCATTCATAGCATTCATCTAATTCTGAAAGGCATCTACGATGATTTAAAAAAAAAAGGAAATACATTTTCAATGCCTATCACTTATTACTCTGCCCATAATACCACCCATCGGGGATTACCACCAAGGTTTATTTATTGCTTTTTCCTCGAAGTCTGTGCGTATGTGACAGGGAGGATAGGTAGTTGGATTCACCTGTTTTGATGGTACTTATTAATGTTTGGGTGTTTGGCATAGATGACTGAGAATTTGGAGAATACTGTGGACTCTCCACCGAGAAAAACATCCACAAAATTGATATGACATTTGAAGAAGCTCATGGACCCCCTCCTAAAATTGGTCTTTGAACTCTTGGTTGAAGACTGCTAGTTGATTCCCTTTAAAGAGTATCGACTCATTGTGCTATGAAGAAAAATGAAAATGATTATGTGTCCATCCACAAGGTTGATGAGATTCTGTTTTCAGAAATGAGGATTTCTGGTTTTCATGCATGTGTGACAGGAAAGAGCATGTTTCTCTCATGTTGTGTGTGTATTTTTTCTATTTTCAAATTACTAATTTTGACAGCAGGAATGGGCACTGGGTAATTCGTATTTGTGCCTGTCTGGTTAATCAAGATAGGCTGTATACACATTATAATGTTAGAAGTTACTTCCTCTTTAGGAAGCCCTCTGAAAACTCCCTTTGGTGAAGTAGAGCCCCCTGTTGTAATGTAAATATATTCCCTATGGCTTAATTTTTATATATCAGGTTTTCATAAAATGAGGCCTGCCAACTCTGAAAGCTTTTTTGTCACATTGACCTAGTTGTCAAGTTTTTTGACCATGTGGCATGTGGGATTTTAGTTCCCCGACCAAGGATCGAACCTGTACCCCCTGTATTGGGAAAGCAGAGTCTTAATCACTGTACCACCAGGGAAGTCCCCAGTGGCCACTTCTAATAGTCGTTTGTTTATTACATGAATCAATCTCATGCTCGGTATTCTAAATATTTGTAAAATAATAGCTTTTGGGTTTACTAATGGAGCTCTGCATATTGTTTATGGGTCTAAATTTGGTCTATTTTCAGGGAGCATTACAAGAAGCCCAAGATAAGAAACATCTTTTTTTTTATTCTGATCAAGACTCCCATGGGCCATCTGCCACTACTTATAGGAAAGGGAATAAAGATCCCTCCCTCACCCCAAATTTTAATCTAGGATATTGTCTGGCATGTAGTTGGTGCTCAATACATACATTGGATGAATGGATACATGATGAGGCTTTAAATCTTATACTTGGAGGGAGCATAATGTAATGGTAGAAGTCTGGCAGACCTAACTTGAACCCTGGATTGCCAATTTAAAAAAAATCTGTATAATAACTCCTACAGAGATGTTGTAGGATTTAATAATGTATTGAATTCCAGGTGCTTAAGACAATGTCTTGGAGAAGGCAATGGCACCCCACTCCAGTACTCTTGCCTGGAAAATTCCATGGACGGAGGAGCCTGGTGGGCTGCAGTCCATGGGGTCGCTAAGAGTCGGACACAACTGAAGCGACTTAGCAGCAGCAGCAGCAAGACAATGTCTGGCACAATAAAGCACTTGATAAATGGTAGCATTATTAAAGTCTTAGGCCTTAACTTAGGATATCCCAGACTTTAGCCATTTGTAAACCAATGTCAACATTTTTGCTGTTTCGATAAATCGCTGTTTTATTATTAATATTTTCTTCTTTGCTTTTTTTTTAACTTAAACAACTATAATAGGAAATTTTATGTCACTACTGCAAATGGAAAACTTATATCACTTGCTATAAATAACAGTGAAGATAAATACATAATTCTCAAAATTAAAAAAAAAATTTATCCGTGTATCAACTTAAAATTGACTTGGGTACTCCTAGAGTATACCACACTTAAGTCATTTCCTTTGAGGCTTTTCTCTTGGGCAACAGCCCAGCCTAGGTTATTGATAGCAGTGAGACCTGCCCGGACTGTGGCAAGCCTCATGTCAACAGCAGGCTGGGAAGGGTTGGAACCAGTTGCACTGAATTAACCTATAGGCTCAGAAGTATAACTGCCACACAGATGTGAAGTCTGAAAATAACCCACCGTGCACCTGCCCCTTTTGTGTGTCCGTTACAGAGTTAATTAAGCAAAATAGATTAAATACCGTAAGAACAATAGAATAAAGACTTGACTCTTACCTTTGAGATGCCTGGACTCACATGATTGGTTTCATACTCAGCTCCTCTTTGGGGATGAGGACTCAAGAATCTCAATGCTCAGCAGTTTCTGAACACAGATTCCAGTAGAGTGAGGAAAAGGGCAATTGTGATTACTACCAACTGGCCCAACACAGTGATGAAGTAACCTGGCACATCTGAGTCCTGGGTGAAACTAGCTTCTTTAGAAATTTGTCGAGCCAAAGTTGGATTGGCTTAGATAAAATCCTTCAGGTTGTCTAGATTAGAACAACCTGCCCTAGCCTTAGGTTTAAGCTAAGCAAAAGGACATAAACACTGCTCTGAAAGGAAGTGCACTGCAGTGGCACACAAAGAAACAAAGGTGAAGACATGCATCTGTGTTGTGTTGCATAATTGATAAAAGCTAAAGCACCTTGGAAACAGGCTCATCATGCATGAGCCTAATCATTTAAATATGCACAGCATATTCTAGGATGCTTGTTAATGACCCAATAGGCATGTTGCAGTCAGAGCATTTCATGTGGTTTGAGAAACCGCTCTGGATGTGTTCGCCAGACAGTCTGATTCCAACAGTTTCCTGAAGACCATCCTCAGTTTGACTGTGCTCGTCTCTGTTATGCTGTGAAAGAAAAAGATAATTCAGCCAAGCACTGTGCCGTTGGCTATAAAAAGCACAGTTCTGAATACAAATATTACTAAAGGTAAATGAATCACTGAAAGAATAGTAGCATAAAATATCTCACAAATGAACTCCTGGAGTTTGAGTGGGAATAAATTTTACCATCACATGAGCAGCACCTCAGTCCATTGACCAGTAATATTAGTTGTCCATTTAAGACACCAAAAAACATTTATGATCTTAAAGTAAATGGTAATTAGGACTTACCAGGCTGTAAATACATAGCAGGGATTTGGTGATACGGTAAACTAGGGGGGAACCTCGAGTGGTTTCTAGTGTTAGTAGAACCTTGAGAAATATTTACAGCCATGTTCTCAGCACCACAGTTTTTTTTTTTTTTTTCTTAATTAGGGGTGAGGGGAATAGTAGCTGATATTTTATCAAAAAAGGTGCAACTCTTTTTCATTAGGGCCAATGGGAATTGAGAGGAGATTAAGCCTTTGTTTTGTATAATGCATTAATCTTTTAACAAACAGAATATATTTGGGTTGGTCAGAAAGTTCATTCAGGCTTTTCCATAAGAGATTACGGAAAAACCTGAACAAGCTTTTTTGGCCAACCCAATACTTAAAGAAAAATATAATGCTCCCTCTTGGCCCCTCCCTCTCTTAAATTCCCTCATTTCTGGTTCCTTTCCTTTGAATAAGGTGTGTGTAAGTGAAAAAAGACAACAGCGGAAAGGCCCTAGGCCTCTCAGCTCCTTGACTGGTTTATCTCTTCTTTCAGATTCTAAAAAGTAAAGCATTCATCATTCTAGCCCTGGACTTTGTTTCCCTGCCTTGTTACCTGGCAGTCTGCAGAGATGTGGAAAGGGGTACCGAGCCACACCTGCCTTCTGGCTTCACTCACAGCCACAGGAACGGCGGCCTGTCACCGGGACAGGGTAGCTGGACTGTGCCCAGAACCACAGCCTGGTGACATTATGGCAATGAATTGGTTGAAGATCAGCCCAACAGCTGAGGCACAAGCCAGTGTCACTGCTCGGCAGGACTGGCCTGGCGGAGCAGCTTATATATGAGTAAGAAGCAAGACAATTCATTGTCAAGTCCGTTAGCCCCACAGAAAGTTCCAAGGGAAATAAATGATGCATGCCCCATACTGGTGGAAGCTGAGCATTGCCTGCTGCATCTTAGTTGCACCCTTGGTTTCTATACCCGTATCCCAGGTTCATGAGACTCTGATCATCCTTGACTGCAGCTTTTCTTGAGCTCCTCCTGCGTGTGTTTATTGTATTTGTGTCTAGTACGTGCCAGGCACTGGGAAAGACCTGACCTGTGCAGTCTACACACCTACACTGGTGTCATTACCAACCATCAGTTGACCAAGTTTACACACAGGGACACATGTGCCTGGTTGGAAAAACATGGCCAGGCTCTGCCCAGAGTATCTTTATGTTTGCACATTTCTGTGGTCCTCAGTTCCCTTTGTAGATTTGCACCTTTCTTGATTTTGAAGTCTGGAATTGAATAACAGTGCAACTTACAGGATAATTAGAGTGAACAGTGGAAATCAGCACATTAACAACTATGCAGGACTGATGCAGGCACCAGGCAAAGTGGACACGCACCTCAGGGCTCGGGGAGAAACCAGGACCCCTGTACTGGCCAGGAATGAACTCTGCGGTGACTGGGGAGTGGGAAGGGGTAGATCTCCAAAGAGAAGATCCAGGGATATAGGGGAGGTGTCAGGGAGCACAGGAGAGAGGGCTTGGGGGCAGTGGCTGTTTACTGATTTGCATGAAAGTCTTTGGTATTTTGATCTGGTGAGGCTGGCCTGGTGCGCACCAGCGGAAGGGCAACCACCACCCCCACCCTCCCATAAGCCCCAGTGTCAGGTGTTAATACGGGGGCAAAAAACCTCTAGATTCTGTTTGTAGCTTACTGAAAGCCCACTCTACAATGCTTAACTGAATAGTGCTCTTCAAAATGCACCGACTAAAAATAGTTTCATCTGCAGTGTGAACATAGTTTCATATTTATACTAGCATCTGGCCTAAGGAATTGAATACTCCATTCTTTAAATAGCTTCACTCCAGCTCTTGAATACTCTGAGAAGAAAATCTCCTTCAAACACCTTGTTTACATAGGCATGTTTAAATGCAAACAAGCTCCGTTTTTAAAATGCAGTAGAATATTAATTTGGGAGTAATGGGGCTTTGGGGTAGTCTTTTTGTGTGTTTTTGTGTGTAGGGAGGGGAGGCAAGAGGAGGAGAGGTTGAATAGAGAATGAGTTTAAAATATGTCCATTTAGTAAAAGATTTCTGAGACATACACAGTTTAACTTTTTCTATTTTCCTAAATTTGATTCACGAACATGTGAATAGTATGTGTGAATCTTTACGTAACATCATATGTGAAGCCAGTTAGAATGAAATTCTTGGGAAGAAAAATGTATGCTGCTGCTAATGCCCAAGAATAATAGAAATATAATCCTAGATATACTTTAACTTTTTCTACCAGTAAATGCTTTGGGGCCGGAAATCATTTGCCAGCAGGCAATGAATGTACTTTTGTTAGTCTTAGGGGGATACTAATGGTTAGTCCCCATGAAGAAAAATGTGAAAATAACACACTAAAAGGTAAACATTACGAATGGATGGCTAATGATTAGCTGTTATAGTCCAAAGGGGCAGGATATTTTTTTTTATAGTTTTATGACCCTTGCCCAGCCTTTATTGAAAGAACATTGTACATTTAGAGTTATATATTTCAAACTTACACCTCCTTTGAACATCCTACTTTAAAGATCATAGCAAATATTCTCCACATTTATTTATATGCTGTAGGGGGAGGAGGATTTTAAATGTATACTGGTTTTAACATTATATTAAAGAAGAGGAACATAATTATATTTTTAAAATTCTAGTTTATGAGCCCACAGAGTGGGATATAATAATAAATGTCCACCCTATCCCCACCGCACCCAACCTGAAAATTAAGTAAGGGCTGTACCATTGTTTTAAAAAGTCAGTGAGTTAGCATTTAGTATATTATTGCTACAGTAAAGGCAAGATACATCCTTCTCGAAAGTGAAAAGCTTTTGTGAGCATAATCCAGTTCAGAAAAGTAAAATTGTTAACGGGTTGCATTTTTTTCCTTATTTAAAACAAAAATGGCTTTTTTGAGTCCCCCAGGGCTCTAGTTTTACAACTTAGATTAACTGCTTTAGTAAATAAAAGAATGTCGTAGAACATTGCCCACTAAAATGTTAACATGTGGGTATGTTTGAGGAGAAGTAACATAAAGGCAACTTTTCAGTCATTGATGTTGAAATTAGATTTGAGGCCATGGGTTGTTCTTCACGGTCTACGAAAGTAAATGCTTTGGCTGAATGAAAACTATGTAGATTCTCTGGGAAACACTGAAATGTCATAATTTAAACACCACTTTCATTTTTCACCAGTGGGACTTTTCTAGATAAAAATCTAATCTAATTCTAAATCATTCTTTTAAAATGTTTTTTCCCATTACAAATGTAATATGTTTTTTATTGTAGAAAGTAAAAATATGCAAAAAGAAAAAATAAAAATGATTCTTAGTCCCACTACCCAGAGGCTACCTCTGTTAACAGTTTAACTCCAATTTACTGTATTTTCTTGATTCTAAGAGCCACTGATTGTAAAGATGCATCATTGATTTCACAACAGCTTTTGGGGAACAAGAAACAATTTCATTCCACATTTAGACATAATTTTTAGATACATACTGATTTCAGAAAATTACAAAGTGGTGAAGGGGGCCAGGAAATGCATTTTAGAATTGATTTTTAAAGGCCCAGCTCTGGCCATCCTTCCTCATGAAGCTGTATTACTCCCTGGGTTCCCAACTCACTGGGACTCCTGCCCTAATCCAAGACTCTTAGTGTAGTAAGGAACCTCAGTTATTCAGTTTAATTCCATTTTACATCCATCACTGTAATCCTTCCACTGTTCTCCCACTGATATTGGGTTTACTTACTTTATATAGCCCTGGATTTTTTTTCTTACATGCTCTGAATTTTAGGAAGATTTTGTTTTTACATTGGACTGAATACTCCGTCTCTGCTACATTTACGCACTGGGACCAGTTCCCCTAAGAAACCCCATAAGACAGGAGCCTAGACTCTTCCCCCACATAAAAGTCCTTTTGATACTTTAAAAGCAGTTCTCATGTTACTTTCAAGAGCTCCTGAAGTCTTCCTGGTTCTTCTGACATCTTCTAACTTCCAGGTTAATTACCCCTGCTGCTTTCAACCTAGAGTATTCTTATGCTCCTGTTGGTGAGTTTCAATTAATCACTGCTCATTTAAAGGTACTGTCCGCAGACTCTCTAAGTTGTGTAACCAATGTGGCATGTTTAATAAGAGCATTGGGTTCTTTATCCTGGACCTATATTTCCATGAATTCTGTGCATGTTCTATTGTTTCTCCCAAGAAGTGCTTTCTTTTGAGTCTTATGGAAATTATAGTTAGCTAAGAAAACTGGGTCTTTTTTTAACATGAAATGTTAAGATGGACCACCACCATCCTGTTCTTGTACAATCGTTTTTTCTTTTTTAGAACTAAGTGTAAGACTACATTTTTTCTTTATTATATTTAGCATTATTTACTTTCAGCCAATTTTCAGCCTTTTAAGAGCTTTTTACTCTTGACTCTCATACATTTGGAGCATATCTCTCAACTGTCCCATCTGCAAGTGTGAGAAATCTTCTGTATCTTTACTCAAGTAGTGATTAAAACAACACCCACCAAATAAACACAAACCATTATTACTGTTTGAATATGACCCTATTCCTACTTGCATTTCTTTTTAAGGTAAATTTTCCTAACTTGACTCCAAGGGTCTTGTAGGAAAAAGCAGGTCTTAATACAATATTTGTATTGTCTAGAGCTCCTAGTTCAGAGTAAATTTTTGATGGATTCATTGTATGTTTGTGAATCATGTTTGTATTTCAGCCACCACCACAATTCTTGGTACATGAGCCAAGGAGAAATTAAACACACGGTGGACCTAGGTGGAGATGGTTCAGACAGTGTCATATATCCTAACTCAAAATAAGTCCTTTTCTTTCATTCATGTCTTTTCTTATAGAATGATAAACAGCTGGTTTATGGAGAAATACTCATCTTTCAGCTAGATGATTTATACTGTGTAGACAAACTGCCCAGCTATTTAACTGTTTTTCCCGTTTCTAGTAGATGTTTTGCTCGAATATAGATACAACCTCCAGAAAGGTACCTTTTTCGCCTGTGAATGTTAATGTCTCTGTTAATATGTGTGCTATTTATAATTGAAAAATGATACTGGCATTTTATTTTGACAAAGTGTTGAAAAAACAGCTCAAAGTAATCAAGGGGAGCTACCCAGGCCCATGAAATAATTCATGTAACCTTCTGGTTTGGATATGCTTGTTGTATTCATGTAAATAATAGTCTGTTTGTACATTCTTATATTTGTTTATTCTTCCTTTGGTTTATTCAGTAAACACTTAAGAGCCTGTTATGCTCAAGTTCCATTAGACTTTAGCTTTTAGAAAGAGTCTTGACAATATTAATTTTCTTATCGTATGGAAGTATTGGGGATGAATGATCTCATGAAAATTACCTAGGTAAAAATTTTGTAGGTGTATGAATATACCCAATCTAATGTCTAATAATAAAAATAAATTTAACATGGTGAACCAGAATACACATATACAGAAATATCTATATTACATATATGTATGTGTATATGTATAGATAGATTTGAACCAGTAACTCCACCAAACCTGACTTAACTCTACTGTGAATGATGAATTCTAGCATTTTCTTTTTTATTATATTCTATTTCATTTTATGAAATGCTGGTTGCAACCCACCTAAGAGGTTTTGTAATCCTACTAATGGGCTGCAAACCTCAATTTAAAAAACACTGACCTAGAAGTAATCATTTTGCATGAGGTCTTCTTTCTGGTTAAGCACACTATTTCCAAACTTAACTAAGTGTTTATGGATCTAAATGTGGCCAACTGTTACTTAGGTTCTCCCAACCCTATAACAGTTCCTACAGAACTTGTATTTCTTTTCCAAAGTCTAAAAGTGAACCTTTCTAAAGTATCCTGTTTCTAGGGCACCATTACTAGTACAGTTCTATGCTCTTTTTGGTAATCTAATGTAAAGTATTGTCATAAGTAATTAAGCTGTCCATGTCCAAAATAAAAAGAAAATCTCAGTGTAGTCCATTTATAACACAATGCCCTTGATTTTTCAAAAAATGAGGACAGTGTTGTCGTTCTTCCCATATACAGTGCTTTTACTGAATCCATCTTTTAAGCATTGTCTGAATTGGTGTGTTACTCCTCGGTGGAGAAAGAGCAATAATTTCCTGCCTTTTCGCCTTGGACCTTAGAGAAACTGCTTTCAGCATCCCAAAGACAAAGAAAAGGTTCTATTTATAGGCTTCATGTGGTTTCTAAAGTTTTAACCGAAGTGAATAGAACAATAATAAATTGCTTTCACATTTCTGCCCATAGAATTGTTTATTTAGCATTTTCTGTAAAACAAGAGACCTTCCATCCACATGAAAAGACTGTATTTTGATTGCCTGGGAGATTTGAAATGATTTCTAATCTTGCCACAACTGTCTTCTGCTATATAAATGAAATGTTTCATTTTCAAAGAGACTGTCAGGATATTCTGAAGACAGTTCCTTCACTGCTCTGCACCCACCTCCCCACCCCCCAAATAAAGTGCTTTGCTTTGTATTTTCCAAGAGAACAGTGGCATTATTTCTTATGTTGGAAGATACGACTTTCAGCAAGTCCTAAAATGCTTATTTTATAGCAGTTTCTTTGTTTCATGAAGTTGCTCAGAGGATTCACTTCTTTGATTCACTAACTCCCAAGTATTGCCAGTTTTATGGGAAGGTCAAACAGGACAGGGGCCCTTTGGAAATGGAGTAAGAACTGAACCTAAAATATTGCACGCATGCAAACTATTATCTGTTTTGGGGATGGAGTTGGGTGGTAAGGTCAGTGAACATCTACGACAGAACTCCCTTGCTTTGTTGAAATAGATGGGGCTTTTCTTGATAGTTGGACAAACTGTACCAAGGGAACTGCCATTTGGTGCAGGTGTTAAGGAGAACAAGTTGAGTTTATCAGTCAGCCTTCCTTGACCCTGGGCTTAGCATTTTCAGATTATTTACATTCTGCTACACCCTGCTTTGTTTGAGCTCTAGACCTATCTTGAGTGTGAAAAAGGCTCCTTTTTTTAAGGACACTTGACCCAGCCAGTTTTCACTCAAGAATCATCATGTTCTTTTGTCTCACAATCAGAATAAATTAATGTTTTCACCATTCAATTTAGTAGGTGCTTTAATTTTGTTTAGAAATAGTCTCAGGATTCTTTTGGATTTTTTTTTTTCCCCCGCCCTGAAGTTCTTGATTTCCATGCTAAGTTCTTGAGTCCCTTTTTTTAACTATACATCCAATAAGGAGATTTTTTTTTTATAATTATACCTAGAGAACTGGAAAAAGTCAAACTTCAAGCATATATCATGGCTTGCAATACCAGAAAAGTGACTAACATCCAAGCAGAGAAAAATAGCTAGCCAGTCCCCTAATTATGTTAATAGGATCACGTCTCCAAGATGCACTCAATATATTCTGCTTTGATTACCCGTATTGAAATACTTGAAACCCTGACTTGTAATGTGAAATTCAAAATACTTATAAATGCCAATAGCTTTTTATTTACTTAGAGTCAACAACTGTTGAAAAAGCTCTTACTTAAATAAATTGAGAACAAGGATGTGAACAGACATTATTCATTCATTTTATCATTTTTCCTCCCTGCTGTGGACATTAGCCTTTGGCATCTGGTCTTTAACCATAATCTATGGCTAGATGTAGGCAGGACATTGTAGTGAATTCAAATTGGATAACGCTGGAGAATTCCAGTTAAAACAAGGTTGACTGAAATCTAAAACACACTATAATATAGACAAAGGAATTGTTATTATAGATTAAATGTATGTCGAAGATATAGAAGGATTATTGTGTCTGTTTCAGATGTAATTTCATGCCTGAGAATTTACATTGAAGGAAAAATGGTCTGGATCCCATTAGCGAAAGGCCCTGTTTTGCTGTCAGTTTAATTAAATGGAAACTGCTGGCAAGAGTGCTGAGGAGGTTGATAGAAGCAATACTATTTTGTATGTTGGAACAGGAAACTGTTAGGTCTTCCAGTTTGAAAAGGATACAAAAATGAAACCTGTGATTCATTTTTGTTTACAAACTCCCTCCTAGTTTACAATGACCTTAGTGATAAATTAACTACAATAAGTTATACATAGTGTACAGGACAATGGCTTGATCCCAAGATACGAAATGCTAGTCTCTGAGAAGAAAGTAGAACTTATTTTAATGTGCCTTTTCCCCTAAACAATGCCTTCTTCAACAAAAGTAATTGTTTCCTTTGGTTATTTTTCTGTAAATAGATTGAGAAGGGGGAGGGGCGTTCTGTTTGCTTTTAAAATGTGTGTGTGTGTGTGTGTGTGTGTGTAGCAAAAGAAAGAAGAAAAGGGGGAGAGAGTAAAAGACCCTGAAACAGTGATTTATCTGTTAAGTGTGTTTGGCATCCTGCCTTTTGGCTGGAATTTTTGAGAGAAACATATTTAGTTTACTTTAATGGGCAAAAGCTCTGAACCTCATTTGTAGGGAAAAAAAAAAAAGAGCATGTTTTCTTTTCCCTTTTTCAGTTCGGTTTACTACATCTTGACATTCTGTCTTATAATTGAATAGTAATTCTGAATTTAGGGCTGGAGAAGGAAGAAATTTCAGTGGGTCTCTTCCTCCGCTTTTGCCTCCTCCCCTTTGTGGTCCTCTGTTTCAGCAGAAAGGACTAGCTGATTACAAAGTTTCATCTCCTTTTACAGCAACCCTTCGAACTGGCAGCAAAAAATGATTAATTTTGCTGAGACTGTGTGGCTGTCTTTGTACCTTGGACCATGATGAGAGTTGTTGATATGTTTGCGTCCATTCTAATAGCTCGAGGTCAGTATATGTTATTAGAAGGACATTTTCAACCTCATTTGAAAAAATAGATAGCTAGTGAAAGTAGTCTGTGCAATACTTTCATGGTGGATGCCTGACGTTATGCCTTTGGCAAAACCCAAGGGTGTACAACAGAGTGAACCCTAATGTAAACGATGGATATGATGAGTCATAATGTATCAATATTGCTTCACCAGTTGATATAAATGTACCACACTAATGCAAGATATTAAATGTTTTGCATGAAGACACCAGCAGGAAAATAATTTCTAAAAAGATTTGTAAGTGGTATGAATACCAAAATCCATTTTCCCCTTAGTTTGGTACAGCTTTTTCTTTTTAATCTCTATTGTCAACTAAATATATTTATTGATTGTCAGTCCTTTACTAGGTATGTTGGGAGAGATTTGTCAGTTACAAAAATGTAAAAGTTGGGTGTATTATTTCAAAAAGTTCTGATCAGATGTTTGGACTATCCAACATTAAAGAATTTATATGGGGTCATTTTCTTTTTCTATGTCCATGTTTTTTCTTCATCTCTTTTAGTGGTGCCTATTTTCTTATAATAAAAGCAATACATTTATCGTGTTGGGATGATACAAGGAAATAGAAAAAATTTTACTTGCCATAATACCACCATGCTGAAATAACTGGTGTTGATATTTATTGTCTATCATCCCAGTCTTTTTTCTCTGCCTATCATAAATGAGTTTTTTAAATGATTTGTGGTATATCTTCAGTATTATAATACTTTTTATCTTAATATGCCCTTTATACAAAACATATTCACCTGCAATGTCACTTTTGGTAATGCACTCTGCTGTATTCCATTGTACAGAAGTGCCATAATTTATCTAGCTGTTCTCCTTTTGTTGGACTTTGGAGATTTTTTTCCACTTTTGCCTATTGTAAACATTTCTCTCAGGAACATTCTTAAAAATATATCATTGTCTGTATTCTCCATTATTTCCTTAGAATAAATTCCTAGGACTGGAACTTGTGAGGTCAAAGATCAGAGCAGAAGTCTAAGACTTTTGCTAAGTATTGGCTAAATAGCTATATATATATATATAGATAGATAGATAGATAGATAGAACAAATATAGACGATAAAGAAAAGCAGAATTAGGATATCATATATATTGAAAATCCCTCAGTTCTTGGCATCGCTGTAGCCAATGTAAAGCAAAAAATATGTTACTAAGTTTCAAGAGAAATTGGGCAAATTTAGATATAGCCAATTTGGGTAGACTTGTGCTTTGTGTGTAGAACACATTTCTGTACCCAGAATTCTCTCTCCAGCTCTCACACTGTGATGGGGAAATATGCATACCTCTAAGAGAGCTCTTGACTGGCTCCACCTGCTGGAACTTCCCACAGTGCCCCTTTGAGGTCCTGGATTTGATTTGTACCAAGAATTCCGGTGGAAGAGACACACCCCCTGCCTTCTAGAATGTTTCAGGTCTATGCTCTGGGTCTGTGTCTCTGCTCTCACAGGAAAATATAGGGGACTGGCATGCGAGAACTAGCTAGTGATAGGCTGGGACTCCTGTGAAAGGGTTAACCCAAGAGACTTGCAGCCAATGAGCATTTATCCTGATGATGTCACAGTGGTGAGATCAGAGGCTCCAGGGAGTTTATTTTGAAATTACTCAGAACTGGAAACATTCATTCCACTTTTAGTGGGTTTTTTTTTTTTTGAGTGTCAAAAACAAGGATAAATTGAAGTTTTAATAAAATAGGGCTATGTGTCTTGCTCCAGGTTCCTGAAGATCATTATTTTGAGTACAGTGAAATTAACACACACACACAGATGCTGATGTAAAAAAGGGGGAGGGGGGAAGCTTTTAATCTTTGTTATTGATTTTCTGTGTGTACAGTTTTATCTAAAGAATATGGTTTACCAGCCATTGTGGGGCTGAGCTTTAAGGCCAATAAAAAGCTTTGGTCCTTAGAAAATAAAATGAGATATTCAAGCAACTAGTTTATTTTAATTTCTTTTCTTTTCCATTTCATGACAGTATTTCAAATAATTAGGTTGATTTATGATTATAGATAGTTTAAAGATGTAATATGCTTTAACACTGCAGTGCTGGTTTATTGTATCTGGCCTTATCCAATTATAAAATTGAGTTTAGTCATGTAATGATTCTCCAACTAAAATATCAATCACAGTGAATGGACTCGTGCAGTGTGTATACTATGAGGCTATTTTGAGCTACTCTCTTCAAGGCATCCTCACATCTGAATATGCTTACTTGGCTTTACTCTTTAACATGTAAGAACACATGAAACTTTGGCTAAATTTAGCCTCTCGAGTTAATGCACATGCTTGGTGACAGCAAAAGGGGAGGTTTTGACGATGAGCAGGATATGATAGACTAGAGTAATTATTTCCGCAAGAAAATGAGCATCCTACATTATTTGTACAAATAACACAAAGTGATTATTTGGCTGTGCTGTTGTAATGAAACAATAAAGATCATATTTAATTTAAAACAGTATCCCCCAGGGTCTTCTTTTTTATTCAGAGCATTTTTGGCTACTAAAACAAACATGATTTGCTGCTATGGTTAACAACAGCAATTTTAGAGGAGAAAGAGAGGAAAAAAGAGAGAGAAAGACATTGGCAGATCTCTTTCTATCTTTCCATTGACTCTAGCATTCCAGAAATCATGATAAAGGCATGTGGGACAGGAATGTTGAAATAAGTCGCTTATTGAAATAAGTTGCTTATTTCACTATTCTTTCCATATTGTTCACATAACCATTTATTTACAATAATTTGAGTAATCTCAGAGTTCCTCCTAAAAGGCTTTTTTTGGCCAGGATAAAAAGTGCAGCTTTAAGATATTTCTCCTAAAATAAATTTGAGACGGTCTCATTTATAGTCAGCAGTGCCTTGATTACTTGCAGACACACTGGAAATTTACATGCGCTTTTCTCCTTTATAAAACACTGATCTGTTCATATCATTAGTTCCCTCATGACTAGTGCTTGGCTGCTTGCCAAGCAGTCTAAATCTGTAGTTGTAAATCGTGAGTTGAAATAGCAGAAAGTGGATTTGTAACTTAAAAAGTGTAAACAGTTTGGAAAATGAAGTAATTTTGGAGTATGATTGATTGCCTTGTGATTGTACTTTAAATTAGCTCGGGGTCTCAGGGGCAGATCTGTGCTCTAACTGCTTATTATACATTTTCAGTTTTCGAAGGAATAATAGCATTGTTGGTAGGCTTTTAAACAATGTATGCATCTCCTGGAGTGACCTTTTAGGAAATGAATAGTTTTATTGTGTGTCCATTACTTTGCCTGAAACAACATTTTTGAGTTATTAATTTGACTTGTTCTATAAATAAAGAATTCAAAATGCAAAGCAGCTGTGCAACCCAGAGCATAGTATATCATGCTCGGGCTTCAGAACCACTGTTTGAGATTGATAATCCACAGAACAAATGGTTTCTTGGATGATAAATTAATAATGTTTTCTGGAGCCTATGGTTATCAAAGATTAGCCCTTTGATATTACAGAAGCCAAAAATGATTATTAAGGAAGACAATCGATGAGTTGGCCTTCTGGGGCATTGAAAGTGGAAGTCTGCTTTTGTTGAGGGATCTCAATTCATTTAAAAGCATAGGTAGAAAAGTAGGGATAGCCCAGTGGTACTTTCTGGGCAAAGGAAAGCAGCTGTGATGGAACAGAAGGATCTGGAGTCAGAAAGCCTAAGCTTAGGTGTCTCTTTCCGAGTATCGGATGCACCAGCTGAGTCATCCTAGAAGTCACCGAGTCTTCAGAACTCTTTTTTCCTCGACAATAGAATGGGTATAAGAATTCCAACCACACAAAATTATGGCATTTGAATGAGACTGGACATGAAAGACTTTTCTGTAAAGGTGAAGTACCCAGGATCGTTAACATCATCATCATGATTATTGCTACTACTGTTGCTATTGTTATTAATATATTGGCTTTGGTCATTTTTTCCTGCCTGTTTATATTGTGAGTGGCTCATCGATGTAAATTTGAGCAACAGTCTCCTTCACTTTTTGCTTGCCTAAGGGAGGGGTCTAGGAATAGTTTTTCTGTGCATTGATGCTGGAGTTCTAGTTTTTGTGTGTGGAAACAATTTCCCCAAGAAAGCCCTTTCGTTTTTTTTTTGTCTTTACTTCTTCCTTGTCTAATTCAACATGTCTTGGGGGTCACATTTTATTCCTGTGTTTGGAGATGAAGAATCTTGGTTCCTTAAGCATTTATTAGAGCTTTTACTGCATGTCAGGCAGAACTTGTGTTGAGCATCAGTGGTGGAAGGGGTACAGTTTTTGCCTTTGCAAGTGTCTGAGCCTCAGGCAGCAGTTTCCAATAGAACTTTCTGTGATAGTGGACCTTTCCCATGTCTGTGCCTTCCACTCGGGACTCACCGGCCATCTGTGGCTGTTGACCACCTGACTATGGCTAGTGTGACTGAGAAACTGATTTTTTTTTTTTTTTTTTTTTTTTATAAATTTATTTATTTTACTTGGGGGCTAATTACTTTACAATATTGTAATAGTTTTTGCCATACATTGACAAGAATCAGCCATGGGTTTACATGTGTTCCCCTTCCCGAACCCCCCACCCACCTCCCTCCCCCTCCCATCCCTCTGGATCATCCCACTGCCCCGGCCCCGAGCCCTTGTCACATGCATCGAACATGGAATGGTGCTCTGTTTCACATATGACAATACACATGTCTCAATGCCATTCTCCCAGAACGGCCCACCCTCACCTTCTCCCTCAGAGTCCATAAAATTGTTCCATGCATCTGTGTCTCTCATTCTGTCCCGCATATAGGGTTATCGTTACCATCTTTCAGATTCCATATATATGCATTAGTATACTGTATTGTTGTTTTTCTTTCTGGCTTACTTCACTCTGTATAATGGGCTCCAGTTTCATCCATCTCAGTAGAACCGGTTCAAATGTATTTTTTTTAATGGCTGAGTAATATTCCATTGTGTATATGTACCACAGCTTCCTTATCCATTCATCTGCTGATGGACATCTAGGTTGCTTCCATGTCCTGGCTATTGTAAACAGTGCTGCGATGAACATTGGGGTACACGCGTCTCTTTCAATTCTGGTTTCCTCGGTGTATATGCCCAGCAGTGGGATTGCTGGGTCATATGGCAGTTCTATTCCCAGTTTTTTAAGGAATCTCCACACTGTTCTCCATAGTGGCTGTACTAGTTTGCATTCCCACCAACAGTGTAAGAGGGTTCCCTTTTCTCCACACCCTCTCCAGCATTTATTGCTTGTAGACTTTTGGATAGCAGCCATTCTGACTGGTGTGAAATGATACCTCATTGTGGTTTTGATTTGCATTTCTCTAATAATGAGTGATGTTGAGCATCTTTTCATGTGTTTGTTAGCCATCTGTATGTCTTCTTTGGAGAAATGTCTGTTTAGTTCTTTGGCCCATTTTTTGATTGGGTCATTTATTTTTCGGGAATTCAGCTGCAGAAGTTGCTTGTATATTTTTGAGATTAATTGTTTGTCTGTTGCTTCATTTGCTATTATTTTCTCCCATTCTGAAGGCTGTCTTTTCACCTTGTTTATAGTTTCCTTTGTTGTGCAAAAGCTTTTAATTTTAATTAGGTCCCATTTGTTTATTTTTGCTTTTATTTCCAATATTCTGGGAGGTGGGTCATGGAGGATCCTGCTGTGATTTATGTCGGAGAGTGTTTTGCCTATGTTTTCCTCTAGGAGTTTTATTGTTTCTGGTCTTACGTTTAGATCTTTAATCCATTTTGAGTTTATTTTTGTGTACGGTGTTAGGAAGTGTTCTAGTTTCATTCTTTTACAAGTGGTTGACCAGTTTTCCCAGCACCACTTGTTAAAGAGATTGTCTTTTCTCCATTGTATATTCTTGCCTCCTTTGTCGAAGATAAGGTGTCCATATGTGCGTGGGTTTATCTCTGGGCTTTCTATTTTGTTCCATTGGTCTATATTTCTATCTTTGTGCCAGTACCATACTGTCTTGATGACTGTGGCTTTGTAGTAGAGTCTGAAGTCAGGCAGGTTGATTCCTCCAGTTCCATTCTTCTTCCTCAAGATTGCTTTGGCTATTCGAGGTTTCTTATATTTCCATACAAATTGTGAGATGATTTGTTCTAGTTCTGTGAAAAATACCATTGGTAGCTTGATAGGGATTGCATTGAATCTGTAGATTGCTTTGGGTAGAATACTCATTTTCACTATATTAATTCTTCCAATCCATGAACACGGTATATTTCTCCATCTGTTTGTGTCCTCTTTGATTTCTTTCATCAGTGTTTTATAGTTTTCTATATATAAGTCTTTTGTTTCTTTAGGTAGATATATTCCTAAGTATTTTATTCTTTTTGATGCAATGGTGAATGGTATTGTTTCCTTAATTTCTCTTTCTGTTTTCTCATTATTGGAGTATAGGAATGCAAGGGATTTCTGTGTGTTAATTTTATATCCTGCAACTTTACTATATTCATTGATCAACTCTAGTAATTTTCTAGTAGAGTCTTTAGGGTTTTCTATGTAGAGGATCATGTCATCTGCAAACAGTGAGAGTTTTACTTCTTCTTTTCCTATCTGTATTCCTTTTATTTCTTTTTCAGCTCTGATTGCTGTGGCCAAAACTTCCAAAACTATGTTGAATAGTAGTGGTGAAAGTGGGCATCCTTGCCTTGTTCCTGACTTTAGGGGAAATGCTTTCAATTTTTCACCATTGAGGATAATGTTTGCTGTGGGTTTGTCATATATAGCTTTTATTATGTTGAGATATGTTCCTTCTATTCCTGCTTTCTGGAGGGTTTTAATCATAAATGGATGCTGAATTTTGTCAAAGGCTTTTTCTGCATCTATTGAGATAACCATATGGTTTTTTTCTTTCAATTTGTTAATGTGGTGTATTACATTGATTGATTTGCGGATGTTAAAAAAACCTTGCATTCCTGGGATAAAGCCCACTTGGTCATGATGTATGATCTTTTTAATATGATGTTGGATTCTGTTTGCTAGAATTTTATTAAGGATTTTTGCATCTATGTTCATCAGTGATATTGGCCTGTAGTTTTCCTTTTTTGTGACATCTTTGTCTAGTTTTGGAATTAGGGTGATGGTGGCCTCATAGAATGAGTTTGGAAGTTTACCATCTTCTGCAATTTTCTGGAAGAGTTTGAGTAGGATAGGTGTTAGCTCTTCTCTAAATTTTTGGTAGAATTCCGCTGTGAAGCCGTCTGGTCCTGGGCTTTTGTTTGCTGGAAGATTTCTGATTACACTTTCGATTTCCGTGCTTGTGATGGGTCTGTTAAGATCTTCTATTTCTTCCTGGTTCAGTTTTGGAAAGTTATACTTTTCTAAGAATTTGTCCATTTCTTCCAAGTTGTCCATTTTATTGGCATATAGCTGTTGGTAGTAGTCTCTTATGATCCTTTGTATTTCTGTGGAATCTGTTGTGATCTCTCCATTTTCATTTCTAATTTTGTTGATCTGATTCTTCTCCCTTTGTTTCTTGATGAGTCTGGCTAATGGCTTATCAATTTTGTTTATCTTCTCGAAAAACCAGCTTTTAGTTTTGTTGATTTTTGCTATGGTCTCTTTTGTTTCTTTTGCATTTATTTCTGCCCTAATTTTTAAGATTTCTTTCCTTCTACTGACCCTGGGGTTTTTCATTTCTTCCTTCTCTAGTTGCTTTAGGTGTAGAGTTAGTTGATTTATTTGATTTTTTTCTTGTTTCTTGAGGTACGCCTGTATTGCTATGAACCTTCCCCTTAGTATTGCTTTTACAGTGTCCCATAGGTTTTGGGTTGTTGTGTTTTCATTTTCATTCGTTTCTATGCATAATTTTATTTCTTTTTTGATTTCTTCTGTGATTTGTTGGTTATTCAGAAGCGTGTTGTTTAGCCTCCATATGTTGGAACTTTTAATAGTTTTTTTCCTGTAATTGAGGTCTAATCTTACTGCATTGTGGTCAGAGAAGATGGCTGGGATGATTTCAATTTTTTTGAATTTACCAAGGCTAGATTTATGGCCCAGGATGTGATCTATCCTGGAGAAAGTTCCATGTGCACTTGAGAAAAAGGTAAAATTGATTGTTTTGGGGTGGAAACTCCTGTAAATATCAATTAAATCTAATTTGTCTATTGTATCATTTAAAGTTTGTGTTTCCTTGTTAATTTTCTGTTTAGTTGATCTATCCATATGCGTGAGTGGAGTATTAAAGTCTCCCACTATTATTGTGTTATTGTTAATTTCCCCTTTCATACTTGTTAGTATTTGCCTTATATATTGTGGTGCTCCTATGTTGGGTGCATATATATTTATGATTGTTACGTCTTCTTCTTGAATTGATCCTTTGATCTTTATGTAGTGTCCTTCTTTGTCCCTTTTCACATCCTTTATTTTAAAGTCTATTTTATCTGAAATGAGTATTGCGACTCCTGCTTTCTTTTGGTCTCCGTTTGCATGGAATATGTTTTTCCACCCTTTCACTTTCAGCCTGTGTGTGTCCCTAGTTTTGAGGTGGGTCTCTTGTAGACAGCATATATAGGGGTCTTGTTTTTGTATCCATTCAGCAACCCTTTGCCTTTTGGTTGGGGCATTCAACCCATTTACATTTAAGGTAATTATTGATAAGTATGATCCCGTTGCCATTTACTTTGTTGTTTTGAGTTCGTGTTGAAACATCCTTTCTGTGTTTCCTGTTTAGAGAAGATCCTTTAGCATTTGCTGGAGAGCTGGTTTGGTGGTGCTGAATTCCCTCAGCTCTTGCTTGTCTGTAAAGCTTTTGAATTCTCCTTCATATCTGAATGAGATCCTTGCTGGGTACAGTAATCTGGGTTGTAGATTATTCTCTTTCATTACTTTAAGTATGTCCTGCCATTCCCTTCTAGCCTGAAGGGTTTCTATTGAAAGATCAGCTGTTATCCTTATGGGGATCCCCTTGTGTGTTATTTGTTGTTTTTCCCTTGCTGCTTTTAATATTTGTTCTTTGTGTTTGATCTTTGTTAATTTGATTAATATGTGTCTTGGGGTGTTTCGCCTTGGGTTTATCCTGTTTGGAACTCTCTGGGTTTCTTGGACTTCTGTGACTATTTCTTTCCTCAATTTAGGGAAATTCTCAACTATTATCTCCTCGAGTATTTTTTCATGGCCTTTCCTTTTATCTTCTTCTTCTGGGACTCCTATGATTCGAATGTTGGGGCGTTTCATATTGTCCCAGAGGTCCCGGAGGTTTTCCTCATTTCTTTTGATTCTTTTTTCTTTTTTCCTCTCTGCTTCGTTTATTTCCATCATTCTATCTTCTACCTCACTTATCCTATCTTCTGCCTCCGTTATTCTACTGTTGGTTCCCTCCAGAGTGTCTTTTATCTCCTTTATTTCATTATTCATTCTATATTGATTCCTTTTTATTTCTTCTAAGTCCTTGATAAACATTTCTTGCATCTTCTCAATCTTTGTCTCCAGGCTATTTATCTGTAACTCCATTTTGCTTTCAAGATTTTGGATCATTTTTATTATCCTTATTCTAAATTCTTTTTCGGATAGATTCCCTATCTCCTCCTCTTTTGTTTGGCTTTGTGGGCATTTCTCATTTTCCTTTACTTGCTGAGTATTTCTCTGCCTTTTCATCTTGTTTAGATTGCTGTGTTAGGCGTGGCCCTTCTGTATTCTGGTAGTATGAAGTTCCTCTTTGTTGTGGAGGTTCCTCACTGCGGTTGGGGTTGGACAGGTGGCTTGTCAAGGTTTCCTGGTTGGGGGAGCTTGTGTCGGTGTTCTGGTGGGTGGAGCTGGATTTCTGCTCTCTTGAGTGTAATGGAGTGACCAGTATTAATTTTTGAGATGTCTATGGATTTGGTGTGCCTCTGGGCAGCCTGTATATTGATGCTCAGGTCTATGTTCCTGCGTTGCTGGAGAATTTGCGTGGTATGTCTTGCTCTGGAACTTATTATCTCTTGGGTGGAGCTTGGTTTCAGTGAATTTATGGAGGCTATTGGATGGTCTCTTATTAATTAATGTTTCCCCTGGCTTTCCGTCTTATTCTTGCAGTAGCCTCAAGACTTCTCCTTCCATACAGCCTCAATAATAAAACTTTTAGGTTAATGGTGAAAAGATTCTCCACAGTGAGGGATACCCAGAAAGGTTCACTGAGTTACATGGAGAGATGAGGTGGGGGGGGTGGGTTGTAGTGACCAGGAGGGGAAGAGGGGAATTCAAATGTGGAGAGAGCAATCTAGCCAGTAAGCACTTCCCTCTGTGCTTTCCACAGTTTGGAACCCTCAGAGTGATTCACAGAGATACATAGAGAGGGGGGAGGAAGGTAACAGAGGTGAGCATGAGTAGAAAGGGAGGAATTAAGAGGGGAGAGAGAGATCTGGGCAGTATCCTGTTCCTGAAGTGTTCTCCGGTACCCAGAACACCCTCAGAGATTCACAGAATTGGGTTGAGAAGAGAAGGAGGAGGGTGGGAGATAGAGGTTCCCTGGGGGAGAAGAAAGAGCATCAATAGGGGGACAGAGTGATCAGGCCAGTGATCACACTCCTGAGTAAAAATGGGTCCTAAAGATTGGGTTCTTAAATGTACAAAGTTGATATCAAATATGTAAAACACAGATTAAAAATCTAGAGTAGAGGTTAGACTCTTATAAAACTTACAATCTAAAAAAAAAAAAAAAAAGAAAAAAGGGAACAGTGTAAAAAGAAAAAAAAACAGTAAAACAGTAAAAAAAGAAACAGTAAAAAAATGTAGAACAGGAAAAAAACATTAAAAAAAAAAAACACAAAAGGTATAAGATATATGTATGTAGTTTGCTTCAAAAATAGGGTTTTTTTTTTTTTTTGCAAGTTAATAGTGGGTTATGAAAATGAAACTTAAAGGTGTAATAGAGGACTTGAAGAAAAAGGAAAGAAGAGAAAAAAAAATTTTTTTAATTAAAAAAAAAATTAAAAAAAAATTTAAAAAAATAATAATAGTAAAAAATATATATATCCCGGACTTTCTCTGGAGCTGTTGTGAGCAGTGTGGGATCTGCTCAGTTTTAGATAGATCCTTATTCCTGCTTATACTTTTCAAGATCTGTAGGTCCTTTTTAATGCAGTCGGTATTAGCTACAGGGATCTTAATCTGTTGGCCTGTCCCTTCCAAAGCACTTCCCTCTGTTTATTTGGCTTCTGTTTGGAGATCTCTTCAGTATCTAATTTCCGCCCTGCATCAAAGCGGTGGAGGTGATCTCTTTAGGTTCGCTTGTTCAATCGTGCTGTGGGGAGGAAGGAACACTGCAATTCTGGCGTGTGTGTGGTAAGCTCGCAGTGTCTCGGCCGCACTGGGTTCGCCCCCGCTCACGGCGTGTGTGCTTTCCCCGTCTACCCTGCTCAGGCTTCAGGTTACTCGGCCGGGGAGCGGGCCCTGAGCTGCGTGCACTTCCCAGGACTAAGCCGCTCAGGTTCAGGCTCCCGGTTACTCCACAAAGGCGCAGACTCGGTTTTGCCCGCGGCTTGTGCCGTTCCCGGTCGGAGCTGCCCAGGCGGCCAGGAGTTTGGCGAGGGCGCTGTCCCCTGTTGGGGCGGTGCGGCTTATCACCTCCCTGGTCCCCGCCTCGGTTTACGGGTGCGCCCGGCTCCGGTGTGCTTTGTGTCGGTTCTGGGGAGCTGGTCTCTGGCTGCGACCCTCCCGGCTGCTGTCGACCCTCCGGGATCTCAGGCAGTCTTTGCTTAAAAAACTGGGAGCCTGTTTGCAGTTTGGTAGGGGGTGCCCTCTCTGGAGCCGAGTTTGCCCCTTTCCGGCTCTGGCGGGCCCCGCCTGCCCGCTGTGTCCGGCGGGGGATGGCGCAGTCCGCAGCCGGCTAGCTCTCCTCTGGTATCGCTCAGTCGTTTGTTCTGTGAGCGGGCCGGCAGTGCCTTAGAGTTGGGCTTTTCGCGGGATAGTTCTCTCTCTCGCTGTCCCACAGTTTAGGTTACTATCTCACGTTAGCTCCCTCAGATTGCCCTCGGGGCACTCGGGCCCGGTCTTTACCCTAGGCAATGCCGCCCGCTCCTCTCCGTTCAGCCCCCACTTGCTGGTGGCGGATGATGCGAGCGTCTGGGGTTCTTTGCTGGGAGTTGCTTTAGGCACGTAATCTGTCGATTTTATTTATTTTTCCTCCCAGTTACGTTGCCCTCCGAGATAAAAAATCCTCCCCCACACCCGCCGGTGAGAGGGTTTCCTGGTGCTTGGAAATTCCTCCTCTTTTACGACTCCCTCCCCGGGACGGGTCTCCGTCCCTAACTCTTTTGTCTCTCTTTTTATCTTTTATAATTTCTCCTACCTCTTTTGAAGATAATGCGCAGTTTTTGTGAAAGCCTGACGTCCTCAGCCAGCCTTCAGAAGTAGTTTTGTGAAGTTTGGTCAGCGTTCAGATGTTCTTTCGATAAATTTGTGGAGGAGAGAGTGGTCTCCCCGTCCTATTCCTCCGCCATCTTCTGCTCTCTGATTATGAGAAACTGATTTTAAAAAATTTTTAAATTTGATTTAAGTTTAATTCATTCAACTTTAAGTAGGCACATGTGGCTAGCAGCTACTGTATTGGACAGCCCAGCTCCAGAGTAAAGATTTGCCAGGTTAACTGCCAGCTTGGGGAGTAAACCTAAATATTTTGTAAGTGAATGAAGACTAAGTTACCCACATCTCTCTTCTCTTGAATGAGATACAATGCCAAAGCTCATAAAAACCCCGGTTATTTGGATGATGCCAGTGGACAAAATGGACGAGTTGCTTTTTAGTGTATATATTGTTGAAACAGGGAGTTAGTACGTATTGATGAGGAAAATAAATAAAATACTCAGGGCCCAGCCTCTGGTGAGCCCACTCATGGTGGCAGTGCTGACAGGGGATGACTGGCGGGAGGAAGCCCCAGCCATGCCAGCAGGAGGGCGAAGGCGATGTGGGGGCCTCAGTGCCCCATCTTTTAAATGCAGGATTTACGAGGACTTCCCTTGCAGTCCTGTGGTTGGGACTCCATGCTTCCACTGTAGGAAGCATGGCGTCCATCTCTGGTTGGGGAACTAGGATCCCACATGGCCTGCGGTGCAGCCAAAAAATTTAAAACTTTAAAAAATAAGTGCGGGATTTATGATTTATGAACATTGAACTACAGAGTAAAGAACTCCCTGCCCCACTGAGAAAATGTAGCGCTTCACATTTTCTTTTTGAGTCATCCAGAATTCATTCATATCTATGGAGCAGAAAAGTCCAACGGTATTGGGTGTGAAATGCAGCTGTCCGAGACTTGAACTCGCAGATCGAGGGGAGAAGGAGGTGTGCAGCCAGAGTGCTCTCGGGGTTGGGGGGTGTGCTGCAGGCCAGCCTCTGCAGACTGTGTGGCATTGCTGCAAATGATCGGGTTCCTCAAAGTCCAATCTTGGTTCCTATATTAGTGAGTTTCCTCTGGGAGATGAAGCAGCTTTTGGCATTGTGGAACAGTATTTAAATACTTGTGGTGAGAAGTCTAATATTAGAATGGGAACACAGAGCCTTTAGACATCATGGAATCCAATCTCCTTATTTCATTTTTATTTTTGAAATTCAGTGTTCCTGGTTGAGCAATGAGAATCTGACTAAGGATTTCTCAGAGTCGATGGGAGGGATGACACAGAGGGGCTTGTTTCCACTCCTCCCTTCAAATACCAACCAATGTCATCTGTCGCACCTGACTCCTCTCTTCTCCTGTCTCGTCACCTGGTCACCATATAATAGAAGCTCCCTCTCCACCCTTTTCCCACACAGAGCCCTTTTTCTCGTACAGCAGCCCTCAGCAAACCAGGGGCTAGGTCTTCATCCAGGCCTGGCTTATCCAGGACCAATGGCTGGCACAGTGCCTAGGGCCCCTGATACTTTTTGGGGGGCCACAAGAATGTTTACATTCCTTTCAAGATCAGAGGAAAAATGCAATGACCTTTTTGGTCAAAGAAAATGTTTTAATATATAATATTTAAATATTCACCTTTATACCAATGCAAGTTTTAGTACTTTCCTATGGAGGAAGGGGCCATGGCAAGTCCCTTTGCAGCTCTGCCTTGACCTGGTGCCACCTTCCTTGGAAGGCAGGGCTCCCATCATCTTACAAAGGAGAAGGGCAGGGATTGGTCCTGAATTCCCAGAGCCAGTGCGTGATGTGCTGCCCCCCGTGAAGGCTGTTTTCTCTTAGGCCATCAGGGAGATTTCTTCTTAAAACAATTTATTCCAGGGCTGGTTTTTCCTAACCATAATGTAATTGTGCTTTAATCAATAAAAAATTTCCTGTGGAACAACTGGAAGGGGTGGGGAGAAGAGAAGCCCAGCAAATGTGAATTGTTGTTTTATTTGTCTCTCTTAAACAATGTTTCACGTTAAACCAGCTGCAAATGAAATGAATTGCGTTATAACCATCTTGGAAAAATAGCAGCTGATCTCATAAATTCATCGAGCTTCCTGGTTCCAAAGGCCTCTCTTAAAATAATAGTAAGTGTGTCCCGCTCAGTAAATACCTGCCTCCACTTAGTGGGAAGTGAAGGAATTATAATTGGAAAACCAGAATGGGCTCCTCCTGCCTCCTCCTCCTCTGAGATGGCAGATTCTGTGCTGACCCTGAACAGGGATGGGAAGGACTGTGGCTGCCCAGGACAGGGACTCCAGCCCTCCGTCTTACAGGATGCCCGGATCCCAGACGTCATCACTCGGTGCATAGGCTGCTCCTCTGGCCATCTCTGCTGCCCAGTGTGCAGCTCAAGGCTCCATGCTCAGCGCTACTTCAGTGGCAGGTCCCTTTGTGTCACAGGCTTATCTGGGGGTAGACTTCTCTCAGAAGTCCTAAGCAGTGGTTATGGCCAGGGGCTATGGAATCAGGCAGACCTGGGTTCCAGAGTGACCTTGACCAAGCTGCCTAATCTCTCTAAGCCTCAATTTCCTCATCCATAAAATGGAAGCAGTAAATGTATCCCTCCCAGGGTTGCTGCAGTAATTAAATACACATTAAAGGCTTAGCACTCGCCTGCCAATCATGTGTGTTCAATACAAAGCAGCTGGACTCCAGGAGGACACTGTTAGATCACTGAACATTCTGACGGCAAGCCCAAAGATTCTTATTTATATTTGTATTTTTCTTTAGTTTGGCATCAAGCATTGCAATGACAGCAGTGTTAATAAACATCAGGAAACGTCCTTGGCATTTGCAAACTGGACTATATCTTAGCTGTCCAGGTGGGTGAGATCTTCTCAGAAAATGATTCCAAGTCAGTGGCACTTGAATGTTGTCAGAGATGAAGCAAGTTTGCCACCAGATTTACCATCTCCTCAAAGCCTAGGCTGAATATTCTTCAATGCAGGTCTCTTAACACCTGTCTGTTACATTCTTTGGGGTGTAAGGGGATGCATTAAGCAGAAAAGAAACACCTGACTTGGGTGTTACTAAACTCCATTATCTTCTGTCAGCCATCCACGTCAGAGGAGATGACTTCGGTCCCCGCCAACCTGAGTTTCTGGAAAATCTCACTAACTGTCTTAAGAGAGGCTTGTTTGAAACAAATGGCATTTCAAAATGTTTCCTCTCTTTGCAGGTTTAGAAATCTTATTTAAATCAGTGTAATGAGGCACTTTGAATAAAATGTAATCATTCTCACTTCTGTATGTGTTGGAAGAAGCAGTACCACAGCTAGGGAGTTGGGGTTAGATGGAGCTGGGTCCCTTCACACAGACTGGCATTTTGCTGTGTGCTCAGGCTTGTCTCAGTGTGCTGTGTAGGAACAATATATTGGGGTCTGTATTAAGTAAATTGTACTCTGCAAGAATTGAGAGAGCCATCATTTCACCATGATGTTTGGAAGAGTCGGACACCTTCGATGGAGCCGCATCACTGGACCAGCTCTCTGTCCTTCTCCTGCAGGCCCCCTTGTGACTTGAGACCACCTGTTTTTTGGAAGGCTTTATTGAATGGAAGTGAAAAGTTCCCTTAAAGTTTTAGGATTTGTGAGGTCAAGGTTGAGGTCAAGGGAGTCTTCCCATCACCTTTTACAACAAGCATATATTTATATATTCATTCTGAAATTTAAAATTTTTTTCTAAAGACTGTGTGAGCAAAGATAAAAGAATCATCTCATTTCTTCTGACTGAAGAAACCTGGTCTCTTCATGGTTATGTGTGAAGGAATAACTCATTGAGGAGCGCTTACAGAAGAGCATCTTAACCCAAGCTACCACGTGGTGGGAAGATACACTGGAAGAATCTCTTCCACTGACCTGTGCATGAAGACATTTGTCCAAGCTCTGAAGTCCTGCTCTCTTAGAGAAAGATGAGAGGAGATGTAGCCTCCTGGTTACATGGTGGTCTTGGAAGCCCCTGTTTGGGTTCTTCTTGTGCATGGAAGGATGAGATTTTTATCTCCGGATTTCAAAGCTTGAGCAAACTTATAATACAAAATGTTACTCCCCAAGGTGGTAAATTATGTTGCTTGTTAATCTAGAAATAGGCTACCAGAACAGAAAGAACAGGGATGCCTTTAAAGAATCCAATCAATTTGAAGGCTGGGGAAAGACTGATGGCTCTCAGGGCTTCTTACTTGGCTTTCAAGTATTGAGGCTCTTTCAGACCCTGCTCATGTGTGCCTTTGACTCAGTCCTTAGAACAGCTGGTGTCGGAGGTCCTTTAAGCTTCAAGGTTTGTTGCTGGAGCAAGGAAAGGGTGTTTTGGGTGTCCCACTGGACTTGAAGCAAGGGCCTGAAAGCTTAACGGCCAATAAAAAGTGTTGGTGGAAGATGGATGCTAATTTTTGGCAAGACCGGAGCTCTGTTTTCCTCATGCAGCCCCCTTCCCTTCCTCCTCCGATTGAAAATTGAAGAATTGCCGTGGCTTTGTCTTGGGCTTCTCTCATAGCTCAGTGGGTAAAGATTCTGCCTGCATTGTAGGAGACTTGGGTCTGATTCCTGGGTTGGGAAGATCCCCTGGAGAAGGAAATAGCAACCCATTCCAGTATTCTTGCCCGGAGAATCCCATGGACAGAGGAGCCTGGCGGGCTGCAGTCCAGGGGGTCACAAGAGTCAGACACGACTGAGTTTCTTCCACTGTCTTAAGGTAGGAGGGAGAAAGGTGGTTTTAAGTCAAAGAAGGAGACAAACATGGAATTTTTATCTTAGGTAATATTTGCTGGTATTTAAATATGCTTTGGTGGTATCTTGGCTGGTGTTCAGAGACTGTTTAAATCATCCGGGTTTTGAAGAATTACTAAACGGAGCTGTTAAATTGTGCTTTGTGAATGGCATTTAGCTACATATTGGTTCTGCCTTGGCCTCATGAGCAATAACATCTATTATCTGGATGGTCTCTGTCCATGTCCCAACTGAGGAAAAACTCAAATTGAGTTTGCATTTCAGTTGAGGCAAAATATACTAATAATACACTTCCTGATTAAAAGAGATCTTGACTGTTCGTGTGGACGGAGTGTGCTGGGCTTGCCCCGGTGAAGGTGGCAAGCCAAGTGCCAGAAATAAAAATGAAAAAGGAAGCTTTTAAGTTGTAGGCAACCTAGCCGATGTATCCGGTTTTTTCTTTGTGAACCTGATCAGAATCCAAATTGTATTTTTTAAACGCCTCCTTTTGTTGAAACTATTTTACCCACCACCACTTTCTCCTTTTGAGTCCGTAATGGCAGGCAGACCTGGACTCAAATCCCTTCTTGCAGCCTCCTGAGCAGAGCCACTGCTGCAAGTCACTTCATGTTTTTTACGCATCAGTCTCCTCATCTGGAAAATGGGGATGGTAATAATTGCTGTCGGGTTGTCTAGAGGATGAGAGAGATGTGTTTATGACCACCACATAGAAGGAGATCAGGAAGGGATGTGTTTTTATCTGCCTTAGAGAGTGTCCATGTATTCTTCAAACCTCAGCGCAAGCTTTGTCTTTTGAAAGCTATTCTTTTCATTTCTAAATAAAAAAAATTTTTTTTTCTAATGTTTATTTATTTATTTATTTTGCTTGTGGGATCTAGTTCACTGACCAGTGATTGAACTCAGTCCCCCTACATTGGGAGTGCAGAGTCTTAGCTACTGGACCAGCAGGGAAGTCCCCAGAAGCCCTTCTTGATGCTCCTTTGGTACCAACAATATGCCTCTCCTGCCGTGACTCATCAGAGCACTTACTGGTACATTTGTTCACATGCCTGCCACCTAGTAGATGAGGCTGCACACCCTTGAGGGGAGGGCCACCAGGTCTTTGATCTTTGTCCTCCTCCACTGTCTCCTCCTGATCCACAGGACGTGGTGTCTGGTCAGTCAATGGATGGATGGCCATTTCAATGTTGAATGCTATCTTTTCCAGGTTGCAGAGGGTGCAGTTGTGTGAGCCATGTGTGTGATGAGGGTAGGATGGTTTGTGGGTCTTGCTCTTGGGATCCAAACAGGGGAGGAGAATATAGTGAGAGAATTATAGAGAGAAATAGTGCCGTTGGATTCACTGAGCCTAAATAGTTTACTCGCTGAGGGGTTAAAAGTGGAGAAGTGCTCCAATGAAGAGTGTTTTATACAACAGCAGTCTCTTTCCAAGATTATCTTCCAAATAAGGCAAAATCAGGCTTCCTTGGGGGATTGTTTTGAGCCTGGAGACATGAGACTGGAAAGACTACTTGAATAGTACAACCTGACATGAGAAGTGTGCTTCTCATTTGTTCAGAAAATCACAAGGATTTTCAAGGTTATCAGACCACTGGACAGTCTCAGAGCTTCTCTCAGATTCTCATGAACCTGCTGTAACCCCTCTCAGAGGTTGGGGGCCAACCAGAATGCAGGTGGGGTGTGATGGAGTGACCCTTAATGCTTGATGACCTATTCCTGCTGTTAGGTGGGTGATCTTGGACAAGTTATTTACCTTGTTGTGTTTCTGTTCTCTTGTATAAAACAGGGGTATCTATATGGACTTCTAGGGGGGTTCTGGGAGGGTTAAGCGAATCTAAGCGTGTGAAGGGGTGTTATAAATTCTGAAGTGTTATACGAATGAGTGACTACACTACGCATGATAAACTATTTGTAATTACATAGCACTAAGCAGGCTGTGTGTGCAAGAGGGGAGTGAAGGGGGCTTGAGGGATTGCCATGATCAACATTTGGGTGCATACTTCCACCCTGTCCCTAAAATGTGATCAGAGAAACACTAGCCTGTTGAGAGGAGCCATGAATGACCAAAAAAAAGGAGGTGGGGCGGGGGGAGCGATGTTGGCAAAGAGGAAAGGAAGCAGGTGAGAGAGGATTTCATGGTAAAATAAATTCAGCAGAGGGAGTTTAATTTCTCCTGTTGGCTAAAACACCCCTTAGCTTGTCAAATGCCCTGAGGAGACTGTCTATGGAACTGTATTAAATTCAATGTTTTTCACACTATGGTACCCCTTTTTTCATAAAACTTTTGATAATGTGCTCCCTTTTCTCCCCACAAGCTAGTGTTCTTTGGAATATTTGAAGGGATGATTTGCAACTTCCCTGATAGCTCAGTTGATAAAGAATCCACCTGCAATGCAGGAGACCCTGGTATGATTTCCTGGGCCAGGACGATCTGCTGGAGAAGGGATAGGCTACCCACTTTAGTATTCTTGGGCTTCCCTTGTAGTTCAGCTGGTAAAGACTCCGTCTGCAATGTGGGAGACCTGGGTTCGATCCCTGAGTAGGGAAGATACCCCGGAGAAGGGAAAGGCTAGCCACTCCAGTATTCTGGTCTAGAGAATTCCATGGACTGTATAGTCCATGTGGTCGCAAAGAGTTGGACACAACTGAGTGACTTTCACTAGTAATAGTGATTATCTATAGAATGTACACTAGAGTCAATATTTTAAAATATATATTTATTTATATATTTGGCTGCATTGCGTCTTAGTTGTGGCATGCAAACTCTTAGTTGTGGTATGTGGGATCTATAATAGTTCCCTGATCAGGGATCAAACCCGGGCCTCCAGCATTGGGAGCACTGAGTCTTCACCACTGGACCACCAAGGAAGTACCTAGCTTCAATACTTTTTAATCTTTCAACTCATCTATCCTCCTGGGAAGCACTATTTTTATGCCCATTTTCCAGATTAGGAAACCAAGGCTCTGAGAAGTCGTTATTTCTCTTTTCCTAGATCATATCTTTAGTAGTTGGTAAACATTTTGCCCTGCCTTTCACACCCTCTACCTTGTTAAATTCTACAAATGATTGAACTTACGGGGTTCATAGTTTCTAAACTTTCCTAGCAATTGATCTTTCTGCCCACTGCTATTCCTGTACCCATGAGTAGGTAAGCTGTTGAAGCCAGTCTTATGGAATATGTGATTTTGAAATATGTAGCCTTTAAAGGGCTTAACTTGTGTTACCAAGTGTGTGTACGCGTGTATTCAGTTACTCAGGAGTGTCAGACTCTTTGCGACTCCATGGATTGTGGGCTGCCAGGCTTCTCTGTCCATGGAGTTCTCCAGGCAAGAATACTGGATTGGGTAGCCACCCAGGGATCGAACAGGTGTCTCTTGCATCTCCTGCATTGGCAGGTGGATTCTTTTACCAATGTGCTGCCTGGGAAACCTGTGTTATCAAGAGAAGAGGGTAGTTCCCGTGGTAAACATTACCAATTGCTGTGACCTTCTGATAGTGAGCTCTCACCTCCTTTTCAGCTTAATAGTTCTGTATTTATAGACCTGACTTCAGGACTTTTCAGAAACACTGTAGTTGCTTCAAACTGATTTTCCGTTTCATATTTCCATCCTGCCCCAACACCTGAGTGTCTTCATCTGTTTCAAAAGGGGTGTGACAACCACAGGAGTAACTGTTATAAAGCCCAAAAACAGAGACACAGCTCAGGCGTCCTCGTTCAGCATAGCGGGAGGGGGCCCCAGGAATCTTTATTTTAACACAGCCCTCAGTGATTCTAATGCGATCACAGGACACATGTCCTTTCTTGGGTTTCATTTAACCTCTGAGAATGGGAACATCCTGTGTGAGCTAAATTGCTTCAGTCTTGACCTAAAGCTAAATTGCTTGGTGACTCTATGGGCTCTAGCCCACCAGGCTCCTCTGTCCCTGGGATTCTCCAGGCAAGGATCCTGGAGTGGGTAGCCTTTCCCTTCTCTATGGGAACACCCTACCACTTGCCAAATGAGAACCATGGAGGAATCTCTCTCCAGGTTAAGGCAAAAACAGATTTCCTCTGAGGATTCAGTTGGAGAGATGTTAATTGAGAAGATTCATAGAGGTGTGGTTAGGGCGCAGAGAACCAAGAGGGGCAGTTGAGGTACCCAGGGGCTATACAGAGGAAGAAAGAGGGGTTTTGGTGGAAACAGGAATCATAAGGGACCTGCCGTCGTGCAGGGCTGAAGCCACAGCCAGAACTGTGGTGCTGAAGCGGAGGGCAGCAGGGGAGAAATAGCCCAATGTCTCTCTTTTTCTCCACCTGATTTCCTGCTGTGTCTTCCATCTGCTCAACTAAGCAAAAGCCAGGGTGCGAGGGAGACCTGTGATACAACATTCAGGGGTCACACAGCAAGACAGGGGACTGGGAAATGAATCTGGGAGTAGGGTATAAGTAGGGGACGCCGAATGGTGAATAACCAGAAAACACTAATTTGAAACATTAATTGAAATGAACATGAATTGGAAGGCTACCATGTGCTTCACTTATCTTTGATGTTAGGACATGGTAGAATGGGTAGAACTTCTGCCCGTTTCCTGACCTCCAAAGATTCCATGGACTAGAAAGAGGAGCCCAACATGAACAAATAAGATCAGTGTAGTGTCAGAGTAACTGAATCTTAGGAACTAAGGTGATGTCAGTGATCCAAGATAACAAGTTTCTGGAAACAATCATCCGTTATCCAGAGCAGAGGTTCTCAAAGACAAACAGTAAGTATTTCAGATCGACGGGCCGTAAGGTCTCTTCTTCTACACAAATCCACCTCTATAGCATGAGAGCAGCTGTACGCAGTGTGTCAATGAATAGGCATGCTGCTGCTGCTGCTAAGTCACTTCGGTCGTGTCCGACTCTGTGCGACCCCATAGATGGAAGCCCACCAGGCTCCGCCATCCCTGGGATTCTTCAGGCAAGAACACTGGAGTGGGTTGCCATTTCCTTCTCCAATGCATGAAAGTGAAAAGTGAAAGTGAAGTTGCTCAGTCATGTCCGACTCTTCACGACCCCATCGACTGCAGCCTACCAGGTTCCTCCATCCATGGGATTTTCCAGGCAAGAGTATTGGAGTGGGGTGCCATTGCTTTCTCCAGAATAGGCATGACTGTGTTGCAATAAAACTTTATTTACAAAAACTGGCTTCAGGCTGGATTTGGCAGTCCATACTCTAACATAAACCGTATCACAGAAACATCGAAGAGGTGCCCAGAACAGAGATTGGTAGGACCAGTAACTCATGTATGAAACCACAGAATTGTTACTGGAATTAATATATTAGTCACCAGCAATTTGTTTATTGTGTCTTTTATGAGAAAAGGGAAGTAGGTTTGGATATTAGAACTCAGGGAAAGGAAGGCATTTGCAGTGGAAATGATTTTCAGTGGATGACAAATATTGTGGGAAATGTGAATAAACCAGATTCTTCCTCCTGATGTCTTATATTGGCATGCTCACTACTAACCCTGTACAAAAGGAAGTAAAACAGAGCATATCCACATCAGTGCCTTTCAATGATGTTCTCCATCAGTGTGCAGTTGAGAGCACGTTAGAAGGTACCAGAGTTTTTATATGACTGCATTTCTGTGAGATTGAATAGCAGTTTCAGTTTCCATTAGGTTTTAGAAGTATTTCTTTCCTTCAGATGTTAAACTAATTTTTGTATTGTGCACACTAGGGAAAAAAAAAGATAAAAAATACACCCATTCTGAACAACCAATGTTCTCCTGGTATTGTGACAGGACGCAGAACAGACAGTCTGTGGACATGGCACTGGGGAGCTTGTAGCTCGTCAGCAGGAGAATAGATAGAACCCAGAGGAGAGGGCTCTCGCTGGGTTTTATAGTTGAAGCTTTAAGGTTTTCTAACTTTGATTTGCTTTTTATCATTCACCGAAAGCTGAGGGTGGCAAGTGAGGATCTCAAGTGAGGATCTCTATTAAAATAATGACACAGAATTGCTTGCTATCTCTGGCCTTCATTGGGGTTTTGGTTATTAGAACAATGAAATAACAGTCACAGTAATGGCTTTTTCTTCCTGTTTTGTTCTCTTCTCCCAGTTGGGTTTCTGATCCTTTTTTCTTAAGATGGTGGGATCCTAGAGTCCGGGACTGAAAGGCACTGTGGGGATTGTGCCAAGTACCCAGAATAGGCCCCTCGTCCCAGCTGCCTTTTTAGGTCCAAGGTGTCTGACATAGTGGTCTTCAGGTTTCCTTCCTGGTAGACTCACTAAAGCTCTGCGGTCCAATATGATAGCTGTTACAAGCTCCATGTGGCTCCAAAGCCCCAAAATGTGACTTGTCCTAACTGAGATGCTGCAAATGTAAAATACAGATTTTTAAAGCTTAATTTGAAAAAATGATGTAAAATATCTCATTAGTAATTCTTTGCATTGCTCATGATGAAATACTGTTTTTGATGTATTGAGTTAGATAAACTAATTTTTATAACATACCCTAAAAAAACTTGAATTTACACCATGACATAAGACAAAGTGTTCTCACTAGGTGATATATGTATCAGTTCAGTTCAGTCACTCAGTCGTGTCTGACTCTTTGTGACCCCATGAATCGCAGCACGCCAGGCCTCCCTGTCCATCACCAACTCCCGGAGTTTACCCAAACCCATGTCCATCGAGTCGGTGATGCCATCCAACCATCTCATCCTCTGTCGTCCCCTTCTCCTCCCGCCCCCAATCCTTCCCAGCATTAGGGTCTTTTCCAATGAGTCAACTCTTTGCATGAGATGGCCAAAGTATTGGAGTTTCAGCTTCAACATCAGTCCTTCCAATGAACACCCAGGATTGATCTCCTTTAGGATGGACTGATTGGATCTCCTTGCAGTCCAAGGGACTCTCAAGAGTCTTCTCCAACACCACAGTTCAAAAGCATCAATTCTTCGGCGCTCAGCTTTCTTTATAGTCCAACTCTCACATCCATACATGACCACTGGAAAAACCATAGCCTTGACTAGACGGACCTTATATATATATATATATATCAAGTTGTTATGTTGTATAGCCTAAATTGTTATATGTCAATTATATCAATAAAAGGGGGAGACAAAATGTTCATTGAATTATTACTTTTAATAGTAAAAGACTAATGCTAAAACAGATAAAAATAGATTATCAAAATTAATTTCACCTGCTTTATTACTTTTTAATGTTTAATTACATATTTGGCTCACAATGTTTCTATTGAATAGTGCTGCTCTAAAAGAACTTTCAAAAATCATATATATGTCTTTTCTCAATTTTGATTAGACGTTTAACATTTTTTATCATAAATTTGAATGAATTTTTTTGTTAACAGGCAAAGAAAGTATTAAACATGATATGGGATGGAATAAGATGATGATTGACTATGATTAGAATAAATATTATATATCATTTGATAAAATCTTAAATATTAAAATCTATGTTTATTAAAGTACAACAGTTCTGATATAAATCATGTAAGTTTTTATCCTTAAGTTTTTATCTAGATTATTTTTAAAAATCTGGTAGCCTTGCAGAACATCCCAGCTACATTTTAAAGGGATCAGCATCATTAACCTTTATTGCTCTGGCTTTTCTGAATTCAGAGCATCTTAATGCAGGCCAAAGTACTCTATTTCTACTGCCAGCTTCTCCTTTAATGGAAATATGTGAAAAGGGAGGAAAGATCAAAGCCTATGGTTTACTGTCCCTTAATATATCAATAAAGTAGGCTTCTCCAAAACCAGTATTTTGATTGGTCTCTTCGGTGGTCATAAGACGGCATAGGAGATGGAAAAGGAGGTTTGCTGTGTTAAGTGCAGGCTCACTGTTGGGAAATGAATGGAATAGGGAGTGAAACGTGTCTTGAACATGTGTGCCATGCCTGTGTAGATTCTCCTGGGAAAGACTTCCTGGACCCTCTGGGTCCAGGGGTTGGCCAGTTTGAATACCTCTGATTTAAGATGAGCCAGTGGTAGGAGAAAGGCATTTTGCCCTCCTCATTAAGCCATTCCAGAGGCCTATGATGATTTACAAGGGAACAGTGCAATCCAGGTGTCTCTTGTCACCTGAGGATGTGAACTCCTAGAGCTCAGTGCAGCTGTGTGGAGATGGCTCAGCTCTTTGAGAGTGGTTCACACACTCCTCAGTGGTGAAATTGTTTCTTAAAAAGTCAAAGAATGAGATGAATGCCTAAACTCAGGCCCCATCATCTAAAAGGGCAGTGGGTGCAGCACTGCTGGGAGGATAACTTTGTCAGCCTTTTGGGGAAGAGCTGCTGGTCCAGAGCCTAGAGTGAACTAATGACATACAACAGCTCTTACTCACTGACAAGACGTTCAGATGCTAAATGCAATACTCTCTATAGACAGTTGGCATTTTTCAATGGCCCTTCAAAGATCTAGGAGGGATAACAAGAAATTAGGACACTGACTGTGTCCTCCAGGAGTTGATAGTTTAATTACTGGTTGGAGAGACACCTCTTTTCCTTTCAAGAAGCAATGAAGAGTGCATCCAGGTAGAAAATATAACCCTTGCCAGGTAGTCCTCCTTTTTAAAAAAATTGCATAAAATGTATGCATATAACATTTACCACTGTAACCATTTTTAAATGTAAAATTCAGTGACACTAAGTGCATTCCTAGTGTTGTTCAACCATTACCACTATCTATTTCCAGCTTTTTCATCATCCTAAACAGAAACTCTGTACCCACTAAGCAGTAACTCCCCATCCCCTGCCTCTGGCCCTAGCTCCAGCCCCTGGAAACCTCTCTTCTATTCTCTGTCAGAATTGGCCTGTTCTAGATACTTCATATAAAATAGACTCATACATTATCTGGCCTTTGTCTGGCTTATTTTACTTAGCATAATGTTTTCAAAATTCATTCATTGTTGTTGCATGTATCAGAACTTTATTCCTTTTTATGGCTAAATAATACTCCATTGTATGCATAACCACACTGTTTCTTTATCTGTTGTTGGACACTTGAGTTTCTACTTTTTGGCTTTCATGATTAATTCTGCTGTTAATGTTGATGTACAGGTATCTGTTTGAGTTCTTGTTTTCAGTTCTTTGAAATATATACCTAAGAGTGGAATTACTAGGTCATAGGATCATTCATCCCATGGACGGAGGAGCCTGGTAGGCTGCGGTCCATGGGTCACGCAGAGTCGGACACGACTGAAGCGACTTCACTTTCACTTTTAACTTTCATGCATTGGAGAAGGCACTGGCAGCCCACTCCAGTGTTCTTGCCTGGAGATTCCCAGGGACGGGGGACCCTGGTGGGCTGCCGTCTATAGGGTCGCACAGAGTCGGACACGACTGAAGCAACTTAGCAGCGGACACGACTGAAGTGACTTAGCAGCAGCAGCAGCAGGATCATTCAATATGTAACTTTTTAAGGAACTTCCAGACTGTTTTTCACTGTAGCTGTACCATTTTACATTTTCACCAGCAAAGTATGAGGGTTCCAATTTTTCAACATCCTCACCAGCATTTGGAGTTTATTGTTTTTGTTTCTATTTATGTTTTAAGTAATAATAGTATTACTGGTAGATGTGAAGTAGTATCTATGGTTTCAGTTTGCATTTTGCTAGTGACTAATGATATTGAGTAATTTTTCATGTGCCATTTGTATAACTTCTTTGGAGAAATATCTATTCAAGTCTTTTTAAATGGAATTGTTTCTCTTTTTGCTGTTTTAAGAGCTATTTGTTTCCTGTATATTAATCCTTCATTTACTATATGATTTTCAAATATTTTCTCCTATTCTATGGGTTGTCTTTTCACTTTGTTGACAGTGTCCTTTGGTATACAAAAGTTTTAAATTTTGATGAAGCCCAGTTTATTTTTTGTTCTTGTTGCCTACACTTTTGGTGTTATGCTTAGAAACCATTGTGAAATCCAAGGTAATGAAGATTTCCTCCTGTGTTTTGTAGTCTTAACTCTTAAATTTGCGTCTTTGATAGATTTTGAGTTAGTTTTTGTATGTGGTGTGAGGTGAGGGTCAAATGCATTCTTCTCCTATCAATACTTAGTTTTCACCCACATCATTTGTTGAAAAAACTGTCTTTTCCCATTGAATAGTCTTGGCATCCTGTCAAAAGATTTGAAAGTTTATTTCTGGATTCTTCATTCTATTGGATCACATTTGAGCCTTATGCCAGTACCACACTGCTTTCATTACTGTAGCTTTGTAGTAAGTTTTGAAATAGGAAAGTGTAAGTCCTCCAGTTTTGTTCTTTCTTAAGATTAACTACTTGAGATCTCTTGAAATTCCATATAAATTTGCCAGATGTTCCTGGGCTTCCCTGGTGGCTCAGATGATAAAGAATCTGCCTGCAATGCAGGAGACCTGGGGTTCAGAAGATCCCCTGGAGAAGGGAATGGCTACCCACTCCAGTATTCTTGCCTGGAAAATTCTATGGACCGGGGAGGTTGGCAGGCTACAGTCCATGGGGTCACAAAGAGTCAGATACAACTGAGTGACTAACACACTTTGCCAGATGTCCACATCTTTAAAAAAAAAAAAAACTGCACGGTAAAAATGCAGACAAACAAAGGAGAAAATAAGAATCACAGATAATGTCACAATCTAGGTGTACCCACTGTTAATGATTTTTAGGCATTAGACAAGAGAACATGGGATATCTCTTCACACCTTCTAGAATGGCTGTCAAAAAGACAAATAATGACAAATAATAGCAAGTGCTAGCAAAGATGTGGACATATTAGAAACCTCATACACTGTTGAAGAGAATGTAAAATGGTGTAGCCATACTGGAAAACAGTCTGGCAGTTCCTTAAAAGGGCAAACGTAGAATTACCATATGACCTATCAATTTTATTCCTAGGTATATATACACAAGAGAAATGAAAACATATACCCACACAAAAACTTTTACGCCAATTTTGATAGCATTATCCATAATAGCCAAAGAGTGGAAATAATCCAAATGTCTCATCACTTTATGGAATGGATAAATAAAATGTGGTATATCCATACGATGGGATATTATTAAGCAATAAAAGGAAATGAAATGCTGATTGTTGTTTAGTTGCTCAGTTGTGTCCCACTCTTTTGCAACCCAAGGACTGTAGCCCACCAGATTCCTCTGTCCATGGGATTTCCCAGGCAAAAATATTGGAGTAGGTTGCCATTTCCTTCTCCAGGGGATCTTCCCAACCCAGGAATTGAACTCACATCTCCTGCACTGCAGGCAGATTCTTTACCTGGGAAGCCCTGAAATAGTGATATACTCTACAATATGTATGAACCTTGAAAACATTATGCTAAGTGGTAGAAGCTGTTATAAAGAACTATATATTGTGTGAATCCATTTACATTAAATGTCCAGAATAGGCAAATTTATAGAGATAGAAAGTAGGTTAGTAGTGGCCTAGAATTGATGAGGGGCAAAGAGATGTGGAATGAGGGGATATAGGGGTTCTTTTGGGAAAATGAAAATGTTATAAATTTAATTATGGTGATGCACAATTAAATATACTGAAAGCTTGTACATTTTAAATGAATGAATTGTTTGGTATGTGAATTCTATCTCAATAATGCTATTAAACAAAAGACAAGAGGTTGAGCATATTATTTCGTACCTTATTCTCACTGAATGTAACAGAAGCATCTTTGCAAGATCTTAAATGTTATTTGATTTTATTATGTTCAATGACCACAGTTTTAATAAAAGTAGCCATACTGTGATTTTTCCAGATATAATATATGTTCTGTTATATAGTATATATAAACACACACATACACATGTGTATGTATGTATATATGTATAGAATGGCTTCAAAATGCTAGGCATTAGGTAATCAACATTAATCAATTAACACTTTTTGGTGTTTAGTGCTCCATGAGTTCAGTTCGGTTCAGTTGCTCAATCATGTCTGACTCTTTGTGACCCCATGGACTGCAGCACGCCAGCCTTCCCTGTCTATCACTAGCTTCCAGAGCTTACTCAAATTCATGTTCATTGAGTCGGTGTCGCCATTCAACCATCTCATCCTCTGTTGTCCCCTTCTCCTCCTGCCTTCAATCTTCATCAGGGTCTTTTCCAATGAGTCAGTTTTTCACATCAGGTGGCCAAAGTGTTGGAGTTTCAGCTTCAGCATCAGTCCTTCCAATGAATATTCAGGACCGATTTCTTTAGGATTAGTGCTCCATCCACAGGCTTTTCCCCCTAGATATAAACCATGTGGGAAATGATGAGATTTAGCCTGATCAGTGTTGACTACTTGTGAAATAATCATGTCCATGAAAGTCATGACAAATAGTGATTAGTCATTTTGTTAAGGCACAAATTCACATCTTACATGCTAAGAGATTAATGTATGGAAGTTAAATCATTTAGCTATTGATCTGTCCAGCATCTCACTTTAGTTAGGTTTATTCGTAAGTTTGGGGGTTCGGGAGGGTCTCTCAAATGTCAAAGGCTTACAAGGTGGCTGCAATAATGATATTATGGTTCTCGCAATGACAGCAGACATAAACTAAAAACTGAAAAATAAAAAGTTGTGTAGCTATTTTTTTTTAAGACCAATTGTGTTAATGATGGTCTGGTTTCCCTCTCTTATAGCAACTTTGTCATTGTAACCAGAGGGGCTAACTGAATCTTAAAAGTAGCTTCCTGTAAACGAAGAGAGGGTTGATTTAAACTAAGTTCAAATCCAATATAATAGCCTTACTTGGGTCACTAGTAAATAAATGCATAAATTAATCTCTGAGAAAACTTTTGGCACAATTTTAGAGTAGGAGAAATTTTGTCCAAGCTCTGGCTCCTATGTGGTCTCCTGGGCTCTTTATATTTTCTTCTTCAGCCACTGAAACTCACTAAGAATGAATAGTTGACTTGTAGCTAAACAGTTAACCCTGTGAACGGGAGGCAGGTCAAGGCAGGTCAGGTTCCTTAGAATTACATCCCAGATGTGGTCACCACTTTTACCTACAGGTCTGTCTAGGCATGTGGTCTCACCAGTAGATACACCTGCTGCATAATCCCTGTCTTCTGTGACCTTTAAATTTGTCTGAGATGAACCATGTGGGTATCACATGCATAATTCTCAAGAAGAAATCTAATGTGGCTCTTAAATGTGGCTTAGAATTCAGTGACTGCTTGGTGGATGCTTGGTGGTGGAGGCTGGCTTTGCCTCCCAGTGGGTTCATTTGTTCCTCGAAATGATGGCATGCTTGGTTTTAGTTTAGCTTTCTGTTGTTTTCTTTTTTGCGTGATGAAGTAATAGTAGGACAAAAGCTGATATTAACATATTAACACATATTTTTATATTTGTGTGGCCATCCATTTGAAGTGGTTTGCTTTTGGAAACAGCTGGTTAAAAGCCTGGGTTTCCATTTGAAATATTCTTTGTTCTGTTTGCAACCCTGAACTGGCGTATTTTCCCACATTTTATAAGTTCTAAAATGATGTTTTTGTTGCCTATCCTGGGAAGATCTGTCTTTCCATTTATCGAAACAAATGGCAAGCTGGGGACCATTTAAAATAGTTTTTATTTTTTAGTTAATAAAGCCAATCTTCTTGTTCTGTTATGTTAAAAGGACATTATCTTTTTATTGTCAGTTCTGTTTGGCTAGATCTGTTTTCTGTCTTAGAGTGATCTGAGGGCTGCCCCACTTGCTTACTGTGTAGAGAATTACAAAACCATTAAGGGTGGGGCAGCACCAGCTGACTTACAGTACAAACCATTTCTCAAAATAACCACAATAGTGCAATACTGATGTGCAATTTACGTCACAGTCTGTTTTTATGAAATAGTTTGTGGCATTTTCATTTCTATTCCGGATGGAATCTTGTTCTCTCTCCCTTTTAATCAGGCATTTAATTTATTTTTATTATTAATATTTTCCACTCCTTGTCTTGGCATGCCTCCAATTTAACAGCTTTGATGAGGAAGAAAAAAAACTGATCTTTCCCCACCCCAACTCTTCAACATCAGTTTAACTGTAACTGTATTTTCCCCTTTGATGTGCAGTTAAGTTTGGGTACTAAGTTGACTGCCTTATGAGAGATGTAGGGACACATTTAAACAGGTTGTAATCAGAAATTGATAAAGTTGACGTACAGCTTTGAATTTTAAACACTTTCAACCAATTCAGGCTATTTAGTCATAGGCACTGCTGCATTTTCCTTTTACAAATGTCTTTCTGTATAATGTCCTGTAATTAGAACAGGAAATCATTGAGTAACTGTAAGATGAATAAGAGCACTTAGACTGAAAGGAAAATTACCTTCCGAGAAATTATATGCCTTTTTTTTTTTTTTTTTGCTGCATGTTACAATGTTGGTAATGATAGTAACAGCTGTAGCTACTCTTATCTGTAGAATTTTCATGCTTAGGTTTTCTGGAATAAAAAAAAATCATTTTCAGTAATAATCAAAAATGAATGGATGGAAAATAGGAAATGCCTAATTATGACAAATATTCAGTGTCACAACAGAGCAGCAATTAAGTGGAAACTTCAATATAATTGTCAATAGCAGGAAGAATTGGAACAGTGCCAGGTATATAAAGTTGATGCTTTGCCGTTGGTTGTTGCTAGGAGCACAGTGAAAAGTATAAAGCTTTGAGAAAGGAATGCCTAATGTAATAAAGTAACAGAAAGGAACATAAATCTTTGTAAGAGCCTCTCATATTGACATTTATTTTACTTAAATTGTCTGAAAACTAGACATCAAGTTTTATAACATGAGCAAATTCATATTTGCTTGGGGAACAAAAAAAAAGAACACTGTATATTATCCTTGAAGGACTAGGGACATTGTGTCTCAAACATAACCTTCATACATATTTGGAATCTTTTAAGTGAAAATCTTTAAATGTTTGTTTCTATTGGCATCCAAATGCATTTGCCCTAATACGATTAAGAGAACTAAAGGGCAAAATACTTGGCAGATTTTTCACTTGAGGTAATTAGGTGCAGGAAGGAACATGCATACTTTTTCCACCAGGCTCTATAAAATCCTGGTGCGAGGGTTTTTTAAGCCTTTTTTTTTTTTTTTTTAAGCTTACTGTGATGTTAGAAGTAGATTATAGTGGTTTTCAGTAAGCATACTAGTGTGATGTTTCCGAAACAAGCCTTTTCTCCTCCCCTTAGAATGAAAAAGAAAGTTACATTTCTAAATTGTTGTGTAAGAGATAAAAGCAAATTTCTCCTCCGGAATTTATGTTTTCAGCCTTCTGTGCACTTGGCCACCATTATCTATTTTAAAAAATAGCATTATGGATATTTGAAAGTCAATGCTCCATTAATTCATTGTGTTTGCTATTTCATGCATCTCTCTTTTTACAAAGACGACTTGAGCAACATGCTATTCAGAATGAATGCGGGCTCTTACCCTCTCCCCCCACTCCCTCCCCACCCCCAGCCCAATGCTGAGGATTAAAGCAATGGTATACAGTTACTGTTTGAAAAGCTTGGGTGGAGTCTCACGTTATAATTATAGTTTCTCAGTGGAATTCTGTTTTGGACTTTGAAAATACATAAATAAGTGAAAAATTGACATTGAGAGAGGTTAACAAAACGTGTAATTATGATATAAGTGCAGGATTAGAGTAATTTTGGTTGAGCATTACAAGCAGTGTACTTTTAGGTATTAACTTTTAATAGGCAAAGTTCTTTTCATTGAAGTTGAAATGAGGTTGAGTAATTTGGGGACTCATTCCCTTTGAATATTTCATTTTAAAATAGGCATACTCATAAGCATACTCACTCACTATTTTTTTTTTTTGGAGGAGGGGATACTTGAGGAATGGGATGACATTTTAATAGAATATCATAATTATGGTCTGAAATGTCAGTCTTTGGTACCAAAATTTATTGCTGGTCATTTTCTGTTGACAGAAATCAAATAACGTATATATAACCCAACCAACTGCAGCCAACTAGTGTGTGTTAGAGAAAGATTCCTTAGGGTAATACTTTGATTTCTTTCCCTATGTGGGTGTGGCTGAAAGATAATCTTTGTTCCAGGAACACTTTGTTTGTCTTTTGCTAAACAAATGTGCAATTTATCCACTCTTCATTCATTCTTAGATTTATCTGCTAGACCTATTATGAATTGGAAAGGGGGAAATGTCCTACACAGCCTTATTGTCAGCTCTTATTGTCAGCCTTATTGTCAGTTTCATGCATAACTTTGTATAGGAGTGTTTGTTTATGTGTGTATGAAATGCATAGGAGGTAGGAAGTAACTGAGGAATTTAAAGAAGAATTCTTGAAAGGATTGTCTGGCTTTATTTGTTTCTTAGCGTACTAGGGCAAAATAAAATATGACAGCTGTTGAACAATTTAATTTTTTGTAGCTGTGTCAGGAAGAAGTTAATTTAATGTGAAGGCTTAGGAGGGAGTTATAGGATCATAGAATTTTGTACTTGGAAAGCACTTCCAAACCCATAGTTTTATGTTCACCTTTCATAGTAAAGTGACCACACTTTGCCTTGAAAAAAAAAAAAAAAGTTTCTTCAGTTCAAGAAACTTCTGCCTAAACTGCAAAGAAAAGAGACTCAGGGTTCCTTCACTCAAAGAAACTTTGACCTAGATGAATTGTTGGTTCTTCCAGATCTCACCTTTACACTGGATCTTATCTTGACTCTCACCTAGAATGCTTGTTCACTTCTGCACAGGAGTCCTCAGGGTCTCATGGGCTTCCTCTGCTTTTTGTAAATATTGAAGGCAGCTCCTCTGGGAACATCTAATTGTAAGGTTGGAAATTTTCCTCTGTCCAAACAATGCTGAAATTCTGCTCCAAATAGATGGTTCTGTTCATATACAACAAAATTATAATGATTTTTTTTTTTAATCAGTAAGCACTGCCACATTAGGCCGGGTCCCAGCTGTGCCCTAACCTCTCAGCCAGGGGTAGGGATTCTAAGCTTGCACAACCTAAGAGTTGGCTTGATTTCCTATCAGGTAGATAGAAAGTAGAAAGTTGGTAAACATGAGGATGTATCAATATTGTTAAATTGTTACAATAGGAATTGAGGTATTCCAAAATAAGAACACACTAACTTAACCAGAGTAGAAGAATTCTAACTTAGAACTGGCTGAATTCCACAGTTGTGGATGAAATGGACATCTCCTATTTCATTTGATCAAAGACCACCATCCTCACTCCTAATGTTGTAAATCAGTTAAATCCCTTTAACAACAACAATATGTCAAAGGAAAGATAATTTACTTCAGCCACACCCATATAGGAAAAGAAATCAAGATATTACCCTAAGGATAATGTTGTTATTATTAGTGACATTGTCATAATGAAAAGCTCATCAAGCTTGGAGTTAAAAAGTTGAGTTATAATCTCACCTCTATCAGTTTCTAGTTCCTTGAGATCCTAGGGTAGTCACTTGAGAGTCTGAATCTGGACTTTCCCATCTCTAAGGGAATATTAACAAGGTGTCGTGGCACTAATAGGGTTGTTGTGAGAAACAGCAACAGAAGATATGTTGTGTGAAAGGCCTTTGTAAATTTTAATGTTTTATTATTAGCTCCAGCCATCGCAGTATTTTTGCTCCGCTCTCTAAGCAGGAAAGCAGTTCCTCGTATTTTTGTTTAAGAGTGCTTTTTTACATTCACTGTCTTCTGTGATACCTGTAACAATGTTAGTAAAGTGGCAAGGAGAAGGGAATTTGGTCCCGTATTGTTTCAGGTACAGTGGGGTTTTGGATAGAAACATATACCTGAAAATAGGAAAATATATGTGTGTGTGTGTTTGTATGTGTGTGTATATATATATATATATGGAGAGAAAGAACAAAACCCAACTGAGTAAATCATTGTAAGTGTTAATTGCTCAGTCGTGCCCAACTCTTTGCAACCCCATGGACTGCAGCCCACCAGGCTCCTCTGTCCATGAGATTTTCCAGGCAAGAATACTGGAGTGGGTTGCCATTTCCTTCTCCAAAATCACTGTAAGTCTATGTGAAAAAGCTAAACTCAGGTGGTGTTTTCACATTTAAATGTACATGAACTAGCTGGGTACTTGTCAAAGATATAATAAATTCCTTGGCCACTCCCTTAAAGATTCTGAATCAGAGGTTCTTAAGATTCTCTGCCTTCCTGCGTTCTCCTGTGTGATTCTGATATGGGCAGTCTCAGAACATTCTTAGAGATACTGTCTCCAGAATGAATGGACATCATCCATAGCATGTGTTTCCATGACTTGGGATCAGAGGAAATTTGCTTTTTTTCTTCCAATAGAAAGAAAAGGACTCAAGGTTTGGTTAGTGTTTTATAGACTGTGAAGAAATAGAGACAAATGTTTCAAGGATGAGGTGGGGTAAAAATAAATAAATAAATAAAGGTCATTTCTAAGCACAGAACATAGCCAGGGACTGATTTCATCCAGAATAGATAATTAAGAAGAACCTCGAGATGGCATCCTCATGGAGAATGAAGGAATAGGAAGGAAGTGAAGTGGTCCCAAGAGTCCAGGTGACATCTTCTGCTATAAAACCGACTCTGAAACATCCATTTTTTTCACCATCGTTCAACCTTAGAAGTATGACTTTCTCCATTTCAAGAACATGTGAAGACACTAGTACAGCTCCCCCCCACACACACCACCACTCCCATCGCAGAAGTGAAATCAACAGGCATTTTTATGGTATTTACTATGTACCAGAGATGGTGTTAGGGGCTGAGCATGCTGAAATAAATCCTGGGGGTTCATGGTTATACCCCCTGGCTGTCATCTTGGATGATCTTGGACAAATCTTGGTCATCTTGGACAAATAGAGTGCAATAATGCAATTGACACATTAGAGGCTGCTTCTTCAAATAGTACTCAGACACTCTGGAATTCTGATGAAGTTTTCATAAATATTTTCACTAAAACTTTTTTCACTTTCACTCTATAGAAAGCACAAATTTGAACTAGTGTCTTCATCTACTGTAAAAATCTCAAGTTGGCATGCCTTGGGACATGTATCAGCATCTTCAAACTATTTTTCACTGGGGACTTGCCTTCAGTGTAAACATATTTCCATTTAATTAAGTGTGCCAGCTGATGAAGTGGCTACCCACAAACCAGGCAGGAGTCTAAGCAACATAAACTGCTAAAAGATGTCATCTTGAAAGCAGCTAAACATCTTCATTCTGGGAAGAAGCCTCCAGCCTGAGGAACTAAGTGAACATAATTAGGAATACATCTGGGTATTGGCCTCCTATCTGAAAAGGTCACATGCACGCCTTCCATTGGTACTGGTTATGTCCCATCATTATGTTCTGTCCTTCCTCATTCGTCTCCCACTGGTTGCCAGATGGCCACGAAAATGTTGGTATCCTTAACAACTGTTTTGTGCAGTTCCCTGCAGCATGGTAAAGGCTCAAAATATTGAGTGTTTTCCCTTTGGATAAGCAAGTGACATATCTGGGAATTGCTTGCAAATGCCCTGATGGTGTGGTTATAGAGAGTGATGGCAAACTGGGTCATGGAGCCCAAATTCAGCTTGACATTGTGCAGGTGGCAGGATACCAAAGGGGAGGGGGAGGTTGCCATTTCTCAAGCTTAGGGTGAAAGAAGGATTAATCCATGCAGAATCTAGTTTTTGTAAATATGGTGACATGTAAATAAGTATTAAGATCGTTATAAGAGGGAGCTTCATTAAAGTTGCTGAAATGTTCTCCTGAGTTAAGTTGGTTCTGATGGAGCTCTCACAAGGATGCTTGGGGAGTCCTCTCAGTGTGGTTCTCTGAGTTGTGCCAAGTTACCAGATGGATTTGAGGAACATTAGAAGATAGGGGGTATGGGTTGGGGGGAGGGCGGAGAAGGTGGATGTATCAATCACATTGAGAGAGATCACACTACAAAAAGCAACCTCCAAATCAGACTCACTTGAAACAACAAGTGTTTATGTTGTACATCCATTTAGGACCAACCAGATGCTTTATTCCATGTTATCCTCACTCAAGACCAAAACTGGCGGAGTAGCCACTATCTGAACCATTACAGATGTCCAGAACAAAGGGAGGGAGACAGTTTGGTTAGTTGCACTCTGGCTGTTAAAGGTGCCACCCACTTCTGCCACATTTCACTGGCCATAACCAGTCACATGGCCACTTTTCTTCAATGGGTGGTCTTTCCACAGGACCATAAAGGGAGCAAGATATATTCATTGACCAGCACTGACAACCAGCAGAGGAGGTGATGATGTTCTGGAGACCCACGGATATCTCTCTTGGGCCAGATGGCCTTTAGACAGGCTTTAGACAGGCTTCAACCGCTGAAAGATGATATAATCCAAAATAAAAGCAACACGAAACTGTGGAAAGAAATAACAAAGAAGCTCAACAAAATTCTGAATTTTCCTGTTGATAAAATAATGATATTAATTATAAATAAAATATAATAATATATTTATGCACATCAGATTCTTTCAAGACAGTTTTCTGGTTCTGCTGCTTGCCAGTCACCTAAACATTGTTCAGTCTGTCAATGGGGTTATGGATCCAACTCTTCCTTCCTTTATTGGTACTGAGGCTTTTTCATGGAGCTGGAAGAGTAATGGGGCTGAGAGGATGCTAGCATTAGCCAGATTGTGCTAAAGATGAACCAATATAGGAATCTTGCTGAAGACTATATTTTTAGTATAAAACCAGAGGTGAGCATTGAAATGATGCCATGGCTGCCACAGTTCTTTGTTGGAGGGAAGAAAGTAACAGACGTGTTTTCTCATTTGTCTAGGGGAGGACGAGGAAGAAACGAATGTGATAGTTCTCAGCTACCCTCAGTACTGCCGCTACCGCTCGATGCTGAAACGCATCCAGGATAAGCCGTCTTCCATTCTCACGGACCAGTTTGCGTTAGCCCTGGGGGGCATCGCAGTGGTCAGCAAGAACCCTCAGATCCTGTACTGTCGGGACACCTTCGACCACCCGACTCTCATAGAAAACGAGAGCGTATGTGATGAGTTTGGTGAGTCTTTTCATGATTTTTTTTTTTCCTACATGAAACTTGTCCGTGTGTGGCTGGTTGTTTTCAGTTCTTGTTAGGAGCAGTGGTGGGGAACGGGCTGACTTTCACAAGCCTGCTGTGCCCCCCCCCACCCCCCTCTTCCCCCAGTGATTGCCTCAATAAGACGTCACCGCCTCCTTGGCAGCCTCTGTTTCCCAGGGCACAGGATTATTATTTAGAATGTGTTGTTCAAGACAGAGTCTGGAATTGCTTGGTCAACCTTGAAATTGGACTTTATAGGACAGAAAGCTTTTATGCTAGTCGTTTCTTAAAAGGCTTTGGCTCTTCAGATACTGATTGTTTTAAATTTAACTGATCACTCCCTTTTCCATGGTATGCATACATGCTAAGTTGTTTCAGTCGTGTCCAACTGTTTGTGACCCTGTGGACCATAGTCCTCCAGGTTCCTCTGTTCATGGGATTCTCCAGCCAAGAATACTGGAGTGGGTTGCCATGCCTTCCTCCAGGAGATCTTTGTGACCCAGGGATCAAACCTGCATCTCTTATGTCTCCTGCATTGGCAGGTGGGTTACCACTAGTGCCACCATAAAGAACTATAAAAATACACTAGTTTAAAAAGAATACACCATTTTAACCACTTCATTACTGTAAGGTAGGTAGGTAGATATGTAATAGATCCCCATGCCCCTGAATTTTGAATTGCTATGAGCTGTATGTGTAAAAATCACATTAGTTTCAAAGACTTGATATGAATAAAAGATTGTAAACTAAATTAAAAAAAGAAAAAGTTAACTCGGGATAAATTTAGCTGATAGAATTAAACTATTTAGGTCTTAGTTAAGAGGCTGAAAACATCAAGAAAACAATTGCCTTGGTTTTAATTAGTTTCACTATTCCATAATACTGTATTTAGTTCCCTTCTTTAAGATCGTATGCTGTCCTATCTGTTTAAATTTCTTGGATGTGTTCAAAATATCTGGAGAGTAAGAAATTACCAAATTTGTAAGTTTTGCTTGACTCTTCATCTATTTTCTTACATGTATAAGTAGTATTGGAGAAAGAAATGGCAACCCACTCCAGTATTCTTGCCTGGAGAATCCCATGGACAGAGGAGCCTGGTGGGCTACAGTCCATGGGGTTGCAAAGAGTCAGACACGACTGAGTGACTAAACAACAACAATAATATATTTATACACTATACCCGTCAAAGATGGATATGTGTACATGTATCTGTATCTGCATCTCTGTTTAGCTGACTGGTCATGAGTTCTCTGTAGACAGAAGGAAAGGAGGAGAAGATAGCACATCCTCAGTTGAGGAGACCTTGCATGATGCCGTGAAAGATTTGAGACAAGATAAAATCACATCTCTCAAATCTTCACTTTCTCATATCTCCCTTGAAGATAGTGCATCATATCAGAGGTCCTTGATAGTCTGGGCAGGGATATCAGAATATTCTGGGGGTGCGTCATCATAGTACACACGTCACTTGGAAGTTCCTATACTTACAGAGGCAAGAACACCCCCCACCTCACCTGTCGCTTCCCTGGGAATCACCACCACAAAGCAAGTAGGGTGATAACTGAGCCACGCTGACTCCTTCATTGGCACCTGGGTGCAGAAGTGGTGGAGACCTGTGGCCTAGAGAGCACGAGGTCCCTTTGAGCAGGAGCATTCCTTGATTCTGTTGGGTAATGTTTTTCCAAGGACGCCTCATTTTGTGAATTATGCAGATTCAGATTATTCTTCTCAGTCGTCACAGGCCTCACCATGGCTTGGGGAGTCCACAGTGACCTCTCTAGTCTGATTATTCGTGACACCAGCAGCCCTGGAGCAGGTGGGATGTTGTAAGTAGGTTTGGTGGGCAGAGGAGGGTGAGGGTGACCAGATGGCTTATCTGGATCCAAGAAGGAGGGAAGAAAGAGCAGAATGGGACCTAAGTTTATTAGACATGACTTTTTTTGGGTTACAAACCATCTTTTTCAGATGCCTTCTACAACTATGGCTTATCAGTCTATAAGAGAGTAATAGTGTTTATGCAAGTTATTTTTTCCTTTTTCCAGGAAGATTTCCTTGTCATTCATAATATTGAAATCACCTTTTTTATTCAAGTAGTTGAATGTATCCAATACATTTTTTTTAAAAAAATGCTCTTTCCAGATCAGCATTTATAAATCTTCCCTTTTCAATACTGTTTTGAGTTTTTCCTTTTCTAGCCCCTACTCCCAAACCCTCCATCCTGCTTGCTACTCAAGAGGTCTCTAAATTCTTGACACAAAATACAACTGGAAAAATGCTTTCCCTAATTTAAGTGTATTCAGAATTAGAGTTTCACAATGTAATATAATGAAAAAATGTTTTAACCTTTTTGGCTAAATTAAGAGTTATTAGTCATTGAGTTTCAAAGCTGTTGCATCTAGAATTGGTAATAGAAGTTCCAATTTAACAGTGATCACAATGGTTGTTAAGAGTTACTAAATTAGTTTTAAATGTTCTCACAAACACAAGCATCTGACTTTTAAATGTTTTCCTGAACTTTCTTCTGGTAATGCTGCTTTTTCTTCCCCAGTCTCTTAAAGTGGAAGCTTTCTTTTGGAACAAAGGTACCTTTGTTAAAGAGCTTCTAGATGACTAGTCTAAAAATTAGGATATTAGTTTTTTTGTAGTTAAGTTTGTACTTCAAATATTTGGTACTTCTTATAGGATTTCATTTTAGTTTTAGTAAGAGAACAAAAAAAAAAACCCAAAAACTTATTCTGACCTGATTCAAAAACCTTCACCAACATCCCTCCTTCACTTTCCACTTCTGGTCATACATCTTAATTTCCAGAGAAATTCCTCTTAAACCTCCAACCGGTGCTATTTGAAATCAGCATGGGTTAAAGGGTTTGTTAAAACGTGGGGTTGGGTTTCTCCAACCAACTAACAGTTGGTGGAAGAACATAAATTTAATTAGTGACTGGCATTAAACAAATGTTCCTAATATTAAACACTGCCAGATGACTGAAACACTTCTGTCAGATTACCGCGAGTGCCAGGGGGCTCACAGATGAATTTTCTACACAGTATATATTCTGTACCACACGTTTGGTGACTTCAGTAATTGGTCAAATGTAATTTAGGTAACAGTATGCCTAGGCTATAAAAATCAAATTTTATTAGCCATATCACCAGGTGGATGAATGGTAGAGCTGATGGCAAAGAGTTTATAGCATTTAGCAGCTACACCTTTGACACATGAAATTCATAAATTGCCATAAAATACCTCCAAGGCCCTTCTCAAAAGGACAGTGTCCGCTTTCCTATGATTAAATAATGTTTATTTTATTAACTAATATATTTTTTGCTCTTTTCTATTAAATGGAATTACAGATTGGGGGTGAGAGAAGGGTTTCAAAAGATAAATAAAAGGCAGTCCTTGCTCATTTTGAGGATTTAAAACCTAATTGGGGAAGACAGGATTAACACAACTGAAAGGTTAACTAATGTTACAGGAAAGTCAAGGACGAAGTATTGGATGAGTGTTGCAGAAAGCAAGTGCAGGAAGCATTTCGCAGTGAGCTGAGGATGTGGAGGAGGTGGCCTGGCTAGAGAAGATAGTCATCATGGTGAGGGGTCGGGAGAAACCTCGTGGAGAAGGCAGGGCTGGATCTGGTTTCGAAAAATAGAGAATAGTGGGAGAGGGATAACTTGGGAGATTGGGATGGGCATATACACTATTATATATATATACATAACAGATAACTAATAAGAACCTGCTGTGTAGCCCAGGAAACTTTCCTCAATACTCTGTAATGACTTATGTAGGAAAAGAGTCTTTAAAAGAAAAGAGTGGATATATGTACACGTATAACTGATTAACTGTGCTGTGCAGCTGAAACTAACACAACCTTGTAAATCAACTATACTCCAATAAAAACTTTTTAAAAATAAAATGCAAATAGAGAGAGAGAGGGCATTAGAAAAGTTTTGGCAATGCCTAGATCATTTAAAATTCGCATTCCGACATCATTAGGAATGACCATCTTCACCCTAGGTTGGCTGTTGGTCTCTCTCAGATTTGTTTGCCCACAGTCATCACTCTCCCGAGTCTGTGCCCTCCAGGTGGTTTTGTTTTTTTTTTTTTCCTCCAGGTGGTTTTTATAAGTGGCCCTGTGCCCTCTCTGCAGTAGGACATGACTGTGAGTCAGAGGACCTGGGCTGGGACAAACCCCAGCCCATGGCTTTGCAAGGGAACTGGGCTTGCTTTCTTGAGCAGGGTTGCCCCTGCGTTTCTTCTGTGTGCCTTCCAGCTTATTCACATTCCCCAGGTTCATCTCTGAAAATGGACTTTGCTCATGTGACAGCCTTGCCCAACTGGCTGGACACCTCTCCTCCCCTTCCACCGTCCCCATTGTTTTAATGTCGTCCACCGAATAACAGATTTAATTGAACAATAAAAGTAAGGCTTTTAAATCTACAATGAGTCCCTGTAAATAAATTCTCTGTGAAATTTTATGAAGCTGTTTAATGAAAAGTTTGATTAGAAACTATTAAAGAAAAATAGAATAGATGAAATTCTCATCATTTAGTCCCACGTTACAGTAGTGTCATTTTGATTTTTATTTACATTGAGATATTCAGAATAGAGTAAATATATCCTGGTTTTAATTAACTATTCTCCTTACTTGGGAAGGTTATTTTAGGCTTGAAGGGTTTTGATAGCATACCATCTGCTTTCTTCACTGTGTTTTATTCAAGTCCCTTCTTTGCTCACAGTGCAGCACAATGTCTAAACCTATGACATAAGCATAAATTGAGTCATATTAATGGTAGGTGATAGAAAAGCTTCAGCCTAGACATCCTGCCTGCATTCTTCCATCTTGTCAGTTACAATGCTCTTAAAGGCAATATGCTGTTTTCTTAGCAAAAGAGAATTGGCTATTTTTAAAGCTAAAGCAATGGACTCCACACAAAAGCATTAAGAATACTGGTTGTATCGCACATGCAATGAGGAAATGAGCTTATAATATAACGATGAGGGGAAAGTGACATTACAAACGGCATTTTTTTCCCATAAAAATCTCTACATAAAATTCCTGGCCTCACTGTCCTGTTAGAATCTGCTAGCATAATGCATTCTCTGACAGCCCCCTACCTTGCTTTCACCTCTTTTTATAATTTGATGAGCCTTTAGTAAAGCACATACTTTCATTTATAGTGTGTTATTGTCTCCACTGTAGAGGAAACACACACATGCAAACATGTTGTCTGTTTTTCCTGTTAGGACAATAAAACGTCCACCAGTTTGTAATGCACAGTGTTTACGTTCTTATCGCATAGATTGACTTCACGTGTGCGAGGTGTTGACAGTCAAACCCAAACAGGGGCACCAGCAGCAGATAAATGGATAACCTTAAGGTACTGGCTCCTATCAGAGTTGTGAGGCAGACCCAATGTAAATGAGATGAAATCCATTTTTAAAGGTGGGTGAGGCTAAATGGAGTAAGACATGATGGGTTAAAAAAATAATAAAAATATGGTTTATTTTGGGTTTGAGTTTTTAATTGCAGAGAGACAGAAGTAGTCATGCTTCTAAATTCTTTGGCAGATGGTGTGTGCCTGTGTGTGTGGGTGTCTTGACCAAGGAGTGGGATGAGGTTAAAGGAAGGATGCGGAAAGTCACCTGAAAAGAACAAATGTGGAAAGTCACCTGAAAAGAACAGAGATGAGATGGACTGCCATCTTGGTGTTTGGTCCATGTATAGAGCACTGTGAGCTCTGACTTCAGGGAAAAGTTGGCTACATCAGCATTAAGACGTATACTCTGCTGAGGGCCTGGAGGGCAACGCGGTGTAGTAAAAAGAGTTTTAGGCTTATAGGTATATAGCCCAGGTTAACCAAGGCCCAACCATCTGGCTTGCTGTGCCTCTGGGCAGGTGACGTAAGGCCCCTCACTTGTCCCATCTATAAAATCCTGCAGTAACAGCCTACTCGCTGGGCTCAGAAAAAGTTGGTATTCATTCATTTTTTGAAAAAAAAAAAAAATTCTCTTGATAAATGAAAATTCCCTACTGTTTCTATTAGAGTCTTAGGCCTTAGACAACTTGTACGTAGCCATCTAAACCCACCTTGCTCTTTGAATACTAAAGGAACCATTTTCCTAAGGCTCCAGGGCTCTTACTGGAACCTTAATGGAAAAGAAGTTTTCTACTTTTTACAGTATGTTTTAAACACACTTTTCTGACTGTGCCCTTAATTTTTCCATTTTCCTGTTGGGTGAAATAATGACATAATAGACAAAAGAAGAAAAAGCAAAGGGAGGGAGGGAAACAGAGAGGGGATAAAACCTTGAGTTGCTATGAAAGAAAACTCAGGACATATAAAATTATTTTGAAGCTTAAAGGATGAGCTGGACTCTGCCTCTTCCCCTCTAAACATCACATGTTTTGCTGGAAATGAAAGGAAAGGCAGTTGTTTTGTTAAGGATCATGGGAATTTGTAAGTGAGTAAACATTTTTTTCTTGCCAAAGTAGGTTTCATGGTCTCAGTGGATTTTGATGATCAAATGGCTTTGTTCCTGGCTCCTGTACACACTCAGGCTTCCCCTGCCTGCCTGCCTATAGTGCCCCCCCCACCTCCCAAATGATAAGAAGGCAGATGTTTCTCTTTAATTGAAGCCAAGTGGAAAAGGAGTTGTGCTTCTTATGTATTACTATTTCTGCAGAAGACCTTTACCTTCAGAATTCTCCTTGAAGGATTGCTTTGTTTTGGAAATTTTCTAGAGGTTCTGTTTATCGTTAGAGGATGGTCTAATCAAGACCACTCTTGGTACCTCCTCTTTATTGCATGTAGTTGCTAAAGTAGGGACAGAGAGAATGATAAGTTCATTGTGCCAGATTGTAAACCACTGTGGACCACTGTGATTGTAAAGCCCAAGACAGCTACTGGTCAAGTTGTGTGTAATATGCTCTAGAGTCCATGGAATAATTGGACTGTCCAATCATTGGACAGCCAAGCTTTGGCTTCCAGGACTGTAAGACACAAGAGGGCTGGAGAACAGGCCTCCTCAGGCACAGGCATTGGAAGCTGGGTGCCAACCCTTTTGGGGGCGGTTAATAAAAAGAATTTTAATGTTGCTATTGTAAATTAATTTAAAGTTATGATGTATGGAATGGGTAGGATTAGTGGATTTCTTTTCTGTTTTTGAAACTTGAAAGGATATTTTAAAATAACTCTGGACTCCTTTTGTAGCTGAGTGGACTCAATGGGTTATTAAAAACTATTTGGACTCATGAGTTCAATAAACTCTTATCAGCCCAGAAGAAAGGATTTGTGTCTATACTGGCTAATATTTCATGTAGGATTTCATAGAGAAAAGCAAGAAAGTTATAGTCCATTACATTAGCAAGATCAACATATTGCTATCTGTTGTTGTTCAGCCGCCCAGTCCTGTCCAACTCTTTGCCATCCCATGGACTGCAGCATGCCAGGCTTCCCTGTCCTTCACCATCTTCCTGGAGCTTGCTCCAACTCATGTCCGTTGAGTCAATGATGCCAAGCAACCATCTCGTCCTCTGTCATCCCTTTCTACTCCTGCCTTCAATCTTTCCCAGCATCAGGGTCTTTTCTAATTGCTTTCTAGGATGAAACAAATATTTTTATTAATTAAATTAAAACACACAAACACACACTCTATGGGAAAGAGCTGGGTCAATGAAAAATCACAGACAAAAAAGTTCTGGTTTGGGGTAGGGTTGGTAGAATGAGTTTCTGAATAAGTCTATATTTGTTTGAGTTCTAAAATCCTCATGATAAATGATTATTCTCTGTAAACTCCTTTAGTCTGTCCTGTTGGGGAAACTGGATTGATTTAAAATCCTTGGACTGTAGGTCAGGCTGTCCAAGGCTGCATAGGTCTCAGCATAGTGACTGATACACAGTATGCACTTATCTGCTCATCATTTCACCAGTATCTACTCAGTACCTACAGTGCAAGTACTGATGTGGTCCTTGTGCACAAAGTTGTGAAGACAGGAAAATTCCCCATTTTTCAGGAGCTTACAGCGTGGTATGTGGGAAGGGTATTGGCAAAATGTGAGCTAGCCATGGACCATACATCCTAGGTATAGACCCTACCTCACAGGATTGTTGTGAAGATTAGATGAGTTAATGACTGAAAGCAATTAAATGGAACACAGCAAGTACTGCTTAAGTACTCATGTTACCAGAATCTTCTTGTACCCCTTGCCCTACCCAGTACAACCTTAACCACATATGGGGTCCACAGTGATTCCTCAAAAATCACACACAAAATTGTTTCGTACCTTTACAGACTGCTAGTGAAAATGAGGTATCATTTGCTACTCAAATTCATTCGACATACGTTCATTCCAGAAGTACTTGTTTGTCCTTCTGCCTGGAATGTGTTTCCACAGGTATCATGGGTCTGGCTTCTTCTCATCATTCCAGCCTCATCTCAAGTGTCTCCTCCCCAGAGAAGTCTTCTCTGACCATCCGCTTTCCACAGATCTGCTCTAACTCATCACCCAGTGTACCATTATCTTCTGATCCGTTCATCGCTTTCAGAAATGAACTCCTGTATTCGTCTCTTTACATGTTTTAGTCTGTCTCCCCACTCTTCACTTGTACTATATATAAACTCTTTAAGAGCAAGGAACTCGTCTGTCTTTTCATAACGATATGCCTGGAACTAGCACAATACTTCGGAGAAGGCAATGGCACCCCACTCCAGTACTCTTGCCTGGAAAATCCCATGGACGGAGGAGCCTGGTAGGCTGGGCTACGGTCCATGGGGTCGCTAAGAGTCGGACACGACTGAGCGACTTCACTTTCACTTTTCCCTTTCATGCATTGGAGAAGGAAATGGCAACCCACTCCAGTGTTCTTGCCTGGAGAATCCCAGGGATGGTGGAGCCTGGTGGGCTGCCATCTTTGGGGTCGCACAGAGTCGGACACGACTGAAGTGACTTAGAAGTAGCAGCACAATACTTGGCATATGGTAGGTGTGTAATCAATATTGATTAAGTGGGGACTTCCCTGGTGTTCCAGTGGTTAAGACTTCACACTTCCACTAAAGGGGGGTGCTGGTTTGATCCCTGGTCAGGGACCTAAGATCCTGCATGCCATTCAGCATAACCAAAACATTAAAAAAAATTATATATATATATGTATATATGTTGAATGGATACATGCATACTGTGCATCAGTATCATTGTTCTCTGCCAGTTTACAGATGAGAACACTTAAGCACAGCAATATTACACAGCTAGCAAGTGGTAAGGGCTGCCTTGGTGGTACAGTTAGAAGAATCTGCCCGCAAGTGGTAAACCAGGACTTGAACCTAGACAGTGTAACTCAATACCCATGCTCTAAACCATTACACTAGCATGCTTCTCACCTTGGTCTCTGCTCAGAAAGATCTTTCAGATTTCCTGAGATCATTAGGCAGACAAGAACAGATAACTGAGCACCAGGTCTCTCCTGTAAATAGGATCTGTAGGATTTAAAGGGATTGGGGTGTGTTGGAGTGGTTAAGAAAGGAATGATGATAAAGATTCGAAATCCCATTGGATTGGGATCAAGTCTGAAGGCAGCCAGTGTCTTCTCTTGTCTGTGTGACTTACAGCAGTCTCCCTGTTGTGGCCCTTGCTTTCATATGGTCTCTTTTCAACATACCAGCCAGATTGATCACTTCTCTGCTCAAATCTCCCAGTGGCTTCCCACCTCATCAGAGAAGCAGATAATGAATACCGAGCCCTTTTAGAGCTTAAACTCTTTAGAAGTTGAAAGGGGCAGTAGCAAACTAATGCTGTGTTCTCCCACACTGTTTATAAGACACAGGGTTGTAATGCTGACAGGACTTTCATTGTACACCTCTCTGTCTTTTTCTGCTTAAAATGCATTGGCTTTCCCAACTTGGCATCCTTTTTTTTTAATGAAAAAAATATAGGTCTAATTTCAAAAAAATGAAATGTATGCAAGCTTTCCTGCTTCTGTCACTTCTTTATTCCTGTAGCACATAAATCATTTTCCTTTTTAAAATTAAATTTTGCTTGCCATGACTTGGTAATGGGTTTTCAAAGGAGGCAGAGTAGCCAAGCTGTTGGGTCAGGAGCCAGCTGTGCTGCCTGCTCAGGAAATCTTCTCACTGCTGGCTGGTGTGGGCCTTGATTCCATCATCTGGGCTTTATGCTCCCTTTGGAAGTTACCTAGAAATTCTCGCCCTTGCTCTCCTTTCTGGACTGCCTTTCTGGCTCTCCAGTCATCAACCTGGAGGACGAAAAAACCCAGGACTTGGGCAAAAGAAGATTGTGTGTTCTAATGCTTCTTAGGTGCTTATCCATGCATTCATTGAGCACTGACTGTTGAAAGCAGAACTCCAGATGTTGTTGGGATTTTGGCCTATCTTCTCAAGGCCCTTAAAAATGAAGTTGGTTGAGATAAAACTTAGAACAAGTGGTCACTGCCACTATTATCTGTGACCCTTTTAACAGTCCCACATTTGACCCATGAGTGACCTTTGCTGCAGGGTCACAGTCCTAACATGCTGCCGATGCACCAGTCAGTACTACCACCCCCCCACGCCATCCCCACCCAGGCTGTTGACCCCCATGAACTCACTTTTCCTCCATGAAGTGAGACAAGCATGGCACTAAGGAGTCTAGAGTTATTTTTGACATTCAGAGGAGATGCTATCTGCCAAGCTTGGCAAATGGGAAACCTTGCCCTCTCAGGATGCTGCCAGGCATCTGCAAAGGGCTGAGGAGGTCAAAGTCTAGGTGCCACTGGAATTGAAAGATGAATGAAAGAGGGCCTGGAGGTCAGGGGAGGACTCTTAGAGGAAGTGGATCTTCAGCTGGATGGTGACAGATTCAGAAAGGAGAACCTTATTTCAGGTGAGGACGTGGAAAATACTCTGGACTTTGAAGCTCAGAGAATGAGGGTTGTCTTTTTTTCCTTTGCCGTTTTTAGCTTTCAGCATAGACAAAATTCAGCCTCCATAAGCAAAACTTTTTTTTTTTCCTCCTAGAAGATGTCACTTTCCCCTGAGGGCACACGTAGTTCTGGGTCCTACTCTCACGGGCCCCATTGTGGTTAGGACCTAGAGGAAGTCTCTTGGAGGAAAAATCAAGTTGTCTCTTATTAAATTGGAAATGTTCCCTTGGGTCCATAAGAAAGAAAGGAAGGGCTGCACCAACTTTGTGGCAGGAGGTAGAGGAGTGAGGAGCGAGGCAGCTGATTTCCTGACTGTGTAAAGGGCTGCTTCTGGGCTGAACAAGCAGCTTCAGAATCATCATCTGGGGTACTCTGCTCCTGTCCCTTCTGTGTTACTCAGTACTTTTCCAAAATTCTTCTTTCCTTCTGCTTGGTACTAAAGTTAACAGTGTCAACTGCATTTCTCTTCACTAGATTCCAAGCTCCTAAAGAGGTACAAATCATGCCTTTGTCATGTATGTATCAATATATGTTTGTTGAAGGGCTTCCCTGGTGCCTCAGCAGTAAAGAATCTGCCTGCAGTGCAGGACATGCGGGTTCAATCCCTGGGTTGGGAAGATCGCCTGGAGGAGGGCGTTCTCCAGGATTCTTGCCTGGAGAATCCCATGGACAGAGGAGCCTGGTGAGCTACAGTTCATGGGGTCCCAAAGAGACATTACTAAAGCGACGGAGCACACATGCACGCCTGTTTGTTGAGATGATATAAAAACTTTGCTAGATTCCAGAGGGCTTCAAGTGTCCCTCATCTTACCACCTTCCTTAGAGTCAAGTATTTCTTGACTTCAGTCCTTTAATGGTAGCTCATTGTCAGTTGATTTAATTCTCAAGGGAAACGGTCTAGTTCAAAGGAACTGGGTTTCTCTCAACATTTTCTCACCTTTCCAAACTAGAGGAACAGCCTTCATAAATTGGTCCATGTCTTTGGTTGGTGATTGCTCATTTGTTATGATGCTTAACAGTCCCTGGAGTCTGCACGGTCTACAGGTTGCTCTTTCTGAGAACGCTGAGAAGCATCCTTAAGTTAGAGCAAATGGTAGCCTGTCTCCAGGGTCAATGCACCCACCCCTCCTACCTCTACCTGTAGATATCAGAATTCATTGTGGAAACCAAGGAACAGTGATGGGGCTATTAGCATGCAGGACATTGACAAGTTCTATTGAAATGTGGGTTCTGTGGATCAGAAACACAGTACAGATTACAGTTCAGCCCGGAATCATATCAGAAAGTGTTGGGAAAGAAGAGGCTCAGCCAGTATAATGTTCATGATTAGGAAGATTGCTTGGTGGATGGCACTTAGGCCCAAAGTATACTTTCTGGATCACTGACTGGCTCTGTTATTGAGGATGAGGTCTTCTATCTCCCACAAGAGTTCTCCACAGAGGATCCCGCATGAGGCAAGTTCACAACAGGCAGGGTTTAGCAGATCACACTCTCTTCCTCACGGTTCCACACGGGAGCATTGGGTCTTTAAAATAAGAGATAAAATATTTTAACAAAGATGTCATACATATACGGTGCCAGAAACTGCCCTCACAGGCCACTGACTCCTGTTTCGTCCCCAGCACATGCACTTTCAGAAAGAGGGAGGGGACTGGTAATCATTGGTTCTTCTGAGGTTTGCTTTTATTGTGGTACAGCTGACAAGTCTTATGCTCCGGGAAGCGCATTCCGTTCCATAGTTCTTGAAAGAAAGGAAAGTGAAACGTGTCAGGACTTAAACAGGGAGTATTGTGGACACCCCCCTTCAATGGGCTTGCTGACACTGGATGCTTAGGTCATCTGCCTGGGCAGAGGAGGTAGTCTCACCACTGCCAGCCCTGCTAACTGCTCATCCTACCCTCAGCCCTGCCGTTCACACCTCACGATGTCCTTCTCGTGGAAGAGCTTTCCTCAGGCTTTTCAAAGACCTCCCAGTCTTTGGTGCTTTACCTCAGAACAACTCTCTAAAACCAAGAACAATGACCCTAAAACCAGGAGCACAGGGATCACTGGCCACATCGGGCGGTTGAACTGATCAGGAAAGCCAGTGGCTAAACAGGAGTGCAGTAGTGGTGGGACCTCAGTAGGACGTGGGCCTCAGCTTCTCACACCGTGCCCTTAATGCTTTCCCCCAGAATGTGACCCAGTGCTGAGCGTATGGCATCACAGTTGCAGGATTATATGCAGCAAGCCCTAATTAACCAGAATCTTCAGTTAACCAGATGCTCCCCATCCCTCATCCCCTTTTTATGCTATTTCAAGAAGGAAAAAAAGAGTAAATAGTAAAAAACAGCTCATATGTTTTTCAAAATATTTTTCTCATTATGAAATTATTTCCATTATGGAAACCACAAGTATAATAATAATAATAATTGCCACTCTTCTGTGAGCATGAACCATATGTCAGGCCTTATGCTAAGCCCTTTCCATACATTTTCTTAATCTTCATAGCAATCCTATAAGGAGGCTCATATTAACCAGGGGAGGAAACACACTCAAAGTTTACAGCAAGGAAGCCACACAGCTAGTAAGTGGTCAGACTGGATTCCCAGGCAGGTCTTTCTGGCTTCAAAGCTGCTATGCTTATCCACGCTTTGATATTGCCTCCCTGAATAGCACCAATAATCTCATCAGTGTTTATCTGTTTCCTTCCAGTCTTTCCAAAGCATTTTTTAGAGAGAATATTTTATATATGCAATTGTTATATCTTAAAATTTCAGTTATTATAAAATAAACCTTTTCTCATATTATTATAAACATTTTTATAGACACCATTTTAATGTTTGCATAATAGTACATAAAATGAATGTATTGGAGTTTACATACTCCCTTTCTGTAAGAAGTTTATTTCATTTCCTCCAGGGTTTTGTTTGTCGCTTTAATGTATAATGTATAATTAACATTGTAATGAACATCTTTATATATAAAAGCATCAGCATTTTGATGGTTTCTTTAGGATAAATTCCAGGAATCTCTTATTGCCAAAATTATTTTCCTTCTGAGCAGTAGTAGAGAGATCAGATAATCAGAGCCTGCTATGCACTTAGTTTATAATCAGCCCTGTCTACAGAACCTTCCACAGCTATCGCTGAAGATACTGAGAACCAGTGCTCAGAATGAAAACCCAGGGTTTCTGTATAGCTCTAAAGCACAACAGGAAAAATTCAGTGAATACTGTGCTTAGGCAAGAGACTGAGCTTAAGCAGAGATTTTTCACCTCGTTATCAAGTCTCCAGAAAAACTTAACCAAAAGTTTGATTTTTAGTCTCAGACCTCCTGAATTTGCATGGGGAATGTCCTGTTACCAATTATTTTAATTACACTTCCACACGTAAGATTGAGGGTCAGTGTCGTGGGACTGCCTAAAGTTGGAGTCCGTAGTAATGGTAGTGGAAAATGGAAGTTGACAACCTAACTATTACTGCCAGCTCTTCCTTCCTTGTTAGCTTCTGTCCAGGCCTGATGGAGGAACCTGGGGCTGAAACTGGTGCCAGCATGAGTGGTAGAGTGTGGCAAGAAGTAGCAGTAGAAGGTAGGGTCTATTCCTTAGGCAGGTGTGCATGTATGTGCTCAGTTGCTCAGCCATGTCTGACTCTGAGACTCCATGGACTACATCCTGCCAGACTCTTCTGTCCATGGGATTTCTCAGGCAAGAACACTGGAGTGAGTTGCCATTCCCTCCTCCAGGGGATCTTCCTAACACAGGGATCGAACTTGTGTCTCTTGCATCTCCTGCATTGACAGATGAATTCTTTACCACTGAGCCACTTAGGAAGCTCCCTCCTTAGGCACGTGGCTCAGTTAAGACCTTGCCTTAAGTAAAAGTACAGACCAGGATTTTGGAGGGATACATGCTATGTATTAATTCCCAAGAAACTAAGGCAAAACACAATGTACTAGACAGGACATTTGGCTGGAAGTCAAGAGACCTGGGTTCAGATCTAATCATCATACTAAGTAGGGAGCTTTGGCAAATCAGTGGACTCCTTGTTTCCGTGTCTTACATGTGAAATGAAAGGCTGAACAGGATTTTTGAGCTTTTTGGGATTTTGGCCCCTTTTGAGAATCTGATGAAAGCTATGAATCTTCTTTTGATAAAAATGTGCATGCAAATATCATGATGATGATGGCTCTGAACAATATTATTAGCAAAAATTAACATATCAAGCAAATATAGAAAGTTTTGCATATATTTTTCAAGATTCACAGACAGCGTGAAACCATGGGTTAAGAACCCTAAGGCTGAATCATCTTTAAGATCCCCTTTTGTCCTCACACTCTTGCATTCTATCAGTGAAATAATGATTTGTAATAATACTCTGTAAACTATTTTTTTGTTAACTAGGGCAACTCATTTCCTGAGAATTCCAGTTAAGATATATATAATAGCAGTAGCTCATAACTTTTTATTGTATTGAGAGAGTGCTGTGTTGTTAGGCACAGTGTTAGGTCCCTAAATATAGTTTGTGTCCCTGAATGGTAATCCATGTAATGAGTCATGTGAAAGGCTTGGTGAAGCCAACTTTACCATTTATTAAACACTTAATCCCAGCATTATCTCCTTAAATTCTTGCAACCATGTTTGGAGGTAGGTGTTGTTATCCCTCTTTTGCAGATGAGAAAAGTGAGGCTCAGAGCTGTTGAAGGAAGTCATCCCCCAGAGCTCTTCCAGGGATGGAGATGGGATTTGAACCCAGCTCCGTGGACTGTACAGGGGGTGCTCTTACAGTGCCTGCCGCTCTTGTTAGTAAACTGCTGACTCCTCTGATTTACTTAAATAATAATTACAGAATCCAACTCGTGTGCAAAATTTTTGACATAAAGGACAAAACCAGTGTTCCCACGGGGGTTAGCCAACCACATTCTCCACATTCACCTACACATCCCACCCTGCTTCCCGGTCCTGGACAGTGTCCACTTGGTGACTCACGCGAGTTTAGACGTGGGCAGTGGCCTCAGCCTTGTCTGGCCTGTCCTGATATCCTGCTCCAGGTGAGTTGTTAGACCAGGAAGACTGCAGTGTGTGATGAGTTTGTGCATTCAACAGGAATAGCATCAGGCCTGATGTTCTATTCATGTGTCCCGCTGAGCCCATTCTCATCGGGTGCTGTTGACAACCTAGTTTACATAGGGTGTCCCATACCCACGGCCACATGTGGCCTGTTGCTGCGTTGTAGTGTTTTACTGGAACACCGCCACACCATTCTCACGCGCTTGCGTCTTATCTGTGGCTGTTTTGGTGCTACAGCGGTGGAGTTGAGCATGCCCTACAGAGCTGAAAATATATATACGCTCTGACCCTTAAGAGAAGAATCGTCTGACCCCTGATACAGACCAAACAACTTGGGACTGTAGTTCATCAAATATAAGACAATATGTTGTAATACAGATTATTTTTACATGTACCGCTTGGAATTAAAACAGCATAATTGTGAGACACTGTTTACTGGGAGACCACCAGTTCTTGGAGAAACTGAAATCTGAAAAGAATTGTGCATCTTACAATCACAATTTGGTACTTTTCAGAGAGATGTTTTAGAGATTTTTTTTTTAATGTAAATATGGATTGTCTTAAAGACTATTTTCGTTCACCCGTAAATCAACCGGTCTGTCGACTCCTTGTGAAACCTATAGTAACAGACCATGTCATGGGGCCCAGTGAATTAGAAAAGTGCTGGCTTTTTGGCATCTGTCTTCCCAAAGACTGCTGCTATTAATGAGTAGAAGAAATATTTTGGCATTGTTCTCCGATACTATTTTCAACCGTTAGTATAAATATTTAGGGTGTTTCAGTACAGTGGCTTATGTGGCAGTAAAATTGTTAGTTCTTTTCTCTTACGGCTGGTATATTCGAAGAGCATGCCTGTTCTTAAACCATGTTATGAGGCTATGTACAAAAGACTTTGTAATAGTTTGGAATGGAAAACTTCTGAGATGCTGCCTATGGTCAGATTCTTACCAGTCTGAAAAATATGCTAATTACATACAAGGCTCTGAGCAAGGAGAGGGAACTCAATATTCCAATTTTAAACTTCCTCAAAACAAAAACAGGACACCACTTAAGGGGGAGGTAGTGATGAATGCACAGATAGCCTGTGCCTCGTTATGTGTACACACATCCACCGTTATGCTTATACACACTTGCACACTCACATAAAATGTCCAGAGAGCATCTGTATTTGTGCATATAAGTCATGTTTTGTTTTTCTCCAAAAATAGGAATTTAGGAATTTTGAATTAGGCCACTTCTTATTTGGCTAATTCAGCTGCCGAGTAAGTTATTAATGACCCCCAGATGTTGTTTATAGTGATTGGATATTTTCAGTTGTGAAATAATATTTCCTTTTTTGTGTGTGTGCAAGTGATATTTCTTAATATGCTCCATAGCATCTGAATCAAAGTTTAATGGCAGAACAGTTTGCATGTCCAATGTAATTGCTTCTAAGTGAGCTCTTCATTCTTCACATTTTTAGCTCTAATTGCTTTTTTTCCCATATGTCTAAAAATAAATATTTGCAAGTTTTGCGTTCTGCTACTCATTGTAATACATAAAATATTTGTACACTGAGCAAAATTCACTGATAATGTTCGCAATGGGCTATTTAGAGAAAGTAAGGTTTGTGTGGTAAGAGGAGATAAAATACATTTTTATTAGTCTAAATGCCAAAGACAACCATTTATCATATTTTGAAAGAGTATTTTTAAAGGAGTGGCCAGATATTTGACCCCTGGGACTATTTAAATAGACTGAGTTGGAAAAAGAGATCTAGAGTCAAAAATAGTCTGTTTTGCTATACAATGGATATTTCAAATGATCTTTGGAGGTGGCAATTAATTTTTGATTATCAGGGACAGGGGCCCCACTCTGTAGATTATCCAAGCCCCTGACTTCCTGGGAAGGTCCCCTCTGCCTTCTTTTGAGTTTATTCCAGCTCATTAGCACCTCCACCCTAAGGCTGGCAGAGAAAAGGAGAGGAAGAAAAAATGAAGTCACTTCTGCTGTTCTTAATGGTCTTTGGAAAGAATGGATCATGAATGAAATAGAAACCAGTGGGAAAAATAAGCTATTGGATTTTCTGTTTTCTTTTATCCTTGCCTTCCTTCGTCAACACAGATAATCAATAGTTGGCTTAAAAACTTTTAAATGAACTCTACATGAGAAGGCTTTGCAGTCATAATAGCAATATCATTATTTTGTTTACACTCCCAAAGATGGGTGAATTCCAAAGAGGTAAATATTACCCAGTCTCCATGTTGCCATGTTCCTGAGCTTTTTTATTTTTTTCAAACCTTCCCCTGATCAGTTTTTATGCACAAAATAATCCTTCCCCCCATGTTAAAGGTTAACAGTTATTTGTATGGATTCTGATATGAACATCTGCTTGGCCACCATAACTTAAACTCATGTCTTATGATCCTGACCTGGTGATATTTTGTGTTACTGAATGTTGGCAGATTTAACCTCTGTCATCGTGTTTACTTCTGAACGTGTTGTTATACTTACAGTTCACCCAGAACAATCTGTGACAAACGTTTGCTTTTATCAGAACAGCTGCCAGATTTGTACCACATCTCAAGGTTCTATAGGACATGACAATAAAGTCATTCTTTAGTGTTTGCATTGTTAACTTAGCCATCTTTTGGATGCGTGTTCTTTAAGGTATCCTGGCTACATACATCTCAAATTTCAGCCCCTCTCTTGGACCACCAGGCAGCCCAGAGCTTTTGAGCTTTGTCTTGGAAGCTCCTTCCATCAATCAGAATACCAAATTTACATTGTTAGGTTCCCTGGAGGTGTTAGAGCTCTGGATTCAGCAATTATTGTGAATAAGAACCTTGCGCTAGGGTGAGTGCCAACATTCCAAGTGCGAGCACAATGGAAAAGAGAAGTGGTTTATGTTAGAATATGGTCACATTCTTCTGATTAAACCCACTCAAAAAAGACAACATTGTAATATTTTCCAATGACTGTTTATCATGAATTACGTCAGCCTTCGTTTAAATTGCTATTATTTCTCCTTAATGCTTCTTGGTGCCTGCATAATTTACGGCACTGGCAGCCTCAGGACCATGAAATAACCTTTCACAACCAATGCACAATAGTCAAGAGCATGGTGTTTTTGTTGTTAATTATTATAAGACTCCTTTAACTTTTACAAAGTGACATAAAATATTGTTGAGGTATTTATGGTTCCAGCTACTTTTACATGGATCTATTTTGCTTCTGGCTAGTTCTTAACTAAAGCAATCATTTGTGGTTATTAGGCCGCTGGAGATATTATGTCAGAACTAGTTTAAGAGTATTATTATGTATCACATGTCATACACTACATGTCAGTACTTGAGGCTGCCTTTCAATAAAAACAAATGTAATTTTAGTTTGTGCTCTTTTAGGGATCGACAATTTGTAAGCTAACCTGAGTTCATTCGAAGGTGTCCCAACCATTGGGGAGGGAGCCTGTCTCAGCCTTCACTGTTCGTCTCTTTCCTGTGAATTTAAGACCTTTCCAAAACAAACCTTGGCCAAGGTTTAATTCAGAGTGAAGATTTGCTTCTAGGGAGCAACAGAATTAGCAGTGACTGGTTAATTGCCCATGGCTGAGCTGGGTTTGGTTCCCCCATTTGGTGGATTTTCTTCTAGATTTCCTAGAAGAGATCTAGGTCTTCTGGACATGAGGCGAGTCCAGCCCAGTGAAGACCCTGCCTCACTGTTCAAAGAGGCTACCCCAACATCCTGGAGAGAAGTCTTGGGTAAAGAGTGGTAGAAATAAAAAGGAGGGGAACACGTTTGAGTTTCCACAAAGCTACACTTCCAAGCAAACTTTGAATTAGTATGTCACTCCCCTGGGTTCCAAATACTATGCATATTTTCCAGTCCCTGCTTATTTAAAGCAAGAAAGGAAGGGCGTGCCAGAAAGTTTTACAAAGAATGAAAACACATTAATGACTCATGTGAACAATTACTGATTTTCTTAACATATAATTTCTTAATTACTGTCAACCAAAATAATTTGCATGATAATATTTTCCCTTCCCCTCCCCACTCTAAGAGCCATAAAATAGTGATCAAAGGGCCTATTTGATCATTAGTAGGGAAATATAACTCCTTAATTCTCAGTGGCCTGATGGGACTCTGACATTGGATATTCTTTAAAATAATCACCTTCAACACAATAGCAAAATGAGCTTTCCAGTAAAACAAACAGCTTTGAAAAGAGCTTGGGGGCATTTTCTTTAGCTTGAATTCAAGGAGGAAATTGTGACTTTTATGAAACTTGCATAAATTTACATGTATCCTGTCAGAGTTTTAAAATTAGACAACATGCCTGAATGCCCTGGAAATGAGTCTGCCATCCAGATTTAGAGTGCTTTTAGCTTTTTTAATTAAAGACATTTCACAAGCCAACCCCAGAGAAAGAAGAGAATTAAGCATTACATAAGAATGTAGCAAAGTTTGAGATTTAATGAGTGAATATTACCAATTTATAAAGGAGATAAAAGGTATGAAAGGAGCAGTTATTGGAAGTTCTTTTGCTTTTATTTTTTTAATCTAAGAAATGGAAGAAGTGAAAAGGCCAGGCTGCCATTTGCTGTAGCCCTTGTTCTGGAACTGGTTCAGAGCTCGCAGAACTGACTCGGGGCTGTGAGGCTTGTTAATGAGCTCTTGTGGCAGTGAACTGGGATCATGGATTTGTCACATGAATATATGTGTATGTATAAAACTCAAAAGATAGAAGAGTTGCTGCTGCCATGTGGTTGTGAGAAACCCAAAACAATTAAAACCTTCCTAGAGACACGTTTGCAAGAATCAGCACGAACCCTACAAGTGCTCATTTTCAATTCTTTAATAACTGCTGATAGTGAAATATAGCTATTGAAAATTATTTTTAGCTCCATATGTTATACCACTTTAAGAACTTAGACTAAATACTGTCAGCCTGTGTTTGCTTTCCTAGCATGTTATTCATTTATTGAGAAATTCAGAATGTAAAACATCTGGGAATAACTTGGTGTGTGCAGAGTCATCTTTAAAATGTGTATATTTCAGGACTTCTTTTGTGTATTTATTTAGAAATATGGGAAAATTCTGTAAACATGTTCTGGAATATATGTAGCATTTGAATATGAAAGAGAGAGTTGGCATAACTGAAAACCCAAATTTCATTTTCTATAAATATTACTCTGTTGGAGGAGTGGGTTTCTGAAATTAGAGAATTCAGATTATGGTTAGCAATATTTACAGGGAAGTAGTATCTCTCCCTCTTTGCCCTGGACTGAATGTGTGAACCAGAAACATCCATTCTGGCCCCTTCTGGGGTGTGATATGATGTTTATATCTAAATAAAGAAGTTAATTTATTTCAGCATTTTAAGTCCTGAGTTGGAGCTGTGCAAACCCCATGCTGTAGGTATAACAGAGTATGACCAGAAGGACCAATAACTCCCTGGTTCTGCTCAACAATTAGTCCGCATGTTTCCTAGCCAGCCTCTAAGAAACTGGCAGCATCACCACCATTGCAGTAATGGGGAAATAACACAATACAGAGAGGAGTCAGAGGAGGGGAAGTTATCAGTGATTTGTAATTTTCTCCTTGGATGGAGAAGTGGAAATAAGCCCCAATATTACATAGCTCTTTTCAGTGCTTATAAATTTCACATTTTGTAATCATTGTAGTAGCTTGGAAGCCTCAGGGCAACTCCTCCTGCCCCATGTTCTCTAATCCTCTTCTGTTTCTGATATAGGATTCTCTGTGATACAAAGGAGCTCATATAATTAAGTTTGTTGGCCTAGTCCAGTGGACTGGACCAGATGAGCTCTATGCTGTGCTGTGCTTAGTTGCTCAGTCGCGTCCGACTCTTCGCAACCCCATGGACTGTAGCCTGCCAGGCTTTTCTATCCATGGAATTCTCCAGGCAAGAATACTGGAGTGGGTTGCCATGCCCTCCTCCAGGGGATCTTCCCGATCCAGGGAATGAACCCAGGTCTCCCACGTTGTGGAGGGATTCTTTACCACCTGAGCCGTCAGGGAAGCCCTGGTAACATGAGCTCTATAATCCCCCAAACACCACTTTCTTGAGATTCTAAAACCCATTCTGTGGAGGAGGTTCTTTAGAAGCCCATGGGTTTCCAGCTAAGGGACATTCTCTTTATTTTAACCCTCTAGGGAATGGGGTCCTTTGAAAATCTCACCGCTTTACTTGTGTGTCACAACCACTGTGATCCCGCATTTGTGGCTTTGTCTCTGTTCATCGCAACAAAAATTTGAAGCAACCGACCAGCATTTCACCCCTCAGACGGACCAGTGTTACAGCTCCATGTTACAGCTCAGTTTTATTTAGAAAGTAAAGGAAAATACATCCTCGAGGCATGAGGGCATGCCAACCCAAAAGACCTGAAGAGAAGAGAGGCCCATGGCCCAATTTTGGCTCCTCTTTTTATATGTTTTCCCTTCTCCCCCTGGGCCTGCCCTATGTAAATTGGGACAGCCAGGAGTGCTATTTGTTTTACCTGAGGTCCTCACTCCAGTCCTCGGATCTTCCTTTGTTCTATTTTAACAGGCTTTTCCCTTCCTTTTAGCCGCCACCATTCTGGACTCCTTTTTCCTATTCTTACTACCTAACATTGCCCCTTCAAAAGATGGGAGGCCCAGTTCTTTGGGAATAGGGGTGCTAAAGTCTTTCTGGCTGCATCCTGCTGAACTAGGACGGCAAGGGGCATTGGGCCTCCCCCTCTTGCTCGTCTCAAGCCTCAGAGTCCTTATAGCAGTGTCCATCTAAAGGTGTGTGATATTTTCCCTGGTCGGCTGTAGCTTTATATATCCTTGTTGAACTGGTGCTGCATGTTGTAGCTTGTTGACCTGAGCAGAGACAAAATGGATTAGACAATTGATAATACGTGGAGCAGTCATAAGCAGCATCAATATGGTGATAACAGGGATTAGTAGGGGTATTAGCCAACTCCAAATTCCCCCTTGCCAGGAGAAGGATCCCCCAAAGAGAGACTGTAGCCACCCCAAGAACTCTCCAGCTCGTTCTTTGAGATCATGTAGGGTCTGAATGTTTTTCTTGAGGACTGTGAGACTTTGTTTAACTTAGCTGGAGGTATTTACCCAGAAACAACACATCTCATTCAAGATGGCTCAAGTCCCTCCTTGTTCAGGGATCAGGAGATCTATCTCCTCTCTGTTTTGGAATACAACCCCTGCCAAGCTGTGTTGGCTCTTTAGAGCTGTCCTGAGAAATCTTAACCCCAGAAACTTAATTTTGGGGGTGTTCATTAGAATGGCACTCATTTGTAGTCCTGAATAGGTATCTGAGAGCTCCCAGGGGCTCACAGGTGTATTGAGTGTCCTCTTCTGTTTTCTTCCACGGCTTGACTCATTAGAATGAATCCAGGAGGCGTGTCCTGGCACCTTGACTGCTGTTGGGGTAGAAGGTATTACAGGGTAGGGGCCCTTCCATGTGGGCTGGAGTTGAGCCTTTGGGGACCCATCTTTCCAGACTTTAATTAGGACTTAAGGCATACACACCGAGGAAACCAGAATTGAAAGAGACGTGTGTACCCCAATGTTCATCGCAGCACTGTTTATAATAGCCAGGACATGGAAGCAACCTAGATGTCCATCAACAGACGAATGGATAAGGAAACTGTGGTACATATACATAATGGAATATTACTCAGCCATTAAAAAGAATACATTTGAATCAGTTCTATTGAGATGGATGAAACTGGAGCCCATTATACAGAGTGAAGTAAGCCAGAAAGAAAAACACCAATACAGTATAATAATGCATATATATGGAATTTGAAAGATGGTAACGATAACCCGATATGCGAGACAGAAAAAGAGACACAGATGCATAGAACAGTCTTATGGACTCTGAGGGAGAAGGTGAGGGTGGGACGATCTGAGAGAATAGCATTGAAACATGTACATTATCACATGTGAAACAGAACACCATTCCAGGTTCGATGCATGAGACAAGTGCTCAGGGCTGGAGCAATGGGATGACCCAGAGGGATGGGATGGGGAGGGAGGTGGGAGGGGGGTTCAGGATGGGGGACACATGTAAACCCATGGCTGAATCCTGTCAATGTATGGCAAAAACCACTACAATATTGTAATTAGCCCCCAACTAAAATAAATAAATTAATTAAAAAAAAATTAGGACTTGAGTCCCTGGAGCATATAGTGGTGACTCTTTAGAATCTTTTGGGTCCTGGTTGACACCCCACAAGTGTATATCCTGTTGGAACTGCCCAGTGGCCATGATATAAGACTGGAGGGTCTGAGCCTCTGGATCTAGGCAGAGGTGATTGACGTAAACAAGAGGTCTTCCATATAGCATCTCATCAGGACTAAAATCAACCTGTTCCTTAGGGGTAATACAGGTGCAGAGGAGAGCTATTGGTAAAGCCTCCTTCCATCCCAGGGAGGTCTCCTGGGTTATCTTTTTTATCACTGATTTTAAGAATTGGTTGGCTCTTTCTACTTTTCCTGAAGACTGAGGTCTCCAGCCCAATGCTTTAGAGACCCCTTGGATGGCCTTAGAAGTAAATGATGTCCCATTGTCACTTTGTAATGACCTGGGCAGACCAAATCTCTGGATGATTTCATGGAGCAGTTTTTTAACCACCTCCTCAGCCTTCCCAGTCTGGGTGGGAAAGCCTTCAATCCATCCTGTGAATGTATCTATCGTGATTAATAGGTATTTATACCCTTGAGAAACTGGCATCTGGGTGAAGTCCATCTGCCAGTCCTCTCCTGGGTAGGTCCCACGTCGTTGGACATGCTGGGCCAATTGGAGTCTTCGAGCTCCTTGGGGGTTGTTTAATTGGCATGTGGGACAAGAGGAGACCACTTGCCTTATAGTTGTTTGGAGCCCTGTTCCCCTGAAGTACCTTTCTAGTAATCTTTGGAGGGCCTTTTCCCCTAAATGAGTGGTGGCATGTAAGGAGTTAACCAACTTCCTTTGGAGGTTCCCAGGCAGAAAAAGTAGTCCCTCCTTGTGGAGCCACCTCATATGATCTTCTTGAAAGCCCTCACTCTTAGCTTTAAGAGTCTCACCTTCAGTATATGAAGGAGTTTCTGGCAAATTAGCTTGTGGAACTAAGATGGCAACCCCTATTAGGGCATTGTTCTGTAATGCTGCTCTCTTAGCTGCCTGATCGGCTGCTTGGTTCCCTTGTGCCACTTCTGTGCTCCCTTTTTGGTGTCCTTTACAGTGGGAGACCGAAACCACAGCAGGCAGATGGACTGCCTCCAAGAGCCTAAGGATTTGATCACCGTATTTGATTGGGGACCCTCGGGTGGTCAAGTGGCCTCTTTCTTTCCAAATAGCAGCATGTGTATGTGGCACCAGAAAGGCATACTTGGAGTCAGTGTAAATGGCTACTCTTTCCTTTTCCCAGCTCTAAAGCTCGAGTCAGGCTATGAGCTCAGCTAATTGGGCTGAAGTACCTGGTGGCAAAGGTTTAGCCTCTATGGTCTCAAAATTGGAGACTACTACAAGAGGACTAGTAAAATCAATGTGTTTTCTTTGGGTAAATGTTCCCTGGATTTTATAATGAACTGAAATGGTAGCAAGGAGCTAAGAATAAACCTTGTGGCAAGGAAATTAACTCAAAATTTAAACTAAAAACAACCCGCCACATGCCCCCACCAAAAAAAAAACCTCATTGTGAACAATCCACAGAGATCTCCTACAACTGGAGTACAAGGTTAAATTTGTTCATTGACAAAGGTAGCCAAACCCAGTGAACCAGAGTTACTAAATTACCATCCATTTTCTTAAGCATTTCAATGAGGTCTCTAGATCAATGGTAAACAAGCCAAAGAGACATGGCCTCTGTGTTTAACTGTCTCCTCTGCCTGAACTTTCAACACACTGGGGCAAGTACCGAGTAGGTACAGTAGAACCACATGTTGGTGGATGACTCAGAGAAGACTGTTTTGAGAATTTTCATCCATTGATGTTGACCCGCTCATGCTCCTTATAATGGACAGCTCTTATGTGGTCATTGAAGTAGTGGGTTAGCAGACAGTAAAATATCTGAAATTAACAATACTTTAATACTCAGGAGTTTAGATTGTCCATGGTTTCTTTGCTCCCTAAGTGACAGATCTCTTCCCCAAGTAGCTCCTTAGCCATCATTCAGAGTATAAAATTGACCAGCCCTGGAAAAAGTATTGCTGTCTTCAGAGTTTCATGTTAACATGCATAGAGTCCTCTTCATACCAACTTGACCAAATAACATATGTATACAAACATGGGAAGGTCATTGCCACATTTTAAGGAATATTTTTATACCAGGAGAATGCAAATACTGAAAGAGGATAGAGAAAACTTAGGTATGTTCTCACCGTTTGGCACATTTGTGTTTACGGTAGCTTTTAACCTGAAGGACTTCCCTGGTGGCTCAGAGGTTAAAGCGTCTGCCTCCAATGCGGGAGACCCAGGTTCGATCCCTGGGTCAGGAAGATCCCCTGGAGAAGGAAATGGCAACCCACTCCAGTATTCTTGCCGGGAGAACCCCATGGACGGAGGAGCCTGGTAGGCTACAGTTCATGGGGTCGCAAAGAGTCGGACACGACTGAGCAACTTCACTTTCTCTTTCTTTTCACTTAACCTGATGAGACTTGATATCTCACCCCGAGAGGAAGGCAGTCAAAGCAGCTGGTATTTAGAACCTACTGGGGCTGGTGGAGTTTTGGGTGAAATAGTCTACAGAATATAAAGACACTAATCTCATGGAGATGAGACCTTTGGTTGGAGATTATGAAAACTTTATGGGTAATTTTTCTCACCAGTGCCCCGCTGCCCTTCTGAATTGTCATGATGTTAGTCAGTCAGCCGTGTCTGACTCTTTGCAACCCCATGGACAGTAGCCCGCCAGGCTCTGTCCATGGGATGCTCCAGGCAAGAATACTGGAATGGGTTGCCATTTTCTTCTCCAGTCTGAATTGTCACAGTAGCATTTAACTGGTAAACGTGATTCTCTGTCCCTTCAGGAGTCCTCTAAGTGGATGAAGGGAAATAATATGAGCCCATTATCACAAATGCAGAAACTGCATTATTAGAACTTGTGGAATGAAATGTGTTAATGGAAGAATCAGGAATAAACTGGCTCCTGGTTCAACCATTGCTGCTACTCTTGTATTCTAGTGATGGGATGTTTCTTGTGGCCCTTAAAAAAGAAGCCACCACTCCTTTGTTTTGTGTACTCACAAAAGATTGTTTTTGTGTACTCACCTTTAGGTGAGATAATAGATATTTAAGAAATTTACCCCCAGGTTTAATTCTTGGCCTGTTTTCTCATTCATTTTGTTGTTTGTTAATTTAGTCAACCTTACTGAGTTTTCTCACCTTGTATCCAACAATGATGGTTTCCCATAGTTGTCCTAAGGATCGGACAAGATAATGTATGGGAAATGTTTAGCACTGTGCTTCAGATATGGTAGTTTTTAAATAAGAGCAATAGTAGTCATGATCAAGATCACAGAGATGGAGTTGGTGGTGTACCTGTTTTACCTCTTTTGTGTCTTTTTTGTCTTGGATAAAGATAAGAGACTTCTTAGCATCCTCAGCAACTTCCACGCAAAGATACGATTTAAGTGTCTGCCCCCTTCATATAAGCAGCTTCATGTTCAAGCCTCAATTTCCTCAGCTTTACAATGAGCAACATAGGGGATTCCTTGATGGTCTAGTGATCAGGACTCCACACCTCCACTGCAGGGGGTGTGGGTTCAACCCCTGGTCCGGAAACTAAGATCCTACAAGCTCTGCAGCATGGCCAAAATAAAATGAGGGAGATAACCACCCTCAACACAGAGTGTCTTCATCCATTCACTCTTCTTTTGGTTGAGGTTACCATTCATCAATTCAACAAATACATTTACAGAGAACTTATGTATTACTGCATTAGATCTGGAGCCAAACTGAATGAATTAAACAGACGTTAAGTCCCTTGCCCTTCTGAAGACTAGAATCTAAGGATGTGAATGGTAAGCAAATATATACAAAATCACACACATGCACCCACACAAGAGAATTACAGGCCACGATAAGAGCTACAAACACCAAAAGATTGCTGTCTAGATTAAAAGAAATAATGTATGTGAAAATGCATCATTGGCTATAAAATGTAAACCTCCCGAGACTTTATTTTGACTAACGCAACACCTGTGGCAGCCAGTGGCTACCACACATGTTCAGCACCTAAGGTTTACTGGTGACACCACCACTCCTTTTTCTTTGAGGCTTATTTAAGAAGGGAGAGTGGAAGGGAACCTTTCTGTTGAGTTTATAATAGCAATTACAAGCTGATAAGGGCAAACCATTCATCAAAGGATCATACCTCCGGACTTTATCTCTTCGGGTCAAATGTTTCCTGATTGATATTGACTACCATATCTTAAGCAGCTTTGAACAGATAAGAAGCTAGAAAAGAAATTCCTTTGAAGGAGATTTGACAAAATTATGTTTTCTGATTTTTTTTTTTCCTTTAAAGAGAGAGATTAACTTCTCATTGTTCTTCTTAAAGAGCACAAGAGCTACAGAATTGCAGAAAATGAAAAAAAAAATTATGGGTACATACTGAATGAATTTCCACTGATCCAAACTATCATCTGTGTTGATATTCTTTTTTTGTTCTGAAATTGTTTGGAAAGAACTTTAAAAATATTATGAATGACCTGTACCAAAGATACCTAGGAACAGATATCCCAAGAAAAGATACCTTCTTGGTTATTACGTACAAGTGCCATATTGGAAAAGTGCTGTAAGCAAAGTCTCACAGGTTAAGTATAATTCATTTATTTGTAGAAACAGTGTTTGAAAGGTGAGGAAGGTAGGTTTCTGACCATGGGCCTGATATCCAGCTTCTAATTGAAATGACCATAAACATTGCAATTAATCAACTATGTGCTCAATTATAAAATATATAATTACATTCAGAACAGTAAAAAGCCTCCTAAAGTGTATATAAATCAGTTAAATGGGGCAATACAGTAACCGATCACATAAAATTATATTTGATGAGATGTGTCATCTATCACAGTGTTTTCTACACAGTTCTTATCTTACGTCTTTGTGATTCATTTGTGCCATGTTTTTTGCTGCAATAAATCTCACAGTAAAGGAACCTCCTTATCTTGGCCATAGAATTCAGAGACATTATTTTGAGCAGAATGACTAGGAGATCTTGAAAGATTTTGGAGTGGGGAAGATCTGGGCACATTTCTAAGGCTTTTTGGAAAGGTAATCTGTATTTGTCTGTCTGCCTTTACTCGTTATAAATTTCTCTGTAACAAGCTTGGGCATTTGTACTTACGTTGTGGTCTTGATACTGTCTCCACAGTTGGCATGTGTTGCCTTGAAATTAGCTAGATGACCTATGTTTGCTTGCATACTTCCCGCAATAGATGCTCGATATTACAATAGAGGTGTAATTAGAAAAATATGCTAAATACAAATCACTCTTGATCAAGTCACTGCATGTTGAGAAGTATAGGCAGAACTAACTTAGGACCATATAGTGGTGCCTATATTTATATAAATCCTTTAAGTTTTATATGTATAATCAAGCAGGTCACTCCAAAGCAGACTGACTTAGGAATAGTGGGACTGAAGCAAAGAAAAAGCATATTTGCATTTTTAACTTTGGCAAATTGGAAGAATTTCTGATATTTTGATAAATGTATTCCAGAATGCCTTTCATTCTGTGGATGTTCAAGAGATCTTTGTGTCTGGTGAAGATATACCAAAGACCCTGGTCTTGCAAATTCTAACTTGTGCCTCAGAATGGATAATGGAGAAATATGAGTAACTTCAAGAAGGTTAACTTTCTAATGAGGTGGTGATATCATTCATTTCTTTCCTTATCCTCTCCTTCAGTTGGGACAAAATTCCAAATGGCTTTTCCATAAGTGAAGGCAGAGTCATGCTGGGTAGTTATACCCAATCCCTGTTGCAAGAAACAGAACCACACAGAACAACTAGCCAAGGCAGGACTGCCCAATGGTGTGACTGAAAGGCCTTCCCCTACATCTCAGGGGGAGCTCACATGGTTCTTCTGATCCTCCTCTTTCCTGAGTAATGTGCTAGCAGATACTTGTGGGGAGAGCAGTTGGTTTGTTCATTTATCCATATGGCAAACCAACATGTGTTGATAACCAACTTTGTCATTGTATGTAGCCCTGTGTAAGGATATGGGACTAGAAAAGCAAGGAACGCAACATGGTGCTGACCTTTGAGGTACACACATGTTCATGGGGGCTCCCTTGGATTCAACAGACACTTAAATTATAATGCTGTAAGTGCTGTGATAGAACTAAGTGAATCCTTCTCAGATTCAATAGAAGAAAGGAAAATATTTATTATTTTTTAATTTCATTTATTCCCTGGCATATTTTACTGCCACTAATATAATTAAGGGACTGGCAAGTTTTACAAGTGACTAATATATTAATCCCACTCTTCCCTTCTGCCTTGTGGGATTGTCGGTTGAGTCAGGGCTTAAAAATGGAACTTGATGAGATTTGTTCTAAAGATGTTGACAATACCAGTTAAACCCCTAAACATGACACACAGATTGACTATGTCTTTTTTCACTCTTTTTAAAGACCCAACGATGCACCTAGTTACTAACCTGCTCCATGTCCTTAATAAAGAGCAGGCTAATTAAAAATTGTTTGCTGGCTGGAAATGAATAAATGAAGAGTCACATATTAAAACAGGCATCGTCAGCCTGCACAAGGTGCTGAACATGGCTAGTGGGGAATGAGAGGAGTAATTGTGAGCCCTTTATCACGGAGGATGACACATACAAATGTAGACTTGGATACAGGGAGTAGGGTAAGGAGGCTCTTGGCAGGGTGTGCAGCCAGCTTCATCTCCCACTGTGTCCATAATACAAACTGAAAGAGCAGGGAAGGAAACAGAGTCTGTGTCTCCTCACTTCCTCCCTCTGTCTCTCCTATCCTGTCTGTCCATCAAGCCCCTTCCTGTCACAAGTCCTGCACCAACCTCTTTGAATCCATCTCTGTGGCTTGTGAAGACCTACAGCATAGAAGGTCTTTGCCATGGTGATGCGTTTGTCTCATGGAGACAGGGAAGAGGATATTGGTCCCTTCCCTTGTGCTCAGTCCAGCCGGGCAATATGGGACTGTTTTCAGTTTCTTGAGCTTGCTTTCCTATCCCTTGATTCTAAACCTCGGCATATGTCCTTCCTGGAAAAGAAACTGTGTCATCATTTTCTCACCCTTCAAACTGGCCAGCCTCTTCTGTCTTGCAGATCTCAGCTTAAACATCACTTCCTAAGACCGGTCTTCTCTGATGTTTCCATGATTTCAACGCTCCTGTGGTGTTCTCAAAGCTTCTCCTCTTGCTTATTGATAACATCTAGCCACCCACTTTACCCTATCCCTCTGTTCTCCATGTTAGAACCTCAGCCTTGTGAGAGTAGGGCCAAGGAATGTCTTGGAAACCCGTGTACCCAGTATATGGCCTACATATCCTAGGAAACCAGCGTATGTTGAAAAGATACTTCAGTTCTGGCTAGCAGTGAACAAACTCAGTTCTGCTTCCCTGGAAAGCAAGAATCTTGTCTCATGATTCTTTGGTGACCCTTGTAAGGCTAATTGATGCCCAAGAAATGTTTTTGAAAACAGTTCTTAATTCTGTTTTTATATTTACCTTAACTAGGCTGGAGAAGAGTTTCCTTTAATGATGTGAGGGACGTGGAGAGGATGAACGAGCTCGGGCTTGTTTCTTTCTTAGTTGGAAGGACTTACATAAGTACAGTATCACTAGTTTATAGTGCTGAATGAGCAATCGCCTGCGAACTGTGTGCCAGTTTGTCACTGCATTCTGTGCTTTACAGTCTCTCTCCTCTTTGGCCCACATCTCAGGGAACAAAAATCTATTCCTCAGTAGGGTCTTTGAGTAGGCTGCTCTATAAAGCAGATAGCGTGGCGCCAAAGACACATGCGCGTCTGGGTCTCAGTCTCCCCTCACGGTTACTCACCACCTTTTGTGCTCCTGGGAAATTGCTTAACCTCTCTAAGGCTCAGTTTCCTCATTTTTAAATTGATAGTAATGATGCCTCACACCTTAAGGGGGATTATAGTCATCTCTTGGTACCCTCAGGGGATTGTTTCAAGGGTTCCCTCTGATAACAAAGTCAGAGGATCCTCGAGTTCCTTATATAAATTTATTGTTTCCATATAACCTTAGCACCTCTCATACACTTTAGTCATCTCTAGATTACTTTTTTATTTTTAATTTTATTGAAATATAGTTGACTTTGGGCTTCTCTGGTGGCTTAGGTGGTAAAGAATCCTCCTGCAATGCAGGAGAACCTGAGTTTGATCCCTGGGTTGAGAAGATCCCCTGGAAAAAGGAATGGCTACCCACTTCAGTATTCTTGCCTAGAAAATTCTATGGACAGAGGAGCCTGGTGGGCTACAGTCCATGGGGTCACAGTCAAACACAACTGAGCAACTTTTACTCATAGTTGATTTACAATGTTGTTAGTTTCTGCTGTACAGCAAAGTGATTCACTTATACATATATATACCTTTTGTCAATATTCATATATATATTTTTTATTGAAGCATAGTTGACTTCAGTGTTTCAGGTACACAGCAAAGTGATTCAGTTATACATATATACATATAGTATTTTTCAGATTATTTTCCATTATAGGTTATTACAAGATATTGATTCTAGTTCCTTGTGCTATACAGTCAACCTTTCTTGCTTGTTGCATATCTATTTTTTTTTAATTAGAAATGTCAACTTTAGATTACTTTTAATGCCTAATTCAATGTAAATGATATTTAAATATTTGTAAACACAAGGTAAATGTTATGTAAACAGTTGCTGGCAGGTGGAAAATTCAAGTTTCACTTTTTGGAACTTTCTGAAGTTTTTTTTTTTTTTTTTTTAATATGGATATTTTGATCCATGGTTGTTGAATCTGAGGATCCAGAAGCACTCAGATATGGAGTGCCAGCTCTACATGAGGATTAAATGAAGTGCTGCATGCAGTGTTCTCAGCACAGCACCAGGCATAAGACATTTGTTAGTGACCTGCAGTATCTGTCAGTGCTTGCCTCAGTCCAGAGAAACCTGATAGCCTCCATCTGCTCCCTGGGTGGTGGTGGTGGGACAGTACACAGAGAGACCTAGGATTCATTTTCTAGAACATTCCAGAGCTACCATGTTCTTACCTCCATTTTTATTCTCTCCCCTTCTACTGCTGCTCAGCGCTTGCTTGCAACTGTAAGGACCACTCTCAGTTCCAGATGTGCCACGCCCTCCCTTGCTGGCTTTCCAAGTCAACTTGAAAGTTTAGAATCAGATTTGTTTATTCAACACTTTTTTTTTTTTACCTCTTATAACAGCCTCTGTTTTGTTCTTTTTGTTTAAGTTTATTATCCTCAATATTTTTCTAAACTGATTTCATAGGGAAGACAATCTTTCCTTGGAATCAACCAACAACCAACAGGAGCATACATGACCAAAAAATAGTGGGAAGACAATTGTAGGACATAAAACCCAAAAATAATAATGAGAAGGATGGTGATGATGCTTATATGCTGTTTACTATATGCCAAGCACTCATCTGAGCCCTGAATCATTATCTCCATTTTGCAGAGGATGAAACTGGTTGCCCGTGTGAACCATATAGTGGAAAGAGTATGTAATTAGCTTAGTTTGCCCTTAGGACTGCATCCTTATACAAAAGTATTTTTATCCATTTAATATCCAACAAAAGAAAGAGATCACCTTACCACAAGTTCTCCCCTTGTTTTAGCTGAGACATTTGACTCAATTTATACACATCTACATCTCTGTAGCTTGATCATGACATTGGAATGTCATAAATAATAAAAGAGAAGGGAAAACAGTATGAAGTGAAATCTATGTTTACTGGTAAGAAACATAAAGCATTTGGCATCAGCAGAAAGCTTAGTCTTTGATGTGGAAAATAGAAGAGTTCTTGCTGTTTCCATTTGGGTCAGAGAAAGAGGTGATGGCTCTATGATAAGTTTAGTGGGTTCTAAAGCTAGATGTAATAATTGAAGAATCACAAGTTGTCCTGCCCTGAGGACATGCAAGTATGAAATACACATGTCAGGAAAAATGTAATCAGTGAGGAACCACGCAACAGGAAAAGCAGAAAATATTTAATAAGACAAGTCTCAATTATCCTATGACTGAGACTTTGTTATGAGATGAAGCTACATATATGTGTGAGTTGGAGGTTGATGACGGATGATAGAAGAGACAGAGAAGTATGGAAGAGTAATTTTTGGTGAATCTTCCTTTTTTAATTTATTTTTTATTGAAGTGTAATTGAATTACAATATTGTCTTAACTGTTGCACAGCAAAGTGACTCAGTTGTACATATATCTGTATGTGTGTGTGTGTATATATATATTCTTTTCTATTATGGTTTATCACAGGATATTGAATATAGTTCCCTGTGCTATACACTATGACCTTGTTGTTTATCCATCCTATATATACCAATTTTGATGGATCTTCTTAGCTCCAGACATACAGAAGCCAACAGCCTGCAGTGTCCCTATTCTGGACAGCAGCCTAAGGAGGAAATGTTTTATTTTAGGTATGGCAATGTCCTCAGTTTTGAACAATTTTTTCCCCCGTCTTCAAAAATGTTCACACAATTAATGCCTGTTGCATGTATTCAACAAAAGTTGCCTAGCAACCATCAAGAAGCATTTTTGGAGCGCAAAGGGTCTAAAAATGAATGAAGAGCAAAAACAGTTTGTTGCAGCTGAAATGACCAGGTTTCTGATACCAGGTTCAAAGCAGATCCCCCCAGGAATCAGGCTAGACATCGCTTAAGAGTAAGAAGATCTGATTTGGCATCCTTAGAGACCCACTGAAATGTCCTGTTCATATTGATCACATGCAAAGAGGGAATGTGTAAAATACAGGGCTTGATCCACTTCTCTGCCTTCAGGCCAGCTGCCTCCTGCCTAATCCCATGTGGATGTGTAGATAATGGGGTTTTGGAAAACACTTAAGAAGAAAGATTATAACACCTCCTCTGGGTAATCCATTTTGGAATATTGCAGCCTTTGGATTGAGACCACTAGGTAAAGAACATGGGTTAATCCAGGAATTAACCTCTTCTCTTCAGGTTACTGATTTATACCAGTGATTGGCTCTCATAGTCATATGTTATTCTAAACGAAAACAACCTATGGGATCTTCTATATCAGAGGTCACAAATGCAGGTGCCCAGAGGTGTCAGCAGAGAACCTAGAAGGAGAAGGGTGGTGGGGCTTATGAGAAATCAGGAAGCAGTAGATACCCATGCTCTGCCTAAATGACGCGACTTAGCAGCAGCAGCAGCAGCCTAAAGGAGCAGCTGGTTTTCAGCTCCAGTCTTTTGTTGTGTTGTAGGAATAAGAGCCCAGAGTTGTCAGATCTCTCAACTCTTTATGAAAAGCCAGGCATATCAATTTCTGTGTGAAAAATCTCATGATTTTCAATTGATGACAAATAAAAAAATTTTTTTAAATCTACAAACTAAGTAAACTATGATACCAGGCAGATTTGGTCTATGAACCAGTCTTATTTAATGAACCTGTCATGTTATATAGATGAGGAAACTGAGGGAGGCCTGGTGAGTGAGGATATTTATTCAAATTTAATGAATACATGAACTCCTTAAAGTGAGGAACTGTGCTGTTTTATCCCCAGCTGGACTAGCACAGTTTCAGGCATGTGATGGCAACTCCACAAGTATTTATTGAATCAACAAATATTAGATCTTAGAAGCTAAACCAGGACTTGGTTTGGTCAGAAGAAATCAGGACCTTAAATACTTTCTCTTAAATGACTTTATTTTCTTTCTAAGTGACCTTCATTAACTTCTATTTAGATAGAATGCTCTTTTGCCGTACTGTGGCTTGTTTAAAGTGGTATTTGATTAATAGAAATGGTCTAGTGAAAATGTCAGAGGAAAAGCCCTGGATTCTACCTAGAGTTCAACCTTCCCATAGATCTGTCTGTACTGGGACTCTTACATACAATAGGTTTTCTTGGCCTATCATATTCAATTCCATTCAAATATTTGTCTATTTATTGAGCTCCTACAATGTTCAGAGGCCTCTGTATGGTGATTTCAAGACAGGGGATTCAGGGGACCTCAGAGGGATCAGGGTTCAATGATAATTTAGAGAATGAAGATGCTTGGCATAGTCTCTCTTTTTATTTATTTTTAAAACATTTTGGAGTATACTTGCTTTACAGTGTTGTGTTAGTTTCTGCTGAATCAGCCACATGTAAACATGTATTCCCCTCTTCCTTGAATTTCTTTCCCATTTAGGTCCACAGAGAATTGAAGAGAGTTCCCTGAGCTATATAGTAGGCTTTCATTACTTATCTATTGTATACATAGTATCAATAGTGTATGTATGTCAATCCCAATCTCCCAATTTCTCTTTTCCTTCCAAAACTTTTGGTCCTATTTAGGCAATACTTCTCTGTGTGGCAATTTCCTTTCTTTACTTTGTGTCCTGAGATTTAATCTTGCCCAAAACATAGAATCAGTTATCACCAAGACATCCTCTCTTTTAACAACCTCTGGTTATTGTCTCTGTGTTGGAAGACTCAGCCAGAGTAGACAACAGTCAGCCTCCATGGAGGTATACCAGATGTCGAGTGATCCTCTGGCTTTCATTGCACTTATTCTTTCTTCTTGGGTTCTATAAGGTGCTTACCTCTCTGCCAAGGGTTCAAGTGTTTCCACCATGTCAATAACACACCCACTAGAGAACTACTGGCCTCTTGAAATGCTTAAAGTGGTGTGTTACTTCCATGTGTCTGTACATGTAATAGTAATAATAATGAAGGACATTAAACACCATTAAACACCATTTATTAGTGTTTTCTAAATACCAGATAATGTGCTAGTCACGTTTTCTCATTTTATCTCTTTCATAGTCTTTCTCAGTCATAATTGTTCAGTCCTTTTTTTTGGATAAATGGGCAAATTCAACCCCAGAGAGAGATGGACTTGCCCAGGGTCATACAGTTGCTTGGTTTGTGAATTTTATGAAGAACTATCTGCTCTCAAAGCCTCTGCCTTCTTAACTGCATGAAACTTGGGGATCCAGCAACAGTTTTACCAAGTTCACCAGCCTTCTGTGAAAGGTATACCTTTTTTTAGAAGCCAACTCTAAGTGATGCTTTAAACAAAATGAATGATTTTGAATGAGACTGTGTTTAATTTCAGAACAGTGTCCTTTGCTGGCAAAGATAATCATATGTAATGTCATCTTGCAACCTCTCTGCGTGTGTGTGATTTCATAAAACTGGTGTAGCAGTTTATTATTATAAAATTAGTATCACATAGAACAAGCCTGGGACCCAAGCCAGACGAAATAGACAATGAGTAGTTATATAAGGTTTTGGAAGCACATGTAGTAGAACACAAGCTCACTGTATTTTCTTCTCAATTGTCTGCTGTTTGTTAATGTTTCCTTTTCAACATGATTGCATCTCAGTTTAATAGCACTTGCCATCTCAGGCTTTATGGTGCCAGGCCTGACATAGTTACATCCCCTTTGTGCTAAAAATATTGCATGTATATATTCAACCGCAACCCGACATGTTTAGCTAATGGGTTACTCAAGGAGCTATGCGCTTATATAATTAAGTGATGTATGTAATTTTGTGTTAACACATTTGCAGTGTGTGTTTCCCTGGTGATTGCAATACTTTATTCCGTGTAAAGTGTGACATTTTAATTCCCGCTGAACAATTTCCTACCTTGACTTGCCTTGTTTTTGTGGCAGGGGATTATTTTGCAATCAAGATAAAAGCATTATTTATGAAATTTCTAGGCTATACCATTACTGGAAACTTTTAACTGCAGATCAATCTCCTATTTTATTGATCTTTGTTAAAAATCTTTATTAGAATTTAAATTTGATCTCTACATTATAGATTTGCCGAGGCTTTGGCCTGCAGGAACACTTTTTTTTTTTAGGCAGCCTTGCCTGGTGGGCTGCCGTCTATGGGGTCGCACAGAGTCGGACACGACTGAAGTGACTTAGCAGCAGCAGCAGCAGCAGGGATGGGGTTTTCTTAAAAAGTAGTTCTCACCAGACAGTGTGCCATCTTCCCCAGAGAACTTTGTTTCTCTTCCGTGTTGCTCTCTTTCACCCTGTTTAGGTTCTCTAGTAGAGCCGGCATCATCCTGTGGGCTTGGAGGGTCTTGGCAAAACAAGTCAGATTTATAGGTTTTCACAGACAAGGCAAGTCTCTGTTAAGCTTTTAAGTGGTTAACAATAGCTGGGTCTCAAAGTTACACAGTGGGAATTAAAATGTGAATGCACATTTCCCCCCCTTATTAATGGCCACTGTGACTAAGGGAAGGTGCTACAGACAGGAAGGTGAACAGTCCAGCCACCTTCCCCTCTTCAGAAGTATTTCTTTTCTCTAATGGAATCAGCAGTCAGTGCAACTTAATAAACATTTACTAGACCTTCACTAAGTACAATACACTGCTTTCAAAATATGATAGTCAACTGTTCTGTAAATGTTTATTGAGCACCTACTATGGTGATGCTGCTGTGACTAAGACTGATGTCATCTCTTTAGTCTGGTGAGGCAGAGAGACCCACAGATGATTTCAGTACAGGGTGCCAGGTGCTGGGGTAGAAGCATACTTCATCTAGAAGTTACAGACAAAGAAATCATCCCCCAGCAGGAGACGTGGGAAAATAAGGAAGTGTTTTAGGGGATGCAGTTCCCAATGCAAGTCTGGGGAACAAGTACAAGTTGGGGCAGGAAGGACAGAGGTGAAGAAGGAAGGGTATTGTTGTCAGAGCTCGGACACACAGGTGTGGAGCCATGTGAAGAGCCTGGAACCTCTAGGGCATTTGTTACCACTGGAAGGTAACGAGGATGCTCCGAGGCGCGGTGGGCAGTGGTTCATGTCTCCCGCAGGTCTTGAATTCCCAAAGTCTTTCCTCACATGTGGAGGCCCCTGGGCTTGCTTTCAGCCCAGCCCAGCAAAAGCAAGCAGGTGGCAGGCGCTGACTCCAAACGCCGAGTATTGCCCTGCTGGCTCCATGAGCGTTTTCCTTTTAGCCCCTCCCATTTGGGTCTGAGCAAACAGCTGGGAGTGTGGTGCGCAGAAGCCCCGCCAGAGGACCCACGGTTCCATGCTCCAAGTGAGCTTTCTCAGTTGTGTGTTTTGGCATTCGAACACAGCGGGAATGTCCTTGTCAGCTCCCATTTGACTTTATTAATTGCATTTCCTTGGAAAGTGTGTTTTAGTTACATGGTCTTGGGATGACAGAGCTCACCCTGCAGAGAGACCCAGGAGGAGGTATTCGGGCCCGTTGCAAAGCCATCTGCTGCCAAGGCACCGCTGCTGGTCGCTTGCAGCCAACAGACATGGGTGTCTGTCCTGCTCTGCTGCTGGCTGTGTGACTGTGGGAAGTTTGTGGTCTCCGGGCCTCCCTTTCCTGACAAGTAGAATACGGATTTGGACTCGATGGTGTCTGAGGTTCACCTTACGCTGGAATTTCATCATTCTTTAAATTACTCAAATGAAGAATCCTGCCGCCATCACAGCTCCTAGCAGTGATCTTTGGTTCCAGATCCACTAGAAAACCCACAGGCCACTTTCTGCACTTCACGTCTTCTCTGGCTCTATATTTTAGAAGGCTGTCTACACTAGCACTCAAATCTAGGTTTTAATTTTTTAAGATGCAAAGGGAATTGCTAAGCTTCCGAAGATTCCTGGAAGACATGGTGGTATGGATCAAATAATCCACTTCATTAGTGGTGTCACAGGGGGCTGTCACCTAGCAGCTCCATTTGTTTCCAGGCCCCGCCCCTCCCCGCCCCCACTCCCCACCCCCACCCCCGCCCCCACTTCCCAGAGCCCTGAGGCTGAGGTTAATAATGTCAAAAGAATGTTTTAAAATTGCTCTTCTGTTGATTCCAAAGAGTCAGAGCCCTCACGTGGTTAGAGTCCTGGGCTAAGAGTCAAATTCTAAATTTAATTCTAGCCTCTGTGAACGTCTTCGTGCCTCACTCTCTCAACATTAAGTGATGTTTCAGTTTTCTCATCTGCAAAATAGGCCTAAGATCCCTTGCTCCACAGAAATATTTGCAGACAGCTTTGTGGTACACAAGGATTGGCATTATATTGGGGCAGAATATCATTTTTCATTCCATAATGGGACTGAAACAAAAGCCCTTTTGAGTGTGCACCTTGTGTAAACTTACCATGCTTAAATGCTGATGAATTTCAGAGGTCAGCAAACACCACCCCCTTTCTTCATTATATTTTTTAAAGCTAAACAAGGCTAACTAGGGAATTCATTTTGGAATAAAAAGACATGAAAGAAAGGGTATTTCAGCTTGCACAATAGTACAAAGAAGAACAAGAATCATCATGTTTGCTAAAGAACTCACAGCTGTTTAATTTTGTAGTAAAATTACTTTAAGAACTTTGCAAATTCAAAGACAAAACCAAACAACTGTTGTTGCAACACTGAATTTCCACGTGTAAGTGGAAAAGCCAAGTTAAGATTAATCTGCCCCTAAAATCACATTAAAAATACAGAGCGTTTTTGTTAATGCTGGTTGGAGGAGCGGCTTTTATCTGACGAGAAGACACATAAAAGAGGGAAATGGTACGTTTACTGGTAATAAGATGAAAAATAGTTTATGTTCTCATGTACTTTGCCCCCAGCTTTTTCTTAAGCTGCTCAGTCTGTTTTAATACCAGGTTTGTTTGCTTTTTGGGGATGGGCCTGTTAGGCAGGAAATTGTTGAAAGGCCTACAGCAGAATTTTTATTTAAATGGTGTTTTTAAAAATTAAAATTAAATACCAAATCGAGTAACCGATGATTGAATTTGGAGTTCAGATTTTTATAAAATGTTACTTTTAGATGATAAGTTCTATACCTGTACTTGTTCTGTAAATTCCAAGTTTCCATATGTTGCCCATTGTCAGAAACAAATAAACTGTTCCTCATTTAAAAAGAAAAAAGTGGTTTTCTTCCATATTAGGGAATTATTCAGGCTTCTTTCCTTGGTTCCTATAATTCCAAGCCAGTTGGAACATCAGTCTATTTTTGGTTATGAAGAAACTTTTAAAATGTAGGCATGATTCTTTTTAAGGTTCTAAATCTCATAAAAATCAATTTACCACATATATAACAGTTATGGTTGTAAATATAGTGAAGTCACTGTATTCTAGAAAGACTGATTTCTAATTTCCGTATTAGCCTCTCCACTCATCCTCCTTCCCTCTCCACATAGGAGGGCTGCTAAATGTAAATTCTGAAACATATAAACATAAGGTTGTAATTTGTGACTGTTTCTGTCGAGGCTGAATGTTCTTACCTGAATTTGATTAAACTCTCTAGTTAGTTTCTGGGTTTTTATGGTTTTCCCACCACATCACATAGATTGACCACAAGAGGGCAACCGAGAGTTTCCTTTCAGCTAACAAAGCCAGAAATGGTTTTAATATCAGCTAAGTGTTTTAACTTGCTAAGGATTTATTTCCCCGCCTTCCAATTGCCACACATGCAGCCTCTGAGTTTCCACTAACAGCGAATAATAATCCAAATAAAGTTCTTCTGAGGGAAAATATAGACAGACTGATCCAGACAAGAGCTTTTGCCCAAATAAGGATTCCTTGTGTGGAGACCCCACGTGTTAGATAACCATCAACTGACAGTTGGTCATGAGTTAATAATGTTGGATGCTGAAATATGTATACCATGTGCTATAAAAGGGTTTGGAGAGTAAAGACAAATACTGCTACAGTTAGATATCAGAGACATACCAGAGGTGTGCAGACTGCTTCTCTAGATGTAAGTTGAACCTGCCAAATAATTTCATAAAGATTATTGTTACAAGTATTAGACAGTGGAGTGAATAATTGTCATTGCACATTTTGTTGATGTGGTGGAGATTTTAGTCTGAATCTCTGTGCATGTCATTGCCTTAAATGCTATGTCAACTCTTGCCTTCTAAGAAAAGAAAATATTTCCTAACTTTATTTCCACTGCTACCGTTGCTGTTTTTATTTTTATGATGAGAACCCTAAAAAGGGGGTGGGGGAATTCTATAAAAGAACCCAGGCAGGTATGTAACCCTTTGATTGGCATGTTATGTTTGGAGAACCCTGTTCCTCCCTTGGTCTGTTTCTGTATTGCTGCTGCCACAGAATCAAAAGAGGAGGAGGGGGGGGAGGACAGGCTTTAAATTCAGCTACTGTAACAAGTTATTTGGGAGGATAAGACACAGGCCAGCCCTCTTCTCAGGGTGATGGCCTCTGGTCTTTCTGGTGCTAAGACTGGGTAAAGAATGCACCTTCTCTCCTGCTCCCTAGAGTTCAAACCTTTTTGTTCTGTCAACTTCTCTGGGCTTATTGGAGCTCCTGTCTTCAATGAACAACTTCTCTTTGTGTCATATGAAGCTGTGGGACTTCAAGTACCTTGGGAGAGCAATGAAGGCCATGCCCTTGCCTTTGGGCCTGACTATCAGACCTCTCTACTTACCGGCAGATGAAAACTCCAAAAAGAAAAACACATCCAGACCATGAACTTACTCAACAGTTTGTGATAGAGAAGCTTTTCCTTTCCAGTGAGTCAAAATCACTCAAAATCTATTTTCTCTTATTCATTTTGCAAATGACTTACCTTATGCCCAGCTCATGCTGGCAGCAGGAAAGAATAGTAAGTAAAATAAAAAATTAGACAGCTCTTTTTCTCACTTTCTTCCCCTTCCCCCACTCTCTCACTCTCCAAATCTGATGTCAAAGCTTAAAATTTGCTTTGGCACCTTAGTTAAGGAAGTTAATGAAATAACATCTTCATCAGGGCCATTTAGTTACTTTGAGTCAATGATTACCAGATTTGAATTTTACAAAGGAGACATTTCAGGTTTGGCAAAATGTTCAGATCCTAACATCTATGCATGACTACCCTCCAAAACAGTGAATAAAAGTCTAGATTGTACTGAAACTTTGAATCATGATTTTTTGCTTATTATTTTAGCTTCAGATGTTAATCTTATTCTGCTTGCTTTTTAACACACATTTGTAAGGACCTACCTATAATAGTAACATTGAACTGTTGACTAAACCAGCATCGCCTAAAAGAAAGATAATGCAAGTCATATGTAACTTAAAATTTCCCAGTAACCACATTTTAAAGGGTAAAAAGAAACAGGTAGAGTTAATTTTAATAACATTTAATGTAATGCAGTATATCCAAAATATTTTAATGTATAATCAGTATAACATGTTAGTAATGGCCTATTTTATATTTTTTGTATATTCTTGGAAACTCAGTGTGTATTTTATACTTACAGCACATCTCAATTTGGACTAGATGTCTTAGGTGCTCAAGAGACCCATGTGGATGGTGGTTGCTGTATTGGACAGAGCAACTCTAAACAGTCCTAGAAACATTTTAGCTTTCACTGAAATAAGTGGGATAACTTCTACCATCTTCCATGTGTCCTCCATGTTCACTGTGAGATTCCTATGGGTATCTTTCCGCTTTTCCCTGCAATGTGACATCTTCTCACTCCCAGGATCTGAGCTCCCTAGCTGACCCCACGGGGTTATAACGAACTGACCTTGTTTAATATACCACCAGGTGCTGTGGATCTTACTGCCGCTTCTCCACACATACCCCAGGCCCTTTCTCCTCACGCCACTTGGCTGCAACACACACTATTCTCTGCCACCTGCGGGTTCCGAACAATGACGAACAGGAATAGTAATCTTGTTGCTTCTAAGTGAGAGAGTGTCCTACTTGGTTTTCACTTTCTTTTTGGCTGCACCATGTGGCACGCAGAATCTTAGTTCTGCCACCAGGAACTGAACCTGGGCCCTCGGCAGTTAAAGCACCGAGTCCTCCAGGGAATTCTCGGAAACTATCCTACTTCTTGTGGCTTCCCAGCTGGCACAGTGGTAAAGAATCTGCCTGACAATGCAGGAAACATAAGAGATGTGGGTTCAGTCCCGGGGTTGGGAAGATCCCCTGGAGAAGGAAATCACAACCCACTCCAGTAATCTTGCCTGGGAAATTCCATGGACAGAGGAGGTTGGCATGCTGCATTCCATGGGGTCCCAAAGATTCGGACATGACTTAGTGACTGAGCGCACACACATCCTACTTCTTAAATTATTCTTTCTGAATGGTGGAAAAACATGAAGAGAGTGGAAAATCCTCTTTCATCACAAATTCCTTTGGGGATTTTTTAAAAGAAATTGGGAAACTATTATGTGATGATCTTTTGCTTTTCCTTATGTGTATGTGTTTGAAAAAGTGAAAAGCCTACACTATATTAGTCCAAGTCTATAATAAGTTAAATATCTCCATGTTAATCCACACACACATACACAGTCTCTTTTACTTATTTCCAAGTGGGGACTGTTTTCTTTAGAGATGTAGCAAATCAATTATCCTTAATGTTGAACATGGAATATCTCATTTCCAAACCTGGAGAAATGGCTGAACAAGAAAGTTCTATTTATATGTGAGTTTAAGAACTGTTTTGATATTTACTGCTCCTTGCAAGATTATTCAATACAAAAATGTAGCTTTCACGTCTATGCTGTCACATACAATAGTAACACCATAGAACGTATCAATCATGGAGTAAAATAAGCAGGTTTATTGACTGTAAAAAAAGAAAAGAACAAGAGAGAAAAATTAATTCTCTATGCTTAAGGGGTCTTTATAAACTTCATAAATTATTGCCATCAAAATGTCTTTTAAAACCATTTCCAGAGTGACTCTTTAAATAGCCTAAAACAAAGCACTAGTATCTTAAGTTAATATTCTATTGATATTACAGATAATCATATTAAGACTTAAATATGTGTATATTGAATAGTTATCAAAAAATGCAAAAGAGTTATTTCAGATTCTTAAGAAAGCAGATGCAGTGAGCAGTGAGACAACACATTTGTTCTAAGTGTAGTAGTTGTGATACAGGTTTTTTTCCTCAACATGCATCATGATCTTTCCTTTTAACTGAGGATCCAGGGGTTTGGAATTGGCTGGTGGGCACCCGGCATCTGGGGAAATGAATAGCAGGAGAAATGAGTTGCAAGGTAGATGTGAAAGTGACATTTGAGCCACTGTGGTATTTGAGAGTCCAGTTGTTAGTTTTGCTGGGTTTGTGACTTCATGACAACACTTTGCAGCTGGGGGAGGAAACGGGACCCTTTGTGTGCAGTCTGAGCACCTGGAGGCGCTGCCTTCTTTAGATCTTAAGGACCAAGCTAGGCCCTCGGGTATCCACTCTGCCCCATGTCTCTTTACAAAATATTTGGAATTCCAGTCTTTCCATAGGCTCCTGATGCCATGGTCTATAGACTCCATTACCCCAAAGATGACTAATCATTGCCGAGCAGCTATGAGCCGCTGCCTGCATCCCCTTACAGGGCCTGAAGGGGCTTTTTCATCTGAGATGGTCCCCCTGGCGGAATCTGTGGGTCGCCAGACAGACCAAAGTTTGAGAGGTCTGGCATTGATTTCAGTCACCTTCCCTTTTCCAGAAGTCTCTCCATAAAGAGTCAATCCTCTGAAGACCCAGAATCTCTCCTCACTCTCCACCTCGATTTAGCTCCTAGATTTTCCCTACCAAGTGATGGTGAAAAGCAACTATAATCCCTTTCTTCTTTGCCCAGTGCCCTCTTAGACAAGCCTATCATGCCTATCATAGACCTCCAGAATGTTTCTACATTCCTTTAGAATTCCCTACATCATTTTGGAATAATATATAGATAACATTTGGCCATTTATATCCTACCTCCCCCCTCAAGACACAGAGGATAAATAAAGATACAGATTTGCCCATCACTGGTGGTAAAACCTGAAAGAAAAAGAGGTTTGCTCCTGCATTAATGGCAAGAATGCATGGAGTCACATGGTTTCAGACCAATTAGCAATACAGATGAGCTAGCAAGTCAAGTTCCATTTATAGGCTGGGGGAAGGGGAGAAGTAAAATAATCTGTGTTGTTAAGTGTTTCTGAGAAATGAAGACCTCCAGGGCAGAGAGAAGGCAAATCAGGAAATAGCTATGCAAATCACATGCCTATGAAATTACTAAAACTTTGATCAGAGGCATTAACAATCGCTCCAGCATTCACAAGTATGAAACAAGGAATGAGTAAGACAGAGCAGGTTGGGAAGGCATTACAAAAGTGTTTGCTTACATGGTTTGTTGAGCAGTCAATGAAGTCCACAGCTGTTTTGGACTTAAGTTGCCTGAGCAGTCCAGGTATGACAAATGCAATAAAACATTCCACTCTCATTAGTGACTGTTAGGGACCTCAGTGACAAAGAGCTGAAGTGCCTGGACCTCATATAAACCCTGCTTCTTTTTTTTTTTCCCCCATCCTCTTTCTAATAACACTTCTGCTTACCCTTCCACAGGTGGTAGGAGAGGACCTGGATTCTGTGAGAGTGTAGTTCATTGGAAATGCTAAATTGTAGTTAGTAGGCACTGTGGTTCAAGCAACATTAAGGTATGGCTTGGGCTGAAGCAAACTTGGAAACTCAAAGTGGCCGTGACATCCAGTGTAGTGAGTGTGACCATTCCCCTGGGGCACACCCCTTCGGTCCCTGTTCAGGGCTGTCTGGTCTGGGTGGCATTTGAGAGTGAGGGCATTTGAGGCTGGCTCTGGCCTCAGTTCACAACTCTGTTCCTGCTAAGTTGCTATAATCACGTCCAACTCTTTGCGACCCTATGGACTATAGTCCGCCAGTGTCCTCTGTCCATGGGACTCTCCAGGCAAGAATACTGGAAAGGGTCGCCATGCCCTCCTCCAGGGGATCTTCCCAACCCAGGGCTCGAACCCAAGTTTCCTGCATTGGCAACGGGTTCTTTACCACTAGTACCACCTGGGAAACCCCTCACAACTCTGGACTCATCTTATTAATGCCTTTATTTGAGAAAAAAAAATTACTCTTAAAAAGGAAACTGTCAGAAAAATTATAGGACATGATAACACTCTTGCAGCTTTTTTCTTTTTAAATTTTGCTTAAATCATGCCTATTGCTTTGAAGTCATCATTTAAGCCAGAAAGTCCCCCAGGATGGAGTTGGGCTTGCTAATGGCCTGATGTGTTTGCATCTCAGACAGCACTGTTGCTTCTCAAACATTTCTGTTGAGTGTGGAAAATTATTTATAGACCAACAGAACAAAAGTAAACTTGCAAGATCTTAAATCCATATAAATAATTAATGCTTTGTGAATTCACGGAGTCAACCAATTATCAGACACTGAGTCCCAGCGGCTGCAGTTTTCTGGCCCCACTCTGTGAGGTGTGGAGTGGGGAGTATATGGAATGTAACTATGGATTTGAAACAGAATTTCAGGGAATCATTTATGAATTTAAAAGCAAAAATGTTGGCTTTATGTTGGCTTTAAGTTAAAGCCAACATGAGAGCTGAGAGCTTCTGTTTTTCTTTTCTTTTTTCCCTAGTATTTGAAAACTGAAATTCTGTGAGAGATTATCTGTGAGATGCCTTTCTTTTATTACACCCATAAATTTCAGGAGTGGCTTTGATCAAGCTTTCTGCCATTCTTGGTTTCTAAATCTTTTACTCATATGTTAATAACTTTAAAAACACTCATCCTATTTTTGTTGTAGTGAAAGAGGAAGTTTCTAAATAGTCAAAAGGGAAACGTTGAAAATAGAACACAATAAATGACAACTAAATTAGAGTAGGTCTCCCCCCCACCGCCCCGCCCGAAAGAGCAATGTTCCATGCTGAAACTTGCCACAGTATTTTAAGATTATTGTCTATAAAGAAAATGTACCAAAGAATTGAGATGCTCAGAGGAAAGGCATTAAAGAAATGCAAAGTATTATCAGTAATGCACACTATACATAGAACAATGTTTGCCAGTCCTATTTTAATACTTCAGTCTGTGGAGTTTAGTTTTCTGACTTGTGTTTCATGTTTAAAACACACACACACAACTTGCAAATCAAATGAGTTTATGCTCTGCCGGCTTCCTCTAGACATTGACCCTGTGGGTCAAACTCTTAGGAAAATGATGCCTGGTTTTCCATTCCCCTAATTCCAGTCCCTACCAATGAGCAAGTCCAATCTCTGAGTGGAAGCTCACAGAGAATTTCTCGAGAGACTGTGTAGCTCCGTTGGCAACAAAATCCTCTCTGCAAAAGGAGAAGAAAGAGTTGTTAACTGATGAGTCAATCCAGCTTTTATAGCAGTTTATCTTCATGGTATTTCCAAGAGCATAAATGTTATAAAAAAAAAAAAGAGACGGTCATGACAGGAAGAACACAGTAGGAAAAAAAACAGAAACGTTTAAGCCAAAAGCAATTGACTTTGCCAGTAACTGGTTACATTTCCTTTGTTTTATTATTATTATTATTGCAATATGAAAGTTTCCCACACCTGACACATAACTTATCAGAACCCAGAGTGAAGTAAATACATAAATGAGTACCTGCAACTCTGAGCTTCTAGACTCTTTAAGGAAAAAAAAGTATATTTTGCTCTACTGTCAAAAAAAAAAAAAAAGACTGTGATTCATTAATAGTTGAAGTTTTTTTAAAAAGGGAATAAACAAAACACATGGGTTAAATGTCAGAGTAGCCTGGAGCGCTAGCAGTAGCCGATTTCTCCTGGGATTAACACCTATAGAAACAGCGGTGACTTCACAATGGTGAATACTTGTTAATTTCATGGCACTGAGTAAGAGGAACAGATGGGCAGTCAGAGAAGATTTTTTTTTTAAAAAAACCATAGACATCATTCACTGATCAGGCAGAAGAGTCCATCGATGGCACATTGCAAGGGGGTAATGTACTTGGTGTCTAAGTTTTGTTGGGACTCTGTGACTTTGGTGAAAGTCTCATCACCTACTACTCAGGATTGATGGGGACCCTGTGCTCACCAACAGGGGTGGCTGTAGGATGCTGTTTGATGCCTGAGATTGGCTATAGCACCCTCCTGCTCTGTGGTATTTGAGAGTGTTTTCATTTGGGGATAGTCCCTGGAGTCTGCCCGCCCAAGTTAGGAATGTAAATATGTTGATATAAGACACAGCAAGTGTGTATGTTCAAGGGAAGTTCCTAAAAGCAGGGGCTCTGGATAAAGTCAGTTGCCTGGGTGGGAAGCTTCCTACTACCAGTAACCAGTGGTATGACCTAAGACAAAGTAATTTCTATGTCAGTTACCTGGTTTGTAAAATGGGGATAATAATAATTGTGCCTTACTGTGGGCTTGTTTTGAGTTTAAATGAGTTGTTGTATGCAAAGCTCTGACTGGCAAGAAAAAGTGCTCTGTAAGCATCAGTTATTATTATTAATAATAATATTTGTGGATAATATTGAAAACATTCGTGCAAAGAGCACTGATTGAACTCTATGAATGAGCCAGGCCAGGGTTGGCCTGTGGGTATATACTATACACATGTCAAAGTAGCTGTGCATTTATTGCTTCATGCTCTGTATTTTTTAAAGTAGAACTGACTAGAACCAGCTATGCTGTCAGTACCTGTATTGCTAGCTTCCAAGAATCATTTTCTTGGTAGAGACTGGCCTCTAAAGCAGCTGGAGCTGGTGTGATTCTGGAGTTATAGGATTTGGGTTCTCTCAGTAAGTCTGCGGCCCTTAGCTGTCAGGCAGAGGGCAGGTGTAGGTTGGTCCAGGGCAGCTGAGAGGAGGTGGGCTGTTTCTTATATAAAAGAGTCAAAGGCCAGAGCAAGCCCATCCCTGACCACCACCATACCATAAAACATTTGTTTTCATTCACCCGCCTAGCATATAATTTGTTTTTGTGACCCTGTAGGAAAAAAAAAGTAATATGGGTACAAGAATATTTGCTGTCCCCAAAAGCCATCCCTGCAGTCCCAAAGCTTCACCTTAGGTCTTGTGGATCTAAAACCTTTCTTAATTGTATCGTGGAGGCTCTTACCCCATATGGAGTCCTGCATGCTTCCCCCAGTACTTTCAACATCTTGTGTTCGGTTTGTTTGCTCATTGCATGTGGGACAAGATCATGGCCCCATTGAGATGCCAGACACATTTACCCTAAGCAGGAATCAAAGGCTATAGGTTTTTGATCTCACCTCCCACAGTAAACTCCTGTCACTGGTGTTTGCTCCCAGAACTCACAGGTGAGCAGGAAAAGTGAATGCCGTTTACAGGTGCCCAGTGTGATGGGTATACACGTGGTCAAGTTGACGGGCCTCGCTCTTGACACCAAGGGCATATATGTGGGCATCTTTATTTCCACAAGTCACTTGATTATTCAACAATGTATTAGACATTACTGCCCCGGGTGGGTACTGGGGCAGAGGGAGATGAATCGGAAATGGTCCTGCCATTGAAGACTCTCCAACTCAGTATAAGAATAAGCCAGCGAAAGTACAAGTAACACAATGATACCTTCCATACGAGAAGGTCAGAAAAGGAGCTCAGAGGTGAGACTAACAGAGGTATTCAAATTTGATACTTAAGGGATTGGTGGGATTTACCTAACCATACCTGAAATATCAGTGTACTTGCCTTCTGAGGAACAAAAGGCTTTTTCTCTTGATCAGATTCTACTTAGAGCTTAAGTTTGTGTGACCAGACTATTAGGTGCTAGTCTGTTCTAAATTTGTAATTCTCAGAATTTGCTGGGGAAGGGCATGTGCCTCTCTGAGTTCTAAGAGCAGCTCAAAGAATGGAGAAAATAGACCCGATTTGGGGATGACTTACTGTCAGTTCCCGGAACCTCTGCCTTTATTTAAAACAGCCTGTTCAATGCGAGTTCTCTCTGTCTAAAAGGCCTTTGGGATTTGAAAGCTTTTCTGGAAATAAATGCCTTTTAGGTTTAAATGCTTTTTGCCAAAATTGTTAGGAAGGAAAGATCATAGTAACAAGTCTTAGAACAGAGGCAATGTTGTTTTGTTCCTTTTAATGAAATGTCCCAGACCTACCTCAAGTTCTGTCGGTTTCTGTCAGCTCTCTGCTGGGCTATTATTTTGATAAGGGACTTGAAAGTACATCCTTCCTTCACCGTCATTAAAGTCTTAGCACTTAGGTCAGTTGTGGAAGCACTTCTGTGCTACAGGGAGATTCCTCAAATCAAAATAGTCCCCACCCTGGCTCCAGGCAAAGGACCTCGTCAGTTCGCGGAAGGTGGCATGGAGCTCTGATGGGAGCAGGAGGTCAGGAGCCACAAAACAGGCTGGATGAAATCACCCACCCCATTCGGGGAGGTGGAGAGAGGCGAGCCCTGCCTGCCAGTCTGGCAGCTCCAGCCAAGTCCTCGGAGCTCATCCCACACACCCCGTGCTAGTCACTGCTGTGTGTTTACATGAGTAATGGAGCTGCCGGGGGAGGGGAGTTGTAAGCAGAGCGCTGAGCCTCGCCGCTCGCATTCGGAGGGAAGCTGACATCCACACCAAGTCGAGTGGAGACTTCCAGGGACGTGGGGCCGGGGCGCAGTCACATGCTGTAGCTTTCATGAGCACAGACATCATCAAGCAGATGTTTGTCGACTGGAATGGGTAATCGCCACTTTCTCTTTGCTTGATTTTCTGTTTGTGAGTTTGTATCGCTTTGGTAATGCCAGGATAGCTTTCTGAGATGGGCTTTCAGACAGACATTGTGGGGAGATGAGAGGAGAGCAGATTCGGGAAGCGGGGAGTCTGAGCCCCAAAACCACTTCTGAAACTTTTGCCTGATTTGAAAGGCAGCTCCGCTTTATTGTGCTTTGTCAACAGCAAGACTGTTATCCACAGTAGAGAATCAAATCACTGGGATTAATTGTGTTTGTAAGATGAGTATGATGTACAGTGTCCTAAAACCACTGGCTAACTGCATGACATAAGTAAGATTAACAACAATTAAGAGGGTTGGAGTTGTTCAGATTTCGCATGGCCATAATCATAGCTTAAAGCAATAAAAAAAAAAAGTGTGGTACCTTGAAAGGGCCTAAAGAAATTGCTTGGGGTGTAATTGGTTAGTTTGAAATTCTTCAAGGGCTAGTCGGTTAGTTGGTTTGCTTTAATTTTGCTTGACTGGGTAACTGATGAAGTTAAATGTGAAAACTGATGCCAGAGAGTCATAGCAGCACTCAAGAAACAGCAGCCTTTTTTTTTTTCCTCCTTCTTTTATGGATCTTAAAGGGATTCAACCTCATCATCCAAGATGAAATGTAACTTTGATTTGTGTCTTGTCTGTGGCTTTTAAAAAGTATAATCTCCATGGAATCAGGCTAACTCCAGTATGATCTTTGGAAGTTATTTTATATAACCCTCAAGATCTTCATAAAAAAAAAAAAATATATATATATATATATATATATATATATATATAAAAAGAGAGCATGCTGACTTAAATGTACCTGCCAGATTCACTGAGATCTGAAACATGCTGGTTGCAATACTGTTAGTAAATACATTTAGTAATATTTTTCAGATTGTTGTGAATGCCTCTGTCTACAGCTCTCCCTTACTTATTTGTATCATGCTTTGAGAAAATGCTTACCTTTCCACTTTCGAAGAGAGAGGTTTTCAAATGTTACATTACTATGATGCCATAATGGGCTGGCATATCACTTGGGTTTCTGAAAAGGAGATACAAAACAAAACACAAAGAATGAGCCTGGCTCAGGGCTGTCTTTCAAGGCCAGTGTGTTCCTTGTGTAACAACAGGGAAGTGTGTTTTCCTTATCATCGTCCTTTAAAGCCGAGGGCTTCATTTTATTTGCATTAATTAGACATGCTCCAGTGTAACAGGTTAGCTCTGGGAAACATGTCCAGAAGTGCAGAGGCTATGTAGACTCAGCCCTTCAGAGAGGGACGTCCGAAAGGAGGCTTGGCTACCGCAGATGTGTACATTTCTCGAAACAATTAGAGGGCGCCGCTGGAGTGAGTGTCTCAGTTTTTAATAAGGAAACCCACGCAAATGAAAATGCCTCTCAATTGTTCTCCATTTGTTTTCAGCGCCAAATCTTAAAGGCAGACCACGCAAAAAGAAGCCATGCCCACAGAGAAGAGACTCTTTCAGTGGTGGTAAAGATCCCAACAACAATTCTGATGGCAAATCCGTTGCCAAGGTACAGTCATTTGGCTCCCCAGTATTCGTTGGTATTTGTTTTTGCTGCATCTTTTTATCTTTCCCCTTTTCTCTTTATCTGTCTGTGCCTGTGTCTTGGTGGCAGTTTTCAATTCAGAATCTGACTTTGGTATTCACAGCTCTCTGCTGTGCCTGTTCCCGCCACCCCCCTCCCCCGGCGGGGGTTGGGGGGGAGCTGGGGGAGGGGGCAGTGCAGGCATTTTGATTAGTCAACAGAAAGACTTCCCACCTCCTGGCTTGGCGGGTTGGGTAAAGGACATATGATTAAGCGCCCACGTCATTGAGGCTGAGATTTCATAGTAGGTGACACAATGACATAGTTTAGTCTGCTGGTATCAAAAATAGACTGGATGAACCATCCTCTTTCTGAATGTATTCACATCTAAATATGCTTCAGAGATGAAAACTGGATGGAATTAGAAATGGCTAGAATGAATCTTTTTTCAAGTTATTTTTTTCCAGATCACCTCTAATTGACCTTAGGATTAAAGACACATAGCCCGGTCCTTACATGTATACATATACTTGTATACAGATTTTTATGTTTTTAAAGATCATTCGTAATGCAGAATGGAAGTCCAAATTCTAGACTCTCTTTCAGGACCTGGGGCCGTTTTGCCTTAGCATTCTTAGGAATCTTGAAAGTGCATGCCTGAAGAATTTAGCACCGTGAAGGGTGAAGTGTCACTTCATATTTTTAGGCTTATCTTTTTTACTTTTGTGCACTTGGATCGTGTTTCTATGATTCCATTTACGGGGTGTTTGCGTTTAGGTATTGTTTCTGTGCCAAAGACAGCAATTGCCCCTTTAGGACCTGAATTGAAGCCCAGAATTCAACTGACACCACATTTCCAGATCCAAGGACCAAACTTATGAAAATGGGAGCATTTTTAGTGAATCTAGAAGATCTTGATGTGGAAAACCATGACTTCAGTTCTGTGTTGGCAGTCGACTGTTTTTCTGCCATGCCCTCCACTTCTCTTCCAGTGTAAAGAAGCAAATCACAGACATTCACATTCTGTATCTTATCTTCAAGCATGACTGTTTCATTAGGAAGTTCTGAGGACTTTCAAAATTGCAAAGGGTTAAAAAGATCACCTAGTAGAAATGTATATTTTCTGGCTAAAAACGAATCTGTTTTTGCCTAAAGTTATTTGTGTTCTATTCCTCTGACCTTCTGCGAGTGAGTCCACGTGGATACCAAGGGTGACATTTTCTCGTAATTTGGACATCTTGGCCCTACAACTACCTATCCAGGATTTTGGCTTCTGTGATCTTGAAGGATGTCAGTGGGAACAGTTTATTCCCTATGATGTGGCTTGAAAGATACTGCAGGATGGAGCCGAGAGAGATCATAGCCCTCAGCAGAGCTTGTACTGAGACCTCTCATGTTGGAGCCCTGCCCCATATCTCTAAGGTGATATCATTTGTTTATCCCAGCATGTTCTGCACCTGAGCCCAGCAGGATGAAGCTCCTTCTCGAGTCATCTGCAGCCACCACCACAGTATGCCTCTGGGAGTTTTACAGAACTCATACAATTGACCTGAAAGAACAGTACCTCTCCTTCCGTGGGAGGCAGCTCAGGACTCATACTAGGACCCACAAAACTGAAGAGAACTGAGACTGTATTTGCTGCTCACCTCCTTCTTAGGAGGAATGGTAGTCTAGTCTGGGTTTTCTAAGTGACCCTTTCCACCTGCTCTGCACCAGCACTGCCATTTGGTATCTTTACAAGGAGGAGGATCGCCCTTCCATCACAGATACCAGTGGTGAGTGGATGAACGTCACTCTGTAGTCAGCTCCCAGGGACCAGTCTGAACACCTTGCTCTTCTTGGGAGTCTTGGATTACAGTCCTGCCTTGGCTGCTTCCACTGGGTCTGGAAAGACCACTTCACCTAGAAGAGAGAGACTGGTAGCTCTGAAGTATGGCAGGCTTCTGTTGTCACTGGTGAATGGATGCAAAGTCCCTGCAGAATAAACAAGCCACATCTGGGGCCAGGACAACCACGCAAAAGGCATGTGTGTCTTAGAGTGGTCTCTTCTCAGGAAATACTACAGGAGAGATTACAAGCCTGTGACCATCTGATCACTTGCTGAACTGGAAGCAACATTGCAGGTGACAGTTGGGCTTTTTAACCAAGACCTGTGTGGCTGTTTTTCTCAGAAGTGCCTCAAACAGACCACTTCTAACTATGGATAAGTACCAGCTTTCTGCAGCTCCATGCAGCAAAGTGGTCTCAGAGTAAGAACCCACTCAATTTGTTGTCTGCATGACTGGAAAAGCAGGTCAAGTTAATTTGCCTGTCACCAACCCGAGTTTGCCCTCTTTCAGTGAGAACATGGAAGCTAGCTTTGCAAGACTCTGTTTTCCAAGGGACAGAGAATTTCATGGCTTTACAATGACAGCCTCATGGAGAAGAGGCTACCAGTTCTCTGAAGATGACAAGAAGGTGTCCTAACCAAATCCAGGTCTGGGGCAAAAACTTATTCACATGGTGACTTATATAAGAGAAGTCTTCTTAGCCTGACTCTCAAATGAAAGGCCTCCGTTGATAGAAGGCAAATGACTTTTCACATCCTGTAAGCACTTTGCAAAGGCCAGAAGTGCACAACAGGTGGCTTACATTCTAAAAGGACCTTTGGAAAGGGAAACTGCAGTATGTTCTTTCATTGAAATCACAAACATACTTTCACTATTTCACAAATGTGATGCTTTCAGTATTTTTCATCTCATTTGGTCTTAAGAACTTACCCCAGGGATTATCCTTCTTGCTTTCCTGAGGAGGAAAATGAGGATTTCCGAAGAAGTTAGTGGCCAAACAGAAATTAGACTCTTGTTCCTTTCCTGCTGGTTCAGCACATCCTGCTGCCTCGGTTGAAGGCTGAATTAGTTATAGCTCAATCCAGTGAAAGGATGTGGTTAATATCAAATAGGTGGTGGTTCACTGCAAACGTTATATGTGGATCCTTTAATTAGCACTTCCTCAATCACTTTGGAAACCCCAAAGCTCTTAGTGAACTTGACAAGTGTAAGGCGCTCAGGTCAGGAAAAACAGACTATAGTAATCACCTGTTACCATCAAAAGGTTGGGCTTTCTCGAGGTCAAAATGAAGACTAGCTCCTGTGTAAAATTTCAGTAGCTTAAAATGCTGAGAATGTTTCCGGTAAGTGTGAAAAATTGTACAAAGGAACTTGACCTGGTCCTACCCAGAAACAGAATTATCCTCTAGAGGGCTCATGTATGTTGAGAAATGCATGCAGTTAGTCTGTGAAGGGAAACTACTGTTCGTATCTTACGAATCCCCCAGACCCAAGAAGGAGCTCCCTGAGGCTCAGGGTGCAACTCAGAAGGCAGCAGCCAGGCTACACCTGGAGCCTTTCCTGTCGTCAGGGGTTCTGATGACTTTGGGCTGGGTTCGTGTATGCTCTCCATGCTTCCTTTTGTTTCTGGTTGTTTCTGTATGGGTGAGGCAGCTCCCTAGACACTGAGGGGCGAAGCTCATACCCCCTTAACTTCTCGCCTATTATCATCACTGCAGACTTAAGATTCAGCCTGATTTTATATGCAAAGCTGGCATCAACTCCTGTTTTTAAAGGGTTTAGAGTGAGGAGATCTGAGTTCTAGACTCCAAGTTCTACCTGACACTAGCCACACGCCAAAATACATCACCTCACTGAGCTGTAGTTTCCTCCTCTGTAAAATGGGACTCAGGGATCCTTGTATGAAGCCCACGGCGCCGTTCCCAGCTCACTGTGGCTGCTCCGTTCACACTGGTTTCCTTCCCTTTGCTCACACAACAGAAGGAATGGAGCCCTTTACGCTCTGGAAACCACCTAGCTTTATCTTCTACTTCTCACTTGGTAAATCACATTTCTAAGCTATAAGGTTTTGTAATGGTTAGTAATAAGATACATTTTTTAATTGGAAGTATGTTTTGCCTCATTGGAAAAGACCCTGATGCTGGGAAAGATTGAGAGCAGGAGGAGAAGAGGGCAGCAGAGGATGAGATGGTTGGATGGCATCATCGACTCAACAGACATGAGTTTGAACAAACTCTAGGAGATAGTGAAGGACAGGGAAGACTGGTGTGCTGCAGTCCATGAGGTTGCAAAGAGTCAGACATGACTGAGCAATTGAACAATAACAACATTTTGACTATCAATTTAATATTTTTATGAGTGTCAGTAAAAGATAGTGTTTAAAACCATAAATCCTTGAGTGAGATTGCCATGCCAGGCCGTGCTGAGTCACTTCAGTCGTGTCCGACTCTTTGCGACCCCATGGACTGTAGCCCACCAGGCTCCTCTGTCTATGGGATTCTCCAGGCAAGAATACTGGAGTGGGTTGAGACTACTAGGGTTCAAATTCCTAACTCACTACTTACTAACCTGGATGTTGGACATGATCCTATGGTCTTGGAAGTGTTACTCTTCCTCTCGTACCTCAGTTTCCCCATCTCTGATAGGAGAATGATAACCTGCCCTGTTCGGGTCATGAGCATGAAATGAGATAACAGCAAAAAAGGGCTTAGAATAGAGCCGGACTACATAGTAAGCACTCAGAAAAAGCCAGGAAGCAATACAGATTGGAACTGGAGTGATTTTTATGATTTCAAAGAGCTGTTAAATTATGGATTTCATCAGAACTTTAGACTCAACAATCTAAAATTTGGCAGTGAAAACTGATGACAACGTAAAGTTTCCCAGGATGCTCGCCTTAATATAATGTTACACAGTACGAAAGTCTGAAAATAATTGTAAGTAGAAAGCCTACATGGGAAAATGTTTTCATCCCATTTCCACTGCTCTTTAAAAATGAAAAGCTTATCTAGAGGCCTGGTTGAATGAGTTGTGCAGGAAGTTTTATTTATTTATTTATTTTCAAGACCCATCTAGATATTACACTGGTGTGTTCGTGTGAGAGAATAAGCAATAAAGAAAACCCTTGTAGGGGAGATGTTTCCCTTTAATAAATAAACATAGCCTTTTATGTTCTTAGTGCTTGCAAAGGAGAATCTGAATGGAAAGACAGAGAGGGGTCAGGAATCTGAAATGGAAAACCTTGTCGACTGTGTGGGACATGTTAATTCACCACATTTCCCGGGCACTCGTCCTCTCCTCGCCAATGTTAGGTCGGGAGATGTAAAGAATATTGGAACCTACTCGGTCCCCGTGGGCACACTTGAACTCGAAGCTTGACCCTTTGTACTTCCCCCTTTGACAGCTAAAACAGCTCAGCACCTTAGCGTATTATTTAACAACCATCAAAGTCCTCTTGTAGAACATGGCAGTGAGGCGGGAACGTGGGGTTAGCTGCTCCATGTGGCCCATTTACCACCATTTATTTTTTAATTCTGAAGCTTTTCACTTACTCCTCCTGGGTTTTTACTTGACCTCTACTTTTTCCTTTGTGGCCACTTAACATCTACGAGATTTTCAGAGCTGACTGAAAAGCTAGGCACCCTCGTTAAAGAGTGGGGTGTCTGGTTTCCTATTGAGGGTGTGTCTGGGCATCACGCTCGGGTGACGGATGGCGGAGACTTTGCTGGTGCTCCCGACATCAGCCAGCATTGGCCTGTTTTTCCAGGTTGCTGGGAAGAGTTGCAACAAGATCAGTTTACTATGAAGAAATGCACTTGCCTTTCATCTTGATCCAAAGTGCAGAACCTGGGACTCTTACTAAGAACGCAGGGTTCCTTCCATGATGACAGTAACCACTGGTACCCCTTAGGAAAATAAAGTGTGTAAAGAGACAGGAGAGTGGTCTCAGCAGGTAAACACTGTTTCTGGTTTCACATCAACATGCTGGTAAGGAGTCTAAAAGAGACTGGCATAGTTTGGCAAACCATGGCCCACTGGCCACCTGTTTCTATAAATAAGATGTTATTGGAACACAGCCTCGTCCGTTTGTTTACATATTATGTGTGATGGCTCTCGTGTCTAGCGTTGAGTTGTTGTGACCAAGGTTATAGTACCCCAAAGCCTACCACAGTTTCCGGCCCTTCTCAGAAATCTACCATCCGTGGTCTGTGATGCTCTAGGAGCTATTTCAGGGCCAGGATATTTTCCTGGTTCCCCCACTTCCCACTCAGTGGATGATGTCTCTAGCTATGTCCCTGTAGGAATCCAAGAGCTGTGCTGGATTTGACATGGCCTTTTTTTTTTTCCCCCTTTTCCAGGTGAAATGTGAGGCTAGGTCAGCCTTGAACAAACCGAAGAATAACCATAATAATTGTAAAAAAGTCTCCAATGAAGAAAAACCAAAGGTTGCCATTGGTGAAGAGTGTAGGGCCGATGAGCAGGCCTTCCTGGTGGCACTTTATAAATACATGAAAGAAAGAAAGACACCAATAGAACGAATACCCTATTTAGGTTTTAAACAGAGTAAGTATACTTGTTTTCATTTCTGAAATATCAAAGCTACTCAGATTCTTTCAATTGGGGGTTGGAAATTTTTGACTCGGGCTTATGTTGAAATCCTCTACTGGGGATGATACTCTGTTTATACTAAATCTACAAATCATCCAGGCCAGGAATCTCGTCCCCCTGCCTCTTTCTGCTGCATTGTTCCCTTCTGGGGAAGTTGCAGTGAGATATTTATAGGCTTGAATCCACTGATTATGACTGGAAATAGACATGTTGAAAGTTTCTCATTTTCTGTTTTGTCAATCTTGAGTGTCTGTAACGCCTTTCTTCTGAGATAATAACATGACGTAGTTTTATCAGGCACAGATGTTGCCTGTGAAAAGACAGCTTTTAAAAGGAGGACATTTAAAGATGGACAAAATAACCACAAAGAGAAAACATATTTCCTAAGCCCCAAATTTGTTAAGAGATAACAAAGACCTGATGACTTCAGAGAAAACAAGAAATACACAAAATTTGAACTAAGGGCCCAATTTCGAATTACTTTGACATGTACGTGTAAGCGTCATCCTATATTTTAGAGTAGAACAGAGAACTCATGGCTGAGCAGAATTCCATATAAAAAGAGAAGAAACCCAGACCCTGTCCTGATTTCACAACTGAGTATATATTTTACCTCTGTCTGGATTTTGTGGCACACAAAGCGATGAGCCCCTGGTTTGAAATAGTATTTTCTCCAAATGTATCTATCTTCCTAGATTAAAACCATGTGTCATTCTGATGAAGAATGTCAAACCTGTATGTTTTACATAACAATTTACATACCTAATAGCAATTGGCACTGATTGCAAGAGAACACTCGCAGCCATTATAAACTTATATAACTACGAATGATTACAATGTTTGTCTGAAAACTGGCTGCTTGAAATAGAAGTAAAATTAATGTACTATGAACAGCTTTGTTGCATTATGCATTGGTTCAGATTAAATCAAGGCTGAGGCAGGCCTCCTGATAGCTTTGAAATAGTGCAAGGTTCAATGAGGCTTTTCGAACGTGTTGTGTCAAAGAGCCGTTTTTTTTGTTGTTTGTTTGTTTGTTTAATTTTATTCTTCATTTCCTTTACCAAAGAATTACTTGAAGTTCAATTCTCCCCTCTTATGAAAGAATCAAATCCACAGCAGTACCATTCCATGGTATTGAGTACAAATGAACAGGGTTACCAGTAATTTGGCATAGATGTTTACTTACTTATTTACCTGCTCAGCGCAAGGCCCCACGTGATAGGGAAATATGCTATGAGCTTTTAATATAGTGCTGCCATCAGAAATTCTATTAAGGTAATCATATATTAAAGTGGCTGGTATTTATTGATTATGGAGAGTTCTTCTCTGAAGGAGGCATTACATATTACTGTTTAATCAATGGCTTCTTTCTGAGGGTCCTACAAGACAAGCCCTGTTTTGAAATCCCATGCTTTTCTCAAGGAGGCTGTAACGTAGCTTCCCTTGGTCTGCTAATGGCAATGGGACTAAAAATTGTGTTGTCCTTTATCCTAAAAGTAGAACCATTTCCATATTTGTGACTGTTTCTTAAGAAGTATTTTAAGTGGTACTAATATACCCTGTTGTTGAATACCCTTTGGCAGATTGTTTCCTAAGAACTTAGCTCTCTGGGTTACCTTAATATTTCTTTTTATTTCTCTTTCTCATTGAAAAAACAAGACAAAATGTTTTAATTGACATTTCTTGGAAATATGTTAATGCAATGCTTATCTAAATACTTATTGTCCCTCTAACAGTTAACCTTTGGACTATGTTTCAAGCTGCTCAAAAACTGGGAGGATATGAAACAGTAAGTGTTTAAGCAACTTAAATGAAATAATTTTGCAATCTAATTCCCCCTACCCCCACCCTGCTTTGACCAAAATGGAGAAAATGCAAACATAACCGTCACTGACTGCCTTTTCAAATGGCTCTACACTTTTGGGGGTTTATTGGGCCGCTTTTGGAAGCAGTCCCAATTAGTTCCAGGTTTGGCAAAATTGTAAACTTGTCGTAAAAACTACAAGTGGAAAACATATGTAACTCTCCCCTGTCAGGGAAATTAGTTAGGTCTGTAATTTTTTCCCATGTTGAGAAAGGGCTATTATTGTACAACAAGCCAAGATTGCATAAAAGAAATTTCCCTTGGCAACATACCTGACATCTGTTCATGTCTAATATGGGAAATGTATTAAAGGCTTTCAAAAGTAATCAGTATTGGCCATTAAGGAATAGAATGCAGCAGAATCTCCTCTCATTCTAGAGCAGAGAAGCTTTATTAGACAAGGGTCAGTGCTGCATAAACAGGAAGTTATCAAACTTACTCAGAACAGGCTCTGACACTCTTTATCAGCTAATTCTAACTGACAGGAACGGGTTATTTTTAGCTTACAGGAAAATTTGATGGCCACGGATTTTTACAGCATGAATTTTGAACCGATAAAATGTTAGAGCAACAGACTCAGATTAGAATCTTGAAAAGAAGAAGAAAGAGCTGCACTAATATAGCATACAGAGATGACATCTGTAATAAAATCAAGTGACATAGGAAGATGTCGTCATTGGAAAGATTTTCTCCTCCACATAGTGATCAGATTGAGTTGTGCAGTTTCTTCTACAATTGAAGACATTTTTTTTTTCCTTACAGAGTAACCTGGGGTATATCTCTGTATCAAAGTAAGATGCCAGAGATAGAAAGTCAAGAAAACAAAACTCATTTTAACCTAAAATAATAACTAGTGTTTCTTGCCAGATATAGCATTTTATTCCACAAACTAATATGAGGGTTTGATGTCAGGGGCTTGGGATGGGAAAAGATGGCAAGCAATACGTGAGTCGGATAATCTGGTATTAATTAATGTATTAATCTGGTATTAATCTGTAATTAATAATCTGGTATTAATTCTAAGACTTCTTTGTGAATCTATATACATGTGAAATGTTTACTATATAGGCAATACATGTTTATAAGGAAATTAGATACTTATATGAACTATATTTAAACATGTATTTCATAGACATAATTTGCTTAAAATTTCTGTTTTACTGAGTGCCCTACTGAAAAATAAATAATGTAGTTTTTCACTTGGTTGGATCTGTTGATAAAGCAGGGAGATTTACTCCTTCCCGCTGTGGCTCATAGTTTTGTAAAATCTTGAGCTAATTATAGCTTTCGTGCATGTGAAAAAGATGATAACTTATTCAGTGTTAGTCTCATAAATTTAGCAGTCCACCCCATAGCCTAGACTTTTAAGTCTAACCTTTAATGTTGAGAATAGGAATACACATTCTTATGAACTCTGACTGCAGATAGTTACATGATATTGCACAATATTATGAAATGTCTTTTCAAACCCAGGAATTTTTTTGTTACTCACTGATAGGGAGAGAGCCAGCAAATTTCACTGAATCAGTTTTTCCTGCTTTTGTATCGTATGTATTTGCACCAGGATTTTTTTTTTTTTAACAAGCAACAGCAGACTGGTGTAGAAAATATAAAAGAAACTTCTGATGACTTTCAAGGCATTTGCAATACTCTTTGAACAAACAGTGATTATCCTTTTGTTGAACGAATGATTGAATGATCACACAATCAGCAGATCACCTGACCACATATTTATTGAGCATCTTATAAGTATAATATGCAGTGTTAGACACTCTGGGGGGACATAAAAATATCTAGGCTAGGGGTTCCAGTTGCTTACCGCCCAGGAAAGGCATCAGTTGTAAGACAGGGTGGGAGAAGATCAGTTGCACTGTTTGGGTAAAGTATTTCCTCATTTAGAGATGAGGAAGAAAGACTTACAGGTTTGATGCCACTTGAGCAGAATATTGGAGAACGAATGGAATTTAGATGTGAAAGATTATGGTCTTCTAAGGATGAGACAATCAAATGGGGAAACAAACTATGTAGGTAGAATGAAGTTGGGTATAGCAAGTTTGAGTAACTTAGAGTCACTAGGTGGCTGGGATAAATGACCATGATGGGGAATTCAGAGGGCAGGATGGAGCCTAGGGAAGGAGGTCCTTGGATGCTGGCAGTGAGGGGTTGGGATCGTGAAGACTGACGGCAAGTTAAGTGTTATGTTTTGCCGCCTATACTGCCTGCACTGTATTGTGCTCAACAGAGTGGAGAGACAGACTGGGCTGGGAAAGATGGAAGACCAGATTGGCATCTGCTTTCCATCTGGTTATGTGCTTCACATCTCTTGAGCCAAGCCACAAAGAGGACTGGTGGCCTGTGGGGCTGTCCTTTTCCTTCTTCCCTCTCTACTTCACCCTTCAGCTCCGTCATCCTTTGTTGGGTCCCTGCAGTCTTCACAATATGCCACATTTTCCCATCTCATCTCAAGCAGTGAATCTGCATGATTATCTCACTATAAAATCTATATTTGAGGCCATAAATTGAATAGAACCTACTGGTAGGATTTTTTTCCCTTCTTTTTCTTTCCTTCTTTCCCTCCTTCCTTTCTAAAAACTGCCTTATACTACCTGTTGGCCCTGCAGGCACTTGAGTTTGCCACTCTGATTTTACCTTTAAGCTTTTGAACGTCTGAAGTATAGAAAACATTTTTCTTTAGTATATTTTGACTAATAAAATTGTGAGATGTTCAGTGAGGATTCAGTTTTGAAGTCAGTCCAGGAGATGTATTAATAATATCCAAAGTCTGAGGACTTAAGTTGTCATCACAGCCTTACTAGAGGCTACTTATCTGTGAGATCATCTGATATTAGAAGCAAGTGTAGACTTGTTATTTAGCGCTTAAAAGAGATCTTGGAATCTTCTAGATCAGTGGTTCCCAGAGGCTACTCAAGAACTGCAGCTCAAATTTTCAATGGGGAATTTTAAAGTGTAAGTAGTTTTCTAGGTCTCTCATATATTATCTCTAGAGTGGGGCCTGGGCCTGAGAATTTGAGAATCCTTTAAAAAAAAAAAAAAAAAAACTGCCCAGATTCTGTTAATTCAAAGCTAATGGTAACAATTATTATTATTAAACTCCAGGACTCGTAGCTTCAAAATGTGGCCCCCATCTAAGTATCAAAGATTAGAAGGTTGTCTTCAGGCTATTACTAAATAAACACGATAAACATGCCAGAATATTAACATTCCTTGGCTCGAAAGCAGCACAAAGTTTCCAACGATTATTTTTCCATTTGGTAAAGTGGCAATCTAAATTGGGACTCGATGAGCTATTTTCATTTTGAATAAAGAAAAGTGTAGCCCCGTCACATTTTTATTTTTCATGAATTGGACTTTGTGTAGAAAAAGATCCTTGCCCTGCTCCATATATGGAAACTGAGGCACAAGGAGATGAAATGAGTTGAATGGGGTCATCCTGGCAGTCTTCAAATTCTGAACTGCTGAGAATTCGTGCACAATTATCTCAACCTCTGTAACATCATCACTAGGAGGAAGAGATTTATAAATTCTTTGTGCCTTGCATTCTCAACAGTCTCTTATGTATATTTTTATGTATTGGGGGTGATGCTTTGGGGAAAGAAAAGATCTAATAACCTACCTTCATTGGTAGCATCTTTCAGTCATTTCTTTGAACTTAGCATGAACCTTACCTGATATACCAACTAACTAGTTGAGATTTCTGATTCTTGAGAAAAATGTGTGACCTTAGAAGATGGGTCAAGAAGTCTGGAAGATGTAAATACTCAGTAATAGTAAAAACTTGCAAGTTTAAAATCTGTAGATGTATTTCTTCTGCTGTTAACTTGTGATTGGATAAAGAGATCTCTCTGGAATTCCTTCTGGTTATAAGAAGAGGCCATTTTAATTGGCTTGTTTTTGTTTGTGGTTATAAACTATTCCAAACCTTCTGGTTTGAATTGTGGATTATGGATTATTTCATTTTAGTCCTTCACAACCCTCAAATTGAATTTTTTTTTTTTAAAAAGAGCAGAAGTTCTATTTTAAGCCTTTATAGCATTCAACTAATAGCTATGTTCTGTTCTCCTGGCCTCTTCTGCCTTTGCTAGAAATATATATCATGTCTCTGCATCCCTAGGTTTAGAGATCATAAATGTATTGAATGGATTTGATTTCCTAAAAAACATCATCTTGGCATTTTGATTGGTTGGCAGTGAGACCTCTTCTTTAACATTCATATATCTGATTTCTGCTTCCAAACATTTGAGAGTCTGGGTCACCTACAGTGGAGGAGGCAGAACTGAATAAAGTTTTGTTGATGAGCTAAGAAGGTCTTCACTTCAGTGTCTGGTGAAGTAGTTAAGGCTTGCAGAGTAGCTTGGGGTATTACCAGGATGCAGCTATGTTGATGGTGGTTTGCTAAAGTGATTTCCATTTGGCTAAACATTTGATGGTGAGCCAGAGGCAATATTTGGAGAGAGGTAGAGTTGGGAAATGGGTTGAGTAAATCTTATCCTAGAGGCAGAGGACCACGCAAGAGCAAGTGTGTTGCCTTCTAAGAATGCCAGCTTACAGTCCCGCCTCTCCCCAGGGGTGAGACCAGGACCACTATTTCACAACTGGAAGAAGTCACTTGTCTTCTTGCTGGAAGGATTAGGCCTTGACATCAGATTCTGGCTTTGACATCATTTCAAGACATCCTCTGAATCTAACCCTAGTTCTCTGGACAGACAAAGCCTCTTGCTTAATTCAGAATTCTCAAGGCCAAAGATGATGTCATGTAGCTTTGAAAGGCTCCAGTTCCTGGAGTACTACCAGGAAAAAAAAGTCATCTTCCTTGAATTCAGTCCACCCTCAAGGTGTCCTGAGAAAAAAGGCTGTTTCTCACAACAGCCCGGGCAACACTGCTCACAGGCAGACTCTCCTTTTGACTTCCTAAACACATCCTACACACTCTTACAAGTCATGCAATAGTGGAAGCACTGTTCTCCTAAAAGATTTCTGATGACTGTTTCCTCACCAGGCCACAAAATACCCAAATTATTTTATCCTAGTGACTCCAAAGGTGGGAAAATCAAGGCTCCAAGACTGTTTTGGGTTAAAATATTTTTCCAGTTTTTTTTTTTTAAAGTGACAGAACATTTTAATCAAATAAAATTAGAGGAGGGACAGATTCCTTTCCTACTCACTGGGTCCATTTTCTTAAGGACTGGCATTGTTGAGAGTTAGTTTCAGGCCACTTTTAAAACACCACCTGAATTCTAAAGAGAGTTTAAAAACCACTTTCCAGTCTGCCCTCTGTATCTGTGGGTTCCACGTCTGATAATTCAACCAATCTTTGATCAGGAAAAAAGAAAAATTAATTCCAGAAAGTTCCAAAAAGCAAAACTTGAATTTGTCAAGCACTGGCAACTATTTATACAGCATTTACATGGAATTTCATGTTATAGCTAATCTAGAGATGATTTAAAGTACACAGAGGATGTATATAGGTTATATGCAAATTTTATATGAGACTTGAGCATTCACGAATTTTGGTATCCACGGTGCGGGGGGGGCAGTCCTTGGAAACAGAGGGGTAACTATTTATAAGGAATGAAAACCTTGTGAACATGACAGGTGTAGAGGGCTTTTCACAGTTTCTTGGGTCTTATCCACACTAAGGAGGGAAGTAACCATCAAGTGTCTTCAAAGTGAGGTTAAGTTTCATATGTACGTAGACTAGCTTTCTTGGGTGTGGTCCGCTCGGTTTTTCATCTTGCTTTATGGTTAAATCATATGGGATTATGATTCCTGCGAGACTGTGAACCCTTAGAAGCAGTAACATTTCTTTCTTTTTATGCTGTTTCCCACCCGCAACCCTCCAGCCTCTCCTTCCGCCTCCGAGCCTCAGTACCCAGTATGGGCCCTAGAGCAGTAGCAGCAGAAGACACACTGTCAGGAATCCCTACTGTCTAAGTGAGGCTCTTGAGGCGGGGACAGGGGGAGCACGATGGAAGAGAAGTCACCGCGTGGATGAAGTTTTTCTTTAGGAAGTAGAGAGCCAGAGTTCTTTGTGTCCTTAAAAACCTAAAATAATGGGTCAGGTTGGAACATGAACATGACTGGGAAGCCTGAGGCTTTATGAGACAGTTGATCAAACTGACTCCGCAGCTAGATCAAACTTTCCAGCCGAGTGGGGCTGGGGGCCAGATACCAGGAGGCAGACGCTGCTCCTACCCCTAGATGGGTTTAAAGCTTACACACATGCAGGGAGGGCGGCAGAATAAGAACCCTGAGCGAATGCACACCTAGGCGCGACGAAAGCACAAGTTAGAACAGAAGGCGGACGCACACAGGTGGGAGCATGGTGCCCAGGGCTGGCCTGGAAGGAGGGCTCTGTCCTCCCCTCTCTCCTCGCAGGGCTCTGCGACCCCCTGTAGGTTTGGACAAGGCGAGGATTGAGACATTTCATGCTGTAGAGCCTATGGTCAGCGTTTGAATTAAAAGCGCATCTGGGCACAAAAAAAACAAAGAGAGAGAGATGTATACCCAGGAGACCTGTGTACTTAAAAGCATTTAGCAGTTGGAAAGAGCACATTTTATGACTTTCCTGTGGAAAGAAAATATCTCAAAATGGCCTGATTCATCTAGGCTGGCCAGTGGAAGCGCAGTAAACAGAGAGCCCAGTTCCTTGAAGGCCCGGCCCTTGTCTTTTCTCCACTGGTTAAAAAAAACAACAACAACTGTATTTAAACAGCAGAATCTGCTAGTAGGGGGCTAACACAGACCTGTAGCCAGCTGCACAGGGCTTCTTAACGCCGAGTGGTGACTGATGCTGGCTTCCTGCTGCCACAGTTTCAATCCTAGTGTGAGGAAGACTTTGTTTTTGTTCCTTTTGATAATTCATTATTTATTCTCAAAGAAGTTTTGTCATTTCTGTGATAGGCAAGTGTTTAACAGGGCATACCTCAGTTTGGATGATAGATTGTGGGTGGGGAGCATGGCCGGTTTCCACACATTACATATCCCTGTCAGCAGTGGTCTCTTGTTCACTATATTTTTCACAATCAGTATTCCTCTGTTTATATATTTGGTCATGGGTTGATTTTTGGAATCTGCCACTAGGATGCAAGCATCTCAGGTGTTGGGTTTGCACTGTGGCCACCCAGCTGCTGGCACAGTACCCAATAAATGGGACATGTTCGATAAATGTTTGGGGAGTGAATGCATGGGTGAATAGACAGATTCTGATAAAATTGGGACTTATCCATGATTTCATGGTAAATCTCTGTTCGTAGAGGCACAAGTGGGCAGAGTGGCGGGAACCACAGTTCTAACAAATACTTTAAGAGAGTAACATCTCAGAGAGCTATTAACCCAACCCCTCCCTGAGATTCTTGCTGACCTCCTAGCTGTGCTATTTTCCCACTAGTGAGAGTTTCAGAATTTATAGCAAAAGCAATGGGTCCCACAGTTATCTCCTTCCTTTGAAGCAAAAGGTGCCTGGAGTTCTGTATTATTACCCTGCTACACCATTCACCAGGTCATTCTGATATGGAGGCTGCTTTGACGTAGTGGAAAAAAGTCTGCTCTTGGGGTCGTAAGACATCGGTATGAGTCCTGGCATTCCCACTCTGCAGCTGTGTGTCCTTAGGCAAACCATACAACCTCTCTGAGACTTGTTTCCTTTGTGGATGAGATTCCTATAGTCTGCCTCACAGGCTGATAGGAGGATTAAATGATATCGTGGATATGAAAACTCTTTACAAAAGAGAAAATACAGTGCACACCAAAGAAACAAGAATGACAGAGTGATGAGTTCTTCTAAAGTGACTACAGGAACACACAGTCTTGTTTTCTAGCCCTTCGGGGCTCCCCAGAGCTGATACCTCATCTGAGGGAGGGAAATATGGAGATTTGTTTCAAGGGCCTCTGTATTCTAAGAGCTTTGAGAAATAATGTAGATACTTAGAAGAAGGGTATCCTGTTTCTTCTGTACACAAGTCTAGAATAGACCAACTTGTAACTGTATTATTTAAAAGGTTGGAGGGAGACTTTAATTAAATATGAAATAATTACCAAAATATGTATTTTGAGTATTTTTAAAGGGCCTTGAAAACATTTATTATTATAATCTAAACCAAGCTACAAATACAGGAGGATTTTTAGTTATACCTGCTAGTAGATTTAAGAGGTGGTTCAGTCTAATGAGAACTATTGAAACAAATTGATTTAAGAATGCTTCATGGGAAAGTGAACAATGCACAGCTCACATTGTCTCGAGGTCCTACTTGGGCCTGTTAAGAAGGGCTTATGGAAATGAAGGGGTTCTTTTTATTTGAAACGGGTACCACTTAACCTATAATATTTAACTGCACTTTTCCTCCTTAGTTCACAATTATGGAGCCCCTGGTTACACACTGAGGTTTTTTTTTTCATGCCTCTAGCCCTAAGTGAACTCCGCTGTCAGCTCTGTGGGTGTTTTTCAAAAGATGCCTCCTGTTCTGATTGTTTAAATGCCATTGGCACCTCTGCCACGCCCAGCTCCCTACACATTCCAATAACAAGAGCCCTGTTTGGAAATGTTCACAAGGATCTCAGAACTTGCTCTATCTCTCCAGTTTCAAGCAAACGCTGGATTGCTCATATGTAGTAGATGACGTGGTTTCCCCAAAGTAATCATTTGCCATATCATACATCTGTTATTTTGTTAAAATCTTAATTTATATATAAAAATAAAATTAAAGAAAAACAAGACCATAGTATGCCTTTCAGTATATTACAAGCTGTTTGTTTTTATTCACCCAACTCAGTGAAATACAGACCTTACATTTTAACTTTGGAATATGTTAATTTTCATAGGGTTTCATCAATATCCCATTTTCCTGACCTGAGTGAAGAAAAATAAACAACTTGTGACATAAGACAGTTTAACATTTTGCTTTTGTTCTGGTGGTTAGCACAGCTGGCATAAAAATACAGCCTGAGAGGACTAGAAATTTCGTAACAAACTTGATCATTTTAATTAATTTGTATAGTAATTCAAGTAGGCAACACATCACAATAGTTCAAAAATCAGAAGATACAGAAGTATGTTTTATGAAAATTCTGTGTTTACCTGTGTATTCAGCCACCCATTACCATATCCCTCAAGTAACCAGTGTTAATTCTGATTCATTTAAATGGATATACTAGGACATATTTTAGCTGAAATCTATATTTTGATGCTTTAATCACATTACATAAAGTAACAGAGTATGCATTTGGGACCTTGGGGGCAAATAACTACATGAATATCCAGGGAGAGACCTTTGATAAAAATGCTCTAAGGGTGACAAAATACAGAGCCCAAAGCAGAATTCCATTTTTACTGTAAAGAAAAGTGCTAAAAGTGCGATCTTACTGGAAGCCCATGAGTCTCCCCATAGACCCATTTGGACTTCTCTGTTTCCGGGTTTCCAGGACAGACTGTTGTTCTCTTCTGACTGTTGCATATGTATTGAATCCTGGCACTGCGAATCTCTTATAATGCAAGATTGAATTTCTCATTGCCACTTTTTCAGATAACAGCCCGCCGTCAGTGGAAACATATTTATGATGAGTTAGGTGGTAATCCTGGGAGCACCAGTGCCGCCACTTGTACCCGCAGGCATTATGAAAGGTAAGACACCCTTTCCTGGAGAGTCGTTGCTTAATGAAAAGTGTGTTAATTCAGAGTTAACTGGTCAAGCGTAAGACCTTTGAGGAAACAGGAAATATCCCTGGCATTTTACTTTGCATACTGCCTTGTGATTTTTAGGGGGCCTGGCTTTCTCTGGTTACAGGAGCTACTAGAATTAGATGTTCTTCTAGTTTGGTTTTATCCTATAACCCTGTGTGACAATACTGATACTTCCCCCCCACCACAAGCATGGATTATTCAGTGTGTTCTGTGTACTCCATAGGTTCATTTACTATGAGAACTTTCAGCTTCTGGAAAACAGGTCTGCAGTATTACTGTGGGGTTGCCATGTAACTATATTAGCATAGAAGTGTATTAATGTTGAAAGTACTAATATTGAACAGTATTTCTTTAATAAGAAAATTGATCCTAGATAAGATCTGTTGTCTTTTTTCCCCATCTTGGTGTTTTTCTTCTGTGCTTTTGACCCAGGAAATCCCTTCTTGCCAAGCTCTGTGTAGTTTGGTTTTCTAATAATTTCAGCTTCTTTCAGAAAGGTGATGATGATAATGCAAATAAGAAATAATGCCAAATTAGCATACTATGAGGGTTGTATCCATGGGAATTTACCCCTTTGCATTAGGACTGTGTGCCCTGCAAAATTGAAGACCAGTTAGGATAAATCATATGTTATCATTGGTCTGTGTTTTCAGTCCATACTTGTTTAGGTCATACCAACTTACTTATTGCTGGCACATCCCTGCAGAAGTCTGGACAGACTCAGCTTCTTGGCTTCATATTCAGGGCTTGTGAGATCCAAGTAGAGGTGTCTGTGTGTGTTTTTCATAATGGCATGGATAGGATGAAGTCAAGACACACTCAGCTGAGCAAATGGGCCATATAGCTTGCTCCTTTCAAAAGTATAACACAAGTGCTAAATTGGATGGTTGCTCGTCACATCATCCCAGCTTCAACCCACATGCTTAGCACCAATCTTTGGATCATACAAATGCATCTTCAGATAATGTCACCTCACACACCAACTCTTAGTTGTATTTCGAGTCCAATTATATTTTTATCTGCATTGCACTTTACAGAGTCCCTTTTCATATGGCCATTCGGTGAAACTTACAATGTTTTTATAGGCATAATCATAGTAAATTAAGTTGGATTTAGAACCCTATGAAAAAGCTTCACAAAGTACTCCCAAGAAACTGCTTTATTTGACAGTGTTATGATCCAGAAAGATTTTTTTTTTTAACTGATAATGGAAATTCAAATTACTATTCTTCATGGCATGGTTGTAGTATACTGCATGATTTTTTTTTTTTTTAAGTGAGTGTATTTCTCTCAGTATTTAATACAAAAGACCACACTCTCACTGTTGGTAGTGGGTACAATGCTGAAGCTCTAGTACAAAAAGGCACTGGCATCTGGGGTGAGTATCCTATAAGTGGCATGTGAGGTATCAGAGTGCTCTTGTTTGGATTATGAGTCAAGGCTTTAATCAAAACGTTTTCGTTAGAAACACTGTCTCTACTTTCAAACAGTTTTTATTATGATAGTGAACCTCCCTTAGCTTCATGTACAAATGTCCTCAACATGTGACCCATCGCACTTAAAGAACCAGATAGTGATTAAAATTTGAGAAAGGAGTGTTATCTCAGCTGTGAGCTAGCTCACCTCATTGGAGTGAAAAAGTAATCAAATGTATCACAAAGCGTCACATGGTCATAAAACAGATAAGGTTTGGGATAGAAAAAGACTTGGATTTAATAGCAGCAGGTACATGTGTATGGTTGTGTGTTTAATTTACTCAAGCAGTTGTGTGTATAAAAATAGCTTCAATCTTAAATGCCAAGATACGTTCTTTTGAAGGTTGTGTACTTTGTTTTATGATTTACCTCTTCCTGGAGTAGCAGAATCCCACATGCCTGCAGTCAGTCAAAATGGAAAATTCTAATAGAAGTACCTCTAACTTCAGCAACTAAAAAGCATTATTAAAGATTTTTAGAGATTTTTCTTCTCTCATTCTTGGGAGCAGAATTCATAAAGATTTGGTCTCCCACTGGAATAAATTTTTTGAAAAGCTATGTCAGTTACTCTTCCAAATCTAGAATTTTCTTTGGTCATTGTGTCAGTCAGGATCCAGGGAGGAAAATAAAAATTCACACTTAAGTATTCAACAAAGAGAACTTACCATAGGGAACTGCCTGAACAAGTGTTGGTGTGAAGCAGTCCACTAACACAGAGGCACTAACCGTAGGTTTCCAAGATTGAGAGAATAAAGGGACTATGTTATCACCACCCGGAAGATGGGACAGTAGTCTCAGCAGACTGGGGTTCAGATCCCTCACAGGTAGAGGCACCCAGTGAGTGCTGGTGCTTCGGGAGCTCAAGGGGGGCACTGTGGAGCTGGATGCAGATGCCTGGTGCCAGACCATCTCAGAGGAAACTGTTCAGGGGTAGTTGAAAGAAGCCAGAAGCTGGAACCAGCGGCTGCTACTAAGTTACTGCTGGCTTGGCACTGAAATGAAGGGCAAGCAAAATGGGAGGCAGTCCCTTCTCCCTTGCCCTGGCCTGCTAGGGCCATTTGCAGAGCCCCAATAGGAAGATAGCTGACAAAAGAGACTTGTAATTTGTGTTGTCCCAATCCCAGTATCACCAAGCAGAGTGCAGAAGAGTGGGTTTGGAGCTGAGAGACAGCAGTCAACTATGTGGGGAGGCACATAGCACCCCAACATAGAAATCGCTGTACAGAACCTGAAACCCAGGTTAGAGCACAGCTGTTGCAGGGTGATTAGCAAGGTCATCATCCCAGTTCCTGGCATTTTCTTTTATTTAATTTTTATTTTATATTGGAGTACAGTTGATTTACAAAGTTGTTACTTCCCGGTGTACAGCTAAGTGATTCAGTTAAATATATACAATATGTCCATTCTTTTTCAGATTCATCTCCCATATAGGTTACTACAGAATATTGAGTAGAGTTCCTTGTGCCATACAGTAGGTCGTTTTGATTATCTATTTTATATATGGTAGTATGTATAATTTAATCCCAAACTCCTAGTTTATCCCTCCTCCCACAGTTCCCTTTCGAACCGTAAGTTTATTTTCTAAATCTGTATCTGTTTTGTTAGTAAGTTCATTCATATAATTTTTTAAAAATTCTATTCATGAGTGATATGTCTTCTTCTGATTCACTTAGTATGGTAATCTCTAGGTCCATTCATATTGCTGCAAATGGTATTATTTCAGTCTTTCTTTGCCTGAATAATATTCCATTGTATGTATGTACCCCATTTCCTTTATCCATCCCTCTGTGGATGGACATTTAGGTGCTTCCATGTCTTGACTATTGTAACAGTGCTGCAGTGAATATTGGGGGTGTGTGTATCTTTTCAAATTATGGTTTTCTCCAGATACATGCCCAGGAGTGGGGTTACTGGATCATATGGTAGTTCTTAGTTTTTAAAGGAACCTCCATACCATTGTCTGTAGTGGCTGCACCAATTTACGTTTCCACCAACAGGTGGGAGATTTCCCTTTTCTCCTAACTCTCTCCAGTTCAGTTCAGTTGCTCAGACGTGTCTGACTCTCTGTCACCGCATGAACCGTAGCACACCAGGCCTCCCTGTCCATCACCAACTCCCAGAGTCTACCCAAATCCATGTCCATGGAGTCGGTGATGCCATCCAACCATCTCATCCTCTGTCATCCCCTTCTCCTCCTGCCCTCAATCTTTCCCAGCATCAGGGTCTTTTCCAATGAATCAGCTCTTTGCATCAGGTGGCCAAAGTATGGGAGTTTCAGCTTCAACATCAGTCCCTCCAGTGAACATTCAGGACTGATCTCCTTTAGGATGGACTGGTTGGATCTCCTTGCAGTCCAAGGGACTCTCAACAGTCTTCTCCAACACCACAGTTCAAAAGCATCAATTCTTCAGCATTCAGCTTTCTTTATAGTCCAACTCTCACATCCATACATGACCACTGGAAAAACCATAGCCTTGACTAGATGGACCTTTGTTCACAAAGTAATGTCTCTGCTTTTTAATATGCTGTCCAGGTTGGTCATAACTTTCCTTCCAAGGAGTAAGTGTCTTTTAATTTCATGGCTGCAGTCACCATCTGCAGTGATTTTGGAGCCCCAAAAAATAAATTCTGCCATTGTTTCCCCAGTCTATTTGCCATGAAGTGATGGGACCGGATGTCATGATCTTAGTTTTCTGAATGTTGAGCTTTAAGCCAACTTTTTCACTCTCCTCTTTCACTTTCATCAAGAGGCTCTTTAGTTCTTCTTCACTTTCTGCCATAAGGGTGGTGTCATCTGCATATCTGAGGTTTTTGATATTTCTCCTGGCAGTCTTGATTCCAGCTTGTGCTTCCTCCAGCCCAGCATTTCTCATGATGTACTCTGCATATAAGTTAAATAAGCAGGGTGACAATATACAGCCTTGACGTACTCCTTTTCCTACTTGGAACCAGTCTGTTGTTCCATGTCCAGTTCGAACTGTTGCTTCCTGACCTGCATACAGGTTTCTCAAGAGGCAGGTCAGGTGGGCTGGTATTCCCATCTCTTTCAGAATTTTCCACAGTTTATTGTGATCCACACAGTCAAAGGCTTTGGCATAGTCAATAAAACAGAAATAGATGTTTTTCTGAAACTCTCTTGCTTTTTCAGTGATCCAGCGGATGTTGGCTATTTGATGTCTGGTGTCTCTGCCTTTTCTAAAACCAGCTTGAACACCTGGAAGTTCACAGTTCACATATTGTTGAAGCTTGGCTTGGAGAATTTTGAGCATTACTTTACTAGCATGTGAGATGAGTGCAATTGTGCGGTAGTCTGAGCATTCTTTGGCATTGCCTTTCTTTGGGATTGGAATGAAAACTGACCTTCTCCAGTCCTGTGGCCACTGCTGCGTTTTCCAAATTTGCTGACATATTGAGTGCAGTACTTTCACAGCATCATCTTTTAGGATTTGAAATAGCTCAACTGGAATTCCATCACCTCCACTAGCTTTGTTGGTAGTGATTGTTCCTAACTCTCTCCATTATTTGTCATTTGTAGACTTTTTGGATGATGGCATTCTGACTGGTATGAAGTGATACCTCACTGTAGTTTTGGTTTGCATTTCTCTAATAATGAGTGGTGTTGAGTATCTTTTCATATGCCTTTTGGCCATCTATATGTCTTCTTTGGAGACATGTCTATTTAGATCTTCTGCACTTTTTTTTGATTGGGTTATTATTTCATATAGAGCTGCATGAGCTATTTGTATATTTTGGACATTAACCCCTTGTCAGTCACTTCATTTGCAAATATTTTCTCCCATTCCGTGGGTTGTCTTTTCTGTTTTGTTTATGGTTTCTCTTGCTGTACAAAAGCTTTTAAGTTTAATTAGGTCCCATTTGTTTATCTTTGTTTTTATTTTCATTACTCTAGGAGGTGGATCTGAAAAGATATTGCTGTGATTTATGTCAAAGTGTGTTCTGCCTATGTTTTCCTCAAAGAGTTTTATAGTAGGCATTTCCTTTCACCATCTAAGTTTTGCCTTGTTGTGGTCACTATAAAGGGTGTCATGAATAATTAATCATTTATAATAGTTTAAATCAATCATCTGCAAATTTTGGTAGGTTTTTTTTATTTTTATCAGACTGTACTTCCATAATGCCACTCTCACTCATTTGAACTATGTTCTCAAAGGAATCATCCATACTCCTATGTTTTGTGGTGGGGAGAAATGTCTGGGAATTGCTGCTCTAGATGTCTTCTCTTTGATGTTTCTGCCAAAGAAGGGAAGAGTACACCCAGATCTGTCGTGGAACCTGAACCATTTATGCTTAGGTCAAAGAAAAGGCTAAAGTTCTTGGCTACAACTGTGTTGGGTGATACTGGCAGATTTCATTCATTCTTGCTAGTTACAGGCTGTGCTCACACAATTAAGTCAGAAATGACTAGGTTCAGGAAAGGCCATAGTATTCAAGAAGGCTCAAGGAGTTGTAAAGGGCCAGGATTTTGTGAGCAAACATCTAGTCTGGAGATGCCCTTAAAGTCTTCCAAACCAGATCAGAATGGTTGGAGTTCATGCTCTGCTGCCAGTTTACTTGTCTCTCATTTCGCTCTAATACAGAGACTGGCTCCTCCTCCTATTTCCCTACCACCAACTTTGCTTTCCTAGAAGATGGAAAAGCAGTGAGTGATCTACTGTGCATTATCCACTGATTTATTTTTCATGCAATGTGGTTCACCTTTCCAGTAAATGTTTTATTTTTTCAACAAGGAAAAAGTAGCTGGTTCCTCAGTAAATGTTACTTGTATATTAGTTGGACACTTTTGGTTTATTAATGAGTGTGATAATGAAAGTACAGGTTGCTGAAAAGAATCAGTGTTTTTATTTAAGGCATAGCAGAAATGGTACAATGCCTGTGAATGCATCATTGTCGCTGAAGGCCTGACTTGTCTAAAACTTGCCTCTGATTGGTTTAAATCAAATAGGTCCAAGCACTTCATAAAAATGTCTTTGTCAGCCTGGTTTTGCTTCTGTTAAACCTATTCATCTCTGTCAGTTTTTAATATTAGTAACAGGTTCCTGGCCACAGTCCATTAGTACTGTACTTAATTGCTCGTGTTACAGATGATCACCAATCTAAAAAGCATTAATGTTTCCCTACCAAAAGACTTGCTGTGTAGATATCTCAACTCAGCAAAGCTTATGAAATGTGGTTATTCTGGACACTTCTTGTTCAGGATTTATAGATAAAGTTACTGCAGATTATAATGCAAAGGAAAATACCCACCTCCTCCTATGCAAGACACTTCTAGGTGGAACATTTTCTTTCTTGTCCAACTCTTTATTTAAGATGCCCCAAATCAGTTTCTTTTATCGGTAAGGCAACAAGAAAGGAAAATGGTTACCTTAACGGAATTCACTTAGCTTGATTTTCTGGCATAGTAATTCATTTTAAAGGCTGTTTTTACATGCAGATTTGTTTTCTTTTTCTTTTAATGTTTTTTAAGCACATGCAAGGGGGGGGGGGACTCTTTACACAGAATACCAGATTACTGGTTTTAATTTTCCTGAATAAATTACATGGTCTGTTTCTATGGAGCACATGAAGATGTTACTAGGGATTTTAAAAGGAGCATTAAGACAGAAGTACTTTATGATGTGCTTTTCTGAGTACTTAGAAAATCAAAATCATAAACAAATGTATTTGTGGGGGAAATGAACAATTATGCCTCATCTTCTTGCATACGTAATGCCCAATTTCCAATTCTACCCTTTTGCTTTGCCCATAAACATTCCTTGGGTGAAACTGTCATGCCGCTGGCTTCCTTTGCAGTTACTTGTTGAGGGGTGGGAGGATTGTGAGCTGCACCCAAACCCCATGCATTTGGCCAGAGCCTGAGTGACAGTGAGCTGCAACTTTGGCCTTTTTCTCTCTGAAGGTGGAACCCAGGGTGTGGGAGGTTCACGTTTTGAGTTAAGAATGTGCTTTAAGGTAAAATGCCAAAAATACATCAGGTTCTAAGGAACTCAGCTAGTCTTATTGTGGGAAAAAGCCAAGAGAAGGGGACTTACAGTTCTGTTCATGTCTAGGACAAGATGTGGGGTGTTCTTGCTCATTTTGATGCCCTTGAAGTTAATCAGTACACAGTTTCGAAGGCCACAGGCAGGCTGCACAGATCTGAGGCAGCCTCTAGCAATCCTCTAGACAGTGTTACTCAAGTAAGGTTCTCCTGTGAACAGGGCAGCAATGAATAAGCATTGAAACACTTACATAGCAATTTACCAGCATAATTTTGTGTGTGTCTAACTTTTAAAAAAATGAGGCTGTGCATTTTGTATGTCTTAAAATTTTCGTTTCCTGCTAATTCTTTTCTATAGTGTTAGTCGCTCAGTCCTGTCCGACTCTTTGCAACTCCATGGACTGTGGCTCACCAGGCTCCTCTGTTCATGCAATTCTCCCGGCAAGAATACTGGAGTGGGTTGCCATTCCCTTCTCCAGAGGATCTTCCCGACCCAGGGATCGAACCTGGGTCCTCCCGCATTGCAGGCAGATTCTTTACCGTCTGAGCTACAGGGAAGATCCAATTCCTTTCTATGGTATTTTACAAATGTGTCAGTCAGAAACAGGAAATCCAGGGTCACTGGAGCAGCAACGCTCCACATCAGTGGTCACAAACTCACACGTTGATGGGGACAGGTAGCATGGTGAGCACAGGCAGCCAGGCTGGACGGCAGGAAACCGGTACGCAGCCCGGCCGGGGAGGCCCAGTGGGATCAGCCGACACTCACTGCCTTAGGAGGATGCGGTCTCGGTGCTTCCAGACCTTCCATGTCTTAGAGATAATTTTTATGTGAAATCACCCAACTTATAAATATTGGCTCCAATATTTCTGAAAATATTTTATGTAAACTAAACACGCCTTTAGGCGCAATGTAGCCTGCAGGCTGCCCTGTTCTGCGGGGACTGAGTGACTGCTGGCACTGAGCTCATCCAGTCTCTGCTTGAACGCCCTGCGGTGGGAGGGCAAGGAAGGCCTCTTCATCTGTACACTCTTCCTCAAACTGAGCAAGACACCTGTGGCTTCCCATCGACCCTGCCTTACCTTCCGGGGCTGACTTATTGCACATGCTCTATTTTCTCGGTGATAGGTCTTCATACGCTTGGCAAAGCTCCTCTCATGTCAAGTTTTCCTGTTCCAGTCGTCCAAGCCTCAGAGCACAGTTTACGGGCTTTCACCAGGTTGGCTTGCTCCCATGTAAATGCCTCCCATTCGTGTCACTCAGAAGATCCAAAGCTGTTCCAGATGTTGCATATAGTATTTCTTGGGATGAGGGCAGTGTCAGTCTATCAACAGTGCCTAAGGTGACTTTTGAAATTGGTAAGAAGCCCTCTCCTGTTGGCCAGTTTCTTTTTCTTGGGTGGGATAGATTTACCATTTGATTGACTGTCTTTTTCCTTTGCTACTGCCCTCAAGAGCCAATTGGTGTTTTTTGAACATCTACCAAGATTGGGGTGCAAACAATGAGGAGGTGCCCGTGCTACCACATTCATGGAAGAGATTGTTAAGGGAACATGATGATGCTCCCCGAAAACCCAGGCTGAGCCTCAGAATTCTCAGTATGGCATCTCATCAGAACTGGGAGGTGCTGTGACCTTTGGCTCACCTATCTTATCATATGATCGAACTTCCAGTCCATACATACATAAAAAAGAGTTAAATACTTAAGGCTATAAAAACCTTATGTAAGTAAGTTGTCATAGATACAAATAAGTTCAGTCAAAGTGAAAGTAGCTCAGTCGTGTCTGACTCTTTGTGACCCCATGGACTTTACAGTCCATGGAATTCTCCAGGCCAGAATACTGGAGTGGGTAGCCTTTCCCTTCTCCAGGGGATCTTCCCAACCCAGGGATCAAACCCAGGTTTCCCAAATTGCAGGCAGATTCTTTACCAGCTGAGTCACAAAGTAATAGAGATCAAAGAAAGAAGAGAATTTCCAAATGAAATGAGCAAAGTCTTTCAGGGGAATCTAGAATTTGAACTGAATATTTTTTTTGTATTGAAGTATAGTTGATTTACAATGTTGTGTTGGTTTCAGGTATACAGCAGAGTGATTCAGTTATACAAATACATATATTCATTCTTTTTCTCATATAGGTTATCTCAGAACATTGAGTTCCCTGTGCTATACAGCAGGTTCTTGTTGATTATTCTATATATAATAGTGTGTGTATATGTTAATCCCAAACTCTTGATTTATCCTTCCCCACCATGTTTCCCCTTTGGTAACCATAAGTTGTTTTGGTACCTGTAAGTCTGTTTCTGTTTTGCAAATAAGTACATTTGCATCATTTAGAAAAATAGGTTCCACATTTAAGTAATATCATGATTTTTGTTGTTCTCTGACTTACTTCACTCAGTATGATAATCTCTAGGTCTATGTATGATAATCTCTAGGTCTATGCATGTTGTTGCAAAAAATATTATTTCATTCTTTTTTATGGCTAATATTCCATTGTATATATGTACATCTTCTTTATCCATTCCTCAGCTGATGGACATTAAGATTGCTTCCATGTCTTAGATGCTGTGAATAGTGCTCCAGTGAACACTGGGGGCATGTATCTTTTCAAAGTATGATTTCTTCTGGGTGTGTGCCCAGGAGTGGGATTGCTGGATCATATGGTAGTTCTATTTTTAGTCTTTATAGGAACCTCCATACTGTTCTCCATAGGGGCTGTACTAATTTATAAACTGGATCTTAAAGTGATTAGGCTAGAATCTAAAGTAGATCACTGTACACTGCTTAAAATAATTCAGTTGTAGAACTTAATAAAGAAACTATATTTGAGGGCAAGGACCAGGTGGTATTAGCTTTCCTTGAGACTTACCAGTGCACCCAGTACAACATCATGAACATATCAAGAATCAGGGGTTGAATGAATTAAATCCAAACAAAAAGGACAGTTTCCTCTAGGATATGTGTACAAAGAAGTAGGGAATGAGGTGCTAGAAGGGGCTGTGAGTAGAGTTCTAAGGCTGAATTTCCAAGCTGGACGCACCAAAGGCAGGTATTACAGTTTATCCTCTCAGCGTCTGTTCAGTCTCTTGCCTTGAGGTCAAGTGGAGAGGGCATGCGCCATCCTCATCCATGTAGGGTCAGCCAGTCTATGGACTTGCATCTTCTTTGTAAACACTGTCTTGGTAATGGGGGCTCTGGCCTAGGGGCACTCTGTTGGTAACATTTCTGTAACATTGCCACTCAGGCACTCTCACCTCCCTTTTCCCCACACCCACAGAAGGCCTTTATCGGCAACCAGCAACCCCCCCACACACTCACATTGTTATGAGACACAGTGTTGAGATATAAGTAGACTAAGGTATTGCTGTTGCTTTTCCAATGATACCCCCTCAGGCTTGTTCTTATAAGGGACCTGAATTGGGTGGATGTAAGCCCTTATGCCTAGAGCAGCTTCTCATCAGTAAAGAATTTCTCCCCAAAGGACGGTCAGGTAATTTCATAAGAGTCTCTCTCTGTATCGCTCAACATGCCTAAAATGCTCTGATAACTTTCCAATGCCTGGATTTTTCAAGAAACTTTTAAAAAGGAAAACAAAACCGTAGCCAGGGCCTGGAGTAGAAAAACTGGTTTCTGTTTTTAAAAAAATGAAGAAATAAACAACAGCCTTTGAAAAATCTGCATTTTAAAATTCTTAAATTTGCCTCTAAATGCAAGTTGTAATTATTAGAAGTTGGAGTTTACACTGTTGAGTGTAAAAACACCCTCAGGCACAAACTAATCAAGTGTGTATGTCATGCTATAAACTACAGCAAGTTCTTTGTTTGACCCAAAAAAGGCTTGCCAAACAGCAGTTTTTTCTTTGTCAAGTTCCTTTATGATCTCATTTTTGTTTTCTTGCTACTCCCCCCACCCAGCCCCCTTTGAACCTCACTGTAGTATTTAAGAAACTTTGTGGATTCCAGGTTTTATTGATAGTTTTCATCAAGCATGAATTTAAATTTGAGAATAGATTAGGTGTCTTAGCCCTTTTTCTTTTTGATAAATAACAAGAGGTTTCTACTTATGATTTTCTGTCCTCGGGGCTTTATCATTAAGATTAAATAACTGTATTCTCAAGCATGCCACTGCACAAACATCTTTTCAATTATGTGAGTAACAGATGCCTTCACAAAGGAACTATTGAAAATTCAGAAAGCATGTTTCCAAAAAAGAAAGGGGAAAAAAAAGTATCAGATGACAGAAGAATGTAATTGTTTACCATTAAAATATATCCTTAACTCTTCCACTGAAAACCTCTTAGAACATTTTGTTTTCGTACAAGTTATTACAAAGTTGGATCAAAATAACACATGTTTGGGAAAATTGTTGAACATTTCAGAAGCTCTGGAACCTGTGGTATCTCACTTACATGGGAATTCAAATAGTTGTTTATCTGCTTTTACATATGGACACTGCCTGCTTTCATGGGGAGGGGTGGTGCACATCATATTGAAAATACTGTAGTTATATTTGTCTATTATTCTTGAAATAATGTTCATCTGCTCTTGAAACAGATCCATGCAACTTGATTCTGAGTCAGTCATTGTTTTTGAATTGAGAAAAATTGCCATCACCTTTGCTGGAGCATTGTGGAAGCCTGGGTTGCTATTTACCATCCATGCCCTCTGTTGTGAGCACATATTTTAATCCCTGGGATGTAAAGTCAGCCTTTCTTAAATCCATGTCAACTTTCTTCAATGTGGTCTTCATTGGAAAGCTATGGGACTGACTAATGCCAGTCTAGACCCTCTTAGAAGCAGCAAGGAGGACTGCAGGAGTGAAGCACGAGGAGCAGAGTCTAGCTGGGGAGGCTGTGGGAACGTCAGACAGCGTAGGAGTTAAGTGCTGCAGGCTGGGGTTCATGGGAGATGTGATTCCCAAGTTTCTCTTACCGTCCAACATCAGGTTGTGCTGGGTACATGCAGGGTTACCACCTTTTGGAGAGTCGTGGCATGGTTATCCTGGCGTACTGTACGAGGAGTAGTGTGGCCAGTGCTCCAGCCGTACAGCTGCTCCTGCGGGACTGCCATGACCCTTGGTGGAATGGCCACATGTGTGTTCTGTAGGTCTGCTGGCTCTGAGAAAAGGAGGGTGCTCACCCTGATTCTGCCTTAGGAGCTTGGACTTCCCTTAACCCAGGAGTGATGATTTTGGTATCTTCCCAATGTTGGTGCTTCTCAGATAATGTCTGAAGATACACAGCTACCTCGCTGAGATGAAGACAGGTCAGAGAGGCAGATTGTATTTGAACTCAATTTTGGCACACAATAGCTATATGCTTTTCACTAGTCCTTTAACAGTTATTTCACACTTAACCTCAGTTTCCTCCTCAACAAATTGATGATAAGGTATACAAAGTGCCTGGTGTTATTAGGAACTTACTACATGACCCAGCTGCTATTAATACTATAATGCCTAATCAATATGTAAGACAACTAGAAGTTTCTTTCCCCACCCTCCGACCTCATCCCCTACCCCCACAGACCATGTAACTTCAGTTCAGGGACCTGTCATCCTGGACCTTCCTTTGTCACACTGACCCTCCTTCACGAAAGTCAAGCCACCGACTTGATGGATCCCAACACGTCTTTCCTTTCATTGCTTAGTTAGGTTCACAGTCACTTCACGACTATTGGAAGGTATCAGAGTCATTGATGGGCCTAAGAAACACCCCTCCTGCCACTTCCAGGGGCAGATGGAGACTATTAGTGTCTTCAAAAGGTCTTCTTCATCTTCAGCTTCCCCCTGAGTAAGAAATGAAGCCCCTGGTAAACTAATCATTCTCTTAAGGAAGTGACTTCTCTGAAGACAAGTGGCCATATTTTGTTGTTAATAAGGGGCTGCATACCTTTTTGGTATCTTAGGGTAGAATACAAATGATGCTCTTTACACCTACTTCCTTTGCAAAGAACTCCAGACAGTTTACCTTGGTAGTTCATGGCTTAAGCTAAGTCTTTTACACAGAACCTGTGTTGTGTTCTCCCACCACTTTCTTTGCTCAGGTGGGTCCTGCCATTGACTTGTTCTCCATGGCCTACCTGTCAGCATGGCACCTCCTTCCATGGTTTGCTGTTGAAAGCTTTGCGTTCACATCTTCATCTGTTGGAAGGTGACACCGAAGTCCTCTTTCTCATCTCTCTCTGTTACTGATACTTTGCTCCTCACACACTGCACACCAATTTTTTCTGCTCCACTGAAACTCACACTGTAAAATGGTAGAGATCTTCATCCAGAGCCCAAATTGTCTTAGATGGAGCTTGGCTTATAAAAGGACAGGAAAGAGCAGCACAATTACCACTATACTCAACCAGCGTTGTGTCCCCTGAGGAAACATTCCCACTTCTCCTCACCTTGACATAGCTCATTTGTGTATTAGACTTTAGCTTTGGTACCTTGCTTCTCCCCACCCCAGCTAATGCTCTTTCTCCATTGTTAGAGTGATGGTCTGACACCTTGAGCTGGAGGTGAACAGTATGTGAGATTAGAACTTACCGTATTTCCTGGAGCCTTAGCAAGTTGGTGTACTTTATCTTTAAAAAAGAAAAATATGCCTTCTCTTGGCTCCATATTTGGTGAAAGATTGCTTCCCACACTTCACAGCAAAGTTGTATATTTTCCGTTTCTGGCTGAGAAGGGAAATGTCCGGCCAAACCTTAGAATTTATCAACCCTGGAGTCAACTTGAAGGTATAATGACTCCATTTGGGATCATATCAGGTCTGAAACCCCAGTGGAACCAATGTATCATTTCTTTTCTACTGACATGGAAAAACATACTAGTTATAGTTTTTTAGTATAGTAGTAGTAGCATTTGTGTCCTGATACATACACCAACATTTTTCCCTCTGCCCCTAAAATATTCTGCTCCAAGGGCACCGGTAGATCTCTAGGCCTGAAATTTTTGACTGATTTGATAGCAGAAAAGTACCTATGAAGTAACTAGGGTGAGTCTGAGGTTCAAATGCAACCCTAAAGATTTGCTGCTTCTCCTACTCTTCAGACTGAATCAGTCCCAGACATTATTATAATATCATTTTTCAAAGCTCTATAAATAGATTGATTCTCATTTCTCCTCTTAAGCACTGTTTGCTAAATGTTTTGGCCCCAAAGTTCAGTTATCCCATGCAAGCATTAATCAATACAGGAGACATTAGTGGTCACTCATTCTGATGAGATCTGACATTATTCTTCGTCTGCCTATGAGGAGGGGAGGGGAATGTTGCTTAATAAAGATGAAGGTCTTTGCTTCTTTTGTATGAAATGCAAATGATGAGGACATGTGCAATATACATTTCTTGAATGTGAGGCTGCTGCTTTTTGTTGAGAAAGAGAGGCAAGGCCCTGGAGGATTTCAGAATTTGTAAATATAAAATTATCTGCCTTCGTGTTTAAAAATAATAATAATAAAAGGGAGAAAGAGTTGGCAGGTTGCCAGATTACTTACATTACAGTAATAGATTTGCTGACCCTTGACTTCTGCTGTAGAGAAATGTATTGAATTTTTCATAATATCAGATGAGGCAGATCTAAAACCCTAGTATACTGAGCACCATTATTTAACTTGAGATTTAACAAAGCCGAAATCTTTTCAAACCAGCAATTTCTTGTATGATGATAATTTAGTGGCTCAGACGCTAATAAATCAAGGTTATAATGCCATTGATTTGTTAATTTTAACTTGGGTTGATTGTAAGTCATCTTTATTTAAGGGGAAAAAAAAGCAGAAGGAGGAAAAAAATCTTGCTTTTCACAGTGACTGAATTTAATAAGAATCTCCATGATAGCAAAAGGCTCCCCTACTGTTTCTGCTTTGGGGTGGAAAATGCTGTTCTTGTATTATTCCTAGGGAAAAATAAAATCTCATGCTGCTACAAATCTTATGCCTATGGAAAAATGTTATTTTTTAATACATAGTGGCTTACCTATTTCAGATCCATTAATGGCATCGTAAATAAGCATTTTGCTAATCTGAAATGTGAAATCTGGGTAATAGTAGAGGCCCATTTATCTGCCTAGCTTCAATCCTCAGACTACATTAGATCGGGGGCTGGGGGGCGGGGAATCTCTCTGGATTTCCTAATGAATATGTTGCTTCTCTTCCCTATTACTTCTACCCATCAGAAACCCAAACCACATTCTTAAGAGTTGCAGCCCATTGAAAATATTTCTCCTGTGCAATGAGTTCTCGGGGGCTGAATGCATTTTTGCTTTTATCTGTACAGTTTAGAAACTGATTAAATCTTTGTTGTCCTACAAATATTTGAGGAATAATCTTCCACAAGGTACAGTCATGTTGCATTATACTAAATTCTTCATACAATACAATGCTTCCTGTGTTGGGCAGTGTTGACCTTATGTTGCTACCCTGTTTTTAATGGTATCGCATGTACGTTAAACGTTTAAATGTTTAGAAACCTATGCTCGCTTTCGTCCTCTTGTGCTGTAAAAACTTCTAATAGTCAGATGATAAGATCATATCCTGTGGAGTAATTGTGTTGTACCATGACAGGGTAACTGAAAAAACATTCAGTGAAAATTGCACCAAACGGAAATCACTATATGAACAGCGATTGTTTGTGTGCTGGGTGAGAGACCATGAGCTGTTCTTCAGGGTTTAGCTGGTCATATTTCTACTTGTTTCCTTTTAGCTGCTGCCTTTCTTGTTTTATTTTGGGAGCTTTTATTCCCTGAGCCACTATAATTATCTTTCAGTGATTTAGAAAGGAAAAAAAAAAAACACTCAATTGACCTTTACACACACACACACACACACACACACACACACTCCCTCTGGAAGCCTTGAACAAGCAGCGTTTGTGTTTGGATTCAGTTTTACCTTAGTCATGCCTCTTTCCAGATACAAGAAACATTTAATTCCAGATTTCCTGCTTCTGGCTTCAGGCCTTTGACCAGCAAAGTGAAATGTATTTTTTATTGCTGCCGTCCAGCCAGCTGCTGAGTTGAGTGAAGGGAAGAAAAAAAAAAAGGGAAAAGAAATGAAATAGAAATGTTGCCTGCCTCTTCAACTCGCAACACTGTATAAGGAAATTAAAATCTCCTTAGTACCCATCTAGAAAACTGGGCTGGCTCAGGACTCTCAGGACCTGTGGGAGTGTAGTAACTCTTGGTGCAGCAGCCACGTGTGTTATTCTGTCCGTCTCTGCCTCCTCTCCTCTCCTTCCCCACCCTCAGGTAATGCTGAAGGGAGCCCCTCATGGTGTCACCATCTCAATTACAGAGTGGAGTTGGCGGGGAGAGGGTGGTACCAACAAACAATAACCATTGAAATAGCTAGGCTTCATTGCTCCTTGGGTTCCCATGGCAACCAAACAAAAGTAAAACAAACCTATCTGTCCTAACAATAAAAATATGTTTTCATTAAAGTCAATTTAACATATTCTTCCTAATTTAAAATATTCAGTGCATTTTGCTCCTGGACAAAAATCCCCAACCTGCCACTGTTGAAGGGAATGAAGTCCCTGGCAGAACTATGCAGATAAAAGCAATTAGGGGAATGTTGGGGACTTCACAGATGAGACGGAATACATTCAAGTATGAACAGGATTGCTTTTTTCTCTCTTCTTCTGCTTAGTTATGCTTTTTATTATATAAACATTAACTGTAATATTACAGTGGGAAGCAGGTATTTGGCAGCCACATATTATTTTAGTAAGTCTACATAGAGAGAACAGTTTCCAGTTTTAGCAGCTGTAACATGTTTAAACTCAGTTTGTAATGGGATCTGAAGATAACTATTCCCCATGGGCTGTGTTGATCTTCATGGCTGGCCCACTGCCAGATGCAGGGCTCGAAACTATTATTCACGCCTTCTTGCACATACCTTGTCCGAGCATGCTCAGTAAATGAATTTTTTGTCTACTGTGCTGTAAATTGGGATTTGACTTTCCCATAATTTACTTGGTATTTTATTAAAGAGTGAAATATTACGATCACAAATATCCCCACGTTTGTACTCACAAACCTGAACAGTTGTGTATGTTTAAGTAGTTGAGATCCAAATTGCATAGTTAGAAACCAATATCAGAACAGCTAACAAATATTCAAACCAAAGAAGGTTATGCCTGGGAGTCTTAGTTTAAAAATAATTAGGGTTCCCCATATTTGAACAGATTTATGTTGTTTATAAGCCAAGTACATTTTCTTCATTGAGTCAACTTGTCTTATTTAAAACAAATTATGTTTGCTGTACTAAAGTTCATATTTTTAAGGCTGAGTCTTGTATTAATCCCACAGTGAGTCATTAATCATACCAAATGCATTATAAAAACTTTAATCATTGAAGTTGAAACTGAGATTGTAATGCAATCCATCCCTTTTAATTACATCAGCTATTTTTCCCTTTCAGATCAAGCACTATGTCGCAAAGGGAAAACAGATTAAAACTAGAGCTGTTTGATGTTTTCTTTTTAGAGCAATTTTATGTACTTTGTTTTAAAAGTTATATAATTAAAATGCTTGAATTTTTCAGCCCTCTGATTTTTGTGGCTTGAATGTTCTGTCCGCCTTCCCTCTCTCTGGGGCCCTCTTTAACTTGGCACCCCAAAACAGGGCTCCTGGCCCTGGAGTCCCCTTCCCACCTCAGGGCTCTGGCTAAGACAGCCACCTCTCCACTGTGCTGTGTTTGCCTCGTGTAACCTCTTTATCTTAAGCGTCTGGTCTATATTTTGACATGAATGAAAACAAACTTTGGAGACAGACAGAACTAGGTTTAAATCCCACATCTAACAGATAGGGTAACTCAAGCAAATTATTTCATCTTTTTTGGGCCTTAGTTGCCTCATCTGTTGAAAAAGGAATAATAACAACAACAGTAATACTAATACTCCATAGGGACATGTCCACATTGTGGATATTACATGAAATAACCTATATAATGTATCTAGGCCATTACCTGGCAGAATGTAAACCTCAGGGGCTTTGACTACTATTACTGTTTTGTTCACTGCTGTATCTTGGTTTCTAGAACACTGCCTGACACATAGTCAGTGCTCAATAAAGAGCTGTTGGCAGAATGGTAATGAATGGCAGCTATTGTTACAGTTGCTGTTATTGTGATGTTGCTATTGGAATTTGGCCAGGTTCCATGGGCAGTGATAATGATGTGATTTTTGGATGTGTCCACTGATATCCTCGGTGTACAGATTCGCAAAATGAGAAAGAGGTCTTTTAAAGAAGTATGTAAGTTACCAGATGCTGGTTTTGGCCGGGAAAGATGAAGGCACTTGATAAATTGCTTGTACTGAGAAAAAAACGTACATCCCCACAGCATCAACATTGCTACTGGCATTGCCAGCCCTGGCTGATCCTCTCTTATGCCCTTTCAGGTTAATCCTGCCATATGAAAGGTTTATTAAAGGAGAGGAAGATAAGCCCCTGCCTCCAATCAAACCTCGAAAACAGGAGAACATTTCACAGGAAAATGAGAATAAGACAAAAGTATCAGGAGCCAAACGCATCAAACATGAAATCTCTAAGAGCAAGAAAGAAAAAGAGAATGCCCCAAAGCCCCAGGATGCATCAGAGGTGAGTTGTGCTCCTCCCCAGAAGTCTCTCTGGGAGGTGGGTCCTGCCTCGGGGTCTCCTGGAGCCTTGCACTCAGAGCCTCATCCCTGCCCGAGACAACACCAGGCTGTGAACCCCAACCATCTGAACTTCACAGGTCCCCCAGGAGTGAGCCTTCTGGGGCAGTGCGAGTGTTGAATGGGATAGGCCAAGAATAGGATCTGGAAGGAAGCAAAAACTTGGTGTAGAAAGCTGAGTACAGAGGCTGACTTCGAGACAGAAGGAGTCAGAGCTTCAGCTCTGAAAGCCAAGGGACTCCGATGTGAAAAATGTGCCCTTTCACAGCCAGTCTGTCTGAGGAGTGGGTGTGACTTTAAAACACTCACCCGTGGGATCCGCCGTGTCTCTGCAGAACTGTTTGGGAAACTTCAGAGGCTTGTTTGCCTCTCGTAACTGACCTCTATGCAACAGCCTTGGGTTGAGACCAATTTAGAAACATCTTAAGTACATATTATTTATAGGGGAATTTTGAAGTGGTTCCTCTGAAACCATGATTATCTCTCTTGTTAACAGGTAGTTTCTGAACCTTTTAAAATAAGTCCCAGCTACCCACAGCCCCCAGCAGCCCTTTGGTAGAAGCCATTACTGTCATGTCCAGCCAGTCATGGGGGCTGATTTGGGCTCTGTTTCAACATGAATAATAAAAAACTCTGACGCCCATTAAAAAAAAAAAAAACTTAGCAGCCACATTTGGAGACAGCATGTTCTAAGATTCAACCCCTGAGGGAATTTTGGTGCTGATATTAAACACCCCCTAAAAATCAGGTTTATAATGAACACATAAGAGACTCCCTAATTAAACATTGGCTTAAAACACACAACACACACCCCAATCTCCTAACTAGAAATTAACTTACCCAACTGACTCCTGTGTAAGAAGATATTAATACCAAGAAGAGAAATTTGTTTTTTTCTTTCATAATTATTTTAAGCTCTAATAATTAAAAGGGGGGGGGGATGAGGCAGAGGTTTCTAAACATCTGTAAGCTTGCAATATAAATGGCCAAAAGCAAGGAAATTCCAAGTTAAGGCTTACATTCCATTCTTCCTTGATCTTGTTGGCCTGCTGATTTATTACAGGCCTTGGGATCAGTGAGTTCTGTTAGTTACCATGTGCACAGCATTGCCAAAGCACAAGAGGGCAAACTGAGGACCCAGAGGCCAGTTGATCTTTGAATGGCTCCACTCTGGGCATGAAGATTTGTGAGTTGAGGGAGAAATCCTCAGCCATGCGCTGAGCCCATCAGCTGGGGAAAGACCATTGTCAAGAGTCAAGCCTGATGCCCTGTGGGCCACAGAAACCCTGAAAGCCTTAAGACTCCCTGTTTCCTATAGGCCCCAACAGGTTCCCTCAGGAACTATGAGTATCTAAGTGACCAAGGTCATTATGATCAGGTTACCTAAACTACCTGGAATCCCACACCCTCTCCAAGGTTGACCCAAAGGTAAGAACTGCACCTCTCACCTCCTACACAGACTCATATTATTGAGCAAAAGTATATTTCTTTTCATTGACTGTTTTGGAGTTTGAATTTGATTGTTTTTAATTTTTGATGTTTTCAGTGTGAAGCAGTGAACTCAGTGGAATAAAAAGCACTTCTAGCCAAACCCACTATCTTCAAGTAATTGGATTACAAGCTTTGTGGGGGAAGGTACCATTTAACATACCAAGGCAAATCATAAAATGCCATCCTAGAAAAAGGATCCTTAACTTTTTTTCTGCCTAGCTTACAAAGACCTTCTATACCAAAAATTAGAACTTCATGCAATTCAAGGCCTAGGTCACATAAATTTCATTGGGTCTGAGAATCCCCCACAGCCCCATAAGAATCTCATTTAAATCCAATTTGCCTCTTCCCTTTACTGTTCTCATTTTTCTGTATTTTCATGTAATATATAAGCTCCAGAGACCAATGATGATTGTTAATGTAGAACAAATAATGATATTTGTACTGGAAAAGGCAGCTATTAGTACAAACACCAGAAAGGAAAAGATGATAAGCATCCTTAGAAAATAGGATATCTTGAAGTGGATTTAAGGTGAAATCTCTGTGAAATGGGTATGATTCCTTAAAACTTTTGGTCCTATGCATCCCTCCACCAGCATCCTCAATCTTGCCTCAAAATACTAAAGTGGTGGACACTTCTTTCCTTAACAATAAAGAAGAAAAACATACATTCATGAATAAGATGGAGGGAGAGAAAAAACACCAGCTTGATACAACTGTTTTGTGACTGTTCTCCACCCAGACATGTCAGGGCAGAATGACAGAAGTTTTGAAAGAACTTGCCAGTCAGCTGGGTCCCAGATGGAAACTTAAGATGACCTTCTAAGGTCAAAGTTTGCAGAGCTACATAATGCAATGAATGAGTCGAATTGTGCCCACAACTTCTGTCAGCAGGGACACATAAAGAGCATCCATCTCATTGACTACAATGTATTTCAATGAACGGAAAAGCTGTATTTGTGGTGGCATTCATTGCTTGAATTCTGACAACTTCATTTTCAGCTTTAATGGAAATGTAGTTTTGCTGCAGCATACTTGGAGTCCTTCTGTCCCTCAGGTAGACAGGCTGATTTTGCATCTGTATAATTTTTCAGTATTTTAGCCTTACCTGCATATAAGGTATAAAATAAACATCTGGCTCTGGGTATAAAATAAACACTTAAGCATCAATAATTTTATGCACCATAAAATTGAACACGTTAAGATGATATTTGCTTTCCTAAAGAAAAACAAGTGATTCCAGTAAGTTTGTCGCTTGTTGTTGACATAGGGTTGGATTTTGAAAGATGCTTAAAAAAAAACTTTCTCCAAAGTGTCATAAAGCACAACATGTAATTTAAAACTCATTTGGATAATTGACTGATTTGACAAGAAGACAACCTCAGAATTAAACTGTATATTAGAATCAAGAAGGAGTGATATGATTGTACACCAGCAGTATGTAACACTGTGCTCTTTTGATAGGTATCTCTTAAGGGACTGAAGTGAATATGCGTATTTCTCCTAATGTTTTCTGTAATTTAGATTTCTTTGTTTCGAGCCATGATTGGGGAGTAATAAAGCTTTATAGAAACTCGATGAGCTGACTGACAAGCCTGTTTTCAGAAAACTGCTGTGTGTAATATTTCATTTCATAGCACAAAGTGTCAATGCATTTGGCTTCCTTCTTCTGACCATCTTTTGCAATATCTTACCAGGTTTCGTCAGAGCAAGAGAAGGAACAAGAGACTGTAAACCAGAAAAGCATCACTGAGCCTCTCCCAATAGCAGACACAAAGAAAAAATTGGAAGGGTACCAGGATTTTGCAGCAAGGCCCTTGGTGTCCCAAGCAGACCCAGAAAAGGACAATAAAACAGATCAAGGTGCCAACAGTGAGAAGGCGGCAGAGGAGGCAGGAGAGAAGGGGCCTGCCCCTCCACTGGCGAGTGCCCCTCTGGCCCCTGAAAGGGATCCGGCCCTGATTCCTGGGACTGGCAAACAGTCCCTTACCTCTCCCAGTGCTCTTGTGGATTCAAAAGAACCCAAACCCTGCTGTTTTACAGAGAGCCCTGAAAATGAGCTCCAAGAAGCATCCTTCCCTGGCTTCTGCACCACGCAGCCCCCACTGGCAAACCAGAGTGAGGTAGAGGATGACAAGCTCCCTGCGATGGCGGATTACATTGCCAACTGCACCGTGAAGGTGGACCAGCTGGGCAGTGACGACATCCACAATGCACTCAAGCAGACCCCAAAGGTCCTTGTGGTCCAGTCGTTTGACATGTTCAAAGACAAAGACTTGACTGGGCCCATGAATGAGAACCATGGACTTAATTACACCCCGCTGCTTTACTCAAGGGGGAACCCAGGCATCATGTCCCCGCTGGCAAAGAAAAAACTTTTGTCCCAGGTCAGCGGAGCCAGCCTCTCCAGCAGCTACCCCTATGGCTCCCCACCCCCTTTGATCAGCAAAAAGAAACTGATTACGAGGGATGACCGGTGCTCGAGTTTGTCCCAGGCCCATCATGGCCAGAGCCCTGACCACATGGCAGTCAACCGGCCGTCGGTGATCCAGCACGTCCAGAGTTTCCGAAGCAAGCCCTCAGAGGAGAGGAAGGGCATCAGTGACATTTTTAAGCATGACAAACTAAGTCGATCGGAGCCCCACCGCTGCAGCTTCTCCAAGCATCACCTTAGCCCCCTGGCTGACTCCTATGTCCTAAAGCAAGAAATACAGGAGGGCAAGGAGAAACTGTTAGAGAAAAGGGCGCTTCCCCACTCCCACATGCCTAGCTTCCTGGCCGATTTCTACTCATCTCCTCACCTCCACAGCCTCTATAGGCACACCGAACACCATCTGCACAATGAACAGACATCCAAGTACCCCTGCAGGGACATGTACAGGGAAACGGAAAACAGTTCTTTTCCTTCCCACAAACACCAAGAGAAGCTCCACGTAAATTATCTGGCGTCTCTACATCTGCAAGACAAAAAGTCGGCTGCAGTGGAAGCCCCCACAGATGATCAGCCAACGGATCTGAGCCTTCCCAAGAACCCCCACAAACCCACTGGCAAGGCCCTGGGCCTCGCCCACTCAGCGCCTGGACCGCAGGAGAGCAAGGGCACCTCCCAGTTCCAGGTCATAAATAGCCAGAGTCGAGACTGTCACCCCAAGGCCTGTCGGGTATCGCCTATGACCATGTCGGCCCCTAAAAAATACCCTGAATCGCTTTCCAGGTCGGGAAAGCCTCACCCTGTGAGACTGGAGAATTTCAGGAAGATGGACAGCATGGTCCACCCCATCCTCCACCGGAAAATGAGCCCTCAGAACATTGGCGCAGCACGGCCCATCAAGCGCAGCCTGGAGGATTTGGACCTTGTAATCGCTGGGAAAAAGGCCCGGGCTGTGTCTCCTCTGGACCCCGCCAAGGAGGTCTCTGGGAAGGAGAAGGCCTCGGAGCAGGAGAGTGAAGGCAGCAAGGCCACGCACAGTGGGCATTCTGGGGGCACCTCGGAAAGCCACAAGCTGCCCCTCTCCTCCCCCATCTTCCCAGGTTTGTATGCTGGGAGCCTGTGTAGCTCGGGCCTGAACTCCAGGCTCCCAGCTGGCTACTCTCATTCTCTGCAGTACTTGAAAAACCAGGCTGTGCTCTCTCCACTCATGCAGCCCCTCGCTTTCCACTCACTTGTGATGCAAAGAGGAATTTTTACATCGCCGACAAATTCTCAGCAGCTATACAGACACCTGGCTGCAGCCACACCTGTAGGAAGTTCATATGGGGACCTTTTGCACAACAGCATTTACCCTTTAGCTGCTATAAATCCTCAAGCCGCCTTCCCATCTTCTCAGCTGTCATCCGTACACCCCAGTACGAAACTGTAAACCCGGCCCTGCCCAGCATCCGAAACGGTGACGTGGTTAACAGCGCTTCACTCCTGCACCTGGGGTGATGGCTTGGAGAATTAGAAGTCAGTATTTCTTCTAATCTAGGGGTGAGATCAGTCCTGGCCTAAGAGCCCCAGAGGGGAGGTGAACATACCTGGTATTTCTGGGATGATTCTGGCCATGGCTGGTCAATCTTGAGCCCCTTCCGACACAGAGGCCCTCGCACCCTAGATGGTTCACTTTGCACGGGGGTTTTGTGAAGGGATTCACATGTATCCAGAAGAACTTAGAGGACTCCATCTGAGTTCTGATGGTCAAAACAATCTGGGCAAAAAAGGGTAGACATTTCAGAGGACGGGGTAAGGAAGACTGGCAAACATGCCAAGGGATGCCCCCTCTTCATAAAACTCTCCAAGGTTCAATCAATGCAATGTATAGTGAAACTTCAATAGATCTTTCATTTTGACACTATTAAACAATCCAGAGAAGTAAACACTGTTAAATTGACTGTATATATTTGCTTCTTAAAACTACCCATATCACTGTTTGCTCACCTAATTTATATACAGGTAGTCCTATTTTTCTCCCGGTTTCTACTTATCCTTTTTTTTTTTCTTTTTTTTAACTAAACAGTATCACTTTTATTTGCAGGTCTTTTATTTTGTTTTAAAGACTGTCCCAGTTGTTGATGTGTGTTTGTAATTTTTCCACATCTTATTTTGAGCAGCTTTGGGTGGTAATGTTATTGTTTACAAATTGAAGCAACTGATTCTAGTGGAACAAATGAAAAAAGAAACAGTTGAGCACACAACAGTGCAAAGAACGTTCCTTTGCAAATCTGCAACTTAAGGATTTTGTTCCTCATAAATGGCATAGTTGAAAGAGCTTATACACTGCTTACTTACCCTGCCAAATGCTCTGCTTTGAAGTATTGGGTTATGTGAAAACATTGAGCATTGTACTTACCTTATCTAGGCTGTGAAACTGTCCTACATACCAGAGGAATCATAAAAACAAAAACCTCACTGGCAGCAAGCTGCTGAATAACAAGAGTCTAGAGGACATATTTGTGGGCTGCACAGATATTTTAGGAATTTCAGAAATTAGAACAGAAGCCAAAATGATTTACATTGGTGTTGGCAAAGATCCCTTTAAACAGTCTGGGAAAGGGGGTTGGGAAGAGGATGGAGCTTGACTATCCAGAAGAAAGTGAGCAGTGGGAGGCCCAGGTGCCAGATACCTGCCCTGGGCCACAGTCTTTCCAGTAATAGGTTGTCACATTGCCTCATCAGGTTGGTTTCTTGCTATCCCCAAGAAGAACCTCACAGGCCACATCTTTGGGGGTAACTGGCATACTGGATTACTCATTTCACAAGCAAGCCATCCTCCTCGGGTTTATGGAGTGTGAGCTTTGTGTGTATGCACACACAGAGTTTTGTGCCATGTTTTTAACCATCTGGCAATACAGTCCACTGAATGATTTTCTTTACTGTTGGAAAGAAATGGTTAAGCTGTTCATGTAGTCAAAAGATGTAAAGAATGTATATTATCATTCTTGCCACTTTATCCTATAGGCTGAGAAGATGTAACATCAAGGTGGATGCATTTTTCTAAGTGTGTTAAAAGTCTGTCGACACAGAGTGGACTTTCTTCCAGGTCCCAAGCCCCGCTAAGACTGCTTTGATGAACTCCCCAGCCAACCCTCCCCTGCCCCAAAACGACTGGTAGACATTAGAACCATAGTTATCCAAGTCTTTTACCTCTGAGATATTTAATCTATGAAAATTGATGATAATTTTCAACTTCTAAATAGGTAACTCGACTGCAAAATAATCAAAGCTGGTAAACAATGAAACTTTGGCTCTTAAACCAAGCCATGCATGCCGTGCATTTGTATTGAAATGTCTCTATGATACGAAGCCAAATATTCAATGTAACATACTTAATATCCAAAGGTGGAAACAAAAGAATGTAGAGATCTAGTGTTAAGAGTTCCATTTGCTTCAATTAATTATTTACCTTCCTGTGGAATAATATATACATATATATATATTTAATAGAACCATAGATAGACTAGTAGAATTTAGATTATAAATGTGTGAATGCAGATTATCCTGCTATTGCACAAGGTAGAGTGGGGGAAAAAAATCTCAATTGCAGCTGGCAAAATGCTGGCTAGAACATATATAAGAAAGTTGCACTAGACTGAATGGTCACAGAGGACATGGAAGAAGGGGGAAACTCCAGTGTTTCTGCAGCTGACATGGACTAGATCCTACATGGTGTCTATGAGTCTGTTTCCCTGGTGGAGCTCACCTATACATTCTGAAGAGGGGGCATTTGTTTTCCCCACTGCAATGATTTCAGTCTGGTTTCATCATGTTGGAATTTGATCACACCATTTTCAAACAATGTTAACATAGTCCAGCTTTTGTTTTTCTCATCTCTTCCGAGAGGAGACTCACTGTTTCTGTCTGAGGAAGCTCATGCCCTCGGCAAAACATCAGGACAAGGACAGAGAGATGAGGGTATACATTCCCAACAGAAGCAGTGTGTTATTTGTTTTAAAACTCCGAACAGAGATCTTGGAAATCTTTCAAAAAGACCATTGAATTCTTCATTGGCTGAGAACTACATTTTAAAAAGTCTTAAATAGGGCTTTGTTTGCATTGTTTGAGTTCAAGGGGCCTTATTATTGAATGGCATTGCACAAGCCTTTCTTTGTGCAATCAAACCATTGTTATTGGTAGTTCTGTAAAGGAAACTGTGGAATCTAATTGGCAGTGGAGTCATAAATCTATTTACTAAGTGCGGCTTCCAAGAAATGTTGCAATTCAAAATGCACTAAGACCGTGATTTACTGGAGATTTGAAGATTCTAAATAATATTTTTTAAAAACCTTTCCATGCAACTTCTGGTTTAACTTTTGGCAACATTAAAGAAAAAAAAAAAACAAAACAGCCCAACCAAGTTTCAGAATTAAGTATTCTCCTAGTAAGTGATCAGAACTTGTAATATTTGCCACAGGACTGACTTATTTATTTACTAGCTAGAGGCTCTTAAGTTCACTTGTTTATCAGGGCATATACAGAAGGGTTTGTTAAAACTCGACATTGACTTTACAACTTTCTGACCTGGTGCATGAATTCTCAAGTACTGTATTTCACTGTGTTGGTGTGTCTGATGGAAATTTCAAGGTGATCCCACAAAAATATTTTATGTAGTGTGCCTTCAAAGAGAACTTTTATTTCTCTTCACTTGTTGTCCCACAAAGTCACATTCGGTGGTGGTCAGCCAAGTCCCATCTGGTCTAGTTTTACTCTTGTCCCAATTTTAAAGAAAAATGGGAACAAGTTTGCCCTGGTGAGACCCACACCATTACAATGATTATCTTGAGCACTTAAATTCCAGTGTTGGCTGTTGATGTATTTGATATTCTGCTTGTCTCCCCATGGTTGAACTATGTCTGAAGAATAGCAGCATAATCTCTTGGCTGTTTATACTTTTTTAAACTTTCCTGTGTTGTAAATATTGTATACTTTTGGTGATTCCAGCTATGTAACCTCTATGCTCTGTAAGGTGATTATTTGTATATAGCAACATGGCCCAGTGATATTATATAGTTTCCCAATGGAGAGGTTATTGAGTAACCTTTGCATTAGTTTAAACACTACCAGAAAAATGCTGAGCCAACTATAAACACTCAATTTTGTATGTTTTCCAAATTGTACTTATTACTGCTTTTGATACTGTATTACGTGCCAATAGTTTCCCAATCACATAGCAGGCAAGAGATATTTTGTACTTTTTGATCCACTGTAATATTTAATAAAAAATGTTACTATCTGTTTCCTTTTGGGTGTAATCTGTCACTTCCTCCTGAGGCGGCCTGTGGCCTCCTCCAGAATACTTTCCTTCAGGCTATCTCCAAATAGAACAATAATGGTAATGTCTGTTTGTTGAGAACCTACTGGGTGCCCAATTGGCATACAATATCTTTACCCTTCATACTCCCATGTAAATGTGGTTCTACCCATTTTACTAATGTGAAGACAGACTGAAGCTTCTTAGACTGGTAAATCAACTTGCCCAAGATCATCTGGCTTGCAAATTGGCAGAGCTGGGATATGAACCCAGGGCTCTTAAATCGACAGCTTCTGTATACCATGCTCCTCTCCTGGCAGGTAACAAAAATGACTACTTACTTGGTCAACAAAGATTGACTCAACTGCCAGGCATAGTGTTAGGAGCTGGGATTACAATTTTGAGTAGAAGATAAAATATACCATCTCTGGAGCTTATAAGACTAATGGGAAAGAGAGTTAATCAAATAGTCACCCACATAAATATAAAACCTCAAGCTGACATAGTTCCAAGGGACAGGAGTATGATTACTAAACTGATACATGAAGGATGAGTATGACTTGAGAGGGAATTTTAGGAGAAGAGTTCTCCAAGCACAAGGTACCACATGTACAAAGGCCCAGAGGCAGGAACAAGTTAAACTTATTACAGGAATCAAAAAAGCCTGTGTGACAGAAGCATAATAATAAGGAGTGAAGTTGAGGTGAGGTTAGAAAGTATAGCAGGGGTCAGCCGGATAGGTCCTAAGAGACCAGGCTGAGCATCTGGTCTTTATACCGAACAAGAAGTTTCTGTGGAGAGGTGATACATTCAGATTTGTCTCATTCAGTGCCACTCTCTGGTACTATGTGAATGCAGAGCAAGCTAATCCAAGATGGTGGTCATTTCAATTGACCCTTCTCTCACTCCCTGAGTCCTCGGCTGCCAAGCTTTCCCCTGGTTTTGCTCAGCTTATTATTAGTTTAAGTGCTACACTGAAAAAGTAGCATGCTGTGTGCTCCCTTCTTAATGGGTCCCAGGGGACAGGGTGGACAGACTTTGGTGACTGTCTTAGTTTACAACCTGTACCATCTGGTCATGGTGGACTTTGAACAGATAGGATAGACTAAACTGCTAACAAGCATGATATCACAACTCTAGGAGAAACAAAACAAGAATACATTTTGATAAAATACCTAGGACCCTTTCTTTTATCATAGTTGACTCCCTGGAGGACTCTGTCCACCCCTCTCACACCAGCAGGACTTACAGCAACATGTTAGGACCCTTATCCCTTTGTTAACCCAAACATAAAAAGAAGCCCCAGCCCCATGGTCTCCTCACCTTCATTCAGATTCATCTATATTTCACCATACTATATGAATTGTTAGGAGTATATCAAAAGAATGTTCTTCCATCTATGATACATTCAGCAATTAAAGTTCAGATACTTGAATCATATACAACAGGAAACATCATGATAAGTTATCTATTTTTACCAGGCCTGGCTAATACTGTTGGGAAGGAGGGTGCTTTTGCTAAAGATGTCACTCATGGTGCAAAAGCAACAAAACTGCCCAATGATTTTTTTCTAGGAAAGTGGCCAAAGTTGACAAATGTTTTAGGGCTGATAGTGACCAGGAAATAGGTCATTATTTACATCAACAAGTACGTCAGTGGCAGGAGGTTGGAGTAGGATGAGAGGTGACCTCTGGCCAGAAATAATGCAAAAAAAAAAAAAAAAGTATAGCCTTCAAGGTTGACCTAGAGAGTAAATGACACCAACTTGGGTCCACTAATAGAGAATTCCTGAATTTTGGAATCTCCAGCTAATTCCTGATATGACATTCCAAAACATTTGTTTAACCTGCTTAAACAAACAAACAATTTTAATCATTATAGCCATAACCAAAGGCATTCCCAACCTTGTCAGGACAAGGTAATCTGCTCCCTGAGGCATCCACACAAGAATAACTACTACTTTATTATTGTTGAAACTTTCTCTAGAACATAACTGTCCTATGGTACTTCTTAGGATGGCGGAAATATTCTATAATTCAGAGCTTTCCAATACCATAACTACTGGCCAAAGTGGTTGAACTCTTGAAAAGTGCCCAGTGTGACGGAGGAACTGATTCTATAATGCTACTTTTTATTCACTTAAACAGCCACATGTGGCTAGTGGGTACTATAACAGCACAACCCTAGAAGGTACAATTGGCCAGTGAGCACATATTAATATAGACACAATTAGAGATGGGATAAAACCTGCAAATAAATTTTAACATAGACACTAAAGCAGGCAACACTATCTCTTCTGGGAAAAACTCTGTTAATCCATTGTGGGGGGGGGTAACACTATTTTTCACTCAGGATACACACATCACAAGCATCTAAGTACTAACTAAATGAACAAACAAATCATTGGGAGAGCATGTACCAATCAAATAGACAACCTGGAAGAAATGGACAAATTCCGAGGAAGGTTCAACCTTCTAACACTGAACCAGAAAGAACTAGAAAATGTGAACAGACCAATCACAACTACTGAAATTGGAACAGTGATTATGGAGGGGAGACCGGATGGCACAGGTGTAGATAGCGGAGGCCATCTTATCCCACAAAAACATTAAAAAATACATCTACCAGTGCAACAATTCATACAAAACATCTACTGAACTTCAACAGAGGATCTCAGACTTCGGAAAGAACAAGAAAACCTGCACGTAACCTGGTGCAACAAATAAAACGAGAGAAAGGAACCAGGACAGGGCTTGTGCTGCAGGGAGGGAGCTGTGAAGGAGGAAAGGGTCCCTGGGAAGTCTGCTCTTTGGTGGGGAGATCAGTTTGGACAGAGAGGAGCTTTGAGCCCAGGAGGAGAGTGCAGCAACCAGTCTGCAGAATGCAAAACTGGACAACCTCCACAAAAGGCTGGCACTGCCACCCTGTGCTCCCCAGCCTGATATACTAGTCCACTGGAGGTTGCCATTTTGGCCCTACCAAACAGCCTATAGGCTCCAGTGCTGAAATGCCTCAGGCCAACCAGCCAACATGATAGAAACACAGCCACACTCATCAGCAAACAGGGTGCCTAAAGCCACACTGAGAAAATGAAAGATATTCCCATTTGAATGCAGAGTTCCAAAGAATAGCAAGGAGAGATAAGAAAACCTTCCTCACTGATCAATGCAAAGAAATAGAGGAAAACAATAGAATGGGAAAAATTAGAGATCTCCTCCAGAAAATTAGAGATACCAAGGGAACATTTCATGCAAAGATGGGCACATTAAAGGACAGAAATGGTATGGAACTAACAGAAGCAGAAGATATTAAGAAGAGGTAGCAAGAATACACAGAAGAATTATACAAAAAAGATCTTCATGACTTAGATGATCGCAATGGTATGATCACTCACCTAGAGCCAGACATCCTGAAATGTGAAGTTAAGTTGGCTTTAGGAAGCATCACTACAAACAAAGCTGGTGGAGATGATGGAATTCGAGTTGAGCTATTTCAAATCCTAAGAGATGATGCTGTGAAAGTGTTGCACTCAATATGTCAGCAAATTTGGAAAACTCAGCAGTGGCCACAGGACTGGAAAACATCAGTTTTCATTTCAATCCCTAAAAAACGTAATGCCAAAGAATGCTCAAACTACCGCACAGTTGCACTCATATCACACGCTAGCAAAGTAATGCTCAAAATTCTCCAAGCCAGGCTTCAATGGTATGTGAACCGTGAAATTCCAGATGTTCAAGCTGGATTTAGAAAAGGCAGAGGAACCAGAGATCAAATTGCCAACATCCATTGGATCATCAAAAAAGCAAGAGAGTTCCAGAAAAGAATCTACTTCTGCTTTATTGACTATGCCAAAGCCTTTGACTGTGTGGATCACAACAAACTGCGGAAAATTCTGAAAGAGATGGGAATACCAGACCACTTGATCTGCCTCTTGAGAAACCTGTATGCAGGTCAGGAAGCAACAGTTAGAACTGGATATGGAACTACAGACTGCTTTGAAATTGGGAAAGGAGTACGCCAAGGCTGTATACTGTCACTGTGCTTATTTAACTCATATGCAGAGTAAATAATGAGAAACGTTGGGCTGGATGAAGCACAAGTTGGAATCAAGATTGCTGGGAGAAATATCAATAACCTCAGATATGCAGATGACAGGACTTTTATGGCAGAAAACAAAGAAGAACAGCCTCTTGATGAAAGTGAAAGAGGAGAGTGAAAAAGTTGGCTTAAAGCTCAACATTCAGAAAACTAAGATCACGGTATCCGGTCCCATAACTTCACGGCAAATAGATGGGTAAAGAGTGGAAACAGTGACAGACTTTATTTTTGGGGGGGCTCCAAAATCACTGCAGATGGTGACTGCAGCCATGAAATTAAAAGACACTTATTCCTTGGAAGAAAAGTTATGACCAACCTAGACAGCATATTAAAAAGCAGAGACATTACTTTGCCAAGAAAGGTCCGTCTTGTCAAAGCTGTGGTTTTTTGAGTAGTCATGTATGGATGTGAGAGTGGGAGTATAAAGAAAGCTGAGCACTGAAGAATTGATGCTTTTGAACTGTGGTATTAGAGAAGACTCTTGAGAGTCCCTTGGACTGCAAGGAGATCCAATCAGTCCATCCTAAAGGGAATCAGTCCTGAATATTCATTGGAAGGACTGATGTTGAAGCTGAAACTCCAATACTTTGGCCACCTGACACAAAGAACCAGCTCACTGGAAAAGACCCTGATGCTGGGAAAGATTGAAGGTGGGGGGAGAAGGGGATGACAGAGGATGAGATGGTTGGATGGCATCACTGACTCAGTGGACATGGATTTGGGTGGACTCCGGGAGTTGGTGATGGACAGGGAGGCCTGGCGTGCTGCAGTCCATGGGGTTGCAAAGGGTCGGATACGACTGAGAGACTGAACTGAACTGAAAGCCACACTGAGCTCACAGCCATCTATAAACACACCCTGCTTGCCACAGGGACAAGACCAGCTCCCCCCACCAGTGGGCAGGTACCAGTGCCACTTTCCAGGAAGTCTGCACGAGTCTCAGGATCAACATGATCCAGCCAAGGGCAGACACCAGAAACAAGAGGAGTTATTACAATCCTCTAGTCTGCAGAAAGGAGATGACAGACACAGAAAGTTACACAAAGTTAGATGGTGCTGAAATATATTCCAGATGAAGGAATAAGAGAAAAGCTCACAAGAGCAACTAAATGAAGTGGAACCTACCTAAAAAAGAATTTAGAGTCATGATAGTAAAGATGATCCAAGATATCAGATAAAGAATGAAGGTACAGGGATTTCCCTGGTGGTCCAATAGTTAAGAATCTCCCTTTCAATGCAGAAGATGCCAGTTTGACTCCTGGTTGGAGAACCAACATCCCACGTGCCACAGGGCAACTAAGCCCATGTACCACAACTACTGAGCCAGCAGCCGCAGCTCCTGGGACGATGTACTCTGGAACCTGGGTACCACAACTAGAGAGAAGTCCATGCATCGCAACCAAGAGCCCACAGGCCTCAACAAAAGATCCTGAACGCTGCACATAAGACTCAGTGGAGCCAAGATTAAATAAATAAAGAGTAAAAGAATAAAGGAAAGAAACTGAATCCTGGGTTTCTCGTTTAAGATAGTGGAATAGAAGGATGTACACTCACCTCCTCCTGCACGGGCACCAAAATTGCAACTAACTGTTGAAGAACCAATGACAGCAGGATGCTGGAACCCACTATTAAAAGATATCCCAAGTCCAAAGACAAAGAAGCCACCGCAAGATGGTAGGAGGGGCACAATCATGATAAAATCAAATCCCATACCTGCCAGGTGGTGATCCACAGGCTGGGAGAACAATAATACCAAAGAAGTTCTCGCACTGTTGTGAAGGTTCTGAACCCCATGTCGGTCTTCCCAGCCTGGGGATCCAACAAAGGGACTGGGAATCCTCAGGAATCTGGCTTTGAGGGCCAGCAGGATTTGATTTTAGGACTTCCAGAGGACTAGGGGAACAGAGACTCCAGTCTTGGAGGGCACAAACAAAATTCTGTGCACACCAAGACCCAGAGGAGAGAAGCAGTGACCCCACAGGAGACTGAACCAAAACTACCTGCTAGTGTTGGAGGGCCTCCTCTGGAGGCGTGGGTTGGCAGGGACTCACCACAGGGATGGATGGGAGAACTGGAAGGTCCCCCTTGTCATAAATCTTCTGGGAGTTTGCCATTAACCCTACCATAGAAACCATCAGACAGCAGACAGAAGAAGCAAGAAGCACAGTTTCACAGCAGCTAAAACAAAAACCATATTACAGAAAGTTAATCACAATGAAAAAGCAGAAAGTTATATCCCAGATGAAGGGTCAAGATAACATCCCAGAAAAAAAACTAAATGGAGTGGAAATAGGCAACCTTCCAAAAAATAATTCAGAATAATGATAGTGAAGATGATCCAGGATCTCAGGAAAACAATGGAGGCAAAAATTGAGAATATGCAAGAAAAGTTTACCAAAAACCTATAAGAATTAAAGAACAAATATACACTAGAAGGAATCAATAGCAGAATAACTGAGGCAGAAGAATGGATAAATGACCTGGAGGAGAGAATGGTGGAAATTTCTGCCACAGAACAGTATATAGAAAAAAGAATGAAAATAAATGAGGACAGCCTAAGAGACCTCTGGGACAACATTAAACACATAAACATTTGAATTACATGGGTCCATTGGAGAAGGAAATGGCAACCCCCTCCAGTGCTCTTGCCTGGAGCATCCCAGGGACGGGGGAGCCTGGTGGGCTGCCGTCTATGGGGTCGCACAGAGTCAGACACGACTGAAGCGACTTAGCAGCAGCAGCAGGAGAAGAGAGAGAAAGGACCTGAGAAAATATTTGATGAGATACTAGCTGAAAACTTTCTGAATATGGGATAGGAAATAGTCAATCAAGTCCAGGAAGCACAGAGAGACCCAGGAATGATAAACCCAAGGAGGAACACACCAAGACACATAGAAATCAAACTGACAAAAATTTAAGACAGAGATAAAATATTAAAAGCAACAAGGGAAAAATGACAAATAGTACAAGGGAACTCCCATCAGGTTATCAGCTGATTTCTCAGCAGAAACTCTACAAGCCAGAAGAGAATGATATGATATATTTAAAGTGATGAAAGGGAAGAACCTACAACCAAGAATACTTTACCCAGCAAGACTCTCCTTCAGAACTGATGGAGAAATCAAAAGCTTTCCAGATAAGCAAAAGTTAAGAGAACTCAGCACCACTAAACCAGCTTTAAAACAAATGCTAAAGGAACTTCTCTAGGCAGAAAACATAAGAGAAAGAAAAGACCTACAGAAAACAAACCCAAAACAACTAAGAAAATGGTAATAGGATCATGTACTGTGCTCAGTGGCTTCACATGTCTGACTGACTCTTTGCGACCTATGGACTGTAGCCTGCCAAGCTCTTCTGTCCATGGGATTCTCCAGGTGAGAATAATGGAGTGGGTAGCCCTCCTCCAGGGGATCTTCCCAACCTAGGAATCGAACCCAAATCTCCAGCGCCTCCTGCATTGCACGCAAGTTCTTTACCCACTGAGCCAACTGGGAAGCCCATTAGCATACTAACACCCCCTAAACCTTGTTTCCATTAGCTCATGGTATCAGAATGTGGAGAAGCAAACCTACAGATCTGTCTCCTGACTACCTTCATAAGACATGTAACTGGTCTGTTATCAACTGCACTTAAGCCTCCTGAATGCAAGGTTTCTCCAGTCCTGCAGAGCCCCTTAAAGTGCTGCTGTAAGCAACATTTACAGTAAGCAAGGGCACCAGTATAAAGACAAATGCTAATCAAACAATGTCAGGGCAGCATTTCACATACTTCCATCAAGCATAGCAGAGGAAGTAAGTGAACAGAACCAGGAGAAATCATGTCCTAGAGCAGGGCTGGTAGGCATTGCAAGTGGGCTGTGCAGTAGTGTCAAGCAAGAAGCCAAGAGATGCACTCCATATCATGTTTCTACCAAGAAATGGGTAGAATGGGGTCTGACAGGAAAACATTCTATCCCTAAATAAAAACAGAACATGGTTCATGGACTCTGAATGCACATTTAAGGCATAAAAGAATTTCAATTCTCTGTTTTCATAAAGCAAAAATCTCAAGTCTTTGTGATTGAGTTTCACATTAACTGGCACTTCATTTGCTTAAAACCTAAACATCGTCAGTTTCAGAAGAAATCCACTGTGATATATAGATCTCCCCATTTAAATTCCAGGGTTTCTTCTTTTGATCCTTGGTAAAATTTTTTATCCAAGAAACAGAATAGATATAGATATTTAAAAACATGAACCATTAGAGAATGAAATAGCAAATCAACAAACACTGAAGTTTTGACAGCCCCTCCTTTTTCTTTTTCCAAGTTCCTTAAAGACTATAACAGAATAAAAGGATCACTGGCTCCAAGTCTCTTAGAGATAACAAGGGACGAAACTAAAACAAACAAACAAACAAACAAAAAACAAACCCACATCTCCAAACAAGGTCAAGTAACCTCAATTCCTTACCCTGCCCCAAGGTTAAAAACATGAATAACTTTCAGTAGCAGTTCAGAATTCATCTTTATCTCCTACCTGCTCCATCAGTGGAACTTTAAAGTCATGATTTTTTTAGATATCCATATTTTGGTATATGGTATACAAACTTGTATTAGATGACAACTTTTTTTAATTCAGGTAGAGAAAGAAGCAATAACTTTTAAAAAACATACAATTTTTGATTACTGTTCAACTTGCTACCATTTAGCAAAAGCTCTTTTTCCCTTTCATTGAAAGTAACATTTTCTTCTTTTTTTTTTTTAAAAGAAAACCACTGTATGTTAAATTTACCTTTTTTGTCTATTGGTCTCCTCTTCATCATGACCCCTCTTCTCCCCCCTGATTTTTCCCAATGAAAGCCATGCTAAATTAATCACTGGATTGACTGCTTCATCTTTTTATTTTTAATGGAGGGTATACCACAGTTTTAAAGCAGTAAGATTTGAGGTGAACGCTATGGAATAGGATCACACATATCAATAATTACCTTAAGTGTAAATAGATTAAACGTACTAATCAAAAGATAAGGACTGACTGGGTGGATGAAAACATGCAGGTATGCACTTCCACTTATCACATCACTCTGCTCGACTCCCCCAAATTGTATGTAATTATTTTATATTGTTAAGTTAATCATGTTTCCCATTATGGCTTGCAATTATAATTATCTTTTTTTGTTGTTTGTCTATTGATTGTGAAAACGGATAAACATATTTTAATGTTGTGCTTATGCAACTATTACTCAATACCATTATATTATGATTGATCAACTGAAAAATAATACAACTCTATATCACCAAAACAAGGATCCAATAGAAAAACCTGCAATCACTTTTTAAAATCCAGATGCATATCAGAATTATCTTGAAATCTTTTGAAAAATACATATGCTCAGGTATTGCTTTTTTTCTCCAGAGCTCCAGATGTTTCTAATGAGTCATGTTTAAAAACAACTGGACTATATTATGACCTTTTATGTAGCTTGTTTCACTTTTTATATTTCATATTCAGTGTTCCCATATCATTTAGTTTATGTTCTCCAATTTCACCATCTCTTTTCTTTCCTTGAATACTCTTTCTCAAGTCTTTATCAAGTGTAGTAGAAAAGCTTTTGTATATATACATATAAATAAGTATAATATATATTTGAAAACTTACAAATTTTTACCTAACTAAAAAAATGACATTTGATTCCACTTGTTTGACTTAGTATAAATAGAATGCTAGATTTTTAATTAAAAAATAGATACACAACAAGCAACAAAGATTTACTGTATAGCATAGGGAAATATAGTCAATATCTTGTAATAAGCTATGATGGAAAATAATTTCAAACATACTGTATGTGTATTAGTATAAGTGAATCACCTTGCTGTGAACCTGAAACTTTTTAAGTCAACTATACTGCAATAACATATATATATTTTAAAAACAGAAACTGAACACTGATAACAATAAACCAAAAAAAAAAAAGAATGGAGGTACAGACAGAGAAGATACAAGAGATGTTTGGCAAAAGGCTAGAAGATTTACAGAGATGAACAATAAAATGACTGGAGTGAAAAATACAGTAGAAAGAATCAATAGCAGAATACCTGAGGCAGAATAACGAATATGTGAGTTGAAAGACAGAATTTTAAAAAATGACAACAGACTCAAGAGCCCTCCAGGAGAATATTAAATGCACCAACATTTGAATGATAGGGGTCACAGAAGAAACTGAGAAAGAGCAAGAGTCTGAGAAAATATTTGAAGAGATTATAGTCAAAAATTTCCCTATCATGGGGGAAAGGAAATAGTCAATCAAATCCAGGAAGTGCAGAGAATGACATACAGTGCCAAGGAGAAACACTCCAAGACAATGTTAATCAAACTAACAAAAATTAAATACAAAGGTGAAATGTTAAATGCACCAAGGAAAACCAACAAGTAATGCATAACATGCAAGGGAATTCCCATAAGTTTATCAACTGATTTTCAGCAGAAACTCTGCAGGCCAGAAGGGAATGGTAGGATATATTTAAAATGATGAAAGGGGAAAAACCTACAACCAAGATTACTCTACCCAGCAAGGATCTCATTCACATTCAACAGAGAAATCAGACGCTTCATGGAGAAGCAAAACCTCACAGAATTTAGCACCACCAAACCAGTTTTACAACAAATGCTAAAAGAACTTCTCTAGCTGGGAAACATGAAAGAATAAGAAGACTTACAAAAACAGGCCCAAAACAATGAAAAAAAAATGGCTGTAGGAACATACATTATTGATAATTAACTTAAATATAAATGGAGTAAATGCTCCAAACAAAAGATATAGACAGGCTGAATGGATACAAAAACAATATCCATATGTACGCTGTCTGCAAAAGACCCACTTCAGACCGAGGGACACATATAGACTGAAAGTGAGGGGATGGAATATGATATTCCATGCAAATAGAAATCAAAAGAAAGTCAGAGTAGCAATACTCATATTAGACAAAACACTTTAAGTACTACTAAAAGAGACAAGAAAGGATACTATATAATGATCAAGACATCAATCCAAGAAGATATAGCAATTACATATGCAACCAACAGATGAGCAACTAACACTTTCACGCAACCAACATAGGAGCACCTCAATACATAAGGCAAAACCTAACAGCCATAAAAGAGGAAAGCAATAGAAACACAACAATAGTGGATGACTTTAACACTCCACTTACACCAATGGATAAATCATCCAGACAGAAAAATAATAAGAAAATACAAGCCTTTAAATGACACACAGATTTACTTGATATTTATAGTATACTCCATCTGAAAGGGGCAAAATAAACTTTCTTCTCAGGTGCAAACAGAACATTTCCAAGATAGATCCCATCTTGAATCACAAATCAAGCCTTGGTAAATTTAAGAAAAATGAAATCATATCAAGTACCTTTTTGGACCAAAATGTTATGAGATTAGAAATCAAATACAGGAAAAATAATATAAAAAACACAAACATATGGAGATTAAATATTATAAGATTAAAGAATCAAGGGATCACTGAAGAAATCAAAGTGGAAATAAAGAAATATCTAGAAACAAATGACAATGAAAACACAGTGACCCAAATTCTATGGGGTGCAGCAAAAGAAGTTCTAACAGGGATGTTTAAATCAATTCCTTCTTAACTCACGAGACAAGAAAATCTCAAATGAACAACCTAACCTTACATCTAAAGTAACTAGAAAAAGAAGAGCAAAACCCCACCAAAGTTAGTAGAAAAAAAGAAATCATAAAGACCAGAGTAGAAATAAACAAAATAGAAATGAATAACACAATAGTAATGAACAATGAAATTAATTCTCTAATTCTCTTCATGGATCACACCCCTTCACCCTTGCCATGATGAAAGGGCTTGCATAACTCAATGAAGCTATGAGCCATGCTGTGCAGGGCCACCCAAGATGACACGTCATAGTGGAGAGTTTTGACAAAATGTGGTCCATAGGAGAAGGGAATGCCAAATCACTCCAGTATTCTTACCACAACCCTATGGACAGTATGAAAGAGCAAAAATATATGACACTGGAAGATGAGCCCCCCAAGTTGGAAGGTGTCCAATATGCTACTGGGGAAGAGCAGAAGGGAATTACTAATATCTCCAGAAAGAATGAAGAGGCAGGGCCAAAGCAGAAATGACACTCAGTTGTGGATGTGTCTGGTGGTGAAAACTAAGTGTGATGCTGTAAAGAACAACATTATATAGGTACATGAATGTTAGGTCCATGAAATAATGTAAATTGGATGTGGTCAAGCAGGAGATGACCAAAAGAAAACATCGACAACTTAGGAGCCAGTGAACTAAAATGGACAAGAATGGACAATTTTAATTCAATAATCATTAGTATTTACTACTGTGGGCAAGAATCCCTTAGAAGAATTGGAGTAGCCCTCAAGTCAACGAGTTGGAAACGCAGTACTTGGGTGCAACCTCAAAAAACGACAGAATGAGCTCAGTTCGTTTCCAAGGCAAACCAACTGACACCGTAGGAATCCAAGTCTATGTTTCAAACACCAATGCTGAAGAAACTGAAGTTGACCAGTTCTATGAAGACCTACAAGACCTCTAGAACTAACAACAAAAATGGATGTCCTTTACATCAAATGCATGGAATGCAAAAGTAGGAAGTCAAGAGAAACATGGACTAACAGGCAAGTTTGGCCTTGGAGTACAAAATGAAGCAGGGCAAAGGCTAACAGAGTTTAGTCATAATAACACACTGGTTGTAGCAAACATCTTCTTTCAACAAGACAAGACATAACTCATGTACACAACACAAGACATGGAGATCACCAGATGGGTCAATTCTGAAATTATACTGATAATGTTCTCTGCAGCCGAAGATGGAGAAGCTCTATACAGTAAGCAAAAACAAGACCTGGAGCTAACTGTGGCTCAGATCATCAGCTCCATATTGCAAAATTCAGTTTAAATTGAAGAAAATAATTTAAGTGGAAAACCACTAGGCCATTCAGGTATGACCCTAAATCATATCCCTTATGTTTATACAGTGGAGGTGACAAATAGATTCAAGGGATTAAATCTAGTACACAGAATGCCTGAAGAACAATGGATGGAGGTTCCCAATACTATGCAGGAGGCAGTGACCAAAACTATCCCAAAGAAAAAGAAAGGCAAGAAGGCAAAGTGGTTGTCTGAGGCTTTAGAAATAGCTGAGGAAAGAAAGAAGTGAAAGGCAAGGAAGAAAGTGAAAGTTATACCCAACTGAATGCAAAGTTCCAGAGAATAGCAAGGAGACATAAGGAGGCCTTCTTAAGTGAACAATGCAAAGAAATAGAGGAAAACAATAGAATGGGAAAGACTAGAGACCTCTTTAAGAAAATTAGGAGATATCAAGGGAACATTTCATGTAAGGGTAGGCACAATAAAAGGCAGAAATGATAAGGACCTAACAGAAGTAGAAGAGATTAAAAAGAGGTGGCAAGAATACACAGAACTATATGAAAAAGGTCTTAATGACCTGGATAATCATGATGGTGTGGTCCCCCACCTAGAGCCAGACATTCTGGAGTGTGAAGTCAAGAGGGCTTTAGAAAGCATTACTACGAACAAAGCTAGTGGAGGTGATGGAATGCCAGGTGAGCTATTTAAAATCCTACCAGATGATGCTGTTAAACTGCACACTCAATATGTCAGCAAATTTAGAAAACTTAGTAGTTTTCCTTAGTAGACCACTGGACTGTAAAAGGTGTTTTCATTCCAATCCCAAAGAAGGGCAATGCTAAAGAATGTTCAAACTACCATACAATTGAGCTCATTTCACATGCTAGCAAAGTTATGCTCAAAATCCTTCAAGCTAGGATTCAGCAGTATGTGAACTGAGAAGTTCCACATGTACAAGTTGGGTTTAGAAAGGCACAGGAATCAGAGATCAAATTGGCAACATTCGTTGGATCACAGAGAAAGCAAAGGAATTCAAAAAAAAAAAAATCTACTTCTGCTTCATTGACTACGCTAAAGCTTTTGACTTTGTGGATCACAACTGTGGAAAATTTTTAAAGAGATAGGAATTCCAATCCACCTTACCTGTCTCCTGAGAAACCTGTATACGGGTCAAGAAGCAACAGTTAGAACCTGACATGGAAAAACAGACTGGCTCAAAATTGGGAAAGGATTACAGCCAGCCTGCATATTGTCACCCTGCTTATTTAACTTCTATGCAGAGTATATCATGCAAAATGCCAGGCTGGATGAATCATAAGCTGGAAGCAAGGAGAAATAACAACTTCAGATATGCAGATGATACCACTAGAATGGCAAAAAGTGAAGAGGAACTAAAGAGCCTTTTGATGACGGTAAAAGAGAAGAGGGGAAAAGCTGGCTTAAAACTCAACATTCAAAAAACTTAAGATCATGGGATCTGGTTCCATCACTTCATGACAAAAGAAGGGGAAAAAGTTGAAGTAGTGACAGATTTTATTTTCTTGGGGTCCAAAATCATTGTGGATGGTGACCACAGCCATGAAATTAAAAAGGCGCTTGCTCCTTGGAAGGAAAGCTTTGACAAATTAGACAGCATATTAAAAAGCAGAGACATCACCTTGCCAACAAAGGTTCATACAATCAAAGCTATGGTTTTTCCAGTGGGTCACATATGGATATGAGAGTTGGACCTGAAAGAAGGCTGAGTGCCCAAGAATTGATGCTTTTGAATTGTGGTGCTGGAGAAAGCTCTTGAGAGACTCGTAAACAGCAAGGATAAAAACCCAGTTAATCCTAAAGAAAATCAACGCTAAATATTCATAGGAAAGATTGATGCTGAAGCTGAAGTTCCAGTACTTTAGCCACCTGGTACAAAGAGCTAACTCATTGGTAATGACCTTGATGCTGGGAAAGTCAAAAGGAAAAGGGGGCAACAGAGTATGAGGTGGTTGGATGGCATCACTGACTCAATGGATATGAGTTTGAGCAAACTCTGGGAGATAGTGAAGGACAGCGAACCCTGGTGTGCTGAAGTCCATGGAGTCTCAAAGAGCTGGACAAGACTTAGCGACTGAACAATAACAACAATGAAATAAAAGCTGGTTCTTTGAGATGATAAACAAAATTTATAAACTTTTAGCCAGAATCAAGAAACAAAGGGAGAGGACTGAAATAAACAAAACTAGAAGTAAAAAAGAAGATGTGACTGATACTGCAGAAATACAAAGGAACATAAGAGACTATTGGAAACAACTATATGCAAATATAATAGACAATTTATAAGAAATGGACAAATTCTTGAGAAAGTACAACCTTTCAAGACTGAACAAAGAAGAAATGAAAACTATTAACAGACCAATCACAAATAATGAAATTAAGACTGATTAAAGTTTAGTTCAGTTCAGTCGCTCAGTCGTGTCCAACTCTTTCTGACCCCATGAATAGTAGCACACCAGGCCTCCCTGTCCATCACCAACTCCCGGAGTCCACCCAAACCCATGTCCATCGAGTCAGTGATGCCATCCAACCATCTCATCCTCTGTCGTCCCCTTCTCCTCCTGCCCCCAATCCTTCCCAGCATCAGGGTCTTTTCCAATGAGTCAACTCTTTGCAAGAGATGGCCAAAGTATTGGAGTTTAAGCTTCAACATCAGTCCTTCCAATGAACACCTAGGACCGATCTCCTTTAGGATGGACTGGTTGGATCTCCTGGAAGTCCAAGGGGCTCTCAAGAGTCTTCTCCAAACACCACAGTTCAAAAGCATCAATTCTTCGGTGCTCAGCTTTCTTCACCCTCCAACTCTCACATCCATACATGACCACTGGAAAAACCATAGCCTTGACTAGACGGACCTTTGTTGGCAAAGTAATGTCTCTGCTTTTAAATATGCTCTCTAGGTTGGTCATAACCTTCCTTCCACAGAGTAAGCGTCTTTTAATTTCATGGCTGCAGTCACCATCAGCAGTGATTTTGGAGCCCCAGAAAATAAAGTCTGACACTGTTTCCCCTGTTTCCCCATCTATTTCCCATGAAGGGATGGGACCAGATGCCATGATCTTAGTTTCCTGAACGTTGAGCTTTAAGCCAACTATTTCACTCTCCTATTTCACTTTCATCAAGAGGCTCTTTAGTTCTTCTTCACTTTCTGCCATAAGGGTGGTGTCATCTGCATATCTGAGCTTATTCATATTTCTCCTGGCAAACTTGATTCCAGCTTGTGTTTCTTCCAGCCCAGCATTTCTCATGATGTACTCTGCATATAAGTTAAATAAGCAGGGTGACAATATACAGCCTTGACGTACTCCTTTTCCTATTTGGAACTAGTCTGTTGTTCCATGTTAATTCTAACTGTTGCTTCTGGACCTGCATACAGGTTTCTCAAGAGGCAGGTCAGGTGGGCTGGTATTCCCATCTCTTTTCGAATTTTCCATAGTTTATTTTAATCCATACAGTCAAAGGCTTTGGCATAGTCAATAAAGCAGAAATAGATGCTTTTCTGGACCTCTCTTGCTTTTTCGATGATCCAGCAGATGTTGGCTATTTGATCTCTGGTTCCTCTGCCTTTTCTAAATCCAGCTTGAACATCTGGAAGTTCACGGTTCACATATTTTTGAAGCCTGGCTTGGAGAATTTTGAGCATTATTTTACTAGCGTGTGAGATGAGTGCAATTGTGCAGAGTTTGAGCATTCTTTGGCATTGCCTTTCTTTGGGATTGGAATGAAAACTGACCTTTTCCAGTCCTGTGGCCACTGTTGAGTTTTCCAAATTTGCTGGCATAGTGAGTGCAGCACTTTCACAGCATCATCTCTTAGGATTTGAAATAGCTCAACTGGAATTCCATCACCTCCACTAGCTTTGTTTGTAGTGATGCTTCCTAAGGTCCACTGGACTTCACATTCCAGGATGTCTGGCTCTAGGTGAGTGATCACACCATCATGATTATCTGAGTCATGAAGATCATTTTTGTACAGTTCTTCTGTGTATTCTTGCCACCTCTTCTTAATATCTTCTGCTTCTGTTAGGTCCATATCATTTCTGTCCTTTATTGTGCCCATCTTTGCATGAAATGTTCCTTTGGTATCTCTAATTTTCTTGAAGAGATCTCTAGTCTTTCCCTTTCTATTGTTTTCCTCTATTTCTTTGCATTGATCACTGAGGAAGGTTTTCTTATCTCTCCTTGCTATTCTTTGGAACTCTGCATTCAAATGGGAATATCTTTCCTTTTATCCTTTGCTTTTCGCTTCTCTTCTTTTCACAGCTATTTGTATGGCCTCCTCAGACAGCCATTTTGCTTTTTGCATTTCTTTTTCTTGGGGATGGTCTTTCTCCGTTTCCTGTACAATGTCACGAACCTCTGTCCATAGTTCATCAGGCATTCTGTCTATGAGATCTAGTGTCTTGTATCTATTTGTCACTTCCACTGTATAATCATAAGGGATTTGATTCAGGTCATATCTGAATGGTCTAGTGGTTTTTCCTACTGTCTTCAATTTAAGTCTGAATTTGGCAATAAGGAGTTCATGATCTGAACCACAGTCAGCTCCCAGTCTTGTTTTTACTGACTGTATAGAGCTTCTCCATCTTTGGCTGCAAAGAATATAATCAATCTGATTTTGGTTGTGACCATCTGGTGATGTCCATGTGTAGAGTCTTCTCTTGTGTTGTTGGAAGACAGTGTTTGCTATGACCTGTGTATTCTCTTGGCAAAACTCTATTATCTTTTGCCGTGTTTCATTCTGTACTCCAAGGCCAAATTTGCCTGTTACTCCAGGTGTTTCTTGACTTCCTATTTTAGCATTCCAGCCCCCTATAATGAAAGGGGGATCTTTTTTGTGTGTTAGTTCTAGTGGGTCTTGTAGGTCTTCATAGAACCGTTCAACTTCAGCTTCTTCAGCATTACTGGTCGGGGCATAGACTTGGATTATCATGATATTGAATGGCTTGCCTTGGAAATGAACAGAGATCATTCTGTCGTTTTTGAGATTGCATCCAAGTACTGCATTTTGGACTCTTTTGCTGACTATGATGGCTACTCCATTTCTTCTAAGGTATTCTTTCCCCCAGTAGTAGGTATAATGGTCATCTGAGTTAAATTCACCCATTCCAGTCCATTTTAGTTTGCTGATTCCTAAAATTTCGACGTTCATTCTTGCCATCTTCTGTTTGACCATTTTCAATTTACCTTGATTCATGGACCTAACATTCGAGATTCCTATGCAAGATTGCTCTTTACAGCATCAGACCTTGTTTCCATCACCAGTCACATCCAAAACTGGGTGTTGTTTTTGCTTTGGCTCCGTCTCTTTATTCTTTCTCAAGTTATTTCTCCACTGATCTCCAGTAGCATATTGAGCACATACTGACCTGGGTAGTTCACCTTTCAATGTCAGTGTCCTATCATTTTGCCTTTTCATACTGTTCATGGGGTTCTCAAGGCAAGAATACTGAATTGGTTTGCCATTCCCTTCTCCAGTGGACCACATTCTGTTAGAACTCTCCACCATGACCTATCTGTCTTGGGTGGCCCTACAGTCATAAAAGGGGAAATCAACAGAAACACAATATAGTAGGTGACTTTAAAATTCCACTCACACCAATGGATAGATCATCAAGATAGAAAATTAGTAAGGAAACAAACCTTTCAATGACACATTAGATCACATTGATTTAATAGATATCTATAGGGCATTCCAACATTCTCCTGTTGATTGTTCAGAGGTGAGTTGCAATTTTGAGTTCTCGCAGGAGAAGATGCACGCACGTCTTCTACTGCACCATCTTGCCTATTCTTATCGCAGTGTTAAGGAAGTTCTAGGATCCACAACAGATTTCCCAACCTGGGAATCTGGCAAAGGAACTGAGAACCCCAGGGTATTTGACTTTGGAGGCCAGTGGGATTTGATTACAGTACTTACACATTCTGAGGAAAGACTCTTAGAGGGCACAAACAAAACCTTGTATGCACCAGGACCCAGGAGAAAGGGGTGACCCAGACTTACCTGTGAGTGTCCGGGAGTCTCCAGTGGAGGCATGGGTCAAGAGTGGTATGCTGCAGGGTCAGGGGCATTGAATAAAACAGTGCATGCACAAGACCTTTTGAAGGAGGTCACCATTATCTTCATTACCCCTACCACAGTTTGGTCTCAGGTCAAAAAACAGGGAGGGAACACAGCCCCACCCATCAATAGAAAATTGGATTAAAAATTTACTGAGCATGGTCCTGCACATCAGAACAAGACCCAGTTTCTCCCACAGTCAGTCTCTCCCATCAAGAAGCTTCCATAAGCCTCTTATCCTTATCCATCAGAGGGGAAAGGGAAGTCGCTCAGTCGTGTCCGACTCTTTGCGACCCTGTGGACTGTAGCCTACCAGGCTCCTCCGTCCATGGGATTCTCCAGGCAAGAATACTGGAGTGGTTTGCCATTTCCTTCTCCAGGGAATCTTCCCGACCCAGGGATCGAACCCAGGTCTCCCGCATTGGAGGCAGACGCTTTAACCTCTGAGCCACCAGGGAAGTCCCCATCAGAGGGGAGAAAGAATGAAAACCACAATCACAGAAAACTAATCAAACTAATCCATTGGATCACAGCTTTGTCTAACTCAATGAAACAATGAGCCATGCTGTGTAGGGCCACCCAAGATGCCTGGGTCATAGTGGAGAGTTCTGACAAACGTGGTCCACTGGAGAAGGGAATGGCAAACTACTTCAGTATTCTTGCTTTGAGAACCTCACGAACAGTATGAAAAGGCAAAAAGATAGGACACTGACACTGAAAGATGAACTCCCGAGGTCAGTAGGTGCCCAATATGCTACGGGAGAAGACTTGAGAAACAATTCCAGAAAGAATGAAGAGACAGAGCCAAAGTGAAAACAATGCCCAGTTGTGGATGTGACTGGTAATGGAAGTAAAGTCCAATGCTATAAAGAACAATATGGCATAGGAACCTGGAATGTTAGGTCCATGAATCAAGAAAAATTGCAAGTGGTCAAACAGAAGATGGCAAGAGTAAACATCAACATTTTAGGAATCAGTGAACTAAAATGGATTGGAATGGGTGAATTTAATTCAGATGACCATTATATATCTACTACTGGGGGCAAGAAGCCCTTAGAAGAAATGGAGCAGCCCTCATATTCAAAAAAAGAGTCTGAAATGCAGTACCTGGGTGCAGTCTCAAAAATGACAGAATGATCTCTGTTCAGTTCCAAGACAAACCATTCAATATCACAGTAATCCAAGTCTATGCCCCAACCACTAACGCCAAAGAAGCTGAAGTTGAATGGTTCTATGAAGACCTCAAGACCTTCTAGAACTAACACCAATAAAAGATGTCCTTTTCATTATAGGGGACTTGAATGCAAAAGTAGGACATCAACAGATACCTGGAGTAACAGGCAAGTTCGGCCTTGGAGTACAAATTGAAGCAGGGCAAATAACAGAGTTTTGCAGAGAGAACACACTGCTTATAGCAAACACCCTCTTCCAACAACACAAGAGAAGACTCTGCACATGGATATCACCAGATGGTCAACACGGAAATCAGATTGATTATATTCTTTGCAGCAAAGATGGAGTAGTATAATACAGTCAAAAAAAAGACCAGGAGCTAACTGTGGTTCAGATCATGAACTCCTTATTGCCAAATTCAGACTTAAATTGAAGAAAGTAGGGAAAACCACTAGACCGTTCAGGTATGACCTAAATCAAATCCCATACGATTATACAGTGGAAGTGAGAAATAGATTTAAGGGACTAGATCTGATTGAGTGCCTGAAGAACTATGGACAGAGTTTTGTGACACTGTACAGAAGGCAGTGATCAAAACTATCCCCAAGAAAAAGAAATGCAAAAAGGCAAAATTGGTTGTCTGAGGAGGCCTTACAAATAGCTGAGAAAAGAAGAGAAGCGAAAAGCAAAGGAGAAAAGGAAAGATATACCCATTTGAATGCAGAGCTCCAAAGAATAGCAAGGAGAGATAAGAAAACCTTCCTCAGTGATCAGTGCAAGGAAATAGAGAAAAATAATAGAATGGGAAAGACTAGAGATCTCTTCAAGAAAGTTAGAGGTACCAAGGGAATATTTCATGCAAAGATGGGCACAATAAAGGACAGAAATGGTATGGACCTAACAGAAGCAGAAGATATCAAGAAGAAGTGGCAAGAATACACAGAAGAACTATACAAAAAAGATCTTCATGACCCAGATAACCATGATGGTGTCATCACTCACCTAGAGCCAGACATCCTGGAATGCAAAGTCAAGTAGGCCTTAGGAAGCATCACTACAAACAAAGCTAGTGGAGGTGATGGAATTCCAGTTGAGCTATTTCAAATCCTAAAAGATGATGCTGTGAAAGTTTGCACTCACAATGCCAGCAAATTTGGAAAACTCAGCAGTGGCCACAGGACTGGAAAAGGTCAGTGTTCATTCCAATCCTGCAGAAAGGTGACACCAAAGAACGTTCAAACTACTGCAAAATTTATCGCTCTCATCTCACATGCTAGCAAAGTAATGCTCAAAATTCTCCAAGCTTGGCTTCAACAGTACATGAACTGAGAAATTCCAGATGTTCAAGCTGGTTTTAGAAAAGGCAGAGGAACCAGAGATCAAATTGCCAACATCCGCTGGATCACAGAATAAGTTAGAGACTTCCAGAAAAGCATCTACTTCTGCTTTATTGACTACACCAAAGCCTTTGACTGTGTGGATCACAACAAACTGTGGAAAATTCTGAAAGTGATGGGAATGCCACACCACCTGACCTGCCTCCTGAGAAATCTGTATGCAGGTCAAGAAGCAACAGTTAGAACTAGACATGGAACAACAGACTGGTTTGAAATTTGGAACGGAGTACATCAAAGCTGTATATTGTCACCCTGCTTAATTGCCACCTGATGCGAAGAACTGACTCATTTGTAAAGACCCTGATGCTGGGAAAGATTGCAGGCCAGAGGAGAAGGGGATGACAGAGGATGAGATGGTTGGATGGCATCACTGACTCAATGGACATGAGTTTGAACAACTACAGGAGTTGGTGATGGACAGGGAAGCCCGGTGTGCTGCAGTTCATGGGGTCACAAAGGTTCGGATACAACTGAGAGACTAAACTGGACTGAAATGATAGGGCATTCCACCTGAAAGCAGCAGAATATACTGTATTCTCAATTATATATGGAATATTCTCCTGGATAGATTACATTTGGAGTCACAAATTAAGCCTCGGTAAATTTAAGAAAATTGAAATCATATCGTGTATGTTTTTTGACCACAGCACTATGATATTAGAAATCAATTAGAGTAAAAAATAATATGTAAAACACATGGAGGCTAAACAATATGCAACCAAATAACCAAGAGATCACTGTAGAAATCAGAGAGGAAATAAAGAAACACCTAGAAACAAATGAAAATGGAAATATGACAATCCGAAACATATGGAGTTCAGCAAAGGTACTCTAAAAGAAAGGTTTACAGGAATATATTCCTATCTCAAGAAACAAGAAAAATCTCAAATATACAGGCTAACCTTATACCTACAGTAACTAAAGAGGAGCAAAACCCCGTAAAACTTTGTAGAAGAAGAAATCATAAAGATCAGAGCAGAAATAAATGAAATAGAAAGAAAGAACAGTAAATATCAATGAAACTAAAAATTGGTTCTTTGAGAAGATAAACAAAATTGAGAAACCTTTAGCTGAAATTGACAATGAAACAGGGAGAGGACTCAATTCAGTAAAATTAGAATTCTCTTGCATTGTTGATGGGAATTTATATTGATACAGCGACCATGGAGAATAGTATGGAGGTTCCTTAAAATCAAAACAGAACTACCATATGACCTAGCACCCCCACTTCTAGCCATATGAAATTGATAGTTGAAAAAGATACATGCACCCCAATATTCTGCATCACTATTTCCAATAGCCAGGTTGGAAACAACCCAACCGTCCATCAACAGTGAAATGGATAAAGAATATGTGGTACCTAATGGGGCTTTCCTGGTGGCTCAGATGGTAAAGAATCTTCCTGCAATGCAGGAGACCTGGGTCTGACCCCTGGGTCGGTGTACAAGCATACAATGGAATGTTACTTAGTCATAAAAAAGAACAAAATAATGCCATTTGCAGCAACATGGATGGACCTAGAGACTGTAATCCTGAGTGAAGTAAGTCAGACAGAGAAAGACAAACATCATGATAGCATTTATATGTGGAATCTAAAAAAAAGACAGAAGTGAACTTATCTACAAAACAGAAACAGACTCAGAGACTTAGAGAAGGAACTTATGGCTATGAGGGAGGAAGGGAGGGATATACTGGAAGATTGGGATTGACATATACACACTGCTGCTGCTGCTGCTGCTAAGTCGCTTCAGTCATGTCCGACTCTGTGCAACCCCATAGACAGCAGCCCACCAGGCTCTGCCATCCACTACTATATATAAAATTGATAACTATGAGGATTACTGTATAGCACAGGGAACTCTACTCAATATTCTGTAAAGGCCTATATGGGAAAAGAATCTAAAAAGAGCAAATGTATATATATGGATAATTGATTCACTTTGCTGTATACCTGAAACAAACACAACATTGTAAATCAACTATAGTCCATAAATTTTTTTAAATGCAGTACTATCCAAAGCAGTCTACAGAAGGAACGTGATCTTTGTCAATTACAAATGACATTTTTCATAGAACTAGAACAAATAATCCAAACATTTATATGGAACTATAAAAGATGCAGAATGGCCAAAGCAATCTTCAGGGAAAAACAACAAAGCAGGGGGTATAACTCTCTCAGACTTCAGATAAAACTAAGGCTTCAGGAATCAAAATAGTGTGGTACTGGTACAAAGAGCAATACTGCATAGGAACCTGGAATGTTAGGTCCATGAATCAAGGCAAATTGGAAGTGATCAAACAGGAGATGGCAAGAGTGAACATCGATATTTTAGGAATTGGCGAACAAAAATGGACTGGAATGGGTGACTTTAACTCAGATGACCATTATATTTACTACTGGGGGAAAGAATCCCTTAGAAGAAATGGAGTAGCTATCATAGTCAACAAAAGAGTCCGAAATGCAGTACTTGGATGCAGTCACAAAAACGAAAGAATGATCTCTGTTCGCTTCCAAGGCAAACCATTCAGTATGATAGTAATCCAAGTCTATGCCCCAACCAGTAATGCTAAAGAAAATGAAGTTGAACAGTTCTATGAAGACCTACAAGACCTTCTAGAATTAACACCCAAAAAAGAAGTCCTTTTCATTATAGGGGACTGGAATGTAAAAATATGAAGTCAAGAAACACCTGGAGTAACAGGCAAATTTGGCCTTGGAGTACAGAATGAAGTAGGGCAAAGTCTAATAGAGTTCTGCCAAGAGAATGCACTGGTCATAGCAAACACCCTCTTCCAACAACACAAGAGAAGACTCTACACATGGGCATCACCAGATGGTCAACATCGAAATCAGACTGATTCTATTCTTTGCAGCCAAAGATGGAGAAGCTCTATACAGTCAGTAAAAACAAGACTGGGAGCTGACTGTGGTTCAGATCATGAACTCCTTATTGCCAAATTCAGACTTAAATTGAAGAAAGTAGGGAAAACCACTAGACCATTCAGGTATGACCTAACTCAAATCCCATACGATTATACAGTGGAAGTGACAAATAGATACAAGAGACTAGATCTCATAGACAGAGTGCCTGATGAACTATGGACGAAGGTTCATGACATTGTACAGGAGACAGGGAGCAAGACTATCCCCAAGAAAAAGAAATGCAAAAAAGCAAAATGACTGTCTGCGGAGGCCTTACAAATAGCTGTGAAAAGAAGAGAAGCAAAAAGCAAAGGAGAAAAGGAAAGATATTCCCATTTGAATGCAGAGTTCCAAAGAATAGCAAGGAGAGATAAGAAAACCTTCCTCAGTGATCAGTGCAATGAAATAGAGGAAAACAATAGAATGAGAATGACTAGAGATCTCTTCAAGAAAATCAGAGATACCAAGGGAACATTTCATGCAAAGATGGGCACAATAAAGGACAGAAATGATATGGACCTACGAGAAGCAGAAGATATTAAGAAGAGGTGGCAAGAATACACAGAAGAACTATACAAAAATGATCTTCACGACCCAGATAATCATGATGGTGTGATCACTCACCTAGAGCCAGACATCCTGGAATGTGAAGTCTAGTGGACCTTAGGAAGCACCACTATTAACAAAACTAGTGGAGGTGATGGAATTCGATTTAAGCCATTTCAAATCCTAAAAGATGATGCTGTGAAAGTGCTGCACTCACTATGCCAGCAAATTTGGAAAACTCAGCAGTGGCCACAGGACTGGAAAAGGTCAGTTTTCATTCCAATCCCAAAGAAAGGCAATGCCAAAGAATGTTCAAACTACCACACAATTACACTCATCTCACATGCTAGTAAAGTAATGCTCAAAATTCTCCAAGCCAGGCTTCAACAATACGTGAACCGTGAACTTCCAGGTGTTCAAGCTGGTTTTAGAAAAGGCAGAGAAACAAGAGATCAAATTGCCAACATCCGCTGGATCACTGAAAAAGCAAGAGAGTTCCAGAAAAACATCTATTTCTGCTTTATTGACTATGCCAAAGCCTATGACTGTGTGGATCACAACAATCTGTGGAAAATTCTGAGAGATGGGAATACCAGACCACCTGACCTGCCTCTTGAAAAATCTGTATGCAAGTCAGGAAACAACAGTTAGAACTTGACCTGGAACAACAGACTGGTTCCAAAGAGGAAAAAGAGTATTTCCAGGCTGTATATTGTCACTGTGTTTATTTAACTTATATGCAGAGTACATCATGAGAAGTACTGGGCTGGATGAAGCACAAGCTGGAATCATCATTGCCAGGAGAAATATCAATAAGCTCAGATATGCAGATGACACCACCCTTATGGCAGAAAGTGAGGAAGAACTAAAGAGCCTCTTGATGAAAGTGAAACAGGAGACTGAAAGAGTTGGCTTAAAGCTCAACATTCAGAAAACTAAGATCATGGCATCCAGTCCCATCACTTCACGGGAAATAGATGGGGAAACAGTGGAAACAGTGACAGACTTTATTTTGGGGGGCTCCAAAATCACTGCAGATGGTGACTTCAGCCATGAAATTAAGACACTTACTCCTTGGAAGAAAATTATGACCAACCTAGATAGCATATTAAAAAGCAGAGACATTACTTTGCCAACAAATGTCCATCTAGTTAAGGTTATGGTTTTTCCAGTAGTCATGTATGGATGTGAGAGTTGGACTAGAAAGAAAGCTGAGCACCGAATAATCAATGCTTTTGAACTGTGCTGTTGGAGAAGAGTCTTGAGAGTCCCTTGGACTTCAAGGAGATCTAACCAGTCCATCCTAAAGGAAATCAGTCCTGAATGTTCATTGGATGGACTGATGTTGAAGCTGAAACTCCAATACTTTGGCCACCTGATGCAAAGAACTGACTCTTTTGAAAAGAGTCTGATGCTGGGAAAGATTGAAGGTGGGAAAAGAAGGGGACGACAGAGGATGAGATGGTTGGATGGCATCACCAACTCAATGGACATGAGTTTGAGTCAACTCCAGGAGTTGGTTATGGACAAGGAGGCCTGACGTGCTGCAGTCCATGGGGTCACAAAGAGTCAGACACGACTGAGGGACTGAACTGAACTGAACTGATTGGAAAAAAAAACAGACACATGAATCAATGGAACAGAATAGAGCACCCATAAATAAACCCACACAGTCATGGTCAATTAATCTTTGACAAGGATGGCAGAAATATAAAATGGGAAAAAGTCTCTTCACCAAGTGGTGCTGGGCAAGTTGGAAAGCTGAATGTAAATAAATGGAGTTAGAACACACCGTCACACTATGCACAAAAATAAACTCAAAATGGGTTAAAGACTTAAACATAAGACTTGACTCCATGAAACTCCTAAGGGAGAGAGCATAGGAAAAACATTCTCGGACCAATGTTTCCTCAGGTTAGTCTCCAGCGGAAATTGACATAAAAACAAACAAATGAGACCTAATTAAACTGAAAAGCTTTTGCACGGCAAAGTTAACCATAAAAATACAACCCATGGAATGGGAGAAAATATTTGCAAACAATGAGAGATTAATCTCCAAAACATACAAACAGCTTATACAATTCAACAACAACAAATAAAACCCAATCAAAAACTGGGCCAAGCCTGAATAGACATTTCTCCAAACAGGAAATAGAGATGCCAACAGGCATGTGAAAAGATGCTCAACATTGTTAATTAATATAGAAATGCAGATCAAAACTGTAATCTCTTGGTAGAAACCATAACAGAGAAAGAATATTAAAAAAAGAATGTCCATATACCTGTATAACTGAGACATTCTGTTGTATGGCAGAGAATGGCACGACACTGCAAATCAACTATACTTCAATTTTTTGAAAAGTCTACAAACAATAAATGCTGGAGAGGGAAAAGGGAACCCTCCTATATTGTTGGTGGGAATGCAAATTGGTATAACGACCAGAGAGAACAGTATGGAGATTCTTTAAAAACTAAAAATAAAACTACTGTATGTTCCAGCAATCCCACTCCTGGGCATTTATCTGGAGAAAACTCTAATTCAGAAAAATACATGCACTACAATGTTCATTACAGCACTATTTACAATAGCCAAGACGTGGAAGCAACCTAAATGCAAGACAAATTATCACACAACATCACTAATATGTTAGTAAATCCAACTTGTAAAAAATTGCACAGATGAATTTTATATACAAAACTGAAATACACTGATTTTGAAATCAAATTTATGGTTACCAAAGGTGAAACATGGGACTGTGAAGGAGTTTGGGGTTAACATACACACATTACTATATGTAAAATAAATAACCAACAAGGATCCATTGTAGAGTGCAGAGAACTACTCAATATGATATAATAATCCATAAAGGAAAAGAATCTGAAAATGAATAAATGTGTATATATATTAACTGAATCACTTTGCTGTACATCTGAATCTTATACAACACTGTAAATCAACTATACTCCAATAAAATTTAGAAAAAGAATCTACAAACAAGTATGGCATTTTGCAATCCATTCCTGCCTTTCATGTTAAATCTGATTGTGTATGGCTTGAATGCAACTTCCAGAAAGTCCTATAACGTTAGTGCGGCCATGTTCAAGCCACACTGTTTTACCCCATGGTAACTTCAGTATTTATCTTGGGAGACTAGCAAAGTATTTAGCATGAAGGAGATGACCAGGTGGGAAAAGGACCCAGTCACCAAGTGTGGAAGAATTCATGACATATTTTCTGTGGTCCTTGTTTTCCAAACTAGGGCTTCCCTGGTCACACAGTGGTAAAGAACCCACCTGCCAATGTAAGAGAACCAGGTTCGATCCCTGGGTCAGGAAGATACTCTGGAGGAGGGCATGGCAACCCACTCCAATACTCTTGCCTGGAGAAGCCCATGGACAGAAGACCCTAGCGGGCTACAGTTCACAGAGTCACAAAGAAATGGACAGGACTGAAACAAAACTGACAGGCAGGAAGTTAGCTGAGAGCAACCGAGGCAGCCCCTTCAGCTAACTGTCCAATAGTGGCTTAATCCCACCAAGCAATTTACCAGCCTCACCCCTAATATGCCCCTACCAGTACTCCAAAATAGTCAGGGAGCAGGAAAAACACCCCACCAACGGGGGGGGGGGGCTTACAGGACTTTCCCTACTTCAGCACATGGGCACAGGCCACACTATCCTGTACTAAAGTAACTTTTGGTGGCCACTGGACTCACATTAACTGCTTATAAATATTCCACAAATACATACATCTAATTATAACAAACTGAATTATGGGAAGGATATGTGTGGTAGAGTATCTGGCTATATAACACTCAGCTGTCAATCAAGGCTGTCAATCAACAGCCCCCTTGGATTACGCACATGATCTTGCCTTCAAAACTCTGTACCCCAGCCCTCCAGGGCCATTTGCCTCCCTTGGCAAGGCCCACCTTTCTCTTGAGGTGTTCTTTCTTTGTGTGTGCTCAGTTGTGTCCAATTCTTTGTGACCTGTTCTCTTATTGTTAATAAACTTTCTTGCAAAGATAAGAGCTTAGGTTCTTGCATCCTTACCAAGAACCAAGGGCCATAGGAGGAAGGGTCTTCAGACTCTATCTGCTAACATTTTGGTGCCAAGACTCAGATTTTCTGTAAGTAACAGACCTTGTCTCTCCAGATCTCTACCACTCCTCTCCTTGGTGCAGGCACAAAGGAACTACGGATTTCTCTGCTCCTCCATTCTCTCTCAATCCCCTATCAGCAGAGCAGACTCTTGCTCCCAATCTCCTCCCCATCCAACCGTCGTTCAACCTGAGCCTACCTCTTCAGACAATGTCAGAGATTCAGGTAAGCCTCCACTTTCCCATCAGAATAAGAAACGCCCCAGGCCCTGACTGGCCACCAGGCATCTGGGACATTGTTAGTTGAGTAAAAGCAGGAAATGTCCTCCCCAGCTCCCATGTAGTGCTGGACTGTAAGCCATACTGTCGATTATGATCTTGGGACACCAGGCTCTCTAATTGTCCTACTATTTTCCAGGGGATACCCTTGAGATGCACCCTCCAAAACTGGTTTCAATTTGACCCTGCCACGCTACAGAAGAGGAGACTCATTTTCTTTTGTAATGTGATCTGGACCCAATATTACCTTTCAGATGGGGTATCCAGGCCTGTAAATGGAACCATTAATTATAACACCATTCTCCAAAAGGCAAATTTTGGAGACTTATTCTGCAAAATGCACAGCAAATGGTCTGAGATTCCATATGCACAACTTTTCTTTATCCTATGGGATAAACAGGATTTCCTTAAAACTAGTAAACTTACTACCCTTGCCACCCTAATGCTTAAGGAAAATCCCTCAATTTCACCAGCCACCTCACCAGCTAGTGCTGCCCCACTACCTTACAAGGGACCTCGATTACCTCCATCAGCTAAAGTCTGTCCCTTGGTGGAAGCATAAGGAGGAGAATTTGGCCCACAACTAGTCCATAAACTCTTCTTATTGGTAGAACTAAAACAGATTAAGGAAGAATTGGGTAGCTTTTCAGACAATCCCACTAAATGTATTGAGGGATTCCAACACATCACTGTGGCTTATAAAATGACCTGGAAAGATATCACCATAATTCTAAACCAGACCCTCTCGGATACTGACATAGAAAGAGTTAAAAGAAAGGCAAAAAATTTGCTGATGGACTCCACCTTTCTGATACTAAATATCCCATTAGGGAAATGGCAGTCCCCAGCATTAATCCCAAATGGGACTACAATCAGAAAGAACATCAATGGGAAATAAATCATTTTATCATCTGTATCAAAAGCAGGCTTTAAGGCAGCCCAACATAAAGTCATAAACTACTCCCAAGTAACAGCAATCAGACAGCAGCCCAGGGAAAATCCAACAGCTTTCCTTAATAGGCTGAGGGAAGCATTCATTAAATATACCAATCTAGATCTGGACTCTTAAGAGGGACAAGAGATTATAAAAGATCACTTTTCAACTCACCACCTGATATTAGACACAAATTAGAAAAACTAATGCAAGACCCTAGTGTCACCTTAGATTAACTGGTGAACGCAGCCTCCATGATCTTCTATAACCGAGACCAAAAGGCTGAGGCCAAGGCCCGGAAGAAAGAAAGAAGAAAGGAATCCAGGCATGCTCAAATGATGGCTGCCAGCTGCCCAAATGAGGGTCCAGCCATCCCCAAGAGTACCCTGACTTTATAGCCCCAAAAAGACAAATGTTGCATTTGTCACCAAATGGCCACTGGGCACAGAAGTGCCCCATTCAGGATAAACCTCCTAAGACTGCTTGCTATAAATGCCATCAGTTGGAACACTGAGTGGCCCTTTGCCCCTCAATCTAAAGGGACTGAGGACCAGTAACTGCTACCCAGGACTGAGGAGATCCCCTTCAGTTGACCCCAATACAAGAGATCTACATCACTGGACTGGAGCCAAGGGTACAAATGGATGTGGTGGGTAAGTCAAACATTCTCTTACTCGATGCTGGGGCCACTTGTTCTATCTTGACTTCCTTCTCTGGACCCTACTCCTCACGGAGTTGTACCATCATGGGAGGCCTTTTACTATACCCCTCTTCTGTGTCTGGGAGGGATTTGGATTCTTCCATAGTTTTTTACATATGCCTGACTGTCCTAGCCCACCTAGAGAGGGACCTGCTACAAAAATGGGGTGCCACTCTCTCCCTAGGAGGGTCACATGGACCCCCGCATCCAGGGAGCAATTTTCAGAAAACTTTAGGAGCTCTCTTAACTAATGAAGATATCAAAAAATCCCTCCAGGTCAGATGGCTACAAGTCAACCCACGAGCCTGAGACCAGGGGATCCCAGGAAAAGCTAAACATGCAATGCCAGTCACAACAGCTCTAAAGGATCCACATACATTTCCCCAAAAGACCCAATTCCCCTTAGGCCTGAAGCCCACATGGGACTTCAACCCATCATTTTCAAAATTCCTGTCCCATGGACTCCTTATCCCCAATACCCTGATACTAGCACTGAAGAAAAAGGATGGTACTTAACTGCCTGGTCTAGGATTTCTGAACCATTAATGAGGCAAAAATTGCCCTATACTTGACAGTCCCCAATCCTTGCATATGTTTAGGAAAAGTACCCCCAGAAAGTAGCTGGTTCTCAGTCCCAGATTAAAAAGCTGCTTTCTTCTGCATCCCATTGGCCCCAGAATCACAACACTTGTTCATATTCGAATGGGAATCTCTACCACAAGCTACTCAACAACTGACCTGTATTTCTTTGTCCCAGGGCTTTAAGGATAGCTCCCATCTCTTTGGACAGGCACTAGCCTGAGATTTAGAAGATTTAAATCTTGGGCTCCAAAATCATTGCAGATGGTGACTGCAGCCATGAAACTGAAAGACACTTGCTCCTTGTAAGGAAAGCTATGACAAACCTAGACAGCATATTAAAAAGTAAAGACATCACTTTGCTAATAAAGGTCCATTTAGTCAAAGCTATGGTTTTTCCAATAGTCATGTGTGAATGTGACAGTTGGACCATAAAAAAGGCTGAGCACCAAAGAATTGATCCTTTTGAACTGAAGTGCTGGAGAAGACTCTTGAGAGTCCCTTGGACGCAAGGAGATGAAACCAGTCAATTCTAAAGGAAATCAACCCTCAATATTCATTGGAAGGACTGAGGCTGAAGCTCCAATACTTTGGCCACATGATGCAAAGAGCCAACCCATTGGAAAAGACTGATGCTGGGAAAGACTGAAAGCAAAAAGAGAAGAGGATGGTAGAGGATAAGATGGTTAGATAGCATCATTGACTCAATGGATATGAATTTGAGCAAACTCCAGGAGACAGGGAAGGACAGGGGAGCCTGGCATGCTGCGGTCCATGGGGTCACAAAGAGTTGGACAAGACTTAGTGACTGACCAACAACAACACTTGAGGGGGGAACTTTCATACAGTATATAGTTGATCTCTTGATTTGTTCCCCCTCTCAACTCCAGGCCATTCAACATGCCATTCAGGTCGTTAGTTTCCTGGCTGAGTGGGGTTATAAGGTGTCCAAATCTAAGGCTCAACTAGTATAACAAGTTTTCTAGCTCAGAAGGATATTGACCCCTGGCAGGCATAGCCTTTCAGCAGACGGTAAAGGCTATATACACTCACAGACTCCCACCCCACGTAAACAGCTGCGAGCATTCCTGGGCCTAACTGGGTATTGTAGGATTTGGATACTCAACTACCGTCTCACAGAGCAGCCCCTATATGAATCCGTAAAAGGCAGAGATGATCAAATACCCTTTACATGGGGGCCATCCCAACAGAAGACCATAGAAACCTTAAAAAAAATCTCCTTTGAAGAGCTCCAGCTTTAGTATTTACTCAACCCATACAAGCTGTTCCAACTTTATACCCACGAAAAAAGGAATGTTGCCTTAGGGGTCTTCACCCAAAGTCTAGGAGAAACTCTACAGCTAGTAGCCCATCTTTCCAAACAATTGGATCCCACTGTGAAGGGTGGGTCCCCTGTCCTGGGGCACTGGGAGCACCATCCTTCCTAACAGGAGGCCCTTAAGTTTGCCCTGGAAGCACCCATACAGGTTCTCACTGCCCATTAGGTATCAGATTCACTTAATAATCAGGCTTCAGCCTGGCTTTCAGACAATAGGATCCTCAGACATCAAATCATTTTTTCCTGAAGACCCACAGATATCCCTGCATGTTTGTAGGACTCTAAATCTAGCAACCCTGTTGCCTGTACCAGGGGAAAAAAGTCCTTCTGATATTGTTCCAAGGTCTTGACAATTTCCTTAAATGCCCACCTGGACCTCTGGGATCAACCTTTGGCCAATACTGATGAGGTCTGGATCATGGATGGAAACAGTTACATAGCAGAGGGAAAACACAAGGCTGGATGTGCCATTGTGTTCCCCCATAAGGTCAGTGACACCTCAGCTCTGCCTCAGAGCTCATCTGCACAACTTGCTGAATTCACTGCACTCACCCGAGTGTTAGAATTGGCTAAAGGGGAAAAGGGTCACAATTTACACTGATTCTAAACATGCTTTCTTGATCTTACATGCCCATGCAGCCATCTGGAAAGAAAGAGGATACCTAACCTCCAAAAACAGCCCCACTAAATATGGCCCTCAGATTAATCAGCTACTCCAGGCCTCCAACTGCCTACAGAGGTAGCTATAGTTCATTGTAAAGGCTATCTGACACTAAAGAGGGAAATCAATTTGCAGTCTGAGCTGCTAAGCAGGTCGCCGCTAAAGCAGCCCTATGACAGGGAGCTTTCATCCTTGTCCCACTGTCACTTCCTCTCTTCACCTATATGGAGGAGGAAAGGCCTCATTCAGATGGTACACCTCTGATGGGACTCTTCTTGTCCCCGGGAGCCTCCAATGGAAACTCGTTAATGCCCTCCATGAATTCATACGTCTGGGAAGGGATGCCCTCTCTGCCATGGTATCTAGAGTCCCAAAAGGCAAAGAACTTAATCAACTAATCCAGCAGTATCCAGCTCTAGTCCCACCTGTTCCTATAATAACTTCCAGGGAAATTAATGTCTTGCCTTGGTCCAAGCCATCCAATGACATGGGACTTATCCTGGGGAAGATTGACAGGTGGATTTCACCCAGATGTCTCCTTCCTAGGGCTACAGGTATTTACTAGTCTTTGTAGACACCTTCATAGAATGGATAGAAGCCCACCTAACTAGGACAGAAAAAGCCCTAGAAATTACCAATAAACTTCTACAAGAAGTCATTGCCTGATTTGGTCTTCCCTGCTTCCTTCCAAGTAATAACAGGTCCTCATTTATTTCCACTACAACCCAGTCCATCCCCAAAGCCCTCAACATAAGGTTTGCTCTATAATACATTGCTTCTGGAGGCCCCAATCCTCAGGAAAGGTAGAAAGAGTCAATCAGTTCCTCAAAAGCATCCTCTGAAAACTAACACAGTTCTAAATTGGGTAACTCTCTTATCTGTTTCCCTCCTTTGAAGTAGAATAACTACAAGGGATTTCCTCAGATTGAGCCTATATGAAGCCTTAGATAGACATCCTTTCCTAACATCAGACCTACTTATGGACAGGGAAACCCTAGGACTACAATCTTATGTAACCAAACTGTCAATGTTCCAATAGGCCCTTGGGGAAATTGACCTGGAAACCAACCCTCCTAGCCCTCAGCCACCCATACGATCCTAATCTGGGGAAAAGGTCCTTATTAGAACCTGGAAGGATGGGTCTCCCGAGTCCCAGTTGGACCCTATTTGAAAGGGACCTCTTTCAGTCCTCCTTTCCTTATCCAAAGTCCATCAAGTTTCCAGGAATCTCTACCTGGATTCACCATTCTGTGGTGAAGCTGTGGAAACCACCCTCTGAAGACTCAGACACTCCAACATCCTCCTCCTGTGAACCACATGAAGCCCTTAAATTCCTCTTCAAAAGGACCAAAGATAAATAACAATCTAACTGTTTAAATACATGGCCTTGTAACAGTCTTGATATCTTGATTGTCCTTTCTTCTGAGCTTGTGCCCTCCTGTGGGTAATCCTATCTCATACCTGCGGCACCCAACCTTGGTCATCCTGTCTTTCTGAGGCCTACACTAGGCATCATTCTTGACCAAATGCTACCCAAACTCACTCTCACCTTACCCGTCCCCTGGTCCATCACACAATTTAAACTCTCTCAACATCCCTTAGATCCAGAGGATATTTACAGACCATAGCTACTGCCTACAACCTATCCTCTTCCAGGCTATGTACCTTCAGCACTAGCCTTCAGACAATGTCACCCTTGCCAACAGAAATTTGGTCCAATGTCTCATCTTACCCAGATGCCCAACTTGATCCTAGGACTAGATTGTATAGAGTCTATCTTTTGATAGACCCTCATTGCGCAATTACTGGTCTGGGGACAACAAACCCACTTTTTAAAATTCTATGTTGCTTCCAGCATCCATGCAGGCAAATTTGGACCTCTGATCCCCCATGGAGGTCGGCTGGGAGTCTCCCTGGCCAGTAACACTAATCCCCTAATTACACTCCACTTCTATGGAACCAACTTATCCCCACCTCAAAGCCTCTTTTTCATCTGTGGGACCTCAGCATACATGTGTCTGCCCTCGAGGCAGAAAGGAACAAGTTCCCTGAGCTACATCATATCAAACATTACCTGGATCAATGATCCTCCCCAATACCCTATAGAGTAGTTCTGAACTAGAACATGGAGGGCAGTGATGGGGCCTATCCTCACTCCATTCATCTTTATCCTAACAAGCATCACCAGAACGGCAATCGGGGAGGGACCTCAATTCATATATCCACTCAATTAACCACGGCCAGGTCCAAATGTCCACCATCTTGGGAAAACGTCACACCCAAATAAACTCATTGACAGGTGTGGTATCCCCAAACTGGCGGTCACTCAAACTTTTAACCAAGGCTGAAGGGGACACATGTTTCTTCTTAGGAGAAGAATGCTGCTTCTACATCAACAGATTGAGAAAAATCACAGGTCTATTCAAAACCAATCAAATCTTAAGTGGGGTAATCACAGTGATGTCCTGGTTCCAGTCAAATAAACCTTTCTGAGATGGCTAATATCCCACCTATATGTATTTTCTTAATTCTATTGCTTGTTCCTTGCTTCCTCAACTTACTATCCTAGTTTGTTTACTCCAGGTTAATAAGATACAAGCCCAACTCCTGATGTAACAAGGATACCAGCCTTTAGCCTCTCCAACAACCTCCTCATACCATTCCCCCCTTAGATGGATATCAACAGCTGCTTCCAGCCCCCTCACTGACAGTTAGTGAGCAATGGACACCCAAAGCCCCTCTTTACCCTTGGACAGCAGGAAGTAGTCGGAATGAATGATGAACAATGCCCATCTCCCCAGTGAATTGGGATCCATGCACATGAGGGGGGAACGATAGGAGAGGGTGAGCTGGGAACAGCTAGAGGCAGCCCCTTCAGCTAATCGTCCAATAGCTGCCTAATCCCGTCAAGCAATATATCAGCCAAGCCCCTAATATCCCCTCACTAGTACTCCAAAAATAGAGGGCCAGAAAAACACAGTAACTGGCTTGCAGGACTTTCCCTACTTTAGCACACGTGTACATTTAACACTATCCTATACTAAAGTAACCTTTGGTGGCCACTGGACTCATTAACTGCTTATAAATATTCCATGAATACATACATCTAATTATAGCAGACTGAATTATGGGAAGAACATGTGTGGTAGAGTATCTTTTGTTATATAACCTTCAGCTGTCAATCAATGGCCCCCTTGGATAATGCAAATGACCCTGCCTTAAAAACTCTGCATCCCTCTCCAGGGCTATTTGCCTCCCTTGGTGTGGCCTGCCTCTCTCTTGAGGTGTTGTTTCTGTTCCTTCTTTGAGTGTGCTCAATCACTTCCTCATGTCCAGCTCTTTGCAACCTGTTCTTTCTTTCCTTATTGTTAATAAACTTTCCTGCAATGGCTAAGACCTTAGATTCTTTTTGTGTCCTCACCAAGAACCAAGACCCACAGGAGGAATGGTCTCCAGACTCTTCTGCTAACAAAACCTTGTTATGTCACTTTATTCCTTTCTCCTTTACACAACAACAACAAACACTAAGGACATAGACTTTTAACTCCATATGTGCCAGACACTGCTTCAAATGAGTATTTTTTGCTATTAATTCATTGATCCTCATAGTATCCCATAATGTAGATACTCTATTTCAACTTGAGAGCTGAAGGGAAAAAGGCACAATCGAGCTTTTGATAACCAACCAAAAGGAGCAGTGCCAGCAATTTAGTAACAGAAGATTCTTTCCTTAAATTTGTTTTTATTAGGTTGTTCTCTCCTCTATTCTGCCACCCTAACCCAGAAATTAGGTCAGCAGAACACCCTAAGTTTGGATTTCGCTGGTGACACAGTGGGTAAGAATCTGCCTGCCAATGCAGGGGACATGGGTTCGATCTCTGGTTCAGGAAGATTTCACACGCCATGGAACAACAAAGTCTGTGCACTTCAACTATTGAGCCCACGTCCTGCAACTACCAAAAAAACTTGCGTGCCTAAATCCTGTGCTCTGCAATAAGAGAAGCCACCAAAATGAGAAGCCCTGCAATGAAGAATCACTCCTACTCTCTGCAACTAGAGAGAAAGCCCGTGCAAAGCAAAGAAAACCCAGCACAGCCAAATAAATAAACAATTTTTTTTTAAAAAAAGAACACCTTAAGGTTGCTTGTAAATCAATGAGGAAGAAAAAGAGAAAAGACACCAAGAAATAGTATTAGGAAAGAAAAACAGTTGCAGCAGAGACTTTTTAAATTATTAGAGAGCAGCATTAACTTTAAGCCTATAAATTGGAAAACTTAAAGAAGCTATTTCTTACAAAAATAAAACTTAACAAAATTTTCCCAAGAAGAAATATAAAATAAATAACAATTAAAAATCTGATCAGGTGTCAAATCTCCACAAAAAAGCACCAAGCCCAGATGGTCCTAAGAACTGTGTCAGAGAACTGAAAAACAGGAAAAGCTACTGAATTCATTTTATGAATTTATTTTGACCTCCTTTAGTGAAAGTCACGCAGTTGTGTCCGACTCTTTGCAACTCCATGGACTATGTCCATGGAGTTCTTTAGGCCAGAATACTGGAGTGGGTAGCCTTTCTCTTCTCCAGGGGATCTTCCCAACTCAGGGATAGAACCCAGGTCTCCTGCATTGCAGGCAGATTCTTTACCAGCTGAGCCACAAGGGAAGCCCAAGAATACTGAAGTGGATAGCCTATCCTTTCTCCAGCAGATCTTCCCGACCCAGGAATCAAACCCGGGTCTCCTACATTGCAGGCAGATTCTTTACCAATCGAGCTATCAGGGAAGCCCTTGACCACATTTACCAAAACTCAAAAAGGGGAGTGAAAGAAAAATATACAAGCCAATCTTACTTATAAACCAGATGCAGAAATCTGTGGTGGAATATTAGAAAATTATTGTATATGTTTATATATATATACACACACACATATACACATTTGATGGGAGTAGGAAATGACAAACCACTCCAGTTTTCTTCCCTGGAAAATTCCATGGACAGTGGAGCCTGGCACAATCCATGGGGTCACAAATAGTCAGACACAACCTAGCACACACATATATGAACATATAAATATTTATATATGTGCATACATAATATACTAAAATGACATACTCATGTCAAATGTATTTAAAATACTATATCATGACCAAGAAGAATTTATCCTAGCAATATAAAGATAGTTAAACATTAGAAATTCTATTTGTTTAAGAATATGTGAAAGCCATCGGAGAAGGCAATGGCACCCCACTCCAGTACTCTTGCCTGGAAAGTCCCATGGACGGAGGAGCCTGGTAGGCTACAGTCCATGGGGTCGCTAAGAGTCGGACACGACTAAGCAACTTCACTTTCACTTTTCCCTTTCATGCACTGGAGAAGGAAATGGCAACCCACTCCAGTATTCTTGCCTGGAGAATTCCAGGGATGGCAGAGCCTGGTGGGCTGCCGTCTCTGGGGTCGCACAGAGTCGGACACGACTGCAGCCACTTAGCAGCAGCAGCAGCAGCAAGTGAAAGCCATTTGGAAAAAATTAAGTTGGATTGACACAAAACACAGGTAAATTTCAAAGAAGAAAACATTGGAGAATTGTAGGGAAAGCCTTTCTTATTGTGATTTAAAGTTTAGGAATTGTGAAAATTTACTTACTTACATAAAAATTAATGTCAATGGAAAAAAAATAAGTGAACTCAAAATGTAAATTTTATTTTGGTAACAAATATTGCAACTCATATTACTCATATTGCAGCTCATATTAATATATAAAGAGCTCCTAGAAAAATCAGGAAGAAAATGGGCAAATAACAGTAAAGTGTATTAATCTTAAGTGTACAGTTTAATGAAATTTGTCAAATATGTACAATGCATATGACCATGACCAAGAACAAAACACCTCCATTTTGCCAGAATGTTTTCTCATGACACTTTCTAGTCAATTGACTTATTCTGACCAGGTAGGCAACCAGTATCCTTATTTATATCATCAGATTTGTTTGTTTTTAGTATGCTTCTAAAAATTGGGAGCCCAGAGGTATTTACCATTATGTCATTGCTTTCATTTTACATAGCATTGCAGGTCCCTTGCAGCATAATATGATAAGGAAAGGAAATAAAAGGCATAACATTTGAAAAGGAAGAAATTGAAAAATTTCATAAACAATGCAATCACCCAGAAAATCCAAGAGAATTTACAATTATTATAACAAATGACAGAGCTCAACACATTTGTCAGATACAAGATGAAAATATCCAAGCCCATACATTTTAATCTACCAGCAACAACTGAAATGATACTTAAAAAATTGTTTTCCATTCACAGCAGCAATAAAACCAAAAGGTACCTAAAAATAAATAAATCCAACAAAATAATTTGGAAAGCAACTTGGCAAAATCCAGTAAAGTTGTAGGTGTGCTTACTATAAACTCGGAAAAAACACTTCTTCGTATATCCTGAGAACCCTGATACTTGTATTAGGAGGAATAGGTAGGGGGATTCTTGTTGCAGCCTTGCTTCTCATTACACACTGAGAAACGAACACAGAGACACAAAACACAAAAGTCCATCAATAAAGAATGGAGAATGGATATGTAACTAAATGGAATAATAGGCAGTAGTTAAAAATGAATATTTTAAATCTCTATGTATCAAGGTAAAGAACAAATCAAATACTTAATGTTGAGCATAAAAGAAAAACATATTGCAAAAGGGTTCAGACAGTATGATAAGAATTAAAAACACGGATGGACCTAGCATTATCATACTGAGTGAAGTAGAGTAGAAAGACAAATATCACTTATATGTGGAACCTAAAATATGATATAAATGAACTTTTTTGTAAAAAACAGAAACAGAGTCACAGGTTTCAAAAACAAAGCTCTGGTTAACAAAGGGAAAAGGGGGTGGGTGAGGGATAAATTAGGAGGTTGGGGTTATCAGATACAAACTACTATATAAAATGGATAAACAATAAGATTCTACTGTGAAACACAGGGAACTATATTATCTTGTAATAAATTATAATGGAAAAGAATATGAAAAAGAATATATAGAGACACACACATAACTGAATCATCTTTGTTGTACAATAGAAAACTAAATAAATTAACTGATAGTATTAAAAGGCATAGAACTCAAAAAATAATTAAAAACATAAAATAATACTGTTTATGAATATATTTAGGGGATAGACAAGGACACAGACAGCAACACATCCATAAAAAGTTATTTACAGGAGAGAGAAAAGAAGAATCAGAGGTCAGAGGAGGAAATCCTTAACTGCCTGTAAAAAAAATTTTTTTTTAATTTAGGGCAAAATGCTAATACTTATTGAATGCGAGTGGCAAGAATGTGGTGATATACCATGACGTATTTTTGTATATCTGAAATTCTTTCTACTCTATAAGCTGATATGTAATGCCGCACACGGAGTAAAGACGCAGGTTTGCAGCCTACAGGCCTCAGTGAACTCACCTGCAGATTGGAGATGAACAGCACCTGCCTGCACCCCTCTCAGCGCTGGCATCAGGATATGAAGACGTTCCATAATCAGTGAAGTTCCACGCAGCTAACATTATATTGAGGTTTACGACTGTACTACACACTCTGCTCTTGATAACCAGTCATCTACTTCCTAGCCCAGGCTTGTCAGCTTTCACCCAAAGAGGCCCCGCAACACTCCAGCCGTGGTTATCAAGACTATCACCTACCGCTGCACGTCCTTACAAGCCTCACCAGCTCCCATTGACCCCCAGGCTTCCTATCCGCCCCCACCAACTCCCATCTACCCTTGCGCCTCTTACCCATCCTCCCACACCAGCCTTCCCCAGCCTACCTCCAGGACAGGTGGGACTAATTCCAGGTTGCCTAATGCAGAGAAAGACTAGAGCCTGGGATCTCATCAGAAGGGCTCAGCTATCCCCCAAAAGCACATCATTCTGCTTCTTAGCCCTGCTCCTCATTTCTTCCCAACTCAGAGCCTCAACAGTCTGGCCCTTTGCCTCAAAGCCAGGTGGGACTGGAAGCAGTCATCACAGTGGTGACCATGGATTAAAGGAGGACTTCTCTGCTTTTCTGAACAGGTCTTTTTTTTGTTTTTTGTTTTGGCTGCGCTGTGTGCGGCTTGCCAGCTTGTGGGATCTTAGTTCCCTGACCAGGGACTGAACCTGGGGCCACTGCAGTGAAAGCACTCAGCCCTAACAACTGGACTACCAGGGACCTCCCTTCTGCTTTTCTTTTGGAGCAAATTTTGCAGATTTCAAAAACATGATGGTAATGATCTCCAGGTTAAGCTTCTAGTTCATGTGGGAGGAGGCTGGGGTTGGTGGTACATCTCTATGAACGAGAGCAGCAAACAGGCTTGCCCAGCGCAAGAAGATCAGGATAGGAAAGATTTGGATCTCCAACCTTTCTCCGGAGAAACTGACAGTGCAAAGTAATGGAACTAGTTTCCATGAGCCAGGAAGATTCACTTACAATTCCTCCTCTGTGAGTGTGTGTGTGTATACCACAGGTACTGTGCTTAATGCTTCCACACATATAACAATCCTCTGGGGTTATGTCATTATAGTTTCTTTAAAGATGTAGAAACTAAAGCTCAGAGAGGTTAAACAACTTGCCAAAACTCATTGAGATCATTTATGGCAAAGCCATAATTCAAGGCCAGAACTTCCTGCTCCAAGAACATGACTTACGTCACCACCTCTTCTATTTTATGGAGGGCCCAATAGAGATGATCCTTTCCTGTATATTAGAAAAACGTCCCATTGACTGATTTAACCCTTGAAAACTGGGGTCCTGCCTGTGTTCTCTCACTTTTAATATAACGTATGATTACTGAAAGGTGCTCCATTCGTGTATGCAGGCCAAGTCATATTCAAGAAGTCAAGCTTCCTTTAATTTGGGAAATTCTGCAAAGGAACCAAAGAGCAATGGCTTCACCAGAGTTGGCATCTTCTTAAATTAGTAAGCAGCGCAGATCTGGGAATAGGTTGATGGGAAAGAAATGGAATTTTCTGCAAGTTTACATTTAATGACCTCACAATGTAATGTCTGGTGATTCTTTGTTGTAATACAGCACAGCACATTTCATTTTTTCCATTAAAACCTTATAGATGAGGAAATGGAGGCTTATAAAGAGTAAGTAACCTAGGTAGGGAAGATCATCTGGAGTAGGAAATAGCAACCCACTCCAGTATTCTTGCCTAGAGAATCCCATGGACAGAGGAATCTGGCAGGCTACAGTCCACAGGGTTGCAAAGAGTCAGACATGACTGAGCACGCACGCACACACACACACACTTGCCCAAAGTCACTCAACTAGTAAGTGTCAGTGCTGTGACTGTGAACACGTGATGGCGTCTGGCTCCAGCATCCCAGAGCCCAGCCGCTACCCTGAACTGGAATAGCAGGAATTCACCCCTCAGAATTTGCACCTTTGCTGCCGGGCTCTTGGGACTGGGAGTGAGTCTTGCACACTGCCATCCTGGGCCTTCTCCAGCAGCCCTCTTTTTGAGCTGTTCTTTTTCAGCTGCTCTGGGTCTATTAACCAAACTTTGGGAAGTGCATCTTTGGGAAAATTCTTTTTTTTTTTTTCTTATCCATCATATATTCTTTCCCTATTGCTATATACACTGTCTGTGGCGTGTTTGTGCTGTGCCTTTCTTTGGTCTCACCTTTCATCAGAACCTGAGGCCCTGTATCCTGCCTCATGTGGGTGGAGTGGAGGAGCCCACAGAAAAGTGTAAATGATAAGGTTCCTCCACTCATCTCAAGGAACATATGATAATCCCCCAAGCAAATATTTTGGAAAAAAATCCTAATTCAGAAAATAACTTCAATGGAAAGCTAAAGCATCATTACTATTTTAAGTTAAAGATGGAGAATTTAAATCTCTTGTAGTTCACAAACACATGGAAAAACCAAGGCCACCTCATTTTGTGCTAATTTACTCCATCATTAAAAAAAAAACACATTATTTCTATATTGAAAATAACACAGACATTGTGTAACTGAAGGCAAAATTCTTCTGAGTTTTAAGATAAAACCAAAGACATAAAAAAATGTCAAATTTGTAGCAGGCTGCTTTAGTCTACACTCCAACAAATACTCATTGGGAGTCTCCTATGTGCCAGGCACAGTGCAGAGCTCCTAGTTAGAGCACTGAGTAGGGAAGCACCTTTCTGTTTCTTCCAGACCCTGAAGTCTAGTAAGAAAAACAGATGAGAGCAGCACTTCTAAGTGTGCTGAGTATTACAAAAGAGAACACAGAGGTGCAAGAGCATACATCTAGGAGAATGGTAACTTCAACTAGGATTTAGGGAAGACCTTTTGGAGGAGGTGAGTTTAAAAAAGAGATTGGGTAAGCAATGAATGGGGAAATAAGATACATGAAATTTCACAAACGAGAGAGAGCGTGGGTGTCTTAGGAACTGAGAAGGCAATGAAGTCAGTGGTTGGAGTGGGGAAGCAGGATTTTGGGGGGGAAATACCTAAAAAAGAAAGTATGTAAGACACTGACTTCTTGCACTACAATTGTAGCACAACCTCCCATAAAATAGGAATAGTCAAATACTAGGCAAATAAACTGTTTAACAAATATTACCCCACATGGAAAATTTACATTCTAAAAGAGAATGCCAGCCTATAAAACTTGAGAGAACCAACTGAAAACAACATGAAGCAGTAAGAGAGTTCAGAGATGAGTTGCAATGTTAATATGTATTTAAAATCAATAGCTTTTCCTAAACCATTACCTGTTAAAAATTATGGTAAAAGATCTCATTTAAAATATCAACCACAAAGGATCCTAGGGATAAATGCAACACATAATTTGCCTTATTAAAAACACTTCAATAAGCTATTGACAGACCTAAAGATGACTTAAGAAATTCAAAGACAAACTGTGGTATTTGATGGAAAGATATCAGTTCTTCCTAAATTAATTTATACAAGTAATGAAATCTCAGTTAAAAAATTACATTTTTCAACTTAAAATAATATTAAGGTTTGTTTGGAAACAAGAAGATTAATCAAAAAGCTTCTTTGAAATGAAACATAGAAAAACTAGCCAAGTCTGACACCAAAACTATTTTAAAGCTATAATAATGAAAAGTTTGTTATTAAGGAAAAATATATTAGTAAATAAGAATAAAGCCAATTCATTCAAAGGATCATATGCCATAATCAAGTAGGAATTATTCCAGAGATGCAAGGATGGTTCAACATCAACAAATCAATGTGACACACCACATCAACAAAAGATGAAAATAATATGATCATCTCGATAGATGCAGAAAAAGCATTTGATAAAATTCAGTAACATTTTATGATTAAAAAAACCTCTTAACAAAGCAAGTATACACGGAAAGTACCTTAATATTAAAGATGATATATGTCAGGTCCACAGCTAACATACTCAATGGTGAAAAGCTGAAAGCTTGTCCTCTAAGATCAGGAATAAGAAAAGGACATCTACTCTTGTCACTTTTATTCAACATAATATTTTAAGTCTTAAGGTAATTAGACAAGACAAAGAAATAAAAGGTATCCAAATCAGAAAGGAAAAAGGAAAACTTACTATTTGCAGACAATCTGATATTATATATGGAAAACCTTAAAAAATCCATCAAAAAACTGTTAGAACTGAAAACTGAATTCAGTAAAGTTATAGGAAACAAATACCCAAAAATTTGTTGCATTTCTCTACACTGATAACAAATATCAGAAACAGGAATTAAGAAAATAATCTCATTCATAAATACATCAAAGGAATAAAATTTCTAGGAATAAATTTAAGCCAATAAAAGACCCATATATTAAAAGCTACAAGTTATTAATGAAAAAAATTGAAGACACAAATAAATGGAAAAATATTCAGTGCTCATAGATTGGAAGAATATTGTTAAAGCAATCTTTAGATTCAGTAAAATTTCTATCAGAATTTCAATAGTATTTTTCTCAGAAATATAATAGACAATATTAAAAGTTGTATGGAAGCATAAAAGACTCCAAATAGCCAAAGCAATATTGAGAAAGAAAATCAAAGCTGCAGCAGCATGCTCCCTGATTTCAAACTATATTGCAAAGTTATAGTGATTTAAAAAACAATATGGAGTTGGCATAAAAATAGACACATAGATCAATGGAATAAAACTGAGAGACCAGAAATAAATTCATACATATATGGTCAATCGATTTACTACAAGCAGCCAAGAATATACAATGTGCATCGGAAGAATCAATATAGTAAAAATGAGTATACTATCCAAAGCAATCTATAGATTCAGTGCAATCCCTATCAAGCTACCAATGATATTTTTCATAGAACTAGAACAAATACTTTCACAATTTGTATGGAAATACAAAAAAACCTTGAATAGCCAAAGCAATCTTGAGAAAGAAGAATGGAACTGGAGGAATCAACCTGCCTGACTTCAGACTACATTACAAAGCTACAGTCAAGACGGTATGGTACTGGCACAAAGACAGAAATATAGATCAATAGAACAAAATAGAAAGCCCAGAGATAAATCCACACACCTATGGACACCTTATCTTGAACAAAGGAAGCAAGAATATACAATGAAGAAAAGACGATCTCTTTAACAAGTGGTGCTGGGAAAACTGGTCAACCACCTGTAAAAGAATGAAACTAGAACATTTTCTAACACTGTACACAAAAATAAATCAAAATGGATTAAAGATCTAAATTTAAGACCAGAAACTATAAAACTCTTAGAGGAAAACATAGGCAAAACACTCTCTGACATAAATCACAACAGGATCCTCTATGACCCACCTCCCAGAGTAATGAAAATAAAAGCAAAAATAAACAAATGAGACCTAATTAAACTTAAAAGCTTTTGCACAATGAAGGAAACTATAAGCAAGGTGAAAAGACAGCCGTCAGAATGGGAGAAAATAATAGCAATGAAGCAACTGACAAAGAATTAATCTCAAAAATATACAAGCAGCTCATGCAGCTCAATACCAGAAAAATAAATGACTCAATCAAAAAACGGGCCAAAGAACTAAACAGACATTTCTCCAAAGAAGACATACAGAAGGCTAACAAGCACATGGAAAGATGCTCAACATCACTCATTAACAGAGAAATGCAAATCAAAACCACAATGAGGTACCATCTCACATGGTCAGAATGGCTGCTACCCAAAAGTCTACAAACAACAAATGCTGGAGAGGGTGTGGAGAAAAGGGAACCCTCTTATACTGTTGGTGGGAATGCAAACTAGTACAGCCACTTTGGAGAACAGTGTGGAGATTCCTTAAAAAACTGGAAGTAGAATTGCCATATGACCCAGCAATTCCACTGCTGGGCATACACACCGAGGAAACCAGAATTGAAAGAGACATGTGTACCCCAATGTTCATCGCAGCACTATTTATAATAGCTAGGACATGGAAGCAACCTAGATGTCCATCAGCAGACAAATGGATAAGAAAGCTGTGGTACATATACACAATGGAATATTACTCAGCTATTAAAAAGAATACATTTGAATCAGTTCTAATGAGATGGATGAAACTGGAGCCCATTATACAGAGTGAAGTAAGCCAGAAAGAAAAACACCAATACAGTATACTAATGCGTATATATGGAATTTAGAAAGATGGTAATGATAACCCTATATGCGAGACAGCAAAAGAGTCATAGATGTATAGAACAGTCTTTTGGACTCTGTGGGAGAAGGCGAGTGTGGGATGATTTGAGAGAATAGCTTTGAAACATGTATATTATCATATGTGAAACAGATTGCCAGTCCAGGTTCGACGCATGAGACAGGGTGCTTAGGGCTGGTGCACTGGGATGACCCAGAATGATGGGATGGGGAGGGAGGTGGGAGCAGGGTTCAGGATGGGGAACACATATACACCCATGGCTGATTCATGTCAATGTATGGCAAAAACCACTACAAGATTGTAAAGTAATTAGCCTCCAATTAAAGTAAATAAATTTTTTAAAAAGTCTACAAACAATAAATGCTGGAGAGGGTGTGGAGAAAAGGGAACCCTCTTAAACTGTTGGTAGGAATGCAAACTAGTCCAGCCACTACAGAGAACAGTGTGGAGATTCCTTAAAAAACTGGAAATAGAACTGACATAAAACCCAGCAATCCCACTGCTGGGCAAACACACAGAAGAAACCAGAATTGAAAGAGACATGTGTACCCCAGTGTTCATCGCAGCACTGTTTACAATAGCTAGGACATGGAAGCAACCTAGATGTTCGTTGGCGGACGAATGGGTAAGAAAGCTGTGGTACAAATACACAATGGAATATTACTCAGCTATTAAAAAGAATGCTTTTTTTTTTTTTTTAAAGAACACATTTGAATCAATTCTAATGAGGTGGATGAAACTGGAGCCTATTATACAGTGAAGTAAGTCAGAAAGAAAAACACCAATACAATATATTACCACATATATATGGAATTCAGAAAGATGGTACCGATGACCCTATATGCGAGACAGCAGAAGAGACACAGATGTAAAGAACAGAATTTTGGACTCTGGGAGAAGGTGAGGGTGGGATGATGAGAGAATAGCATTGAAACATGTATATTACCATATGTGAAATAGAACACCAGTTCAAGTTTGATGCATGAAACAGGGCACTCAAAGCTGGTGCACTGGGACAAGCCTGAGGGATGGGATAGGGAGGGAGGTGGGAGGGGGGTTCAGGATGGGGAACACGTGTACACCCATGGCTGATTCATGTCAATGTATGGCAAAAACCACTACAATATTGTAAAGTAATTAGCCTCCAATTAAAATAAGCAAATTTTTAAAAAAAGAACATACAATGTGGAAAAGATATATGTATGCTTGGTCATTCAGTTGTGTCTTATTCTTTGTGACGCTATGGACTGTAGCCCACTAGACTCCTCTGTCCATGGAATTTTCCAGGAAAGAATACTGGAGTGGGTTGCCATTTCCTACTCCAGGGAATCTTTCTGACTCAGGGATCAAATCCACATCTTTTGTGTCTCCTGCAATGGCAGGCAGATTCTTTACCACTGAGCCACATGGGAAGCCATAGTCCCCTCAATAAATAATGTTGGGGAAACTGGACAGCCATGTGCAAAAGAATGAAACTGGGCCACTATCTCACAGTATACACAAAAACTAACTCAAAATGGATTAAAGACTTGAAAGGAAGACCTAAAACCATAAAACTCCTATGCAGTAAGCTCTTTGACACAGATCTTGGTGATGTTTTTTTTAATCTGACACCAAAAGCAAAAGCAATAGTGAAAATAAACCAGTGGGACAATATCAAATTAAAACACTTCTACCCTTCAAAGAAAACCATCAACAAAATGAATACACAACCTTCCAAATATGTACAAATATATCTGATAAGAGAATAATAGCCAAAATATATAAAGAGCTCATTCAACTCAACAGCAAAAAAACAAAACAGAACAAACAAAAACATTCCAATTAAAATATGGGCAGAGCTGTGAATAGATTTTTTAAGAATGAGTCAAACAGATGACCAAGAGGTACATGAAAAGATGCTCAACATAATTATTAGGAAAATGAAAATTAAAAAGTCATAATGAGATATCACCTCACATCTGTTAGATTGGCTATTATCAAAAAGCAAGAAATAACAAGTAATGGTGAAGAGGTGGACTTTGCCCGCAGTTTATGGGAATGTTAGTTGGTACAGACACCATGGAAAACAATATGAAGTTTCCTCAAAAATATTAAAAATAAAACTACCATACAGTCCAACAATTCCACTTCTGAATATTTATCTGAAGAAAATGAAAACACTAATTGGAAAAGCTATACACACCCCTATGTTTACTGCAAACAACATGGATGAACCCTGAGGGCATCATGATAAGTGAAGTAAGTCAAAGAAGGACAATTACCGTATAGTCTCTCTTATATGTGGAATCTAAAACACAAACAAGCAAACAAAAAAACAAGCTCATAGATACAGAGAACAGATAGGTGGCTGCAAGAGGTAGGGAGTGGAGGGGTGGAAGAAATAGGTAAAGTGTATGTGTATATATATTTTTTTAGTTTAAGCAAATTAAACTTTAAACATTTTTAAATAATCCATAAGCAAAACCAAATTTATTAAGCAACTTAATATAAGAAATGGTAACCTTTCAAAAAGTGAGGAAAAGATGATTTGTGAATAAATGGTGTTGGAGCTGATCAGAGAAAATAAAAAGCTAAATCTCTACCTCATTTATTACACCAGCATCAATACAAGATAGATCAAAGATTAAAATGTAAAAAAGAAACTATAAAAGTTCTGGAAGAATAAATGGCGAAAGCATATACACCAGGAACTGAGAAAGCTTTTGTAAGAAGGAACAAAGACCCAGAGATCACAAAGGCAAAGACTGAGAAGTTTTGCTATATTAAAACTTATGATTTTTTAAAATAAAAATGTACCGTAAGTCAAGAGGAAAGGCAAATGACAAGTTGGGGAAATATTTAACATATGTGACTGGAAAGGGGCTAATTTCTTTCATTCTTAAAAAGCTCATGCAAATAAAATACAAAAATGATGAACAATGCAGATCAGCAGTCAATTACTAAAAAGTGAAATAAAAAGTAGTCAGTAGATATGAAAATATGCTCAATATTACTCATAAGTCAGTTCAGTTCAGTTTAGTCACTCAGTCATGTCCAACTCTTTGCGACCCCATGAATTGCAGCACACCAGGCCTCCCTGTCCATCACCAACTCCCGGAGTCTACCCAAACCCATGTCCATCGAGTCAGTGATGCCATCCAACCATCTCATCTTCTGTCGTCCCCTTCTCCTCCTACCCGCAATCCTACCCAGCATTAGGGTCTTTTCCAATGAGTCAACTCTTCACATGAGGTGGCCAAAGTATTGGAGTTTCAGCATCAACATCAGTCCTTCCAAAGAACACCCAGGATTGATCTCCTTTAGGATGGATTGATTGGATCTCCTCGCAGTCCAAGGGACTCTCCACAGTCTTCTCCAACACCACAGTTCAAAAGCATCAATTCTGCGGCACTCAGCTTTCTTCACCCTCCAACTCTCACATCCATACATGACCACTGGAAAAACCATAGCCTTGACTAGACGGACCTTTGTTGGCAAAGTAATGTCTCTGCTTTTAAATATGCTATCTAGGTTGGCCATAAACTTCCTTCCAAGGAGTAAGCGTCTTTTAATTTCATGGCTGCAATCACCATCAGCAGTGATTTTGGAGCCCCCAAAAATAAAGTCTGACACTGTTTCCACTGTTTCCCCATCTATTTCCCATGAAGTGATGGGACCAGATGCCATGATCTTAGTTTTCTCAACGTTGAGCTTTAAGCCAACTTTTTCACTCTCCTCTTTCACTTTCATCAAGAGGCTCTTTAGTTCTTCTTTACTTTCTGCCATAAGGGTGGTGTCATCTGCATATCTGAGGTTATTGATATTTCTCCCAGCAATCTTGATACTCATAAGTAAAGACATGCAAATTAAACAGCAACGAGAGACAAGTTTCAACTCAGATCGTGGGAAACTAAAGTGATGAGGTTCTATTCTGAGAAGGCTATGGAGAGGCAAACAGTGTAAAAGGTGAAACAAGGGCTTGTGAACCGGTTCATTTCTGGGGAAAAAAAACAAATGGCGAAATTCATCTAATTTTAAAGGTACCGCTATAGACTGAATGTCTGCATCTTGCCAAAATTCATGCTACATCCTAAACTCCCAGTGTGATAGTATTAGCAGATGATTAGGTGGTATTAAGAGGGAGGTGATGAGACCATGCAGGTGGAACCCTCATGAATGGGGTTAGTACCCTCTAAAGAGATACCTCACTCCAGTGAGTTCCCTCACCACTTCCACCATGTGAGGACACAGGACAATGATGGCCATCTATGAAGCAGGGAAGTTACTCACCAGACACTGTTATTTCCTGACACCTTGATTTTGAACTTCCCAGTCTCCAGAACTGTGAGAAATGAATTTCTAAGCCACCCAGTCTATGGTATTTGTCATAACAGCCTGAGTGGACTAAGACAGATATCAATTAACTTAACAACTACGTTGCTAGGAATTTATCTAGGTAAATGGACCTAAAGATGTTGGTCAAGAAGTATAGAAAAGTGTGTACATTGTGGCGTTATTTGATTACCAAAAAAGAAGAAAGAAACCCATCAATTAGGGGTCAAATAAAGCATGGGGTTCTCATATGATGATTCTTATGCAGGTAGAAAAAGAATGAAGTAGATTTGTGTGTGCAGAGATAGGGAAAAAGGAAGTGCAGACCTGTGTACAACATCATCCTTTTTGTGTCACTTTTAGAGAAAGAAATGGAAACATATAAGTAATGACAATAGGTAGATAGAGGGAGGGAGTGGAAGCGATGCACACTAGTATAGGCATAAACACTTTCTAAAAGCAATCAAAAATATTTCATCTGTGGGTACCTTTGGGCAGAGTCATGGGACTGAGATATGCACATTTACACATTTCATTTTAAAGTTTTAAAATATATAGAGTATCTACTTTCATTTATTAAGCTATGTACATAGATTACCTGGGTAGTGAGATAATGGACATCTTTTTTCTTCCTTGTCTGTAGTTTTATGTTTGTTTTTTTTTTAAACAGTTCGGTGGAGGTAACAAAGGAACAGGTAAGGTCTTGACCCAAAGGAACAGATCTCAGTGATAACCTGTCTGATACTGTTAGAACCCCAGGAAGGGGAATTTCTAGAGGGGACTTTCCAGAATCTCACAGAGCTCCTCACTTGCCTTGCATAATGATGGTCTTCCCATACACAGCCACCAGGGAACCTGGCTTCAGCATCAACAGGGTTAAAGGAAACCAGGTTTCAAAAAGAATGTCATTATGATCTGTGCAAGCATTTCCTCTCTATAGATAAACCTCAGTAAGAAGACAAAACAGATACAGGCTCACCTCATGCCTCTTCTTCGCCTCCGCCTAGTTGGGCAGACTAACTGCCTAACTGTGGACCCTGAATGCCCCAGTGGTGAAAACATGCAGAGCTTCAGCTGGATACCCCAGGAACATGTGCTGTAATACTGGTGGGTCTTCTTCCCTGCACTACCAATTTCTGAGGCTCTTCCTCACCTACGTCCTTCTTGGGAGGCAATTCTGCCCAGTTAATCAGTACTGAAGCAACTCTCTGAGGGCAGCTCTGTATATAGCATCACATGGGTGCAAGAGATGGTAAAACACATTTTGTATACTCAAAGAAGGCTTCCCTCATAGCTCATTTGGTAAAAGAATCCGCCTGCAATGCAGGCGGATTCCTGGGTCGGGAAGATCCCCTGAAGGGATAGGCTACCCATTTCAGTATTCTTGGGCATCCCTTGTGGCTCAGCTGGTAAAGAATCCGCCTGCAATGTGGGAGACCTGGATTCGATTCTGGGGTTGGGAAGATCCCTTGGAGAAGGGAAAGGCCACCCACTCCAGTATTCTGACCTGGAGAATTCCATGGACTATACAGTCCATGGGGTCGCAAAGAGTCGGACACGACTGAGTGACTTTAAAAAAAAAAAACAACAAAAAACTCAGAGAGCTCCGGGATGCTTCTTAGGTGCCTCAGAAACCAATTAGGTAGCCACATGAAAATTGAGATCTACACAAAGAAGAATTTTATGGGATTTACCTTGTGGTCCAATGGCTAAGACTCCATGCTCCCTTTGCAGGGGGCCTGGGTTTGATCCTTGGTCAGGGAACTGGATCTCACATGCTGCAACAAAGAGTTCTCATGCTGCAATGAAAAACCAAAGATCCCACACAGCTGGCCACAAATAAGACTTGGCGCAGCCAAATAAAACTTAAAAAAAAAAAAAAAAAGGAAAAATTTCAGCCCAGAGCTTGAGATACAGCAGAAATTGCTGGTTGACTGACCGAACCAGCTAACTTCATCTATACAGCAAAGGGTGGCTCTGTGACACCATTCAGGCAAAGAGGTATGAACAGAAATCTTTTTTTTTTAATTGCAAAAAGGACACACCCAGTTACCATGTTCCTTTGGCCTTTGCCCATGACTGCTTTTTTCTTCATTTGGAGACAGGGCCTGAGGCTTAAAGGGAAGTCACCATCTTATAACCGGTGGCAACATGCATGATGGTGAAGTCAAAATGTTTCGAAGAGCAGAGTTTAGGAAATAAAGAACCTGAGTCTCCACAGACATGGCTGGGCCAGTGCACCAGCTCTGATTATCCATATCCAGATTTTTTGTTGTGTGAGAAAAATAAGCTTCCCATTTGTTTAAACTGCTACTGTGTGTGTGTTAGTTGCTCAGTCGTGTCTGACTCTTTGTGACCCCATGGACTACAGCCTGCCAGGCTCCTCTGTCCATGGAATTCTCCAGGCAAGAATACTGGAGAGGGTAACCATTTCCTTCTCCAGGGGATCTTCCTGACCCAGAGATCAAATCCAGGTCTCATGCACTGCTGGCAGATTCTTTACCATCTGAGCCACCACGAAGCTGCTACTAATTGGATGTTTTTTCTTTGTTTAGTCACTAAGTCGGAGAAGGCAATGGCACCCCACTCCAGTACTCTCGCCTGGAAAATCCCATGGACGGAGGAGCCTGATAGGCTATAGTCCATGGGGTAGCTAAGAGTCGGACATGACTGAGCGACTTCACTTTCACATTTCCCTTTCATGCACTGGAGAAAGAAATGGCAACTCACTCCGGTATTCTTGCCTGGAGAATCCCAGGGATGGCAGACCCTGGTGGGCTGCCGTCTCTGGGGTCGCACAGAGTCGGACATGACTGAAGCAATTTAGCAGCAGCAGCAGCAGCAGTTACTAAGTCGTGTCTGACTCTTTGCAACCCCATGGACTGTAGCTTGCCAGGCTCCTCTGTTCATGGAATTCTTCAGGCAAGTATACTGGAGTGGGTTGCCATTTCCTTCTCCAGGGGTTCTTCCTAACCGAGGGATTAAACCGGCATCTCCTGCATTGCAGGTGGATTCTTTCTTGCTGAGCTGCTATGGAAGCCCTTTGGATGTTCTGTTATTTGCAGTTATATTCGTTACTAACTGACACACTTGGTCATGAGAGGAAATAGCTCTGATACAGTGGAAAGTGCTTGGAATTGAAAGATTTGACTTTGAATTGCAGTACTGTGGTTTATCTGGGTAAATTATTGCTTAACTTTTCTGGTCTCTGTCTCCATAGGTATAAAATGGGGCTAATAAAGCTATTCAGTTGATGGGGCCTGTTTTGTTGACAAACCTGTTTTGCTGACAAAGGTCTGTAATAGTCAAAGCTATGGTTTTTCCAGTAGTCATGTATGTATGTGAGAGTTGAACCATAAAGAAGGCTGAGTGTTTAAGAATTGATGCTTTTGAACTGTGATGTTGGAGAAAACTCTTGAGAGTCCCTTGGACTGCAAGGAAATCAAACAAGTCAATCCTAAAAGAAATCAGTCCTGAATATTCATTGGAAGGACTGATGCTGAAGCTGAAGCTCCAATACTTTGACCACCTGATTCAAAGAACTGACTCACTGGAAAAGACCCTGAAGCTGGGAAAGACTGAAGGCAGGAGGAGAAGGGGACGACAGAGGATGAGATGGCTGGATGGCATAACTACTTTATGGACCTGAGTTTGAGTAAGCTCGGGTAGTTGGTGATGGACAGGGAAGCCTGTAGTCCATGGGGTTGCAAAGAGTTGAACACAACGGGCTGACTGAACTGAACTGAACTGAACCTATTGAACCCACAGAGAAGACTCTCTCGTTCTTTCCCAGTGGGATAAGGCACTAGGGTGAGACCAATGTGTGTCACGTAGTGAATGGGGGAGCCCTCTGTCCTGTCTTGGGTGTATTCTTGGATGTTCTCCTAACCTCTCTTCAATTTCCTCATCTTGAAAATAGAAGTGTGTGGAAAGGATTAGTAGATGGAATACTTGCTTAGTTAAGATCTGTACTTCATTCTTCTGCTATTTATTGATGCCTTATAGCCCATAGTATATAACAGTGAACATCTGATCGCTTGTTCTTCCCATAAATGTCTACTGAGCACCTCCTCTGTACCAGGCACTGGCTTAATCAGTGGAAATATCACTGTGAATAAAATAGACAATATCTTATATCCTGATGAGGAAGACAGGCAGTAAATGAGAAAAGCATAAAGAAACTGGATAATTTCAGAATGTGACAGGTACTCTGAAGAAGAAAATAAGACTAGGTAATGGACGAGAAAGAGAGTTTCAGAAAAATATCTATTTCTGCTTTATTGACTATGCCAAAGCCTTTGACTGTGTGGATCACAATAAACTGTGGAAGATTTTGAAAGAGATGGGAATATCAGACCATCTGACCTGTCTCTTGAGAAACCTGTATGCAGGTCAGGAAGCAACAGTTAGAACTGGACATGGGACAACAGACTGGTTCCAAATAGGAAAAGGAGTACGTCAAGGCTGTATATTGTCACCCTGCTTATTCACCTTATTTGCAGAGTACATCATGAGAAACGCTGGGCTGGAAGAAATACAAGCTGGAATCAAGATTGCCGGGAGAAATATCAATAACCTCAGATATGCAGATGACACCACCCTGATGGCAGAAAGTGAAGAAGAACTTAAGAGCCTCTTGATGAAAGTGAAAGAGGAGAGTGAAAAAGTTGGCTTAAAGCTCAACATTCAGAAAACTAAGATCATGGCATCTGGTCCCATCACTTCATGGGAAATAGATGGGGAAATGCTGGAAACAGTTTCAGACTTTATTTTTGGGGGCTCCAAAATCACTGCTGATGGTGATTGCAGCCATGAAATTAAAAGACGCTTACTCCTTGGAAGGAAGTTTATGGCCAACCTAGATAGCATATTTAAAAGCAGAGACATTACTTTGCCAACAAAGGTCCGTCTAGTCAAGGCTATGGTTTTTCCAGTGGTCATGTATGGATGTGAGAGTTGGACGGTGAAGAAAGCTGAGCATCGCAGAATTGATGTTTTTGAACTGTGGTGTTGGAGAAGACTGTTGAGAGTCCCTTGGACTGCAAGGAGATCCAATCAGTCCATCCTAAAGGAGATCAATCCTGGGTGTTCTTTGGAAGGACTGATGTTGAAGCTGAAACTCCAATACTTTGGCCAACTCATGCGAAGAGATGACTCATTGGAAAAGACCCTAATGCTGGGAAGGATTGCGGGCAGGAGGAGAAGGGGACGACAGAGTATGGCATGGTTGGATGGCATCACCGACTCGAAGGACATGGGTTTGGGTAGACTCCGGGAGTTGGTGATGGACAGGGAGGCCTCGCGTGCTGCGATTCATGGGGTCGCAAAGAGTTGGACACAACTGAGCGACTGAACTGAACTGAACTGAATGGAAGAGAGCATGCCTGGGGTGAGGGAGCTGCTTGAAAAGAGATGAGTCAGGATAAGCCCCTCTGCGCTGTCACCTTTGTGCTTAGCTGGAGCCAGTCTCATCCCAGCCCTCTGCCTGGATACCTGGAGTGGTGCTCACAGCACGTATGCTTCCAAGATGGTAAGCTCCAAGTCCATGATGGCATCCCCATGAGCCAAGCCTCTGGGTATTCATGAACCATTGGAACCATCAGGGTGGGTACAGTCAAGCCTAGTCATAGCCAAAGGAGAGAATGAGGAAATAGATGGCTGTGCAAGCCAATCCAGGAAGGCAGGCAGAAAATATTATACTTTTATCTATTTTTCAATCTCATCTTTTCAGTTTTTCAGAAGGGGTATTCTTTATAAAGAATATGATATGTTTCTGGGACAACAATAATGTATTGTTGTTGCTGTTGTTGTTGTTGTTGTTCAGTCACTCAGTCTTGTCTGACTCTTTGCAACCCCATGGACTGCAGCACACCAGGCAACCTTCTGACATGATGACCATGCAGCTTGTAGAAAAAAAGAACCAGTGGTTTTAAACCACTGATAATGATAACTGTTTGTTACCTTAGTAAAACCTAATCCATACTCCTGATAAGAGAGATTATGGTTTTTATTTTCTTCTTAGTTATTACAATTTCTGACTTTTCCCCTTTGGCTAAAGCCAAAATATGGGCAGGATTTGTGTGTCAGTTCAAAGTCTCATTACAGGAGCACCTAGATTAGGAAGGCTAATTTTCCTTATCTTCCATGGACCTAACCCTGGCCCAATACGGGGTTTGCTGGCAAGAAAGGAGAAGAAATCAGTGTGATGAGAAGGCAGGGCTGACTGCACACAGCTGTACCAGCTCATCAGGGGACAGCCCTGGGCTGGCTGGAGGCTGGAGGCCTGAGAGACAGCGGGTATTGGGACAGAAAGTAAACATATTTTTTTTAAAAGTGTGTTTATGGGAATCCCTTAGTGTTCTTACTGCCAGCCTAGTTTTAAGTTTAGAGTCTTCTGTCACAGAATACAAGGGCCCTCCTATCTGCTGTCTCCACTTTCTGATCCACAGCCTTTTCCTAGAACAATCCTCATGAAGCAGCAATTTGATGGTATCACTCTTCTGCTCAAAAACCTCCCGCTTGATTAAAAAGATAAGGTGAAAGATCCTCTTAGTGACTTTAGAGCACCCTAAAATGAGGCTGTGGATAACTTAGATGTATTCCCTCCTCCCTCTCCTCAGGCTCTTCCTCCCTCCAGCAATGTCCCTCACACCACAACCCCTCATGTCACACCCCCTCAGACCTACCCAGCCTGGACATGTCCAGTCACCTGCAGGAAGCCTTCCCAGAGGACCACAGCCCCATGGAGCACCTTCAGGATCCCAGAGGACTTAGGTTCTCTCCAGCAACCTGGACTACACTGTTCAGATACAACTTGTGATCCAATCTAACAGGCAGAGAGCATGTCTTACGCATCTTTGTCCAAAAGCCCAGTATTTTGGACAAGAAGTTGCTCCATAAATGCTTGGATCATGGTCAAACCAGGATTCCCTGCTCTGGTGGGGAGGGCGGTCAATGCCCATTACCTCTGAACTACCACCCCTAGCTCTGCCTTTAGAAAACCACCTCGAAGGCAGCATTTCCTTCAGGGCTTCGAAGGCACTTGGGAGACAGGCAATTATTTCAAAGTCAAAAAAACTGGAACTAGAACTGCCATATGACCCAGCAATCCCACTGCTGGGCATACACACCGAGGAAACCAGAATTAAAAGAGACACGTGTACCCCAGTGTTCATTGCAGCACTGTTTATAATAGCCAGGACATGGAAGCAACCTAGATGTCCATCAGCAGATGAATGGATAAGAAAGCTGTGGTACATATACACAATGGGATATTACTCAGTCATTAAAAAGAATACATTTGAATCAGTTCTAATGAGGTGGATGAAACTGGAGCCTATTATACAGAGTGGAGTAAGTCAGAACGAAAAACACCAATACAGTATATTAACGCATATATATGGAATTTAGAAAGATGGTAATGATGACCCTATATGTGAGACAGCAAAAGAGACACAGATGTATAGAACAGTCTTTTGGACTCTGTGGGAGAAGGCGAGGGTGGGATGATTTGAGAGAATAGCATTGAAACATGTATATTATCATATGTGAAACAGATTGCCAGTTCAGGTTCGATGCATGAGACAAGGTGCTCAGGGCTGGTGCACTGGGATGACCCTGAGGGATGGGATGGGGAGGGAGGTGGGAGGGGGGTTCAGGATGGGGGACCCTTGTACACCCATGGCTGATTCATGTCAATATATGGCAAAACCCACTACTATATTGTAAAGTAATTAGCCTCCAATTAAAATAAATAAATTTAAAAAAAAAACAAAGTCATTCTTTATGTCTGTTCTTAAAAGCTGGTAGAATTGTCTGATCACAAAGTACTATTGGGAAAAACATTTTTTTTAAGTATATATTTTTAAAATGTGGTGTACTCTACCTAGTGCTTTACCTAAAGAACGATGATACTTTGAGAACTGTGCTATGTGCTCAGTCACTCAGTCGTGTCTATAGCCCACTAGGCTCCTTTGTCCATGGAATTTTCCACACAAGAATACTGGAGCAGGAGCCATTTCCTTACTCCAGGGATCTTCCCCATCCAGGAATTGAACCTGCATCTCTTGCATCTCCTGCATTGGCAGGTGGATTCTTTATCACTATGCCACCTGGGAAGCCCCACTTTGAAAATCAAGGGGAAGAAAAATCCTCTACGAAGAGATTCTATTGCAGAGAATTTCCCATAACCCTTTGGGAACAGCTAGCATAATCTTGAAAACCCAAAAAGATCTGCTAGGATGGTTATTGTTTAAAAAAACAGAAAGAAAAAACCAAAAATAAGTGTTGGTGAGAAACTAGAACCCTTGCACTCTACGGGTGGGAATGTAAAATGGTGTAGCCACTGGGGAGAACAATATGTTAGTTCCTCAAAAAATTAAAGTAGGATTACCAAATGATTCCGCAATTCCATATCTGAATACATACCTAAAAGAATTGACAGCAAGAATTCGAATAGATATTTGTACTTCCATGTTCATAGCGCGTTATTCATAATAGCTAAAAAGTGGAAGCAATTCAAATGTCATTAACAGATAACGGGTAAACAGAATGTGGTGTGTATGTATGGACGGTGGAATTATTCAGCCTTAGAAAGGAAGGATATTCTGACACATACTACGACTTGTATGAACCTTAAAGACTATACTAAATGATAGAAGCTAGTCACAAAAGGACAAATTCCACCTTCTATGAAGTACCTAGAGTAGTCAAGTTCATAGGAACAGAAAGTAGAGCAGAGGTTGCCAGTGGCTGGCTGGAGAGGAAACAGGCAGTTATCATTTGATGGGTATGCAGTTTCAGAGTAGTAAGATGAAAAAGTTCTGGAGAAGGATGGTGGTGATGGTTCAGAACACTGTGAATGTACTAAATGCCACCGAATTGTACACTGAAAAAAATGGTTAAGGTGGTTAATTTTACATTATGTATATTTTGTCACAATAACAAAACCAAGAAAACATGATAGACTTTTCAAAATTCAAGAAATTACAGAGAAAAAACTTGCATTTTCACTAGATGTTTTTAGAAACGAAATAGAAATGAGAGAACTTTTCTTCCAGGTTAGAGAGAACACAGCTCTGTGAACTTTCTCCGCAAAGTCCTTCTTCCAGGAATTGATTGGGTTTACCCTGAGTATTATCACCTGCTGCCTTGGAGCCTGAGGATTAAATGAGTCTAAAACGTTGTTTCTCTACTTTTCTAAATGGGACAAAAGACATATATATGTATTGATTCTGTAAGCATTTTTCTTGTAGTCAAAGACTGACCAATCATGACCTAAACTTGTAATTCTTTACCATTCCTAAAATCATTATTGCAAATCAATCGCAAATTTTCCCCACTGAGACACGAGGCAGATTCAGAATCCCTCCCAACACATCTCTGTAACTATAATACTAGTAACTAGGTGTTAGCATGAGGCCAATGTAATTTGCCATCACTAGGTTTGGAGGACCTTCCTCAGACTTACAAAGGACTTGGTCAAAACAATGTTAAAAGAGAACAAAGTTGGAGGACTCACACTTCTTGATTTTAAAACTTCCTACAAAGCTATAGTAATTAAGAGGGTATGGTATAAAGACAGAAACATACATCAAGGGAACAGAACTGAAAGTCTAGCAATAAACCTATGCATTTATATGTCAATTGATTTCTGACAGGGTACCAAAACTATTCATTGGGGAAAAAATAGGTTTATCAACAAATAGTACTAGGACAACTGAGTACTAGGACAACTGAATATCCATATGCAAAATAATGAATTTGGACCACTATCTCATACTATACACAAAAATTAATTCAAAGTGGATCACAGATCTAAATGTAAGAATAAAACTATAAAACTTATCAACTATCAAAAAAGTAAAAGTACAACTCAAATGATGAGAGAAAGTATTTGCAAGTCAAAATATCTGATGAGTCTAGTACCCATAAAGAACCCTTATAACTCAACAATAAAAAGACAAATAACCCAATTTTAAAATGGCAAGGAATTTGAATAGACATTTCTTCAAAAAGATATACAAATAGCCTGATACCTCAACTGGTAGAGCATCACAGTTTAATCTGAGGGCCCAGGGTTCAAGTCCCTTTCCAGGAGCCAAAAAATATAAACAAAATAAAATTTGAAAAAGAAGATGATATACATATAGACACTAAGCACTTGAAAAAAGTGCTTAACATCATTAATCATTAGCAGAATGTAAATTAAAACCACAATGAGATATTATTTCAAAGAAAAAAGAAATATAAGCATTGGCAAGGATGTGGAGAAACTGAAATCCTCCTACATTACTGCTGACAATGTCTAATGGTGCAGCCAATTTGGAAAACAGTGTGACAAGTCCTCAAAAGGTCAAACACAGAGTTTTACCATATACTCCAGCAATTCCATTACTAGATATATACCCAAGAAAATTGAAAACAGATTTTCAAACAAAAACTTGTACATGAATGTTCACAGCAGCACTATTTACAATAGTTAAAAATGGAAACAACCCAAATGTGCACTGACTGATAAACAGATAAATATATGGGATGTATATACAATGGAATATTATTCAGCCATGAAAGGAGTGCTACAATATTCAAGAACCTTGAAAACAGTATGCTAAGTGAAAAAAGCTTGATACAAAAGGCCACATACTGGATGATTTCATTTACATGAAATGTCTAGGATAGGAAAACCCATTGAGACAAAAAGTAGGTCAATGGTTGCCAGGGACTAAGGGTCAAGGGAAATGGGGAGTGACTGCTAACAGCCATGGTTTTTCTCTACTGTGTGAAAATGCTCTGGGATTACACAGTGGTGATGGTTACACAGCTCTCTGAATATACTAAAGGTCACTGAATCATACATTTTAAATTGGTGAATTTTATAGCAATCTGAATCATATCTCAATAAAAAAGGTCAGCTGAAAAAATAATTTCTATTCAACATTAATAAAAACTAAAAGAGTAAAAAGTTGCCTATTTTTAAAAAATTTATGTTTTTGTCAAGGAAAGAGATTTTGTTTTCATTTCTACCAGCTGATCAGGAGACTAATATTAAGATCATACCCAATGACTAAACCAGCAAATGGTAATGAAGGCCAGGAAATTTTTAAAATATTGTTTCTGAGAAATGTGATTGTCTTAGTTTGAGTTTCCCCAGAAACATACCCTAAAACAAAGATTTATGTGCAAATGGTCTATTAGGGAAGTGAAGGAAATACCAGCAGGGGAGCAGGAAAGTGAGTCAGGGAAGGGAAGGCAGCCAATGAAATGTGCATTATCAAGCAAATCACCACAGAGGGGAGAGCTTGATCCTATTGGGGAGCCAGTGTAAACTGTGTTTCAGAATCACCCTCACCCCAGGGACAAGAGATGGGATATTCATGCTGCAATTCTTGTCATTGGGTGAGGGTTAGTTCCTCCAGCAGCAAGAGAAAGCCCTCAAGCAAAGAGACCTGGATGTTGGTAGTTGTAAGCTGGGCAGGCTTGCACTGAAGTGGAAAGGCCCAAGGAGATATGAGTAGGGCCTTATCATGGATTCTGAAACAAAAACCTGGGTTAGAGTTTTCACTTCAGCACTTGGGACAAGCTACCCAGTTTTCCAAGATGCATTTCCTTATATGCAAAATATAGGAGGGACAGGGTAAAAACATACATCTCAAGGAGAGTGTGAGGGTAAGACAACATACATGAATCTTAGTAGGTCTTTTAATTTTTAAAATTTTATTTAAAAAATATATAGATGACAATAACACATTGAATAAAGATAATCTGTAAAGTTGGAATAATGTCTTGCTAATCTTCTTTGCTCACTGAGCTCTTGAATGATGGACATAACCCAGGGGCTCTGCCAGATTTTCTTGAAAGAAGATTCAATTTTGTTCACCCATCTATGAACGTACAGAGTCATGTGGCAAAGACAGCTTTATGTTTAACAAAATATGTTCCCTCTTCTTCCCGGGCTCAAAGATTACTTTCCTAAAGCTCCCTTGTACTTAGGGGAGGCCATGTGACTAAAATGTGTTCCATTACCAGGCTTGGTCCATAAAACTCACCATAAGCCCTGTTCTGTGTTCTTTCCCAACTTCTGATTGAATGAAATGGAGAAAATTGCTAAGGTGACTTTGGAAGCCACATGTTTAAGATGGAAAAGGGTGGATTTCTGGATGACCAACCTGTCTCCTTTCCTGTACTATGACATGTGCAAGAATGCTTGATAATTGTATTAGGTTCTTCTTGTTGTTGTTGCTTAGTCAGTCAGTCGTATCTGACTCTTTTGCGACTCCATGGACTGTAGCCCACCAGTCTCCTCTGTCCATGGGATTTGCCAAGCAAGAATACTGGAGTGGGTTGCCATTTCCTACTCCAGGGGGTCTTCCTGATCCAGGGATCAAACTTGCATCTCCTTCATTGGCAGGCAGATTCTTTACCACTAAGCAACCTGGGAAGCCAAACCACTATAAATTTGGGGGTTTATTTGTTGAAACAGCTACCATTACCGTAACAATTAAACCCATAATACATTAGAAAGATTTCCGCCGTGGGGGTTTTGGATTAACACTTGATTAATAGGGTTTCACTCGGTTCAGTTCAGTCGCTCAGTCGTGTCCGACTCTTTGCGACCCCATGAATCGCAGCATGCCAGGCCTCCCTGTCCATCGCCAACTCCCAGAGTTTATGCAAACCCATGTCCATCAAGTCGGTGATACCATCCAACCATCTCATCTTCTGTCGTCCCCTTCTCCTCCTGTCCCTAATCCTTCCCAGCATCAGGGTCTTTTCCAATGAGTCAACTCTTCGCATGAGGTGGCCAAAGTATTGGAGTTTCAGCTTCAACATCAGTCCTTCCAATGAACACCCAGGACTGATCTTTAGGATGGACTGGTTGGATCTCCTAGCAGTCCAAGGGGCTCTCAAGAGTCTTCTCCAACACCACAGTTCAAAAGCATCAATTCTTCAGCGCTCAGCTTTCTTCATCGTCCAACTCTCACATCCATACATGACCACTGGAAAAACCATAGCCTTGACTAGACGGACCTTTGTTGGCAAAGTGATGTCTCTGCTTTTTAATATGCTGTCTAGGTTGGTCATAACCTTCCTTCCAAGGAGGAAGCGTCTTTTAATTTCATGGCTGCAATCACCATCTGCAGTGATTTTGGAGCCCCCCAAAATAAAGTCTGCCACTGTTTCCACTGTTTCCCCATCTAGCTGTCATGCAGTGATGGGACCGGATGCCATGATCTTAGTTTTCTGAATGTTGAGCTTAAAGCCAACTTCTTCACTCTTCTCTTTCACTTTCATCAAGAGGCTCTTTAGTTCTTCTTCACTATCTGCCATAAGGGTGGTGTCATCTGCATATCTGAGGTTATTGATATTTCTCCCGGCAATCTTGATTCCAGCTTGTGCTTCTTCCAGCCCAGCATTTCTCATGAGGTACTCTGCATATAAGTTAAATAAACAGGGTGACAATATACAGCCTTGACGTACTCCTTTTCCTATTTGGAACTAGTCTGTTGTTCCATGTCCAGTTCTAAATGTTGCTTCCTGACCTGCATGCATGTTTCTCAAGACATGGGTTAGATGGTCTGGTAAGCCCATCTCTTTCAGAATTTTCCACAGTTTATTGTGATCCACACAGTCAAAGGCTTTGGCATAGTCAGTAAAGCAGAGGTAGATGTTTTTCTGGAACTCTCTTGCTTTTTCGATGATCCAGCGAATGTTGGCAATTGGATCTATGGTTCCTCTGCCTTTTCTAAAACCAGCTCGAACATCTGGAAGTTCACGGTTCACATATTGCTGAAGCCTGGCTTGGAGAATTTTGAGCATTACTTTACTAGCGTGTGAGATGAGTGCACTTGTGTGGTAGTTTGAGCATTCTCTGGCATTGCCTTTCTTTGGGATTGGAATGAAAACCGACCTTTTCCAGTCCTGTGGCCACTTCTGAGTTTTCCAGATTTGCTGGCATATCAAGTAGGATTTGAAATAGCTCAACTGGAATTCCATCACCTCCACTAGCTTAGTTCATAGTGATGCTTTCTAAGGCCCACTTGACTTCACATTTCAGGATGTCTGGCTCTAGGTGAGTGATCACACCATCGTGATTATCTGGGTCATGAAGATCTTTTTTGTACAGTTCTTCTGTGTATTCTTGCCACCTCTTCTTAATATCTTCTGCTTCTGTTAGGTCCATACCATTTCTGTCCTTTATTGAGCCCATCTTTGCATGAAATGTTCCCTTCGTATCTCTAATTTTCTTGAAGAGAACTCCAGTCTTTCCCATTCTGTTGTTTTCCTTTATTTCTTTGCATTGATCACTGAGGAAGGCTTTCTTATCTCTCCTTGCTATTCTTTGGAACTCTGCATTCAGATGGGAATATCTTTCCTTTTCTCCTTTGCTTTCACTTCTCTTCTTTTCCCAGCTATTTGTAAGGTCTCCTCAGACAGCCATTTTGCTTTTTTGCATTTCTTTTCCATGGGGATGGTCTTGATCCCTGTCTCCTGTACAATGTCACGAACTTCTGTCCATAGTTCATCAGGCACTCTGTCTATCAGATCTAGTCCCTTAAATCTATCTGTCACTTCCACTATAATCATAAGGGATTTGATTTAGGTCATACCTGAATGGTCTAGTGGTTTTCCCTACTTCCTTCAATTTAAGTCTGAATTTGGCAATAAGGAGTTCATGATCTGAGTAACAGTCTGCTCCTGGTCTTGTTTTTGCTGACTGTATAGAGCTTCTCCATCTTTGGCTGCAAAGAATATAGTCAATCTGATTTCAGTGTTGACCATCTGGTGATGTCCATGTGTAGAGTCTTCTCTTGTGTTGTTGGAAGAGAGTGTTTGCTATAACCAGTGCGTTCTCTTGGCAGAACTCTCTTAGCCTTTGCCCTGCTTCATTCTATACTCCAAGGCCAAATTTGCTTGTTGCGCCAGGTGTTTCCTGACTTCCTACTTTTGCATTCCAGTCCCCTATAAGGAAAAAGACATCTTTTTTGGGTGTTAGTTCTAAAAGGTCTTGTAGGTCTTCATAGAACCGTTCAAGTTTAGCTTTTTCAGCATTACTGGTTGGGGCACAGACTTGGATTACTGTGATATTGAATGGTTTGCCTTGGAAACGAACAGAGATCAGTCTGTCGTTTTTGAGATTACATCCAAGTACTGCATTTCAGACTCTTTGGTTGACCATGATGGCTACTCCATTTCTTCTAAGGGATTCCTGCCCACAGTAGTAAATATAATGGTCATCTGAGTTAAATCACTAAGCAGAACCAAATTTTTCAAACATTCTGATTAACTATAGTTGTATCGGAAGGACTTATAACCAGATAGGGTACTGTCATATGTAATCAGTGTGTTATGAATTCAGTTCTTAAACAACAGGCTTTCAAAAGCAGCCCAGCAACTGGAAAATGCATCATCTCTTTTGGCTAGCCCTAGGGAGACAGAGCAGGGAATCATATCCCCATCACATCAAACATTTTCTACCTGAGAATCTTCATCCTTAGACATCTCTAAAGTGATGGTAGGTAGGAGGTATCAGACACATTTTGTGTGTCTCAAATGTGTGTCTCACATTTTGTGAGACATTTCTTCGTTTCTGATCTAATGAAAGATCAACTGAGAGAAACAATTGAGACTCTGTGCTTTGCTTTGTTTACTTTTTGCTTATTAATTAGTTCAAAAAGACAGTAAACGCCATCTCTGTTCCAGTTATCTATTGTTGAATAACAAACTACCCCCAAGTTAGTGGTGTTGAATAGCCCTTTTATTATGCTTCTAGACTCTTTGGAATTCAGACAGGGAATGGCCTGTTTCTCTTGTTGCTCCAAGATGTCTGAAAAGTCAGGTAGGGAGACTGAATGGCTGGGAGTTGGAATCATCTCCAGGTAGAGTCTTCCTTCTTCACATGCTTGGCATTTAGGCTGGGATGACTTGATGGTTGGGCTCAGGTGGGGCTGTTGACTGGACAGCCTGAACATGGCCTCTTCATGCAGCCCAGGTTTCTCACAGGATAGCTGGATTTCGCACCTGGCAACTTGGGCTCTTCCACAGACCAAGGCAGATGGTGTAAGTCCTGTTATGAACCAGCAGTAGAAGTGACAGAGCATCATATCCATCATACTCTTTAGCCTAACAGTCCCAAAGCCACCCAGATACCAGGAGAAGGGGCACAGATATTAATCACCTCTAGATATGCTGAATGTCAGAGACTGGCAGCTGTTTTAACACATCCATGATTTCTAATTCCACAAATGTAACTGCTATTAATATTTTGGCTTGTTACCATGTTTATAACTCTCCAAATATTATATAAAAATGAAAGAAAAAAATTTGGTATAATTTTGTATACCAGTCTTTCATTTTTAACCCAATGTCCTGAGCACTTCTTCATGTCATTAAAAATTCTTCAAAGATAAAGAGTACACAATGTTCTACAGCAAGAATGTATCATAGTTTATTTAATGTTCCATTCTTTGTGTGACATTTGACTTTATAAGTGACATGAATACCTTCACTAACCTGAGTTACAAATATTCAGGTCTAATTTTTTTCTTCTTTGTAAAAGTTGAAGTATAATTTACATACAGTACAGGTAGCAAATTTTATGTATACAGATTGATGAATTTTTACACGTCTATGTACCTGAAACACACACAAATATAGGTATAGAACATTTTTATCACCTGGAATTTCCCTTGAAATCCTGTCCCAGTCACCTTCCTCCACCCAGACGTAATCACTATTCTCACTTCTATCTTCATTAAGTAGTTTTGTCTGTTGTTGAATTTCTCATAAGAAATGAAAGCATATGTACTATTTTTGGTCTTCTTTCATTCATATAAGTCTTTGAAATTCACTCATGTTGTTGCATGTACATAGTTTGTTCTTTTCTTATTGCTGAGATATTCCATTGAGTGAATATACCATGATAGATTTATTCATCAGCAGAGCTGATGGACATTTGGTGTTTTCTGTGTTTGAGCTATGATGGATAAAGGGGCTACATTCTTGTATATCATTATTTGTGGACACATTTACTTAGTTCTTTCGGAACTGAATTCCACCTAAAAGTGGAATTTCTGGGTCTTAGAGTAGCTGTGTATGTACCTTTAGTGGTTACTACTCAGCTGTTTTACAAACTATTTAAACTAATTGACATTCCCATAAGCAATATAAGGGCTTCTCTGGTGGCTCAGATGGTAAAGAATCCACCTGCAATGTGGGAGACCTGGTTTTGATCCCTGAGTCAGGAAGATCCCCTAGAGAACGGAATGGCAACCCACTCCAGTATTCTTGCCTGGAGAACTCCATGGACAGAGGAGCCTGGCTGTAGGCTATAGCCCATAGGATCACAAAGAGTTGGATATGACTGAGTGACTAACACACACACACACACACACACACACACACACACACGCATGCACGATGTAAACTAATTTACGTTCCTATGAGCAATGTAAGGGCTTCCCTGGTGGCTCAATGGAAAAGAATCCACCTGCAATGCAGGGCATGCGCACTTGATCCCTGAGTTGAAAAAGATCCCCTGGAGCAGGAAATGGCACCCCACTCCAGTATTCTTGCCGAGAAAACCCCATGGACAGAGGAGTCTGGTGGGCTACAGTCCATGGGATCACAAAAGAGGTGGACCTGACTGAGAGACTAAACAACAACAACAAGCAATGTAAAAAAGTTCCAGGGGCTCCATATCCTCAGCAGCACTTGGTATTTCCAGTTTTTACCATTGTAGTCATTCTAATGAGTATCAACTGCTATTTTACTGTGGTTTTCATTTTCATTTCCCTGATGATTAATACTGCTTAGTGCTTTTCCCACATGCTTATTAGTCATTTGGATATCCTCCTTTATGAACTTCTTGCTGAAGTCTTTTGCTAGTTTCAAGCTGTAATCTTTTTTGTCTTTTTAAAACTTATTTGTAGGTCTGTATTCAAATATATTTGGTATATTTGTTTTCTTGATGAAGTCTTTTGATGATTAAAAATTCTTAAAGAATTCCAGCTTATTATCTTCTTATGATTAGTGGTTTTTGTATCCTGTTTAAAAAATCTTTACCTATCCCAAGATCATTAGCATGGACACACTTTTTTTTCCCTCTAGAAAATTTCAGATTTAAGTCTATATTTTGCATTAATTTTTGTAGCTGGTGTGAATAATGATTAAGGTTCTTTAAAAAAAATACAGATATGTATTCCAGTATCATTTATTGACTGAGCAAACTGTTCTCCACTGAATTAAAAAAGGGCCTTTTTCATAAATCAAATGACTATACACACAAAGGTCTATTTATGGCCCCATTCAGTTCCATCAATTCATTTGCCTATCCTTGTGGCACCAACACATTATCTTAATTACTGTAACTTTATATAATATTCCAGGAAGTGAGGTGGGGGGAGGCTAGAGACTGAGTTCTGCCTTGTGACTAATGATTCAATCATTCATGCCTACATAATGAAACCCTGAGAAGACTCTGGACGCCGAGGCTTGGGTGAACTTCCGGTTGGCAGTCACGCTTCAGTATGCTGGGTGATGTGTCTTGAGGATAAGAAAGCTTCATGTTTGGGACCTTCCCAGACCTCACCATATATGTCTCTTCATTTGGCTCGTCCTTATTTGTATCCTTAATAAAACTCTAATAAAAAGTGAAGTACTTTCCTGAGTGATGCATGTCAGTCTATCAAATTACCAAACCTAGGAAGATAGTGGGAGCCCCTGAATTTGTATCCAGTTGTTAAGAAGTGTGAGTGGTCTGGAAACCCTGGAGCTTGCGGCTGGTGTCTGAAGTGAGGGGAGTTTTGTGGAGAACTGAGCCCTACACGTGTGAAATCTGCACCAACTCTGGGGTAGCCCACATCAGAATTGCATTGCAGCCACATGCAGTGTTAAAGATTACTTTGTCTTTTTAGAGAACTGAGCCTTTTTTTATTACACAATGTCTCTTTATCACTGATAAGTTCCCTTGTTATGAAGTTGGCTTTGTCTGGAATCAATATGGCTACTCCAGATTTCTTTTGATTAGTATTAGCATGCTTTGTCTTTCTCCATTCCTTTACTTTTAATCTATGTGTCTGACTTTCTTGTTGACAGCATATAGTTGGGTGTTGTTTTTCTGTTAAATCCCCTCTGAAATCTCTGTCTTTTAATTGGTATATTTAGACCACTGACAGTTAAATTGATTACTTGCAGGGAGCGTAAGTATCTTGAAACAGCATATTTCCAATTCCTCCCTCCTGTTCCTTTTAATATTGCTTTCATTCATTTCACTTATACTTAAGACATAATCACTCAATACATTGTCACTATTGTTATTTTGAACAAACTGTTATCTGTTAGATCAATTAAGAACAAGAAAGATTAAAGATTTTATTTTACTTTATTTCCCCTCTAATGCTCCTTTTTTAAAAGTAGATCTGAATTTCTGACCTTGTCATTTTCCCTCTCTCTGAAGAACTTTTAATATTTCTTTCATGGCAGGACTACTGGCAATCAATTCCCTTAATATTTGTTTGTCTGAGAAAGTTATTATTCCTCCTTTATTTTTGATGAATGATTTCATGGGATACAGAATTCTAGATTTGTAGGCTTCTTTCCCACTAACATTTAAAACACTTCACTCTCTCTTCTTGCTTGTATGCTTTCTGAAGAGAAGTCTGATGTAATTTTCATCCTTATTCCTCTGTTCCTCTGTTGGTAAGTTGTTTTTGCTTCTCACTTTCAACATTTTCTCTTTGCCTTGATTTTCTATAGTTTAACATACTGTGTTTAGGTACAGTTGTTTTTTTTTCCCTTTGGTATTTATCATACTAGGCATTTTCTGAGCTTTCCAGATCTGTGGCTTTGTGTCTGCCATTAATTTGGAAAATTCTCAGTCATTGCTACTTCAAATATTGATTTTGTCCTCTTCTCTCATTCTTCTCCATCTAGTATTCGCCTTAAATTATACATTAAATTGTTCATTCGCATTATACATTTTGTAATAGTCCCATAGTTCTTAGATTCTGTTCCATCTTTTCTTTTTTCTCCTTCAAAAATTTCAGTTTTTGAAGTATTATTCACAAGCTCACTGACATTTTCCATGACCATGTCCAGGCTGCTAATAAGCCCAACAAAGGCATTCTCCATTTATTTCACAGTTTTTGATTACCAGTATTCCCTTTTGATACTTAGAGCTTCAATATTTCTGCTAATATAACCCATCTGTTCTTGTGCAATGTCCACTTTACCACTAAAACCCTTCACATATTAATCATAGTTATTTTAATTCAAATCTCTGCTGTGTCTGTTTCTGGTTCTGATATTTGTTTTATCTCTGCAGATTGTCAGGACTTTTTCCCCTTTAGCTTTCCTTCTAATTTTTTTTTAATTGAAAGCAGACATGATATACTGGATAAAAGGAACTGATTTACATAGGCCTTTAGTATAAAGTTCTATGTCTATCTGACCAGGAGTTAGGTGGTGTTCAAAATTTACTGTAACTGTGGTGTCAGAGACTAAAATTTTCACTAGTGTCCTTATTTTTGTATCCCTCATTGTTTAAGGGTTTTCCTATGGACTTCTTAAATAGGATCTGAGGCCTGCAGTTCTTTTAGCTGTAATTTCTGTTCTACTATTACACAGAAACTGGATTGATGTGGTAGTACAGTATGTGTGTGGAGGGAGGGGGAAGAGTTTTCTATAGTCCTATAATTAGATTTTAGTCTTTTAGTGAACATGAGTTGGGTATTTTCCTTTCCCCAAGGTGGTTAGGCTTTGGCAAAACCTCAGTAGATTAGACATTTGTAAATTAGTTTCCCTTGAGGGTAGGCCTTGCTGAGGAGAACAAGAGCTTCGGGTATATTTCAAAATGGCTACACTTCCCCTCTCCCTGCTGGAAGCATGAGGGCATGTTTCTCTAGTCTTCATAGTGACAAACTTACAGGACTCCTGGAGATAAAAGTGATGAATGGGTAGAAGCCTCCCTAAAAATGGGCTTTCTCAGAGTTTTTAACTGTCACGCTTGTCTATACTAAGTCAGGAGCAATTTGTCAGTATAGTTCAAAATATCCCTACCAATGTTGGCTGCAGTGAAGGATTTCTGTTCTAAGAGCTGTGACTTTCTATATCCACTTGCCTGTTGCTTCAGTTTTCAGGGCAGCTATTTCTCCTGTGACTCCAATTCTCTGATGGATCTAGGAAGAGTTGTTGATTTTCACTTGGTTTAGCTTGATTGTCATAAATACAGGCACGACAGCTTTCAAGTTCATTACATGTTAGACCAGAAAACAGAAGTCCACCAGATCTACTTTTAAAACTTAAATTAAGATATTGAGTCCTTATGTCCCTAGTAGTAGGAGGTAGTATTTCTTTATTTTGGAACCCCTGGCTGTATTATCCTAGAATTTCAGTGTATAGTCTAGTTAGTTGAGCTTTCCTCCCACAGGGAGGAACTACAAAATCTAATCAATCCACTAACAGATTTCCTTTTTTATTCTTTATTTCTGTTTTACCAATGCAGGAGCTACAGGAGATGTGGGTTTGATCCCTGGGTCAGGAAGATCTCCTGGAGAAGGGAATGGCAATCAACCCCAGGTTTCTTGCCAGGATATTCCCATGGACAGAGGAGCCTGGCAGGCTACAGTCCATGGGGTTGCAAAGAGTCGGACGTGACTGAGCACTCATGCATTACTACAATGACTGTGTTAGACTGTGTCACCATTGAGAAGTCCTGGTTCTCTGAGGCCAATGTATCACGGCCTTCTACTGCCATGATGCCTACTGATTGTCCTCTGACTTCAGTGGCGTGTTTGTCTACATGTGCTCCACCTCTGGGTTCCTGGGGTTATAACTGCCCTCTTCATACATTTAGCCAAAGCCCCAAAGTGAAGCAGTCATGCCAAGCTAGGGTAGGTCATTTAATAGAGGCATCTACAAACCCCTGTCTTCATGGTGAATTCCCTCTCACTTGAGCTTTCTTTCCTATAAATAAGCTCACTTAGGACCACCTCAATTTATCTTTTCTTCAAAAGGGAAGGAATTGGGTCTGATCCACTGATTTGCTCACTTGCTATCCAGAGACTAGTTCTGTGTTCCAAGAGGTAGAGAGAGAAGCAGCATATTTAAGGCACCTGTGCTCTTCAGAGACTGCCCTAATGCTGCAGCCAAATGGCTTGCATTTGCACAGACCTAGAAGCGTCTGGGTGGAGAAGGCAATGGCACCCCACTCCAGTCCTCTTGCCTGGAAAATCCCATGGATGGAGGAGCCTGGTAGGCTGCAGTCCATGGGGTCGCTAAGAGTCGGACACGACTGAGCAACTTCACTTTCACTTTTCACTTTCATACACTGGAGAAGGAAATGGCAACCCACTCCAGTGTTCTTGCCTGGAGAATTCCAGGGACGGGGGAGCCTGGTAGGCTGCCGTCTATGGGGTCGCACAGAGTCGGACACGACTGAAGTAACTTAGCAGCAGCAGCAGAAGCGTCTGGGAATTTATAACCTGCATCCCCACAAAAAAAGAGGCCCTTTACCAATAGAGAAAACCCGGTTCTCTTGCCTGAGACTAGACAATTGAGACATGTAATGAGTACTCCAAGGGGCCCCTATAGGATCAGGGTGCAGCCACCTCATATCCTTGGTTTCCTTCCTTTCCTTGTCCTGCTTCTTACACATCCTCACCTGTCTTTCTGGAAGCACTTCCCTAGTTAACCATTTCTTTATGGCTTTCTCTCAGAGTCTGCTCCTGGGGAATTCAGCTCAAGACACCAACAGAAGTTTCCAGGAGCTGACCACTTTTTGGTCTCACATTTTCCCTTAATCTACTCCAAAGTGACTTGCTTCCCCCAGGTGAAGTGGCTGACATTTAAATGGCAGCTGCTTAAACGAATAAATAAAGTGTTTGTCCCTGCCAAACCACATTCTTCACTATTGATTAATTCCAATCTTTTTAGTTATCATGTTTTCTTGTGCCTTTGGAGGCCTGAAAAGATCAGGACCCACAGTAGGCAAGTAATTCATTTGATCAACCACTGTATTCAAGGAAGCTTGCTTGAATATTTACTCTAAAATCAGTTAAGACTTTTCTTTTTTAAAAAATGTTCAACAGCTTTATTGAGGCCTAACTGACATACAACAATAACTGCACATATCTAATGTATATAATTTTATAAGTTTTGACATCTGCACACACCCATGAAACCACTATTCAGTCAAGACTGAGCATATGCATCACATCCATGTCTCCTCATACCCCTTTATAATGTCTCCCTTCCACTCCTCTCCGGAGAAGGCAATGGCAACCCACTCCAGTACTCTTGCCTGGACAATCCCATGAACGGAGGAGCCTGGTAGGCTGCGGTCCATGGGGACGCTAAGAGTTGGACACGACTTTCACTTTTCACTTTCATGTATTGGAGAAGGAAATGGCAACCCACTCCAGTGTTCTTGCCTGGAGAATCCCAGGGATTGGGGAGCCTGGTGGGCTGCTGTCTATGGGGTCACACAGAGTCGGACATGACTGAAGCGACTTAGCAGCAGCAGCAGCAGCCACTCCTCTCATCTCTCTCCCAAGAAGCCATTAACTTGCTTTCTATCAGGACATATTAGTCTGCATTTTCTAAAAATTTATATTAATAGAATTGTAGACTATGTACTCTTTTTGTTGCTGTTGGAATTTCAACTCAGCATGGAAACTCAGTGTGGAATTTCACACTTAGCATAATTATTTTGAATTTCATCCATGTTGGTACTTGTATCAAAATTCATTGCATTTGATTGCTGAGTAGCATTCTGTTGTAAGGATATACCACAATGTTGATAGGTTCACCTGTCAGGACACTGGGGGTTGTTTCCAGTTTGGGGCGATTACAAATAAAGTTGCTATGAACATTCATTCGTACGTCTCTGTATGAACATGTGCTTCCTTTTTTCTCTTGGGTCAATGCTTACATATGAAACACTTGGATCACATTGCTGCTATATGTTTAATTTCTTAAGAAACTGAAAAAATGCTTTCCAAAGTGGTTATGTCATTTTATATTCTCAGTTCACGTCAGTCACTCAGTCGTGTCTGATTCTTTCGACCCGGTGGACTAAAGCACACTAGGCCTCCCTGTCCATCACCAACTCCCAGAGTTTACCCAAACTAATGTCCACTGAGTCAGTGATGCCATCCAACCATCTCATCCTCTGTCATCTCCTTCTCCTCTTGCCTTCAATCTTTCCCAGCATCAGGGTCTTTTCCAATGAGTCAGCCCTTCGCATCAGGTGGCGAAAGTATTGGGGTTTCAGCTTCAACATCAGTCCTTCCAATGAACACCCAGGACTGATCTCCTTTAGGATGGACTGGTTGGATCTCCTTGCAGTCCAAGGGACTCTCAAGAGTCTATTCCAACACCACAGTTCAAAAGCATCAATTCTTCAGCACTCAGCTTTCTTTACAGTCCAACTCTCACATCCATATATGACTACTGGAAAAACCATAGCCTTGACTAGATGGACCTTTGTTGACAGAGTAATGTCTCTGCTTTTTAATATGCTGTCTAGGTTGGTCATAACTTTCCTTCCAAGGAGTAGGCGGCTTTTAATTTCATGGCTGCAGTCACCATCTGCAGTGATTTTGGAGCCCAAAAAGATAAAGTCTGCCACTGTTTCCACTGTTCCCCCATCTATTTGCCATGAAGTGTTGGGACTGGATGCCATGATCTTAGTTTTCTGAATGTTGAGCTTTAAGCCAACTTTTTCACTCTCCTCTTTCACTCCCATCAAGAGGCTCTTTTGTTCTTCTTTGCTTTCTTCCATAAGGGTGGTATCATCTGCATATCTGAGGTTATTGATATTTCTCCCGGCAATCTTGATTCCAGCTTGTGCTTCCTCCAGCCCAGCATTTCTCATGACATACTCTGCATATATTCTCAGCAGTATATGAAAGTTTCAGTTCCTCTGCATTTTCACTAAATCTTGGTACGGTTGGTGTTTATAATTTCAATTTGTAATTTAATAGATGTGTAATAGTATTTCATAATGGTTTTAATTTTCTTTTTTTTTTATTCAAATATTCATTTATTCAACTGACATTTAGAAAGCACGTTCTTTTGTACCCAACCTCCTACCAGATGACTGGGCTGCAGTGGAAAGAAACAAACCCTTTCCCAAGGAGTCCAGGTTCAACAAAGGGATGTTAAAGGAAAGTTCTCAGATGCATTGGTTTTGAGCAAAGGTCAAGGTTTACTTCAAACTTGCCACAAGGGTACCACTTCAGGGAAAGCCCATTCAAATCTTATTCCACAAAGAGAAGCAAACCAAAACAAAAACACTGTCTTAACAAGTTTGTAAGTCGAGGTGCTAGAAGGAAATATCTGTTAAAGTTTATTGATCTAGTCCCAAGATTTCTTAAAGGGTTTAAATCTGTAAAACTATCATATGTACATCCATTTTGCAGGCAAAATTCTAATTTCACTGACCCAGAAGTTAATCATATATACCACCAATTCAGTAAAGAAAGATTGCTCAAGTGTGTCATCAAAAAGTAATCACGTTTTTCCTCAGGTTTGGGACATTACATTTCTTTTTCAATTCCTACAATTTATCCTCAGAAAAAGGTGAGACAATGTAGACTGAAAATTATAATGCATACTCTCTATCATGAAAAAAGATAGTGATGAGTTTTTGTGACTAATAAGAATTATTAGTAAGAATGAAAAATAATAGTATTAGATATTCAATGTCTGTTGCATCATGGCATGAAGGTACATGATCAGTCCCTCCTAGGAGAACTTCAGTGATTTTCTATCCTCTAACACACCCTTGATGAAATATTCTGTCAACTGACAAATTAGACTCTTATTCATCGGATAGTCTTAACATTGACTGGCAGTAAAAATTACTTTGTGGGCAGAGAGACCTGGTTTGAATATCTGCCCCATCGATCAACCAAGTTAAGAAAGTTATTTAAACTTTTTGAGCATCTGTTTCCTCATTGTGCAGTGGAAACAGTTTCTCACTTAATAGAGCTGTTAAGGTTACATAAGATAATGCATGTCAAAGTATTTAAGGTAATGGTAACCCACTCCAGTATTCTTGCCTGGAGAATCCCATGGACAGAGGAGGCTGGCGAGCTACAGTCCAAAGGGTCAGAGAGTTGAACATGACTGAAGAGACTTAGCAAGCATGCATGCAGAAAATATCCAATAAATTATATTATTTTAATTAAATAATTATCATTATATATTTTTTCAACCAGGGTGAGTGCACTCAGCTCATTGCATGGGGTAGAAATCAAAGCACTTGAATCTTAGCTGCAAAACATATAGGCTATGGGATCAAAGTAGATCTTTTAATGTTTCTCACTTAAGTTCCTCATATATAAAACTGGGACACATATACACAATGGAATATTACTCAGCCATTAAAAAGAATACATTCAAATCAGTTCTAATGAGGTGGATGAAACTGGAGCCTATTATACAGAGTGAAGTAAGCCAGAAAGAAAAACACCAATACAGTATACTAACACATATATATGGCATTTAGTCAATCGGTAAAGATAACCCTGTATGCGAGACATCAAAAGAGACACAGATAAATAGAACAGTATTATGGACGCTATGGGAGAGGGCGAGGGCGGGATAATATGGGAGAATGGCATGGAAGCATGTAAATTATAATATATGAAATGAATCGCCAGTCCAGGTTCAATGCATGATACAGGGTGCTCGGGGCTGGTGCACCAGGATGACCCGGAGGGATGGGATGGGGAGGGAGGTGGAAGGGGGGTTCGGGAAGGGGAAAACATGTACACCCGTGGTGGATTCATGTCAATGTATGGCAAAACAAATACAATATTGTAAAGTTAAAAAATAGAAAATAAACTAATTTAAAAAAAAAGAAAGAAAGAAGATAGAGACTAACAAGATATTCCCTAGATGTCTACAGTGAAAGTCAAGACAGAGTCCAAAGAAACCCAGAGGCAGGGTCTTGATGGTATGAGAGAGGCAAGTCTTTTCAGAGGAAGTGAGCCTTAGCTGAGTCTTAAAGATAGGCAGATGCAGAAGAAAGGTAGGGGAAAGGGGCACAAGCCGCTTCTTGGGGAGGGACTAGATGGTACTAAGGCATTAAAATGAGGAATCACAGAATCATCAGAGAACAGCAGATAGTCCCAAATGGTTACAGCCTGCTGCAGGTCAATGCATGGGCCCCAGGATGAGCCTCGGGAACAATAACAGCTGATGCAATCTGCAATGCAAGCTCCTCAGAAACTACTCTCATGCCTGGCAACCAACTGAACCCCAAATTGAACTCAATCTCCTGGACTCTACCCACAGGGATTTTCCAACCATTATTTTTTCCCCTCTTAGATGTATAATATGGAACTCAGGACTTTGATTTCCATTTCTTTTTTAATATGGTTATACTCATTTTAAATGAGAGAACAAATGATTTAATGGGGCAGGACTTCTTATGTGGACAAAGTTTGGTAAAATAACCTGATTTCGTCCACAATTTTGCAGGTTCTTTAATGTGACCTGATCACCTTCTCCAGGGGTGAGCAGGCCTTAGAGGCCCTAGAGGACCACCTCATACTAAAAATACTTAACTACTGAACTGACAAATTAAATGGCAACTTATTCATTTGTAACACAGGGATGACTCTCCATTATCCAGAATACCAGATCTGGACGTGCTGAGTAAGGAGAATATCATTTAGTGAAGAACAAGTCCGTGTGATAGTGGGAACTTCCTTGTATTGTTTCAATCACTTGTCAGCACAACTCTGTGATATAGTTCTTATTTTGTCCCAGTTTTATATATGAGGAATTTTCATTTTTTAATTGAAGTATAGTTGATTTATAGTATTATAATACTTTCAGGTGTACAATGCAGCAATTCAATCTTTTTACAGATTATACTCCATTTGAAGTTATTATAAAACAATGGCTATATTTCCCTGTGTTGTACAATGTATCTTGGTTGCTTATCCATTTTATACATAGTAGTTTGTGTCTCTTAATCCGCTACCCTGAAGTTGCCCCTCCCCACTTTCCTATCTCCACTAGTAACCACTTCAGTTAAGGCTTTCTGACTTCTCCTTTCCCAGCATCTCTTTTTCTCTCCCAGTGTCTCATTCAGGCAAAAATGCCCATCTATCTCTTCCAATCCAGTCAAAATCTATTCCGGAGAAAAGATTAAACCAATCAGTGGGGGAAAGGCAGTTTCTACTCTTCTTCTCTCAGTGAGGAATGGGGAGAGGAGTACTGGGATATTTAAAATATACCCTTCCCCTCCATAATAAAAAGCTTTGGATGTTGTTCAAGGCATTGCAGAGATCAGACAACTGGTAGGAAGAGAATTTTGCAGCATAGGGGGTCCTTGAAGATAACCTGGCATCTGTCCCTGGTAAGTTAAAGTCAGCAGTAGGCAATTCCTTATTTACCGAGTTCATCGATGAATTACAGTGGAATGGGGAGGAACTCTCTCTAGATGGACCTCCCTCCATCCCATTCTCAGTACCACACCTGGTGCTTGTGAGAGCTCAGGAGCAGGTGACTTCAGCTTCAGCTCAGCAGCAGAGGTGGCCAGGGGAAGTCTACATGGTGTGGTGGACGAGACGTCAGGTTCAGCAGAAAATGACCTTGGTTAAAAATTCTGGCTTTGCACTTGCCTCTCTGTGTGACCTCAAGAAAGTCAGTTAACCTCTCTAAGGCTCCAATTCCCTGGCTGTAAATGAAGATAATGATACTAATCTCCAAGAACTGTTATAAAGTGTGGAAATGATAGCAAACATGTACTAAAATGGCTAGTACCAAATAAACACCTGAAGAATATTAATCCCTTCCGGCCCCCACCTCCCATACTACAAGGTTCAGTAAATAATGTTGCATTTATCTGAGTCATCATTATGCTTTCCTGGTTCAGAAAGTGAACCCCAATTAACTCCCCAAATTAACCTTCCAGAACATCGAAATTAGAAGTTACTTTTCTATTACCTTGTTCAATCCATCCATTTTGCTGATGATGAAACTGAGGCCTTGAGGGTTCGGGACATTGTTCCAAGCCTACTGTTTCTCCTCTACTGCTCTTTGCCCTATACCTTGTTAATTATCAGCTTTTTGAACTCTATGTTTACAAATCCTGACTAATATTTAGCTCTTTGTATCTCCAATACTATTTTTTGAGGTGTTGCCACATGGGGTTATTTCAGGTCTTTTGCACAGGTCTTCCCAAAGGACAATGCTGCAGATTCTTCACATCTCTCCAGAGGTGCCAAGTTCGTAGGTGGTCAGTGCCAGACACTTACTTCCTGAGAGGTCTATTCTCTGGACATGTTCATCCTCTGGCAGAAAAGCATTCTCCCGTGGCCACAGTGGTGAAGCTGGAGGAAAGAGTCTCACAGAGGCTTGAACAGCTCTGTTGGCTTCCTGGCCTTTAGTGGGTGACTTTGTCAAACACTTGTGCTTTCGGGAGGCGGCCCCCCTCTGTATCAATCCCAGGGTCTCTGGGCGACCCGGAGACTCATAGCAGAATCTTCAAGGCTAGAGTCCTCAAGTAACTTTGGAAATTCCCTCACCAACCAGTTCACTCTTTTCTGCTAAGAAGCCCCACCAGTATCCAGGGTCCACTGGTTCCTTCTTGAGGACTAAAATTATGAAAACAGCCCCACCAGAACACAGGAGGGCCTAGAAGCTTTACAAACAGTTGTCCTCACAGTGTGGAATTCAGTGAGTTCCACCATGGTGAACAGGATAGATGTGACTGCAACTCCCTTGGATCCTTGTCAAACCACAGCACCTCACTGCAGCATTACCCTCCCCCACCTTCCCTCCTTGCTTCTGGGATAACCTTGGGAGGAAATTTCAAACTCTTAATTGTTGGCGGGTAAGGTTAGATAGACACATTAGAATCTGGTTTGAGGTGGGTGCCAGAGGACAGATTTGAAGACTCTCCATATGATTCTGATGAGTTGCCCCCACCTGCCAGGTTTAGATTTAGCAAATAAAAACAGGACACCCAGTTTAATAAGACTTTTGGATAAATAGTGAATACCTTTTAGTATAAGTATGTCCTACACAATATTAATAGGGCTTCCTAGGTGGCTCTGTGGTAAAGAATCCACTTGCCAATGCAGGAGCTGTAGGAGACTCAGGTTCAATCCCTGGGTCATGAAGATCTCCTGGAGAAGGAAATGGTAACCCACTCCAGCATTCTTGCTGAGATAATCCCACAGACAGAGGAGCCTAGTGGGCTACAGTCCATGGGGTTGCAAAGAGTTAGACATGACTGAGCAACTGAGCTTGAGCTCCATGCAATATTAAAGACATACTTACTCTAAAAAAAACTCTATTGTTTATCTGAAATTCAAATCCAACCAGGCATTATGCTTTTTATCTGGCAACTCTCCCACTCTCTCCACCCTCAAACAAGAAAGTGACATTTTCAAATACCACCCTAAAAAAAATACATTCACTGTCAAAAGTGCATAAAAATATAAAAAATTAAATTAAAACCAGTCATAATTTTACCACCCAGAGTTGTTAGCATTTTGGTCTATTCCTTGTCTGCGCGCGCACACACACACACACACACACACTTGTGTGTGTGATTTATTGTCAGTTATATACTTTTGAAATTTGGATTATACCAAACATTCAAATATTCCCAGCTCAGCATGTACGGGAGGGAAAGCAACAGATCTCAGTCCCCTCCATTCTGGCAGACAGCAATTAGCTACCAGATGCTTGATGGCAAACACCCTGCATCAAGGCAGACCCACAGGAGGGATTCCAGGAATGCTTGTTGATTAAGTGAATGAGTAAATGAATGAATCTCTGTAGAATCTGTGAACACCTTAGCCCAAGCACAATACCCACATTTCCACTGAAAACCTTCTTCTGAATAGGAGAGGTGCTGCTTGCACTTCAGTAAGGAGTTGATAATTTAAAGCTCAGCCTTCTGGCCCTGATGCTGAACATAGGCCAAGTCCTGATTTTGCTTTAAATTTCACAAACAGTATCAGTATCAGGTCCCATGGTAAGTACTACAGACACAGAAACGAATAGGATAGAGAAATTACTTTCATATGAGATCATATTTGTGTGTGTGGTGGTGGTGGTGGGGAGCCAGATAACAAGAGAATGTAAATAAACAAACATAATTTCATACAGTGATAATTAAGAACCGAAACCATTGCAGCCATACAGCTTATTGTTTACACTAACATGATCCAACTATTTGACACTCAGCATTAATGTGACTTCCCTTGTTACTTCCCTTGTGGCTTCCCTTCCCAAGCGCTTCCTTTGTGGCTCAGCTGGTAAAGAATCCACCTGCAATGAGGGAGACCTGGGTTCGATCCTTGGGTTGGGAAGATCCCCTGGAGAAGGGAACAGCTATCCACTCCAATATTCTCTCCTGGAGAAGTCCATGGACTGTATAGTCCATAGGGTCGCACACAGACACAACTGAGCGACTTTCACTTCACTTCATTAATGTGACAGCAACATTCTAGAAAATTCCAGTACAAAATATGGAGTTGCAAACGATGTTACTGTTTGTTTTAGGATTCCTGAAAAATCCATTTATCTGAACAACACACTCTTCAACTAATGTCTCAGGACAACCCAACTTGTCTATTTACTCTTCAAGGCCCCTGCAAAGCCCTCACCTTGCTATGTTCATCAGTCCTACACTAAGATATCACAAACTGCCCAGTTCCAGTCAGGACTCCATGCTGAAAGATCCAGCTTAAACTAGACCCTTAAAATCTCAATACTCCACCCTGACCTCCATCTTCTAAGAAGTTTCTACAATTCCATCAAAGTGATGATATCCTTTATTGCTTTGTGCAGTCAGCAGGCCACTACAGTAGTCTGTGTAGGAATCAGCAGTCCACATGAGTGGTATGAAGTAAAAGAAGTAGAGCCATTCAATGCACAGTGATGGAGGTGGGGCTGGCAGTGGTGGTACTTTCATTTAGATGAAAGCCTCTGAAAAGTGGTAACATTTAGATGAAAGCCTCTGAAAAGTGGCAATATTGAGGTGAGATCTGAATGAAGGGAAGGATCTGGCCTTCCCATATCCTGGGGAAAAACCTTCCAGGCACCACGAATAATAAAAGAAAGAAGGTTGACAGTAGAGCAAAGGAATTCAGAGAGGTGGAAAGTAGATGGATACCAGATGATGTAGCTCATTGCAGGCCAATGGAAGAAGTTTTGATTTGATGCTAAGTATGACCTTAAAACAAATACCTGGAAGATTTTAAGCAGGAAAACTACATTCTTTCATCTGTCCTTCTGGCCAGTGAATGTTACCTGAGACACTTCTCTTGCCCAGCATCTGTGGGCATGAACTGCACTGGAGATTTAAGCTATCTAGAGAACAGATAGACGCAAACAGCCAGTGTGCAGAAGACCAACTCCTGTACATTACAGGAAGTATAAAGAGGAATTGGTGACCCATAAGCCACAGGACCAGAAAAGTGGCCCTTCCTTGTCATGGTTCTGGTTCCCACAGGCCCAGATTCAATGTAAGTACAGTTTGCTTGATGGCAACTTCCAGTCTCTAAGGTCCAGAGAAGGCTATTACAAACTCAGACTATGGACTCCCCAGGAGCAGCCAGCTCCTTGTTTTTAGCTATGTGCCTCAGGACCACACTCAGTACCTGGGATAGAGTAGGACCTCAATAAGGGTGCTCAACAAATGTTGGAATAGATGGTCTGCTTTTTAGATATTTATACTCCATCCAATTCCAAAAAGTTATGCAATTGTGTACAGAGCTACGTATATTATTAAAATACAAAAAATAAATGAGAAAATCAGAGGAAGGAAATGTGAAGGTAGGGGGGAAAAAAGTCTTGGTTAAAGTTAAAGGGTTAAAAACCCTTTTAACTTGGTTAAAAGTTAAAGGGTTAAAGTTAAAGGGTTAAAAACCCTTAGTGAGTAGTTTTGAACAGAGGTGCATTATAAAGTCTACTTAGCAGCCAGTGAAAAGAGACCAAATGTCAGTTGCTAGATGCACAGAAATAACATTAAGAACAATGAGAAACCAGGGGCTCAGGAAAAGTCCAGTTCTTTCTTGTATTGAGTCAAAGAAAAATTTTTATGGGTCTTCATAAAGTGATTTTCTGTGAGATAGTATATTACGACATCCCGAAAACAATACAGTTTTGAGTTTCAAATGGCTGTTTCTTGAAACACCCCCGGGGAGCACTGTTCAGGCACATCAGAGACTAATTCGATCAAGGTGACCGGGCCAGGGAGGAGACAGAGCAAGTAATCCTGCCCCATGGCTTGCTGGTGACTACAAGGTGGAATACCAGAGGGACAGAGATGGAGGCTGGGGAGCAGGGAGGATGGGGTTGGTTGAGACCTGAGGGTGCTTGAGCCTGGAGGGGCCGGACACATGCTTGCATCTTGCACACCTCTGGAAAAGAGCAACTCAGAATACAGGAGACACCGTCCCCCTTACTCTATGCATGGAGTAACTTGCTGCCCTCCCAGAACAAAATGAAGGGGAGGGAGGCCTCCACAGAGGAGGGATTTGTGGACGGGGGACTCTTCATGAAGTGCTACCGTAAGCACCTCATATTTCAAGTTTGTGAAGAAAGCATCTCCCGGCAGACAAGCTCACAGAATGTGTGCAGTGAGTGGCCGGGTCGTCCAGAGCCTGCCTACAGCTCCATCAGGGTCCTCCACTTCCTGGGCCATAAAAACGTGCTCCTGACTGATGGCTAACATACGAGGTCACAATGGTTTCCTCTGGCTGTGTGTGTGCCCCACTTTACAGCTCTCCTAGAATTATCAGGGGTTGATGCCTCCACTGCTATTGCATAAGCACCGACTTTCAGTGGCTTCTTCATGGAAGAGACCATTTGATTTGGAAAAGAAAATCATGGCATATTCAAAACAGAGAAACAACATTTCTTTCAAGAAATATTATTATTGAATGATTGTGAGCACAGTTTAAGCTCATTGCATTTTCCACCAGATCTGTTTGTGCAGCAGACATGACCTGTGCTGTGCTCTGAAAATGTCAGCCACTTGAAAGCAGAGCTTTACCTTTTGCAAAGTTCACTGTCAATGCTTGTGGGTGGGAAAGTGGAGGCTCGACGAAGGTTAAGTGATGTCGCCAATGCCACACAGGTGGCTCCTAAATTCTCAGCTTTCAAATTCTTAGTTGAGAGCTCTTTGCATGGGAGGATGTCGATGGGGCAACTGGAACCCAGCAATTCTTCATCCCCCTCTTACCTTCTCCACTTTTCTGCTAACGGGATACTCTTAGATTGAGGGCTATGAGTGCTGCTGCTTCCACAGTCTTAACTGCTATTGCCACTTTGCCCAGATACCAGCTTTTCCATGAGTCCTACATGGAAACGCTCTAAACATGTGTGCTTCATAAATACCTCAGACACCAACAAGGGTTGTGGAAGTTTGCTGAGCCTCAAATCACAAAGTTGGCATTAGAACTCCTCCTAGCCTTCTGGCCCAGGCTTGTCTGTGACCCCAGGCCTGTTGTCCTGTCTCTTTTCCACACATTACCAACGAGGTTTTCAGAGTACTCACATGTGAACCAAATGAACATGGAGATTTCAAAGCCTCTGGCTGCACATTCTGGTAAGGAATATGAGGCAGGAAAGATATTCATAAATTTTCAGACAATAAGGTCACCGAGGAAACCAGAATTGAAAGAGATGCATGTACCCCAATGTTGATCGCAGCACTGTTTACAATAGCCAGGACATGGAAGCAACCTAGATGTCCATCAGCAGACGAATGGATAAGGAAGCTGTGGTACATATACACAATGGAATATTACTCAGCCATTAAAAAAAATACATTTGAATCGGTTCTACTGAGATGGATGAAACTGGAGCCCATTATACAGAGTGAAGTAATCCAGAAAGAAAAACACCAATACAGTATACTAATGCATATATATGGAATTTGAAAGATGGTAACGATAACCCTATATGCGAGACAGAATAAGAGACACAGATGCATAGAACAATTTTATGGACTCTGAGGGAGAAGGTGAGGGTGGGACGTTCTGGGAGACTAGCATTGAAACATGTATATTATCATATGTGAAACAGAACACCATTCCATGTTCGATGCATGAGACAAGGGCTCAGGGCCGGGGCAATGGGATGACCCAGAGGGATGGGATGGGGAGGGAGGTGGGTGGGGGGTCCAGGAAGGGGAACACATGTAAACCCATGGCTGATTCATGTCAATGTATGGCAAAAACTATTACAATATTGTAAAGTAACTAGCCCCCAACTAAAATAAATAAATTTATAAAAATAAAAATAAAATGAAAATGAAAAAAAAAAAAAAAAGAAAAGAAATTCTTTGGAGGACAATAAGGGATGGCTTAACACAATTACAGAGCTGGATTCAAACTGTTTGCAGTTTAGAATGAAAAGTCATCAGCCTCGCACTGTCTAGGGTACTCTCAATGTGAAAGGGCTTCTTCCATCAGGTGTATAATTTAATAATTATTAAATTATTATTTCAGGCCTAGAAATATATTCTGGCCTCATATTATGTGATTTGTTTATGGTGCTATTGCATGCGACAGGGAAAGCAAGTATCAACTGGAGGTCTACGTGCTGAATAAACACACCTAAGTCAGAGGGTTGCCTGGTGCTAAAAAGGAAAGAAATAGATGAAAGAAATAGAAATAGATTGAAAGAACAACAGATATTACTTTCTATCTATGAAAGAAATAGATTTATAGACATTTTCCAATAGGAGAACACCATAAATATCTATGGGAGACTTGAGGAAAATAAGAAGGACATAAATGCAAGCCGATCAGGGCCAAAGTATAGGAAAAGAGACACACGTCCTTTCAAAGGACCACAGCGTCAAGGGTTGGAACAAAGAAGGTTTTGCCTCCTAGTAACCAGAACATTCTGTTAACCAGATGGGGCCACACTCTGACATTTGTCTATTTGCAGACCCTGATCTCTGAGTCTCCTTCTAGCCAGCAAATTCCCCAGCTATGATTACTTCCAATATATGAGCTCATTTCTGTGCACTTACTCCCAATGGTCGACATCGATTTGCAGCATTAATGAAGTAAGTTCCCAACTATCCCTGTTCATGAGCTATTACCTCAGTATTGATTGTAGTCTTAATTGACAATTACTTGAATGGGCTGGACTATGCTGAGCTTTTATTAATTTTCCATTGTGATGCTCATTACTAAATTTCACTGCAATTGTATGACAATATAAACTCCCCACTGTGGCTAACTGAACTGGAAAATTCCACTGGCCATTTCTCAAGCTTGTTTATCCTAGAAAACAAAGATTTTTGTACTGTTAAATTTGATAACAGGATTCTAGATCTCAGTTCTCTGGGAAGAGAACTGTGACTTTGGCCATGAAAATAAATAAGTTTGTTGAATTATTTTTCCTCCACTGTTATTTCACAGAACATGTGGTATCCAGAGACTTGATTCTTCCCTTCATTGCCTACAGAAACAGTGAGATCCACGCTACTGTAAAATTATATTCATTCTTTCATCTTCCTTTCTTTTTTAAAGTTAACGGTGAGGAAGAGACATCGAGGTAGAAGAGATTATGTGGTTTCAGGAAATTTTCATTTTCTTCAGCTTAGCCTTGTAAATAGATTTTGCCCCTCTCTCAAACATACAAAATCTCTGATTTCAAATCTTCTTAAAATAATGAGCAAAATATATTAGACCTATCAAAACCCTGTTGGAAATGAAAGTTAGAGCTTTGTTACCAAGGAGCCGTTAGAAGTTTTTATCATAAATGAGTGTTGAATTTTGTCAAAACCTTTTTCTGTATGGTCTTTATTCTTCAATTTGTTGGTGTGGTGTATCACACTGAATGATCTGTGGCTACAGAAAAACCCTTGCATCCCCTAAAGTAAATCCCACTTGATCATGGTATGCTGCTACTGCTGCTGCTGCTAAGTCGCTTCAGTCGTGTCCGACTCTGTGCGACCCCATAGATGGCAGCCCACCAGGCTCCCCCGTCCCTGGAATTCTCCAGGCAAGAACACTGGAGTGGGTGGCCATTTCCTTCTCTGATGCATGAAAATGAAAAGTGAAAGTGAAGTTGCTCAGTCGTGTCCGACTCTTAGCGACCCCATGGACTGCAGCCTACCAGGCTCCTCCGTCCATGGGATTTTCCAGGCAAGAGTACTAGAGTGGGTTGCCATTGCCTTCTCTGTGATCATGGTATATGCTCCTTTAAATGTACTGTTGGATTCAGTTTGCTAGTATTTTGTTGAGGATTTTTGCATCTATAAATAATAAATCCTGGAGAGGATGTGGAAAAAGGGAACCCTCCTACACAGCTAATCAAAGTGTAAGTGGATACAGCCACTATGGAGAACAGAATGGCGATTGCTCAAAAAAAAAAACAGAGTTGACATTTGATCCAGTAATCCCATCCCTGGGCATATATCCAGAGAAAAACATGGTTCTAACAGAAACATGCACCCCAAGGTTCACCGCAGCGTTGTTCACAATAGCCAAAGCATGGAAACAACCTAAGTGTCCACTGACAGAGAAATGGCTAAAGAAGATGTAATGTATGTATACAACACTGAAATAATGCCATCTGCAGTAACATGGATGGACCTGGAGATTATCGCACCAAGTGAAGTAAGTCAGAGAAAGGCAAATATCGTATATCACTTATTTGTAGAATCTAAAAAAAATGATACAAATGAACTTATTTACAAAACAGAAGCAGAATCATAGACTTGGAAAATGAACCTATTGTTACCAGTGGCGAAGGGTTGGGAAGGGACAGTTTGGGATTGATCTATAGTTGTTGTTCAGTTGCTAAGTCATGTCTGACTCTTTGTGACCCCAGGGACTGCAGCACACCGGGCTCCTCTGTTCTCCACTTTCCCCCAGAGTTTGCTCAGATTCATGTCTGTTGAGTCAATGATGCTATCTAACCATCTCAACCTCTGCTGCCCCCTTTTCCTTTTTGCCTTCATTTTTTCCCAGGATCAGGGTCTTTTCCAGTGAATTGGCTCTGCATCAGGTGGCCAAAGAATTGGAGCTTCAGCTTCAGAAACAGTCCTTCCAATGAATATTCAGATTGATTTCTTTTAGAAGTGACCAGTTTGATCTCCCTGCAGTTCAAGGGACTCTCAAGAGTCTTCTCCAGCACCACAATTTGAAAGGATCAATTCTTCTGCACTCTTCCTTATGGTCGAACTCTCACATCTGTACATGACTACTGGAAAAACCATGATACATACATACTGCTATATTTAAAATAGATAACCAACAAGGATCTACTGTATTGCACAGGGAACTCTGCTCAACACTCTGTAATGACTTAAAAGGGAAAAGAATTTGAAAGAGAATAGACACATATATACGTATAACTGAATCATTTTGCCGGACACCTGAAACACTGTTAACCAACTATACTCCAATATAAAATAAAAATTTTTTAAATAAATAAAATGAAATGAAATCAGTGGAATTTAAGTGAATGAGATTACCCTCAATAATGTGAGTGGGCCTTATCCAATCCACTGGCAATTCTTAAGAGGAAAAACTGAGCTTTCTTGGAGAAGAAAAATTCTGTCTCAAGACCGCAGCATTATTTCCTGCCTGAGTTTCCAGGTTGCCAAACTGGGCTATGGATTTCAGACTTGCCAATCCTCAGTATGAGCCAATTTCTTAAAATAAGTCTCTCTCTATACACACACATAGAATATAGATGGTATATTTTATGTTTATGTATGCATGCATGTGTGCTAAGTTGCTTCAGTTGTGTCTGACTCTTTGCAACCCTATGGACTGTAGCCCATCAGGCTTTTCTTTCTGTCCATGGGATTCTCCAGGCAAAAATACTGGAGTGGGCTGCCATGGCCTCCTCAGGAGGTCACACATAACATATATATATATATATATGTATTATTGGTTCTGTTTCTCCGGAGAACGCTGACTGATATAGCTCTCCAGGTGAGATGGTATATTGGTAGCCAACAAAGAAGATGAGCTGTTGTTTCTGCTACTTACTATGGTAGGAGTAGAGATAGAAACATAGAGCACAGGTTATCTGAGTGGCTATATTCAGCTCATAACATTTTTTCCTTAGGTTTTGTTTGTTTACTTGTTTGTATTGAATTAGCTGACAACATTGAAAAATAAGGATATACCACATGAAGTATGAATTTCTTACTCTCTTAAATAACTGGAGATCTAGCAACCTGAGGCTCATATTCCTGCAAGGAAATAGTCAACTTGAGATAAATCCTCAAACTCGGTTACTTGTTACTCGGGTAGACAAAGGTTTTCCAAGGAATATCAATTTCCAGACACTCAGCTTTTATATGCTCTCATTTCTAAAGCCGATCTGCTTGGCAACCTGTTTGTCTTGAGTCTCACAGTTCAGTTCAGTTCACTCAGTCATGTCCGACTCTTTGCAACCCCATGAACCACAGCACGCCAGGCCTCTCTGTCCATCACCAACTCCTGGAGTTTACCCAAACTCATGTGCATTGAGTCGGTGATGCCATCCAACCATCTCATCTTCTGTCATCCCCTTCTCCTCCTGCCCTCAATCTTTCCCAGCATCAGGATCTTTTCCAATGAGTCAGCCCTTCGCATCAGGTGGCCAAAGTATTGGAGTTTCAGCTTCAACATCAGTCCCTCCAGTGAACACCCAGGACTGATCTCCTTTAGGATGGACTGGTTGGATCTCCTCGCAGTCCAAGGGACTCTCAACAGTCTTCTCCAACACCACAGTTCAAAAGCATCAATTCTTCAGCGCTCAGCTTTCTTCACCATCCAACTCTCACATCCATACATGACTACTGGAAAAACCATAGCCTTGACTAGACGGACCTTTGTTGGCAAAGTAATGTCTCTGCTTTTTAATATGCTGTCTAGGTTGGTCATAACCTTCCTTCCAAGGAGCAAGCGTGTTTTAATTTCATGGCTTCAATCATCATCTGCAGTGATTTTAGAGCCCCCCAAAATAAAGTCAGCCACTGTTTCCACTGTTTCCCCATCTATTTGCCATGAAGAGATGGGAACAGATACCATGATCTTAGTTTTCTAAATGTTGAGCTTTAAGCCAACCTTTTCACTTGTCCTCTTTTTCTCAGCTCCCCTTTATAATCACCCTTTTCCCAGTTGGCAAAATGTGGCAGAAACTGAGAGATGCTTACTGACTTCCCCTTCGACAAAGGCCTAGCTGCTGGTGGTGGGTTGAACGGTGACCTCCCAAAGACACATCCATCTGGAACCTCAGAATTTTACCTTATATGGAATCAACGTCTTTATAGATATAATTAAGGTAAGGAGCTTGAGACAAGATCATCCTTCATTATGGCAGGCCCTAAATCCAGTGAGAGTGTTTTTAGTAGAAAACCACAGAGACACAGAGCAGAAGGCCATGTGAAGACAGGGGCAGAGGTCTGAGTGATGCCTCTGTGAGCCATGGAAGCCCAGGAGTGCCGGGAGTCAGCAGAATCTGGGAGCGAAGCATGGAACAGCTTCCTTCAGAGCCCCTAGAAGGAACCACCCCATCAATACTTTGATTTTGGACTTCAGGCTTCCAGAACTGTGAGAAAATACATTTGTTACTTTTAAGTCACCAAGTCTGTGGCAACTGATTATGGTAACCTTAGTGAATGAACACACTGGCCCTCTTGGAGAGGTCCTCAGGGTTGGCCTCATCTACAGAGGCCCACCCTGCCTGAGGTCACACCTTCCCAGGACAGCCCCACTTCTGGGGACCGAGTGTGTGGGGCCATGGAGCCATGCCATCTCAACTTGTCACCAAGACAACTTTGGTCGTGGTCTAGTTGCTAAGTTGTCTCCGACTCTTTTGCGACCCCATGGACTGTAGCCCTCCAGGCTCCTCTGTCCACAGGATTTCCCAAGCAAGAGTTACTCGACTGGGGTGCCATTTCCTTCTCCAAGGGATCTCCCTGACCCAGGGATCAAACTTGGGTTTCTTGCATTACAGGCAGATTCTTTACCGACTGAGCCACCAGGGAGCCACCCCACAACTATAATGGGCAGTAATCTCTTCAGAGCTGCCTCCTGGGTTGGACAAGATCTCCCGAAGTTTTTCCCAATTCAAGTTTTTTCCTCTCCTCCTCTTCACAGGTGTTGATCCCTAATAAACATCTTGCCCCCACATTCCATCTGAGTATCTGCACCCTGAGAACCCAACCTGCCAAACAAATTAAATGCATACTTTTTACCCATCTCAGATCCTATTATTGTGCCTTACTTCAGGGTGTTACAACTTTCTGGGTGACAATAAGACAATTCAAAATATTGATCTCGATGTTGCTGCAACAAAAAGGTTCCCATTCCCATTTACTTGTTTTTATAAACCAGGTATCTCAGACTTTATAAACACCAAATGCAGGAAAAGATTGGGCGCCGAACCCTATTTCATTCCAGCATTAAGTAATATTCACCCACACATATATGAACTAACTGGAAAAAATAAAACCTCATCTGTCTCACATAAGTGAAAGTTGCTCAGTCGACTCTTTGTGACCCCATGGATGTAGTCTGCCAGGCTCCTCTGTCCATGAAATTCTCCAGGCAAGAGTACTGGAGTGGGTAGCCTTTCCCTTCTCCAGAGGATCTTCCCACCCCAGCGATCCAACCCATGTGTCCCACATCGCAGATGGATTCTTTACCGTCTGAGCCACCAGGGAAGCCCATCTCATATAGGTATGCATGTAAAAAAAATATTATGTTTAATAATTATTCATAACAAATTTACAAGTATATTTAGGTTGTTTTAATCTATTTTTCTAGAAGAAATTTAACACATATGGTCTTATGGTCACAGGAAATAAAACTTTCAATTTACATTTTAATTTATTTTGCAGAGAAGTCTGAAAGTATGATAAATAAAACACTTTAAATCAAGATTATATTCAAATAAAATTTTGTGGGAGAAGAGAAATTAAGAAATATGTTTGAGAAGAAAAAGGAAGTAAAATTTGCCAAATAAAAACTTGTTTGTGTATCTTTTTATGGTTGATGGTCATTATCAAATTGCAGTGGGGTTTAAATTCTACTGGAGTGATGTAAATCTTTTATTTTAAAATGTACCATTTACAGCACTTTGCTATAATAACTATTAATCTTACTATTAAAAATTTTAGATGTTAACCTAAAATCTGATAGAGGGTACATGGTTTTCGAAAAAAATTTTAGGAAGTTCGTGAGTGAAAAGTTTGACTGTCTGCAATTTGCATTGCCTGCTGGCACCTGTAGGCATTTCAGTATGACTCCTGCTTTAGCTAAACCACTGAGTCTCTCTCCGCTAAAGCCTATGTTAATCCCCAAGTGCAGTTTCTGGGAGTATTATCTCCCCCAGATCTCTGAGGATTCAACATACTTGCTGGGGAGGAAGGGGCTATATTTCTGATTTCCACAAAGTTCTTTAAAGGCAAGGGCAACAGAAGAATGCTCCAAGTGGGAAGAAAGAGACCTATTTACAAATTCTCCCAAAGGAATATAAGAGAAGCTCTCCTTTGGCACCCATCTTCCATCCCCTACTCTCCCTTCTCTGCATAGATTCCATTACAAGCAGGTGGAGGAGAATGAGATATCTGAGGAAAAGGCATTAATTTCTGCACCACTGCTGTGCCTTCCACAATACTAACTGTAACTATGACTGCCCCTTATTACATGCTTATTATGGTCCAATGGGAAAACGAATTACCTTAACAGTTGACATCAGAATTCCTCGTAAGAAGGGAATTGTTTTTTGAGGATCTCTTGATAAGCCCCCTTAGAGACTGATTCTAAAAATCATCCAGAAGATGCATAAGACAAGCAAGAAAATTTTCGTGGGGAAAGTATGACAAATAACAACCAACACCTTTATAAATACTATGTGCCAGGCACTGTTTTAAGTACTTTATACATAGAAGCTCTTAAAATCCTCATAACCACTCCATTATCTTTGTTTTAAAGATAGGGAGCTGAGAAACAGAGAGAATGAACAATTTGTCTCAGTCCCAAAGTCTGTGCTCTTATCTACTATGCTTTTAACCACTGTGCTATGCTATATCAGGACATTTTATAAAATGATAGTAATTAAACCAATATGGTACAATTCCATCATAGAGTAAGGAAATAGAATAAAAATTCAAAACAGAACCATGTATAGAAAATTAACATATGATAATTAGACATTTCAAATCAGTAGCAAAAATGAAAATAAATTTCTGCTTCACACACACAAATTATATTCCAGATGGATAAAATGTATCAAATGTATAGAAATGCAAATATATCAAAAATTTTAAATTCTTGGAGAAAATACTGGAATATTTTTATAACTCTGGCCTTTCCTTCTACATATATGAAGTCAAGTATCTATATTTAAAAGAATTTCACATTTAGCTACATAAATAGTAACACATATATGGAAAAAATACACTATAATCCAAGTTGGCAGAACAACAATACTCTGAATTATTGCACATATATAATAAGCAAAGAAAACATAATATATAAAGAGTTTCTACAAATCAACAAGAAAAAAAGACCCAAACTACTCACTGGAATAAGAAAAGAAAGAAATACAAACATGAATTCATAGAAAAATAGTCAATTAATATAAATTAATGTTATATATAAATAGGCTTGCTATTGCAAATGTTAAAGATCTGCAAAACAAAAAATATGGGGTATCGTTTTTAAAGAAAAAAATAACATATTAAAATATTTGAAAATATGGCAGATGGAAAACTAAAATCCTGTTGGCACATTGGTGGGAGAGTAATTGGCAAGCCTTCCAGAGAGAATGTTGGTAGTAGGATTTGCCTGGTGGCTCAGTGTTAAAGAATCCACCTGCAATGCAGGAGATGCAGGAGACTTGGGTTCGATCCCTGGGTCAGGAAGATCCCCTGGAGAAGAGAATGGCAACTCACTCCAGTATTCTTGCCTGGTGAACCCCATGGAAAGAGGAGCCTCATGGGCCGCACTCATGGGGTTGCAGAGTCGGACACGACTGAAGTGACTGAGCATGAGCACACCTGCTCTCTGCCCCGTATCTGCCCCACCCCACAAATGGCAAAACAGAATCAAGTCCATAGAAAGTAGTCAGGAAATTCTTCTGGCAAGCTGATTACCTTAGTGATTAAAACAGTCATGTGTTCTATCAAATATAACAAGTGACACTTTGTATTTTCATTCATCTAAGAATGCTGCTGCTACTGCTGCTAAGTCGCTTCAGTCGTGTCCGACTCTGTGCGACCCCATAGATGGCAGCCCACCAGGCTCCTTTGTCCCTGGGATTGTCCAGGCAAGAACACTGGAGTGGGTTGCCATTTCCTTCTCCAATGCATGCATGCATGCTAAGTCGCCTTAGTCGTGTCCAACTTTTTGCGACCCCATGGACAGCAGCCCACCAGGCTCCTCTGTCCACAGGATTCTCTAGGCAAGAATACTGGAGTGGGTTGCCATTTCCTTCTCCTCATCTAAGAATAACCCCTCTTAATTTGCTTTTAAGCCAGCTAGTAACTATTTTCAGTTTAGAACTAGTCAAAGAATCAATCTTGACCCGGTTGCTAGGAAACTCTCTTTGGTGAAGAAGTTAAGAATCAATTTCCCTATGTGTTAAACAACATATTTAAGTAAATGACTTTCTCAAAAATATTGATTCATTCCAAAAGCATTTAAATAATATGGAAAATAAGAGTTTTTTATGTGAAAGCTTCATCTTGACAGTGAAGTAGACGCGCACTGAAGAAAAACATATTTACACATATTATCTACATCTTGTTCAGAGAGAAAATACTTTAATGCAGTAATGGGACTATTTATGTAATGAAACTCTCATGGGTTCTTGCATAAATAATGATTCCTGAACTGTATGAGTTTTTATGTGAAATCTGCCTTTGTGAACTTTCATAAGAATTTGGTTTTGTGATTACATCAAAGGCTGAATTTATATTAGCAAATGTAGCTTTGTGAAGACATGAAGACATTTTCTAATAGAAACATCATAATTAGAAGCACATTTTCTCATAAGATTTGTTTTGAAAATGCCTGTGCCTCTTCATGGTCTAAATGTCTCTCGGAGGATTCTCTTGGTCAGCAACTGGCTTCACAAGCATTCTTGGACATCAGCAAGCCCTGCTCCAGGCAGGGGTGCCAGCCAGCCCATGAAATGTTTCTGTAAGAACTTTGGCTGCCTTGACTGCCTAAAGCAAATGTTTGTTTGCTGCAGTACGTGAATCAAATGCTTTTGTGTGAAAACACTTGCTAGAGAAACAAATGTTTGTTTTGGTAATCAACATTTGGACTGTTGGAACCTTACCACTTAAGATATTGGTTTGAGAAATATACATTTAACTTGGAAAGCACCAGTTAGGATCCAGCATGTGACACAAATCTAGGCTGTAAGGAAATAAGGTTGAAATTGGACCCAAATTTTTCATTTTCCTTTGTCAGATCTGACTAGGAAAATGGTGCCTTGTTTTACATGTTGCTATATAATGTTACTGAGCAACAGCATAAAAGGAAAAAGTGATTTACTTCCTTCTAGAAGTGTATGACATAATTATCAAAGATAGCAGCAAGAATATATTTATCTAGTATTAATATTTAAATACCACTTTTCTATTAAATGTACCACATGCTCCATATTAATCTTTTAGATCAGACTTAGTACAAATTGATGTGTCTTAAATGTAAGATTTCTCCTTACAGTTCACTTTTGATTATCCAGGCTAACTGGCAGAAGGAAAGGTACAGATACTCCAAAACAGCAGGTGATATAGAAATAAGCTTTGGCTTCAGAGAACATTAAATTTTTTAGCAGCAGAAAGAAACTAATCACATTTTAAAGGAGAGAGGTGTTCAGACAGGAGGTTGGATGGCAAGAGGGTCATTTATATATTAAATATTATATTTGGTCATAGATAATCCAAAAATAGAAAATCAAACTATATTATACTAAAGCCAAGGCTGCATACTAAACCAACATTTTTTTAATTAAAACATTTATTTTCTGTACATCTTAAAGAATAGTTTTAGCTCCTGTGAAAACCAGGAGTACGTAGATGCGTTTGATTTCTCACCATTATGTTTTTCTTTTTCATGAAAATAAACTGTAAGATCTAGATTCATCAGAAAATTTATGAGCCAATACCTATAATCAAATCACCATGTACTTATCAAGGGCTTCCCTGATGGCTCAGTGGTAAAGAATCCACCTGCAATGCAGGAGGCATGGGTCTGATCCCCGAGTCAGGAAGACCCCTTGGAGAAGACAATGGCATCCCACTCCAGTATTCTTGCCTGGAAAATCCGATAGACAGAGGAGTCTGGTGGGCTATAGTCCATGGGGTCACAAAGAGTCAGACACAACATACTGACTGAGCATGCACACACACATGGACTTCAAAATAAAATTATAGCCCCAGTTCTTTGCTGCTGGCCTTAGTCTTATTTGATCATTAGCTGGAAAAAAAAATAACATTTTTAAGTAGAAAAAGAAGTCAGTATCCATTCAGAGTAACCCAATAGAATATTTGTCTGGACATTGAGGAATATGACTCTGTATCCTGATTCCACCCATTGCAGTTTCCATTTGTAAATTTCATTCTAGAGTTGAGAAAAATAAGTGATATAATGCATGTAAATTTGAAGTACACTGAGCTCCTCGGAACTTAATAATTCAAAGTATTACAGTAAATTCCCATTTATTTTGAATCCAAACTACCAGAAAGCTGAAATAATGAGAATTTTTTGTGCAACATATGAAATGGTAATGCCCCTGGAGCATTAAAAGATTCTAAATTCTTTTGAATCATAGAAAATTAAATTTTGTTCAGTATAATTTTGTGGTAAGAATGTTTAAGAGAGTTCTAATTCTTTGAAGATAATAATTAATCCACATGTAGCCTATGGTAATTCTTTTTAATTTCAATATAAAAATAGTATATTTGCATTTCCAGGAAACTGGCTTTGTGTTTCTAGTCTAATCATATCCTGAAATGTATAGCACATCATAAATTTTATAAAGTTTGATAACGGATCACATGTGTCCTACTTTATTAGCTATAACTGATTCATGTGGTTTCAAGTAAGAGAAACTCATTCAATCTGGCTAAAGGAAAAGGCATGATATATTACTGTGATACTGGCCTCTTTCATACAATTCAAGCTAATGCTCAGGCATAAACTGGAACCAAGCTAGAGGTCTGTGAGAAACCTAGGAATTTATGTTTTCACTCTGCCTCTCATCTCTACTTCTCTTTGTCTACCTGATTCATTCATTTCTTGGTTTGCAAACCAACTTCTGTTCTTATTCCCTCCACTAGATGGAAAGATGGGTAATTGACATTATGTATTATTGGGGCTTCCCTGGTGGCTAAGCTGGTCAAGTATCTGCCTGCCAATGCAGGAGATGCAGGAGACACAAGAGACATGGATTCGATCCCTGGGTCGGGAAGATCTCCTGGAGAAGGAAATCAGAGAAGCCTGGCAAGTTAAAGTCCATGCAGTTGCAAAGAGCCAGTCAGGACTAAGCATGCACATAAGTTCAAGTTAAGTCAAGTATGTTAACATCATTAACATTTTTATGAAAAATAACTATATTTTAAAAAATAAAATCAGGGAGGAAAGTAGCATTATTTTGTGTGCTATGTGTGCTCATACACTTCAGCTGTGTGACTCTTTGTGACCACGGGAACCAGAGCCCATCAGGTTCCTCTGTCTATGTTTTTTTTCCCGTCAAGAATACTGAAGTGAGTTGTCACGTCGTCCTCCAAGAGATATTTCTGACCCAGGGATTGAATCCTTGTCTCCTATGTCTCCTGCATTGCAGGCAGATTCTTTACCTGCTGAGCCATCAGGGAAGCACTGTTTTGCAGTTTTACAAATCTCATTAATGTCTAGCTTAATAAGAAACAGCCTGATACTCATATATGCTTTTGCATTTAACCTTTTATGTTATTTTGGCTAAAGTATATGTAGAAAACCGGCCTCACTGATTTTGTAACTGCCATTTGTCTGAGGTTCAGCTTTGGTTTCTTGTTTTTTGGATATTTGTTTTACTCTCCCTTAATGCCATAACAGGGCTTCCCTGGTGGCTCAGAGGGTAAAGCATCTGCCTACAATGTGGGTGACCTGGGTTCGATCCCTGGGTCAGGAACCTCCCCTGAAGAAGGAAATGGCAACCCACTCCAGTATTCTGGCCTGGAAAATCCCATGGACATAGAAGCCTGGTGGGCTACAGTCCATGGGATAGCAAAGAGTTGGACACGACTGAGCGACTTCACTTCACTAATGCCGTAACAAACCACTTGTGGAGTCTTCGTTCCTGACCAGAGATCAAACCCTGAGCCTTTGGAGTGGGAGCATTAACTCCAAGACTCTAGACTACCAGAGAACTAACCCTAGGGAGTATCAAAAAGTAAGAACTCACACAAAGGAAACCCCTTGAATACAAGACCTGGCATCACCTAATCACCAGTAGCAACCTGTGCAGGACACCTCTAAACAACAAACAAACAAAAATACAAAGCAAATCAGCAGCAGACAGGGGTACCACCTCACTCAGCCTTGCACATCAGAGGAAAAACAAACAAAAACTCAGCACAAATCTCACTCTATATGAAGCTCACACAAACCACTGGACAAACCTTAGGAGGCCAGAAACCAAAAGGAAGAAATAATTCAACTTTCTTCAAGGGAAGAATTCAACTTTCCTTGAAGACTGGGTAAAGGAGACCTCAAACACAATAACTTAAAAAAACAAAAACAAAAAGGAGAGAAATACTGCACAAATGAAGGAACAAACTAGAAACCCAGAAGCCAAATAAATGAAGAGGAAATAGGAAAATTACCTGAAAAAGAATTCAGAATAATGATAGTAAAGATGATCAAAATCCTTGAAAACAAAATGGAGAAAATCCAAGAGTCAATTAACAAAAACCTAGAAGAATTAAAGAATAAGCATACAAACAACACAATTACTGAAATTAAAAATACTCTAGAAGGAATCAATAGCAGAATATCAGAAGCAGAAGAATTAGTCAGTGAGCTGGAAGATAAAATGGTGGAAAGAATTTCTGAAGAGAAGAATAAAGTAAAAAGAATGAAAAGAACTGAGACAGTCTCAGAGACCTCTAGGACCATATCAAACTCACCAACATTCAAATTATAGGGGTCCTAGAAGAAGAAGAGAAAAAGAAAGGGTATGAGAAAAATTTTGAAGAGATTATAGTTGAAAATTTCCCCAACATGGAAAAGGAAATAGCCAATTAAGTCCAAGAGTCACAAAGAGTCCCCTACAGAATAAACCCAAGGAGAAACACACCAAGACACATACTAATCAAACTAACAAAGACTAAACACAAAGAAAGAATATTAAAAGCAGCAAGGGAGAAGCAACAAGTAGCATACAGGGAAACCCCATACGCTTAACAGCTGATCTTTCAGCAGAAACTCTGCAGGCCAGAAGGGAATGGCAGGGTATATTTAAAGTACTGAAAGGGAACAATCTACAACCAAGACTAATGTACCCAGCAAGGATCTCATTCAAAATCGATGAAGAAATAGAAAGCTTTTCAGACAAGCAAAAGTTAAGAGAATTCAGTACCACCAAACCAGCTACAGTCATCAAGACAGTATGGTACTGGCACAAAAACAGAAATATAGACCAATGGAACAAGATAGAAAGATCAGAAATAAACCCATGCACCTATGGGTACCTTATTTTTGACAAAGGAGGCAAGAATATAAAATGGGGCAAAGAGAGCCTCTTCAATAAATGGTGCTGGGAAAACTGGACAGCTACATGTAAAAGAATGAAATTAGAACACCTTCTAACACCATACACAAAGATAAACTCAAAATGGATTAGGGACCTAAATGTAAGACCAGAAACTATAAAACTCTTGGAGGAAAACATAGGCAGAACACTTGATGACATAAATCAAAGCAAGATCCTCTATGACCCACCATCTAGAGTAACAGAAATAAAAACAAAAGTAAACAAGTGGGACCTGATTAAACTTAAAAGCTTTTGCACAGCAAAGGAAACCATAAGCAAGGTGAAAAGACAACCCTCAGAATGGGAGAAAATAATAGCAAATGAAACAATTGACAAAGGATTAATTTTCCAAATATACAAGCAGCTCATACAACTCAATACCAGAAAAACAAACAACCCAATCAAAAAGTGGGAAAAAGACCTAAACAGACACTTCTCCAAAGAAGACATACAGACGGCTAACAAACATATGAAAAGATGCTCAACATTGCTCATTATTAGAGAAACGCAAATCAAAACTGCAATGAGATATCATCTCACACTGGTCAGAATGGCCCTCATCAAAAAGTCTAAAAACAATAAATGCTGGAGAGGGTGTGGACAAAAGGGAAGGAACACTTTTGCACTGTTGGTGGGAACGTAAATTGATACAGCCACTATGGAAGACAGTATGGAGATTCCTTAAAAAAAAAAAAAAAAGGAATAAAACCACCATGTGACCCAGCAATCCCACTCCTAGGCATATACCCTGAAGAAACCAAAATTGAAAGAGATACATGTATCCCCTGTTTAGTGTAGCACTACTTACACTAGCTAGAACATGGAAGCAACCTAGATGTCCATTGATAAATGAATGGATAAAAAAGTTGTGGTACATATGCACAATAGAATATTACTCAGCCATAAAAAGGAATGTATTTGAGTCAGTTCTAACAAGGTGGATGAACCTAGAACCTATTATACAGAGTGAAGTGACTCAGAAAGAGAAAAATAAATACCATATTCTAACACATATATACAGAATCTAGAAAAATGGTACTGAAGGATTTATTTACAGGGCAGCAATGGAGAAACAGACATAGAGAATAGAGTTATGGACATGGGGAGAGGGGAGGTGAGGGTGAGATGTACGGAAAGAGTAACATGGAAACTTACATTACCATATGTAAAATAGATAGGCAATGGGAATTTGCTGTATGGCTCAGGAAACTCAAACAGGGGCTCTGTATCAACCTAGGGGGTGAGATGGGGAGGGAGATGGGAGGGAGTTTCAAAAGGGAGGGGATATATGTATACCTATGGCTGATTCATGTTGAGGTTTGACAGAAAACAGCAAAATTCTGTAAAGCAATTATCCTTCAATAAAAAAAAATATTAAAAAAAAACTGGCCTCACATAGATATGTATTTGGTAAAGGCAGAAGTATTTTAGTAGCTTTTTAATATATTCATAGATAATCTTCTTTGATACTATGTAAAGTCTAACAAGAGATAAATGCAATTTGAAATCATATCAATGAATATTTTGTACTCTGTTACAATAGTATACATTAGTTTATCTTGCAATTTTACCTATGCAGGATTTTGTAAGATCATGAGGTCATTTGGAAAATACTAGTTGGCTGAGTTATGTAGATTTTCCAAATGTTGATGAATTTCATTAAACAACATACAAAAATCACAGCTTCTAATATCACTACCAATCTTTTCATAATAGATTTAAGTCTTGGGAAACTTAAGTCATGGTAACAGATACTAGTTTTCCAAAATTCTAATGTTCATTTGAAATCTTAAATTTCAGCAATGGAAACCAATATTTTCAATTGCATGTCTTGTAGAGACAGACTGACTTCATCCATTTTGAGAAAATGTCTGCCAAAGAAACAAGTCCAAATAACCATAATTTGCCTGTCAGTTGTTCTTTTAAGTAAAAATGTTCCATATAAAAAGAAAAAGTACAGCTGAGCTCACAACCCAAGAAACCATAGAAGTGCTTTTCCTTAAGAAAACTGTCACACTTTGGTACAGAGGAGTACTTCATTCATATTCTTAATTATGAAATATAGGAATATTCATAATTTCTGTTTCACCAGAATACTAAAAACACATGTAACCAAGCATCAATGTTTAATAAAATTAATGTGCTGTGCTGTGCTTAGTTGCTAAGTTGTGTCTGACTCGTTGCAACCCCCTGGACTGTAGTCCACCAGGCTCCTCCGTCCATGGGGATTCTCCAGGCAAGAATACTGGAGTGGACTGCCATGCCCTCCTCCAGAGGATCTTCCCAACCCAGGGATCGAACCAAGGTTGCCCACACTTCAGGCGGATTCTTTACCATCTGAGCCACCAGAAAAGCGCCTAAATTTTTACTAATCCATCAAGGATATTTAACAAAACTATTTTTTCTCTCCCATATGATAGTGAAGGAATTGTGACTATTAAGTACAGTCTGGTGTTCCTGCTAACATGCCAGTAGTTTTATCCATTAGTGCTTTTTCAAACCATCAGTGTAAATGTCAACATAGTCAACTAGGCAAATTATATTTTCAGTGTTATTATGAAAAAAGTTTTGTTTTCTCATATTGCTGAAAGGGTCTCTTCCATTATCACTATTGCCAAAGTTTTGTGGATCATACTTAGAAAACCAGTTATATACCAACCTGCTAAATGTACATTCATATTAGCTGACATAATTCAGCAATTAAATCTTGTTCTTTTTGTGTAACATCTTGGCAATAATAAAGTATACATCCATACTAAAAGGGAAACATCAAATTTTAAAAATTATAAACAAATTATAACTTTTAAGCTTATAATTTGTTTTTGGGAGAATTTTAAAACTCAGACTGGTAAAAAACCTCAGAAATTATAGAGCTCAATATAACCTCCAGTGGAAGAATATTTAGAACAATAAATGTTTTGGTTTCTGTTTGATGCATTAATTTGCAGGAACTGAGAAGGCCGTGGATAGAGCCACGTGGTAAGGCAATTTCCCAAATCACATAAGATTAAGAATGCAAGTAAATTCTTAATTCTTAGCTACCACAAATAGATTTGAAAGTTAAAATAATAAAAAATAAAAACAATTATATAAAGAAAAATTTTCAAAGGAAGCAGTTACCACATCTAGTATTGGTTTGAAGTCATCACTGTTAATTTACTTAGACTCAGAGATACAGAGCTAATGAAAGGGTCCGTTAATCCAGAATCAACAATTTACTAGTTGTGTAACCTTGAGCAAGCGAACCTCTCAGGCCTGTTTTCACATGTGCAAAATGAAAGCAACAGTCCATACTTCACAATCTTGCTGTATTACATGAACTAATTACAAGCTAATATACCTGCTGAACAGTACCTGGCACATAGTAGATACTTAAAAATGCTATTTCTACCTTTTAAAGCAGTGATACATTAGAGAAATTCAATTGCTAGTCTAACAAGTTAGTCTTTATTATACACTCTAAAAGAATCATTAAAACATCAAGAGTTACCTAGAGTTAATAAGCCAACAAAGGTGACAAGATGTAATAATAGCAATAATAATACTCTGTTCATCTAAAAGAAGGCAAAAAAAGAGGAAGAGGGAACAATGAACTAATGGCTTCAATAGAAAACAATAGCAAAATAAAAGATTTAAACTTTGTCATATAAAAAATCACCTTAAATGTAAATGATCTAAATAAACACACTAATGAAAAAGCAGAGATTGTCGGATTGGATGAAAAAGCAAGACCCTAACTGTTTAGTCCTAGAAAAAACTTGCTTAAAATATAAAGCACAAATGAAGTCAAATGTAAAAAAAAAAAAGTAAAAGGCTGAAATGAGAAGCACCAGGATAACATTAATCAAAAGAAAGTAAGAGTGACTATGTTAATATGAGGTGAAGTAGATTTCAGAGCACAAAGCAAAGTTAGTGACAAGGAGAAAGAAAGTCATTTCACAAAGATAAAGGAATAAGTTCACCAGGAAGACATGAAAATCCTAAACTTTTATGAAACCAATAATGGATTTTTAAGATAGATGAGTAAAAACTGATAAAACTGCAAAATATATATATATATATATCCATGATTAGAGTTAGGGATTTCACTATCCCTCTCTCAATAATTGACTAACAAGGTAGACAAAAGGTGGATAACAGGTACATAGAAGAGTTGAACACCACAACTGAACTTAATTGACATTTATAGAACATTCCACTCAATGACAGAATATACATTATTTTTAAGTGCATGTACATAGAACACTTATCAAGAGACACCCCATTCTGCACCCTAAAACAAATCTCAACATGCTTAAAAGAATTCAGTCTATATACAGCATGATCTCTGACAGTGGTATTAAATTTGAAATCAATACCAGAAAGATCTGTAGAAAATCATAAAATGTTTAGAAACTAAATAATAATCTTCTGCTAAAGCTGTAATCCTGGAGAAGGAAATATCAACCCACTCCAGTATTCTCACCTGGAGAATACCCATGGACAGAGAAGCCTGGCAGGCTACAGTCCATGCAGTCACAAAGAGTCAGACATGACTGAGCAACTAACACACAAAGCCATAATTAGAGAAGAATTCATGCACTACGTGCCTGTAATAACTGTAAGAAAAAAAGAAAAAAAGAGCAGTCACAAATTAGTGACCTCAGCTTTCACCTTAAGAAACTGCAAAGTAATGAGCAAATGAAATTCAAAGTAAGCAGAAGAAAAAGAATACAGGATTAAGTGAAAATCAATGACCCTGAAAATGCAAAAGCAATTAAAAAATCAATAAAATAAAAACTGATTTTTTGAGAACAATAAAATTAATAAGCTTCTAGTCAGACTAATCAGAAAAAATAAGAAAAGAAACAAATCAGTGCTATGTCAATAAATTTGACCGCTTGGATGAAGTGCATAAATTCTTTGAAAATACATATGTTAGTATATACACATATATTTTCTAACTCTGTCAGTAGAGAGAACTAGAAGCAAGGATACCTCAGTAACAGTGAGCACAGTGAGCTATCAAATCTTGGTTTCTAACACCATTCCCCAATAAAAGGAACCAGGGCTCCTTGGAGAAATGGCTGATTCTAGGATTGGGGCAGGAAATACACAGATGAGCCTGGAGAATTTTGTAGTACCAGAAAATGAGGAAGTGCTCAAACAAATACACAATGTCTGAGGTATGTCATAGGAAAAAAGGGGCCAACTGAAACAGCTCACCTAGATGAGGTAGTGTTTTATCACGTCTCATCACTCTCCTTCCTTCCTTCTATATTGTACTCTTTGGAAGGAAGTCACTATGTGTAGCCCTGGTTTATGGAATGGGAAGTTCTGCTCCATCTCCTTGAGAGAGGGGTATCTACATAAATTACAAATGTATAACACATATAAAGGTATATTGGAATTCTCCTTTGCTATTTGTGCACACATGCTAAATCACTTCAGTCATGTCCAACTCTTTGCGACCCGACGGACTGTAGCCCAGCAGGCTCCACTGTCCATGGGATCTTCCAGGCAAGAATACTGGGGTGGGTTGCCATTTCCTCATCCAGGGCATCTTCCCAACCCAAGGATCAAACCCACAATTCCCGCATCTCCTGCATTGGCAGGCGGGTTCTTTACCACTAGCGCCACCTGGGAAGCCTTGCCATTTACTCATTCATTTTTGTCAGTATGAGTTCATGAATAGTTATTTTCCACTCTTTATTACAATCCAAGACTACTTTATTTTGTTGTTCAAATAGTTTCAGCTTTGGCTACTGGGAGCACTTTCTTACATTCCAGACTCATCTTGTGCTGTCCCTATGCCAGCAAGAGACTCAGTCATTTTTACAAGGAGCTCTGGTTCCTTTTATTGGAGAACAGTATTTAGAAGCAAGATCTGAGCATATTCATTTCTACTGGTATATCTTTATATATAGGCATTCTAAGTGAATAGAGCTAAGATACAGATAGATATGTAATAGAAAGGGTTCATAGTGATGCTTCCAATTCTAATCCATCACAGTAGGGTATATTCTACATCTAATCCATCACAGTAGGGTATATTCTCCCTTACCCAATAGTGGGAAACCTGGCTCCCATTATCTTCAATATATTTACTCCTTTATTCAAGCCTAAAATGCACAAAAGATTGTTTCAATGGAATATAACAACGTGTCACTTGATAAAAAGGTCAATCTCTGTAACAGAGGCAGTGGAGGAAAAAAGTTAAGCATAGCTCTGGAGTTAGACCTTGAATCTATCACTTCCAAGGTGTTTACCTTTGGTCAAGCTACATCACTATTCAAGCCTCAATTTCTTCATCTATAAAATGATATTATCTACCTTATTGGGTTGGGTAAAGACTAAATGGGTGGCTATAGTAGATATTCAGTAAATGGGGGCTAAATGCTGTTTTGGTACAGTTAGGGAACCCTCTTTAAATACTATGTAGAGTGAAAATCTTAAGGCCTCATTGTGCCTAGAACACTTTCCAGACTATTACCAAAGGAACTTAACAGAGGGATAAAAATGAGGCTCACTTTTCATGGCACAGCTTCTTGTGCTGTTTAAAAATTTTGCCATGTATCTGAGTTACTTTTATATTTAGAAAGACAAATTTCATCTTAAAAGGTGATATGGTTAATTAAAAGTTTCACTTAATATCTCCAATAAAAAGTTTGAAGACGATGTCTGTGAAGCTGGTTTTCCTAAGAATACAGTGCCATATCCCATTGTTTTATGGCACCAGAAAGAAACTCTGACCTGCTAGTAATGTTCCTGTCATTATGTCCTCTGTCTCTCTATTTGTTCACTCAACAGATGCCTACTGAGCATCTAACTTGTTCCAAACACTACTGGAGACACCGTGGATACAGCAGTCAACAAAACCAATAAAAAATCCTGGTCCTCATGGAGCTCACATTTTAGTGTGGGAATGTTTCACATATCTATTGCTGCTTAATAAACTACCCCAAAACATAGCGTCTTCAAACAAACTCTTCTATTTCCTCAAAATTCTATGATTTAGGAATCCAGGGCCTGGTTTGACAACTCTGTTTCATGTAGTATCAGATAGTGGGTCATTCACTCGACTCCATTCATCTGATGGCTATTGGGATAGAAAGTTCAAGAAGCCTCTGCTCAGTGTGGAGTAAGACTTTACTATGTCTGGAGCCAAGGAGTACTCATCCATATATGGTCTCTCTCCACTTGGCTAGCCAGGCCCTCCTTCCAGTGTGGTGGTCTTAAGGTAGTTGGTTTTCTCACATGGCTATTCGCCTCCAAGAGGAAGTATTCCAAACATGGAAGACGGAAGCCCAGATTCAAGTGGAGGGGAAACAGACTCCATTTCTTGAAGGCAGGTGTGGGGAGCAGCAATGTCACATTAGAATTAAGACAAGAAGGAAGGGAAGCTAACTGGGGCAAGAACATTTTAGGCAGAAGAAACAGCAAGTGCAAAGGCTCAGAGGCAGAAACATGCCTGGTGTGTCCAAGATCGCTAAAAGGCCAGAATGTCTAAGGCAAAGAGAGTGAGGCATTTCAAGAACAGCAGTAGATACAGTTACAGAAGTAAGGGGCCAGTATAATGTGTAGAGACTTATTGGTCATTTGGCTTTCACTCTGAATCGAATGGGGAGCCTTGCATGACTTTTGAGTATGGAAGAGATATAATCTGACTGGTGTCTTCCCAGGATCCCTGTCTGCTGTACTAAGTATAGACAACAGGAAGCTAAAGAGAAGTGGGGAGGACAGTTGGAAGACAATTGCCACAATTCAAGCAACGGATGATGGTGGTCTGAATTAGGGTGGAAGCAACAGGGATGTGGTAACTTGTTGGATTCTGGATATAAATAAATATTATAACTGTTAATGGCTATGTCTGGGTAACGAGAATATTCAAAAGTGATGCTGGGATATGAGAGGAGGGAGTAATACATATCTTTTGTTTGTTTTAAAATTTTAATACCCTTCTATGTCATGTATTTATACATACATATATATATATATATATACACACACACATATACATATATAAACACACATATAAAGCTGTGCCCTTTATTTCTTACATGATTTAAAAGTTACATAAAATTTGTGTGGTTGGTGAAATGAACCAAGTCACCACAAGTCTCACCAGGAATGCCCGTGTTGGATCAAATTACCAACAATGTCCTTTTGAATTCTAACAATGATTTCTATGACTGGGAATCAACTGGTAATTCTTACCTTCACTTCCCCCTTAGCCTTCTGTGAAATTTTGAGTGTGTAAACAGTCTCTCTAATTCACTTGTCACATCTTGAAAACAGTACCAAGAACTTTCAGTGCTTTCCTACCTCATAGGAAATTTGAGGTTGGATTAGATAAGGTGTTCAAATACTTTGAGTTACCACAAAGACAGGTGCTCATGTAGGTAGAATATTATGCTGCTACTGCTGCTAAGTCGCTTCAGTCGTGTCCGACTCTGTGCGACCCCATAGACGGCAGCTCACCGGGCCCCACCGTCCCTGGGATTCTCCAGGCAAGAATACTGGAGTGGGTTGCCATTTCCTTCTCCAGTGCATGAAAGGGAAAAGTGAAAGTGAAGTCGCTCAGTCATGTCTGACTCTTAGCGACCCCACGGACTGTGGCCTACTGGGCTCCTCCATCCATGGGATTTTCCAGGCAAGAGCACTGGAGTGGGGTGCCATTGCCTTCTGCTGGAATATTAAAAGACATAGTAAAAATAAGCTGTTTCTGCGTTTTGATCACATAAGGCATTTTGATACTCTTGAACTATTACTTCTCATTTAGTCTGCTGTTAAAATGAGTGTTTCTCCCTAAACAGTATTCATTTTAGCATTTTTGTTCATGCCTTCTGTCAAACAAGATTTCCTCAGCCTTTGATTTTTATCAAGATTTACCTGACTTTACTCTTCAAAGCATTTAATTCAAAGTTCACTCTATCAGTGGGTGTATTAGTTGAGTACCTGAAATACCACTACTGAATGCCACAATAATTTGTTTTAATATTTCTCTTCACAGGAGACATACTCACCAAAGACATCTACTAATGAACAATGAAGTGACTGTCTAAACAGCAGACATCTTTAAAAGAAAGTTACTGGTAAATTCGGAATGGAAAATAATAAACAGCAACAGCTCTACAAAGCGTTCATTCAGTGCCTCTCAAGACTTCTTCTAAAGTCATTGTTGTGTGTTGGGTACTGTATTAGGTGCTAAGAATACAGGACAACACATGTCTTTTCCCTCATGAAGATTATATTCTGCCAGAGAAATGCTACATCGTATTTTAAATTTTGTGCAACTGTTCTAATGTTGTATTTGAGATGCTATGTGAAGAGGAATTTGGAGATTGACGGCAGTATTTGTTTCTGGAGACTATGCAGTGGATTATTTAAATTTTGAAAAAAAATTGCCTTTACTCTCACAAAGGTGAAGAGGAAACCAGAAAGTCACTGCCAGGAAGAATCACAAAGAGTAGTCAGAGGAAAAGGTTGCAAGTTTCAGAAAAAATGAGCCAACTGAATATGTAAGACAAGTTGAAATTAGGCTGATAGTTCAGGCATTTTGAAATTAAAATGTCATCCAATTAAAAAAAAAAGACAAACTTTCTTAGAACTGGAACTTATAAGAAATCAGGCTGAATGTTCTAAACACAAACAATCTAAAAATTAAAAAACAAACAAAAGAATTATGGCAAAATAGAGGCTGGAATAGATGGATATTATGGGTTGCGGAAGTGTTTCTGCCTTGGGAAGGAGGTTGAAACAGATTGCCTCTGAGGTTCCTTTCTAGCCTAAGGAACTTAAAATAAGTACAGCAATTGTGAAGTTACATATTCTCGAGAGAAAGATTTTTCAACAACCAAATACACCCAAGATGCTAATATTCTATTTATATTTTCTAATTATTTAACAGCATTCTTGAACCAGAGCTGAGTAAAGAAAATAGGCCTTGTTAATTACTGAAGAGAGAATAAAAGTATAGCTTTTACCAGATATTCTCTTGCCTCATTAGAAATATTACCATTCACTGGTCAAACACCTGTCAAATTTAAAAGGTAAACCACTGGGTCAACAGTCAGTCCAGGACCCCTACCACCCCACTCCCAAGTCCCCAGAAACCTTGCTAAAATCTTTTCCATTGCTCTTGCCTCCGTGTTCTAATTAATTTGCCACCGACACATCTGATTTAAGTGCCAACTTCAGACAACTCTTGTTTTGTCTTACAATAATTTAACTTGACACTTCTTGCTGCTATAATTTATCATAAATATGACCTTCAGAGTAAAAATAAAAACTCACATTTTTGATTGGCAACCTCTCCAAGTTGACTGGCACTTAGGCATTGAGTCCTAAGCTAATAAGTGTTTGATTCAATCAGTTCCTCCACCTCTGAGCCAAAAATTGCTCTTGGAGCAAAAAGAGACAAACAGGACATAATCAAATTTACAAGGTTTTGTACAGCAAAGGAGACACAACAAAATGAAAAGACAACTTACAGATTGGGAGAAAATATTTGCAAATGATGCAACCAACAAGGGCTTAATTTCCAAAATATACAAACAGTTCATACAACTCAACAGCAAATAATAATAATAATAAACAACCCAATCAAAAAATTGGCAGAAGACCTAAAAAGACATTTCTCCAAATAAGACATACAGATGGCCAACATGCACATGAAAAGATGCTCAATGCTAACTTGCTTCAGTCGTGTCTGACTCTTTGGGACCCTATGGACTATAGCCGGCCAGGGTCCTCTGTCCATGGGATTCTCCAGACAAGAATACTGGAGTGGGTTGCCATGCCCACCTCCAGGGGATCTTCGTGACACAGGGACTGAACTGGTGTCCCTTATGTCTCCTGCACTGGCAGGCAGCTTCTTTACCACTAGCACCATCTTGGAAGCCCTCTATACTGTTGGTGAGAATGTAAGTTGGTGAGAATGTAAATTGGTCCAGCCACTATGGAAGACAGTATGGTGGTTCCTAAAAAAATAAAAATACAACTGCCATGTGATCCAGCAACTCCACTCCTGGACATATATCCAAACAAAACTATAATAAGATACATGCACCCCTATGTTCATAGCAGAACTATTCACAGCAACCAACACATGGAAACAAACTAAACATCCATCAATAGATGAATGGATAAAAGAAGATGTGGTGCACACACACACAGGAATATTACTCAGCCATAAAAAGAATGAAATAATGCCATTTGCAGCAACATGGATGCAACTAGAGGTTATAATACTACGTGAAGTCAGAAAGAGAATAAATACCATATCATATCTCATATGTGGAATCTAAAATATGATACAACTGAACTTATCTACAAAACAGAATGAGACTCAGAGACACAGAGGACAGACTTGTGGTTGCCAAGGGGGAGGGGCAAAGGGAGGGATAGATTGGGAGTTTGGGATTAGCAGATGCAAACTGTTACATACAGAATGGATAAACAACAAGGTCCTACTGTATAGCACAGGGAAGTATATTCAAAATCCTGTGATAAACCATAATGGAAAAGAATATAAAAAGAATTTACCTATGTGTGTAACTGAATCACTTTGCTGTTATATGAGAAATTAACGCAACATTGTAAATCAATTATACTTCAATTTTAAAAAGTTCTTTTGGTAAAGACTTGCCTTACTTTCAAACTGTGGTAAGACATCAAAGGAGGGGCTCTTGGGTCGGTTGGTTTTTAAGGAAGAGTCCAGGTTAACCTAACATCAGAGTTCATGGTATGATTATATATTACTACTAGCTCTTCATCTTGTAGCCCAAGCTCGGCTGTTTCCTAGTTTATCAGATATTTCTTGTGCTCAGAACAACTTCAGTGGATCGTACACTAATAATATCCTTAGTAGCTAACATCTATTGTATACTTACTGTTTTCTTGAACTTTAGAGATAGTTTTACATACAGTTTCTCATTGAATTCTTGGCAACAACACTCTGAGGAAGGTTCTATTATTATCATTTTACAGGGTTTGAGGCTTAGCAGACTTAGATACTGGCCTAAAGCCAGTCAGTGACAGCAGCACCCTTGGGACTGGAACCCAGAGTAGTGCTCTTTTAGCACTAAGATGGAAGGAGACTGTAAAATATGATGAACCACGGGAGGGAGCTGGGTCATCACACCTTTGCTTTTCTCTACTCCATGCCTGACTACTCTGCCTAGGGGATCTCACTTTTACCTGTTTTGCAGGCAGATTCTTTACTATCTGAGTCACCAGGGAAGCCCATTCTTAACATATAAACATTCATCTTGTATTTCTTTTATTTTACATTGGGGAAATATTCTATAATTCAGTTAAAGTTTCTACTTAATGGACAGATACACTTAATGTTCCTCTGTATGTACCCACATGAAGTTTTCCTAAAGGACAAGTTAAATGAGTGACTTATTAGAAACAGAATTGATGAAGGGGACTGCTCTTGACTTCACAGGGACAAATATGGAAACTGCAACCATGGAGGAAGACAGAACACAGTGAACATCTTTGCATTCTTCTGTTTGGAAGAAGAACTGGAATGGGTATTGGTACAATAGGGAATGTGGCTACCAGCCCTGTCAGAGAAGATGTGTGGTTTAAGGAGATATGTTCTTTCCTTGATTCATAGGCTCGAGAATTAGTTGAGGGCTAACTAGTGGGTAGGGCTTCCCTGTGGGTCAATGCCTGACATGCAGGTTCAACCCCTGGATCAGGAAGATCCCCTTGAGAAGGGAATGGTAATCTACTCCAGTATTCTTGCCTGGAGAATGCCATGGACAGAGAAGCCTGACAGTCCATTGGTCACAAAGAGTCGGACGCAACTCAGTGACTAAACAACAATTAGTGAGGAAGGAAGCCCTTGGAAGACTTGAAGCACTGAAAATTTTGGTGCCTTCCTCCCTCCACCCTATATAATTCAAAAACAATTCTATACCAGAGCATAAATACAAATATTATACATGTGATGGAATTAATATAATTTCTTATTAAAAAATCTGGTCTGTCTCTTCTGTGTGTGTGGGTTTTGTTGGATTACTGAGTAATCCAGTCCTGAGTGGTGAAAATGTAAGGTTCTAGAAGGCCAATTAATTTAAAAGAAAAAAAAAGTTAATCTAAAGCTCATTGGCTTCTAAAGTGAATGTTCAGCAATAATTCACCAAGACTCAAGCAATATGCTGGATGAGCCATTTTCAAACTATTTTGGGGAACCCCAAGGTCCTATAGAGAAGGTTCTGGGCCTGCTAGGAAGTGAGATGGATGATGAAGTAAGATAGAAGTCAAGGACCCCGCACTCCTTTCTCACCCCAGGGTAGCTCCAGTTTGACCCATTTTACATATTAAAAAGCCTACAGAAGATTTTATTTGGAAATGGGGCTCTGCTGCTGAAACAAAACTAAACACACTGTACCATTGTCATTTCAATGCTGGTTACTGGTCAGACAAATATTTTTTTTTCTGACATGAACTAAACCCCATGAATCAATGCAATGAATCTATATACTCTGTGAGGACAAAGACTAGCCTTCATCCTCCTCTTCTTAACATCCAGGCAGCTAACGAAGTCCCACTTTTAATGGGGACTAGCAAAGTGCTGGCTGAATTCTTATCTTTTGTTTTTTTCCCAAAAATAGTATATAAATTGTACAACTTATCAACTGATTCCCAGGAAGTTCATGGCAGAAAATTAAACAGATTATTTTCACTGGAATTGATAAGACTCATGGTACATTTAGTCCAACCCTTTCTGGGTTCTCCAGTCTAAGTACTTTATTTTAGTAGTTGATTTGGTTGAAATCAATCTCAAGTGTAATCATATCGCTAAATTTTCACTGAATTTACTTTTTTGGGATGCTGCTGCATGACTTGATAAAGGTGTTGAAGTATACTGGGCACATTCTTCTAATTTCCCTGAGACACTCTAAGTGATTCTGGGATGATATAATAGCAGGCCTGCTCTCACAAGTAACTATTTAAAAAGCACTTTTGGTACCACAAATTATAAAAACAAACAAACAAAAATCCAGCCAAATCAAACAAAATACACAGTTGAATTTCCCCCAGAGGAGAATAGGAATCATGGAATCCATTCAAGTGGACACATATAAATGAGGTTTGCCCTGAGCCCCTGAATAGTTTCCTCCTTTCAATACGATGACCACTCTGTGTCACTCTTCACAGCCCTTTAGGGCTCTCCTTCCCTCTTGGCTACTGAAAAGAGAATTTGATAAATCTAGTCATACTAAGATGTTGCAGGTGAAAGCAATTTAATGTGTCACCATCTCCTTGCAAAAAGGCTGGCAGGTAAGAAAAAATTCAGTCAATGGTGTCACATTAGTGACCTGGATACATGTGAGAAGTTTTTCTCTTCTTCGAAAAATATGTTTATAAAGCCAGGGGAGGCTTGATCTTCTCAGCACCTTTATATTGACAAAGCAGGACTAATAAACTGGTCCCTGTCTTTAATGAACTTAACATGTAGGGGTGGCATTTATAGGTTATTCATTTTTTTTCTTCTAAAGACAATTTAATGATGAGCATGGTCAACAATACTAACCGTAGCTAACTTCCACCCTTTCTACTCTAACAGAGAGTAAGCCAGATGTGATCTGTACATACTAAGCCCACATGGCAGATTTCTTCAGCTACCAAATAAAAGGCAATACTTAAGTCTGACATTCGAGGCCTTCCATGAGCTGACTCCACTTGTCCAGTCAACCTTATTTCTCACTAATTCCCAACCATACACAATTCAACCATTTCAAGCCCTTGGCATACCCACACTTGATTTTGCTTTTTAAAAATATACACTGCCATGGAAACAAATCTACCCAAGTCTACTGATTAAAATAATAGGGTTCTGGCCTGGAATTTCTCAAGAGGCTGCCATTATCTAGGCTTCTGGATCTGCTTGTGAGTACTCATTCAAAACTTGGTGTTGGTTGTTGAGGGGAAGTCTCAGTTTCTCCCCACATGGGTCTCTTCTAGGACTGTTGGAGTATAACTGCTACTTCCCTCAAAGTGAGTGATCCGAGACAGACTGCTTAGGTATGAGTTATTCTTTCTTCCTAGCTTCACAAGAATCCCTAGATTCAAGGGATTAGATCTGATAGAAAGAGTGCCTGATGAACTATGGACGGAGGTTCGTGACATTGTACAGGAGACACGGATCAAGACCATCCCCAAGAAAAGGAAATGCAAAAAGGCAAAATGGCTTTCTGAGGAGCCCTTACAAATAGCTGTGAAAAGAAGAGAAGTGAAAAGCAAAGGAGGAAAGGAAAGATATAACCATCTGAATGCAGAGTTCCAAAGAATAGCAAGGAGAAATAAGAAAGCCTTCCTCAGTGATCAATGCAAAGAAACAGAGGAAAATAATAGAGTGGGAAAAACTGGAGATCTCTTCAAGAAAATTAGAGATACCAAGGGAACATTTCATGCAAAGATGGGCTCAATAAAGGACAGAAGTGATGCGGACCTAACAGAAGCAGAAGATATTAAGAGGTGGCAAGAATACACAGAAGAACTATACAAAAAAGATCTTCACACCCCAGATAACCACGATGGTGTGATAACTCACCTAGAGCCAGACATCATGGAATGTGAAGTCCAGTGGGGCTTAAAGAAGCATCACTATGAACAAAGCTAGTGGAGGTGATGGAATTCAAGTTGAGCTATTTCGAATCCTAAAAGATGATGCTGTGAAAGTGTTGCACTCACTATGCCAGCAAATTTGGAAAACTCAGCAGTGGCCACAGGACTGGAAAAGGTCAGTTTTCATTCCAATCCCAAAGAAAGGCAATGCCAAAGAATGCTCAAACTACCACACAATTGCACTCATCTCATACACACTAGCGCGGCAGCTACGACGGCGCACAAGTGTGGCCAAGAGGAGATACCCCAGGCCGGAGGTCAGGGCGGCGGCCGAGAGGAGCTACCTGGCATCTGAGGTAAGGGGCGGTGGCTGCGCTTTGCTGGAGCAGCCATGAAGAGAGACCCTGAGTCCAAGGTAAGAGAAAGCCAGGTAAGACCATATGCACTGAGAGAGGATCAGGGGGCAGATAGACTGAAACTACAGTCACAGACAACTAGCCAATCTGATCACATGGACCACAGCCTTGTCTATCTCAATGAAACTAAGCCATGCCATATGGGGCCACCAAAGACTGATGGGGCATGGGGAGAGGTCTGACAGAATGTGGTCCACTGGAGAAGGGAATGGCAAACCACTTCAGTATTGCTGCCTTGAGAACCCCATGAACAGCATGAAAAGGCAAAAAGATAGGACACTGAAAGATGAACTCCCCAGGTCAGTAGGTGCCCAATATGCTACTGGAGGTGAGTGGATAAATAACTCCAGAAAGAATGAAGGGATGGAGCCAAAGCAAAAACAACACCCAGTTGTGAATGGGACAGGTGATAGAAGCAAGATTCGATGCTGTAAAGAGCAATATTGCACAGGAACCTGGAACGTTATGTCCATGAATCAAGGCAAACTGGAAGTGGTCAAACTTGGCAAGAGTGAATGTCAACATTCTAGGAATCAGTGAACTAAGATGGACTGGAATGGGTGAATTTAACTCAGATGACCATTATATCTACTACTGTGGGCAGGAATCCCTTAGAAGAAATGGAGTAGCCCTCATAGTCAACAAAAGAATCCGAACTGCAGTACTTGGATGCAATCTCAAAAACGACAGAATGATCTCTGTTCATTTCCAAGGCAAATCATTCAATATCACAGTAATTCAAGTCTATGCCCCGACCAGTAATGTTGAAGAAGCTTAAGTTGAATAGTTCTATGAAGACTTACAAGACCTCGTAGAATTAACACCCAGAAAAGATGTCCTTTTCATTATAGGGGACTGGAATGCAAAAGTAGGAACTCAAGAAAAACCTGGAGTAACAGGCAAATTTGGCCTTGGAGTACAGAATGAGCCAGGGCAAAGACTAATAGAGTTCTGCCAAGAGAACGCATTGGTCATACCAAACACCCTCTTCCAACAACACAAGAGAAGACTCTACACATGGATATCACCAGATGGTTGACACTGAAATCAGATTGACTATATTCTTTGCAGCCAAAGATGGAGAAGCTCTATACACTCAGCAAAAGTAAGACCAGGAGCTGACTGTGGCTCAGATCATGAACTCCTTATTGTCAAATTCAGACTGAAATCGAAGAAAGTGGAGAAAACCACTAGACCATTCAGGTATGACCTAAATCAAATCCCTTATGACTACACAGTGAAAGTTAGAAATAGATTTAAGGGACTAGATTTGATAGACAGAGTGCCTGATGAACTATGGACGGAGGTTCGTGACATTGTACAGAAGACAGGAATCAAGACCATCCCCAAGAAAAAGAAAAGCAAAAAAGCAAAATGGTTGTTATGAGGAGGTCTTACAAATAGCTGTGAAAAGAGAGGAAGCCAAAAGCAAAGGAGAAAAGGAAATATATAACCATTTGAATGCAGAGTTCCAAAGAATAGCAAGGAGAGATAAGAAAGCCTTCCTCAGTGATCAATGCAAAGAAATAGAGGAAAACAATAGAATGGGAAATACTAGAGATCTCTTCAAGAAAATTAGAGATACCAAGGGAACATTTCATGCAAAGATGGGCTCAATAAAGGACAGAAATGGTACAGACCTAACAGAAGCAGAAGATATTAAGAAGAGGTGGCAAAAATACACAGAAGAACGATACAAAAAAGATCTTTACGACCCAGATAATCACGATGGTGTGATCACTCACCTAGAGCCAGACATCCTGGAATGCAAAGTCAAGTGGGCCTTAGGAAGCATCACTATGAACAAAGCTAGTGGAGGTGATGGAATGCCAGTTGAGCTATTTCAAATCCTGAAAGATGATGCTGTGGAAGTGTTGCACTCGATATGCCAGCAAATATGGAAAACTCAGCAGTGACCACAGGACTGGAAAAGGTCAGTTTTCATTCCAATCCCAAAGAAAGGCAATGCCAAAGAATGCTCAAGCTACCACACAATTGCACTCATCTCACACGCTAGTAAAATAATGCTTAATATTCTCCAAGCCAGGCTTCAGCAATACGTGAACCGTGAACTTCCAAGTGTTCAGGCTGGCTTTAGAAAAGGCAGAGGAACCAGAGATCAAATTGCCAACATCTGTTGGATCATCGAAAAAGCAAGAGAGTTTCAGAAAAACATCTATTTCTGCTTTATTGACTATGACAAAACTTTTGACTGTGTGGAACACCACAAACTGTGGAAAATTCTTAACGACATGGGAATACCAGACAATCTGACATGCCTCTTGAGAAACCTGTATGCAGGTCAGGAAGCAACAGTTAGAACTGGATATGGAACAACAGACTGGTTCCAAATCGAAATGAGTATGTCAAGGATGTATACTGTCATCCTGTTTATTTACTTATATGCAGAGTACATCATGAGAAACGCTGGGCTGGAGGAAGCACAAGCTGGAATCAAGATTGCTGGGAGAAATATCAATAACCTCAGACACGCAGAAGACACCACCCTTATGGCAGAAAGCAAAGAAGAACTAAAGAGTCTGTTGATGAAAGTGAAAGCGGAAAGTGAAAATGTTGGCTTAAAACTCAACGTTCAGAAAACTAAAATCATGGCATCTGGTCCCATCAATTCATGGCAAATAGATGGAGAAACAGTGGAAACAGTGACAGACTTTACTTTTTGGGGCTCCAAATCACTGCAGATGAAGTGACTACAGCCATGAAATTAAAAGATGTTTGCTCCTTGAAAGAAAAGTTATGACCAACCTAGACAGCATATTTAAAAGCAAGAGACATTACTTTGCCAACAAAGGTCCATCTAGTCAAGGCTATGATTTTTCCAGTAGTCATGTGTGGATGTGAGAGTTGGACCATAAAGACAGCTGAGCATTGAAGTATTGATGCTTTTGGACTGTGGTGTTGGAGAAGACTCTTGAGAGTTGCTTGGACTGCAAGAAGATCCAGTCAGTCCATCCTAAAGGAATCAGTCCTGAATATTCATTGGTAGGATTGATGCTGAGGCTGAAACTCTAATACTTTGGCCACCTGATGCGAAGAACTGAATCATTTGAAAAGACCCTGACACTGGGAAAGATTGAAGGCGGGAGAAGGGGATGACAGAGGATGAGATGGTTGGATGGCATCACCTGACCAATGGAAATGAGTTTGAGTAAACTCCGGGAGTTGGTGATGGACAGGGAGGCCTGGCGTGCTGCAGTCCATGGGGTCGCAAAGAGTCAGACACTACTGAGCAACTGAACTGAACTGAACTAGCTTCACTAGTCACATAACACCACTTCCACCATACTCTCTTTATTACCAGTGGATCCTGGAATCCAAATTCAAGGGGAGGAGAATCAGGCTCTACTTTTGAAATATGTCAAAGCATCTGTGAAACTGAAAGTGAAAGTCACTATACAATCCATGGAATTCTCTAGGCCAGAATACTGGAGTGGGTCCGTATCCCTTCTCCAGGGGATCTTCCCGACTCAGGAGTCGAACCAGGGTCTCCTGCAATGCCTGCAGATTCTTTACCAGCTGAGCTATCATGGAAGCCCTCAAGGCATCTGTGGACATATGCTAAACCACCTCAATGCTCCATGCTCCTGCCCCATTGTTCTTTCTGTTTCCTTGCTCAGAAAACTCTCTCTCATATCTGCAGAGCTCAATCCCTACAAGACTTTCTATATACATTTAGCAGCATTCCTGGTCTCTTGCCACCAGATTCAAGCAGCATTCTGAATCCACATAAGGGCAATTGAAAATGTCCCCAGACATTGCCAAATTTTCCATGGAACACAAATTACTCCTGGCTTAGAACCACAGTTCTAGATCTTAAGTTCTGTATTCATTTTTTCACCCCAATGATAAAATATGTTGATGTAGTCAGTACTCTCGGAAAACAAAACTATTGTTTCAATCAGTATGCCGCCGAAGACCCCAGCTATTCCTGTCCAAACTTCCTTAGGCTCCCCTCACTCCTCTGGATTATTCAGCCAACTTATTTTTTCTTATCTTCTGCTGTTTTGTTTTTTTTTTTTCACAAGTATTGTCTCTTGATTTTTACCAAAAAGAAATGCAATTAATGAAAACCAACTCGTATTTTAAGCCTGGCTCAAATACTCATTCTCCCAGAGGTCCTTGGATGGAATCTTTTCCCCCCTTTTATATTTCTACTGTACTGCTGTTCTCCATAGCCTGCTAGTAGAGTCAGGTTTACATAAACCCAAACCTTCCCTCCCAAATGCCTCTAGGGCCAGGCACGATACCCAAATAGTATAGCCTGGATCTAACTGTGAATGACATCGATTTTCATTAGGGTCTTTAATATGAAGAGATACTTCAAGTGATCACATCACTAGGGAAAATGAGTTTAGAGGTTAGTCTGGCAAAACTTCCCCTCAATTTTTTTTTCTTTTTTTGCTATTTCACCTTTATTAGAGGCTGTAGTACAATGAGGTTGATCTCTCACTTTGGATCATTACTGATTACTTTCAAATCCTGTCTCATAAACCATGAGATTGTGGGCAAGTTACTTAGTTTTTCTGTCCCTCAAATTGCTCATCTGTAAAATGATGGCTTTTATAATACTAGCTCATGGGGTTTAATCATAAAACAGATCAACTTAGAGCTGTTCCAGCTGAATTAGGAGAAGGAGAAACGCTTGGCATCACCCCCACAGACTGCAGTCTCTAAAGGTATGAACTCAGGAACCTATTGCTCTCTAGATTTGTTTGAGACAAACACCATTTTAGCGGTTCTACTGATAAACATGTTGAACTGGTAAATAATAGCTCAAGACAACACGGCTAGTGAATTTTTTCCAAGGACTAGAATCCAGTTCCCCAATTCATAAACTAAGTGCTCTTACCACAAAATCTGCAAACTCTGGTACTTTCCCAGCATCAAGATCTTTTCAAAGGAGTCAGTTCTTCACATCAAGTGGCCAAAGTATTGGAGCTTCAGCATCAGTCCTTCTAGTGAATATTCAGTACTGATTTCCTTTAGGATGGACTGGTTGGATCTCCTTGCAGTCCAAGGGACTCTCAAGAGTCTTCTCCAACACCACAGTTCAAAAGCATCAGCTCTTTGGCACTCAGAATTCTTTATAGTCCATCCAACTCTCACATCCATATATGACTACTGGAAAAACCATAGCTTTGATCAGACGGACCTTTGTTGGCAAAGTAATGTCTCTGCTTTTCAATATGCTGTCTAGGTTGATCATAGCTTTTTTTCCAAGGAGCAAGAGTTTTTTAATTTCATGGTTGCATTCACCATCTGCAGTGATTTTGGAGCCCCCAAAAATAAAGTCTCTCAGAGTTTCCATTGTTTCTTCATCTATTTGCCATGAATTGATGGGACCAGATACCATGATTTTAGTTTTCTGAATGTTGAGTTTTAAGCCGACTTTTTCACTTTGACTTTCACTTTCATCAAAAGGCTCTTTAGTTCTTCTTTGCTTTCTGCCATAAGGGTGGTGTCATCTGCATATCTGAGGTTATTGATATTTCTCCGGGCAATCTTGATTCCAGCTTGTGCTTTATCCAGCCCAGCATTTCTCATGATTTACTCTGTGTATAAGTTAAATTAGCAGGGTCACAACATACAGCCTTGACGGACTCCTTTCCCAATTTGGAACTAGTCTGTTGTTCCATGTGCAGTTCTAACTGTTGCTTCCTGACCTGCATACAGGTTTTTCAGGAAGTAGGTAAGGTGGTATGGCATTCCCATTCCTAAGAATTTTCCACAGTTTGTTGTAATCCACACAGTCAAAGGCTTTGGCATAGTCAATAAAGCAGAAGTAAATGTTTTTCTGGAACTCTCTTGCTTTTTCGATGATCCAATGGATATTGGCAATTTGATCTCTGGTTCTGCTGCCTTTTCTAAATCCAGCTGGAACATCTGGAAGTTCACGGCTCATGTACTGCTGAAGCCTAGCTTGGAGAATTTTGAGCGTTACTTTACTAGCGTGTGAGATGAGTGCAATTGTGCAGTAGTTTGAGCATTCTTTGGCATTGCTTTTCTTTGGGATTGGAATGAAAACTGACCTCTTCCAATCCTGTGGCCACTTCTGAATTTTCCAAATTTGCTGGCATAGTGAGTGCAACACTTTCACAGCATCATCTTTTACAATTTGAAATGGCTCAACTGGAATTCCATCCCTCCACTAGCTTTGTTCATAGTGATGCTTCCTAAGCCCCACTGAACTTCACATTCCAGGATGTCTGGCTCTAGGTGAGTGATCACACCATCATGGTTACCTGGGTCATGAAGATCTTTTTTGTATAGTTCTTCTGTGTATTCTTGTCACCTCTTCTTAATATCTTCCGCTTCTGTTAGGTCCACATCACTTCTGTCCTTTATTATGCCCATCTTTGCATGAAATGTTCCCTTGGTATCTCTAATTTTCTTGAAGAGATCTCTAGTCTTTCCCTTTCTATTGTTTTCCTCTATTTCTTTGCACTGATCACTGAGGAAGGCTTTCTTATTTCTCCTTGCTATTCTTTGGAACTCTGCATTCAAATGAGCATATCTTTCCTTTTCTCCTGTGCTTTTCACTTCTCTTCTTTTCACAGCTAGTTGTTAGGCCTCCTCAGACAGCCATTTTGACTTTTTGCATTTCTTCTTCTTGGGGATGGTTTTGATTACTGCTTCCTGTATAAAGTCACAAACCTCCACCCATAGTTCTTCAGGCACTCTATTAGATCTAATCCCTTGAACCTATTTTTCACTTCCACTGTATAATCGTAAGGGATTTGATTTAGGTCATACCTGAATGGTCTAGTGGTTTTCCCCACTTCCTTCAATTTAAGTCTGAATTTGGCAATAAGGAGTTCATGATCTGAGGCACAGTCAACTCCCAGTTGTTTTTGCTGACTGTATAGAGCTTCTCCATCTTTAGCTACAAAGTACATAGTCAACATGATTTCGGTATTGACCATCTGGTGATGTCCATGTGTAGAATATTCTCTACTGTTGTTGGAAGAGGGTGTTTGCTATGATCAGTGCGTTCTCTTGGAAGAACTATATTAGCTTTTGCCCTGCTTCATTCTGTACTCCAAGGCCAAATCCGTCTGTTTTACTTCAGGTATCTCTTGATGTCCTACTTTAGCATTCCAGTCCTCTATAATGAAAAGGATGTCTTTTGTGGGTGTTAGTTCTAGAAGGTCTTATAGGTCTTCATAGAACCGTTCAACTTAAGCTTCTTTGGCATTACTGGGAAGACTTTTTTTGGGGCACAGACTTTTATTACTGTGATACTGAATGGTTTGCCTTGGAAACGAACAGAGATCATCCTGTCATTTTTGAGATTGCACAGAAGTACTGCATTTTGGACTCTTTTGTTGACTGATGAGGGCTACTCCATTTCTTCTAAGGGATTTTTGCCCACAGTAGTAGATATAATGGTCACCTGAGTTAAATTCACCCATTCCCTTCCATTTTAGTTCACTGATTCCTAAAAGGTCAATGTTCACTCTTGCCACCTCCTGTTTGACCACTTCCAGTTTGCCTTGATTCATGGACCTAACATTCCAGGTGTATACCAGGAGAACTTCGAGACTGAGCCAGACCTGCCTTTGAGCGTTTGAGTGTCTCCTGAGGAGGTATGGGTCAGCAGTGGCCTGCCAAAGGGGCAGGCACTCTGGGAGCGGCAGACCTGTGTATGGCATAAGCCCTCTTGGAGGAGGTCGCCATTAACCCCACCACAGAGCCACCAGAGCTTACACAGGACTAAGGAAATCGACTCTTGGAAGGCACAAACAAAGCCCTGTGAGCACCAGGACTCAGGAGAAAGGAGCAGTCACCCCACAAGTGACTGACCCAGACTTGCTCATGAGTGTCCAGGAGTCCTACTTAGTTTGACTTATTTTCTTGAGCTGGCATTAAAGCCCTGCTCATGGTCCAGCAGATGGTAACCTTCCCCTACTTCCATTTTTGCTTCAGCCATGCCAATCTGCTTGTTGATTCTGGCCTTAACAGTAGGTTAACTGCTCTATCCAATAATTCTTTTCTACAAACTTCCATGACAACTCATCTCCCTTAAATTAAACTCCTACAGCCTGTTGAATAAATTGACTTCTACTTATTTCTCCTAGATTTGAAAAATCTTTTTATGACATAGTCTGACGTCAAAGATATTCATAGTATGTAATTGTGCGCTGCTTAATTCATCATTTTAGTAGTAAGATACAAGGCCTTCTGCACTTGTTGAAAAATTGCTATGTACAAGATGTCATACCCCTTATGGATCTCTCAGAGCACTTAAAATCATATGCATAAGATGGAGAGCTCTATACAGTCAGCAAAAACAAGACTGGGAGCACACTGTGGCTCAGATCATGAACTGCTTATTGCCAAATTCAGACTTAAATTGAAGAAAGTAGGGAAAACCACTAGACCATTCAGGTATGACCTAAATCAAATCCCTTATGGTTATACAGTGGAAGTGACAAACAGATTTAAGGGACTAGAACTGATAGACAGAGTGCCTGATGAACTATGGACAGAAGTTTGTGACATTGTACAGGAGACAGAGATCAAGACCATCCCCATGGAAAAGAAATGCAAAAAAGCAAAATGGCTGTCTGAGGAGGCCTTACAAATAGCTAGGAAAAGAAGAGAGGTGAAAAGCAAAGGAGAAAAGGAAAGATATTCCCATCTGAATACAGAGTTCCAAAGAATAGCAAAGAGGGATAAGAAAGCCTTCCTCAGCGATCAGTGCAAAGAAATAGAGGAAAACAACAGATTGGGAAAGACTAGAGATCTCTCCAAGAAAATTAGAGATACCAAAGGAACATTTCATGCAAATATGGGCTCGATAAGGATAGAAATGGTAGGGACCTAACAGAAGCAGAAGATATTAAGAAGAGGTGGCAAGAATACACAGAAGAACGATACACAAAAGATCTTCATGACCCAGATAATCACGATGGTGTGATCACTCACCTAGAGCCAGACATCCTGGAATGCAAAGTCAAGTGGGCCTTAGAAAGCATCACTACGAACAAAGCTAGTGGAGGTGATGGAATGCCAGTTGAGCTATTTCAAATCCTGAAAGATGATGCTGTGGAAGTGTTGCACTCGATATGCCAGCAAATATGGAAAACTCAGAAGTGGCCACAGAAATGGAAAAGGTCAGTTTTCATTCCAATCCCAAAGAAAGGCAATGCCAAAGAATGCTTGAACTACTGCACAATTGCACTCATCTCACATGCTAGTAAAGTAATGCTCAAAATTCTCCAAGCCAGGCTTCAGCAACAAGTGAACCGTGAACTTCCAGATGTTCGAGCTGGTTTTAGAAAAGGCAGAGGAACTAGAGATCCAATTGCCAACATTCGCTGGATCATTGAAAAAGCAAGAGAGTTACAGAAAAACATCTATTTCTGCTTTATTGACTATGCCAAAGCCTTTGACTGTGTGGATCACAATAAACTATGGAAAATTCTGAAAGAGATGGGAATACCAGACCATCTGACCTGTCTCTTGAGAAACCTGTATGCAGGTCAGGAAGCAACAGTTAGAACTGGACATGGAACAACAGACTGGTTCCAAATAGGAAAAGGAGTACATCAAGGCTGTATATTGTCACCCTGCTTATTTAACTTATATGCAGAGTACATCATGAGAAACACTTGGCTGGAAGAAGCACAAGCTGGAATCAAGATTGCCGGGAGAAATATCAATAACCTCAGATATGCAGATGACACCACCCTTATGGCAGAAAGTGAAGAAGAACTAAAGAGCCTCTTGATGAAAGTGGAAGAGGAGAGTGAAATAGTTGGCTTAAAGCTCAACGTTCAGGAAACTAAGATCATGGCATCTGGTCCCATCACTTCATGGCAAATAGATGGGGAAACAGTGGAAACAGTGTCAGACTTTATTTTTTTTGGGCTCCAAAATCACTGCTGACGGTGATTGCAGCCATGAAATTAAAAGACGCTTACTCCTTGGAAGGAAGGTTATGACCAACCTAGATAGCTTATTTAAAAGCAGAGACATTACTTTGCCAACAAAGGTCCATCTAGTCAAGGCTATTGTTTTTCCAGTGGTCATGTATGGATGTGACAGTTGGATGATGCAGAAAGCTGAGCGCCGAAGAATTGATGCTTTTGAACTGTGGTGTTGGAGAAGACTCTTGAGTCCCTTGGACTGCAAGGAAATCCAACCAGTCCATCCTAAAGGAGATCAGTCCTGGGTGTTCATTGGAAGGACTGATGTTGAAGCTGAATCTCCAATACTTTGGCCACCTCATGCGAAGAGTTGACTCATTGGAAAAGACCTTAATGCTGGGAAGGATTGGGGGCAGGAGGAGAAGGGTACGACAGAGGATGAGATGTTTGGATGGCATCACTAACTCGATGGACGTGGGTTTGGGTAAACTCCGAGAGTTGGTGATGGACAGGGAGGCCTTGTGTGCTGCGATTCATGGGGTCGCAAAGAGTCGGACGCGACTGAGCTACTGAACTGAAGTGAACTGAATCCTATTATTGTGACTGTTCTTTTATAGTACCTATCGTTGTTTTATGTATTAATCTTTTCAACTGATTTCTTAAGTTCACTGATGGTAGGTAGAGACTGTTTTAAATGTCTGTATACAGATAGATTTGTTATATATACTCGTGCTCAGTCGCTCAGTCATGTCTGCCTCTTTGCGAACCCATGGACTGTAGCCTGCCAGGCTCCTCTGTCAATGGAATTTTTAAGGCAAGAATACTGGAATGGGTTGCCATTTCCTTCTCCAGGGGATCTTCCCGACCCAAGGATCAAATCTGCGTGTCCTACATTGGCAAGTGGATTCTTTACCACTGAGCCACCTGGGAAGCCTGGTTATGTATATATGAGGCAGGCAAATTTAAGCAGTAAGCGATACCAATAGTCTCTAATACAGTTGATCCCACCAACTAAACTGTGAACCTCTCAAGCATATATATTTTTTTAATCTTAGAAACTCCAAGTTTTATTATAAGGACAATAAGAATATGGACATATTTTAAGTATCTTTTAAATTTTTGTGCATGGGCTTCTCTTGTGGCTCAGCAGTATAGAATCTGCCTGCAACGCAGGAGACAGAGGTTCAGCTGGCAACCCATTTTAGTATTCTTGCCTGGGAAATCCCATGGACAGAGGAGCCTAGTGGGCTACAGTCCCTAGGGTCGAAAGAGTTGGACATGACTTAGCAACTGAACAATATGACAAATAAATTCTTATGCACTGTAATTCCAGTATGCTCTCATCAAGCATAAAGTGAAAACGAGGCAGGAGTTATCCTTTCTTTTAAAATAATACTTCTGTGTGTATGTACACATATCACACACACAAGTACCAGCTGTATCTTCTCATTCCTCTTTCTTTGTTACATGTTATGTGTCAGGTTATAAAAACAATGGAAGAACACACGCCAGGCCCTGGGCTATGCGTTACATGCATTATCTTATTTAATAACCACAGTTATCCTATGAAGTAAGAACTATTTTCAGCTTAAAGCTTTCAAAAAAAAAATTACAAGAGGTTAAAAAAACCCAGCCCCATCACACGGCTAGATCACGGCAGAGCTAGAATTTGACCCAGGTCTAATTCCAGAATTCAAACTCTTAACTACTGTGCATTGTGACCCAGGGCAAGTCTACATTACATTTGTTTAGTGGGATAACTACAAGGACTATTTAAGGATTAAGTGAGTTAAGTCACATGCTTAGCATTATACTTTACACATAATAAATACATAATCATCCTCCCTCATTATTATTATGACATAGTTAAAAGTCAAATAAGACATGCTCCCTGCCCTTGAAAAATCTAACTTGGGGTAGGTAGAATTTCCTGCCCTATTAATATGATATCATGCCTATGACTATGTTATAGTCAAAAGAGATTTTTCCAAATGTGGTTAAGCTTACTAATCAGTAGACCTTGAATTAATCAAAAGAGAGATTATCCTGATGTGCTATATCTAATTACATGAGCCCTTAAAAAGCAAGCTTTCTCTAGCTGATTGGACAGGAGAGACTCAAATCTTCTTGAAGGAGGATTTGGATGTGTTAGGTTTAATGTGCTATTGCTGGCTTTGAAGACTGAGGGTCCACATATAAGGACTGGAGAGTGACCCTTGGCCAATCAACAAGCATGAGGCATTGAATTCTGCTGACAAAGTGAAAAAGACTGGAGGCAGATTTTTCCCAGAGCATCTAGATTAGAGTCTAGCCTGGCTGACACCTTGATATGGGTTTTGTGGTATCCTAAGCAGAGAACCCATTGAAACCCATACAGATTTCTAATTTAAAGAAAGGTGAATTATGATATATTTAAAGTGATGAAAGCGAAGAACCTACAACCAAGAATACTTTACCTAGCAAGACTCTCGTTCAGATTCGATGTTAAAAGCCTTCCAGACAAGCAAAAGTTAAGGGAATTCAGCACCACCAAACCAGCTTTACAACAAATGCTAAAGGAACTTCTCCAGGCAGGAAACACAAAAGAAGGAAAAGACCCACACAGAATAAACCCAAAACAATTAAGAAAATGATAAAAGAATCATACATATCAACAATTACCTTAAGTATAAATGGATTAAATGCACCAACCAAAAGATATAGACTGGCTGAGCGGACGAAAACATGCATGCATGCATGCACTTCCATTTACATCACTCTATCTAATCACCTAAATTGTATGTAATTATTTTATATTAAGTTAATTATGTTTCCATTATGGCTTGCAATTGTAATTATCTTTTATTTTTGTCTGGCTATTGACTGTAAAAACAGATAAACATCTTTTACTATTGTGATTATGTAAATATTATTCACTTAATAACATTGTATTCACAGTCAACAGAAAATAACAGAATTCTGTATCACTAAAACTACCATTTAGTAGAAAAAATTGCAATTATTTTTTAAAATCCAGATGCATATCAGAATTATTTTGGAATTTTTTGAAAAATACAAATGCCCAAGTATTGCTTTTATTCTCCAAAGCTCTAGATGTGTTTCTAATGAGCATCCATGTTTAAAAACAACTGGACTATATGATGGTTTTTTACTTTTATCTAGTTTGTTTTATTTTTTCTGTTTCATATTGTTTTCCCATTTCATTTAGTTTATGTTTTCCAATTTCTTTTTTTGCTGTTGTTCTTTCTCAAGCCTGTATCAAGCATAGTAGAAAAGCTTTTGCACACATACATATATATAAATGGTATGTATAATATATATATTTTAGAAAACTTGTGAATTTTTGCCCAGCTAAAAAAATTTATGACATATTGATTCCACTTGTTGTACTCAGTATGAATACAATGCCAGATTTCTAACTTATATTTACTCAAAACTTTGATATAGTCCCATGTATTTTGCATCTAATATTACTGCTAAAAGACTAGAAAGTTTATTATCTTAGTGATTCAAAAAAAAAAAATTTGAACGAGGCTGGAAACATCTAATCCAATTCTAAGAATATAAAGAAATGCTATGTTGTGAAAAAAAACAAACAGGAAATTAACATGTGCTAAAAGAGATCAGTCCTGGGTGTTCATTGGAAGGACTGATGCTGAAGCTGAAACTCCAATACTTTGGCCAACTGATGCAAAGAGCTGACTCATTTGAAAAGACCCTGATGCTGGGAAAGATTAAGGGCAGGAGGAGAAGGAGACGACAGGAGATGAGATGGTTGGATGGCATCACCGACTCAATGGACATGGGTTTGGGTGGACTCCAGGTGTTGGTGATGGACAGGGAGGCCTGGTGTGCTGCAGTTCATGGGGTCGCAAAGAGTCAGACACTACTGAGCGACTGAACTGAACTGATAGTATTATTAACTAAAATACAGATTTTGTCCAAATTTCACAAAATTTTATGCTAGTATCCATTATTTGTTTTCATACCTTATTCCAGATTCCACATTGTATTTAACTGCATTGAGCACCTTCAGCTGTATGCAGTAAATTCTGATAAATTCTTTTTATTTTTATTGTTACAAATATTTTCTGATTTTCAGTTCAGTTCGGTCACTCAGTCATGTCCAACTCTTTGCGACCCCATGAATCACAGCATGTCAGGCCTCCCTGTCCATCACCAACTCCCAGAGTTTACCCAAACTCATGTCCATACTATATCCTTCTACTTTTCTGTATATTCATTCTATTTATTTTTGAGAATTTGATACTGAAACTCCAACTGAAATATTTTCTAAGGGTGTATCTATAGTTTCTTATATACATCCATCATTTAAAAATGGACATTTAATTTCTAAATACATGGGGTTTTTAAAGTATCTTTGATATTAATTTCTCATTTTGATATTAATTTCTTATGTAAATGCTTTCTTCTCTGCAATCAGCCTGTTTTCTTAGTCTTCTAACTTTATTGAGGCTTTCAATGGCTAAGTCAAAGATCTCTCTTGGTAAATGTCACATAAAACTTGAAAATATGTGGCTCATTTTCAAATATCTTTGATATTGATTTCTAAACATAATTCCACAGTGATAAGAGAACACACTCTGTATGATTTCAATACCTGTAGACCATGAAAGTTTTGCACCTTAAGTCCATGGGTATGTTCCTGTGTCTCCTAGTTGATTGTCTATTGGAATTTGAATAGAATTTGTATCCTACTATTGTGTGAAAGTTGTATAAAGCTTAATAATGTTAAATTGGTTCATAATGATTTTCAAGTCTACTATACCCTACTTTTCTGTGTATTCATTCTATTTATTTTTAAGGATTTGATATTGAAACTCCAACTAGAATTTTATCTACTTAAAAAAATAATTATAAGATATAGTGGAACTACATGTAACTCTGCTCTGTATTTTCCAAGTCTCCTGTAAAGGTGTCACCATACTTTCATAATTTAAAATATAAAAAGAGAAAAAATAAAGAAATGCTAGATAATGAAAAGGATTTTGTTTTTTAAGTTGATGATAATTTGTTATGCAGAAGAAGCACATAGCATTAATATGTAGGGGAACACAAAAATACAAACAAGAAGTTAGGCTATAAATGGAGGTATACATAGAGCATAAAGGAAGGAGTGTAAATCCACTAGAGGGAGAACCTGAGAGGGCACAAAGTCTTTGTGAATGTAGTGGTGCTACGACTTTGAAAAATGAATAAAATCTGCTGACTGTGGGTTGAGAGGAGAACGCATGAAGAAGAGAGGAAAGATATTCTAGGTAAAGAGAAGACAGCACGGATTGTGGAGGCAATGTCCAAACGATGAGGGCTACAAGAGGAAAGCACCTCGGAGGGCATGAGAGTTGCAGCTGGGTTATGATGCTTCCTGTAAACTGTGCGAAATGTTTCGACTTTCACTCTGCTAGCACTTGCAGCACATTTTAAAAGAATCTTTTAATTGAAAATATCTGGATTGAAGACTTTACATAGAGTACAGATACATATGTGTGTATGTGTATATATAGATATATATATTTCTATTTCTACATGTAATAAATATAAAATATATGTTTTAATGCTTAAGATTAATAGATGGATAACTTAATACTTTTTCTCCCCTGTAAAATTAAAATCACTCTAGCTAATTAAGCTGAAAACATGTTTCTAAATTGGTTAAATTCAACAAAAATACATCCATTCACAAAACCAAAATTTGTTTTCTTTTGAGTAAACAAAAATAAAATATATCCTGATACAACACTCAGGAAAGTATCCATTTTCAACAAAATGATCTATTTGGATATCTTGAAACATGTTTATGACAAAGCATAATTATGTATGTATATCTTTTCAATATTTCTCTCCTTTAGTAGTTAATTATTAAGAGATTACCACATCTCTCAAAGCAAATTGCTGCCATTTAAAACACAAGTTTAGCAAGATATGAGATGATTTTGCCTATCTAACACACCAAGATTGGTATTTTTCCTATCTTGAGATAAATAAAAATGTTGGTTAATATTTCTTTAACAGTTAAAGTTATGTTATTTGAACATGAAGGTACTTGGTTTATTTGAGTACATTTCTTAGCACCAGCTGCTGGTTATGTCTTTTCTCTGTTTACCCTGATTTTACAACACTGTTTACGTCTATCAGTTTAGCCTAGAGGACATACCTAAAGGAAAAAATCTAGAAAATGTTTTCATGAATCAGTCTTTTAAAGTATAGAAGTTCTAACCACATGACCTTGTTTTATCAATTTCTAATAGTTAAATATACATATATGCATAATATAATACTTTTTAATTCAGAATCCTGACCCACATTAAAAAGGTAAAAATTATAAACAATCCCAATTACACAAATATGCCACAGAAAATAAAATATTCTACAATATTTTCAAATGAAATCTTGTCTTTAAAAATTCAAAGGTGACATATTCCTAGTATTAACCAAGAAGAAGCATGATACAGAATAGACCATTTTCATTATAACTATTATTAGCTACAAAGCAGTTACACATAAATGTGTAAACATTTAAAAAGAGTAGTGTCTTTGAAATGTAAATGCAAAAAGTCAACTCTACCTACATTATAAATTTAAGACTAATAGAACACTGAAGACAACTATGAGAATATAAAAGCTGACCAAAGTTTAAATACTGTGTGATAATTCACTGTTTAAAAAGACAGTGAGTTTTGATAAATTCTAATCACAGGGACAGATATTTTTCCCGCCAAACCACTTCTCTTGTTCATGGTGCAGCATTTTATCTCTATCTAGTATGGTTGTTCCTTGTTCATGGTAACACAAGTGACTGCATTTAAATGGCATTTACCATAAACGGCACCGAACTGCCCTATAATTTCATTTTGGACTGAATTAATTAACTTCTCAGTAGGTGGCTGAGGTACTGAACAATAAGCCTAAAGAAATATTTGACTGCTTAACCTACCTTCCATGAATTGTCTCGAAATCAAGGCAGCTTCCATTTTAATAAACAGTACCAGGTAAAATATATTTAGTAGGACCTAAAGGGTAAAGATAAGGCATTTATAATAAATGGATTTAGTTTTCCACAAACATGCATGTCCATTTAAAAGAAGTCAGGGGGCACGGCAGACAGTTAGGATTTAACAAAACTAATCAAGAGTTGGCATGCCTGATATTTTGAAAGACTGTTTACCTTAGGAGGTATGCATTTATATTAACAAAATGCCTTCTTTGTCCTTGCAAGATTTTTAATAAAAAGCTCACTACTTTGTTGCAATTAAAATACTACCGTAATGCTGTTTTAAGTAATTTATATCTCAGGGCTTGAAATGTAAATGTAATTTTAAAAGATATTATCAGATCATCTGTATTATAATATTATAAAATACCTATTCTATTTATGACTCTCCAATTATAACATTATTAAAATTTGACAGCTAACTCTTTGTTTCAAGTTTACAGTCTTCATATATCAAGCAGTAAATTAAAAGGACAAACAAGGAATGTGAAAAGTCAGCTCATAAAAAGCTGAAATGTCTTTTATTACGTGGCATATTTTTCTCTGTCATAAACTTCCGGTTTAAGAAAATGAGAAAACAAATAGTTATTTTGACAAACTCCTTGAAAAAGTGTTTAACTCAGTATTTTTAGATTTTTTTTTTTTAACTGTGGAAGAAAGAAAAGGAGGGAGGAAGAGAGGGAGGAAAGGAGCCCCAACTTTGTATTATACCTTTTGCTGGAAATGGAGAGTGGGAATAACTAACAATCACTGAGAAGCAGCTCAGAAGTATAGCTGAAGACGTCAGCCCGATTTTAAAGGCTTTGTAACATATAGTAACATGGGACCCCAAAAACAGTCTGAATAATTTTGGGGGAGATGGCCCTTGGTCAGGCTTCATCTAAATGGTTCTAGGAAGAAAGGCTTCAGCCTTATTTCAAAGTGCCCACTGAGGGCACAACTGCTAGATAATTTCTCTAAGAACAAATTCTGGTTCCTGTACCATTTGAATTCTTCCTGATAATAATATGCATAAGGAGAAACAACAAGAATATAATTTGGAAGTTTTAACACTGGTTTATTCTAAGGAAAGCTCTAACTAAAAAAAAAAAAGAATGTGTAGATGTCAGTTTCAGAAACAATTTTTCCTACACATCTTTTAGCTCAATAATTTAGTGGCAACAAGAGTCATAAATGCTGTCAAAAACAGCAGTGAGGTTTAAAAATCAAAATTCAAACAATAATATCCTTCACATTTTTAATATGTCATTTACTGAATTGGCAATCACGACTGAGATTTATGAGAGCTTTCTAGTTAGAAAAAACAAATTAATCATACCTTTTTAGGTTTTCATTGTCTCTAAATTTTATCAGGCAAGCATATACGATTTCCTTCTCATCAAATGCTATGTCTGTCCTGGTGTCTCCAGTCACAAGAGACCTTTTGTATCATTACTCCCTTGAGTTCCAATTCTTACTAGGAGTCCTGGACAAACACAAAAGTAACCTGGCAGTTACATCATTCTACATAAATGAAAAAAGACTCTTGTTATCTAAAAATAATGAAAGGATCCATTTAAATTAATGTTATTTTTTGTGAAGTATTCATTTTACTTTGTAATACTGTAGTTCTGATTCAAATAGAGTTCTTATGAGCTTTAAAAAGATCTCTAGAGCTTATATACAGGGCAGTAATTTAATTCTTATATTTTCATTTCTCACAATGATATTTGAGATTCTTAGTGCTGCTGCTGACAGCTTATGTAAACTGTTTTATTTGGAAATTCTGATTAGATTTTTAAAACTGTCCAGCTCTTATTTATAAGAAGCATAATTATTAAGAAAAAGGTTTTTTTTGTTCCTTTAAGGTATTCATTCTTTTGCTATTTATTGCTCACTTGATTTCATAATCCTGTTTGTGTCACTATGATTAGTTGCTATGGAAATTACCTCCTATGGAAATGATTCCAATGTCATTATTGTAATAATATGACTTTAATAACAAATATCAATAGCAGACACGAACCTCTACTAGAAAAAGGAAATCCAAATAATATTTTTAGAAGGATTAATTCTGAAATTATCATGGTCAAGTTTTCTGATATTTTTAACAGGTCATCTGCTTATTAAATAAGTATTAAATGAATTTCAAGGTGTTAACAGCTACTCATTTCCCTACATGCCAATGTCACAATGGAAATTAATACCATGCATAGGAAAGTGGAAGTAAAGAACATTTCATCTACCAGTTACCTAAACTTAAAAATGTTTTGCTTTACATATGAAAGGTAATGTCAACAGGATTTCGGGGATCATCAAGGAAACAACTTTGAATAACGCATTGCATATTCCCTTTAAAGAATTTAATATTCCAAAATTTATTCCAGGAATTTGAAAGGTCAGTGAGTTAACTAGTGAGTAAAATAATAGATGAGAGCCAGTGGACTATTAGATGAGAACTCCAGAATGCTAAGAGGAAATCTTCTTGGGTGGATTCTGTAATTTGTGGTTTGAATGAAACTTTTGAAACATTCCATTAGCATTAAAATTCTCACAATGATAATACGGCTCTTATTTAACACATTTTAAATTACTAGACAATCTCTCCCCAAAGAAATTTTAATGCATTCTTCTGCCTAGTGCTTGTTCGCCACCTAGTACTAACTTAGGAATAAATTAACCCTTCCAACAATTGAGATATTGTCTAGAAACCGCCTCTTATGCTCTGCTAGAGAAATAACTTTAATTCTGAAAATCATAAAAGAGAAATCCATTTCTTCATTATAAAATATTTTTATACCTATTACTGATATACATCACTATCATATTTACCTACATAATTACATGTTACTACATCTACAGTGCTTCTAAATTAAGCTTCACAATTATAGATTTTTAAAATGTTTTATACATAAAGGGTTTTCTATACTTGTGTCTGCCACCATGATCTAGGGTCCAAAATGTCTTTGATAGATTTCTGCCTTGGAGCTGGTACTGGCTTGGCTTCAATGTTGGTTTTAGTGTCTGTGTGTTCACCAGCAGTTAAACTACTTTTCCTGGCAGGAAGAAGTTTTCGAGGAGCAGCCACTGGTTTCTGTAAGTGATGCATCGGGGTTGATAGTTTGGTATCCAAAGGCGAAGTCTGAGATACACTTGTTTTTTCCCAGTTGCCCTTAACCAGTTGATTTTTGTTGCTCTGTGTTTTTGAGGTGAATGGAGTTTTATCAGGAGGAGGAAGGGGAGCTCGTCTCTTTTTCCCTTTCTCTTCATGTAACTGCTTGCTTGCAGGAGATAATACCTTTTTCTTGATGACAACTTGGTGATTACCATCAAAGAGTGTGGCCCAAGGAGGAGGTGAGGCTTCTTCATGCTGACCAATGAGGAACTCTCCATTCATCTCTTCAATTTTTTTTTGTATTATACCAGTTAAACTTTCAAGTTTCATAGGTGAATCAATGCCTGTAATAATTATAAGAAAAAATACATGGAACAAATTCTGAAGCAGTACACCCTTTACCCAAGTAAGTTATTACATTATGTTATCTATATAATAGTTATCCAAACCAGACCAGGATAAGTGGTTTTTTTTTTTAATATGTTTATTTGTAAAAATAATACTAATGGAAGCAAAAAATAAGAAGATCATGTACTGCACGCATGCACAATCACACACACACACATACATAAGTATATTCCTAAATTATACGTGGAAAATCCAGTTTTCAAAGGAGTGGAGCTTCATCAGAATTTTTTTGAATTCTGCAGATTAAGTATTTATAAATAACTTTTGCTGGGTTTAAAATCTATTCTGACTTACAGGTAAGAGTGGATTCCCTTTTATAAACCCCTGATATGTAAACTGGGAAAATGTAACTGGATTAGTATTCTTTCCTGTAGACCAGCAAAGTCTTTGTAATAGGGAAAAAATCCAAAACAAAAACCCCATGGAAACAGAGTGAAGCCTTAATACCATTTTGTTGATTTTCCTTGGGAAAAATGGGAGACATTTATGTCAATTACATGATATTTTCAAATGTGTAAGCTCAAATGTTTCATTTTAAATCCAACATTTAAAGGTATATGTAAGTGCAGGAACATTGGTGGTAAAATACACTAGAATTTAGTACTGATTTGTGCTTGTTCACAACACTGCTCACTGAGGCAATCACACAAAGATAAATAAATACACTTCAAAGTGTGGGGAAAATGGAATATTTATGAGTCTAGAAATCTAAAATTTTCCAAAGTATTAAACTTAACCAATTTTTTTGCCTGAGAGGAAAGCTTCCATTTATTAATATTCATCTATCAACACTACTTTAAAACAAATTTAATAAAATACGGAAAAAATTACTGAACATAATTATATTTTAAAACATCAAGGTTTATATCTTCAGAATTTTCATCAGCTACTCAGCTAATATTTATTTTCAGTGTACCCTTATTCATGTTGAAGTCTTAACATTTTTGTTTGATCTTAAGCATTCAAACTATGAAAAATGTGTATTCATTAATTTTGTATTAATTCATCTTTTAAACATGAGTTTCTTAGTCTATAATCATAGTCTTTTTTCATTCATTTTTGACTGTGGCTTGAAAATTTTAGCATTTTAATGTCAATAGAATAAGCTGCTTGTGTAAGGACAATGTCCTTTTTGTTACCCTGAAGCTTAGAAAAGACAAACCCCACTTACTCATATCATGGTAGACTGAGGTTGCCTCTTTTGTCAAGAACAAAGGTGGTTTCCGTGGTGACATAATCTCAATTTTCATAAGTTCTTCACAACAATGCTTCCATTGGCCTAAGAAAGAAAAAGGTAGGCTAGTTTAAAACAAATGTGAAATATATATTTAACAGATTATCAACACATTTTTTGCTTTGAAAAATAAGTGAATTCATAAAGTATTATCTTAAAGAAGCTATAAAAATCTAGTACTACCCATTATTTCTAAGTCTAGGCACAAATGTACTCTATTTTAAATATAAATCTCTACGAACAGATATTAGCTCTGTAGGCTATTAAATACTATATTACTTCTCTAAGAGGTCAATAACTAAAACATTTATGGTAAAAGTTTGTGTAAGTTCTCTTATTTTAAATATTATATAAAAACATACAGTATTTAAAACAGTTGAAAAATAAAGATTAACTGAAATATAGTTACCTAGAAGGAAGCAGAAGAAAATATAAGTGGTATTTCTCAGAAAATGATTTTAATTTTGAAAATTTTAATTAAGAAATAAGAATTGCTTACAAAAAATTCTTTTAAGATGATAATCATGCCCTTCTAAAAATCAAGAAAACTAGGAAAATGCTGTATTTTCATTTTATTCCGGGTACATAAAAACCTGTTACTATAAAGACAGATCATTCAAAATTCTAACTGGACGCGATAGACTTGAGTTTGAGTAGGCTCCGGGAGTTGGTAATGGACAGGGAAGCCTGGCGTGCTGCAGTCCATAGGGTCGCAAAGAGTCGGACATGACTGAACTTAATTTATTTTAGGAAGGACACTTTAAATAAAGCCATTAGGCATTCAAAATAATATTCAATAATAAAAATACTCTTGAATAAGTTGTTTTAATTATTAAAATTGAAAAGTGTGGACAACATTAATGTTTCTTGTAATTATGTTTTACTATGTTCACCTCAAAATGAAATTCTCAGATTTATTTCTCCTGAGTGGATATAAAAAAATCTTTAGCCTTTCCATCTTTATTGTGGACTTGTAGGCTGAGGTTTACCATTCTTACATGATATCTTACATTAGCAGAAAAGTAAATATAATATACATGTGCCTTTTTATACTGATTTATGATCTGTATTTCTTTTTATTATATTCTCAACCTCTACATTCAACATCTAACTTATTTCCCATGGCTTAAAAATTAAAGATACTTCATGTTTAGCCAAATTATCTATTTTTGTTATTTTATGTCTAATTTATATCATGTTAATATGGTACTATATACATAAATTTTAAATCCATCACTTTAAGTAGTTAAGAAATATAAAAAAAACCCTTTCAGTATGTTTTATTACAATGCTAAGTATAGAATATTGTAAAAAATTTCAGAATATCTCATAGAGCAATATATAAAGGGAATAAAATCTTGGCTTTAAGCCTTCAAAGGTTGCTCTGTAGAATTTAAATCTAGCAGGATCTAAGATCTGATAACTTATTCCTCCTTTCTACTTCCTTTTTTAGATAAATATAGAAACGCCAGCCTTTTCTTTTTAGGAGCAGGAAAAAAATGGCCTTATCTAATGGAAAAGTAATGAAACACTTTAAACCAGCAAACAATTCTCTGTCAAATCTTAGACAAGTAATATAGTACAGCATTGTTTCAATATTGATAGTTGAAAGCTTTTCATTGTTAAACTGATAGCAGAATACTATGTTTAAAACTGCAATATAAAGCCACATTATCCCATGTGTTACAGAAGTCAGAGATATAAATGTGGCATGTTCACTGATCAAGACATTATAATTAAACATTTTACCATTACATAAATTAGCAAGCATAGGTATATGAATATGAATATGCTAACAATAAAGGCCCAGTATGAGATATTAAATGGGTACATTTTGCTCACATAAAATCTATATATTGAAGATGTTTCCCACCACATATACTATTATAATGCTCCCATTCAAAATAACCTATTATGTTAAGCTGCTTATTTAACTTAGTATATATTACTAAATATTTGAAAAAAAATCTTTCACTCACTATTCCAAGCAGTAACCTACTTGATTGTCTACAAACAGGTGTCATTCCTTTTACAGGTTAGCTCTCAGATGTTAAAAATTAGCTATTACCTCCCCCTTGCCTCCCAACCTCCACTCCTCAAGCTGTCCTTCCACAGGCTAAACACACCTAGCTCCATTAGTGTTTTCTCATGATTTCCAGTTTTCTCACCCTCATGATTTTCTACTCTCAAGCTAAGTCAAGTAACTGAAGTATGTCTAAGTGTTAAATTACTCTTACTTTATTCTGCCCTAGATATCTATCTTCTATTTTGTTGCATACATCACACTTCACTGAAGATTACAAGAGGCTACACTTATTACTAGGAGAGTAAAAATTCTAAAGCACAAGTTACTCTTTGGAATAATATATGCACTTCCATTTTTACTTCAGATCTTTATATCTTACACAACGAATTCTAAACAGCAAATGTAATACTATTTATACTTTAAAAATTAGACTGGCAGATTTTATCTCCAAAGCATTAAATACTAAACAAGTAGCCAGACCTGAGAACCTAGTCGTCATCACTTCATTACTTTGACAGTACAAAAATGTCATGAGATTCTTTAATTTTTATTGGCGTATAAGAGGTCAGTCTTCGTTCCAATCCCAAAGAAAGGCAATGCCAAAAAATGCTCAAACTACTGCACAATTGCGCTCATCTCACATGCTAGTAAGGTAATGCTCAAAATTCTCCAAGTCAGGCTTCAGCAATACGTGAACCGTGAACTTCCAGATGTTCAAGCTGGTTTTAGAAAAGGCAGAGGAACCAGAGATCAAATTGCCAATATCCGCTGGATCATCGAAAAAGCAAGAGAGTTCCAGAAAAACATCTGTTTCTGCTTTATTGACTATGCCAAAGCCTTTGACTGTGTGGATCACAATAAACTGTGGAAAATTCTGAAAGAGATGGGAATAACAGACCACCTGACCTGCCTCTTGAGAACTCTGTATGCAGGTCAGGAAGCAACAGTTCGAACTGGACATGGAACAACAGACTGGTTCCAAATAGGAAAAGGAGTACGTCAAGGCTGTATATTGTCACCCTGCTTATTTAACTTATATGCAGAGTACATCATGAGAAACGCTGGGCTGGAAGAAACACAAGCTGGAATCAAGATTGCCGGGAGAAATATCAATAACCTCAGATATGCAGATGACACCACCCTGATGGCAGAAAGTGAAGAAGAACTAAAGAGCCTCTAGATGAAGGTGAAAGAGGGGAGTGAAAAAGTTGGCTTAAAGCTCAATGTTCAGAAAACTAAGATCATGGCATCTGGTCCCATCACTTCATGGGAAATAGATGGGGAAACAGTGGAAACAGTGTCAGACTTTATTTTTGGGGGCTCCAAAATCACTGCTGATGGTGACTGCAGCCATGAAATTAAAAGACGCTTACTCCTTGGAAGGAAGGTTATGGCCAACCTAGATAGCATATTTAAAAGCAGAGACATTACTTTGCCAACAAAAGTATGTCTAGTCAAGGCTATGGTTTTTCCAGTGGTCATGTATGGATGTGAGGATTGGATGGTGAAGAAAGCTGAGTGCCGAAGAATTGATGCTTTTGAACTGTGGTGTTGGAGAAGACTCTTGAGAGTACCTTGGACTGCAAGGAGATCCAATCAATCCATCCTAAAAGAGATCAATCCTGGGTGTTCATTGGAAGGTCTGATGTTGAAGCTGAAACTCCAATACTTCGGCCACCTCATGCGAAGGGTTGACTCATTGGAAAAGACCCTGATGCTGGGTAGGATTGGGGGCAGGAGGAGAAGGGGACGACAGAGGATGAGATGGTTGGATGGCATCACCGACTCGATGGGCATGGGTTTGGGTAGACTCCGGGAGGTGGTGATGGACAGAGAGGCCTGGCGTGCTGCAATTCATGGGGTTGCAAAGAGTCGGACACAATTGAGCGACTGAACTGAACTGAGTTGCTTTACAATGTTGTGTTAGTTTCTACTGTACAGCAAAGTGAATCAGCTATATGTATACACATATTCCCTCTTTTTTTATTTCCTTCCCCTTTAGGAAGAACTATAGAGCAACTGAGTAGAATTCCTTGTGCTATACAATAGGTTCTCATTAGTTATCTATTTTATACATTGTATCAACAGTGTTGATCCCAATCTCCCAATTCATTTCTCCTCAAATGTCATGAGATTCTTAACCCACCAACTCCCTCTTTTAGCATAATAAATTATTTTACATAATCTGAGGAATGAAAACATGAAATCATGTAACAGTAGTTGATATCTACACTATTCTCACATTTTTACTCCTCTTTCCTGTTTTTGTCTACACAAAAATTTTAAAATGCCCCTGTGTGTGTGTGCATACTAAGTTGCTTCAGTCATGTCTGACTCTTTCTGACCCTATGAGCTGTAGCCCACAAGAATACTGGAGTGGGTAGCCATGTCCTCCTCCAGGGGATCGTCCCAATCCAGGGATCAAACTGTGTCTCCTGCAGCACCTGCAATGAAGGCAGATTCTCTAATGCTGAGCCACTGGGGAAGCCCTTAAAATGCCAGAATCATTTCTAAAAGTAACACAATCTTCTATAAGGCAGATTCTATAAATCAAGAGCAGTTAGGAAAGCAGTTAAAATTTTAGCTGTAATCAGCAAATGAGAGGAAGTTATCTTTTAAGCTACATACCAAAGATCAGCTGAAATTTTAAAATAAAGAAATGTAGTACATGCAGGTAAACGTGGAACAAATATTTAAACATCTACTAGTGTTAGTTGCTCAGTCGTGTCTAACTCTTTGCAATCCCATGGACTGTAGCCCACCCAGCTCCTCTGTCTATGGAATTCTCTAGGCAAGAATATTGGAGTGAGTTGCCATTCCCTTCTCCAGGGGATTTTCCCAACCCAGGGATCAAACCCAGTTTTCCTGTATTGCAAGCAGATTCTTTACCATCTGAGCCATCAGGGAAGACCCATTTCAACATCTACCGATTGCCAATGGACAGTACTTAAGGAAAACAAGTTCTGAAGAATCCAAGAAAGCCCTGGAGGGAGTCCTCTGGTTCCCTGCAATAAACCTGAAACCTATTCAGGCCTCAATTTTCTCATCTTAAAAGCAGAGAGATAATTTCTACTTCACTGGGTTGTTATGAAAAATAAATGAAGCCATATGGTATTTGGAAGCTAATCAATAAATTTATTTTCCTTTTCTGCCCCCTCCCCAACCATCACTGTAATAACTGGCCAAGCCATGGATCAGAGTATGCTTATAAAAATTAATCTGAGGACTGTAGATATTAACTATTTTAGAGAGTTCTCAATAACAGATCCTAAAATGTCTAGGATTAGGATCTAATCCTAGATCCTAAAATAACTCTAGGCTTATCTCAAAGAGCTGCAGAAATAACTTCCTATTGTTTAAAATAGTTTTACTTTGCAATTCTATAGAAAAGTATCATAAAGACATAAAATACTGGTTGAATCTAATAGTAGGCTTAGTTTGCTTAGAAATAGCCATTATCAATAGTCTACACTTTCAATATACAGTTTCAATGTTTTTGTTGATAAAATTCCTTAAATTGAAAATACTAGAACCTCATATATTTTACATACTATAACTCTGTTTATGTTGCTATCATATTGTTTTTATAATCCATGCCACTGAACTGTATTATTGAAACTGAAAAATCATATGTGCTGTTTAAAAAAAATCTCTTTGGATGATGTCCAAAATGATATAATGAATTGAGAGTTAACAGAAGTCTACATAAAAATGAATCTCCTTCTGAACATGTCAATATTTTATGATCATCACTATCCTAGAGAAGTTTTTTTTTACTCATATAGCTTATTATCCTTTTGATCGGAGAGACTGCCTTAAGACATTCAACCTAATATTTTGAGAAAATGTGGTTTACTTGTTTTAGGGACCAGAACTTAAAAGTAACAAGCAATGATACTAGGAATTCAAAGGTATTAACAGTCATGCACTGGGGAAAAACTGACAGAAAAAAAGCATCAATGCATTGATGATATACTACCATTTTATTCAAGAGCATACAAATTCTTAATACAAACTATACAACTGTAATTTTAATACTTAGTTTGCTATGTACATCCTTTCATGCTACATGAATATACTACTAGAGAATCCAAATGTCAGCTTACTAAGATCAAAGAAATGCTGCCAGAAGGCTTCCATCCACTTCTGAAGATCTTCTCTATTGTCAGCTGAAAATATATGAGTTACAGCTTGTCCAGCAATAGGGTTGATGACAGAGAAATTATGAATTTTTTTCGTTTTCTCCTTATCCACTGCCCGAATTCTAGTTTCCTAAAAATTAAGACAAAATTAGTGTTTAACAAGAGACTATTTCTGTAATGATCAAATAAATGGTTTATTGCATAGCTACAATGTTTATACCAGATGCAATTACAATCTTATTGCTGATCAGCTGAAATTTAACATATGTAATTTTGAGAATTTTCAATATTCAAGCTCAAATCAAGAAAGTTTTTAAAAAAATACATTAAAAATAGTAATGTTTCAAAGTATACTACATGTAGCACTAATGTTAAATTACATGAGATTAAAACATAATCTCTGCTGATCTCTCAGTTTAAGTAGGAGTTTGCTGTCTTTTATATACATCTTAAAATTTGTAATAAAACAAGTAAGCATGTTATAACTGTAATGAGTTATGTTAACTGTATTTCCAACAGTAATAAAATAATCAGTAAAGTATGTTTCTTATTCTAATATTCACTCATAGAATACAGTGTTATCAGTTAAAGCAGTAAAATCATAATGTAACATTTACATAACATAGTAAAGTTAGGCTTTCATCATTAACATTTATTTCATATGTAACATTCATTTACCAAGCTCATAGCTAAGATCCATAAAGTAATATAAATTTGAAAATGGTAAAAAATTATTTTTTAAAATGATGAATGCACCACTTTACAACAAAGGCAACAGCTTCATACATGCTGATAGTCTAAACCTTTTCTTTACATATTTTTCAGTATTTATTTTTTTCTGTGTTGGGTCTTTGTACTGGACGTGGGCTTTTCTCTAGCTGCAGCAAGTAGGGCTGGGGGAGGGAGGTGTTAACTCTTCATTGTGGTGCACGGGCTTCTCACTGAGGTGGCTTCTCACACTGGGGAGCACAGGCTCTAGGCACACAGCCTTCAGGAGTTGCAGCTCGAGAGCTTTAGAGCACAGGCTCAGGTGTTCATAGCATGTGGATTCTTCCCAGATCAGGGATAGAATCCATGCTTCCTGCATTGGTAGGCAGATTCTGATTCACTGTGCCACCAGGGAAGTCCCAATCTAGGAAAAAGGAAAGTCCCTTTTTTTCTGAGTGGTAGTAGGTATGACACTGTGTGATCCGTCTTGTGTTTATGTGTAGAAGAGACTATTCCCAAGTCACATATTGCATTGCTATGTCACATGGTAAGCTAGCAACTACAAGTAGTTTCCAAGGAATCATGGAAAAAAAGTCTGAAATAAACCTATTAAGCAAAGATAGTGATCTGGCTGCCTGGATAATGACTGACATTTACATTTTTCTAGCGCAATGCTGTTCACTAGACATACGTTGTGTGCCCCATAAGTAACTTAAGATTTTCCAGTAACCAAATTAAAAAAAGGTAAAATGAAACTAGTGAAAATAATTATGTAATAATATATTATTTTAAAATAATATATTTTTGCAACCCAACTATTGAAAATATTTTAACATGTAATTGACTAAAAATGTTGAGATATTTTACATTGTTTTTTCACACTAAAGTCTCAAAAAATTCCAGTCTGTATTTTATAGTTACAATATATCTCAACTTGGACCGGCCACATCTTAAGTGCCTAACAGCCACGGATGGCTAGTGGCAACTGTGCTGAGGAGAGCAGTTCTAGAGCTGGATGGTTACGCCTACTGTAATGAATGCAGAATACTTGGCTGGCAGTTACAAAGGCTGATTCAGAGTGGGAAGAAATTATTCACTTTACACTGAATGTAGAACGAAGAGAATCTGTGTGTAGAGTCACACACCAAAATCGATATATACATTTAATGATGTCCTATGTGGACATTTTAGAAGTAGCAAAGCACTTGGAAGAAAAGCTATCCATTCCCTGACAAACAGGTAAATATGAGCAGGTGAACACCATACAGATGACATAAATTCTTTTCTGAAGGAACAACTATTTAAAAATCACAAGAAAAAATGTATGCCATATAAAGTAGTTCAGTTCAGTCGCTCAGTTGTGTCTGACTCGTTGCAACCCCATGGATTGCAGCACACCAGGCTTCCCTGTCCATCACCAACTCCCACAGCTTACTCAAACTCATGCCCATCGAGTCGATGATGCCATCCAACCAATTATCCTCCGTTGTCCCCTTCTCTTCTTGCCTTTAATCCTTCCCAGCAACGGGGTCTTTTCCAATGAGTCAGCTCTTCACATCAGGTGGCCAAAGTATTGGAGTTTCAGCTTCAGCATCAGTCCTTCCAATGAATATTCAGGACTGATTTCCTTTAGGATTGACTGATTGGATCTCCTTGCAGTCCAAGTGACTCTCAAGAGTCTTCTCCAACACCACAGTTCAAAAGCATCAATTCTTTGGTGCTCAGCTTTCCTTAAAGTCCAACTCTCACATCCATACATGACTACTGGAAAAACCATAGCTTTGACTAGATGGACCTTTGTTGGCAAATTAATGTCTCTGCTTTTTAATATGCTGTCTAGTTTAGTGATAGCTTTTCTTCCAAGGAGCAAGCATCTTTTAATTTCATGGCTGTAGTCACCATCTGCAGTGATTTTGGAGTCCAAGAAGTCAAACTCTCTCACTGTGTCCGTTGTTTCCCCTTCTATTCACCATGAAGTGATGGGACCAGATGTCATGATCCTAGTTTTCTGAATGTTGAGTTTAAAGCCAACTTTTTCACTCTCCTCTTTCAATTTCATCAAAAGGCTCTTTAGTTCCTCTTCACTTTCTGCCATAAGGGAGGCACTATCTGCATATATGAGGTTATTGATATTTCTCCTAGCAATCTTGATTCCAGCTTGTGCTTCATCCAGCCCGGCATTTCGCATGATGTACTCTGCATATAAGTTAAATAAGCAGGATGACAATATACAGCCTTGACGTACTCCTTTCCCAATTTGGAATCAGTCTGTTGTTCCATGTCCAGTTCTAACTGTTGCTTCTTGACCTGCATACAGAGTTCTCAAGAGGCAGGTCAGGTGGTCTGGTATTCCCATCTCTTTCAGAATTTTTCACAGTTTGTTGTGATCCACACAGTCAAAGGCTTTGGCGTAGTCAATAAAGCAGAAGTAGATGTTTTTCTGGAACTCCCTTGCTTTTTCCATGATCCAGCGGATGTTGGCAATTTGATCTCTGGTTCCTCTGCCTTTTCTAAATCCAGCTTGAACATCTGGAAGTTCACGGTTCACGTACTGTTGAAGCCTAGCTTGGGGAATTTTGAGCATTACTTTGCTAGCGTGTGAGATGAGTGCAATTGTGCAGTAGTTTGAACATTCTTTAGCATTGCCTTTCTTTGGGATTGGAATGAAAACTGACCTGGAAAATGGTAGAGTAGAAGGACATGTGCTCGTCTTCTCCTGTGAGAACTCCAAAACTACAACTCCTTGCTTAACAACTGTTGACTGGAGAATGTTGGATCCCACCAAAAAAGATACCCCATGTCTAAGGGCAAAGGAGAAGCCCCAGAAAGATGATAGGAGGGGCAAAATCGCATTTAGAATCAAACCCCTTATCTGCCAGAGATGCTCAGAGGGCTCAAACAAACTTTGTGAGCACCAGGACCCATAGACCCCACAGAGACTGAGCCAGGACTGTGTTTTGAGTGTCTCCTGCAAAGGTACGGATCAGCAGTGCCTGCCACAGGGGCAGGGGCTTTGAGTGCAGCAGACCTGGGTATGGCATAAGCCGTCTTGGAGGAGGTCACCATTAACCTCACCACAGAGCCGCCAGAACTTAACACAGGACTGGGGAAATAGACTCTTGGAGGGCAGAAACAGAGCCTTGCATACACCAGGACCAGGAGAAAGGAGCAGTGACCCCACAAGAGACTGACCCAGACTTGCCCGTGAGTGTACAGGAGTCTCAGGCGGAGGCGTGGGTCAACAGTGGCCTGCTGCAGGGTCGGGGGCACTGAGTGCAGCAGTGGGTGCATGGGACATTTTGAATAGTGGGTACCCATTATCTTCATTACCTCCACCATAGTTTGGCCTCAGGTCAAACAACCAGGAGGGAACACAGCCCCACCCAACAACAGAAAATTGGATTAAAGATTTACTGAGTGTGGCCCCGCCCATCAGAACAAGACCCAGTTTCCCCCTCAGTCAGTCTCTCCCATCAGGAAGCTTCCATCAACCTCTTATCCTTATCCATCAGAGGGCAGTTCAGTTCAGTTCAGCCGCTCAGTGCTGTCCGACTCTTTGCAACTCCATGGACTGCAGCACACCAGGCTTCCCTGTTCATCACCAACTCCTAGAGTTTACTCAAACTCATGTCCACTGAGTCAGTGATTCCATCCAACCATCTCATCCTCTGTTGTCCCCTTCTCCTCTCGCCTTCAGTCTTTCCCAGCATCAGGGTCTTTTCAAATGAGTCAGCTCTTCGCGTCAGGTGGCCAAAGTATTGGAGTTTCAGCTTCAACATCAGTCTTTCCAATGAACACCCAGGACTGATTTCCTTTAGGATGGACTGGTTGGATCTCCTTGCAGTCCAAGGGACTCTCTTCTCCAACAGTACAGTTCAAAAGCATCAATTCTTCGGTGCTCAGCTTTCTCTATAGTCCAACTCTCACATCCATAGACGACTACTGGAAAAACCATAGCCTTGACTAGATGGACCTTTGTTGGCAAAGTAACGTCTCTGCTTTTTAATATGCCGTCTAGGTTGGTCATAACTTTTCTCCCAAGGAGTAAGCGTCTTTTAATTTCATGGCTGCAGTCACCATCTGCAGTGATTTTGGAGCCCCCCAAAATGGTGTCTGCCACTGTTTCCCCATCTATTTGCCATGAAGTGATGGGATCAGAGGGCAGACAGAATGAAAACCACAATCACAGAAAACTAATCAAACTGATCACATGGACCACAGCCTTGTCTAACTCAATGAAACTATAAGCCATGCCCTGTAGGGCCACCCAAAATGGATAGGTCATGGTAGAGAGTTCTGATAAAACATGGTCCATTGGAGAACGGAATGGCAAACCATTTCAGTATTCTTGCCTTGAGAAAACCCATGAAGTAGTTACAAAGCTTTGAAATTTTCAAGTATAGTAAAATATAAGGATTGGTAACTTAGAGACAGTCTATCCTGTCATTTTCTTAAAAAGTAGGAATGTGAGTGTCTTCAGAGGATTGTTAATATTTACAGACAATATTGTAATTTTATCATAATAGGATCTTTTTACACTCTTATGTCTTTGAATAAACTTCATGAGTTAACTTCATTAAGTAATTACTTATACAGGATTAAATAATGCTGCCCTAAATGGCATCTTTGGAGCATTCTAATACATGTAATCAACCTTTTCAAATATAAACCTTATTATCATTAGCAGAGAATGACTTAATTCTCAAAATAATCTTTGATATATTCCTTTCAAACTAAATAAAAGCTGATGCAGATATGGAGGGCTGGGGTGACAACTCTCTATTGCTGTTAGTATTTAAAAACAAACCTGAATAATAAAACACAAACTATTCTTATTTCGTATTGTTGCTAAAACTGTGATTCCCTCCATTTAAATTGATTTTAATACAAAGTCTGACTATCTTTTGTATTAGGTTGGTACAAAAGTAATTGTGGTTTTGGACCATGAACAGAAAATCATTGTAACTAGGTGTAAACACATCTTTGTTAATCAAAACAGGAACCATTACAATAACACATTTTTGCCAATGAGAAATGTTTGTTTATTCCTACAGAGTAAAAATCCATGCTTTACGATTCAGTGAACTCTTGGAAAGCATTTTCTGCCTCCTGCTGGTTGTGGAAGTGTTTTCCCTGCAAAAAGTTATCAAGATACTTGAAGAAGTGGTAATCTGCTGCAAAGAGGTCAGGTGAATATGGCAGATGAGACAAAACTTCATAGCCCAGTTCATTCAGTTTGAAGCATTGGTTGTGTGATGTGAGGTCAGGCGCTGTCATAGAGAAGAATTGGGACCTTTCTGTTGACCAGTGCCAGCTGCAGGCATTGCAGTTTTTGGTCCATCTCATTGATTTGCTGAGCATACTTCTCAGATGTAATGGTTTCACTGGGATTCAGAAAGCAGTATTGGATCAGACTAGCAGCAGACCACCAGTGACCATGATCCCTTTTGGGGTACCAGTTTGGCTTTGGAAAGTGCTTTGGAGCCTCTTAGTCCAATCACTGAGTCAGCTGTTGCCGGATGTCACATAAAATCCACTTTTTGTCGCATGTCATAATCCAGGTGAGAAATGGTTCATTGTTGCTGCATAGAATAAGAAAAGCTGAAACTTTCAAATGACGATTTTTTTTTGATTCGCAGTCAGCTCATGAGGCACCCACTTATCTGAGTGGTGCAGATCACCACTTTAAAGCTTTTTCACCTTTCCAATCTGCTTTAAATGCCAAATGACCAGAGAATGGCTGATACTGAGTTCTTCAGCAACATCTCATGTGGGTTTAAGAGGATCAGCTTCGATGATCCTCTCAATTGGTAGCTGTCAACTTCAGATGGCCAGCCACTGTGCTCCTCATCTTCAAAGCTCTTGTCTCCTTAGCAAAACTTCTTGAACTACCCATATACTGTATGTTTGTTAGCAGTTCTTGGGCTAAATGCATTTTGTTGACGTTGCGAGTTGTCTGTGCTGCTTTATGATCCACTTTGAACTCAATCAAAAAAAAAAAAAATCACTAGAATTTGCTTTTTGTTTAATATCATTTCTATAATCTAAAATAAACATAAAATAAACAGCAAGTAATGTCATTGGTAAAAATATATAAAGAAATGCACATTAAAATGATGTATAGCCTAACCACATTTATTTAAGAATGTATACCAGTATCAAACAACAAAGTTCAACAATGCAAAACCACAATTAAATTTGCACCAACCTAATATACAGACTAAAAATGGATTTAATTTTTAAATGAGATTTTTATAGATGAGTAGACAGAATTTTTAATAATACCAATATACCATTTCAAACAAAAATAGCTATGCAGAAAATCTGACAACTTGACCATTTATATCCTTCTACAAGAAAACAGTACAACATAGAAATACTGAGCACTCCATTAACTCTGATAGCCATAAGTAGCACTAAATCTTTGTAACGTGAGAGGATTTTTAAAGGTACAAATGAAACAGAAGACATCATCTGAATTAACTTCAATATGTTATCATCCAAAATAATTTAACTAATGAGAAACTTTTTTCAACCAAGAAAGTGCATATCAAAGAAAAAGTGATTAAAAAGTTTCTGATAATGTCAGAAAGTTCATGCAATCAGTTTTTCACTGTGGAAAAAGTATCAGTAATAGTGCTCAGGACTCCACTTCCCAACCAGGAATGGATTAGAAAACACATGGTGCATTTTAGGATTGTTATCACTATGGGCTTGCACAATGTATACATGTGGTGAGTATCTCCTCTCAGCAGGGTATGAAGGCAAGCAACATGGGTATTCTTGCCCCCATTATTTACACCAACTAAAATATTGCCTGGTACCCACTAACTGATTGAAAAATATTTGATGAATAAATGAATAACAAAAGAATCACTCAGATAGCAATTAAAAGTTTGATACTGACAGATTCAGATCCTGGAGATAATCCATAGTCAGTCTTTATAGATGAGGAAACGTTCTGAGATAAGTGTTCCCTCCAAGGTCAGTTTCTTGTTTTGCTTTTGCTAATTCCAAAACTTTTAGCTGATTTGCGAGGCTTCAGAATAATAAAAATACAATCTGAGAAGTCAATTTTGTAACAAAATACAATTAACTCTTAAGTCAAAGGAAAGTTTTTCATTGAGTTAAAACTGTACTTACTTTAACTTCTCCATTTCTGTGATAATGGAAAAATACCATATCAGAAATAGATTAATAACTTGTTTATCTTACTTTTGAGTATGTGACTTTTAAAATGTCTACTATATACTCAGATTATGATTTTTAAATACTCTATCCTACTAAATGGAATCAGAGTTCTTTAGAGAAATGGTTCATTTCCAGCCTGGCTCAAGAAATAGGATAAGCCTAGAACATCTTTCCTACCAGAAATTAAAGATTACTAAGGTTGTATCAAAAAGACTCAAGAGTAAACTTGAAGACGCTTCTAGTAGCCAACTGAACATCAATAAGAATTACTACAGAAATGGTTTGATGCATAGAAAGTCTTTAAATCCACAAATTCATATGATATTTAAAAACTAACTCATTGATCACCTCTGAAGGATGCTGGGGAACCACCTCATAGTTTGGTAACTAGTGTATTAATTATGGTGTTGGAGAAGACACTTGAGAGTCCCTCAGACTGCAAGGAGATCAAACCAGTCAACCCTAAAGGAAATCAACCCTGAATATTCATTGGAAGGACTGATGCTGAAGCTCCAATACTTCAGTCACCTGATGCAGAGAGTAGACTGATTAGAAAAGACCCTGATGCTGGGAAAGATTGAAGGCAGGGGGAGAAGTGGACCGTAGAGGATGAGATGGTTGGATGGCATCACTAACTCAAAGGACATGAGTTTGAGCAAGCTCTGGGATATGGTGAAAGATAGGGAAGCCTGGTATGCTGCAGTCCATGGGTATGCTGCAGAGTCGGACACGACTGAGTGACTGAACAACAACGAAGTATATAAATGCAAAAATACAAGCATTTATCCCGCCTTTCCTTTAAGAATTGTCCTTCAACCTAATAACTGATAAAGTTTGAGATATGCCAGCAAATAAATGAAGAAAGAATGTTAAAAATAGCACCAGTTTCGAATCCCTGATGAAATAAAGAATTTATATAATGTTCATCAACAGATATTAACATGACTGGAAGACCCAGACAGTATTACACATCTCTTGATACAAATAGTCACATATATTCTTACCAACTAACCAACTGTTGTTGTTTAGTTGCTAAGTCGTATCCGGGTCTTTGTGACCCCATGGACTGCAGCACATTGGGCTTCGTTTGTCCTTCATTATCTCCCAGAGTTTGCTCAAACTCATATTCATTGAGTTGGTGATGTCATTGAACCATCTCATCCTCTGTCGCCCCCTTCTCCTTTTGCCTGCAATCTTTCCCAGCATCAGGGTCTTTTCCAACGAGTCTGCTCTTTGCATCAGCAGGCCAAAGTATTGGAACTTCAGCATCAGTCCTTCTAATGAATATTTAGGGTTGACTTCCTTTAGGATTGACTGGTTTGATCTCCTTGCTATCCAAGGGACTCTCAAGAGTCTTCTCCAACACCACAGTTCAAAAGCCTCAATTCTTCAGTGCTCAGCTTTCTTTATAGTCCAACTCCCACATCTGTACATGACTACTGGAAAAATCATAGCTTTAACTACACGGACATTTGTCGTCAAAGTGATGTCTCTGTTTTAATAAGCTGTCTAGGTTTGTCATAGCTTTTTTTTCTAAGAAGCAAGCATCTTTTAATTTCATGACTGCAGTCACTGTCCACAGTGATTCTGAAGCCCAAGAAAATAAAATCTGTCACTTTCCACTTTTTCCTCATCTATTTGTCATGAAACGATGGGACCAGATGCCATGATTTCAGTTTTATGAATGCTGAGGTTCAAGCCAGCTTTTTCACTCTCCTCTTTCACTCACCCTCATCAAGAGACTTTTTAAGTCCTCTTCTCTTTCTGCCATTAGGGTGGTATCATCTGCATATCTGAGGTTGTTGATATTTCTCCTGGCAATCTTGATTCCAGCTTGTGATTCATCCAGCCTGGCATTCCACATGATGTACTCTGCACAGAAGTTAAATAAGCAGGGTGATGATAAACAGCCTTGATGTACTCCTTTCCCAATTTAACCAGTCTGTTGTTCCATGTTCAGTTCTACCTGTTGCTTCTTGACCTGCATAAAGGTTTCTCAGGAGGCAGGTAAGATGGTCTGGTATTCCCATCTCTTGAAGAATTTTCCACAGTTTGTTGTGAATCACACAAAGGCTTTAGTGTAGTCAATGAAGCAGAAGTAGATGTTTTTCTGGAGCTCTCTTGCTTTTTCCATGATCCAGTGGATGTTGGCAATTTGATCTCTGGTTCCTCTGCCTTTTCTAAATCCAATTGTTCATCTGGAGGTTCTCGGTTCGGGTACTGTGGAAGTCTAGCTTGAAGGACTTTGAGCATTACCTTGCTAGCATGTGAAACGAGCACAATTGCACAGTAGTTTGAATATTCTTTGGCACTGTCCTTCTTTGGGATTGGAATGAAAACTAACCAATGAACAAACCTAAACCTGCTTCAGAAACAGAAAGAAAAAAGACAACTTGAAGATGCAATCAGCAAACTCTGGACTATGAAAACTGTGGAAGATAAATGACCAAATTTCTTCTACAAACAAATTGTGTGTAATTGTGTGTGTGTATATGTAAGAGAGAAAGCAGGGTGATGGTGGAATGAATGCCAACTGATTAAGAAATTTAGGAAACCTAATCAGTCAACTGCAGTATGTGGGCCTTATTTGGATCCTGATTCAAAAAGCTGTTAATAAAATCACAAGACAGAAATTTGAACACTGTCTGGATTTTTGATAACATATTACCTTTATATATAACTATAGATTTTCTTAAGTATGGCAATAGTAATATTTACAAGTAAAATGATATGATTGTTAGAATTTGCTTCAAAATAATCCTACGGTGGAGGTAATATTCTTTCTACAGATTGTCTTGAAATTTTTTCCAAGAAAAAAAAACAAACCCATAAAATACAACTACAAAAATGAACTGCCTGCTTTCTTACTTATAATACACAGATAACATTGCACTCACATCTTCCTCAGAAACATGCTGTAAAGATAAATGAGTTCTTTGAAAGATGTCTGGTCTAAAGTCTTATTAATTAGGCATGAAGACAAAATTTTGATGGCTAAAAACAAGCTTTAGAATTTATATATACTCCAATGACAAAGAAAGCATACCTTCTACAAACATATGGCAAGGAATGTTTGAAATAAAGGATAACCATAAGTTAAAATAAGTATTGGGTGTGATTAGTATTAGTGTGATATAATTATTTTCAATTTATGTCAAGGAAATCAGATGCAAACTCCTAAGAAAAAGGTTGCTTAAAAATTATTTTTGCCCTATTTAATAAAGGACAATCTAAATAGTTGATAGGATTCATACATTAAAAGGACTAAGATAATCAGAAGAAAATCCCATGTGCTTCATGATAATTTTACTTGCTAGGGTCCATGATAAATATAATGGTTAAAAGCCATTTCAAGACAATTTAACAAAGGACTATCACACCAACTAGTGTTATTGACTTGTTTAGTACAGATTATTCATTAAGATGAAGTCATGCATAGTATTTAAATCAAGAAAAGGCTATTGATCTCAAAGACTCACACTTCTTTTCCATTCCACTCCTCACCCCACTGGCAATGGATAAAACTTTGGCTAATAAAATGCTTTCAACAATGTATAGGAGATTCCATGGCTCCAGTTAAGTACCCTTTATTGAAGATGTCTAGCTCAACAACATTCATAGGGAAGTTTTTTGAAGTTTAACAACCACTTTGAAGTAAATCATCCTTTCAAATTTGGATTGAAAAGAAAAGGGGAATAGCTTTTAGGCTTTTCTTTTCTTAATGTGACCATTTCCACAGATGGCTCCCTCTGAAAATTAATGAACTGACTTAGCCTTACAGGAAATGCCATTTAGAAGGACAAGAATTATAGTCATAGAAAAGATCCTATGATCAAAATAGCAGAGCTATTATTTATATACCTTAGCAACTGTAAAATTTATGATTTCACATAGTTTTTAAAGCAGCATTAAGCAAAATTACTATTTTCTAAATCATTTAGAAAAGACAATCAAAAGAAAGGAATTTTACTTTGTATCTAATATTTAACATTATTAAGCATAAAAAGAAAGATCTTAGAGACCCAGTATTGGAAATACACTAACAAGTGAAACAAAAACACTATTCTTAAAAGTTTTATGTGGTGCTTATCTGCTCTATCTATGAGAAAATACCAACTTGGCATTTATCAATGATCCTATTTATTTAAGAACACATTAATAGCACATCTTCCCTTAGAAATTTACAAAGTAAGCAAAATAATTAAAACATCTACCTTATATTTCCCTCGCGGCTCAGATGGTAAAGTGTCTGCCTACAATGCGGGATACCAGGATTCAATCCCTGAGTCAGGAAGATCCCCTGGAGAAGAAAATGGCAACCCACTCCAGTACTCTTGCCTGGAAAGTCCCACGGATGGAGGAGCCTGGTGGGCTACAGCCCACAGTGTCGCAAAGAGTCAGACACGACTGAGCGACTTCACTTACTTTACTTACTTACATTTAAAAACCAAGTAATTTAAAACACTGAGTAGACTGCATAGATTGAAATTTATGAGTTTATCATAATATTGGAGGTAGGATGGGACAATAGAAATGACACTCGTGCTATATCTGGGGGTGGTAATTCTACTCTAACACATGTTGCCAATATCAATATAATGTTAACATATAAGACCAACTCCTTATTCTGAGAATTGGTCATCGACATTAAACATTCATCTAGCCTTTTCAGGAGTGACATAATTCATTTTCCTTTACAAAAGAACATCAGCTAACACATATAGAGGAAGCACAGTAGGGAGAAAAATATATGCAATCTCCAAAGTAATAATTGATCTAGGTAAGGGCAATCAGTTCACTAAAACCATGTGAAAGATTGCTGAACAACAAAAACATTTACACTGTGGCTAAATCACCAAACTGACTACTTGCTAACTGTAAAGACAAAAGTTAACCTTTATTTTGAAAAGAGCTAGCAGTCATCACCTTAATCAAGTCATTAAACTTGTCATTGCCAATAGTGAAACAACCTGACATCATGGACTCTGAACATAATGTTCTATAAAAGTATTTGACATTATCCCTGAAATATTTTAATAAAAATGTGTAAAATGAATTTAATCAAGTCTCTAGACCTAATTTACAGTTTAGAAGAAGTTAGGATGCATAATTGTTGAATTGTCCTAGATTGAAAGTGAAAGCTAAAAAGATATTTTGGAGACAATGGGGAGACATGACTATGGACTGAATATTAGATGATATATGGGAAACCTTCCTAATTTGCCCAGCTGGGATGATATAATTATATATATACACATAATTCTATACATATAAATATAAATGTATATAATTTGAGAGGCTCCTGTTTTTAAAAGGTGCATGTTGAAATATTCAGGGATGAATTATCAATGTTGGAGACTTATGTTCAAATATCTCCACACAAAAAATAAATAAAAGACTTTATAAAACTTTCAGCTATAATTAGGTCCAATAATCTAATGTAAAACATGGTGACTATAGTTGATAACTGGACTGTATAAGTGAAATTTTCTAAGAGAGTAGACTTAATGTTCTCATAAAAAAGATCTAAACAAACTATAACCCAATAATGATTGTAGTAATGATTACATAACTGTATCTTATTTGTCAGAATTATCAAACTATACCCTTAAAGACTTCCCTGGTGACTCAGAAGGTAAGGAGTCTGCCTGCAATGTGGGAGACCTGGGTTTGATCCCTGGGTTGGGAAGATCCCCTAGAGAAGGAAATGGCGACTCACTCCAGTACTCTTGCCTGGAAAATCCCATGCATGGAGGAGCCTGGTAGGCTACAGTCCATGGGGTCACAAAGAGTCAGACATGACTGAGCGATTTCACTTCTATACCCTTAATATTGGTGAATTTTATTTTATGTAAAATATACAACTATAAAGCTGATTAAAAATTAAATAATATATAAAGTGCTTAACCCACTCCCAAAAAAAAGAAAAATAAAGAGATAAAAAGCAAATATGACAAAATGTTAATCAGTGACTCTAGATGATACACAAGTGTTCACTCAGGTGTTTTTTTACAACTTTTCTATAAATCTGAATAATCTTATAAAGTGAAAAAATAAGTAAAAATTGCTTTAATAAAAAATGTATCTACCTCTATTTAACTTTGCATATATATTCTTTCTTTCCTTTCCTCTCAACATATTTGCTAGTTTTGTTTTCATTGCTTTATTCCCCACTTGGCACCTTGCTTTAGTTTTGTTTTCCAGTTTGTGCTTTAGTTAATTTTGTTCTTAACTGGTAGATGTAATTTTTGATTTTCTTTGTTTGCCAGGTCAATCTACTGTACTTTATTTTTGCTGGACTGTTTTGATTTTGCTTATGGGTATATATGTATATGTGTATATTCCATTATTTTAATTATTATTTGCCTGATTTTGTAACTGCCATTTGTATGGGGTTCATCTTTGGTTTCTTGTTTTTGGGTATTTGTTTTAATCTCACTTAATGCCATAACAAACCACTTGTGGAATCTTCATTCCTGACCAGAGATCAAGCCCTGAGCCTTTGGAGTGGGAGCACTGAATACAAAACCCTAGACTACCAGAGAACTAACCCTCGGGAGTATCAAATAGTGAAAAATCACACAAAGGAAACCCCTTGAATACAAGAGCTGGCATCACCCAACCACCAGTAGCACCCTGTACAGGACGTCTCAGCTAAACAACAAACAAAACAAAAATACAAACCCAATCATCAGCAGACAGGATCACTACCTCACTCAGCCTTGCCCATCAGAGGAAAAACAAACAAACAACAAAAAACACTCAGCACAAATCTTACACTATACCACTATACGAAGCTCATACAAACCAACTGACCAACCTTAGGAAGGCAGAAACCAAAAGGAAGAAAGAACTCAACCCTGAAGCCTGGGAAAAGGAGACTTCAAACACAATAAGTTAAAAAAAAAAAAAAATACTGTAAAAGCAGAGAAATACTACACAAATGAAGGAACAAGCTAGAAACACAGAAGTCCAAATAAACGAAAATAGGCAAGCTACCTAAAAAAGAATTCAGAATATTGATAGTAAAGATGATCAAAAACCTTGAAAACAGAATGGACAAAATGCAAGAATCAATTAACGAAGATCTAGAAGAATTAAAGAATAAACATAGAGAGACAAACAACACAATTACTGAAGTTAAAAATACTCTAGAAGGAATCAATAGAAGAATATCTGAAGCAGAAGAACAAATCAGTGAGCTGGAAGATAAAATGGTGGAAATAATTTCTGAAGAGCAGAATCAAGTAAAAAGAATGAAAAAAACTGAGGATAGTATCAGAGACCTCTGGGACAATATCAAACGCACCAACATTCGAGTTATAGGGGTCCCAGAGGAAGAAGAGAAAAAGAAAGGGTATGAGAAAATTTTTGAAGAGATTATAGTTGAAAATTTCCCCAACATGGAAAAGGAAATAGTCAATCAAGTCCAAGAGCTAAGGTAATCAAAGCAGTATGGTACTGGCATAAAAACAGAAATATAGATCAATGGACCAGATAGCAAGTCTAGAGATAAACCCACACACCTCTGGTCAAACTAATCTATTACAAAGGAGATAAGACTATACAATGGAGAAAGTGCCTTCAATAAGTGGTGCTGGGGAAACTGGATAGCTACATATAAAAGAATGAAATTACAATACTCCCTCACACTATACACAAAAATAAACTCAAAATAGATTAAAGACCTAAATGTAAGGCTGAATACTATAACACTCTTAGAGGAATACAGAGGCAAAACACTCTCTGATGTAAATCAAACCAAGATCTTTTTGAACAACATCCTAGAGTAATGAATATAAAACCAAAAATAAACAAATGAGACCTAACTAAACTTAAAAGCTTTTGTATAGCAAAGAAAACCATAGAGAACTAAAAGAACACCCACAGAATGGGAGAAAATACTTGCGAACAATCAGACTGACAAAGGATTACTCTCCAAAAATAGACAAAAAACTCATGCAGCACAATTAAAAAAAAACAAACCCAATTTAAAAAAGGACAGAAGCTCTAGACAGACATGTCTCCAAAGAAAACATACAGATGACCAAAAAAGCATGTGAAAATATGCCCAACATCACTAATTATTAGAGAAATTCAAATCAAAACTACAATGAGGTATCACCTCACACTGGTCAGAATCAAAGTGAAAGTGCTAATCGTTCAGTCATGTTAGACTCTTTGCGAACCCATGGACTATAGCCCACCAGGCTCCTCTATCCATAAAATTCTCCAGGCAAGAATACTGGAGTAGGTAGCCTTTCCCTTCTCCAGAGTATCTCCCCCACCAGGGATCAAAACCCAGGCCTCCTGGATTGCAGGCAGATTCTTTACCATCTGAGCCACCAGGGAAGCACCCACTGGTCTGAATGGTCACCATCAAAAAATCTACAAACAATAAAATGGACAGGGTAAGGAGAAAAGGGAACTCTCCTGTGCTGTTGGTAGGAATATAAATGGATAGAACCACTGTGGAGAACAGTCTGGAGGTTTCTTAAAAAACTATAAATAAAGCTATCATATGATACTGCAATTCCGCTCCTGGGCATATACCCAGTTCAGTTCAGTTCAGTCGCTCAGTCATATCTGACTCTTTGCAACCCCATGGACTGCAACACGCCAGGCCTCCCTGTCCATCACCAACTCCGGAAGTTTACCCAAACTCATGTTCATTGAGTCGGTGATGCCATCCAGCCATCTCATCCTCTGTCATCCTCCTCTTCTCCTGCCCTCAATCCTTCCCAGCATCAGGGTCTTTTCAAATGAGTCATCTCTTCGCATCAGATGGCCAAAGTATTGGAGTTTCACCATCAACATCAGTCCTTCCAATTAACACCCAGGACTGATTTCCTTTAGGATGGACTGGTTGGATCTCCTTGCAGTCCAAGGGACTCTCAAGAGTCTTCTCCACCCACAGTTCAAAAGCATCAATTCTTTGGCACCCAGCTTTCTTTATAGTCTAACTCTCATATCCATACATGACTACTGGAAAAACCATAGCTTTGACAAGACGAACCTTTGTTGGTAAAGTAATGTCTCTGCTTTTTAATATGCTGTCTAGGTTGGTCATAGCTTTTCTTCCAAGGAGCAAGTGTCTTTTAATTTCATGGTTGCAGTCACCATCTGCAGTGATTTTGGAGCCCAAGAAAATAAAGTCAGCCACTGTTTCCACTGTTTCCCCATCTTATTGCCATGAATTGATGGGACCGGATGGTATGATTTTAGTTTTCTGAATGTTGGGCTTCAAGCCAAGCTTTTCACTTTCCTTTTTCACTTTCATCACTTTTCTGCCATAAGGATGGTGTCATCTGCATATCTGAGATTACTAATATTTCTCCTGGCAATCTTGATTCCAGCTTGTGCTTCTTCCAGCCCAGCATTTTTCATGATGTACTCTGCATATAAGTTAAATAAGCATAGTAACAATATACAGCCTTGACGTACTCCTTTCCCAATTTGGAACCAGTCTGTTGTTCCATGTGCAGTTCTAACTGTTGCTTCCTGACCTGCATACAGATTTCTCAAGAGGCAGGTCAGGCGGTCTGGTATTGCCATCTCTTTCAGAATTTTCCAGTTTACTGTGATCCACAGAGTCAAAGGCTTGGGCATAGTCAATAAAGCAGAAACAGAAGTTCTTCTGGAACTCTCTTGCTTTTTCGATGATCCAGCAGATGTTGGCAATTTGATCTCTGGTTCCTCTGCCTTTTCTAAAACGAGCTTGAACATCTGGAAGTTCACAGTTCATGTACTGTTGAAGCCTAGCTTGGAGAATTTTGAGCATTACTTTGTTAGCATGTGAGATGAGAGCAATTGTGCGGTAGTTTGAGCATTCTTTGGCATTCCCTTTCTTTGAGATTGGAATGAAAACTGACCTTTTCCAGTCCTGTGGCCACTGCTGAGTTTTCTGAATTTGTTGGCATACTGAGTGCAGCACTTTCACAGCGTCATCTTTTAAGATTTGAAATAGCTCAACTGGCATTCCATCACCTCCACTAGCTTTGTTCATAGTGATGCTTCCTAAGGCCCACTTGACTTCACATTCCATGATGTCTGGCTCTAGGTGAGTGATCACACCATTGTAATTATCTGGGTCATAAAGATCTTTTTTGTGTAGTTCTTCTGTGTATTGTTGCCACCTCTTCTTAGTATCTTCTGCTTCTGTTAGGTCCATACCGTTTCTGTCCTTTATTGAGCCTATTTTTGCATGAAACGTTCCCTTGGTATCTCTGATTTTCCTGAAGAGATCTCTAGTCTTTCCGATTCTATTATTTTCCTCTATTTTTTTGCACTGATCACTGAGGAAGGCTTTCTTATCTCTCCTTGCTATTCTTTGGAACTCTGCATTCAAATAGGTATATCTTTCCTTTTCTCGTTTGCCATTCACGTCTCTTCTTCTCACAGCTATTTGTAAGGCCTCCTCAGACAGCCATTTTCCTTTTTTGCATTTGAGAAATGCATAATTAAAAAAGATATATGCATTACAATGTTCATTACAGCACTATTTACAATAGGACACGAAAGCAACCTACATGTCCATCAACAGAGGATTGGATAAAGATACGATACATATATACAATGGAATATTACGCAGCCATAAAAGAAGGAAGTAATGCCATGTGCAGCAATATGGATGGACCTAGATTGTCCATACTGAGAGATTGTCATACTGAGAGAAGTTAAGTGAGATAGTGAAAAATAAATATCAAACGGTATTGCTTATTTTGGGAATCTTGAAAAGTGGCACAAATGAACTTATTTACAACACAGATAAAGGAGCAGAAAACAATCTTATGGTTGCCAGGGGAAAAGCAGGAGGAGGGATAAATTGAAATATTGGTATTGATGTATACACACTGCTGCTGCTGCTGCTGCTAAGTCACTTCAGTCGTGTCCGACTCTGTGCGACCCCATAGATAGCAGCCCACCAGGCTCCCCCGTCCCTGGGATTCTCCAGGCAAGAATACCGGAGTGGGTTGCCATTTCCTTCTCCAAATGCATGAAAGTGAAAAGTGAAAGTGAAGTCGCTCAGTCGTGTCCGACTCTTCGCGACCCCATAGACTGCAGCCTCCCAGGCTTCTCAGTCCATGGGATTTTCCAGGCAAGAGTACTGGAGTGGGTTGCCACTGCCTTCTCCGTGTATACACACTGCTGCTGCTGCTGCTGCTAAGTCCGTCAGTTGTGTCCGACTCTGTGCGACCCCATAGACGGCAGCCCACCAGGCTCCTCCGTCCCTGGGATTCTCCAGGCAAGAATACTGGAGTGGGTTGCCACTGCCTTCTCCGTGTATACACACTACTACATATAAAATACATAACTAATAAGGACCTACGATATAGCACAGGGGACTCTACTCAATACACTCTAAATGACCTGTATGGGAAAAGAATCTAAAAAAAGAGTGGATATATGTATATGTATAACTGATCCACTTTGCTGTACACCTGAAACTAACACAATATTGTAAATTAACTATACTTTCAGACAAAATAATTTTTTAAGTAGGAAATACAAAGGAAAAATTTCTACTGAGAAAGGGCAGGAACAGTGCTGGAATCAGCACTGGAGAAAATTATGATGGAAATATTGCAAAGTTAGGTAATTTAACACTTTATCACCAATTTAATTTTTGAGATAAGCAACTAAATTATATTAATCTTCCCAACCTTAACCTTACCCTTTTGATTTAATATTAAAATTCTTTTTGGTACTTTAGACAACAGTCATATTCACTGGAAGCAGTAATTGTGTCATCAGTCCTCAGGGTCAAACACAGCTCAAGTTCTCCCAAGCCTAAAGCTGAGTCTATACAAATTATTAGATAAATCATTTTCCTGTGAATCTGTAATGCTCAATTGTAGAGCCACCACAAGATTTCTAAATATGCTGATTTCAGTGATCATAATAATGGAGCTGATTGACTACAGAATCCCATCAGTTGCCAGGTCATCAGCCTTTATTACCACAGGAAAAATGAGTCAATTGAAAAAGGTCAATTTAGTCAGGCCATGTAAATACTGTTAACCACTTTTTGGGAATTAGACTCTTGTCATCAAACAAGAAAATACAGATGCACTGACTACCGTAACTAAGTGAAGTGAAGTGAAGTGAAAGTCGCTCAGTTGTGTCCAACTCTTTGCGACTCCATGGATAGTCCATGGAATTCTCCAGCCAGAGTACTGGAGTGGGTAGCCTTTCCCTTCTCCAGAGGATCTTCCGAACCCAGGGATCGAACCCAGGTCTCCCACATTGCAGGCAGATTCTTTACCAGTTGAGCCACAAGGGAAGCCCAAGGATACTGGAGTGGGTAGCCTATCCCTTCTCCAGCGGACCTTCCTGATCAGGAATCAAACCGGGGTCTCCTGCATTGCAGGCGGATTCTTAACCAAATGAGCTATCAGGGATGGAAAGGGAGATAATTAGGAATATACTGTTCACTTGGGTCCAATGGATAGCATATTTATATAAACAAATTGCATGTACTCCTATGCAATTTGAAAGGCGTGGACCTCCATATTATCATTTTAGAAAGCCTCCTAAGCTTCTATTTTCTACGTTAAAATGATGTCAGCAAAAGTACTTTAAATTAACAATTAAATAAAAACAGTAACTGCATTTAGGAATCACATACAGTAACCAAGAAGTTCTATTATAATTGTCCTCTTAAATTTAAATGGTAAAGTTTCAATAGATTCATAAGTTACTGCCAACAGATAACTTGGCTTTGGACTGAGAACCTCATTTCAGAGCTACTTTCTACTTTCAAAAGTGATTCAAAGTGGATTCGGAGATAGGAAAAAGTTTGATTTTGCTTCCCAAATCTAGACTAGCAGTATGACTATGAAGAAAAAGAAAAACAATCCATGAATTTTTAATCTATGTTGTCTACCCATTAGGAAAAAAGTGAGCCATATAATTTTATGTGCTAGCTAGACAAGTTCTATCTGATCTCTGAGTATGAGTTTTCACTTGTAAAACAGAAATAAGATACCTGTAAAACAGGGTTGACCTACCTTTTCTGCCTCCCTTAAAGGGCTGCAATAGGAAAAATGAATACCTCGAAGTCTGTTTTCAAATCTAACTTTTAAAATATCACTTTTTGTATTACATTTTAATTTAGTTTATAGCTATCCATATTCCACTGTACAACATACAAGAAAAAAATTGGTAAGATTCCATTTTTATTACCTAACTACCTAGTGAAAATCAGGTTACACAAAATCATCTATGTATCAGAACAGCTCTAGCCAAAATATTTATCACGAATAAAGCAAAACAATTAGTCAAAAACAAATTTGGGAACTTGCCTGGACTTTTCAAAAATGTCAATGTCATGAAAATTTTTTTTTAAAAAGGCAAGTGAAGGGTACAATGTAGATAAAAAGGAAACAAATGACATGGCGACCAGATACAATCTGTGATCCTTGATGGAGTCTTGGATAACACAAAAAATAAAAATTGGGACATTTAGGAGACAATTGGGGCAATTTGCTCGGTATATTAGATAATATTATTTTATCAACAATAAATTTATTGACTATGATAATAATATTACAGTTATGAAGGAAATGTCCTTGTTTTCAGGAGAAACATGCTAATACATTCTAGGAAAGAAATTTCATGCTGCTTGCTGCTTACTTTCAAATGGTTCAGAAAAAAATTTTTTTTAAATATCTAGAGAGAAAGCAAATGTGATAAAATGTTAAGAACAGCTGAATAATCTAGGTGATGGGTATCAGGTTTTATTTTTCTATTCCTTCAACTTTTCTATACATCTGAAATTTAAAAAAAACTCTGGGGTAAGTGAACACTACATACAACAAAAAGTTGACAAACAATGGAAAAATTACATCAATTTTCCAATAATAAAATGATACTTTAACCTAATTTTTAAATGAAAATAAATTCACTGTTATAATATTTGAGGTATATTATTTAAGAGCAACATTAGTCTTTCTAATACAACTGATAAACTAAGTGGACTTAATTACATAATAAAAGGTCTCACTGAAGGATTTCCTTTAAGAAAAAGTGGCATCATCTCTAAAAGCAGGACAGAAACAGATCAAATGTCATTACTGGAAAGACCACAGAAATTAACTAAATCTTTATACACTAGCAGACCAGTATCTACATGTTTTCAGGACATATACTAACATTTTTTCTCACAAGATAACTCAAAGGCAAGTGGAACATGTATATTACAGTTAACAGATGTGATGGCTCATGTTTTACCACATACTGAAGGCAAGCAAAGTTAAACAACTAAAAACAATTGAAGTTCATAGGCAGAAAACATGATCTTCTAATCTAGAGATGCTAATTTAATTCGAGTTGGAACGCTATAAAGAGGAGGAAAAACTGTCTAATAAACCCTAGACTTGGATGATAGACAAACTTAAGATGGTGAGATAAAATAAGTCTGCCTTAGACTGAAAAATTTTTCTGCAGATTTCTGGGTGAAAACTTTGAAACTAAAATTTTATAATCTCCTTTTAATCAAACCAGTATATTTACATGTATGTGTATTCTTCTGGCAGAAGGCTGAACAACTGTCTATCAATCCCATAAGAAATCAGAAAGTATACTCAGGAATTTCTTTTTATGGGTTCATTTAAGCATTAACTAGAAAGAGCATATTATTGCAACATGATGTTTACATGATCTCTTAATTATACATTCATAAAAAATTTAAACCACCTGTTAACGTCAAGTTACATTCTCTGCTTTAAGATCTATTTGCTGGTATAGATTTCCAATTACTACCCTTGCTTAGAAAATATGCAGTATTTCCTTTACCAGATGAGTTCTATAAATAGAAAAATAAGATTAAATTATCTTTATGAACTATTTTTAGCAGTTCTTCCCTTTTTTGCAAATAAGATGACAATAGTGTGAACTGTAATAGAAAAGAATTTCATAAAATATTATACCTTTATCTTCAAAATAGCATTTTATTTACCTTGTTAATGGACACTATCAAAGCTGGTTCCACTTTAGCTTCAATTTCTTCTGGAGTGTAAAAACAATAGAGTTTACCCCCTCTTAAAACACAATACAACCTTCTCCAATGAATCAGACCTCCTACCATTTGCTGAAAAAGAAAAGTCAAGAAATTCTCAGCTTTAAATCATTATTTATCATCTTAACTCTAAACTCAACAAAGTACTTGAATTATCAGTTAGTTTTTAAAGATGTTTTAATATGATAGTTAACCAATTAATTTACCATACAATAAATTAGTAGCCCAAAGTCAAAAAGTTAGTATCAGAGAAGAAATGTTTGGAATTCTCAAAAGCATTATGCATAAGGGAAGTAATGATTATCACATTACTCATACACATAAAATCATAAATCAATGCAATTTAAGAGAAGCTAGTCTATTAAAATTTAGTGCTTGGGATTCCACAGCAATTCACCAAATGACTCAGGAAAATTATAAAAATAACTCAATATTCAAAATATAACTTTCTCTTACTGTTCTCAGAACATGGACTTCCCTGTAAAAATGCAAATTTTCTTTCCTCTTAATGGAATCTTTTTTAAAAAGCTATTGATTCATTGCAGCCCATAATTAATTATTTACTGAATGTAAATAACTATAGTTATAAATAAATAAGGAGTAGGTTGCACAGAGGCAGCTTTGGAAGCCTAGAGGCCAAAACTGTGCTGAAAGCTGTCTGCCAGAAAGGTCTTTATGGGAAAGCTTTGAGAAGTCCTCATCAGTTTCCCCAGGGAGTCCTCTGTTACTCATTATCCTGTTGCTGCTATTAATGAAGCAGAGGAACCTGGAGAGGCAGCTCCTTAGCCATCAAAATTGCATTAAGACCCTTCCCCTTCCCCTTCCCACCTTATCACTCCCAGCCACAACTCCTATTCTATGTCTAACAATGAGGAAGCTGCCATTCAAGAGAAGATTTTTTTTTTAATAAATTTATTTATTTTAGTTGGGGGCTAATTACTTTACAATATTGTAATGGTTTTTGCCACACATTGACATGAATCAGCCATGGGTTTACATGTGTTCCCCATCCTGAACCCCTCTCCCACTTCCCTCCCCATCCCATCCCTCTGGGTCATCCCATTGCCCCAGCCCTGAGCATTTGTCTCATGCATCGAACCTGGAATGGTGTTCTGTTTCACATATGATAATATACATGTTTCAATGCTATTCTCCCAGAACGTCCCACCCTCACCTTCTCCCTCAGAGTCCATAAGACTGTTCTATGCATCTGTGTCTCTTATTCTGTCTCGCATATAGGGTTATCGTTACCATCTTTCAAATTCCATATATATGCATTAGTATACTGTATTGGTGTTTTTCTTTCTGGCTTACTTCACTCTATATAATGGGCTCCAGCTTCACCCATCTCAATAGAACTGATTCAAATGTATTCTTTTTAATGGCTGAGTAATATTCCATTGTGTATATGTACCAGAGCTTCCTTATCCATTCGTCTGTTGATGGACATCTAGGTTGCTTCCATGTCCTGGCTATTATAAACAGTGCTGCGATGAACATTGGGGTACACATGTCTCTTTCAATTCTGGTTTCCTTGGTGTGTATGCCCAGCAGTGGAATTGCTGGGTCGTATGGCAGTTCTATTCCCAGTTTTTTAAGGAATCTCCACACTGTTCTCCATAGTGGCTGAACAAGTTTGCATTCCCACCAGCAGTAACAGTGAGTATACTACCCAAAGCAATCTATAGATTCAATGCAATCCCTATCAAGCTACCAATGGTATTTTTCACAGAACTAGAACAAACAATTTCACAATTTGTATGGAAATATAAAAAACCTCGTATAGCCAAAGCAATCTTGAGAAAGAAGAATGGAACTGGTGGAATCAACCTGCCTGACTTCAGGCTCTACTACAAAGCCACAGTCATCAAGACAGTATGGTACTGGCACAAAGACAGAAATATAGATCAATGGAACAAAAGAGAAAGCCCAGAGATAAATCCACGCACCTATGGACACCTTATCTTCAACAAAGGAGGCAAGAATATACAATGGAGAAAAGACAATCTCTTTAACAAGTGGTGCTGGGAAAACTGGTCAACCACTTGTAAAAGAATGAAACTAGAACACTTTCTAACACCATACACAAAAATAAGCTCAAAATGGATTAAAGATCTAAAGGTAAGACCAGAAACTATAAAACTCCTAGAGGGAATCATAGGCAAAACACTCTCCGACATAAATCACAGCAGGATCCTCTATGACCCACCTCCCAGAATATTGGAAATAAAAGCAAAAATAAACAAATGGGACCTAATTAAAATTAAAAGCTTTTGCACAACAAAGGAAACTATAAACAAGGTGAAAAGACAGCCTTCAGAATGGGAGAAAATAATAGCAAACAAAGCAACAAACAATTAATCTCAAAAATATACAAGCAACTCCTGCAGCTCAATTCCAGAAAAATAAATGACCCAATCAAAAAATGGGCCAAAGAACTAAACAGACATTTCTCCAAAGAAGACATACAGATGGCTAACAAACACATGAAAAGATGCTCAACATAACTCATTATTAGAGAAATGCAAATCAAAAACCACAATGAGGTACCATTTCACGCCAGTCAGAATGGCTGCTATCCAAAAGTCTACAAGAAATAAATGCTGGAGAGGGTGTGGAGAAAAGGGAACCCTCTTACACTGTTGGTGGGAATGCAAACTAGTACAGCCACTATGGAGAACAGTGTGGAGATTTCTTACGAGAAGATTTTACATAAAAAAAAGAAAATACTTCTCAATATCAAAATGCCAAACAACTGCCATTAAGATCTAAATTAGAGCTATAATTGTTGTAGGATATTTAAAGTGTTCTAACCTGCTCATTAAGAAATCCCGCAAATACATCCTCAGCCATACAGGTTGGTTGGGCAACTAGTCGGCAGCACATGTTACCATATAAGGGAAGCCAAAATGAAGATTCTTCTATTTAAATGAGAAAAAAAATCAAGGTATAAATATATGTTTATTTAAGGTCATTATACACTTTAATTATTTTTACAATTTTTTTTGCTTTATATAAGAACATACGTAAAGGTCCATCCTATTCAAATTACCATACTCAACGACAACACCAAATGAAAGAAAGCAGTCAGGACAGGATGATATTAAACTAATAGTTTGTAGTAGTGGTCCCCAACATTTTTGGCACCAGGGATGGGTTTTGTGGAAGACAATTTTGCTACAGACTGGGAGGGTGGAATGGTTTCAGGATGATTCAAGCACATTACTTGTATTGTGCCTTTTACTTATATTATTATTATTACATCAACTCTACCTCGGATCATCAGGCATTAGATTCTGGAGGTTGGGGACCCCTAGTTTATAGCATGCTATCATGGAATAGACATGGAACTTAGGTCTCTTGATCTCTTTCTTGATCTTAAAGCAATTAATCAATGGAAGTAGTTCAGGGCATATAAGTAAACTCAAGTAATTTAAAACACATCGTAATAAAATGATTTTTGTATGTCACATTCTACGTTTTACTCTGGCTTTCATTATAGTAATTAGCAAATCGACCCTCTGAATAAAACACTTCAGAGCACAACTTAAATAATTTAATAATAAATGTTTTGGCCCTTCCCCTTCTCCCTTTCCTTACTGAACAGCTTAGTTGTAAGCCATTATGTGAAGCCCACCAAGATGAGGATCTGTGCCAGGAGTTAGGGGGAGGGGAAGAGTAGTGGGCAGAGCTAGGTGCTGGAGCCAGGCAGCATAAGAAGGGTGAGTGGGAAAGCTTCCTGGCATGAGGCGGCAGAGCCTGAATGGGCTGAGGACAATGGATCACACAGGGAATCTAGAACCCAAGGGGAAATCTCTTCTCAGTGGTTGACCTGGCATGGAGAGTTGGGGTCCAGGTAGAGCAAGGAGGGTATCTATGCACAGTGGCTCCCCAAGCGACGTGTCAGAATCCAAGGAGAGTAAGAGAAGTGTGCACATTTTGGGGGTGGTCCAGCCATGAGTGTCAGCTTGAGAGCAGTGAGGAAGCCATTCACACATCTGGTAAACCAGAGGAGTGCGTCAAAGTCCAGGAAGAAGGAAATCGAAGCACAGGGGCAGCTGGGTATGGGGTGTCAGAGCCCAGGTAGGCTGACAAGGGTGTCCACATAGGGTAATGAGGGCAGCCAGCCATGTGGAGTTAAAACCTGAGTGGGGTGAGGAAAGCAATTATGGGAGGAAGATGGGGAAATGCTTGCTTTTAAGGAGACTAATCAAAGAATAAAAGACAGTAGATAATATAAAGATAATAGAAGACAGGTTTCTCACTATCAGAGAAAGGAAATACAAATATGCAGAATGAACTCTTTGGTATTGGTTTAGCACTAGATGTACTGGTATGAACAACAGTCTCATGGTTTTCAACATAGAGAGATTAAGAAATCCATGACAAAAAATATACACATGTATGTCCACTAAGAGGGCCTAGGAAAAGTGACAACTAATAGTGACAGTCTAATAGCAATGAATTTACCTAAAGCTCCCATGTCTTCTAAATATTATTTCTATTAAAAAGAACCAGTCTTCTTTGGAGAAATGGCTGATTCCAGGACTGAGGCAGGTAAAGTACATGATGAGTCTGAAATATCTTGTCATGCCTGAAGCAAGGAAGTACTCAATGAATGAGGAGGACATGGAAAAAGAGAGACCATCGTGAATGGAACCCCACTGGCCAAAATGGAGACAATTTGAATCTCAAAATAAACAAGATATTAACAGATTATAATGCACTGAGTAAAACTATAAAACATGAATCCAAGTTACTATAAATAAATCAGTGAATAAGTTGAAAGTCTAATAAATATTATACTTAGTTTCAAAGTATCCCCATCCCACTCACAAATTATGTATTAATTACAAAAGGGGAAACAAAAAGAGTAACTGTACAGTAGAGAAGCTTGACAGACCCCCTAAAATCAAGTGATCAAAGTGAACATCATCAGTAATGGGATGAATCAAAATATGCCACTTGATAGAATGCAATGAGAATGCAGCACTTCTGTGACATTTCTGCCAAAGATGCATATCCTGAGTCTTAGCCCCAGAAAACATTCAACAAACCCAAACACAGGAACTTCTACAAAATAACTATGATATTTAAAAATATCATAGTTATGAAAGCCAAGGAAAGACTGGAGAACTGATCTAGATTGAAAGAAACTAAGGAAGCATGATGATTAAATGCAGTAAGTAAATCTACACTGGATCCTTTGGTCATAGGGACATTACTGGAAAAATATTTGAATAGTGTCTGTTTAATAGGAATAATAGTAATACATTAATATTCACTTCCTGACTTGGATAGCTGTAATGATGTAGCCGGATGTCTTTTAGCAGGAAATAGATACTAACATAGTTAAGAGTAATGAACCATCAGATAAGCAACTTGTTCTCAAGTACTTCTTGAGAAAAACAAAAAGACCTTGATATTCAACTTTTAACTTTTCTATAAGTTTTCAATTGTTTAATAAAGTTCTTTCAAAAAACATTAAGATACTCCTCTAATGTAATGTGCAGGTGGGTATACAGCCTTTATAACTGTATGGAAGGAAAGCACTGTGTAATTTATTGTGTGTATCAGGATATAAATAAAAATGCAACGTATGGTCAGTCCTTTGTTCACACTGGACCACACAAAAAAAGATTTGTAAAGTTTTCACTGCACCCCTGTTGGTAAATGCCTATTAAATGACTAACCATTGGCTGTTACTATTATTAACCAAAAAGTAAGTTCAGAAAATAAAATACTTTTGGTAAAAATACAATTATTTAATATATATTTAATAGATGTAGCCAAGGTTTGGTACATCATTTAAATGAAAAAGACCAGCCTAAATGAAGAGCATGTGTGTGGGTGCTAAGTTGCTTCAGTAGTGACCGATTTCTGTGCAACCCCATGGACTGTAGCCCGCCAGGCTCCTCTGTCCATGGGATTCTCCAGGCAAGAATACTGGAGTGGGTTGCCATGCCCTCCTCCAGGGGGATCTTCCTGACCCAGGGATCGAACCCGAGTCTCTTACCTCTAACCTGCATCGGCAGGCAGGTTCTTTACAACTAGCGCCACCTGAGAAGCTCAAATGAACAGCATAATATAAAATAGTTTTTATCAATTTACCTGCTCAAGATTCTACTAAAAAATAGCATACAACAAATTTTCTGGACCTATTCAATTCTTTTTTATTATTACCTTGTTAAAGCTGCTATCTTTTAGAAATGAAGGGCTTGATCTGAGAGAAATTAAGTGTATAAATACAATACAGGCAATGATTTTAAAATGTAGATATAAATAAATGAGAATCTCCTTTCTTAAAATAGGCAGGAAATTAAAGAAACATTATATAAAAGAATGGATCTAAGTAATACATCTGAAATCAAATTTGTGATTTATGAATTTAAAGTTTCAAAGTGAATTTATTTACATATAAGACTTATGGATGACTTGTTTTTAAGTTAGGATGTAACTCCTAAAGAAACAGAATCATAAATGATTAGTTTTTCAGACCAGTTCATAAAGTTTGTTCAATCAATAATGTACCTGGAACCTAAACACCACATGTAACAGTTTCTCTAGCAAAATAACTTCAGATTTCATGGCATGCCAATAAAAATAATTCCTTCCTAGTTGCAGTCCTTGAAAACAGATATTTGATGTAGAATTCTTTGCTCTACAGATCACATGCCACATAGGCTGCCATCAGCTGTTACTTCCCATGTAGATTTCTCTACAGCTCATGACCACTGGAGAATAAAGCACAGAGCTATAGCTGCTTCTCTCTACTTTTAGCAAGAAAGATGGCATCTAGGCTGGTCACTTAACTTGCCCAAGTATCAACTCTCATTCTTAAAAATACTACCTATAAAGTACTAGGGTTGTTGTAAAATCAAATAAGAAAATGTGTATATATGACATTTATCAAGGTATCTGGCATGTAACAGATGCTTCTTATAATTTCATATCCAGGGCACTCTCAGTCCCGAAGCCATATCCCTTCCATTTCTCAATGCTGTCTTTCCAGTCTTGTGCAACACATTTAATCAAAATACTTAATTCTTCTTTTCTAACCAAGGGTGATATTAGGACAAATAAAATGAAACAGGAAGTGAAAGACCAGTTTGACTTTTCATTACTCGAAGATTTTATCTAATTCATCTGTAGTTTCAGACGGGGAACAAAATGGAGTTTTAAAATGACAGTGACAACAAAACAAAGGCAAGAGAAAGAATCCAGATAACATCTCAGTTCCGTATCAATCTTTACAATGTGGTTTCATTGTTTTATAAAAAGTATAAAAATTTCTTGATGACAAATACAAGCCTTAAGATACCATTTTGGCTTTTTCCTTCAACTAGTAAGAGCAATAAAGTTGAGTTATAAATTTCAGAAATCTTGTATTTCCTCTTTATAGTATTTGGGAGACACTGATATAACTTTATTTAGGAAAACCTTATTAAACATAGATTAACAAATAAATCAAAGGGTGACTTTTTCCTGCATAAAATTGTGTTTATTTTTAATTACACACTTTTTTTTCCCCAAAATATAATTGATTTATAAGATTTCCATTTACACACATTTCTAGGAACATACCTATCACATCAAAAGAGTTTGGCATATAGGCTATTGTTCTTAAATTTTCTCCTGTGGAAGCTACAAGTTCGGCTGTCAACCGTTTGGGGGTGTTATTGCTGTAAGCACAGGTCTTTTCATAGTCTTTAATATGCTACTCAGGCTTCCCATGTGGTGCTAGTGCCAATGGAGGAGACATAAGAGATGAGGGTTCAATCCCTGGGTCAGGAAGATCCCCTGGAGGAGAGTGTGGCCACCCACTCCAGTATTCTTGCCTGGAGAACCCATGGACAGAAGAGCCTGGTGGGCAACAGTCCACAGGCTCACAAAGAGTCAGACATGACTGAAGCGACTTAGCGTGCATGCTCAATATGCTAATCTCTATTGTGTTTCTCTTAGAAAGAAATACACCACATACTTCTCATGCTTATTTGCTCATGAACATTTTATTGAAGGAGAATCTAAATATCTTAAAGAACACTAACGACAAAGGGACACTGCTGAAATTGATGCTTTCTTTGTGAATTTTATTCATTTCCACAGTCTTTCCGATTATTTCATTGAAAGAACAGGATCTTTCATCATCAATTCCATTATTAACAAATCGATAGTATTTTGAATCTTCAGGTGCTTTATCAGTAATAATATATCCCTAACCAGAACACATAGCAGAAAAAGCACTGCCTGTCCTGGATTATTTAAAGTCTGGCTTGAACACTACCTAGCTACATAATCTGGCACATTACATTCTCTAAGCTGTATTTTATTCATCTGTAAAATGTAAATGATAACAAAATAAGGAACTTGGGAAGGTCACAGAGTTAGTCAGTGGTAGAACTAGAATATGAATCCAAGGCTGATGGCTCCACAGTCTCCAATATTAATCACTTCATTGTAATGCTTCCTAATAACTACATCTCACAGCGACTAAAAATAAAAACTGCTTTAGCATAAGAACATGTAATAGGATACCTACTCTCAACAGATTTGGGGGAGTACCATACACTATTGTTAACCTATGTCACATGTTGTACAGCAGATCTCTAGAACTTATTCACCTTGTATAACTGAAGCTTTATACCAGTTTATTAGCACTCCCTTTCTCTTCTTCCAAACCGCTAGTAACTGCCATAGTAAACTACACTCTACTTCTAACAGTCTGTCTATTTCAGACACTTCATATAAGTGGAATCACGTAGTATTTGTCCTTCTGTGACTGGCTATTTCAGTTAGCATAATGTCAAAGATCATTCATGCTGTCACATGTTACAGAATTCTCTTTCTCAAGCCTGAATATGTCTGAAACATAATAGGCACTCAATATATGGTGATAATATCAATAATTCTAGAGAACTGACACAAAACGGAATTAAAACTTAATTTGCCAAGTTTTCCGATTTGCCAACTGATAATGCTAATACTATTACAAACTTGAAGTTGCAGGTGAAAGAAAGCTCAATTAGATTGTTCAGACCAATCCTCCCACTGAAAACTACTATAAAATGCTGAACCAAATCTATTTAAAAAACTTCAGAGCAAGAAAGAGGTAACAAAACTGAAAGAAACTACCAGAACAAATCTGATAAATGAGAACCAGTAAGTTAAATGAGCACAGAATCTGTCTGTCTTGAGAGCATTTGCTAATCCCAGCAAATCCAATTTATGATTTAAAGATCCTGCAAGATGAGGGAAGCAGACCAGAAATCAGTGTAGGACTTTAACAACATAGGCAGATTAATGGGAAGATTCCTCATATTAAGCTGATAGCCCAAAGGAATCACCAACTGGGTAGTGAAAGTGAAGTCGCTCAGTCATGTCCAACTCTTTGCGACCCCGTGGACTGTAGCCTACCAGGCTTCTCCATCCATGGGGTTTTTGAGGCAAGAGTACTGGAGTGAGTTGCCATTTCCTTCTCCAGGGAACCATAAATAAACCAATCTAACTGCCCAGGATTCCTACTGCCTGGAAGTGGAGATAAAGGGATCCAGAAATTCAGACATGGTCTTTGGATAAAGTGAGCCTCTCCAAGTGCCTGCCAGAAGCAGACACTAAGCATTAACTTATTCTTCTACGCAAACTTTCAATTATAATGACAAGTACATGAAAATAACTATACATGAAGAAACTGAGTGGTAACCAGTTACAAAAAAAAAAGAAACTGACCAAGAAAGACTTAATATATCTGAATTACTAGCCATAGACTATAAAATAGCTATACTCACTCTTTTAATAAAAACCTAAGAGATAATACTAACAGTGCATGCAGGGAATACAAAGTGGCATAGCAGATTTGAGAAAAAAATCAAACAGAACTTCTAGAAATAAGAAGTACCATAAGTGAAACGAAGAACTTGGTATACAGATTTAACAGCAGATCAGACAGAGCTGCAAAGAGAATAAAGGAAGTAAAAGAGTGCATTAAAAATTCTAGAAAAAGTAGCAAAGACATAAAAAAAAAAAGATGAGGAATAGATCACAAGTGATAATAAAAATAGAGAACACTGTCAGAAAGACTAACATAGGTTTAATAAGAATGCTAGAGTAGAGGAAGAGAGGCAAAAGAATGGACCAGAGGCTGTCTGAACAGACAAGATTTTGTCCAGAATAATGAAAGACATCAATTAGTGTAAAGAAGTTCAAGGATTTCCAAAAGCAGCATAAATAAAACTAAATTCTTCACCTAGAGCATGGTGAAGCTTCAGAAACCAAAGACAAAGAAAAAAATGAAAAGCTACCTTCACAGAAGTGACACACTGACAAATGATTTTTAAGAAAGATTTATGAAACATATCACCTGGCTCAATTAACAAAAATTCTCATCAGACTTTACATGGTAATTCTATTTTATTTTTCGAAGAATGACCATACTGTTTTCCATAGTGGTTAACATTTTACGTTTCCATCAGCAATGCAGAATGATTCCAATTTGTCCACATCCTTGCCAATAACTTGTTGCTTTCTGGTCAGGAAAGGACCCTGATAGCTCAGCTGGTAAAGAATCCATCTGCAATGCAGCATACCCTGGCTCAGTTCCTGGGTTGGGAAGATCCCCTGGAGAAGGGAAAGGCTACCTACTCCATTCTGGCCTGGAGAACTCCATGGACCAGTCCATGGGGTCGCGAAGAGTTAGACATGACTGAAGCCACTTTCACTTTTCACAAGACACCAGAAGGTAGTGGAATTATATCTTTAATATTCAAAAAGAAAAATATTAAGGTGCCAAACTTCTACACCATGTAAAAAATGCCTTTTAAGAATGAAGCTAAACAAAGTCATCTTCAGACAAACACAAAGAATCAAGAAGTATGATACTAACATAACATACTAAAATAAGTTCTAAGGATTATATTTCAAGCAACAGGAAAATGATCCCAGATATAATAAGGTATTATATAACACACAAGGATTTTTAACCTCTGAGCTACTGGGGAAGTCCCATTCATATCATAATTATTTGTTAAACTGCACATTTACATTTTATGAACTTTTCTCTATTTTTAATGTAATATTTTAGTGTGAAATTTAAAAAAGGTATAGAATCATCTCTCTTTACAACAAAAAGTATAAGTAAGGTAGTACATGATTTTATATATTCTACTTTGAAAAATGAAAAATAATAAATAATCCAAATCATATTTCCAATCTACTTTACCAACACTACTGTGTATTTTTCCTCATAGCTAAAAGTAATCTGGGAGTGTGGAGAGTGCTTATGCTAAGTTTTACAAATCTTCCTAATCACTCACCTCCCTTCTTCACCCTGCTATTTCTTTATAACAAATTATAACTACCAATTATCATCTAGAGAAAAATGTTTAAGATTAATTTAGCCCCACTTTTCCTTATATCCTCTGCTTTCTACCAACAGATGGGTTGGTTTCCTCAATTACAAATTCAAAAATAAGATAGGTCTTTGACAACTATTAACAGAAGAGTGGTGAAGTCACCCATTTCAAGTCAAAGAAAAGGATTCAGAAAATGCAAAACCTTTCTGTTCTTAACAAGCAAGCCTCTCAAACAAATCTCTAGCAAACAGGAGACAGAGAGAAAAATAAAGTTTTCACTTTTGGGGAAAAGAGACAGACATATTTGAAAGAATCCACAGAATCACTCATGCCTATGTCATATAAGCTAATAACCACTTCAGAGGAACATATTAAAATCAGCATTTATTGCTGTCATGACACATACATTGACAACATGTATAATAAGTAAAATAAATACCATATTTACCATTCCCATTAACAGAGAGATTATGAGTCTTGAAGCTATCCTCAGCACTTTCCAAGCTCAGGGTAGTATGAGCTAGCAAATTGTACTTTGCACCACTAATAGTGAGAAAAAAGACAGGTGTTAAGAATTTTAATATATTTTCTACTACATAAAATATTTAGATGTTCAACAACAACAAAATAAACAACAAGATTTAAAAATGGGCAAAGGTCTTGAATAGACATTTCTTCAAAGAAAATATACAGATGGCCAATAAAAATATGAAGAGATACTCAAGATCATTAATCCTTAGGAAAACACAAATTGAAACCACTTCACATTCATTAGAACGACCATTATTTAAAAAAAAAAAAAACAAAACCAGAAAGCAACAAGTTATTGGCAAGGATGTGGACAAATTGGAATCATTCTGCATTGCTGATGGAAACGTAAAATGTTAACCACTATGGAAAACAGTATGGTCATTCTTCGAAAAATAAAATAGAATTACCATGTAAAGTCTGATGAGAATTTTTGTTAATTGAGCCAGGTGATATGTTTCATAAATCTTCTTTGTCTCTTACTATATATGTACTAAAATAAACATTACAAAAAATATGTATAATGTAGCAATAATGCAATGCATGCATGCACTTCATTAATAAATAATGGCACACACACTCCACAGAATGTTGTTCCCTGGGAGAAGGCTTCTTGGTTTTGGATTTTTTAGTTTTATTGAAAAACAATTGCCATACATTACTGCATAAGTTTAAGGTTTACAGCACTTGATTTTATTGGTTTGATTTATCTGGACAGAGAAGCCTGGAGGGCTACAGTCCAAGCGGTCTCAAAGAGTTGGACACGACTCAGCGACTGAGCATGCACATCTTGGTTTTCAATATACAACCATCATAGACAAGAGATATCTCTTATAGCCAATGTTTTTGTGTCAGTGTTTACATAGGAAAATGGATGCTTCTGTCTCCAAAACTTGACAAAAAAAAAATTTAACAAAACAACTCGTAAGTGCATTTTTAAGTTACATTCTGAATACAATTGGTATAATTCAGACTTCTATACAGACTATTAGGCAGGTTGCTAGAGTAAAGACACACTATGAGAACCTCATTCTCAGTGTGGGTCATTCTCTGCTATTTGCACTTGTCCTGACAAATTTCTATAGTGAGTTTCATTATTAGCTCTTATTTTTCCCTACTGTTACATAATAAGTGCCCCTCAAAAGTTGAGGAAGTATTTTTTAAAAATGGTGAAGAATAAAAGCAATTGAGAATGGCAATTATAATAGAAGAGCAAATATTACTACACACAAAATTGCCTATTAACAATAATATGAGTTGCTTGGTGAAGGGGCACAATATTTAAGCACTATCTCAACATAATAATTTGTCATTGATACAAGGGTTTTATACAACTACAATTTTTCCCATGCTAAACATGGTAAATAGACTCCCTATTAGTGTTTTAGTGCAAAATGTGTTATTTTCAGGAACAGATTATTGACAAGAAGTGGATGAGTGATGCAAGAGAATGACGCTAGGTGCATCTGACACACAAGGCCGTCAGTGTGGCAGGATTACAGTGACAGAGAAGGAGACATGATGTCTACAAGCCGAGTACAGGCAGACACTCTACACTGCAGGAGGGCATGCCCTGTAGGGCATGATGAGGCCTCTGGATTTTATTCTGAGTGAGATAGGAAGCAAGCGATGGGTTTTGAGCAGAGGCATGTGCTATGATCTGACTTGTATTTTTTAATGATCCCTCTGGCTGCCATGTAGACAAAAGACCACAGAGGCCAAGAGAGAAATGGAGATGCCAACTAGAAAGCTACTGCACCTCACCAGTCAAGAGCTGATGCAGGCATGGAATAGGGTGGTAGTTGATGGGATGGTGAGAAGTGGTAATATTTTTGATGCATTCTAGAGTTGACCCAATGTGGACACGGGATGCAAAAGAAAGGGAAGAATCAAGGACAACTCCAGAGAGTTTGGTCTGAGCAACTAGAAAGAGGGAATTGTTGTTAACTGCAAAGAGGCTGACTGAGAAAAGAAGGGATATGGGAAGTAAAAATTTAGTTTTGAACAGATTAAGTTTGAGGCTGGGTTGTAGGGTAGGCAGGTGGATAATGAATCCGGAGTTATGAGAGGAAAAAGTATTAAAGAATGAAATTTGGGAGTTACCAATATATAAATGATATTTAATGAAAGTTAGATAGTTAAATAAAATGTGACAACTGAGTATTTGGACACAAGTACTCCATCATTTCAGATTAAGTTGAAGCGCAATGAACAAAGGAGACAGGCAAGGAAGTCACTGAGGCAGAAGAGAAATCACAAAAGTGGTATCCAAGGAAGCCAAGTTCAAAAAGTATTTCAAGGAGAGTGATCAACTGTGTTGAATACTGAAAATTCCAGGAGGAGGAATACTGATAAATGACCATGGTATTTGGCAACATGTAGATCACTACTGACCTTGATAAGAGCAGTTTCTATAGGATGGGATAGAAGTAACATGGTGAAACCTGACTGAACTGGTTCAAGAGAACGGGAGGACAGGAAGTGGAGATAGAGTATGTAAAAACTTTTCTGTAAAGGACAGCTGTGCAATGGGGCAAGAGAAATGCGAGGTACTTCAGCATGTTTATGTTTTTGGAAATGATGCAGTAGAAGAAAAACTGATGATAGAGAAGAAGAGGGGGCATGTGCAGGAGCCAATTTTTGACAACTTGAGAAGATGATCTAATGCACAGGTAGGTGGTCTCAGATGGAGTAAAGGCAGTTCAAAAGGAAGGAAAGCAGCAAATGAAGATACAAATGCAGGTAGGCTGATAGATTTGGTTGACAAAGGATATGCAAGCTCTCTTCTGATTACTTCACCATCATCAATGCTGTATCAAATGAAGTCATCAGCTTTGACTATACAGACCTCTGTCAGCAAAGTGATGTCTCTGCTTTTTAATACGCTGTCTAGGTTTGTCACTGCTTTCCTTCCAAGGAGCAAGTGTCTTTTAAAGCTATGGTTTTTCCAGTAGTCACGTATAGATGTGAGAGTTGAACCATAAAGAAGGCTAAGTGCCAAAGAATTAATGCTTTCAAACTGTGCTGGAGAAGATTCTTCAGAGTACCATGGACTGCAAGGAGATCAAGCCAGTCAATCCTAAACAGTTTGAGTAAGCTCCGGGAGTTGGTGATGGACAGGGAAGCCTGGCATGCAGCAGTCCATGGGATCACAAAGAGTCGGACATGACTGAGTGACTGAACTGAAGTTTCTCCAAGTAAGTATAACAAAAGCAGAGAAATAATAGAATATAATAAAATGGTAAATCAAGGAATTTAAGCTAATTGGAGTCAGAATATTGAACAGAGAAAGCTGGAAATGTGGGAGGTGGTAGATATCGTTGGATATTACTACAGAGACCAGGTGCAATTATTAGTAATGACAAGATCTAGGGTACAACTCTGGGATGGATGGCTAAAACAGGCACAAGATTACCAGAGGCAAGGAAGTCATGAAACTCAGAGGTCAAGGTATTAGATGAACAGTCTGTATGTATTTTAAATTCATCAAGAAATATTATCTGAAATGGTAAGAGGCAGAGACTGGGAGAGAAACGAAATGAAGATACTTTGGTGTTTTACTTTTAGGAGAGGTGTAATTTATTCTTACTGACCACTAAAAGTATTAAAGTATTCTTCACTTCAAGAATGGCATCATTGCCATACCGGTGTACTGCAGTAAATGGTGGCGCAAAGAGTCGGACACGACTGAGCGAGTGAAGTGAACTGAACTGATTTGATCTATAAAGTGAAAGTGAAGTGATTCAGGCATGACTGACTGTGACCCCATGGAGTATACAGTCCATGGAATTCTCCAGGTCAGAATACTGGAGTGGGGACCTTTCCTTTCTCCAGGGGATCTTCCCAATCAAGGGATCACACCCAGGTTTCCCAATTGCAGGCAGATTCTTTACCAGCTAAGCCACAAGGGAAAGCCACAAGAACACTGGAGTGGGTAGCCTATCCCTTCTCCAGCAGATCTTCCTGACCCAGGAATCGAACTGGGGTCTCCTGCATTGCAGGCGGATTCTTTACCAACTGAGCAATCAGGGAAGCCCATTTGATCTATAATAAACTGCCTACCTTTTTTTCTCTACTAGGTTTTATTTCTAAAGTTTATATTACTTTTATAATGAAATAACTAGGCTTCCCCAATGGCTCAGCGGGTAAAGAATCCACCTGCAATGCAGGAGACACAGGACATGCAGGTTTGATCCCTGGGTCAGGAAGATTCCCTGGAGGAGGAAATGGTAAACTGCTCCAGTATTCTTGCCTAAAAAATCTCATGGACAGAGGAGTTTGGCAGGCTACAGTCCATGGGGTCGCAAAGAGTTGGACACGACTGAGCGACTAAGCACACACACAATGAAATAAACAATGTTGTAGGATTTGTGAAGTAGCAGGATGAAAATCCTCCCCTAAAAATCAAAATATGCAAAGCATTATAATACTACATCTACCTCTGTGCAGTTTAACTGACTTGCCTGTAGCTAGCAAGTAGTACACTGGAAACAGAATCCCACTATACTATACTTACTATCACTACCCTTTATACTTCATTAATAGTTTAATTAAGGTACTTGTCTATTAAAACAGATACATACTATCTTTTACTATTGCAAGAATTTTGAGTGCAGGAAACATGGCTTACTAATCTTGAAATCCAAAGTATCACATGATACAACTGCTGAATAATCATTTCTAAGATGATTAAATGAATAAATAAATAAAATTATACCCCATAGCTGAGTAATTCCTTAGTTATTTTTGAACACTGCATCATCTTTCACACTACCAAACCATCAACATCACTGTTCCTCAAAACATAAATAATCCAGTTATTCTGCACAAAGGTATTTGTTTTGTAACTTTAATTTAAAATGTAGTATAATGGCTTATTTTTTTTAGTTAATTTTTAGTTAATACCTTTCTGTCAAGTAAATAATAACTCTCAATTTTACTAGTTTCCACAAGATAATTGTTTAAAATGATGTATATTTATACAATGAAGAATAATGTACTAATTGGTTCTCAAGGAACATAAAAGAGTTAATTCAGCTATTAGAAACATTGGGAAAAATCGAGTTACAGGAATTTCAGTAAGCTAAATTCCACAAATAAAACGAATAAATGAATCACACCAGGGAGCATGCTAAGAATTACCAAAAACGTTCACCATCTTCTTTCAGATCAAACAATACTTTATGATGATATTTCAAGTTACTTCATTTTTAAACCATGACTAATTACAACGCCAATGATTCCAAAATCAACAGTGATCTCACTTTTAAAGCATTCTTGTCAGGATAACATTTTCTTACTAAAACATTACACTCATTCTTTTAAGCCAACCCTAATATTGAGTTCCCAAAAGTTTAATCAGCTACATTTTTTTTTAACAAATAGGCCAATTGTTGTAACATTTGATGCAGCAAGGGTTCCAAAAACATTATGAAAAAAATAAATGACTACCTTAAGTGGAAATCTGAAAAAAAATATACTCTTTTGTAAGGAAGAACAGCTATATTTGGTCACATGACATATTACTAGAGAAGATATATTTTGCCCATTTTGGTTAAAAATTAAAAGCTATGTTAGGAATCTTCTCATTCAACTAAATCACCATTAAGGAAATAAAAATCAATCCTTTTAGGCATTTTGATCACTACTGCTATTCTGAAACTCCTACCAGGGTGCTGAAGTGGTCAGTTAAGGAAGGATCAGGTAAGACTGGTCCTGGGCTATGAGTTTAACTTGGTATACTCAGCATTCACACCAAAAGTTCAAAAGAAATGCTGGTATTAAAAGAATATAAATTGGTGAAATGCTATAAAAGGTTTTACCTACCTTTTGATCAGCTTTAATGATATAAATAAGCAAATTTCATACAAGTTTCATGGGAAATGTTGACAAGGAAAACTGATATTTTGATTTAGGTATAAACCAAATAGAATTATCCCTGAGTCATGAAGATTCCCTGGAGAAGGAAATGGTAACCCACTCCAGTATTCTTGCCTGCGAAATCTCATGGACAGAGAAGTCTGGTGGGCTACAGTCCACAGGATCACAAAGAGTTCGACATGACTTAGTGACTAAACAACAACAAAATAGAATGACAAACCTGAATAGAAGAATAAACACTTCAAGACAAATATGTCAGCCCCTGTTACAAAGAACTTAATATCAATAATGTTATTCTCAAAAACACTTCTAGGCGTTGAAGAGGAGTATAGGTTAAATATAAGTTATAATATCACTTAGATTATCTTCTCTGAAATTATAATCAATGGATTTAAATTTTAAAATATCTGCCTACATTTTTAAATACAGTTTTATTTATTTATTGGCTGTGCTGGGTCTTTGTTGCTGTGTGGGCTTTTCTCTAGTTGTGGTGAGTGGTGGCCACTCTTCATTGTGGTTCGTGGGCTTCTCATTGCCCGCAGTGGCTTCTCTTGTTGGGGAGCACAAGCTCTGGGGCACACGAGCTTCAGTACTTGTAGCAAGTGGGTTCATGCATGGACTTAGTTGTTCTGCAGCATGTGGGATCCTCCCAAACCAGGCATCAAACCGTGTCTTCTGCATTGGCAGGTGGATTCTTTACCAATAAGCCACCAAGGAAGACCCTGCCTACATTTTATAATCCTAGGAAGGTTTCTTCATGTAGTGCTTCAGCATGAATTTTTTAAATAAAATTTTTCAGAAAAAGTATTGATCTCAGAACAGTAAAAATAGTAGCAATAATGGTAAGAGCTACATTTATTAAATGCTTACAACATACCAAGTTCATGAATTATCTTTCTGAATGTCATAATGATCCTATGGAGCTAAATATTTTTCCATTATTATTATTCCCTTTTTAGAGAGGGAAAAAGAAAAACTCAGAGAGTATATTAATCTGTCCTGGGTCACACAAATAATAAATGATAGGATAAAAAATCAAGTAATGAAACCATTAAGTTTTGAACTGTGTGAAAAGCCCACTTATTGTTTTTACATGCTTGAAAGGTATAGGAAACCCTAAAATGTCTCTAAGGAGGCTTCTATACTTAATCTTAGCCAAAAGGCCAAGAAGTGATCTAAGGAGCCTTCTAAAAATAAATGATTATGTCTAAGCATCCTTACCTTTCATATCAGAAAACTGAGGCCCAGGAAATAATGTAACTTGTTCAGGACACACCTAGTGCTGTCATTTTCTAAATACAGAATTTTGCTGCTTAAAAACATTTTAAAACTATTGAATTTGGTGATTATCTGTAAGGTCTCTTTCAATTCTAAAATCTGTGTTTCAAATTAGAAATATAATTGCTCATTTATTCATCAAAAAGTATAGTTTCATTACCTTACAGTTGAATTAAAACATTTTCTCGCAAATACTTGATATAATCTTAATCTAGAAAAGTTTTAAGCTGGCCTTAAAATTCTAAAGAGGGAAAATCAAAGGGTCTTCCTTCCTCCTTTTTAATAACATTTATATTATAAAGACATATCTTCTATGACTGTTCTTCAATAGATGGGACCCATTCAAGAATCATGAAATCAATTTAATGATTCATAAACAGCATTTTTAAAAAGCTGAAGATACCTAGAATAAAAGAAGTCTAATGGCTATACTATAAATAGCAAGAGCTAAGTATTGGTTCATGAAATCTGACTGCTGATGGTACTGTGTATTCAGTAATGATATAAAATGCACTTCTTACTCGCTGCTGCTGCTGCTGCTGCTAAGTCGCTTCAGTCTTGTCCGACTCTGTGCGACCCCACAGACGGCAGCCCACCAGGTTCCCCCGTCCCTGGGATTCTCCAGGCAAGAACACTGGAGTGGGTTGCCATTTCCTTCTCCAATGCATGAAAGTGAAAAGTGAAAGTGAAGTTGCTCAGTCGCGTCCGACTCTTCGCGACCCCGTGGACTGCAGCCTACCAGGCTCCTCCGTCCATGGGATTTTCCAGGCAAGAGTACTGGAGTGGGGTGCCATTGCCTTCTTACTCGCAGTCTCAATCAAAATAAACTGAAAGCAACACTGTTAAAGTCCCAAGGCATTTTTCACATTAATATAACTGATATGAAAAGCTAATTAGCTATATTCTGATGACTGAGATTTCCAGGATCTACACCTAAAATATTTTGCTTTATAATTATAGTAAAATTATTGACATGCTGAAGAGCCAACATGCAAAGAAATTCTAGGAATGCTGCCTGTACAACAGTTTTCCCAAGAAAGAAAGATAAAACAACTTGTAAAGCAACAAACACAATGTTTAAAGGAAGTATCTGAAAGAAACCAGGGCTCCTTGCAGAGGTGGTGATTCTAAGTGTGAGCTGAAAAACAAAACATGAACACAAAACATATTCCCTGGTCACAAAGCAAAGAAGCTAATTAGAGATTGTGTGGGTGTGCTAAGTCACTTCAGTCATGTCCAACTCTGCGACCCTATGGACTGCAGACTGCCAGGCTCCTGATTAGGTTGTGTCAAAAAGATGCTGAGTCAGCTTAAAGGTTTCCCATTGATCAAAGATGGGAATATTTGGCTTCGAAGAGAATAACAACTGCATTAGATTGAAACACAAATACATAAAACTTCAGGAGTTCAAATAAAACAAAACACTAATCACCTCCATGCAAGGATATCAAATTATTATTCTAAAATTGGGTAAATAAGGCTTCCCTCGTGGCTCAGATAGTAAAATTGGGTAAATAACAGAATCAAGTATATTTTTTCCTCCTTTCCCTTCATCAGTTTTTTGCATTTATATAGAGTTCATGAAGGAAGGTCATTCTTTGAGAGAATTCCAGATTAAAAAATAAATGCACAATATTGTAAAGCAATTATCCTTCAATTAAAAATAAATAATTTTTTAAAAAATAAAATGACTGCATATAGAAAAATAAATAAACAAATGCAGGACAAATTTAGAAAGCCACTGAATTATAATCCTGAATGTAATAATGATCAGTCACAGCTGCTAAAACTGTTAGATATAACATTGATACGGAACTTGACAATGGATGTATCAGGCTAACAACACCTGAACCCACTGATCAGTTTTAACACAGCTGAAAGTGAAACAAGACCTTCAAATGGGATACAGTAGAAAGTACATATAATCAATATGAAGTATTATTGCCCTAAAAGAGAATCTGAAACTAATCAGTCGTCTAGATCTAACTGCAAGCCACAGGAACACAGGGGATAGAAAAAGATGCTTTAAAAAGACCACAAAGATGTAATCAGATAAACTGAAAATATGGGAAATCTACAAGATCTAGCTTCTTCAATAAATGATGGCAAAGAAACAGAAAATTGTTAAAGATTAAAAGAAACTTAAAAGAGTCACATAAATGCAATGTTACAGACCTTGTTTGGACCTTGATTTGCACAAATCAGAAGAGAACTTCAGAATTGGGGCAAATTTGAACAAAGAATGGTTATAAGATCATATTTAGGACTAATTTTTTATTTTGTTAGGTGTGATAATGATAATGTGATTTTGTTATAGTAAAATATTTTTTTAAATCTGTAAGACTGAAAGCATGACATATATGCAGAAATTCAATTAGTAGATTGATACGGAGCAGTTTGATTCATAGCTAGTCCCTTTTCAAGAAAAATATTTCATCTTTCTGCTAGATCTTGGAATTTCAAATCACTAAAAACACACTGTCACCCAACTTTCTTTCAAAGGAGCATACCACCTCAGCTGGGTAAATGTCAGACAACCAAGTTTTGTTACTGCTTCAGGATGTTTTTTCCCATTTAAAATGCATATGCACCACATATAATACTCTAAAATGTCACAAATACATAATTATACTATGTCTCTATAAATATTGTATTAGAAAACTTACTCAATAGCAGAACTGAAGGACAAGCACCTTTCATGATCTTCTTGAAGCACTGAACTGATTTTCTTCCCTGTAGCTTTGCTTATAGATGTTTTCAGTTTCTTAGCTAATTTTTTTGGTGTGTTAGTTATAGAAGATTCTTCTGTACAGCAACTATATACTTCCACATTTATCTGAAAGTCTGGCCCTGCTTCATTACTAAAAACAAGGACAATCATAATATTAGAAATTTAACTTAGAAGAAAATAAAATTACAACACCCTCTGATGTTTTCGTAACTTTTCAAAGCAGCATTTGGAACAGGTTTATGTTAAAATATATTAATGGATAGAATCTCCCTGAGTGTAAATGACCTGAGAGGGTCACTGCAACTTCCAGAGCTACCAGCTTCTAAAGTAGGGCAATTTTAACTCAATGTAAACAATATATTCAGGCAAATTACTTGAAGAAAAAGAATAAAATGCCCTGGTCGTTTTGTTGCCAATGCTATTGTTCCTTTTCATTTCCTTAATATAATTATTTTAAGGCATTTACATTATATGTGTGATTTCCTGAAATGACCATTCCTCAAAAAGAAAAAGATGTGAAAACAAAAAGGAAAGAAAATTAAACAAAAGGTTTCTTCTGCTGAAACCCTTAGTTTTCATGTCTTTTTCATAAAGTGCTTACAGTCCACTCAATAATGTGCTCCTCCTTCCTGCTCCACCTTTGTATCTAATAACTCTAACATTTCACTATTTGGTTATACAGGAGAAAACAAACGAATATAAAGAGATATACTTCACAAAACATTAGGTGTATCTGTAAAAATGCACAATGCTACAACAAATAAACTATGTGCATTAGCACCCAGCATAAATATAAATATTACCAATCTTAAAAAAGAGAGAGAGAGAGACTTCAAGGCATGAACTCCTTGAGGTGGAGTGAAGTCTTGGTAATCTTTGTATTCTTAATCTAACATAAAATATATTCATTATGCATTAAAACAATATCCAGAAAATCTGCAATGTCAAGATTGGCTTTGTTGTTTCTCAGACACAATGAACTATCTTTACTATAAAAGATTGTGGTGATATTACTACTAATAAAATATACTTAAAATTGCAAAAGAGGTCCATCAGCAGATTTTGCCTGTAAAGGAAGATCCATCAGTCTCAGAGATTTTAAATATACAGCATAAACTTTTTAAGATTTAAATAGCCAATTTATAGTTTGAATAAATCCAAGGAATAATTGGATTCGAAATACTTTTATAGTTTATTATTTGGCAACTTTTGAACATACAGTATTCCTGGTAATGACTAACAAATGTCAATATTTAGAGAAAAACCAGGGATTCATAAATACTGAATACTTATTAAAACAATCATAACAAAAAGCACATTTTAAAACAACATTTAGAACATTTGTGAGCAGTTATTTTTAGAACAACTTGAAATATTTACAGAATTATTAAAAAATTATAAATCATGAGTTGTCTTCCCAAGGAACTTGCACTATTCTGTGAAAAAAATTATGATTTTTTTCTTTGTGGTGAAAATAAACAAAAGCAAATTGTTGTGATCCACTAACAGGACAATTTTGCCATGAAAAAGTGCACTATAATAGTTGATAATGGAAATAAACATATTTAGATAAATAATGAAAATTAATTTTTTAGTCTCCATTATGTAAACATTTAGCAATATTTGGGGGATTCTAAGTAAATTCCTTTGGTTCAACAGAGCTTATAAGATGGCCTACACTACTAATTACACAAAAAAAATGTACTTTATTTTTCCGTGTTGTACAATTGGACCAAAGCCCCAAAACATGGTTGCAATAGTTCTTTTTTTAATGCTACATGACTGGCAAAACTAGTACTTTCAATCTCAACTGTATATAGTTCCATAACTAAAGATTGGAAAAAACATATATATTGATTTCATTTTAATTGATAAGTAGTTACTAGTATTTCAATATGAAGATACTGTCTTTGAAACCCTGTAAGAAATATAAATCACGTACTGATTTAGGCCAATAGAAAAAAGTGCCAGGAAAAACTTATATTAGTTAAAAAGGATTTCTATGGCTACTGGAGGAGTTCTTTCTGGTTCTATATTATGACCACAATAAAATGAGCCTGTAAAAGAGCAGGGGCAATAAAAATGGCCCTGAGGATCACCCAATTTTTTATTGTTTTGGAGTACATGAAAGAAGTGCACCATAAGAAAAAGAACATCTTGGAATTTTACTAAAGTGCTTTTCCTACAGTACATTTCAGAACTATCTAATAAAGTTGTTACACTATTTTAGTATTTCTGTAAGTAAATCTCCTATACGAGATATAAGAATCTGTTTTATGCTCAAACTCACTCTATATAAAATCACATTATCATGATATGCCATTGTATTCATAGTTTTACTACTAATATCATATGATTTCCACTTTATTTTACATTGGAAAAATGTCAAATCCAGAAATGGCTTTTAAATAATGCAACGTTCAAAATCAATTTGAACAGTTAAAGATTTTAATGCTTCAAAAATAAGTCAATAATTTTGCCTTCCCTTGAAAAAGGTAGAATTTTAGGTTCTTTTCCTTCAATTAAGATTAAAAAAATACTTACAATATGGTCACATTTTCAAAACATATATCTGTGATTGTTTTATCCACAATCACCATCTCAGTATCAAAAACTTCAGCTCCCATTTTGAATAAACAAAAAATGGCATAGTGCTGTGATCCTAGAGAAGAAAAACATTAAAACAATGACTCATGTGATGAATCATGCCTATATTATGTTAAAATCTACTTGAAAATGAAAAAAATAGCCTAAATATTTAATAGATTCTTATTTTCATACACTGTACACTGTAATCTTTTAACTTTTTGAGACTGTTTTGTCAGTATGTATTAATTGCTTGCCCAACTAAAATACAACTAAACTATAGAGTATCAAAAAATAAAGTTAAAAATACAGGCCTCTCAGCAGCCTAAAGTAACCACCAAACTCATAAATTTTATTCCTAGGAAACTCCTTAAGCTTTAATTAATAGCAAATTTAGCACTACATATATACTATTACCCCTGTCATTTTGGCTTCCAAATATACTTAAGAAAAGTAAGTTTTCTATTTTAAGAGGTTAGGAGCAGACACATTAACAACAAAACATTTTCCACCAAACAGAGAGGTAGGAAACTACAAAAACAATAAAAAGTAGAGATGTGAACACAAAAACCATAGCTGCTGGACCTTCTAATATGATATATATATTTTTAAAGTATTAGGTGATTAAAAAACTAAATCCTCATTACTGAGAAAATGGAGCTCTTCAGATAAACTTAAGTCTCTATAGTAATCAGAAAGATACACTTAATTCCCACATGTATTCCTTTATAAACTAAATTATATTTCTTAAATGAATAACAAATATACTAACCTGATTTTGTATTTTTCATATAAAACTAATTATGCTCAATATGATTCAGGCTTAAAGTATGAGAAACAAAGCTATCATAACAGACAAAAAGATAAAGGATTGTCATTACTTTTCTGTTTTGCCTCTAACAGCTACAAATCATTGGAGGTTAATTTCCATGACCCAAGCCACGCATGGATTTGTTAAGACTATATAAAGCCATAAAATGCTGAAGGGGAAGAAAAATTAGATCAAGCTAAAAATCTTTTTCTCTTATATCCCATTAAATAATCTGAAGGAAGAGAACGAGGCAAAAAAAATCTCCAATATTTCTGGTCAAATAATGTGGCCTTTACCTTCACTCAAACATCTCCTTTTGTTTCACAGTTTTCTTCTCTATTACCTGTTGGCATCCTTGCACAGGTTCCTATCAATAAGATTGTGCTTATTCTGTCAAATGACATTTAATTCAGTGTGGAAGCAGCTTTTTCTCCAAATTTTCTCAAATTTACTACATACTAAAGAAAATATGTCAATTACAATCAAAATCATACATACGTTCTTTATTGCTGAAGTGATCCGAATCTTTCCACATTAGTGGTATACGAATATCTATAATGGAGGGGGAAAAGAAATGACAAGGAATAATTTTGGTAAATTTCATTTCTTAGAGTAAAATAAACCTCTGTATTCCATAATGGATTCTGACCATTAAAGCCAGTATTTATTTATTATTAAATATACTAACATAGTAATATTTTCTCTTAAACATAGCTTAGACTAGGAATATAAAATCTGTTACACTTATTTAAACCTCACCAAGTATTACTCAAGAAATTAATTTATTAAGTAGCACCTATAATAAGCTTTTGTTATAAAATTTTTGTGATTTATGCTTTTGAAATAGGCAAAATTTGGGTAACCTAGTGTTGAATTTTTATTTTGGGTAAGCAGTAGCAGCAAATGTAGTTAAATAAATTTCAAAATCATAGAACAGTAGAGGTAGAAATGACTTTAGAACGAACTTTTATCCACTATGTAAACTTTAAAGATGAAAAAAATTAAGTGACTTATATAAGATTACTGGTTTCTGGAAGAGACCCAACTCTTGACAAACAAATCCAAGGTCTTTCCATTAGGAAGATTTAACTTGTCTACAAAAGAATTTGCCGATCTTTGTATATTCACGCTACAAACTGTAGCATTTTCCTTAAGAAATAAAACTAAAAAGAGGAATGTATTACTTCTTTCAGGCCAAGAAAGGGCCTATATTCTAAAAGTGATCTAAACATATTTCTCTCATTCACATATTCTTCAAATTCTAAGTTTAATAAATATATTCCAGAAATTAATCTAGAGCTTTCAAATAGTCAACATTTGTTCTTCCTCGTTTCTTCCATTCTTCCTTTTACTTTTACTACTAGGTTAACATTATGGAGTGATAAGTTTCCTTTAACATTCTTATGAAGTTTGAGAACTAAGATTTTACCAAACAGATTAAGAGATAAGCAATTATACCATAACACAGCACATAGAAATCTCAATGGTAAAGTGAAGTTAGTTTTAATTTTGTACTCAGAGTACAAATTTCCAAATTTTGTGGAAAATTCCTGTTTAAAACATTTCCCCATTACACTTTGGAAGTTTATGTGCCTATTTTTTCATACCTATTAATTATGCCACTTTCAAATAATTATAATTCTTTATGAACATAAGCTATTTGGCTACCTTTATGCTGTGCTTCACTTTTAGATTCCATGATCTTTTGTCTACAATTCTGTTTAGAATTGTTTCTAAGGTTCTTAGTTCCTATTTCCAATTTCCTTTCTAGAAAAGCTTTATATTACTCTATTCCTATGCTTCCTAACCAAGTAGACATGTATGAGTGCTCTTCCCACTGCTGCTTTAGCACTAATTTTTATCAAAAAGTGAGAAAAATAAAACATTATTCTATTGAGTTATTCTCGTGTCATACCAAACACTTTACATATATCTCATCCAACAATAATTTTGAAAATATATCTACCAATTTATGGTTGTGTTTTCACTGTCATTTAACTCAAACTATTTTTTTTAATTTCCTCTTTGATTTCATCATCAGCCCATTAGTCTTTTAGTATCATGTTGTTTAGTCTCCATCTAATTGCTTTTTCTTGTTTCTTTGTGTGGTTTACTTCCAGTTTCATGCCATTGTGCATAGAAAAGATGCTTGAAAAAATCCCCATTGTCTTAAATTTGTTGAGGCTTGTTTTGTATCCAAGTGTGTGGGTCTATCCTAGAGAATGCTGCATGTGCACTTGAAAAGAATGTATATTTTGGATTTTTTGAATATAATATCTTCAAAATATCAATTAAGTTTAACTGTGAAAACACAACCATACAAAATCTATTGGATGCAGCAATAAAGACCTTCCTCAAAAAAACAAAGATCTCAAATGAACAACCTCATCTACCACCTGAAAGCATTAGAAAAGGAAGAACTAACAAAACCTAATGTCAGCAGAAGGAAGAAAACAATAAATATCAAAGAGGAAATATACAAAATAGGTATTTTAAAACTGTAGGAAAAAAAATCAATAAAACCAAGAACTGTTTTTTTGAAAGGGTAAACAAAATCAACAAACCTCTAGTCAGGTTCACTAAGAAAGAGGACCCAAATAAACAAGAAATGAAAGAGGAGAAATAACAGATACTGCAGAAATACAGAAACCCATAAGAGAACACTATGCACAATTATATGCCAACAATTTGGACAACCTGAAAGAAATAGACAACTTCCAAAAACATACAGTCCACCAAAATGGAATCATGAAGAAACATAATTTGAAGAGATCAATCACTAGAAGTGACATTTGTTGTTGTTGTTGTCAGTTGTTAAGTTATGTCCTACTCTTTGCAACCCCATGGACTGCAGCACGCCAGGCTCCTCTGTTATCACTATCTCCCAGAGTTTGCTCAAATTTGTGTCCATTGAGTCGGTGATGCTATCTAACCATCTCATCTACTGCCACCCTCTTCTCCTTTGGCCTTCAATCTTTCCCAGAAGTGAAATAGAATCCGTAAAAAGCAAAATAAAAACTCCCCACAAAAAAATCCAGGACGATGGCTTCACTGGGGAATTCTACCAAACATACAAAGAACTTGCACTGATCCTTCTCAAACTCTACCAAAAGACTGAAGAGGAGGGAACACTTCCAAAGTCATTCTATGAAGCCATCATCACCCTTACATCAAAATCAGACAAAGACACTATCAAAAGAGAAAATTACAGGCCAGTAACTTTAATAAATATAGATCCAAAAATTCTCAACAAAATGGCTATGATGGTAAAGAGTCTGCCTGCAATACAGGAGACCCAGGTTCAACCTTTGCGTTGAGAAGATCCCCTGGAGAAGGGAATGGCCGCCCACTCCAGTATTCTTGCTTAGAGAATCCCATGGAAAAAAAGTCAGACACAACTGAGTGACTAAGCACAGAGCACATCCTTGAAAAACACAGATCCAAAATCTCTCAACAAAATACTAACAAACCAAATCAAACAATACATAAAAAAGATCATACACCACAATCAAGTTGGATTTATCCCAGGGTCACAACGATGGTTCAACATATGCAAACCAATCAATGTGATACACCACATCAACCAAAGGACAAAAACACATGATCATCTATCTCAATGGATGCAGAAAAAACACCTGATAAAATTCAACATCCATTTATGATAAAAAAAAAAAACCTCTTACCACAGTAGCAGGAACATATCTCAACATAATAAAACCTATTTATGACAAATCTATAGCCAACATAATATTCAACAATGAAAAGTTGAAAGCCTTCCCACTAAATTCTAGAACAAGACAATGCAACCCACTTTCACCACTTAAGTTTTTTTTTTTCAGCTGCACCTCATGACTTGTGGGATCTTAGTTCTCCAACCAGGGATTAAACCCAAGTCCATGGCAGTGAAAGCGCTGAGACTTAACCACTGGACTGCCAGGAAATTCCATCACCACTTCTATTCAACATAGCATTGGAAGTCCCAGCCACAGCAATCAGACAACAACAACAAAAAGAAATACAAGATATCCAAATTGGAAAGAAAGAGGTAAAATTGTCATTATATGCAGAAGACAGGATACTACATAGAGGGAACCTTAAAAGACTCCACCCAAAAACATTAGAACTAGCAAACGAATTCAGCAAGGTAGCAGGAAACAAAATTAACATGCAGAAATCTGTTGCATTTCTCTACAATTAACAATGAAATATCAGAAAGGGAAAGTTTAAAAAAGGTGCTCTTAAAATCACATCAAAAAAATAAAAATATTTAGAAATACACCTGACCAAGGAGGTAATTTATATGCTGAGAATTATAAAAATACTGATAAAGGAAATTAAAGATGACTTAAAGAAGTGAAAAGGTATACCATGCTCTTGAATTATAATTTATAGTGTTAAAATGGCCCTACTATCCAAAGCAATCTACATATTTAATGCAAGCCCTGCCAAATTACCCATCATTTCACACAAAACTAGAAAAACCCTAAAATTTATATAGGATCGTAAAAGACCCAGAATTGCCAAAGCAATCCTGAGGAAAAAGAACAAAGCTGGAGGCATAAACTTTCCAGATTCAGATGATACCTCAAAGTTACAGTCAAAACAGCATGGCATTGGGACAAAAACAGACATATGGATCAGTGTAACAGAAGAGAGTCCAAAAATAAACCCACACACCTATGGTCAATTAATTTTCAACAAAGGAGGTAAGAATATACAACGGAGAAAAGTCTCTTCGATGACTGATGGTGGGAAAATGGACAGCTATGTGTAAATCAATGAAATTAGAATACTCCCTGCATACCATATATAAAAATAAACTAGAAATGGCTTAAAGACTTAAATATAAAACAGGACACCATAAAACTCCTAGAAAACAACATAGGCAAAACATTCTCTGACATATATAGTACCAATGTTATCTTAGGTCAGTCTCCCAAGGCAGTACAAATACAAGTAAAAAATAAACAAATGGGACCTAATCAAACTTTAAGCTTTTGCACAGCAAAGGAAATCATAAAAAAAGAAAAGAAAAGGCAACCTACAGACTGGGAGAAAGTATTTGTAAATGATATGACCAACAAGAGTTTAATTTCCAAAATACACAAACAGCTCATACAACTCAGTAACAAAAAAGCTAAACAACTCAATCAGAAAATGGGCAGAAAATCTAAATAGACATTTCTCCAAAGAAGACATACAGATGACCAACAGGTGCATTAAAAGATGCACAATATCACTTTTTATTAGAGAAATGTATGTCAGAACTATAAAAATTATCTGACCAGTGAATTATCTCACACTGGACAGGATGGCCATCATTAAAATGTCTACAAACAATAAATGCCAGAGGCAGTGTAGAGTAAAGGGAACCCTCCTACACTGCTGGTGGGAATGTAAATTGGTGCAGCCACTATGGAAACAGTACGGGAGGCTCCTCAAAAAACTAAAAATGGAGTTGCCACGTGATCAGCAATTCCACTCCTGGGCATACATTCAGACAAAACTATAATTCAAAAAAATACACACACAACAATGTTCATAGCAGCACTATTTACAATAGTCAAGACATAGAAGCAACTTAAACATTCACCAACAGATAAATGGATAAAAAGATGTGGGGTGTGTGTGTGTGTGTGTGTGTGTATGTATATATATATATATATATATTTACATGTATATACACACATACATAATGAAATACTACTCAGCCATAAAAAGAAATAAAATAATGCCATTTGCAGAAACATGAATGTATCCAGACATTATCATAAGTGAGGTAAGTCAAAAAGGGAAATACAAATACTCTACGGTATTGCTCATATGTGGGATCTAAAATGACACAAATGAACTTATTTACAAAACAGAAACAGATTCACAGACATAGAAAACAAACTTGCGGTTACCAAAGGGGAAATGGGGTGGGAAAGGGATAAATTAGGAGTGTGGGATCAGCAGATCCCGTTATAATACAAACTATTATATATATAAAATAGATTAAAAAAGGTCCTACTGTAGAGTCCAGGGAACTAATACTCATACCTTATAATAACCTATTATGGAGCAGAATATGAAAAAGAATATATATAAGGATTGAACCCAGGTCTCCTGCATTGCAGGCTGATTCTTTGCCATCTGAGCCACGAGGGAAACCATGGTTGTTCAGCCAGCCAGTTGTGTCAGATGCTTTGCGACCCCATGGTCTGCAGCACGCCAGGCCTCCCTGTCCTTCACCATCTCCCAGAGTTTGCCCACGTTCATGTTCATTGTATCAGTGATGTTGTCCAGCCATCTCATCCTCTGATGCCCTCTCCTCTTTCTGCTCTTGATCCTTCCCAGCATCAGGGACTTTTCCAGTGAGTCATCTGTGTGCATCAGATGACCAAAATACTGGCGCTTTAGCTTCAGCTTCAGTCCTTCCAGTGAATATTCAGGGATGATCTCCCTTAAGATTGGCTGGTTTGATCTCCTTGTTGTCCAAGGGACTTTCAGCAGTCTTCTCCAGCACCACAGTTCAAAGGCATCAACTTTTTGGCGTTCTGCATTCTTTACGGTCCAGCTCTCACAACTGTATGTGACCACTGGGAAGACCATAGCCTTGACTATACAGACCTTTGTCAGCCGAGTAATGTCTCTCCTTTTCAACACACTGTCTAGGTTTGTCATAGCTTTCCTGCCAAGAAGCAATCATCTTCTGATTTCATGGCTGCAGCCACCGTCCGCAGTGATTTTGGAGCCCAAAAAGAGGAAATCTGTCACTACTTCCACCTTTTCCCCTTCTATTGGCTGTGCAATAATGGGACCGGATGCCATGATCTTAGTTTTTTTAATATTTACTCTTAAGCCAGCTCTTTCACTCTTCTTCACCCTCATTATCAAGAGACTCTTTAGTTCCTCTTTGCTTTCTGCCATTAGAGTGGTATCTTCTGCATATCTGAGGTTGTTGATGTTTCTCCCACTTTTCTTGATTGCATCTTATAACTCATCCAGCCCAGCATTTCTCATGATGTGCTCAGTGTATAGATTAAACAAACAGGGTGATAGCAGATAGCCCTGTTGTACTCCTTTCTCAATCCTGAACTAATCAGTTGTTCCATATAGAGTTCTAACTGTTGCCTCTTGACCTGCATACAGGCTTCTCAGGAGACAGGTGAGATAGTCTGGTATTTCCATCTCTCTAAGAGCTTTCCGCAGTTTGACATGATCCACACAAAGGCTTTAGTGTAGTTGATGAAATACATAGATGTTTTTCTGAAATCTCCTTGCTTTCTCTATAATCCAGCAAATGTTGGCAATTTTGATCTCTTCCTTTTCTAAACCCAGCTTGAATATCTGGAAGTTCTTGGTTCACATAATGCTGAAGCATAGCATGCAAGATTTTAAGCATGACCTTACTGGCATGGGAGATGAGTGCAACTGTCCAATGGTTAGCACATTCTCTGGTACTACTCTTCTTAGGAATTGGGATGAGGACAGACCTTTTCCAGTCCTGTGGCCACTGCTGGGTCTTCCAGATTTGCTGACATAATGAATGCAAAACCTTGATGGCATCCTCCTTTGGGGATTTGAATAGTTCTGCTAGAATTTCATCACATTCACTAGCTTTATTAACAGCAGTGCTTCTTAAGGCCCATTTGATGTCACACTCCAGAATGTCTGTCTCTGGGTGACTAACCACATCATCATAGTAATCCAGTTCATTAAGATCTGTTTTATACAGTTCTCCCATGTACACACATACACACACACACACACACACAAACACACAGAGCTAACACTCCTTGAGTTATAAGAACAACAAACTCTAGAGAGACTGAAGTCTTTGGAAGCTCTTATAAGGCAGCTAAAACAGGAAAACTGTCTATCTGAAGAAAATGTCAAGATTATAGAAAACCATTTCACAACATAAGTTACTACAATATGGACTAAAGAGGTTTTAAAGTTTGTAACTTTTATGCAAGGTTTCTGTTTGCCAAATTAAATTATATGTAAAATAAACTTTTTCCTGTGTAAAGTTCTTAACCTTAATGAAGCTAAGCAAGTGCTCTAATGTTATGAACTGCATCCTGTTCTCATTATGCTCATTTTTGAGAAAAACTAGAGAGTTTTTGGGCAGAAGACATTTCACTACTTGTTAATTTTCCAAATTTAAAGGAAAAATGTAGTGAATAAATAAAATGATTAAGTTATAAAGTGAGAGAACATGGATATGGTAAATAAAAGCCCAGCACAGAAGTCAGGCTCAGGCATCAGTCCTGGTTCCACACTGAGAAGTGGCTTGGATGAGTTAGTTACAAGATTGAGTCTCAGTCTCTAATTTGTAAAAGGAGGGCACTTAACTAGATCTCTAACACAGTCTGTTTCTTTATAGTTCCTTCCCTTTCTATATGATAATCTTATACTTACAAAAAACCACATGCTGGCTAGAATGTTATATTATTAACTGTTGGATTCTTCTCAATATTTACTAAATTCCACGTTACATGACCTTTTATATTATACAGGAAAATACTCCCGTTATCATTGTATTCCAGTAGAACTAAAATAAGAAATCAACAATTAGCCCAGTCCTTAGGAGAGGTACTTTAAACTTCACAGAATATATATCTTATATGTGGCTGACTATCATCAGTTCAGTTCAGCTCATTCGCTCAGTCGTGTCCGACACTTTACGACCCCATGAACCGCAGCACGCCAGGCCTCGCATCGGGTGGCCAAAATATTGGACTTTCAGCTTCAACATCAGTCCTTCCAATGAACACCCAGAACTGATCTCCTTTAGGATGGGCTGGTTGGATCTCCTTGCAGTCCAAGGGACTCTCAAGAGTCTTCTCCAACACCACAGTTCAAAAGCATCAATTCTTTGGCACTCAGCTTTCTTTATAGTCTAACTCTCATATCCACACATGACTACTGGAAAAACCATAGCCTTGACTATATAACCTGTGTTGGCAAAGTAATGTCTCTGCTTTTTAATATGTTGTCTAGGTTGGTCATAACTTTCCTTCCAAGGAGTGCCTTTTCATTTCATGGCTGCAATCACCATCTGCAGTGATTTTGGAGCCCAGAAAAACAAAGTCAGCCACTGTTTTCATGGTTTCCCTATCTATTTGCCATGAATTGATGGGGCCAGATGCCATGATCTTAGTTTTCTGAATGTTGAGCTTTAAACTAACTTTTTCACTCTCCTCTTTCACTTTCATCAAGAGGCTCTTTAATTCTTCTTCACTTTCTGCCATAAGGGTGGGGTCATCTGCATATCTGAGGTTATTGATATTTCTCCCGGCAGTCTTGATTCCAGCTTGTGCTTCATCCAGCCCAGGTTTCTCATGATGTACTCTGACTATAAGTTAAATAAGCAGAGTGACAATATACAGCTTGACATACTCCTTTTCCTATTTGGAACCAGTCTGTTGTTCCATGTGCAGTTCTAACTGTTGCTTCCTGACCTGCATACAGGTTTCTTAAGAGGCAGGTTAGGTGGTCTGGTATTCCCATCTCTTTCAGAATTTTCCACACTTTATTGTGATCCACACAGTCAAAGGCTTTGGCATAGTCAATAAAGCAGAAATACATGGTTTTCTGGAACTCTCTTGCTTTTTCGATGATCCACTGAATGTTGGCAATTTGATATCTGGTTCCTCTGCTTTTTCTAAAACCAGCTTGAACATCTGGAAGTTCACAGTTCACATATTGTTGAAGCCTGGCTTGGAGAATTTTGAGTATTACTTTACTAGCTTATGAGATGAATGCAATTGTGTGGTAGTTTGAGCATTCTTTGGCATTGCCTTTCTTTGGGATAGGAATGAAAACTGACCTTCCAGTCCTGTGGCCACTTCTGAGTTTTCCAAATTTGCTGGCATATTGAGTGCGGCACTTTCACAGCATCATCTTTTAGGATCTGAAATAGCTCAACTGGATTCCATCACCTCCACTAGCTTTGTTCGTAGTGATGCTTCCTAAGGCCACTTGACTTCACACTCCAGGATATCTGGCTCTAGGTGAGTGATCACACCATCATGATTATCTGGGTCTTGAAGATCTTTTTGTATAGGTCTTTGTGTATTCTTGCCACCTCTTCTTAGTATCTTCTGCTTCTATTACGTCCATATCATTTCTGTCCTTTATTAAGCCCATCTTTACACACAGTTATTTAAACTTCTTGATACCCTGTGTTTAGGGTTATTTTTTATAAACCAAAAATTTCAATAAGGTTAATTTTTAAAATATTTTTAGAAATTACAGTTTGTATCTATTTAATATGTGTAACTTATTAAAATGTGTGCATGTGTCATTTTAAAATTCCAGAATGATAGAGTACTACTTAATATTATACCTTCCCACTTGTATATATTTTATTAAAAGAAATTATAGATAGAACCTTGGCTTTCTAGGTTGCGCAGTGGTAAAGAATCTAACTTCCAATGCAGGGGATGCAGGTTTGATTCTGGGTTGGGAAGACCCCTTGGAGTAGGAAATGACAACCCACTCCAGTAATCTTGCTTGGAAATCCCATGGACAGATGTGCCTGGTGAGGTAGAGTCCATGGGGTTGTAAAGAGTCACACATGACTGAGCATACACACATGCACATCTATGTACAACTGAATCACTTTGCTATATGCTAGACACTAATACAACATTGTAAATCAACTACACTTCAGTTAAAATATATACATATATATTTACACAATTTAATAGTTAAGTGACAGAATTAACTGTTTACATTTGCATTTTCTTGATTAAGAAAAATGTTAATAAACTTATTGGCCAGTTCAGTGAATATGTTTGTATCCATGGCCCATTTTTCTTTTTAAATATACATTATTTATGGCTCCTAGTTTAAAAAATTAATTATTTAATCTATGGAGATTTCTGAATATATGAGGTAAAAATATAAATATTCTTCTTATAAAAATAGTTGTTCCAGCTCCACTTATGTATCTAATAGGTCTTTTCTTCACTGATTGAATGGTGTCATCTTCACCACATATGCCATTTTGAGAGTCTTTTCCTTGGCTAATGCTTTATAGATCTGAGTCATTAATCAATTACTTCCTATTAATATCTTGATATCAATACCACACCATCATAACTATTGACATTTTATATATCTTACCATCTGTTCAGAAATAAATCCTTCAAAAAACATCTTATTCTCACCTCCTAATTTCTTTAAGTAAATCTTAAAAATACTGGGTCAAAATTCCCCCTGCAAAATGTTTTATTAGAATTCTATTATTCAAAATGAGCTTCTCAGGTGGCTCCTGACAGAAATTTGTTGTTGTTGTTCAGTCACTCAGTAATGTCTGACTCTTTGTGACCCCATGGACTGCAGCATACCAGGCTTCCCTGTCCTTCACATCTCCTGAAGCTTGCTCAAATTCATGTCCATTCAGTCGGTAATACAATCCAATCATCTCGTCCTCTGTTGTCCCGTTCTCCTCCTGCCTTCAACTTTTCCCAGCATCAGGGTCTTTTCCAATGAGTCAGCTCTTTGCATCAGGTGGCCAAAGTATTGGAGTTTCAGCTTCAGCATCAGTCCTTCCAATGAATATTCAGGACTGATTTCCTTTAGGATTAACTGGTTTGATCTCCTTGCAGTACAAGGGACTCTCAAAAGTCTTCTCCAGTGCCACCTTTCAAAAGCATCAATTCTTCATCACTCAGCTTTCTTTATAGTCCAACACTCATATCCATACATGACTTCTAGAAAAACCATAGCTTTGACTAGAAAGACCTTTGTTGGCAAAGTAATGTCTCTGCTTTTTAATATTCTGTCTAGGTTTGTCAAAGCTTTTCTTCCAAGGAACAAGCATCTTTTAATTTCATGGCTGCAATCACCATCTACAGTGATTCACCATCAGAAATATACTCTTCCGAAAACGTATTATTCTCACTTGCTAATTTCTTTAAGTAAATCTTAGAAATACTGTGTCAGAATTCCCCCTCGAAAATGTTTTATTAGAATTCTATTATCCAAAATGGGCTTTCCCAGGTGGCTCAGTCGTAGAGAATCGCCTGCCAATGCAGGAGACGTGGGTTCGATCACTGAGTTGGGAAGACCCCTGGAGGAGGGCATGGCAATCCACTCCAGTATTCTTGCCTGGAGAATCCCATGGACAGAGGAGCCTGGCAGGCTGCAGTCAAGAGTCGCAAAGAGTCAGATACAACTGAGTGACTGAGCACACATACTACCCAAAGTAACTTGGGAACTGTTAACTTTCCAAATATGCTATTTACATAGAGTAGTATAATACAATTATTCTTACATCTTTATTAAGGTTATTCTTGGGATATTTATTGTTTGTTTTTTGCTGATTTTATTGTAAAGGAGATAATTTTTGCCATCATATTTTGTAACTAGTTATTGTTGACTCTGAGAGCAACTACCACTTTTTGTAAATGTCTCAGTAAATTCCCTTTATTTTCTAGGTCTGCAATCTATTATCTTCAAATAGTACTTAATTTATTTGTATCTTTTCAGTAGTTTCAACTTTCATTCTTAGTATTTTAGCTAGAATTTCTAAAACTCTGTTGTAAAATTGAAATAATAGACGATGCTATTTTGTTCTTGATTTTAATAGGATTGCCTTTATTGTTTTCTATGATTTCACTGATGTCCTGTCAAAGGGCTTCCTACTTTCTTGACCATAGTTGATGACTCACTGCATTTCACAATTGCTCTTTTTCATAGTTGTTCTTTTTCTTCTAGGGTGGTATTAACTATTTACATCACCTTGGAAGGAACATTGGACCCTGGCTTCTTTTGCCATACAACCACAGCCTAATGGTCAGTTTGCCCTTTCCCATGCCTACCTATGGAGAAGGCAATGGCACCCCACTCCAGTACTCTTGCCTGGAAAATCCCATTGACGGAGTTGCCTGGTAGGCTACAGTCCATGGGGTCACTAAGAGTCGGACACGACTGAGCGACTTCACTTCCACTTTTCCCTTTCATGCACTGGAGAAGGAAATGGCAACCCACTCCAGTATTCTTGCCTGGACAATCCCAAGGACGGCGGAGCCTGGTGGGCTGCTGTCTATGGGGTCGCACAGAGTCGGACAAGACTGAAGCGACTTAGCAGCAGCAGCAACAGCAGCATGCCTAGCTATGTCAGATCCTCAAGAAGAGAAGGTGGACATTTCTTATCTATTTCCCAGGTGGTCATGTACTGTTCAGATGGCAAAAACATGTATACGTTAATAATTATTTTTAAACTCAGTGTCAAAAAGTAGAAATTCCTTCCACATTCTTGCAAATGATTGACTCAGTTTTAGTTTACAATACTCTTACCTTCTTTTTTAATGTCTTAATTGACACTTTATTGTTGAAACTGACTAGGATAGCTAAATTGATGCTATCAGGTCCTAGAAGTTCTGTAATTTTCAAAAGTGAAATCAAAGTTACTTTTGTGAACTGATTTGGTTTTAGTCATTGAATTAGTAGTCTTCTTATTTACCATGTGCAATTCTTTTATGTTTAGCAGAAATAATCAGGATAAACCTCAATTATTCTTTTAACTTTCCTAAAGATCTGGCCAGTGAGTGGTGAAGCTGGAAACAGAAAACCCAAGTATCTTCTGGAAATCAATGTAATCTCAGAAACACTATAAATTTTGCTGCAAATATTCATTTTGATCAAAACAAGTCATATTTTCATTCCCATATCAAAATAAAATGGATTTATAAAAGTGAATTCATTTTTAACGTTCTTTGTTTTTATCTTTTACAAATACACAGACAAGATATGACTAAGCCTAAGCAAAGATGAGAAGAAATTTTGTATGTATCCCATTTTCTGAGAATTCTGGCTCCTTAATTTAAAATTATTATTTATAATAAAGGAACACATGAAATAAGATTAATTTCTACACTCAAGTATTCGTGGTCAAGAAAACAGTTTTCTCTCTTAAATGCTTTTAAACACTTTTCTAAATGGACAGTTAATGCTAATTTCATGAACTGCTGTAGTCAATAAGCTATTATGAAATGACAATAGAGGCTAACTCTATTATGGCATTCAGTCTTCAATAACAATTTAACACGTCTCATTTGTGTACCAAGTGGCACTATAGCATAAGCAAGGAATTAAGTATTTAAGGATTATATTTAAGTACTTTTAGAATCCTCTTTAAAAATCTGTAATATTTTGTTTTTTCACATTAAAATTTATTGAACATAGTTAACAACAATATAATATGTAAAAGTGCTATGTTTGGCATCAGAAGCATAAATAAGATATAAAACATGTTTTATTCCACTCATATAATAACTGCAAAGAGGAAAACATAAATAACTATACAGCAAGTAACAAATTTTTATATATAGTTCAGTTACTTTCTGAAGAATTTCTGCTAAGAATAATTCCTCTGATTTAGGACAATTATGTCATATGTAAAATTCAGGTCTACCCGTCCTGTAGTAGAATTTTTGTTTATCATGAAGACATTTCTAAAAACAGTTCCTTGGGTGACATGGCCTGAAATGCAGCAGCAGGCTTCCTGGAGCTAAGAGAACAAGTCTTTCAGCCAATGAAACAACCTAGTTATTACTTAAGGACTGCTGGAGGTCTGTTGTTTCTAAAATGTATCAGTGAGTTAATAATTACACGAGATACATTATCTAACTAGCATACACATGAGTCAGTCATGTATTTATTCACTCCAATCTGTGGCATCTCCAAGCCATTGTCTTTAGCTTCCTTAAACACTTTGGAGAAACTGAGACAACACAGCGTAAGTGCCATCTAGTGGTAAAGGGTTTCCTAACTGCATTAAGAATTCAGAGAAGGAAAACATCATTTCCAGGGGAATGATAACAGGGAAGGCTTTATAGATGAGCTAATAGATCCTGAAGATACTATAGTTATTTCAAGAGTCAACTGGGGGTCAGGAGCATAGGGTGCATTGACAGAACACAGAGAAAAACATACGGCTAATACAGACAGCTTATGAATAGTGGACAATATGACTAGAAAAATAGTTGTGAGTGTGAAAGTCACTCAGTCGTGTCCAACTCTTTGCAACCCCATGGACTATACAGTCCAGGGAAAAATGGTTGGGTCAGAATAGAAAACTCTGGTGGGGGAGAGCCTACTCTCTATACTATGGGCAACAGAGTGCAGTCATCCATCCAATCAATATTCACTGAATAATAACTACGAATGAGCACTGTATTAGTTTCTGGGTATATAACGACAAACAAAGCAAACACGGTTCCAACCCTCATGGAAATTTTGGAGTAGACAAACATTAGAAGAAAGCGGTATTGAAACTTCTGAGCAGAAAAGGAATGGAGAGTCAAAAGACTTGAGTCTGTAGCCCAGCTCAACTACTTACAGGAAGTCATTTAACCTCTGGGTCTGTAGAAAAAGAGAACTACCCTGCCTATTTCACAGTGTTGCACTGAAGAGAAAACTACATTAATATATGCAATACACATGAATTAGTTTTCTCAAACTGTAAAATTCTACACAAATGTAGAGCATAAGGATGAAAACGGTGTTTTAGAACAAATATTCTGGTAGAGGTATGCAAAATAAAATGAAAATGGACATAAGGAATTTAAAAAAACCACTAACTCTAGGAAGTTACTTTATAGAATTTACTCAGCAATATAAAAATGATCCATTACAGCATACCTGATATGGCAATCTTTCCTCTACAAGCTGTCCGTTCTTTACTTTCAAAATTCTCCTCACTGTCAAAAGAAAATAAAAACCTAATGAAAAAACAAAGATCTTCTCTAATAAGCAATTGTTTTAACAATCTTTCACAAATGCCTAAATATTAAAAACAAACACGTATCCTGGAATAACAATGACTTCCAGTTAATATAAACTATTTGACTCAAACTTTGTGATGTTTAGTCAACAGCTAGGCGACTTTAAAAAAATTAGAGCCATTCTCTCTTTGATTTTTTCACATAAGCTTTACTTTCCCTGGTGATTGCATATTAGCTTACTCTATAATGAAAGTCTTTTGTGACCTCTTACATTTATAAACAAGATGTGCCATATTTACACAAGTCCTAGGAAGTATATCTTGGGTAATCATTTCATAAATTACATTTCTAGCTTACCAGATTATAGTCACCTGAAAAAAATAAATAAACTTTCTAACCATGAGCTTGCCTCTGAAGAGTATATTATCCCTATAAAATCTCTAACAAACATTTAAAAAATTACTCTCTGCTACATATTCATGTGCAGTAATGTTGTATTTTATTTCCTTGAAGCTTTAAACACTAGGCATATATCAAAACAATAAATTAACTAAGGTGGCAAAGGAAGGGAGTGGCCCTCTAGAGAGAATAAATGTGGAGAGGAAAACATTACCATGACAATAGAAAATGTCTCAAAGGAAATTCTTGGGATATAAGACACTTCCAGGTTTGAATGTAGACTATACTACTATCATAAAAATTTTTTTCTAAATAGTTATTTCCATTAGACCAAATCAATCCCATCTCTAAACAGTTCTCCAATATCCTGTTTCCTAATAAATAACCTACATTTAGAGATTAGCATTCCATTTCTAGAGCAATGTATCCAGGAGTATTCTGTGCACTTTTTTTTTTTTTGTCTCTATTCAATTTGGTTAGTCAATTAACTGCCAGTTAATTTAATTAGGTACCTCAAGTATGTGATAAGATAGAAGCTTCATTTGAATACTGTTTTGATTCTAAAAGGGCTTTTGGAGAAAGATTGAGTGGGAGTGTGAAGTGTATCTAAGTTTCAGAAGAGTATGACACATCTTACATGCATTTCAGTAGCCTTGCTAAAAAGACTGCACATAATATTCATCATGCACCAAATTTCAAAACAAAATATATCATCTTACTTTTTTTTTTAACTCTCTTATTGGATTAAGCCCATAAGTATTACAGGTGAAATATATTCCAAAGGAACAAAAATAATTTACTGAGGTACTTAAGGTCAGTAAGCCTATACGGGACATTTATATATATAGAATTTATAGAATCAAGCACTAGGTATAACTTAAGTAATATAGTAGACTTAAAGCCATAAATTCTCAGGATACTATCTAATAATTTTGTGGTTACACTGGTATTTAAATTAAAACAGGGAATTCACTCAGTGAAAAATAAAAGTACTCATTATTTCAAAATAATGTTTTGTTGAATCATAAATTTTAAAGAGTCAAGTTCAATATTTCATAGGCAAGTTCAGTTTGTCATGTTGGGAAATACCAGATGGCTTATTAGGTCATCAGAGTGAAAAATTCAACTGAATAGTCTACTATGTTGTGAAATTATACACTGAAAGTCCGACTAGAAATCAAACACAAATCTCAATTTCCTCAAACTGGTACAAGAAATACAGTATAAACACAGTTGGCTGGCATTTGTAAGTAAATATTTCTAAAAATATCTCCTATATGAGCAATGCATAAATTCTTCAAAATATTTTATTTCAGTGAAAAAATACAAGGAAGTTCTAATACAGTGAGTAATTTCAGTATTATGGAATAGGTCATAGATTATGCTAAAATTTAAATCCATTAGGCATTATTAAATTGGATTAAACTTAAGGCTTTGGCAGACAAGTGAAATTCTAAAATACCAGAAACACCAAAAGCAAACTCACTGAATATTTACCAAAAAAGTTTTCCCACTCTAAGTTATTCAACCACCTGGCAGGGTATAGCTTTTTTCCCTATAACTGTAAATTACTTGCATAGGCATTTTCAGGACTAGTCAACAAACTTATTATACACAGATATTATCAAACTATAATATAAATCCAATTAACCACATAATCTTACAGAATAATTAAGTCTGCCTTTAAAAAATTAAGAGATGAAGTAATCCACCCTTATGTTTCAGAAGCTTGAATTATTTTCAATTTAAATAACTCAACTGCTCTTTCGGGTGCTAAAATGTGATGTTTTTCTAATTAATCCAAATTGACAACAAAATTGTTAAACATTGTCTATTTAACAATGTGCTACTGTAGCTAATAGTTTGCTACAGTTAAATAAATACTTGCTCTAAAATCTGCAATGTTAATGCCAATTCTAAATGCTACAATAGCCAGTCTGAAGAAAAAGCAAATAACCATAAAAATCACTCAATCAAAAGCACAGCTATATAACAGTGTACCTTATTCTTATGAACCTGGTTTAGAGAATTATTTTGGTAAGATTTGTAAAAGCTAATTTAAAAGACAGAAATAAAAATATAAAATACAAATTTTTAACTGTTTCATTAACATATTTCTTCCTGTAGGTAAATAAAATGACCAACAGAGGGTGCCAATCAGCCACTTTGTTGCTCAAAAATCTGTATTAAAATTAGCAGAGTAAATACAGATTATCTTATTTTATATTGTTCCATATTGGAATTTACAATAGCACTGCCTTCCAGAGTTAACAAAATACATTAAGAAATGACACATGATGAAAGTATTATTTTCTTAACAAAGCACTAGAAGAATTCTAAATAGGATTCTATTATTTAAAAGCAGGTTATAAAAATCCTTCACCTCTCATGCAAATAAGTGAAAACTAAAACACTCAGAAATGCTTAACATGGAATTTTAAGCCATCTAAAACTATGTGGTATAAAATCAATACTTTCCTAAGTATCTTAAGTTGGGAAGATGAGTTTTCTACTTTAAATCTTGAAATAACAACTTATTTTCAACAGACACCAAGCAATATAAAGTTTAAAAAAGTAAAACCAGTAATGTCTTTAATATACCATATTGTATTGCAGAAATACCAGGAGTACACAATTGTCACTGGCGATCTACACTTTTAGCTTTTATTTTTGTTTGTTATAGTATATAAGTAATTAAACTAGTCAATTGGAATGTAAGAAACTATTTAGCTTCGTGGCATTATTAAAATCACAATCCTGTTGAATGATACATATAATTAGGTCCTATAAATATCTTTGACTAGTATTACTTTCACAAAGTCAAATAAAGTTTCAAGAAGATAGTGGGTTGGGCCAGGAGAGAACATTATTGCTAAAATGTAAATTCTGTAAGAATAGGAATTTTGGGGGCTTCCCTGGCAGCTCACTGGTAAAGAATCCACCTGCCAATGCAGTAGACATAGGTTCGATCCCTGATCCAGGAAGATCCCACATGCCGTGGAGCAACTAAGCTCATGAACCACAACTATTAAGTCTGTGCTCCAAAGCCCAGGAGCCACGTGCATGCTCCACAACAAGAGAAGACAGCGCAATGAGAAGTCCACGCACCTCAACAAAGTATAGCCCCCATTCATGGCAACTAGAGAAAAGCTCATGCAGCAATGATGAGCCAGCACAGCCAAAAATAAATAAATAAAATTATTAAAAAAAAAAAAAAAGAATAGGGGTATTTTGGCCTATTTTGTTCAGTGCTCAATCACCAGTGCCTAATATATAACTCAGTACAGTCTAAGAACTCAATAAATGTTTAGTGAATATCAAATGAAGGAAAATAGGATATGGTCATTTTGGTGGAGCAAGTCCTATACAGGTGTGACTCTTACCCGTTAATAACTAGTTAGTAAGTTGCTGTTAACCTCTCAGACTCAGCATCCTCATGTGTAAATGGTGGGAAGTATTTATCTAATAGCTACTGAATAAAATAATATTTTAAATGTATTCTGTATCATTTTTAGTGTTAGTTGCGCAGTCATGTCCAACTATGCGACCCCATGGACTGTAGCCTGCCAGGCTCCTCTATCCATGGAATTCTCCAGGCCAGAATACTGGAATGGGTAGCCATTCCCTTCTCCACGGGATTTTTCCAACCCAGGGATTGAACCCAGGTCTCCTGCACTGCAGGCAGATTCTTAACCATCTGAACCACCAGGGAAGCTCTAGTATTTGTGTTATCATTCTTAGAAAGGTACACAAAAACTAGGATTATTTTGCAAGTATTTGTGGCTTTAGTATTAATTTGAAGCTTACATGGAAGAGGCACTAAATCATTTGTTAAAGTGATCGGAGTATGACTTCCCAGTTTCTATAAGATAATGATAGTCACCTAAATTGGAATCTTTTCGAGAATCCTATGAAAAGTTTCACATCAAGGAGGAAAGCAAATAAAATCATCTATGGCCCAAACCAACAGCATAACTAGAAAACAGACTTCAATTTACATGTAAAAGAGGAAATTAACAACTGAAAACAACGGAGCCAGCTCCTGGAGGCCTTACCCAAATAGTCAGGTACTGCAAAACACTTGGCCACAGGATGCAAAGAGCTGAATCATTGGAAAAGACCTGATCCTGGGAAAGATTGAAGGCAGGAGGAGAAGGGGACAACAGAGGATGAGATGGTTGGATAGCATCACAGACTCAATGAACATAAGTCTGAGCAAGTTGGGAGATGCTGAAGGACAGGGAAGTCTGGCATGCTGCAGTCCATGGGGTCACAAAGTGTTGGACATGACTGAGTGACTGAAAACCAATTGCAGAACACAAAATAAGATCAAGTTATTTAATTCTCTCCTCTAGAAGATGGATACAAAATCTGGTGGCTACCACAGCCCTGGTAGGGGCTCCGAAAGAATTGAGGTTCAGAAGTTGTTAGTCTTGTGGAGAAGAGACACACACAATAGCGGAGGTATCCTTTGAAGGTTTGGCCATGAGAAAAAGAAGGAAGGAAGAAGACAAGTAAGAGGAGAGGAGAGGGAGCAGGACAAAGTAGAGAAAGGGGAGGGGGGAGAAAGAAGAGGAGGAGGAGAAAGGAACTGAAATTAAAACCCCTTAGATATAAAATATCATCAAACTATCAGAAAATCAACCAACCAAAATCTCTAAAGGAACCATTTATTAAAGAAACTACTATCCATCCATCCAATAATAGAAAACATTTTTGAACTAAGAAACCAAGTAATTCCTTTTACCCACTCCCCTCCACCACCACCACTTGACCCAGAAAAATCCTACATCCTGCATATTTCATTAGGAACAGCCAAAACAAAGGACTCAAATACCCACAGAAAGTTACTATAAAATGAAAGAATCCCAATGCTTCAGCTGGTAATATCCCACCAACCACTCTCCAAAAAACAAAGAATAACAACAACAAAAAAAGTAACATGATACTCCAAAATGAATTAAGTGTAGCTTAAAAAGCTACTGCAAATAGGAGAGAAACCAAGAATCTGAAATCTAACACCCCACACTAGTAAAGGATAAACAGCAGGTAAACGCTGCAAAAAGGGATATAGTGGATCAGAACAACAAAAAAAAAAAATTAAGAGTTTAAAAACATCAAAGAGAAAGTGACAGACATAAAAGACAGGCAAAGAAGATCCAATTTATATGCAACTGGAGTCCTTAAATAAGAAAAATAAAATAACAAGATAGGATAGAGGTAATGTCCCCACCCCCACCCCTCAAGGCTTTAACTCCAGGAAAACTTTCTGAAAATAAAAGAACTGAATCTATTAATACACTTTTTTTTAAGTCACTCAGTCGTGTCCAAGTCTTTGAAACCCCATGGACTGTAGCATGCCAGGCTCCTCTGTCCACGGAATTCTCCAGGCAAGAATACTGGAGTGAGTTGCCATTCCCTTCTACAGGGGACCTTTCCAACCCAGTGATTGAACCTGAGTCTCCTCTATGGCAGGCAGATTCTTTACCATCTGAGCCAATATTTCAAAGGCACTAAATGAGCCAAAATGCTCAGCCTTAGTCATATACCAGATAAACGACCTGGTCTTTTTAAAAAAGGAAAAAAATTAGACGTTAGATTTATTGATAACAATACAACAATGGAGCAAGGTATTCAGAGAATCTCAGCGAAAGAAAGTGTTGGCCAAGGATTTTGTATCCAATCAAGCTGCACTTTAGGTACCAACACTAAAGAAAAGCACTTTAAAGATACAAGAATGTGAAGAAAACTGTATTCACTTTAAGGAATCCACTAGCTCATGCACTTCCTCTAAACAACAGATGATTTTAGAAAGCATAACAAAAAGACATGTAGCAAACATTATATTTATTTAACTGCAGATCAAAGACTAAAATAAAGGTGGAGATTCAAGTACAGGATTGGTATGTAAACACTATCTACTTAGCAAAACAGAAATACAACTCTAAAAAAAGAAGATAGAATGGTAGAAAAGGAAGAAATGGGAAAATAGAATAAGTTCACTAATTTTCACACAGAAAATTGTAAGTAGAAACAAAATGATATCATATAAAGCAGAAAAACAAAATAGGAGAAGCCTAAGAAGAAAAGAATTAAGGTTATTATAAAGCTAACAATATATATGTTTTAAACATTAAAGTTCCAGTACTACTATGACAAATAATCTTAAATTAAAAAAAGAATAAGGAAAACAGGCCACATATAAAAGACAAGCTATACCTGTAATACACATAAGTTAACATATAAGAATATGACAAAACTGAAACCAAGTATATCAGTTATATATATATAGACACACATATATATACATACATACATAAAATCAAAACCAGTTCTCCCACATTGCAGGAGGATTCTTTACCATCTGAGCCACCAGGGAAGCCCTAATTTCCCTAGTAAAAGTATTTTCAGATAGGCTCATAATGTAAAACTCAACTCTGGGATGAATACAAGAAACGCACTTTAAACAAACAATTCATAAAGGCTAATTAGAGATGGACAAAGATATACAAAACAAATGCAAACAATATGAAATCACAGGATATGATCTTGTTATCAGGAAATTGTAGAACTCAGATCCAAAAGCTTTACAGGACAACAACAAAAGGAGACTTTATAATGCTAAAGGATGCAATTGGCAATGAATACATACAAGTAGTAAAGTACCAAATGTTTCATAAAACAGAAAGTATAGGATATAGAAGGGTAAGATAGCAAAATCTTAATAACAAAAATCTTAACCTCTTTCGGCCAAAAATAGTTCAAGTGGTCAAAAAATAAGCAAGGCAATAGAAGATCTTAAAAATGTAACCAATAACACAGATCTTTCGCACATATATGAAAAAGTGAAGTGAAAGTCACTCAGTCATCTGACTCTTTGCAACCCCATGGACTATATACAGTCCATGGAATTCTTCAGGCCAGAACACTAGAGTAGGTAGCCATTTCCTCCCTTCTGGGGATCTTCCCAACCCAGAGATTGAACCCAGGTCTCTTGCATCACAGGCAGATTCTTTACTGTCTGTGACACCAGGGAAGCCCAAGAATACTAGATGGGTAGCCTATACCTTCTCCAGCAGATCTTCCTGACCCAGAAATCGAACCAGGGTCTCCTGCATTGTAGGCAGATTCTTTACCAGCTGAGCTACCAGAGATGCCCCATTGCATATATGTAAGTATACACTGATATTGAACTTTGTTCAGTTCAGTCGCTCAGTTGTGTCCAACTCTTTGTGACCCCAGGGACTGGAGCATGCCAGGCCTCCATGTCCATCACCAATTCCCGGAGTTTACCCAAACTCATGTCCATTGAGTCAGTGATGCCATCCAACCATCTCATCCTCTGTCGTCCCCTTCTGCTCCTGCCTTCAATCTTTCCCAGCATCAGAGTCTTTTCCAATGAGTCAGTTCTTCCCATCAGGTGGCCAAAGTTTTGGAGTTTCACTTCAGCATCAGTCCTTCCAAAGAATATTCAGGACTGATTCCCTTTAGGATGGACTGGTTGGATCTCCTTGCAGTTCAAGGGACTCTCAAGAGTCCTCTCCAACACCACAGTTCAAAACTATCAATTCTTCAGCGCTCAGCTTTCTTTTATAGTCCAACTCTCACATCCATACAAGACTACTGGAAAAAACCATAGCTTTGACTAGACGGACCTTTGTTGGCAAAGTAATGTCTCTGTTTTTTAATATGCTGTCTAGGTTGGTCATAGCTTTTCTTCCACGGAGCAAGAACAATTTAATTTCATGGCTGCAATGACCATCTGCAGTGATTTTGGAACCCAAGAAAATGAAGTCTGTCACTGTTGCCATTGTTTCCCCATCTATTTGCCATGAAGTGATGGGACCAGATGCCATGATCTTAGTTTTCTGAATGTTGAGCTTTAAGCCAACTTTTTCACTCTCCTCTTTCACTTTTATCAAGAGGCTCTTTAGTTCTTCTTCACTTTCTGCCATAGGAGTGGTATCATCTGCATATCTGAGGTTACTGATATTTCTCCCAGCAATCTTGATTCCAGTCTGTGCTTCCTCCAGCCCAGCGTTTCTCAAGATGTACTATGCACATAAGTTAAATAAACAGGGTGACAATATACAACTTTGACGTACTCCTTTTCCTATTTAGAACCAGTCTCTTGTTCTATGTCCAGTTCTAACTGTTGCTTTCTGACCTGCATACAGATTTCTCAAGAGGCAGGTCAGGTGGTATGGCATTGCCTACTCTTGAAGAATTTTCCACGGTTCGTTGTGATCCACATAGTCAAAGGCTTTGGCACAGTCAATAAAGCAGAAATAGATGATTTATCGGAGAAGGCAATGGCAACCCACTCCAGTACTCTTGCCTGGAAAATCCCATGGACGGAGGAGCCTGGTAGGCTGCAGTCCATGGGGTCGCTAAGGGTCAGACACGACTGAGCAACTTCACTTTCACTTTTCACTTTCATACATTGGAGAAGGAAATGGCAACCCACTCCAGTATTCTTGCCTGGAGAATCCCAGGGACGGGGGAGCCTGGTGGGCTGCCGTCTATGGGGTCGCACAGAGTCGGACACGACTGAGGCGACTTAGCAGCAGCAGCAGCAGCAGCAGCAGATGATTTATGGAACTCTCTTGCTTTTTCGATGATCCAGTGGATGTTGGCAATTTGATCTCTGGTTCCTCTGCCTTTTCTAAAAACAGCATGAACATCTGGAAGTTCTCAGAAGTATTGTTGAAGTATTGTATTTTTGAAGCCTGGCTTGGAGAATTTTGAGCATTACTTTACTAGCATGTGAGATGAGTGCAACTGTGTGATAGTTTGAGCATTCTTTGGCATTGCCTTTCTTTGGGATTGGAATGAAAACTGACATTTTCCACCCGTGGCCATTGCTGAGCTTTCCAAATTTGCTGGCATATTGAGTGCAGCACTTTAACACCACCATCTTTTAGGATTTGAAATAGCTCAACTGGAATCCCATCACCTCCACTAGCTTTGTTCATAGTGATGCTTCCTAAGACCCACTTGACTTCACACTCCAGGATGTCTGGCTCTAGGTGAGTGATCACACCATCATGATTATCTGGGTCATGAAGATCTTTTTTGTACAGTTCTTCTGTGTATTCTTGCTAACTCTTCTTAATATCTTCTGCTTCTGTTAGGTCCATACCATTTCTGTCTTTTATCGAGCCCATCTTTGCATGAAATGTTTCTTGGTATCTCTAATTTTCTTGAAGAGATCTCTAGTCTTTCCCATTCTATTGTTTTCCTCTATTTCTTTGCATTGATCATGAGGAACACTTTCTTATCTCTCCTTGCTATTCTTTGGAACTCTGCATTCAAATGGGAATATCTTTCCTTTTCTCCTTTGCTTTTGGTTTCTCTTCTTTTCACAGCTATTTGTAAGGCCTCCTCAGACAATCATTTTGCTTTTTTGCTTTTCTTTTTCTTGGGGATGGTTTTGACCCTTGTCTCCTGTACAATGTCACAAAGCTCCATCCATAATTCACCAGGCACTCTGTCTATCGGATCTAATCCCTTGAATCTATTTCTCACTTCCAGTGTATAATCATAAGGGATTTGATTTAGATCGTGCCTGAATGGTCTAGTGGTTTTCCCCACTTTCTTCAATTTAAATCTGAATTTGGCAATAAGGAGCTCATGATGTGAGCCACAGTCAGCTCCCGGTCTTGTTTTTGCGGACTGTATAGAGCTTCTCCAACTTTAGCTGCAAAGAATATAATCAGTGATATCGGTATTGACCATCTGGTGATATCCATGTGTAGAGTCTTCTCTTGTGTTGTTGGAAGAGGGTGCTTGCTATGGCCAGTGCATTCTTTTGGCAAAACTCTATTAGCCTTTGCCCTGCTTCATTCTGTACTCCAAGGCCAAATTTGCCTGTTACTCCAGGTGTTTCTTGACTTCCTACTTTTGCATTCCAGTCCCCTATAATGAAAAGGACATCTTTTTGGGGTGTTAGTTCTAGAAGGTCTTGTAGATCTTCACAGAACCATTAAACTTCCAGCCTGAACTTCGTACTTTGATTAAAAGAAATTTAACTTCAAAAATCTGTAAGACAGTCATGAAACCTGACCACATGAAGTCAGAGAAAAAATTTCAAAACATTTTGTAAAGTAGGAAAAAATAAAAATGTATCTGATCAAGATGCAATGTTAAGGGTAACTCATATCTGAGCAAGTCTCCCAGAGAAAACAATTTAAAATATGGAAAAACTATTAAAAAAAAAAAAAAAAACTACCTGAAGGGACTGGCAAGCAACCTATACTAGGAATAAATTGGACAAAAGTCAACCCCAGAAGAAGGAAGTGGCACCATGGTATATTCACACAGAAAAATACTTATCAATAAAAAGGAAAAATATATGCTAGTTACTGAAGAATCTCACTGATATATGCTAGTTACTGGAGAATCTCAAAAATATTATGCTGATGAAAAGAACAGGGTACACACTGGACAAATTCCATTTATATTAAGTTCTAGAATAGGCAAAATCTATGGTGATAAAAAGAAAAAGAACAGTGGTTGCCTCTTGAAGTGGGACTAGAGGCAGTTACTACTAATTCAGCATTGAGGAAAAACAAACAAAGCATATACAGAAAGCATAGTTTATTCAAAAACAGAAAAAAGGCAACCCCAAACTGACGCAAGTAATGAATGACTGTTTATGAAACTGATAACATAAAATGCAGAGAGAGAGATTATTTTAAATAACTTTTAAACTTTTAACCTTTTATCCACAAGAATGTATATATACTTGTATATATACACACACAAACACATACAAAAAAAGAACTTTCATCATAAAAAATAATCTGAACTGATGGATGAATAGAAAGATACAAGACAAAGAAAATATAGTAAAATATTAATTGTAGACTCTAGGTTGTAGATATATCAGTCTTCACAGTATAATTCTTTCAACTTTTATGTACACTGTAAAGTTTTAATAATTTCTGTAGGTCAGAAAAGAACTGTAAGGACATCTTGAACTTGCCCAGATGGATTTATATCAGCAATCATGTTGGTATTATAATTATGAAACTATTTTATATAATCATAGTATAAAACAAATATATATACAAATCAAATAAGGAAATATATTGCTGTTTCTTAGGAATTAAGATATTTAGTATAAGAAAAAGAGATATAAATACAAAGTAATTAAAAAAACTTATGAATATCAATATAAACTCACCATTTTTTTAAGTCTTTCCCATAGTTACACCGTTTTCAAGGCCTAAAATTAGCAATCCCCAATAAAAATGAGCATACCTAATGCTCATATCTTGGTTTCAAATTACCATTGACCCTTAAAGCAGATCAGGACTCATTAAAGAAACGGTTGACTCTAGGTCTAATGCACAGAAAATACAAGGCAAACCTGGGTCATCCTTTTGTGCCAGAAAGTAAGAAAGTTCCTAATGACTAATAGAGAGACAAGTCAAAAGAAAAAAGAAGCCAGTTTAAAGAACCTTCCATTGAACAAAATTGGGACAATTTAATCTATCAAAAGGGTTAATGAATATAAATGATAAGAACACATTGGATAAAAAACCCCAAACATCTATGGAGACAGAGAAAAGAGGAATGCTCTTCCTTACAAAAGAATATTAGCCAAAAGTTATAGGAAAATAGAGTATTGTTAATAGATAATGACTGTCTTGTAAAGCCCTAATAATTTAGGCAAAGATCATAAATGGATTGGAGAAGGCAATGGCACCCCACTCCAGTACTCTTGCCTGGAAAATCCCATGGACAGAGGAGCCTGGTAGGCTACAGTCCATGGGGTCGCTAAGAGTCAGACACGACTGAGCAACTTCACTTTCACTTTTCCCTTTCATGCACTGGAGAAGGAAATGGCAACCCACTCCAGTATTCTTGCCTGGAGAATCCCGGCGGAGCCTGGTGGGCTGCCATCTATGGGGTCTCACGCACAGAGTCGGACACAACTGAAGCGGCTTAGCAGCAGCAGCAGCAGCATAAATGGATACGATCATTAAGTGAAAGCTTGCTGGCTAACAGAATATTCTCCCACATGCAATGTAACAGCCCAAAGATTACTTATGAATGATGAAGTGAAAACTATTATAGTATCACAGAGGAGAAATGTGGCAACTGCTATTTAAACCAAGGGATCAAACTTAGCATTATTTAAAACAGTAAAAACAAGTATCATATTGTAACACACTGACAGAATATACAGGACCCAAGTTCACTTAGAAAAATTATTGCAAAATATGTTTAATCAGAGCGTGATTAAGATCCAACTTTCAGTTACAGCAAAAAATGAGAAAAAGTTCAATAATACCATAAACAATTAACCGATGGGAATTGGGGGAGGCCACCCCGAAATATGCCAAAGTGGCATACTATTTTGAATTAAAGTTACCTTAGAAATAGTTCATGCAAGAACACCCTAACCCTTTGTTCCCCTGAAAGCAGGAAACAAAGTTCCTATGGGAAGATCTTCCTGTGCCGGAGGATGGGAGGCATCCTTATTGCCAGAAACACATAGTTTGGGGCAGAGAAGCTGTATACGCAAACTTCATTACTTCTTCATTAATTTGCTACTCTAAGCTCAAATCCCTTTGTCAAATCTTCACAAATAATTTCTTCTTTGTCCAAAAAGGTATATAAAATAAACAACCTGCTTTGGTCACTTTTTGAATCATTTACTTATGTTCAGTTCAGTTCAATCGCTCAGTCGTGTCTGACACTTTGCAACCCCATGAACCACAGCACGCCAGGCTCCCTGTCCATCACCAACTCCCGGAGTCCACCCAAGCCCATGTCCATTGAGTCGGTGATGCCATCCAACCATCTCATCCTCTGTCGTCCCCTTCTCCTCCTGCCCTCAATCTTTCCCAGCATCAGGGTCTTTTCAAATGAGTCAGCTCTTCACATCAAGTGGCCAAAGTATTGGAGTTTCAGCTTCAACATCAGTCCTTCCGATGAACAACCAGGACTGATTCCCTTTAGGATGGACTGGTTGGATCTCCTTGCAGTCCAAGGGACTCTCAAGAGTCTTTTCCAACACCACAGTTCAAAAGCATCAATTCTGCGGTGCTCAGCTTTCTTTATACTCCAACTCTCACATCCATACATGACTACTGGAAAAACCATAGCCTTGACTAGACAGACCTTTGTTGACAAAGTAATGTCTCTGCTTTTTGATATGCTGTCTAGGTTGGTCATAACTTTCCTTCCGAAGAGTAAGCATCTTTTAATTTCATGGCTGCAATCACCATCTGCAGTGATTTTCAGTTCAGTTCAGTCGCTCAGTCGTGTCCGACTCTCTGCGACCCCATGAACTACAGCACGCTAGGCCTCGCTGTCCATCACCAACTCCCGGAGTTTACCCAAACCCATGTTCATCGAGTTGGTGATGCCACCCAACCATCTCATCCTCTGTCGTCCCCTTCTCCTCCCACCCCCAATCCTACCCAGCATTAGGGTCTTTTCCAATGAGTCAACCCTTCGCATGAGGTGGCCAAAGTATTGGAGTTTCAGCTTCAACATCAGACCTTACAATGAACACCCAGGATTGATCTCTTTTAGGATGGATTGACTGGATCTCCTTGCAGTCCAAGGGACTCTCAAGAGTCTTCTCCAACACCACAGTTCAAAAGCATCAATTCTTCGGCGCTCAGCTTTCTTCACCGTCCAACTCTCACATCCATACATGACCACTGGAAAAACCATAGCCTTTACTAGACAGACTTTTGTTGGCAAAGTAATGTCTCTGCTTTTAAATATGCTATCTAGGTTGGCCATAACCTTCCTTCCAAGGAGTAAGCGTCTTTTAATTTCATGGCTGCAGTCACCATCAGCAGTGATTCTGGAGCCCCCAAAAATAAAGTCTGACACTTTTTCCCCTGTTTCCCCATCTATTTCCCATGGAGTGATGGGACCAGATGCCATGGTCTTAGTTTTCTGAACGTTGAGCTTTAAGCCAACTTTTTCACTCTCCTCCTTCACCTTCATCAAGAGGCTCTTTAGTTCTTCTTCACTCTCTGCCATAAGGGTGGTGTCATCCGCATATCTGAGGTTATTGATATTTCTTCCGGCAATCTTGATTCCAGCTTGTGTTTCTTCCAGCCCAGCGTTTCTCATGATGTACTCTGCATATAAGTTAAATAAGCAGGGTGACAATATACAGCCTTGACGGACTCCTTTTCCTATTTGGAACCAGTCTGTTGTTCCATGTCCAGTTCTAACTGTTGCTTCCTGACCTGCATACAGGTTTTTCAAGAGACAGGTCAGATGGTCTTGTATTCCCATCTCTTTCAGAATTTTCCACAGTTTATTGTGATCCACACAGTCAAAGGCTTTGGCAGTGATTTTGGAGCCCACCAAAATAAAGTCAGCCACTGTTTCCACATCTATTTGCCATGAAGTGATGGGACCAGATGCCATGATCTTAGTTTCCTGAATGTTGAGCTTTAAGCCAACTTTTTCACTCTCCTCTTTCACTTTCATCAAGAGGCTCTTTAGTTCTTCTTCACTTTCTGCATATCTGGTGTCATCTGCATATCTGAGGTTATTGATATTTCTCCTGGCAATCTTAATTCCAGTTTGTGCTTCCTCCAGCCCAGTGTTTCTCATGAGGTATTCTGCATATAAGTTAAATAAGCAGGGTGACAATATACAGCCTTGACGTACTCCTTTTCCTATTTAGAACCAGTCTGTTGTTCCATGTCCAGTTCTAACTGTTGCTTCCTGACCTGCATACAGGTTTCTCAAGAGACAGGTCAGGTGATCTGGTATGGGATCACCATATATACAAAATTAAATTTGTTTTTCTCTTATTAATCTGTCTTGTATTAGACCGGTCAAAAGAAATGAGAGGGGCAAATGGAAAATTTTTCCCTCCCCTATACAGACAAATATAATATGCAGAATATTTTTAGAGGATATTTTTTAAAGTCTAGACTCTTCAAAGCATCAATGACAAGAAGTTTTTAGAAAATGGTAAAATGATTAAAGACACTAAAGAGACATAATCAAATGAATCTTGATTGAATTCTGGTTTACGAAAAGCAAATATAAAGAATTTTCTTTTGACAACTAGGATAAATTGAATATTGACTGAATATTAGTTGACTATTATGGAATTCCTGTCAGTATTTTGCATATGATAATCGTACTTTGGTTATGTAGGAAAATGTTCTTGTTTTTAGAAGATACATGCTGAACTACTGAAGTGTACATCCCATGTTGTCTGTAACTTATTTTCAAATGGTTCAACACAGACAAAGAAAAATGTGCATGTGTGCACATGTAGGCATGCATGTGTGTATGAGTACAAAGATAAAGACGGAGAAAGAGCGAACATATTTGGAAAACTTCCAGGGGGAGAATAAAGATGATGTCTATCATACTATTCTTGTAAGTTTTTACATATGAAATTTCACAATTAAAAATTGATTTTAAAAAAGTTAACAAAGTAGAGAATAAAAAAGGACAATCGAGAACATGGCAAGCATAGAGGCCAGCAAAAACAGTAAGAACCTAAGAACATGGAATAAAGTAACAAGAAGAAAAAGAAGTAACTGCCATATAATTAACAATTATTAAATTATAAGCCCTATTTTTTCATCATACACATGGAAGGGAGAATGACGCAAAACATTATGAAGCACAAATTAAACTCTCCTTAAATAATTATCCGGCACTATTAGGTGTTCTAGGGGATACAAAGGAGAAAGAGAAAAGAATCAACATCAGTTGAATTGCCTTCAAGCTCTAGGCATCATTTCTATTTCACCAGTAAGTATGAACCAGACACTGTCCCCGTCTCCGAAAGTTTATCATTTAACTGAAAATACATATTCCAAAGAGAATACAGTACATTACAGTGAGATATTCATGGTTCAAATGTTACTAGAACTAAGAGGAAGCAAATAATCATTTTTTGAGTCCTTACTGTGAACATAAGTAAGAAATGATCTTTTTTTGAACTCATTTATGAAAGAAACTTTGATGATGCAAGTAAGGTATGGCAGAACAAAAAAGGTCTGTGAAATGGAAACAGAAGGTAGGACACTTCAATATAAACAAAAGTAGGGGCAGGAAAATTCAAAAACCGTTTTGGGGATACAGACCAACCATTTGGCTGAAATAAATTAGTAAAGTAGAAATTAACAAACTAATTTGTAAACTATTATGGAAGTAGTTTGAAATCAGACCACAAAAATCATGGAATGCAGTGTCTATCTAAAGAATTTTAGTAAATGGAAACCATTAGCTGTCTTTAAGAAGTGAACCAATATAAGCAATTCTTTATGGCTATACAGGCTTCCCAGGTGGCACAGTATTAAAGAATCCGCCTGATAACACAGGACACGTAAGAGACACAGGTTTGAACCCTGGGTTAGGAAGATCCCCTGGAGAAAGAAGTGGCAACCCACTCCAGTATTCTTGCCTGGAAAATTCCACAGACAGAGGAGTCTGGCATAGTGGCCAGAATGTTGCAACAAATGAGGCACAATTGACATTGTGCACATGTGTGCATGTACACACACACACACACACACACACACACAGCTATAATATACAGGAAAAGGTGGTGAGTTTTACTCACCAATTAAAAGACTAGCATATTGACAGACTGCTGTAAACAAGCAATCCTATCCTCTAAACTAAGGTAGTAAGCTGTCCACGCTCTACCTCTCACGCCTACTAGCTACTGTCTACTCAACCTAGAAAGCTTTCTATATTCCACTTTTTTGGGGGGGGGTGCTGTACTAGGTCTTCATTGCTGTGCGCAGGCTTTCTCTAGTGTGTCAAGTGGGGGCTACACTTCATTGAGGTGCATGGGCTTTTCATTCTGGTGGCTTCTCTTGCTGCAGAGCACAGGCTCTAGGGCTCACGGACTTCAGGTATCGTGGGTTCCTGGGCTCTAGAGCACAGGCTCGGTAGCTGTGGCACATGGGCTCAGTTGCTCTGAAGCATGTGGGATCTCCCCAAACCAGGGATTGAACCCATACCCCCTGCACAGGTAGGTGGATTCTTAACCAGGGAAGTCCCTTCACTTTTTCCTGAGTCACTCTGACTCTACTATGAATTTTACACAAACCTAAATATTTTTTGCATATCTAGATGTAAAAAATGGATAATATACCAGAAGTTAAAGAGAACAAAGCTTCTGTTAGATTATTAAAACATTATAGTAAGGGAACATTTAACCAGTAACCAATATTCCCAGGTGGTAAAAGAAGAACAAATGATGTGACTATACCACCGATTTATCAAGTAGGGTTCCTCAACTAAACTAGAAAATGACTACTATTTTCTCAATTCTCTCAAGAATGGTACCAAACTAGCACTATTCCACATATACAGAAGTTAAGTCATTGTATAGAATGCATGTCTTGGGGCACTAGGGCTTAATTGTTTCTTGAAACCTCAGTTAACTAGACTGTAAAATGAAGCAAGACTATTTGTTTACTTAAAGACAATTCCTAATAAATTAAGAAATAACTGAAACTGTTTGCAGAATGGTTGTTTCTGTGTAGAGAGCACCTCATGTGAATATCTATCAGAAAAATCAAAACTCATGCACTAGTTTTTATAAAACTCTCATCAAAAGTTACTTATTTGATCACTTCATCTGCCTGTTCTTAAATTTGTTGTTCAGTTGCTCAGTTGTATCCGACTCTTTGTTCTTAAATATTGTCCTTAAAAATTGATTATTTCAATTATTTTGTCTCATTATCCTTTTCAATAGTCTGCCAGATAACCTTCCCCAAAACCCATTTTATCATACCTCTTTCTTGTTGAAAATAAAATGATAAAAGATAAGCAAACAATGAAATAAACATAAAGCCCTCAAATAACTTACTAGAGCAGCTTGGGGTAGTACAGAGTACATGGCTTCCTTGGGAAGGGTTAAGTTTTCTCTGGCTTTTAAGTCATTTGGGTTCACTTCCCAAACAGAGAGCCACTACTGAGTGCCCTTTGAAACAGTTACCTAATATTTCTAAGTCCCTATCCCAAATCTTCAATAAAGTAGTTTATACCTTTCTTAGCTTGTGATGTGGCATTTATAAACAACCTGGTACAGAATATGCCAGCTGGAAACACTATCAGGAAATACCAATTAAACTCCTATCACTGTAAACTTTCTTGAATCTCTGCTATCCACATCCTTTCCCACTTAGGCTTGATCTTCAGCTTCATCCAAACACATCTTTGCACTGCAATTGAATAATTCATGCTCATCTTTCATCCTAAACTTTTATTTTGAGATTTTTCTTTCTTGGAATCCTGCTTTCCTCCTACTCAACAAACCAAACTCTATTTATCCAATTCTTCCATTAGATCTTCCTTAACTATACCATTTTATAGTGATTTAACTCTTCTTCGAAAAACTCTAGATGTAGTATATTAATTTTTTGACATTTTATCATAAAATTTTAGAGAAGGTAGACTAGTGTTAGGCAGTAGACTCATGAAAGTGCTATTTAAGTCTGGTAGCAAAGTAAAACTGGAATACTTTTCTACCTTGAAGACCACCAAAACAAAGAAAGGCACAGACTGCTGAGTCTCTGGAGGTAAATTATTTGACTGCTGAATATACAAATATACTCACATTTTGACAAATTCTGTTCTTTGAATTTGAATACACTAGCACAATATTTAGTAAATGTTCTACAAGTAGTAGATATTTGATAAATACTGGATTGATTAATCAAATGGAATAATTTACATAACTTTCTTCAAGGAACTAAAAAAAACTATCATGAGATTCTCTTTTATCTTTAGGTTCTTTTATGTAATAAGAAAGAAAGTACTGTAATTTTCAGTTACATTTAATCAGTGACCTCGGGTTATATGTGCACATAACAAAAAGAAGCTGTAAACAAAATAATTCATACAGAATATTCAGATTTTTAAAGAAATAATAATTAATGGATGCAATGTTTCTATATGAGTGATAAACAAATATAAATGTTGAAATACAAAAGAAATATACCATCAAAGCTATTTTTATCAAAGATAATCAGTAAAGAAACTGAAAGCTGTACACATTTTCAGGTGAGAGTTCCACATATTTTTTCTTATCTTTGTTACATAAATCCAACAGGGATTAAGATAATTTAACATTTTTCCAAATCAGCAACTTCAGGAAGGCTGTATTGTCAAATTTATAAAATGGCCAGTTCTCAAATCATTATAAATATTTAAAGAACATAAATATGAAGGGCAGATGTGATTCTCAGAGGAACATTCTATATAACTGCGAGTGATGACAAAATACTGAGTGTTTAGTCCCACATCGCACTTAAACCGGCTTCCCAGGTGGCCCAGTGATAAAGAAGATTCAAGAGCCGCAGGTTGGATCCCTGGGTCGGGAAGATCCTGTGGAGCAGGAAATGGCAACCCACGCCAGTATTCTTGCCTGGAAAATCCCATGGACAGAGGAGCCTGGCGGGCTGCAGTCCATGAGGTCCCAAAGAGTCGGACACGGCTGAGGATGCCTATACTTAAAAACCAGTGCTTCTCAAACTTTTCCACTTAAGCAATCCTCCTTGACAAAATATTGTTATAAATCCTCCTCGACAAAATATTGCTAGGAGAAGGAATACATACCCCCGTGAGTAGCATAATACAAAACTAAGCCACACTTCTAAATTTCTCACACTTTATCTTAAAAATTCATGTTACAAAAAGATATGCCATAGTTATTCTTTGGCTTTGCATGTCTTCTGACACATAATCATGTACTCTAAGTAATACATTTGGCCCATTTGGGAAGCACTGACTTACTCCAGTGTTATGTGTATCTGAAAAATATTTTCCTAGATTATGATACTGGAATAATTTCATTTTATAATGCCAGGGATAAATAATAGTGAAAATTATTTGACATATTGTGAATACTAATTATATAAAAGGTATTTTTAGGTTTTTAATATATATCTTAATTTTCAAAATGTAAATATTATCTCAACTGTAGAAAAGAAATTTTTCTTTACTACAGAAATTAAACAGAGATTAAACAGCTATCCCAAGGGAATAAAGCTAATAAATACTAGCTACTTTGTACACAAGTGTTTACTACATGATTTCATCAATATTCTATCTATACAGAAATCTCTTTCTCTGACCTGTGACTTTACCTTACTTTTCAAGAATTTCATGGAGTACTGTGAACAACCAAATCAATGGCCACTAATGTCTAAAAAGAAACTTTTAAATAGTGCTATAGCTTTAACAATGATTAACCATGGATAATGTAAAACCATTTATATGATAAAGGAAGCCTGTACCTTTTCACTAAATTGAGTCAATTCTAAGGTCCAAATAAGACTTGGCACTGTAAAAGGCAGCACAAATCGACAGAGAGAACAGAACCAGGAGTTAACTTAGCAAATCATAAGTAACCTCTCATTAGCTTCTGTCACTAGTTAAAAAATGTCCCTGAGTTGAGTAACTTGCTTCCCTAGAACTTATACTCACCATATGAAAGGAATGTGTTTGCCGATTTTTAAGCTCCCTCCCATTGGTATCTTTAATTCTGTTCATAGCTTTAATCTTGTTGCCCACTCATTTCAATTTCTATACCTAAGTTTCCCTTTCTCTCTGATAGTATCTTTTTATCAGGTTAAGTAATTAGCTTTTTTGAATTTACATTTGTATACATTAATACTCTAGTATCAATCTTCATGCTTCTTAAAATATTTCCTCACTCTTTGCTTCTTAACTACTTCATTTTACAACCTTAAAGTAATGAACACAATAAAACTGCCCAGTAAAAACTGCTGCCTTAATAGTAAGTTTACTCTGAGCCCTACTGTCAAAATGTTTATGATACTAGAGGCTACTTCAGTGTATTTTTTTAAAGCTTTGGTGATTTGACATTTTAAATTAAATTTAAGGTTAAATCACACAGTGTTTTTAATGTAAATATTTAAGTACATTAAAAACCATAGGTAAACAATGCCACTAACCATTTTCCAGCTTGATTTGCAATCTGCTCTTCTAACTTCTGCAGCTCCAATGTGTAAGCCATTATTCGAGCATTGCACACCATGAGATTCTTAACTGCCTGCAAAATCTGGCCTTTTTGAGTGCTCAAAGAAAGGAGTTTCCATATTCCTTCTCGTATTCGAATTTCCAAATCTATTTTTTCTTGAATGTGGCAGTCCTTAGAAAAGAGAGAGGAAAAGAAAAGCATTTTAAAAGGCAGCAAAACACAAAATAATATTTCTTTTTATTCCTAACAAATGAAAAATGTACTATCTAGTATTATAATTTTATAACATATCAGGAAAGTAATAAAGTTTTAATGTATGATAGTATAAAAATTGTTAAATACTCTCTGCAAAATCTTAATTTCTTGCTTTATTAGGAAGCCTATATAATCTACTAGAAAAACAGAACAGAAACAAAAGTGAGAAATACTACATATTTTTACTGTAATTGTACAAGGTTGAATGCTGCTGCTGCTGCTGCTGCTAAGTAGCTTCAGTCATGTCCGACTCTGTGCGACCCCATAGACGGCAGCCCACCAGGCTCCCCCGTCCCTGGGATTCTCCAGGCAAGAACACTGGAGTGGGCTGCCATTTCCTTCTCCAATGCATGAAAGTGAAAAGTGAAAGTGAAGTCGCTCAGTCTTGTCCCACTCTTTGCGACCCCATGGACTGCAGCCTACCAGGCTCCTCTGTCCATGGGATTCTCCAGGCAAGAGTACTAGAGTGGGGTGCCATTGCCTTCTCCGACAAGGTTGAATGGTGTCCCCAAAACATTCCTGTCCTCCTAGAACCTCAGAACGTGACCTTATCTGGACAGTTTTGCAGATATAATTAGCTAAGATGAGGTCATACTGGATTCATTTTGGCCCTAAATCCAATGACTATTGGCATCATAGCAAAGTCATATGGAGAAACAGAGGGACACACAGAGAACTCTATGTGAAGATGCAGGTAAAGATGGCAGTAATGAGTCTACAAGCCAAGGAACACCAATATTGCCAGCCACCATCAGAAGCTGGAAAAGGCAAGAACAGATTCTTCTCTAGTCCCTTCAGCAAGAACATGGCCCTGCAGATACTTCTGGATTCCAAAACTATGACAGAAAAAATTTCTGTTGTTTTAAGCAATTCAATTTCCGTATCTTGTTATGGCAATCTCAGGAAACTAACACAAAAATATAATAATCAAGGTGAACACTATAGCATATGTATGTATCATGTAAGTTGCACCGTGAAATGGCAAGATGTTAACTGATAATACTGAATTAACCAAGGAAAAACTTCCTAAAAGAACAGATGCTGAATAAAGGAACTAAGGTTTAGCAGCAGAGAGGTTAACGGGCTATTCGTTAGAGGTAAGCAATGTAAATAAAATCTCAGAAGCAAGAGAGTGAAAGCACCGTACTAAGAAAATGTCAGGAGGTTTAGCTTCCTGGACCAGAGATTTAGAACACAGTTTTGTATATATTTATTTTAGTTTTAAGAGTCACCATGAAACTATTAAATTATTTTAGTTCTGAAAGTCTTTTTTTCATTCTGTACAATGATCTTATAACATCCTGGCTCTAAAAACAAGTTTCAGATATAACATCAAAATTCTACAAATTGATATGTACTCTTCTGATTTAATTCAGTGACTTTTTAAAAAATGATAAATCACTAGATACTCTTTGTTATTTTGTTGTTTAGTTGCTAAGTTGTTACTTTTTACTATCCTACAAACATGTGATAATGCTTCAGTATGTCTACTTCTAAAAACAGATCACCCTGATTTCTGTGGTTAAAAAAAAGAATGCTATAATTTACCTTTTAAGTGAAATAAAATCTGTATCAAAAATATGACTGAATCTAATAACAAAAGTTTCAGATACTGAAAAGACAATCTTTTTAAAAAGAAAAGCACAAAAGTTAGAGCAATAGTCTATGAAGATGACTCAAAAAGAAAAACTGCAGATGATTTAACTTGACTATCCAAATCCATCAAATGTACTATTCACATGCAGAAAACAGATCTGTTTAATTACGTTCTGTAATTACATCATGTAATCACTATATAAAAACCCTTTGTAGCATAACTCAAAACTGATGTACTATATAAATGTAGTCATTTGCTACTTTTCCTTCTTTACACATGACTGAATTTCAACAACTCCATCTCATCTTTTTATGACTTGTCAATCCCAAAGTAAATTCTTTTTAATGTAATTAGTAATCAATTACAAGAATCATCTGTGTAACCCACATGTCGATAGAAATAAACTCTGGCAGGCAGGTTAGTATTGGAGAGCTCACTTACGGAGCAACTTGAAACTGGGATGAAAAACTACCCCACAACTCAAATATAAACAAATACCATCTGGTGCCATTAAATTCAAGTTTGCTTTTTAAATACTAGAATGAGGCAGCCAGTTGAACTAGCACAGTCATTCTTAAAGCTGGCTACACATTAGAATCACCTCAGGCAAAGAAAAACAAACAATTAGAATTTTTGGAAGTGGAATCTGCACTTTTTTTTTAAGTTCCTTTGGTGATTCAGTGCACAGTCCACATAGAGAACCAGCGTTGGACTACTTGATATTCCCCAGCAATCTGGAAAATTGCAGAAACCTTAAGGAACCAGCAGGTGGCCACAAAAACACTAAGGAACTGGTTTGGACTTCTAAGGTTTCCATCCTGTAAATGAAGATTGTCTCTCTTCATCACTTATTGATCAAGACTTCATAAAACTGGAGAGGCTTGGGATAGAGTGGAGAAAGGAAATGTACAGTCAGGGCTTAAAAAAAATTTACAGTATTTGTAAGATTAAAAGTTCATTAAAGAAATGAGATACAGCTGGCAGATATTAGAATTCTAATACAAAGGATGGACTCATTGGAAAAGGTCCTGTTGCTGGGAAAGACTGAAGGCGGGAGAAGGGGACAACAGAGGATGAGATAGTTGGATGGCATCACCGACTCGATGGACATGAGTGTGAGCAAGCTTCGGGAGTTGGGTGATGGACAGGGAACCCTGGTTTGCTGCAGTCCATGGGGTCGCAAAGAGTGGGACATGACTGAGCGACTGAACTGAACCGATCCTTTAGATCAGACTTCCCAGTGGCTCAGTGATAAACTGCCTGCCAATGCAGGAGACACAAGTTTGATCCCTGGGTCAGGAAGATCACCTGGAAAAAGAAATGGCAAACCATTTCAGTATTCTTGCCTGGAAAATTCCATGGACAGAGGAGCTTGGTGGACTACATACAGTCCATGGGGTCGCAAAGAGTCACAACTGAGTTACTGAGCACACACATCCTCTAGAGCAGGGGGCAGCTAACTATAGTTAACCCAGTCAGTGCCTGTTTTTGTAAATAAAGTTGTACTGGCGCACAGTCACACCCATTTCGATTGTCTATGGCTACTTTCAAACTACAAAGGCAGAACTGAATAATTTCAAGAGAGACTACGTGGCACACAAAGCTGAAAATATTTACCACGTGTCCCTTTACAGAAGTGGTTTGCTGATCCCTAACCCAGCCAAATTAACATACATAGTAAACTGTGACCTTAGCTCCCTTACTCTACAGTGAGTGGATGTGGATCTGCAAAGGCTGATACAAGTGGAATAAATTAAGTGTATTTTTTTGTTTTTACTGGAGTATAGTTGATTTAAAATGTTGTGTTAGCTTCTGTTTTTAATGTATTCATGGAGAAACAAAAGGACCAGTTTTGTGTTCTCCATGCAAATTCTTACTGTAGTACATACTATATGATCTCTGGGTCAAGAAGATCCCCTGGAGAAGGAAATGGCAACCCACTCCAGTATTCTTGCCTGGGAAATCCCATGGACAGGGAGTCTGTTGGGCTATAGCCCATGGGATTACAAGAGTCGGACACAACTTAGTGACTAAACCACCACTACCAGACTAGAATGTACAGTACACACATCTACACTTCATATGCAGAGAAAACATCTCTGGTCAAGGAAACTACTCTAACCAAGAAAAGCTTCTTGGAGTCAAAGGACTTGGTTTTAGTTAAAAAGGGGTGCAAAGTGCTCCGAGGCTAGGAGTGATGTCTAGTGCCAACCACAGTGAGAATAGTGATTGTGTAATGGCAGTGGTGATGCTTACTGACCTCAAAGAGGAAGAGTAGGCAACTAAAATCATATTGGTAGAGTCAAGACTAACTAGGACACATGACAAAAGCATGTCTCTAAATAAGGGCTTGCTATCAAGTCAAACAGAAGCCTTATCTCCTAGGTATTTAAAGTTAGGCTGATAAGACTAAATGGATAGGGCAAGGCTAAGAAGGAAATAGATGACTTAATTGTGAAAACTTGGATAATGTAGGAAACAGAAATATAGTAAATTTTAAGAGCTAGAATGGCACACAAAGGAAGAACAAAGAAAATGCCGGAGTGGTGGAATTAAGCACTGACTGAAAAAAAGAAAAAGAAAAATGAAGCCGGCAGCTGGTAAAAAAACAAATCTGCATGAATCCAGACCGAAACTACACCCACCTAATGCATACAGTTAAACCATGTTAACTGAGAGACTCCAATGGAAAAGACTGCAAAACGGCATATACAAAATACATTCTTTCCAAAAGAAACTGTGTGTATTTTAAGAATTGTTTATGTACAGAGAAAAGTCTGGAAATTGTTAACAATGCTCATTCTGGGGAATGGAACTGGAGAAAGAGTTCATAAATTCATGTTTCTAGGTTTATTTTTCTGCAATGAGAAAGTATGCCTTGAATTTTAATTTTTATAAAGATTGCAAAAGCTTAAACGTTTGTAAGAAAAGGTAAGTGGCTGCCTCAACTATTTGGATAAATGGGACAAAGGTAGCAACAAAACCAGTCATCTTTCAAGCATGTATGAGTGCTAGGTACTGTTAAGTACTTTAAAGAGGTTGTCAAATTCCCACAACTCTCTAGAATAAGCAATTTTCCCATTCCACAACTGCAGAAACTGCAACTTAGAAAAGACAGCTAACTTAGGCAAGGTTCCAAAACAAGTAGAAATGGATTTTTACCTTAATCAGACTTCAAAGCCAATATTCTATGCTGTGCGTAGTGACAGATAACTCTAATGTTCAAGTAGAGAAGTTATAGTAGTGAGTGACCATCTCAGAATCTTTGGGCCTATCCCTATCTGCTGGCAGGTTCATTAATATCAAAGGAAATACAAAAATTCAGTGTTAGTCAAGTATAAAATTTTCTTACTGACCCTCAATATTCCTGTTAGATTACAATCTATTACTATTTGCAATTTTTCTCCATGATCCAAACAGAAGGAATTCCACAACTATCTTAATTTGTTGCTACCTAAGAAATCATTAAGTATTGTACTTTACTATATGTAAATAATCTCGCCTTTATGTATATTTAAGTATTTCTTGTCATTCCAATAAAACTTCTTTTATGACCTTATTCTCATCTCTTTTGTACCATTCCAAAATATTGCTGCTACACACAGCTCAATAAATTCACCTGATCGGCCCCACCAACACCTACGTGATAAATGCAAGAGCCTCAAGATACCACCAATTCACTAGAAATCAGATTTTTTAAAAATCATTAGTACAATCCAAGTGAAACAGAGCAGGACCCTTAAGGTCCCTGCCCCCCACGTCCTCAGCCTGCCTTTTTGCCTGTGAAACATCTTTAGCCAAACAATAAGTTTAATCAGAGAAGTAAGAAAATACAGAAGCAAAGAAAAGCTTGAAAACAGGACAAAACAATAATATTAATAGTTTAGTCAGCAAGGAAAGTCAATGGCATTTAGTTCCTTCTCAAGGGCTATAGATAATATTCTAAGCCATATCCCATGAGCTGTCTTATGGATAATGAAACCCCAACCAGGTGGAATAAGCTAACTGTCAATACAAGACCAGACATTAGCCATTACAGAAGCTGCCATAACTCCAAGAACTGGTCTCCAAGAAATGGGAACAAACCTACTCTGGAAGTGAAGCTTAACTATACTTAAAAAAAATCAAGATGCCACTGGTCAGACTACCAATGACAATTTTAAGATGACTGTCAAAGCTGACTGTGCTATTTCTGCATGCAGCCCCCTCCCTCTGCCTATAAAAGCTCTTGGCCACTTGTCACTGGGGTGAAGTCAGCCTTTGGATAGGAGTCCGCCCTCCCCCAGGGCTTCTCTGGTGGCTCAGAGGTAAAGAATCTGCCTCCCATTGCAGGAGATGCAGGTTTGATCCCTGGATCAGGAAGATCCCCTGAAGGAGGAATTACTATTCCTGCCTGAGAAATCCCACAGATGGAGGAGCCTGGTGGGCTACAGTCCATAGTGTCACAAAAAGAGTGGAAGGACTGAGGGACTAAATAACAACAACTACCCTCCCCCACTCTTTGTTGGCCTCCAAAATGAAGTAAACTTTCTTTTCCACCAACCTTGCCTCTTTATTGGCTTTTGAGCATTGAGCGGCCCAGCTGCATACCATTTACTGTTTAAAAAAAAAAAAAAGGTACACAACAAGATAGAAAAAGAAACACTGTGCATCGAAATGTTAGAAATTTTTTTAAATGCTGCCATAAAACAGTATAAATTACTGATAAGGTTACTGCACTCTCTGCAGAAAGACTAAATGTCATGCTTTAGTTTTCACACCATTATGAAGACTTCCTAATAATTTTGTATCTGCTGAGGATTCTAGGATTTCCAGAAAAGAAAATACGTTTCTAAGCAAAGATAATAGGTTGGACCATATGATATTGCTAATATTCTACCAATTCTGATCTACAAAACTGGTAATTTCATATGGCTTAACCTACTTCAGAAATAGGTAAAACTGGAGATTAAATTGGAAGTGGATATCCAGTGCAAAGGCAGAGTTTTCTTTTAAGCCCCATGTTTTGAGTATTCTTTAAAGGTTGAGAGTGGAAAGTATACTCTTTTAATAAATGCCAAGAAATAATAAAAGAATCCACTAGCAGACCAACCGTTTCTCAAGTTCTGAGGTTCCCGTTTGCTTCTGCATCCCGCCCCATCAAGTTTATACAGCGTGTAGACACAGCTTCTACAGTAATTGTGCTTTACATCAAATCTAGTAACAAGCAAACTGTTCTCCACCGGCCTCGGGTGGGCTTCTGGAAAATCCTGGGGCTCCCAGTCCCCCGAGTCAGCCACACTTGCAAAAAGACAAGGTCCCAATCCTGGGAGGAGGGGTAACGGACAGGTGCGCCTAAAACTCGCTTCCCCTTCCAGGCCAGTTTCGTCCCTAAGAAACTGGGGGCGGGGGTGGGGAGGTGGCAATAGGGAGATTTCCAAGGTCCACTACGGCCCCCAAAAGTGCAGTCGCCTACTTTTTCCTTTTGTTTCTGGCCTCGGCTGAATAGAGACGCGGACTGGGGCTTTTCCCGTCGTCCAGACAAAACTACCGCTTGAGGACCTGAAGCCGGGTCCCTCCCTCACTCACCTGCTGGGCCGCAAGCCCCGCCGCGCGGAGCTCCGGTCCCCTCAGGATGTGCCTCTCCATCTCCAGCGCCACAGCTAGGGCCGCCGGCACAACGCCGAAGGTAAGGTTTGAAAAGCCCGCCCCTGGCTGGAGCCGCGGAGGACGCCAACCGCCGTCCCGGCCGTACCAAGTCCCAGCGCAGGGGAGGGGGCGAGGGGCCTGAGAGCCGGCCTGCGCAAGCGCAGAGGGCGCACCCCGCGCCGCCCGCGTCTAAACTTTGCCGAGACCCGAGTTCCCGGCGCTGGCTGGGAAGGAGGGAGCAGCTGGCCCACTTAAGGGAGAGGTTGCGGTGTGGGCGGGCCTGGGACAGGAGTGGGCGGGGTCGTGGGGAAAGCATAGCCCACTGAACGCACCTGACCGGAAGCCCGGTTTAGGCTGGTGGTTTTCGAGGCAAGCCTTTTGCGCGCGGAGCCTTCGGCCTGCATGTCACCGAAGGCCCTCCAGAGCTATCGGGGTCAGCTGACCCAAGGCTGCAGTCCCTGGACTCCCACAAACAATCCGCGGCCTCAGTTCCAGAAACCAATTGACTCTGCCCTCAGCGATCACTCTCTCACACAGTGCAGATCGTCACCCGAGGTCACTTAGAAACCAGAGCCTTATTAATCAGGCTGGTGAGACGTCGTGTCAGGCATTTCACAAGCCTTTTTCTTTTGTCCCCAATGTTTCTTTGTAATTCCAGATGCCCCTCCCCCCTGCTAAGTAGTCTGTTCTTTTTTGGAAAAAACCCTTTCATTACTCTTTCCCCACCAACATCCAAAGTGACAACAGAATGAGGTATTATTTCCCCACTCTCATTTCTTGCTGTCCCTAAAGACCAATATAAAGACCCTTTAATTATATTGCGAAATTATTGGGAATTAATTATAATGTCAAAATATGGAATCTTTAAAAGTCAAAATTGAAGTGCCAAAGATTTCAGGCCTTTGTAAGTTCTTTAAAACCCCACTGTTCTCTTGAAAAAGCAATAAAAGCTTCTTTGGCTTCTAACATTTTTTTTCTCCTAAGGGAAGAATCTATCAAAACAACCCTCCCACCCTCACCACTTAAAGGCCTAGGGCACTTTTCATTCCATAAGTAAAATGAAACATTCCACGTTTTTTGTTTGCCTGAGACAGTCCTTGTTTGGGTCTGTTGTCCCAATCAATATTCCACCGATCTTGTCTTGTCCTAGACAGAGGGGATGTTAAATTATGTGGTCACATTATCCACAAGGCTTTTTTAAACCAGTTAGTCTGAAGATGATCTTGTGAAAATATAAAGGATGCCCTTTCTCTCAGAAGAGTAATTTGCCTCTTTGAGGCCCTGGACCAGTGATTCTAGAAGCTGCCCATCTAGGAATGGCCTTCCCCTTACATTAGGAATGTATGAGTCATTAGGGATGACGACCACATCCTTACACAAAACCATAAAATATGTAAAGCTCAAAGCTACCAATACAGAGTTCAACTCATTTTCTCCAAATACAAATCTGAATTCCAGGGTCATTAGGTACCCTTCTCTGAGTGCACACCTCTCTCTTATGCTTATCACTTTGTGGTATAATTATCCCCTACTCAAAGTGAGCCTTATGAGCCTAGTCTAGTACCTGACCCAGAAATATTGGATGCTCATATCAGCCATAGATTATTTTTCATATATCACACACAGCTCTCGATCAAAATACTTAGATAAACCATCACTTCATGGAAACAGGACCAAGCCAACCAGTTGTTTTTTGTTTTGGTTTGTCTTTTAAATAATTGCTTATTTACTGAACCTGGAGCACATTAGACACACAACCAATTTAAAATTTGCATCTTTTAACTCAGTTTTGGAGTGTTAACACACACACACAAATTGGCATGCAACAGTTGTCCTAAGGTAAAATACAATCACCTTAAACTGTTGCAATATTTTCACCTAAGGTTGAAAAATTGTTTACACTTAACATGAAAACCTATAACAAATTTAAATTTATTGCATAAAACTCATTCCTTGTAGTTTTCCCCTTGCAAAGATCGAAAATATATACATATGAGTAACCAATATACATCAGTCATAACATAATCCTGGATCATCCCCACACGAAAACCAGATGCTCCATTAATTTTAAACCCATCATCAGAGACCAAGAAAAGCCTCTGACAAAACAAAATTCACATGTGCCAAAAAAGAAAAAGCCAAGAAAAATAAAAACCCCAGTACTAACAGCGATGCTCAGTACCCTAATTAAAGTGGCCAAAATGCCACTGATCAAAAATAAAATAGCAAGCCAACCAATTTTAAATTGGACACTGATGTAGAACCATTTGATGAGTAAACACCAGGTATATAATTGGAGATATACTAGGAAAAAGAGACCTAGGAAAGATCATATTTAGTAATTATCTGTAGAACAGACAGTTGCTATTAAAACTATTCTCTTTGGAGCAGATACAATGAGGTTATGTCTTTTTATTATTCATCAAGGGATGTGCCCAGGAAGTGCTTAAGATACAACTATTATACGGTGATTAAAACAGCTCAGAGTAGGAATGCTATTTCCTTAGTTATACTCAGGTCCTTTGGTATTGCTGCTAATTTCATCAAACATAGTTTTCTGTGGTGTATACAATGTACATGAAAATTGAATAATCCATGAAAACCACCAAAAAATTAAAGATATCACATGAATTAGTTTGGTCAGCTTGAGGGTAAATGAATGAATGAATTTAAAAACTCCCAGGAAGTAAGAAGTACTACCTTTCGCCATCTCAGACGTTTGAAAGGTAACACTTGGGGGGAGTCTCTCATTTGACAGCTAACAGCCCACCCTCCTTGGGTTCCAACAGTAGGTAGAGTCTCACCGAACTGCCCAGGCATAGGAGCTTCAGCTGGAGGTTGAATGATGGAATTACTGTCCTATCAATGTCACTTCCCATTGTAAGTTCAACATTTAATATAAGTATCAGTTATAGCTAATATAACAAATATTTAACAATTAATTAATTAATAGAAAATCAGTTTGGCATAAAGGGGACAGCCAATTTAGATAATACCAATAAATATTAAAGTATATTTTTCTTCTCTTTATTAACCATACTCCTTTGGTTAAGTCTCTAAAAGGCCAAGGAAAGAAAAATAGTAAATTTGAACTCAACTCTTACATAATAGACCCATTATTTTAAAAATGTGATTTGCCCCAGAACAGGTAACTTGCGGTTTCTAATATCCTCCTGAACATTCTTTTTTTTTAATCCTATTAAAAAACATTGTCTTGGTGCTTCCTTTACTCATCTGTTACCTTGAAGGTAATGAACTTAGAATGAACCTCACAGACTAGAGCTGTATCTTGAATTATATACATAAAAAAGAAGGAACTGAAGTAAAGATGCTAAGCAGAGGTGCAGCATTTACTGAGATGAATAAGCCATAATCTATAAACAGCTGAAGCATCATATAATCATAAGAAGAATATGCACAGAGTCTGAGGACTTATGAGCCCTATGACCTTGGGCAAGCTACTCAGTGTCTTTATCTATAAAACAAGTATAATAATACCCAGCTTGTCTTTTAAAAGTTGTTGAGATACTCAAATGAGGTAAGATTTGTGAGAGTGCTTTGTAAACTGATTATCCAACATAAACATGAGGGGTTGTTAGGCAGGAAGAAAACACCAGTACCTATGAGTGACCCAAGGAACACTGAGAACTGAATGATAAAAGCTTATATGAATGGGGTTGGATATAGTCAAAATATATCATTCACCACTGAAAAATAATTAATACCTAGATTATATAGAGAGAATTCCTGCAGATCAGAAAAGTCCAACTGGAAAATGATCAAAAGTTATAGTAGGCATGTATTACAGGACAGTAAATCTAAATGACAAAATGTGTAAAAAGTTGCTCAACTTTATCATTAGTCTTAATCTGTACATGTAGGTACTATTTTATAGTCACTAGACTGGTAAATAATAAGTTTGATAATACTAAGGATTGGTGAAGATGCAAATCAAGAAGATATTATATACTGATAGAAGGGATGTAAATTTGTTAAATCACTTTGGAAAAAATATTCAGAGCTATCTTGTAAAGTTGAGAATGTAAATACCCAGCAGTTCCGCTCTTAGGTCTATATATCCTGAGATAAATTTTTGCAGTTGTGTACCAGCAACATTGCTTGCAATCACAAAAATATTAAGGCAAGCCAAAAGTTCATTTCAGGAGAATGGGTAAAAAAATCATGGTGATTTACCCAATGAAATATTATATATCAATAAAAATGAATAAACCACAGATACATGTAATTTCATAGTTGAATCATAGAAATACTGAATGAAGCAAGCAAGTTAAAGAGGAGTACATAAAATATATAATTTCTATAAGACTAAGAGAATCTAAACAGTACACTGTTTAGGAATATATACATATGGTAGAAGTTTATATTATAAAAGAAGAGAGTGCTAAAAACAAAGCTCAGGACTGTAACAATCCCTGGGAGAGAGGCAAAGGGGTGGAAACAGAACACACTTTAGTAATGGTAATGCTCTAGTTCTTAAGTTAGGTGATGGGTTCACATTTTAATGTTTACCTGGTAGGTAACTTACCTAAATATTCTTTTATGTGTCTCAAACATTTCATAATAAGAAATATTTCTACAATATTCACATTATTCTTGTATAAGTTAAATAATGGTGATAATGTATGGTATTTTAAAAGATACTTACCAAAATAATAATACATTTTTTTGGCTTACAAAATTAGATATACATTTAATTCATTTCCAGTACATATTATACTATGTGAAAGTTAGAAGTACAGCTGTAATACATTAGTGCCCGTGACCAGTGAGAGATGAGAACTGGACATCTGGCCATGTGGATTTATCTGTAAACACTTAAGAGCCACTCTTTAAAAGCTTGAGTGGGAGGAGGGGGTGGAATTTGCAAAGGATGAGAGGTTTTGTCAGTAGGTGGGGATAAAATTAAGTGCAATTTGAGTTATTACTGTTAATGGGACCTGCATATTACACAGAGGCCTTAGGTTATTCGAATGGCATTAAAATCAGAGGGCTCCATACTAAGCAAGCAATCAGCCGGAGGAATTAGTTTTAAGATTTTAATCAATGATCCTCAAACTATAGCACACAAAGACTTTTCAAGGTTTATAAAGGCATGGGCAGTTTTAAAGGAATCATCATCATGATCTTCATCTTATGTTCTCTATCCTAAAATTGACCTACATAATAACCTGCCTGCTCTCTAGGCTTCACGTAGGTCCCGTTTTCACAGCCACCTTTTCCCACTTGACAAAAGAAGGGCATCACGTTAACCCATTTCTATTGCACGCCCCAGGGTATAAAAACCATCTGGGAGCCAAAGGGACAATTAAATTTATTGGTGTTGATGTTGCTATGAGCAATGAACCACAGGCTTAGGGCTTACATTTATAAAAATGAAAACCAGATGTGGACTTGATATTAAAAGCTGTCTCATTCTAGCATTATTTAATATTCATTCATGGATACATTAACTAACTGGAGGGAAGAAAAGGCTCATCCATCTCATCATGAGATTCATTTCCAGGAAAATTTTACTTTTGATGTTTAATATTGATTCATCATAATCTGTAATCAACTTATTTTGTTTTTATCAGCTATGTACTACTAATAATTTTAATAATGCAACCCAAAAGAAAACTCTTGACAATGGAATATAAAATTCCAATTAACATGTGTATGTTTGTTGCAGAGAATCATGATAGGATGAGCAATAAAGACCTCTCAACCATAAAATGGAGAAGGCAATGGCACCCCACTCCAGTACTCTTGCCTGGAAAATCCCATGGACGGAGGAGCCTGGTAGGCTGCAGTCCATGGGGTTGTGAAGAGTCGGACATGACTGAGCGACTTCACTTTCACTTTTCACTTTCATGCATTGGAGAAGAAAATGGCAACCCACTCCAGTATTCTTGCCTGGAGAATCCCAGGGATGGTGGAGCCTGGTGGTCTGCCGTCTATAGGGTCGCACAGAGTCGGACACGACTGAAGCGACTTAGCAGCAGCGGTAGCAGCAACCATAAAAATATTTTATACAAGCTTATAAAGGAGGAAGTGGAATAAAAATACAAGTTCAAGTAGGAAAAGGAACACTAAAACTTACAGATGAAGTTGTTCATATATTTAAATGGCAACTGAGTCTTTGACATTTTGGGTTCCATTAGACACACTAAATATAATGGTTTAATTTTAAACTATAATTTTTCAATACATCAGCAGTTGCATCCTTTGTAACTATTTAGATGTATGCTAAAACATAACAGATGCCACCTTAAAAAATATGTAAGGGATAAAATTTTTTTAAATTCTTTTAGGTGTTTTACACAAAAATGCTTGAAAAAATTCTGATTTGGATATCTAATAGCATCACGCTACAGTACCCAAACACATCTATGTTTAACAGTGGACATACACCTGCAGACTCACCTCCTCAAATATTTCTCTGATTCTTCTCCTTCCACTTTGCACCCACCCCAACATGGTCTCTCATATGGACCTCTAGTTTCCAGAATTGACCCAGCTCCTTCTCTAGGTAACTTTTGTTCTTTATATACATTAATGCCATCAGTTAGGCTAAAGACAAACCCTTTTCTTCCTACTTTGGTTCTTTAATGGTTCTTCTTATGAATATTCACCATTGTTTTCTCATTTTCAAAAGTGGCCAAGATACTGCTCTCTCACATAACATTTTTAATCAGCTTTTCATGTTCTGACAAAATAAAAAAGCCTGTTGGAATTTTTATTAGAATTGCACTGAATTTAGAAGGCAATGATATATTTAGGATATTGGCATTCCTATCTATGAACATCACATATGTTGCAAATTTAGATCTTCTTTAATGTCTTTCACTGAAGTTTTACAGTTTTTTCCACATAGGCCTTCCATATCTTTTGTTCCATTTTTGGATTCCTGTATCTCTTCTTGATATTGGAAATAAAGCTTTAAAGATATGTATTCTATTTGTGATTAATGTATAGAAATAAAACTGATTTTCATCCAGCTACCGTGCTAAAGGGCTTGTCTGGTGGCTCAATGGGTAAAGAATTCTCCTGCAATACAGGAGAACGTAGGAGAAGCGTGTTCAATCCCTGGGTTGGGAAGATCACAAGGGCATGGCAACTCATTTCAGTATTCTTGCCTGGAGACTCCCATGGACAGGAGAGCCTGGCAGGCTGTAGTCCGTGAGGTCACAAAGAGACAGACACAACTGAAGCGACTGAGCATGCATGCAGGCACCATGCTAAATTCTCTTATTATTCCCAATAAATTGTGGGTTTGGGCGGGTATTCTATGTAGATGACGAAGTGTGAATAATAACAACTTCTTTCTTTTCTAATTCTTGTTATTCTTTTTACCTGACTTAACTGCAGTGGCTAAGGCAGGCGGCCATCATAGTGTTGAAGTAGTGATATCGAGCATTTTTGTTTTCTTCCTCAATTTGAAGGAAATGTTTCTAATGTTTATTTCTTTATCTCAGTAAGTATATATAGTCACCCTCTAAGCTTTGATTTATGTTCTTCATTAAAGCATTAACTCTTCAAAAATTGCCTCTCATCTGTTCTCTCTATTCTGTCATTCAGGAACTGAAGTTTGAGTTCAAATTCGGCTAACCTTGACTTTCTTCCAGAGAGGATTTGTCTTTGCTTCTACTGGGAGCCAAAAGGCTCTAGGTACCTGAGACCAGTTAGGCCAGATTCTTAGGTTTACTATAAAGATCTCAGGTACAGGTCCTTCTACTTGCCACTGACAGAGAAAACCTTTTGTGTGTGTGTGTGTGTGTGTGTGTACATATGCATGCGTGCACATAGAGCTTACAGCTCTGGTTTCAACTCAAGGTTTTTTGTTTGGTTGGTTACTATTATTCTGATTTTAGTCCCTTAGAGATTTTTCTTTCTGGAGATCTCAACAATGCTACAAAAGTTATGTTTTATGCAAAATTTATGGTTCCTGCAAATTTATGTTTAATGGTTTCAGAAGACAAAAATTATTGACAAAATCCACCGTGCTGCTGATATTGAAGTCCACAAGTAAGGATATTTGAACAGTAAAAATAGAAGAAATAAATAATTACAGAATAAAAAGCAGTCTTAAATTGCACATATTTGATTTTAAGAAAAACTCACCATATTATCCCTTTCTCCTTCTGTAAATGTAGCCACCAGGAAAAGCTGCTCAGTGTCCCAACAAGGTCATATTCCCTGATGTTCACTTTGAATGTGTCCAAAAAGGAAAATGGAAAGACAGAATTTTTTAAAGGTTAGAACAGAGAGTCATGGAGAATAAATGGACTGGAAAGCCCCTTCCAGGTCTAATCAAGGAACATTTCTCTCCTCTTGGGATAAAGGATCCTTACAATATCTGCCTACCAGGATTTCCCACCTGCTACACATCAGTAACTGCAGTGTCTCCCATTTTTCTCCAGGGAATAGTTATCGATGTTACCATGAGCACATTTTACCTGCGTGTATTGGATGTTTGGGAAACAAATGACTTGCCTTTTTAGTTCATAGGCTATTTTTGACTCAAGAGGAGCCATCCCCAGACATGAAGTGAATTTCTTCCTGATGTAGGAACTGTAATATATCACCCATAGAGCTTGCTCTTTGAACTTGATGACCTCATTGAAAGGCCCTTCTGGCACTGTTATAATCAGTGACATTCACAAAATATTTCTGGTTTGGTTCCCTTGCTCATAGATTTGCCTGTTTACATCCCTCTTCAGAACTCTTTCATCTTGCAAAACTGAAACTCTATGCCCATTAAGCAATAATTCCCTATTCTCTCTCCTCCCAGCCCCTGGCAACCACATTCTTCTTTCTGTCTCTATGATTTTGATTACGCTAGGTATCTCATATAAGTGGAATCATACAGTAGTTATCATTTTATGATTAGCTGATTTTATATAGCTTAATGTTCTCAAGTTTCATCCACATTGTAGCGTATGTCAGAATTGCCCGATGGCTGATGGATCATGAGCAAAAGTGTCTGTCCAGCAGCTTTAAGAGCAAGGGTGTGATTTGCTGTAATTTTCTTTCCTTGTGTTCCAGTGACAGGCAACCTTACAGACAATGGATGGTACAATACCCTGGGTTTCAGAGTGAGAGAACTAGAGAACCCATAGACGTCTAGTGATGGACATGTATTATGAGCAAGAAATGCATCTTTGTTGTTTTGAGCCTCTGGATCTGGGGATTGTTCGTCACTACAGCATTACCCAGCCCATTATGATCAATACAGGTACCAGACTAAGAGATGGTATTTACATTATAGTCTTAGCCCTGCCACCTATCTATATGCCAAGTCACTTGACTTCTTTAAATGTAAGTTTTCTCACTTGTGACATAGGATTAGTCATTCTCCCTTCTCTGCTTCACTAGATTTTTTTTTTTTTTTGCATCCAGTATTTGAGTAAGTGAAAAATGTAAAGCATGTGCAAATATATGCCAGTAATATCATTAACAACATTGGATTGGTTTATTCTCCCCTGTATAATGTTAATCTCCAGAAAAAAAAATTATAGAAGTTATAAGTCAAGAATGTATTTAAATCAGATAACAGTGAATGGATGACTTGATAATTTCAGCTTGAAATGGTAATATTTCCACCTAAAGTAGCTAAATAACTACGCACACCTTCTTTTATAACCATAAACTTCTTTAAAAAGTCTTTAATGCTTTTGAAATTTTATTGTAAGTTAAAGAGTTGTAACTAACAAAAGTAAAAACAAAGGTAATTTTAGAAGAAATAAAGTTTATTTTGGCCTTAAAAAATATGACAGTTTTGTTCTGTGATATCAAGGTGAGAATTGAGATGGCTTGTTTACCACAAATATCAGTCAAGCTGATTAAACTTTGTTTTCAAACTCCATCTGCCTTTCCTTCACCCCAACTTTCTGAATTTCAAGGGCTTGACCCCTGTCTTCCATTGTCATCCTGACATTAGAAAGAATGAATCATAGAGTCCTGTAAAAATGCCCTTTTCTATTATCTTCTGAACACCTAAAGACGGAATACTGTGACCACTTTGCAGAGTGCGTGAGCATGTTGAGCAGTTCTGCATGGTTAATGACAACCATAAACTGGTCACTAGAGGTATTTGTGAGAGACATTTCTGGGTCTTATGGGAATGTTGTTTTTGGCTTACCATTTGTTGTGCTATGAATGGCCAGGCAGGGAGGGCAGGGCTCCGCACTACTTCAATCCAGTGCTCTGCTGACTGGGGCTGCCACAGTAATGAAGATGATGTGTGGCGAATAATTGTGGATGAAATTGAGTTACTTCTTCAAATCATTTCTTTGTTACTTACAGAAAAATATTCATTTGTAAAACATGCACTAAACTCTTTAGCTGAAATTTAAGTATAAAATAATAAGTATATAGTATCAACAAGAAACTAGTCACTTTTAACTCGAATAATGTAGCTCTGAGTTCTTCAAAGGATATTTGTGCAAGCTAGAGGATGTAGTCATCAGATATACATCTGTCTTTTTTATGTCCTAACAGTATCTTCACCTTTTGGACTTTCATTTCTTTGCTTTGTAGATGTTAGCATAATAATGTCACTCTTTCTCCCTAGCATAGTATAAATAAAACCTGAGATTTTACCTGCATGTTTAATGTGTAGCTTCTTTAATGTGTAGCTTTAAAACTTTGAAGAATTCTACGTACTAATCATACACTTGATTCATACTTGAAAAATATCTAACCAAAATATTCTTTTAAATGTTGCTGTGCTGAGAAAGGATATTTATATTAAATAGAAAAGGTGAATACTATAAAATAAAATGAACACATAAAACACACAAAAAAAGAAAAAATGAGGTGATTTCCTTGTTGAAAGAACTTTCTTCTCAATGCCTAATATCTTATTTTTCTTCATTGGTTTTATTTAATTGAATTCTACTTCACATCTTTGCTTAATAGTTTCTTATGTTCAAGATAATTATAGAAATTACATACAAAATGATATGTATTTATTACCTAACGTGAAATTAGTTTCTACTTTTGAACATTACATTTGTTTACTGAAACTAAATTTGCCTCTATTAACTGTTTCAAATTCATACGATTAAAAAAATTAAAAATAATGGTTAATGAAATCAGGATTACCTTCAGTTACTTTTTAATATACTGCAGTTTAACAAAAATGAGCTTTATAAGTTAAAAATGTCTATAGAGACAATTTTCAAAATTCTTAAAAGCCCTTAGTGTATCTTTTTTTTTCTATATCTTAATTCATTAATAGGAGAAACCAGTTGTTGATTAATCACCCTTTTTATTCAAACTGAACATGTTAATCAACTTTTATTATTCAAACAAAATATTTCCCCCTGAAAAAAATGTAGGTTGTCCAGAAAATTTATTTTAATAGAATGTCAGGTTAGATTTGTTAAGTAAATAGAAGATCTTACGATATGTATTTTGAATAGGAGAATGATTTAGTAATTATCACCAAATGTATAAGATATATGCTCTACTATATTTTCCTACCATACAAAGTAAAATCTATTGTGTAACAATGTTAGCAAAAAAGAGATCTAGGTTGATGTCGATTCTTTATGGCTTATTAGGTCAGAATTTTTGTGACTATTGCTAAAATGGATCATAGGACTTTCAGAGCAAAGAAGATTCATCACAGAATTTTAGACGTTAAAACAAGTCTTAGAAATTATCTATCTAGTTCTACTCCACAATTTTATAAAAGAGGATTAAAACAAGGTAATGATTATAAAACATTATAAAAATAGCAAAAGCATTTACTCCTTATTAGGTACAGTTAATATGCAACTGGGGCATACTGGCAATCTCTTCCTAAAGATCTTTAGTAATATGATAAATTGCTAGCTTTCACTGATTATGTACTTGTATGAACATCGATATATACTATTAAAGGCATTTTAGGGTGCAGTTCCTATATCTGATAAAAGAACATTTCACAAAGTCAATTTCTGATGTGACCTTTTTGATGACAACATTTACTGAAAGGCATGAATTTTTTGTTAATAGTTGGCTACCACAATATTTTTTCATCAATTTAAAATGACTGCTTACAGTATTGGCAAAGGTTTCACCCAGGTCGCAATTCATGATTTCACCAATGGCCATCTCCTCATGTTCATCAATTTCAACAGAAATACATGAAAAGTTCTTGCTACTGTTTCTCTTTCCAACTGTGAGTCCAAAAGTCATGTCGTGTTGGACATGTAGACAGTTAAATGTAAAGCAAAGAGTGAGAAGGAGAGGCCTAGTGTTGAAGATCCTGCTGTGGCACTTGTTCTCCTGCCTTCTGTATCCAGTTGTCGTAGCTTATAAATGATTCATTAATCATCCAGGAGCTCAGGGGTTGTGACAGTTGGAAGTCTTTTACATAAAACAGCTCCCTTTACTGCACTGTGGTACAGCTGCACTTGCCAAAGAACAAATATATTAATTTTTCCAGTGAGAAAGTAACTTTTTTTTCTTTCTAGAAGAAGCACCAATTTTTCTTTTCAAATATGAAGCGAAATCTAGCTTTAAGATAGAGCTCTTGACCAAGAGTCACCCTGTCTCTCAAGAGTCAGCCTCAGTGTTGTTAAATTCATTTTCAGGTTTTATTAGAAAAGATTTCCATTAGAAGTATAGCCAGCATAGGATTTTACCTGCTTGATTTTACGTATCTAATTTTTCAAATGAAAAGTACAGCAAAAGACTTGCCACCTTTACCTTCACTATCAGCTTCAATACTTCCATAGAGAATTTGTAAAATTCTGTATGTTGAATTAAGTAATTCCTCAGGATCATTATAATTTATTTCTGTGGCAATAAATCCCAAATTAACAAGGTTAATATCAAAAGGTTATATAAAACTAGATAAAATGTCAGTCTGATGCCATAGTAATCAATTTAAAAAATGAGACTACAAATCTGAATCTATTATTATGATTATCATATTTATGACTGTATGAACAAAGTTGTTCATTCCAGAATGTTAACAAGATGTCTTTCATGTATCATTAAAATAACTTATGTCAAATACTTGGCTAAATTATTGAAGTACTTTCAATATTAATAATTTCATACAAATGTCTAGCAAGAATAACCAGTCAAAATTAAGTAACCATTAATTAGGATAGATTATTTCTGTTGGCTCTCATTTGCTTTCCTAATAATCAACTTGATTTTTCTCTAAAATAGGTCAATATGAAATGAGTGTTAGTCATTTCACACTTCTAGCTTTTAATAAACCAAAACTGTTTAAAGAAATGAGTGATTCTCTTGTAAGTTATTAATCCTTACAGATATAATATATCATGTTTTCATCCTTTAAATTTGATATGCCCATTTTCTCTTTAATTATCATATACTAATATGATAATAGCACAGTAATTTTATTAGTTCTACTTCTAATAAATTTTGTAAAATTGATTTATTCTAAAATTAATCATATATGACTGTAGTACAAACATCATTCTCATTATTACACTATTGATTAGGGGGAATTTATTTTCAAGATGTTTAGCTTAAAATATAAAAGGGGGCATTAACATTCTTAATTTTTAAATTATTTTGTACTCTGGTTTGGAGTTTTGTGACTCCTTGTCTGATACATAAATCTCTCATTAATTTAGACTAGAGTCCAAGAGATAAAGAATCAAACCCTTTGAATTTTCTTTTAGCAAGGATATAATAGTAGCAAGAATCATATTATGTAACAAGTTACAGGAAATAATACAGATCTGAAATATCAAATAAGAAAATTAAACTTTTGAATCTTAGACACGTTGAAAGAGATCCTGGGTTTTTGACAGAAGGTTAAACTCCTTCATGGTTTCTATATTTGAGAAAGGTCATTCCCTTTTTGTGTTTATAGTATTTATCACTTCACTTAGCAATTGCTAAGTTACAGATGAATAATAAAATGGAAAAAATTATGAAAATAACTGCAGAATAAAGATAAACAGAATCATCATCCTGAACACATAATTCTTTTTTGAAAATTCTATCAACCAATTATTCTTAATGTTAACTTTTATCATTTAACTTAATTGGGGTCAATTCCTTTCTCACCTACATTACTCAAGAGTAGCACATATTTTCCTAATGGCTTTGATTTCATGGCTTATTTTTCTTCTCTTAAATTATATCTATTGATCTTAGTACGTTAAATAAATGCTATGCTTAGGAAAGCATGCCATTTTTCTAACTGCTTTCTACACTTTCTCAATATTTCCCCTTTTAAAAATAGAGCTGGAATCTGTTTAGATAATACCTTAATCACTTCAGGAACCTTATATAAAGTATGAATTAGAAACTTTGCAAATACTAATTAATTAATTTGGAATTATTTAATTTGGAATTTAGGGTATCCTGATGAAGGTGAAGGAGGAGAGTGAAAAAGTTGGCTTAAAGCTCAACGTTCAGAAAACTAAGATCATGGCATCTGGTCCCATCACTCCATGGGAAATAGATGGGGAAACAGTGTCAGACTTTATTTTTTTGGGCTCCAGAATCACTGCTGATGGTGACTGCAGCCATGAAATTAAAAGACGCTTACTCCTTGGAAGGAAGGTTATGGCCAACCTAGATAGCATATTGAAAAGCAGAGACATTACTTTGCCAACAAAAGTCTGTCTAGTCAAGGCTATGGTTTTTCCACTGGTCATGTATGGATGTGAGAGTTGGACAGTGAAGAAAGCTGAGCGCCGCAGAATTGATGCTTTTGAACTGTGGTGTTGGAGAAGACTCTTTAGAGTCCCTTGGACTGCAAGGAGATCCAATCAATCCATCCTAAAAGAGATCAATCCTGGGTGTTCATTGGAAGGTCTGATGTTGAAGCTGAAGCTCCAATACTTTGGCCACCTCATGCGAAGAGTTGACTCATTGGAAAAGACCCTAATGCTGGGTAGGATTGGGGGCGGGAGGAGAAGGGGACGACAGAGGATGAGATGGTTGGATGGCATCACCAACTCGATGAACATGGGTTTGGGTAGACTCCGGGAATTGGTGATGGACAGAGAGGCCTGGCGTGCTGCAATTCATGGGGTCGCAGAGAGTCGGACACGACTGAGCGACTGAACTGAACTGAACTGATAGCAACTAATGGAGAGTCAGGTGGGAAATAAAACTCGCACCAGCCACTCTTTGGTGATGGCTTAGGCATACGGTTGTGAATACACCAGGCATGATTTCTGACCTTATGGGTCTTCTAACTGGAATGAATTTTCTAACACATATGGCCTCATTTCTTGAAATGTGGTTCTGCCTCAGATGGACCTGGTATGTTTGCTCAAACCTGATGCCCAGGCCTCACTGGGTCTCCTGATTACCTTTCCAAATACTGAAAATATGTCATTCAGTTCAGTTCAGTTGCTCAGTCGTGTCTGACTCTTTGCAACCCTATGATCTGCAGCATGCCAGGCTTCCCTGTCCATCACCAACTCCCAGAGCTTGCTCAAATTCATGTTCATTGAGTCGATGATGCCATCCAACCATCTCATCCTCTGTCGTCCCCTTCTCCTCTTGCCTTCAATCTTTCCCAGCATCAGGGTCTTTTCCAATGAGTCAGTTCTTTGCATCGGGTGGCCAAAGTAATGGAGTTTCAGCTTCAGCATCCATCCTTCCAATGAATATTCAGGACTGATTTCCTTTACAATTGACTTGTTTGATCTCCTTGCAGTACAAGGGACTCTCAAGAGTCTTCTCCAACACCACCATTCAAAAGCATCAATTCTTCGGCACTCAGCTTTCTTTAAGGGCCAACTCTTCACATCCACACATGACTATTGGAAAAACCAAAGGTTTGACTAGACAGACCTTTGTCAGCAAAGTAACGTCTCTGTTTTTTAACGTCTCTGTTTTTTAATATGCTGTCTAGGTTGGTCATAGCTTTTCTTCCAAGGAGCAAGAATCTGTTAATTTCATGGCTGCAGTCATCTGCAGTGAGTTTGAGCCCAAATAAATAAAGTCTGTCACTATTTCCATTGTTTCCCCACCTATTAGGCTCTCTAAAGGAGAAAATATTTTTTTTAGAAATATAGCCACAATCTCATAATTCCAATAATTCCATACTGTTGCCAAACATCTATTCAGCATGCTCATAGTTTTCTTATTGTTGTGTAATATTTTTAAAATCTATTTTTAATTGGTGGATAGTTGCATAATATTTTTATACTTTATAGGAATCAGGGTGAAAATATGCTCCATACATTACAATTGGTTGATGCCTCTTAAGTCTCTTTTAATCTCTTTTTCTTTCTTTCTTGCAATTTATTTGTAGAATAAAGTCAGTTGATCTGCAGAATTTCCCACAGAGTAGATTTTGTTGATTGCATCTCCTGTTCTTCTGTCCTCTGAATTTCTTTTAAATTGGTAGTTGGATCCGGAGTAGTGTTCTCAATGTGGGGGTTAGTCAGGGAGGAGGGAGCAATTTTTCCCTCAGGAGACATTTGTCAATGCCTGGAGACATTTTTAATTGTCACAATGGAGGTAAGTCTATTGGCATCTAAACCAGGGAAGAGACCTGGGATCCTGCTAACTATCCTACAATACATGGGAGAGGACCCCTGCTGCAACAAGAGTTATCTGGGTCAAAGTGTCAGTAGTGCCAAGGTTGAGAAACTACAAAGGCATGATCAAGTTCAAGTTTGATGTTTTTCCTCAACTTTTTCCAGTTCATCTAACTATTTTTATCATCCTCACATTTTAGGCAGTAATTGTTGGCATTAATTACATCAATTTTAATGATTTTTAACATATAATTTGAGATATGCCATAGATTTTTTTAAAATATTTGAATGACTTTAGAAAGAGTTCAAAACTGCAATTACGATTAACATTCATCTTGGTTCTGCGACCAGATTATATTTTTGTTCACTAGAATATAATTATACTCACAAGAGTTTGATGTCTCTGTGCAATTGTGATTGGGGTACAAAGCACATTTTTTTAATACTATTCATTCCAAATTAGTCCAGCTGCCCCGCTAATAGGTATTTTCTGAACCCATAAACTTAGTATTTATACAATTGTCTGCAAAATTTTGAGAAAATTCATGCAAAAGGCAGTGACAAGTTTGCTTCTCATATGTACAGCTATAATTAAATTTGAAAATAAAAAAGCCATCTGTCCCAGCTTCTGAAAAAAATAAAGTAACATCATTAAGAAAAAAATTGGAAAGAATATCTAATTTACAAATAGTTCAAGTCTTTAAAAGTTAGTCACTGAAAAATGTACTAAAGAAATACATATTTTACTGGAAGTAGCCTAGTTTATTTTTTTTTCTTGTGAAGTAAACTTCTGAGTCCCAATTCTGCCAGTCAACTGAGTGCAGCTTTTATGTCTTTATGCTCTGTGTTCTTCTCTGATTTTTTTTAAACAGTGAGCAACGGAATGACACGCATTTGCAGAATGTGTGGTGGATAAAAGAGCACACTAATCTTAAATTCTAAAAATATTTTTATCTCAAAGATTGAAAACAAGATAAGGGTGAATAACCTTTTAAAATATTAACTGATTTTATGCTGGAATTGTACCAAAGCTCTGTTTGTGAGATAAAAGTTCAATTATCTTCTTAGTAAGTGCATGAAGGCTCTACTTAACATACATGAATGTTTGGGTCAACCTGAAAATACAGATAGCAAAAAAAGAACAGCCTTTATAATCTGTATATTTTTTTTATTTCTTTGGAAAGGGTATATAATTTATAAGAAATTTCACTCAAATATTTTAAAATTATAATAAAAAGATAAGTGTGGTAAAATGATATATTTTGTTACCCATGATTTGTTGTAAGGGACAGAAACTGACTCAAAGAATCTTAAATAAATGGACTATTTCTCCTCACATACCATAGAAAATCAGTGGTATAGAACCTGCCAGTGGTCTAACTCCTTCTACTACCATTTTTATTTTATTTTACTTTATTTTTTTGCTTGCTGGAAGAGCCTGTCTCTCATTATGGATGTAAAAAATGAAACGACAGATCTGCACTTACCCAGCCTCCCTTGACCTAGATATGAACCTCTGACCCAATCCTGGCCAGTGAGACATAAGGAGAGGTCCACTTGGGACCCTTAGAAAAACTTTCCTTTCTTATAAAAAGAAAAAGTCCTTGAGGAGAATCCACTTTGCCTTCTTGTCTCTGGACATGGGTGTATGAGGCTGTGATGCTGCTGTGATTGGGCAAGCTGTATGTACCAAGAGCCCTAATTTGATCGACTGAGTCATTGGTAGAACAACCTACTCCTGAACTCTTTGTTATATGAGGAAAAGAAATATTTGTTTTTAAGGGAATGGTGTATATATATATATATATATATATATATATATATATATATATATCCATGGTATATATATATATACATATATATATATATATATATCCAAAAGCATTCTAATTGATACTGTTGATTTTAAGCATTGCTATGTTCAGAAGCTTGTGAAATATTAACAGATATTTATCTGTTTTTCTCACTACTCTGTTTTCCTCAGTATTGGATTCATGATCAGGCTCCAGCTAGTGGCCCTAGGCAGGTTCAAACTAATATCATATTTACCACTATGATTTCAGCCTAAGGATAACTTCCTTCAAAAAAGTTCTGAGGGTAGTCCTGGGATTTAGTCAGATGAATCTGATTTCACTGCTGTATCCTTTCCTGGAACAATCCAGGATATTACATAGGTGCTGAGGATACAGAATTTCAAAACACAAAAGCTATCTTCCCAGACTAATGAGGGAGAGAGAGGGAATCCATTATTACAACTTAGCAGATAAATGCCATGTGTACCGCATGTCATAGTTTTACAAGGGAACTACAGAAGAGGGGCATCGGTTCCTACCAGAAAATTTTCCAAGTGTGGGTGAGATAAAGCCAAGTTTTTAAAAGCTGAGATGATATGAGCTAAGTCAGAATGGCTGGTAAACTCTTGATGCTCTTCACTAATTCTAGACTACTTCCAGCTATGCCAGTGGACTGAGACAAGTCTTCTAGCCTCTCTGAATTCACATCAGGAAATTAACAGGGCGTGGGTTGAGAAATAGGGAAAGGGTGGGTAGGGCTTTTCCAAGGTACTTTACAGATTTAGAATCTGATTATTCTACCTTCTTGTTACAAGTATCTCCAATTGATATGACAAAGACCTAAAAACAAAGAATTACTAATTTTAATCTATCATAAAATGAACTGACAACTAACCTGCTGCTGCTGCTGCTAAGTCGCTTCAGTCGTGTCCGACTCTGTGCGACCCCATAGACGGCAGCCCACCAGGCTCTGCCGTCCCTGGGATTCTCCAGGCAAGAACACTGGAGTGGGTTGCTATTTCCTTCTCCAGTGCATGAAAGTGAAAAGTGAAAGTGAAGTCGCTCAGTCGTGTCCGACTCTTAGCAACCCCATGGACTGCAGCCTACCAGCCTCCTCCGTCCATGCGATTTTCCAGGCAAGAGTACTGGAATGGGTTGCCATTGCCTTCCCTAGTTTTCTAATTATTGCCTGAAAAAAGACTTAAACATTGAATAACATAATTAAAATTATCCCCCAAATTAACTGCCTTATAGTTAACAACTAATTTCCTAGGGATACATTTTACTATTTTTCTCTCAAGTGAGTTCATCAAAAAGCTATGTTGTTGAAGTCAAAAGTTCATTTAGTGTTTTCCTGAGTTGTTTTCTTTTGATTATACACCTGTTTAAAGCTAAAAATCTCTTGACCTTCCTTTAAGGCTTCAAGGATCCATTCATGCTCATTTACCTACATGTTGGAACATGTTTACTGCACTTAGTGTGAAAATCTGAATTACTAAGCTCCTATAGTACCCCCACTGCATAGTACAGTAAAGTTCAGAAAGTGAAGAGGGGAAAATAAGGGAACAGAAATGATATAAGGAGGTTAAAGTTAAGGAAAGAAAAGTTCTTCTGGGACAGGCCCTATGGTAACAGGTTAAGAACACCCCAATCAGATTACGATCAACCTGAAAAAGTGAAAGTGAAAGTGAAAGTGTTAGTCATTCAGTTGTGTCCAACTTTTTGAGACCCCATGGAATGTAGCCCATGAGGATCTTCTGTCCATGGGATTCTCCAGGCAAGAATACTGGCGTGGGTTGCCATTCCCTTCTCCAGGGGATCTTCCTGCCCCACAGATTGAACCTGGGTCTCTCACATTGCAGGCTAATTCTTTACCATCTGAGCTACCAGAGATCATCCTGAACTTGGCACCAATTTATTCTTAAAAAAGAAAGAGAGATCATTTTATCTCTAAACTTTTGTTTAATAAGTACTCATTTATTCTTCATCTTGACTATCGACTTTGGTTATGTTATCAAAGAAGGACTTTTGCCAAATAACCACCACTCCCCACCCCCTTTTTTTGCCACACCACACACTATGCAGAATCTTAGTTCCCCAACCAGGGATCAAGCCCATGCCCCCTGCAGTGGAAGCCTGGAGTCTTAACCACTGAATCACCAGGGAAGAGGAAATGGTATGGACCTAACAGAAGCAGAAGATATTAAGAAGAGGTGGCAAGAATACACAGAAGAACTGTACAAAAAAGATCTTCATGATCCAGATAATCACGACGGTGTGATCACTCACCTAGAGCCAGATATCCTGGAATGTGAAGTCAAGTGGGCCTTAGAAAGCATCACTACGAACAAAGCTAGTGGAGATGATGGAATCCAGTTGAGCTTTTTCAAATCCTGAAAGATGATGCTGTGAAAGGGCTGCACTCAATATGCTAGCAAATTTGGAAAACTCAGCAGTGGCCACAGGACTGGAAAAGGTCAGTTTTCATCCCAATCCCAAAGAAAGGCAATGCCAAAGAATGCTCAAACTACCACACAAGTGCACTCATCTCACATGCTAGTAAAGTAATGCTCAAAATTCTCCAGGCCAGGCTTCAGCAATACATGAACCGTGAACTTCCAGATGTTCAAGCTGGTTTTAGAAAAGGCAGAGGAACCAGAGATCAAATTGCCAACATCCGCTGGATCATCGAAAAAGCAAGAGAGTATCAGAAAAAAACATCTATTTCTGCTTTATTGACTATGCCAAAGCCTTTGACTGTGTGGATCACAATAAACTGTGGAAAATTCTGAAAGAGATGGGAATACAAGACCATCTGACCTGCCTCTTAAGAAACCCGTATGCAGGTCAGGAAGCAACAGTTAGAACTGGACATGGAACAATAGACTGGTTCCAAATAGGAAAAGGAGTACGTCAAGGCTGTATATTGTCACCCTGCTTATTTAACTTATATGCAGAGTACATCATGAGAAACGCTGGGCTGGAAGAAGCACAAGCTGGAATCAAGATTGCTGGGAGAAATATCAATAACCTCAGATATGCAGATGACACCACCCTTACGGCAAAAAGTGAAGAGGAACTAAAAAACCTCTTGATGAAAGTGAGAGAGGAGAGTGAAAAAGTTGGCTTAAAGCTCAACATTCAGAAAACTAAGATCATGGCATTTGGTCCCATCACTTCATGGGAAATGGATGGGGAAACAGTGGAAACAGTGTCAGACTATTTTTTGGGCTCCAAAATCACTGCTGATGGTGATTGTAGCCATGAAATTAAAAGACGCTTACTCCTTGGAAGGAAAGTTATGATCAACCTAGATAGCATATTAAAAAGCAGAGACATTACTTTGCCAACAAAGGTCCATCTAGTCAAGGCTATGGTTTTTCCAGTGGTCATGTATGGATGTGAGAGTTGGACTGTGAAGAAAGCTGAGCACCAAAGAATTGATGCTTTTGAACTGTGGTGTTGGAGAAGACTCTTGAGAGTCCCTTGGACTGCAAGAAGATCCAAGCAGTCCATCCTAAAGGAGATCAGTCCTGAGTGTTCATTGGAAGGTCTGATGTTGAAGCTGAAGCTCCAATACTTTGGCCACCTCACGCGAAGAGTTGACTCATTGGAAAAGACCCTGATGCTGGGAAGGATTGGGGGCAGGAGGAGAAGGGGACGACAGAGGATGAGATGGTTGGATGGCATCACCGACTCGATGGACATGGGTTTGGATAGACTCCGGGAGTTGGTGATGGACGGGGAGGCCTGGTGTGCTACGATTCATGGAGTTGCAAAGAGTCGGACACAACTGAGCGACTGAACTGAACTGAACTGGGATAAAAGAACTCATCTTAGTTTACCACTCTGCACAAAAAGGACCTCCCCCTCCTCTGAATCCCATGCCGTTAAGGGAAGTCTGTTAAGATGTCACTCTGTAAACTCCAGACAGTATTGTTCTAATCTGTTCTCTCACCATCTGGGCTGCTGCTACTTGCTGTTCAGGTGATTGGGTTGCAGTTAGAGGGCAGGACCTTGACAGTGACCACTTAAAATCACACAGGTCTTCCCTACAACCACCTTCACAGCACCCCGGCACCATATTGCCCTGAGGCTACCAGGGAATTTTACCACAACACGCTTCAAATTGCTTTGGCAGCACCACCAGCATCACAGTTCTCTCTCAAATTAGAAACTTTTGCTCTGTGACCGATATAGTTAAGATGATGAAAAGACAAGTTACAGATGAACATAACATCCTTTCAAATCACATAGCCTTCAAAAAAGACTTTTGTCCAATATATAGAGAGAATTTGTTAAACTCAACAATAAGAGAATAAACTCTGCAAATTAAAAAAAAGAATAACTAAAGCATAAGACTTGAATAGACACTTCACCAAAGAGAAGAAGGCAAATCCATACATAAAAAGATACTCAACATCATGAATCACTTTGTTGTTGCTGTTGTTGTTCAGGTGCTAAGTTATGTCTGACTTTTTTCAACCCCATGAACTGAAGCATGCCAGGCTTCTCTGTCCTTGACTATCTTCAATCCATGTTGCTCAAACCCATGTCCATTGAGTCAGTGATGCCATCCAACCATCTCATTCTCTGTTGCCCCCTTCTCCTCCTGCCCTCAATCTTTCCCAGCATCAGAGTCTTTTCCAATGAGTTGGCACTTATCAGGTTGGGAAATGCCAATTAAAACCACAATGACATATCTCTTCAAATTATTATAATAGAAGGACTTTAAAAAAAAGACAATGTCAAGTGTTTCACCACTGGAACTATTGCTAATGGGAATACAAAATGGTACAAGCACTCTGGAAAACAGTTTGGCAGTTTCTAAAAAAGTTTAACATCACACTGTTCTTGTCCCTCAATCCCACTCCCAGGTATTTACCCGAATGAAATGAATACCTGTGGTCACACAAAAACCCATACACAAATATTTATAGCAACTTTCTTCATAATCAGTAAAAACTGAAAACAACTCAAAGATCCTCCAAAGGGTGAATGTTTAAGCAAATTTTGGTACATTCAAACAAAGGACTACTGCTCAGCAATAAAAAGGAACAAGCAACAACTTGGATGAATGTCAAAGACATTGTCCTAAGTGAAAGAAGCTAGTTTCAAAAAGTTGCATACTGTATGTTTCCATTTATTAAAAGATGACTTTCTCAAAAAAGAAAAACTTTATCAATAGAGAAGAGATTAGTGATTACCAGAGAGTGCAGTGGAAAAGAAGGTGAAAGAAGGCGGCTGCAAAGGAATAGTTTGAGAGAGTTTTTAGGGTCATGAAACCATCTATAGCTGGACTTGAGTGGTAATAACCTGAATCTTTAGTTGTTCTAACATTAATAAAACCATATCCCTCAAAAATTCAACATTATTTGTTCATTTAAAAAATAAAGTTAAAAGCAAAGAGGAAACCCATAAGCACCACTCACCTTCCTAAAAAAGGAGAATAGCCAAGACAATTTGGAAAAAAAAAGAACTAAGTAGAAAGACTCACTGTACTAGATATCAAGACTTCCGATGAAATTATGTTAATTCAACAATATAGTATTGACATAAAATAAATTAACCAATGGAGTAAACCTATGTATGTATGGACACGCAATTTATGAAAAAAGTGGCCCTCCAAATTCAAGGAAGAAAGGATTATCACTCAAATCAATAGTGTTGGGACAATTTGGGTGTCCATGTAAAAGAAAATTCCACTAAAGTTATACTGTACAACTAAATATGAAGGCAAAACAATAAAGTTTTAGATGATAATATGGGAGAATATTTTAATAACCTGAGAATAAGGAAAGACCTTTTTAATCAGAAAAGTAGGAATATAGATATTATTCATCACATGAAAGCAAGAATTTAGAGATAATTTAAGTGTTCAATAAATGCTGAATGCTTAAATCATTAATATAAAGATATTACCATGCAAGTAATATTTTCAAATAATAGTTAATAATATGGGAAAATATAATATTAAGTGACAAAATCATAATTCAAACTATATGCCAGTTACTGGAACTATATTGAAAATAAATACAGAAAATATTATCTCTGGTCTATCAATCAGGTTTCTGACAGGATACAATGGGCACTTTTAGGCCAGGTGTTTTGAGGAGAATTTAATAAAGGGACTATTTATAAAGATGTGCTCAAGATTTAAAGAGAACAGTTGTTAGAACCCAGAGAGTGGCTATATGGAGAAGGCTGTCGAACAGGAGCTGAGGCCTTTTATAGAGCCAATCCATGTAGATCTAGCAAGCAGTGAACAAGGAGAATAAATATCCCAATTTCTCTCTCCTCCATCCTTCCAATCTCTGACTGGTGCCTGCTATTAGCCAAATCTAACAGGAAGCCAGAAGGCAAAGGGGCGGTTAATGCAGCCCACACAGACCGGGCTCCCAGAGCTCAAAGCAGGGAGAGAAGTGGATTTGAAGAAACAAAGGGAAGGTATCCAGCATGGCTGGGTGACAGGGTACGGGAGATGGTGATTTTCTTCCTTAGAGTTTTTTCCTCTACATATCAAGAAAGAACATGTCTTACTTTGAAAATGTAAAGATGTGGTATCAAGCCCTGGATATGTTTTCTTATTATCTAAACAATGGTGTTAGGTGTTAGAGGGGTATGCCTTTCCAAAGCTGTTTGGAAGGTACAGATATACCCTTTCATTATAAAATCCTTTATCACAGCATTGGAAATAATTCAATGCCTATCAACAGTCAAATAAAATGAATCCTTTATGGCAAAGAGTAGAATAAAGTCCAGATTCCTTACCTCAGCTGACAAAGTCCTGGCTCTGCCCGCCTCACTAACATCATCCCCCTCCTTCCTTTTTGCTTTAGTCCTTGATCCTCCTGTTCCTTAAGTATGTCGCTTATTCTCCCTTAGAGCCTTTGACCTAGATATTCTCTCTCCCTGGAATGAAGATCTCCTGATCTTTCTGTGGCTGGCTGCTTCTTAGATTTCATCTTAAATGATACCTCTTTAGAGATGGCTTCTTACCACCCAATCTAAAGTAACTCTCAAATCTGCTTTCTAGGGGAGACTACTGGAATGGGTTGCCATTCCCTTCTCCAGAGGATCTTCCCAACCCCGGGATCAAACCCACATCTCCTGCCTTGCAGGCAGATTGTTTACCATCTGAGCCACCAGGAAAGCCCACCTTAATTATATATATGCTATATATATTTTAATATTATATATATGTGTGTGTGTATTATTTGCTCAGTCATGTCTGACTCTTTGCAACCCCATGGACTGTAGCCCTCCAGGCTTCTCTGTCCATGGAATTCTCCAGGCAAGAATACTGGAGTGGGTTGCCATTCCCTTCTCCAGGAATATTATATGTGTATAGTTTTAATTTTATTCATCATACATTTTTCATATATAATACAGTATGTAGCATTCAGCTATATCTATATAATTTTTGCTTATTCATTTATTGTATGATATTTATTTATAGTCACATGCCACTAGAATATAACCTCCCTGGATGCAGGAATTTTGTTGGTCTTGAACATTATCATCTCCACCTACAGTGTCCAGCTCATAATAGATGGTCAACTCCTATCTGTGTAATGAATGTATGTCCACTTCATATGTCCATACATGCATATATACCCCAGGAACGGAGCAGGGAGGTGGAGAGGAGAGGACCATCAATCTGTTTTCCATGGTAAGGCCAACTGAAATAAGAATACTTTTATGTTTGTTTTGAAATCCACTGTTGAAACAGTGAAAAGAAATTATTTAATCTTATACAAAATTTCAATAGTAATGTCCCACTTGCCAAGAGAAAATTGTTTTTAGAGCATACTCTGTCTTTTGAACACTAACCACCCAATTAAAGAAGTTGGTTTATGGTGCTGTGGGGAGTCTGATGTTCCATTTAATATACAGAAACAGATATTCTGTGCATGCCAGGGACAGGGGACTCTGTCTCCCTTTCTCTTGTCTTCCTTCCACAACTCCGCTGACAGTTCTCCACATTGTGGGCACATCAACTCTCCAAGCTGCAACACAGAATCAGGCAGATTGCTATAAATTTCCTAACATTTGATCATCATTTTGCTAAAAAAAATTTTTAGGCTAATAACAGAGGTGGACTTCTGATATGAGTTTGGAACAACCCAGGGAGAAGCAGAGACTGAGGAGTAAAGTTTAGAGGCAGAGAACAATTTGTGAGAGTTAAAAGACTAATTTAGAATATGTTATTTTGAATCTAATTACATTTCCAATAGTGATTGCCAACCAAGGACTAGAATCTTGATTCAAGTCAGCAGAGTGAAAATTTATCTTTAGGAATTCTGCTTAAATAATTTTGAAATTATTTCACTACTCAATTTTTTATGCATGTGCCTTCTGATATACATTGTTTCAATGCATCTAATATATTGATATTTTGTTTTAGTTTTGACGATGTAGTCATTAAGATTTATTGATGCTGTTCTTCTTAGGAATTTACATTTAAAACACATAGAAGAGTGTTTTATTTGTTTAGGTCCCATTTTCCACAGTAGGGATGATTAGGGTCTGAAAAAGGAGCTGGCTATAGGGCAGCCCTGGGAAGTGGAAGCTGTCAGGGGTCAATGCAGAGAAAATGGACAGCTAAGGAGTGATGGTGCTCCTGGAAGGGCTGTCCAACTCAGAAGGAGTAAAGACTGAAGTCATTAGCCCTGTTGAAGGGATAGGACAAAGATGAAAAAGAGAGAGGTAATAATATTGGTGACCAGAAGTGTTCTAGATAGTATAATTTGTTTTTTTAACTAGGTGGAACCAACAGAAGGTTTTCAATTTCCTCAGTAAGAATGTGGTTGTAGACACTGCCTGTTACCTACCGAGCAGCCTTTCCACCTGCTAGGGAAAGACTTCCTCTTCCAGTTAGAGAAGGGCAATCCCTTGATCTTAGGAAAAGACAGGTTTCTACTTCAGGCCTAAGGATGAATCATGAAACTCTACACCAGTTTGGTCATTTATTCATTCCTTTACTCATTGTTAACTGAGCACCTACCATGAGTCAGGCACAGTTCTAAGCATTAGAACCAAGCATTGTGCCCAGTTGCTCAGTAGTGTCCGATTCTAGCCCACCAGGCTCTTCTGTCCATGGGATTTTCCAGGCAAGAATACTGGAATGAACTGCCATTTCCTACTCCAGGAGATCTTGCTGACCCAGGGATTGAACCTGCATCTCTTGTGTCTCTGTCTCCTGCATTGGCAGGCAGATTCTTTGCCACTAGCACTACCTAGGAAGCTCAGAACCAACCATTAGCAATGAACAAAACAGAAAAATTTCTGCTCTCAAGGAGCTTATTTTCTAGTGGGAGAAGACTATAACTAAATGCATAAAGAGTATGGCAGATGGTGGGCTAGGAGAAAAATTAAGAAAAATGAAAGAGGGAGTGATGGGTTGAGGTGGATGATGGTTGTTAGTTTACGTAGGATGGTTAGAGAAGGCCTAAGTGAGAAAAGAGTAAGTTGTACTAGCATCTAAGAGGCAGTGAACGCTGCAAGGTAAGAGGCCTTGAGGATGAGGCATGCTAGGGTTTCGGTAACACTTCAAGGTTGGGTGACCACATGTTAAGGTTTGCTAAGGACATTCCTGGTTTATGCTTGCTGTCTGCTTAATTGTTAACAGTACCTTCTTTCACTCTCAAAAGTGTCTTGGTTTGGATAATAAATTATAATCATATGCACACACAGACACATATACATGCATGTACTCACATATAGGAATAAATGAATAAAGCTTTACAAAGAACTGAAAAGAGGTTATCTTGGAAATGGGATTAGGTTTGGGGAAGAGTTATATTTTGTGTATTATTTGTTTGAATTTTATATCAAGTGTATGTTTTACTTCCAAAATTAAAAAAAATCAAACCAATTAAAGGAAACATCTGTCAAACAATCAGAAGGATTGTACACTTTAGTTTTCTTGTGCTAGAAGTAAGTCATGGATGAGGATGTCAGATTCTATTGGAAATGACATCTGATTGAGACAAAAAATTAATATTTGAGACTGAATGTTGGTTATTTGGCTCTGAAAGTGTAGTCAAACACAGGGTAAGGCATATAGCCTGGTTCTAGGGCTGGCTGTGCCATTTACTTAACGCCACCCAGTTGTTTCTAACAGTATGGAAACCCAAGGATTGAAGACTGAATCAAAACATTTTCTGTAGTGTTCAACATTCAACACATTTTTTGAATGTCTGCTATGTATGAGGCACTGGGCTGGGCTCTGGGTATTAAGTTGACTTGCTCCCTGCTCTTGTAGAACTTAGTCTAGTAGGAGAGACAGACAACAATAAGCAAATACAGAGAGAATAGCAAATTGTTACAAGTACTGTGAAGCAAGTGAAAAGGCACAGTGTCAGAAAAAAATGAATGAATGAAATAACATACTACATGTTCATTTTGTTGGAGTAAAGACAACAACAATATAAAAGCCAAGGAAATAGAAGCAAAACTAAACAAATAGGACCTAATTAAACTTAAAGATTTTTTCACAGCAAAGGAAGCCATTGATAGAACAAAAAGACAATCTACTGAATGGAAGAAAATATGAGGTTAATATTCAAAATATATAAACAGCTCATACAACTGAACACCAACAAAACAAACAACTCAATTTAAAAATCAACAGAAGAATTGTATCGTCATTTCTCCAAAGAAGACATGCAAATGGCCAACAGGCAAATGAAAAGGTGCTCAGCATCACTACTCATCAGGGAAATGCAAATCAAAACTATAATCAGATATCATCTGAGTCAGAATATCATCAAAAAGAACACAAATAACAGATGTTAGCAAGGATGTGGAGAAAAGGGAATCCTTGTACAGTGTTGGTAAACCCTTGTAACACTGGTATAAATTGGTGCAGCCACTGTGGAAAACAGTTTGGAAGTTTCTCAAAAAACTAAAAATAGACCTACCATATGACCCAGCAATTCCACTCCTGGGTATATATTCAAAAAAAAGCCAAAAAATTAATTCAAAAAGATACACACAGTCCAATGTTTATAGCATCATTATTTACAACAGCCAAGATATGGAAACAACCGAAACGTCCATCAACAGATGAATGGATAAAGAAGATGTGGTGCATACATACAAAGGAATACCCCTCAGTCATAAAAAAGGAATGAAATTTTGCCGTTTACAAAAACATGGATGGGTTTGGTATTACGGTAAGTGAACTATGTCAGACAGAGGAAGAGAAATACAATACGATATCACTTACATGTGGAATCTAAAAAATACAGCAAACTAGTAAATATAACAACAAAGAAATAGATTCACAGATATAGAGAACAAACTAGTGGTTACCAGTGGAAAGAAAGGGGGTAGAGGCAAGATGGAGGCAGAGGATTAAGAGGTACAAACTATTGTGTATTAAATAACTACAAGGATATATTGTACCACCCAGGAAATATAGCCAATATTTTATAATAACTATAAATGGTGTTTTTTTCGTTTAGTCACCAAGTCGTGGTCAACACTTTTGTGACCATGGACTGTAGCCTGCCAGGTTCCTCTGACCACAAGATTGCCCAAGCAAGAATACTGGAGTGGGTAGCCATCTTCTTCTCCAGGGAATCTTCCCGAGACAGGGATCAAACCTGCGTCTCTTGCATTACAAGCCGATTCTTTACTGGTGAGCCACCAGGAAACTCCATAAATGGAGTACAGTCTTTAAAAATTGTGAATTCTGGTGAGTTCTGGCTTTTACTCTGGCGGTAAAAGTGAAAAATATACTAAGCCTCATGTTTTTAGTCGACATTATTTAGTCATAAGATTGTTGTAAGAAAGCAAAACAAAATTAAACAATGCAAGTGAAATGTAAAGTATTGTGTATTATCTATTCTCTCAACAAACATTTACTGAGTACCATCTTTGGCATGTGCTTCCGTTCTAGGAACTTAATATATAAAGCTTCAAGATATAGGCTGTAATCACAGGTTTCATCTCTAATTTGGAGAGAGAGAGATGAACATATGTAACTATATTTATGTATTTGTGTATGTATGAAGTTTATTTTTTTAGGATGCTTTCTAGACAAATGGAAGTAAAAAACTCATATAAAAATTTTATTTTAAAAGGCTTCAAAATTTTGCTCATGTGTTGTTATTGTTGTTCAGTCACTAAGTCGTGTCTGACTCTTTGCGACCCCATGGAGTGCAGCACGCCAGGCTTCCCTGTCCTTCACTATCTCCCAGAGTGTGCTCACACTCATGTCCATTGAGTCAGTGATGCCACCCAACCATCTCATCCTCTGGCACCACTTGTCTTCCTACTTTCAGTCTTTCCCAGCATCAAGGTCTTTTCCAATGAGTTGGCTTTTCCCATCAGGTGGTCCAAGTATTGGAGCTTCAGCTTCAGCATCAGTCCTTCCAATGAATATTCAGGGTTTATTTCCTAAGGATTGATGGGTTTCATCTCCTTGCTCTCTAAGGGATTCTCAAAAGTCTTCTCCAGCATCACGGGTTAGTGGCCCAATATTTGCCATCACTTGTATCTATTATTGCAATTAATGGAACTAAATGTTTACAACATGTGTGTGCTAAGTTGCTTCAGTCATGTCTGATTCTGCGACCCTATGGACTGCAGCCCACCAGGCTCTTCTGTCCATGGGATTCTCCAGGCAAGAATACTGAAGTGGGTTACCCTGCCCTCCTCTAGGGGATCTTCCCGACCCAGGGATCAAACCCATGTCTCCTGAATTGGCAGCCAGGCTCTCTATCACTAGAGTCAGCTGGGAAGCCCACAATGTGATACTGAGGCTCAATCTTTTTTGTGCCATTTGAACCACCAAACATTAAATCATCATCAGTATACATTTGTATGAGACATTTTGGTTTGTTTTTTATAGACATGAAAATTAGTAGTTCATATGTAGTATAAATGATTTGAAATTTTAGTTTGTCATAACACAATATTTCATGATGACAATGCCAGATAAATGAGCTCTCTCTATTAAAAAAGAAAAACATTTTTGTATTGAAATTAAGGACTGTGAAAAGTAAATGATTTGTGGATGAACTGAAAATGATTGTGTCAAAACTGAAGTCTTTCAAAGACGAGAATGAGTTGGAAAGATTGATCCTACAGCTAGACTTTCTCAGGAGTTCAACCAGAGCCTTAATCTATTCAAATTTAAATTAAAATGGAAAGCTTAAACCATCCCTCTTGAATCTTTAAAGATTCAATGGTGTTAACGCAGAGGTTAAGCTATTTGGTTCACAGGTTCTACAATTGGTTTGCCTAAAGAGATTGAATTTTAAGACTGAACTGATGAGATATTTCATTTGTTAGCTCTACACCTGTAGATGCTCAGAAATCACACACATCCACTTTCCCCCTCAAGTAGCCTATTTCTCTTTCAAAACAGTCTCACATTCCAACCTGTGTTTAGTTTGATCTTTATAAAGTATGTTATAGAAATGCTACCTGAAATCTGTAGCACTTAAAACTTATTATTCTTGGAATAACTAAGGAGATGTTCTAACAAAATTCCTTAAACAACACAAAGAAGTAGGTAGGACTTCTAGAAAATTCATTTTGGTAATTTTATAGCAATTAAAAAACTCTAGATTGCTTTGTCTTTTGTACACATGGCCCTACTCTGCTTAATTAGAACCTAGTTATTCCTTTTTCTAGATTATTACAGTTCCCTCCCTGCTTCCTTCCTTTTCCTCTTTTGTCCTCAGCCAGAAACTAAATGATCTGACTTTTAATATTTTGTTTATTGATAGTTCTTGTTATGAATAACATGGAGACAGAAGCCAAAGCCATCTATGAAAAGGAAGTCTATGGATTATTGGTTGATAATGATTTCCTGTTGAGTGGTAACCCCAACAAGAGCAATGACCATGCCCATCATGTTCAACACCACATCTCCATGACCTGGTAAGGGAGCTGGAACCCAGGAGGACTGCTCTGCCGTGTGGCTTGCAGTCTCAGGTTTTATGGTGATAGGATTGGTTTCCAGGCTGTCTCTGGCCAATCATTCTGACTCAGGGTCCTTCCTGGTGTCGCACACATTGCTCAGCCAAGATGAATTCCAAAGAGGAGGATTCTGGGAAGTCAGTAGGACATGTGGCATCTCCTTTTGACCTTTACCAAACTCTTCCAGTTGGTAGTGGCTTGTTAGTTCTGTGTTCCTTACCAGGACCTCCTGTCATAAAATAACTCACATGAATGGTTACTATGATGTCTGACCAGGGTGGGCAGTGTCATTCAGTGTGTTTCCCCTAACAACTCGGTAAATAAATTCATCTCTGTCTTGGGTTTTGTTAACATGCATGACACAGGCTGACTGTAGAATCATGGTAAAATCACAATAATGGGAATCATTGAACTTTATTGGCCAATAACTAGATATAACTCTGGGCAAGAAACAATACTTTGTTTCTCAGGACATGGATTTTTAATTTTAAAATGAGTTTTCCAGGACATCACTACTCTGAAAACATTTTTGTTAGTTCTGTTTCAGTAATAAAACATATTTGTTAAAAGATTACATAAGTGGAATATCAACACACTCTATACAGCTACTAAAAGCAGAACAAATTTGGTTTGAAACAGGGCCAGAACCTCTCTTGCTTGGCCATTCTACCCCCCACTGCTTCCTCGTCCAGAATGAGCCTTGAGTCATCTTTTCTGGAACCCTAAGTCTCCAGGGAATACAATCTGAAAGTCAATAATATTCAATAAGCAATAACCAATGACTTAGTTATTTTTAATATTCTAGTTTGAAAAATTTATGACCAGCATGAAAAGATGTCATAGTGAAGAAGGAACATAGCTCTCAATAAAAGCTGAAATCAAGTTCTAGCCCTACATTACTGTATGACTTTGTGGTTCAGTTTCTTACTATCAAACAGATTATGCTGCTTAATAATGGCATGCTGATCAATGACTAGATAACTTGAGAGATAATTGTCCTAGTTACCTATTGCTACAGAACAAACTTCCCAAAATTTTGTTTGCTTGATGGTATTCAGCATGGCAGACTCAAGGTAGTCAGATTCTTACATGGTGGCTCAAGGCTCTAAGAAGAATGTGCCAGCAAACAAGGCGTAAGCTACGTGGCCTTTTATGACACAGCTTTGGAAATCGCATAGCATCCCTGTGCCATATTCTATTTCTCAGAGCTGTCACAAGCTTGTCAGGTTCAAGGGGAGGGGCTGAGACCCCACATCTTAATGGGAGGAGTGTCAAAGAGTTTGCAGCCATGTTTAAAACGGCCAGACTTAATCAACTCTTTGGTCTCTGCCTTATTACTGCAGAAGTCAAGGAAGATTGGTAGGAGTGGGTAATATATTTCTCTCCACAGTCTTAAGGCAAGAGTATTACAAGGGATTCCACACTTTCTTGAAAATTCCATATTGGGATTAAAGGTACCAAGCCAAATGACTCCTGGATTTCTATGCTGGAGTCCTATGCTTCAGGCAAGCCTCAGGACTGTGCAACAAAATGTTTTGGCAGAATTTTTTGCTATTGGTATCATTCACTATAAACAAGGCTTCTCTAGTTAGGACATACTAAACTGAGACAGGCTAGGACTTGTGACCCTTTGCTGCAGTGCTGTGGTGCTTAAACCTGGACATACCTTTCCTAGAGAAACAAAATACAAAGAAACTATATGGGACTAAAAATAACTGCATGCATGCACAGTTGGGGCAAATTCTGGACCCAAAAGATACAAAGAAACCCCCAAAAAACCCCAAACTGCTACTTTTGAGGAGCCTGGTGCAAAAACAGGGTACTGTACATGCCCCCTACACTCAAGACCACCTAAAGGGTGGGCAAACACCTATGCCACCCCTCTGGCCTGACCCCTGGGCACACCCCAACCCTCACCCCATATAAGGAACAAGCTTGGCGGGAGAGCAAGCAAGGGAACCTGATGTTTGCTCTTGATCCCCGCTGCCATAGCAGGGGCCCCAATAAAGTCTTGCCTGCATTTCTTGTCTGGCCTCTAGTCAATTTCTATTGTTTGGGGAAGTCCAAGAGCCCAGTCGGTAACAAAACCACTCAAACATTATTTGGATAATGAAAACAGGACATGCACATTTGGAGGGCTGCTTCTGGAACTGTGATTCTAAGAATTCCTGGCATGTAGGTTTTGTTATGTAACTAGAACTATTTGAATTTTTCCCCTCTGCCTCTCAGTAATACTAGAAACAAATAAGTTGAAGATAGAGACTGTACGTTGTCTGCGGAAACATACTGATGCACTTTTGGACATAGATCTTTTCTTAAAAATGTATTATAACGTGGAAAGAGAATGTGAAAGTGTTTAGGAGGCTAAATTTCTTATTTTCCTTTGTACTAATAAATGGACTTGGCTGGACTTTTCCTATACAAAGGAAAGGTAGCAGGGACTATTTTTTCACCATCAAAAATGATATATATATTTTTTTAACCTCTATTAACTCTACATGTTGCCTGGAGAATTCCTCTCCTCCTATGTATGTGGAATATATAACTTGAAATTTTAAAAGATACATAAGGGAAAATAAGTTCAGGAATCAAATTACTTTGGTGGAAAACTGCCATAAAACAAATATGAGAGATTTCTTAGTGTCTTGCTTGCATAAGACCACTTTATACCAAGTGGATCTGCAGTCAGTAAAGACAAACTACCAAAATGTCTCTTCTAATCATCACAGCCCTCTCTAAAATTACCAGTACAGGTTAAACCCTTTATTTATATGAAGGTAATGGGTCAACTAGAGTTCTTGCTACCCCTCAGAGAGGTAATAATGACTAACTATTGGCAAGTATTGCAGTATTACTATTTAGATAACTTGTGTTACTAAAGGGGAATGAGGGCAGTGTTCTGAAAGCTTGAGGCTCAGGGAAGGTAACTGTGGCCAAAGCCTGGAGCACTGCTGGTAACTGTGGCCAAAGCCAAGTAGAGAGAGACACCAGGAAGGGAACCCTGAACCCCAGGAGGCAGCACCAGGATACTGAGAGCCAGAGAGGCAGAAAGGAAAACTGCAGTGAGGAACAAGATGGAGGGGTACAATCATAACAAATGCTGACTGTGCTGATTTCTGTGAGCCTATTTCTGTAAGTTTCCTGGTTACAAAAATAAAATAACCTAATTAACAATTTGGGGTCTTCCCAGGTGGCTCAGCAGTAAAGAATCTGCCTGCCAATGCAGGAGATGCGATCTCTGGGTTGGGAAGATCTGCTGGAGAAGGAAATGGAAACCCACTCCAGTATTCTTGCCTGGGAAATCCTGTGGACAGAGGAACCTGGTGGGCTACAAAAAGGTCTCATGGGGTGCAAAGAGTTGGACATGACTGAGCAACTGAGCACACAGTTAACAACTTGGTTATAGTTAATTTCTACTCTTCAGTCTTACTTGGTAAAGTGTGGACAAGACTGTAATGATTCAATGAAATGGCACATCTGACAGTTTCTTAGCACAGTTTCTTGATAAATGATAGCTGTGTCATTACAAAGAAAAAGATGGCCCATCAAATAGATTAATTTGAGGAACATTTTTAAAAGGAGCTCTTTATAAGGGCCTGGGATGTGGTGAAACCCTAAGCTTAGTACAACTGCACTATTCACCTGAGACCTAAATAAGTAAGAAAAGGGGACATTTACCAGAACCTTGGGCTTCCCAGGTGGCACCAGTGGTAAAGAATCTGCCTGCCAATGCAGGAGACACAAGAGATGCAGATTCAATTTCTAAGTTGGGAAGATCCCCTGGAAGAGGGCATGACAATCCACTCCAGTGTTCTTGCCTGGAAAATCCCATGGACAGAGGAGCCTGGTGGGCTATAGTCCACAGGGTCGCAAAGAGTCAGACATGACTAAAGAGACTTAGCATACACCAGAACCCAGGGACAGAGAGAATAGCTGGAGAGGGCTTCCCAAGAGCATCTGGAACTTTCAGTAGACAGACCAAGTCAGTGTGTAGCGATCCCACAGGGAGGGAGCTGGGGAGATAAATAATCCAACTGGAGCCAAAGAATAAGAGAGCTCACTGATGACATCCATATAGTCAGCCTCCCAGGGGTACAAAGCAGGGTGCATGGAGAGTGGACTTGGGAAGTGGGGGGCAGATGGAAACAGGACTCAGCATAACTGTATAATTACTTTCCCCTCATTTTTCCAGTATCTGGTGCCAGAATACTCAATACCTGGCACAATGCCTCGGACCTGGATTCTCAATAATAATCTATTGAATGAATGAACAAATTCCTGTCCATGATTGTATCAGTTAGGAATTAAGTCAGGTTGATGTTAAAAGAAACCCAACTACAGTGGCTTAAAAATACAGGAGTTATTTTTTACATAAGAGAAATCCAGAGGCAAATTTCCAAAGAGGCAGTGTTTTTCTGAGTATATTTTTACCTTGACTAAAATTTGCTGTTACTAAGGAATAAGGTCAACATTCACTTGACTAAACAGGATGGACATCAAGGACCAAATTTTGATACCTGAGAAAAGAGAATTACAGAAGAACCACATAAGCCATCTCCCTTTATGTTTCCTGTGTTAGTTGCTCAGTCATGTCCGACCCTTCGCAACCCATGAACTGTAGCCCGCCAGGCTCCTGTGTCCATGGAATTTCCCAGGCAAGAATACTGGAGTGGGTTGCCATTTCCTTCTCCAGAGGATCTTCCCCACCCAGGGATCAAACCCAGGTCTCCTGCATTGCAGGCAGATTCAGACATCTGTTTCCTAGGCCTGGTCTGAACTAGCCAAAAAACTTGTGATTTGCAACAACAATGGAAGAGAAAGAAACAATGTCTGAGGTAGTGTGTTTGTATATGTGTGTGTGTGGGGGGGGGTTATCTTCCATTTTAAATTTTCTAAACCCCTCCCACCACCGATTCAATGGACATGAATTTGAGCGAACACTGGGAGATAGAGAGAAGCCTTGTGTGCTATAGTCCATGTGATCGCAAAGGGTCAGACACGACTTAGCCTCTGAACAACAACAAAACGCCTCCCCACCTCACTTTTTGTGCAGCTCACAAACCAATAATGATACTGAATCAAATCCCAGCTTGTCTCCCAAAAAACCGTTCTAAAAATGGCCTTGAAACATCATTAAACCTACAGCTTGACTGAATTTTTGTCTTTAAATTTTAAAAAATAATATTAAGAAAAAATAAGAAAAGTACAAAGGGCAATACATTAAACTCCCATGTTCTCACCACTCATAACAGAAAATTAACACTTAAACACTTGCTCCTTTTAAAAATACAAATTATTAAACAAAATTCCCCTCTAGACCATGTAAGAAGAGTGGACAAGATGCTAAGGGCAGGTCCTTTGGCCTAGGATCTCTTCCGGGGTCTCTTGGGAAGATAGACTTGCAAGTTTCCCACACACCAGTGTGGAAGCTGACCACATTACTGTGAACTGGGATGTTCTCTCCCTGGGAGATACACGCAGGAAGAAGGTTTAGCTTTCCAGAGCTCTTCTAATTCCTGCGTGCCGCTAAGGGGTCAGAGTTTCCAGATAGTAGAGGTGGGAAGTGGGGTGTGGGGTGGGGTCAAATCAGAAGATTTCTCTGTAGAAGTCAGCAGGCCTGGAAGGAATGATCTTTTAAGAGGGGCTGATGGATCAGACTCAAAGCAGAGCCAGAGGTCATGGGAGAGACCCAGGAATGCTAGAGCACTATCAAGCTCTAAGTTAAGACCAACACAGGCTGGCAGCACCAGAGGGAAGGCATAACCAGGCAAAAGCGAGAGATCACCAACCTGCAAGTTGAATAAATTATGATCACCAATCTCTAAGTTCACCACACTCAACCGCTATGAGATAACTTAATCTACCCTAACCAGATGCTATTCAGGGAAAATTAGGGTAAATCTGAGGGATGGATCATTTCACTCAGAGTCACACAAAAGATAACTGTCTGAAATCACAGATTGAATGTTATTGTTTAAACAGTATACTGCATTTTTATAGTAATATAGTTATATGATCCATACAGTGCAACAATGTATGGAAAAGACTCTTTCTTCCCCACCAACCCTATTCCTAATCTCCCAGTAGTATTCTTCTCAAAGAACACAATTTTAATTGATTTCTTGTGTATCTTTTCAGAGTTTCTTTATGTATTACTAGAGAAACTAATACATATTTTTAATCTTATTTTTTCATTTTCTTAAAGCAAAGGTAGCATAACTATTTTGACCTTTCTTCCCATTTACAATGTATCACTAGATTTCTGTTTCAGGGCTGTACACAGGGTACTCATTCTTTTTTGATGAACCAAATTCTTTTTTTTTTTTTGGAGAGTAGTGTGTAAGGATATTTCATAATTTATTCAACTCTTTATTGATGGACATAGATAAAATTTTGCTATTACAAGTAATGCTGCAATGAATAGCCTTACAAATATGCTATTTTGTTTACATGCAGGTATATGTTTTAACAGAAACCTAGGGGGTTGAACTTTTTTTTTCTGACTGCACTGTATCTTCATTACTGTACATGGGCTTTTCTCTAGTTGTGGTTAGCAGGGGCTACTCTCTTGTGGAGCACAAGCTCTAGGGTGCATGAGCTTCAGTAGTTGGGGTAAGTGGGCTCAGTAGCTGTGATGCATGGGCTTAGTTGCTCTAGAGCATGTGGGATCTTCCCGGAACACGGATCGAACCTGTGTTCCCTGCATTGGTAGGTGGATTCTTAACCACTGGACAACCAGGGAAGTCCTGAACTTTAAAATAAATGTGTAAAGTAGATGGAGACATTTATGCCACAGAAGACTGGAACACTACCAAGTAGAATTGTCCCAGGCACCCAGTGAGAAGTATCTTTTAGGGAATCAGATCAGTTAATGGAAAAATAAGGAAGCCACATAATCTTGGTACATTTAAGAATTTTATTAGTAAGTTGGTGACTTTACCTCATATCCATAGATACATGTGAGCACACATTACAAATATAAAATTGGGCTCATAGCCTATACACCCCTCTAACAGTTCCAAGACAGAAATCCACTGAGGACATTCCTGAAAGGATTTACAAAGAATGACAAGCAAACTCTTGGAAATCTAAGAGCAGGGGCCGGGTTGGGACAGGTTGCTTGCACAAAGGGCTGGACTTCGGATCTGGATCCCAAGCATCTGCCAAGACCACCACAGCAGGAGCTGGAGTCCCTGCTGCAGGGGTGCGCCGACAATTTGGCTGGCTGCTCACCATCTGAATTTTTGCCCCAGTTTCAATTGCTCCGTCTACTTAAGAATTTCTGCTTCCTCATAGTTTCAGTCTACTGCTCCTTATAGCAATTCCTCAATCTTCAACTCTACCCTAGGACCCTTTAACTGAGCTCTCGTTCTTATTGTCTCATAGTTTCTGAGTTTTTAGTACAGGTTTCAAACTTTACCCTGTCCATTTTTCCACCAAGTCCATACAGACAATAGGTTGCTGTCGAGTCTACTGAGTGTTTACTCTTGGATCTGTTTCTCTCCCGAGGCAATCAACAATAGTAGAATGAGGAACCATGTGGTAAAACGAGGCCCTGCTCTCGGTTGCAAGATACCTGGGTGGGGCTATTTCCCTCACAATGTGAATGGCAAGTGTATTAACATTTCCAATATACAGAATCATGATAACATTTTCCCATGTTGTTTAATAAATTAAAATATTTTGTTGATTATAAATAACTGCATAGCTGTCTATCATATGGAAATTCTGTAATTTATGGAATGAATTCCTATTGCAGGACCTTTACATTGTCTTAAGTTATTTTGATAAGACTTTTAAAATAAAATGAAATGAAAACCAGGTTTAAAAATCCCTAAAGCTGACAAAAACCACTTACGCCACTTACACAAAACTTAATCTAGTTTATTTCATGAATATAAGTGAAATGTAACTTAGGTTATTTCTTGTCAATGCCTTTGATAATCATAAAACTTAAGTCATCTTCCCCAAATGGTATAAGATAAGCACTATTCACCAATTTCCTGCAGTCTGGAATCCCCCAATAACTGATCATGGGAAAGGCTAAAGAGCATCCTTCTTTGCATTTAGAAGCCATCCTGTAATTCCACGTCTTTGTACTTCACACAAGTTTTGGGAAGCTCCCTGGTCTCGCTTCTCATTCAAAAAGTTATTCATATCAAGTAAAGGTCTTTGAGTTTTCTTTTGACAATACAAACAACACTCCAGTAAAAGTCAAGGAAAGAGATCCTTTAAAGGGTTAGAAACAGGGCTGGCTTCATGGATGTGACCCAGGCCATTGTGTTCAAACGGGCCCTGTGCTTGGTTTAATGTTCTGCCATAACTGTCTTGAAATTAGTAGTAATTTTTGAACGAGAGGCCTCACAGTTTTATTTTGTGCTGGGCTCCTCAAATTATACAGGAGGTCCCAGTTAGAGAATATATGCCACAAGGAGGAAGGGATGAAACAGTGATAAGAATTGAAGAGAGGTCTAGCAGTTGATCAAAACCTGACCAGTATTTCCCCCTTACGCATGTGTAGAAAGATATGATATTAAGGTATATTACCAGACGCATTTGTTCCCCCTGTCCACTTTTGCCTCTTTTCACTCTCCTCGCCTCCACTGGGGTAGCTTCTGGGAAGAGATGACACAAGAGAAATGAAGAATAAACAGGCAATTCTACTGCTGAGTATTCAAATAGGTCTTTGGAAAGACAGCAAAAATAGCTGTCTTGAGATAAAAGGTGTTCTGAGTTGCAAGAGCCTGGATTCTGAATGCTTTAGCACAGAATAATGGCTCTCAAAGAAAATATTCTCAATTCAAGACAGTTTTCCCACCCTCTCAACTATGATAATCCATAAAGAGAGAAGAATCAGAGCACACTTAGACACTTTCATTTTCTGCAGAGGCTCTTGTACCTTGGTCTCCACTGCTGGGGCATGTCCTCAAAAAGATTTGGGGCTCCAAAGAAGAGCCATGCCTCTTTCACTTCCCCTGGGAAACAGAAAGAGGCAGCAATCTTTATGGGTCTCCCCTCAGCAGCATGGTGAGGAAGCAGTAGATATGCTGGAGGAGTGTCTGCTCAGGGGAGCCTGAGACACCCTTGCATGGTCCCCCAAACCCAGGAAGGCCGGGGAAACAGCAGAGTGCTTTCCTGCTTTCCTGAGAGGCCAGTGAAGGGGACAGGCTGCTAATAGAGAGCTGGACCTAAGAGATTTTGTGGTTAGGAGTTTACAGGACACATATGTACCCAAGACCTGAGGCCAGATGGGAAAGAGGTTATTTCAAAGGATGCCATTGAGGGCAGATAGGATCAGGGATCAGAGTCCCTCTGTGATACCTTGTAATTACCTAAATACCCTGAACAGGGTCAAAGTGCATCAGATATCAGGGCAATAGAACATAAAAATAGTAATTAAGTCAGCTGCAGAAAAATGAAATGAATTTTAAAAACCTGCTCTTGTGTCTGAGGTTCTTACTTGCTACACATATTTTTCATAGGTGCAAATATTTGAGATTAGATAGTCCCTTAGAGCTAATCAAACACCTGGAAAAAATGTGATTTAAGAATGAACACTCATCTGTTTGTTTGTTTTCACATTTCACTAATAGTTGAACTGGTGTCTGCCTCCTGAGATACATTCTTTTGTAGAGAAGTTATTTTTCAGACTTGGCATATCTTTAGAAGTGGAACCCTCTCTTTAAATGAAATATGAAGAACCTTGATAAACAAACAATTAGGCGGGGGCCCTCCCTCATTATCTTCCTTTCACCCAGAGATGGTCCTGGAGTCACCCTTCCCCCCACACACAATTATAATCCTAGTGACTTGTGCACACCCTGGAAAACCACCCCTTGTTCAGACTGTTCTGGTTTTGATGGCCTCATAAATAAGAAACAAAATGGTGACTTTGGTCGCACTTGGACAGCTGGTCCTTAGTCTACTTGTCTGTAAAGTGAGCACGATGAACTAGCTCAAAGGTATAACTGTCATTAGAATCTCCAAAAGAGACTTTAAGGCTATCTAAGCCTGCTTCCCCTCCCCCTGCTCAGACTTGTCTGGAGTGGGGCCCAGGAATCTATATTTTTAAAACTACCCCTTCCCCAACCTCATCCTAATATGCAGCCAACACAAGAACATGGAGGAAGATGATCTTTGAGGATTGCTGTTGACAATAAGATTCCATGTACAGGAATTTGGGGAGAAGAGATATCTTCTCACATCTTAACCAGATCTTTAAGCGACTGTAATAATCTGCTGGTTTACCTTAATTTGATATAGCAAAGGAACATTTCATGCAAAGATAGCCTCAATAAAGGACAGAAATGGTATGGACCTAACAGAAGCAGAAGATATTAAGAAGAGGTGGCAAGAATACACAGAAGAACTGTACAAAAAAGATCTTCATGACCCAGATAATCATGACGGTGTGATCACTCACCTAGAGCCAGACATCCTGGAATGTGAAGTCAAGTGGGCCTTAGAAAGCATCACTACGAAAAAAGCTAGTGGAGGTGATGGAATTCCAGTTGAGCTATTTCAAATCCTCAAAGGTGATGCTGTGAAAGTGCTGCACTCGATAATGCCAACAAATATGGAAAACTCAGCAGTGGCCACAGGACTGGAAGAGGTCAGTCTTCGTTCCAATCCCAAAGAAAGGCAATGCCAAAGAATGCTCAAACTACCGCACAATTGCACTCATCTCACATGCTAGTAAAGTAATGCTCAAAATTCTCCAAGCCAGGCTTCAGCAATACGTGAACCGTGAACTTCCAGATGTTCAAGCTGGTTTTAGAAAAGGCAGAGGAACCAGAGATCAAATTGCCAATATCTGCTGGATCACCGAAAAAGAAAGAGAGTTCCAGAAAAACATCTATTTCTGCTTTATTGACTATGCCAAAGCCTTTGACTGTGTGGATCACAATAAACTGTGGAAAATTCTGAAAGAGATGGGAATACCAGACCATCTGACCTGTCTCTTGAGAAACCTGTATGCAGGTCAGGAAGCAACAGTTAGAACTGGACATGGAACAACAGACTGGTTCCAAATAGGAAAAGGAGTACGTCAAGGCTGTATATTGTCACTCTGCTTATTTAACTTATATGCAGACTACATCATGAGATACGCTGGGCTGGAAGAAACACAAGCTGGAATCAAGATTGCTGGGAGAAATATCAATAACCTCAGATATGCGGATGACACCACCCTTATGGCAGAAAGTGAAGAAGAACTAAAGAGCCTCTTGATGAAGGTGAAAGAGGAGAGTGAAAAAGTTGGCTTAAAGCTCAACGTTCAAAAAACTAAGATCATGGCATCTGGTCCCATCACTTCATGGGAAATAGATGGGGAAACAGTGGAAACAGTGTCAGACTTTATTTTCTGGGGCTCCAAAATCACTGCTGATGGTGATTGCAGCCATGAAATTAAAAGACGCTTACTCCTTGGAAGGAAGGTTATGGCCAACCTAGATAGCATATTTAAAAGCAGAGACATTACTTTGCCAACAAAAGTCCGTCTAGTCAAGGCTATGGTTTTTCCAGTGGTCATGCATGGATATGAGAGTTGGATGGTGAAGAAAGCTGAGTGCTGAAGAATTGATGCTTTTGAACTGTGGTGTTGGAGAAGACTCTTTAGAGTCCCTTGAACTGCAAGGAGATCCAATCAATCCATCCTAAAAGAGATCAATCCTGGGTGTTCATTGGAAGGTCTGATGTTGAAGCTGAAACTCCAATACTTTGGCCACCTCATGCGAAGGGTTGACTCATTGGAAAAGACCCTAATGCTGGGTAGGATTGGGGGCGGGAGGAGAAGGGGACGACAGAGGATGAGATGGTTGGATGGCATAACCAACTAGATGGGCATGGGTTTGGGTAGACTCCGGGAGTTGGTGATGGACAGAGAGGCCTGGCGTGCTGCAATTCATGGGGTCGCAAAGAGTCAGACACGACTGAGTGACTGAACTGAACTGAACTTATGAACCAATTGGAAAAAACTCCAGAGGGTGAGAAAGTCTTTTGAGGGCTCAGAAGCAGTAGAAATAATACATTTTCAGTTTCACTGCTGTTAAATCAGACAGTAAAGCAGAACAAATTCTATTCTAAGAAAGTAAGAATTTCTTTCCTGCAAAAAAAGAGTCCTTGAAATAATTATTTGTCCTTGGCTCTTTGGAAAACCATTACTGCCAGATGGGTATAGAAGAAGAATGATTTTTATTCATATGAATGTCAATATTGCCTTCAGGAGGTAGGAATGTTAAAAACAATGTTTGAAAATTTTGGAGCCTAGGTACCATATAATTAAATTAAATCTCAGCTACAATCTTGGCTTCTCTGAGAAAAGTATTATTCTATTTTTGTTAAATATTTAAAAATTAACCCATAAGGAAATGAAAATCATCATTTTAATCTTGCCTCATATTTGTTTAATAATCTCAAATGATTAATTTCCTAATTAAGGAAATGGAATTGATTTTGGAAAGCCATCATGTAGTATTCATGGTTGAAATGTTCAATATTTCATTATGACATTTAGCCCAGTTTAATAAAAATTCTGCAGTTTTCTAGAAGGGCATTCCACAAATGTGTTCTATGGCTGCTGTTAAGAGGTTAACAGAGGTCACACACACAAAATATTTCTATATTAAAGAAGTTTGGGAAACCCCACATACATATATATAAGTTTGGGTTTGCATTTCCATACCCTAATTAAAATTCTTAGAAATTTCCTTTATAGTAGGTGCTTTTACCTCAAGACTATTTATAGACATAGAATAAAAGGCAAAGACAGATTTTTTAAAGCTATTATTCTCAGTCCCACCTCTGTTTATGCAGGGAACATAATAAGGGGAAACCCATTCTAATTCTTGGTTCTCCAAGTGGAGATGTTGACAGGTTATACGGTCATTCTCAGCTGAGATTCCTAACCAGATCAAGGTCTGAGTAGAATGAGGTCCCTCTCAGAATCCTGAGGAGCACAGATGAAAAGATACAACTTGGGGTCAAGTTATTGATTTTTATCCCTTCATCAGGATAAAGTCTGACATGTAATATAGCAGACACCCTGTCCAAAATGGTGGTCACTAGCAACATGGACCTATTTCAATTTAAATGAAATTAATTAAAATTTAATAAAATTTCAAATTCAGTTCCATAGATAAATGCATTTAAAATTTAAATTTAAAATTGTCAATATCACAGATGAACATTTCCATCATCAAAAAAAGTTATACTGGAAACACATGTCTAGAATACTGGTCCCAGCCACTGAACCCTAACTCAAATTCTGTACTCTCCTGTTTGGGGTCTTCCCTGTCCATCTACACAGAGCTCCTTTGTTTTGACAATTGGTTTTTATTTTATATTTCACAATATTTTCTCTCTAGGTACTATTTTAGTACTTACCTTAGTGTTTCAATTTTTTATTTTCATGATTCTGAGAAGCGAGCAGTCTCAGTTGGTGGTTCTTCCTCTTCACTAGGTTCCCTAATGTGACTGCAGTCAGCCAGGAGCTTCACGTGAACCTGGAATGCCCAAGACGATTTCACCTACATGTTGGGCACCTCAGCAAAGAATGACTGGGAGCTGCTGGGGTCTCTCTTCCTCTACTACAATTATGGTTCAATTCTTGTTTTACTTTATAAAAACAAGTGAAAGGAGAAGCTGCCAGAACTCTTAAGTGCAGGGCCTAGAACTTGCCCACCATTGCTTCTGTCACATTTTATAGGTCACAGCAAGTCACAAGGCCAACTGGATTCAAGGGGAGGGAAAACAGTCTTCAATGCTTGATGGGAGATAATCAATTACACTATCCAACCCCCTTTTTGGTCATCACATAAGACAGTTTTTGAAGATAAAAATATAACAGAACTGTATGCTGCTACTGCTGCTGCTGCTACTGCTAAGTCGCTTCAGTCGTGTCCGACTCTGTGCGACCCCATAGACGGCAGCCCACCAGGTTCCGCCATCCCTGGGATTCTCCAGGCAAGAATACTGGAGTGGGTTGCCATTTCCTTCTCCAGTGCATGAAAGTGAAAAGTGAAAGTGAAGTCGCTCAGTCGTGTCCGACTCTTAGCGACCCCGTGGACCGTAGCCTACCAGGCTCCTCCGTCCATGGGATTTTCCAAGCAAGAGTACTGGAGTGGGTTGCCATTGCCTTCTCCGACAGAACTGTATAGTGAATAACAAATAAACTTTTACTTTACAGTGTGTAGAAATATATAGTCATAAATAATATTTCCACAGCATATAGAAACCAGAGGTGAAGTCATTATAACTGCTGTGGTAAGGGTCCTAAGTGCCACAACTAAGACTGGGTGCAGCCAAATAAACAAACAAATAAATATTAAAAAAAAACAACCCAAAACTATTGTGGTAAGAAAGGTTACAGGTGAGGAGGAGTGTGAAATGATTTTCCTTCAAACCCATTCCTTGCCTTAGAGAGTCACAGTGCTCTTGAATGTACTAAAAAATCTGAGCTGTCCTGAAGAAAAGAAGCTGGTTTGCAAAGAGAATCTGGACTTATCTCCCTTCATATTTACCCATCATGGGATGATTCCCCACTTTCCTTTGAGAAGCTTAACAGAAATTCTCAGTTGGGCAGTTCATAAGTAAAAGAAATATGTGATGCTAGAACACATTCATAAGTTAAAGATGCAATTGAAAACCAAGACTTCATATTATACAAATAATATTTTCCACAATTAGAATTAGTAACTTCCAGAATGTGTATGTGGAGATAGGTAAGGGTTGAGAGTACTGTAAACTTGTGAGAATATACATTTAAATGACATTAGATGGCATTTTAACAATACTTATCAAAATTAGAAGGCATACCATTGAAGACAACATATTTACTTACAGGAATTTACCCTCATCCCAATAAATCCTTAGTCAGATCACTCCCTTAACACACTCCATGTATTTAACAACCTTTTTGTCTCTTGAAGAGAAAGAGAAATATGAAACTGTGAGATAACAATTGTTCACAAATAAGATGTATAGGTAAGAACATGCTTCTTTCTTAGCAAAAAAAATTTCATGTTATTGCCACAGATTGGCTGGGTAAAGACTGCAGAGTTTGTGGAAAATCTCTGTTCAGTAAATATATCCAGAATGTTGAATTATTACTTTAACAATTAGGATGAGGGAGTTGGGATACCCCCAATGATTTCTACCTCAGAGAAGATAATTAAAAGAATCAAAATTTACATGCCCTTTAAAGATGTCATTCACTTGGAGGCAAAACCCTCCATGATCATCTTAGCAAGACACAGTGAGTCCAGACAGCTCAGATATTTAAAAGAATTCTGCTCACTGGCAGCAGAGTGAAGTCAATGTGGGAATATATGAATATCAACTAAATTTGCTTTGAGTAGAGAGTAAAGGTGCTATATAGTAACTGTTTTTAACTGACTTCTGGGTCTCTTGGATCCCTTGAAATTTATGTCTCATTACTTATTATAACCAAAATTAGGACATGCTTAGAAGGTAACCTTGATTTTCAAGCACCTCATTCAATTTTACAGTGATAGACTTTATTTTCTTGGGCTCCAAAATCACTGCAGATGGTGATCGCAGCCATAAAATTAAAAGACGCTTACTCCTTGGAAGAAAAGCTATGACCAACCTAGACAGCATATTAAAAAAGAGAGACATTACTTTGCTGACAGGTCCATCTAGTCAAAGCCATGGTTTTTCCAGTAGTCATGTATGGATGTGAGAGTTAGGACTGTAAAGAAAGCTGAGCGCCAAAGAATTGATGCTTTTGAACTGTGGTGTTGGAGAAGATTCTTGAGAGTCTTTGGAACGCAAGGAGATCAAACCAGTCAATCCTAAAGGAAATCAACCCTGACTATTCAGTCCTTCCAGACTGATCCTAAAGCTGAAGCTCTAATAGTTTGGCCACCTGATGTGAAGAACTGACTCACTGGAAAAGACCCTGATGCTGGGAAAGATTGAAGCCAAGAGAAGAAGGGGACGACAGAGGGTGAGATGGTTGGATGGCATCACTGACTCAATGGACATGAGTATCAGCAAGCTCTGGGAGTTGGTGATGCACAGGGAAGCCTGGTGTGCTGCAGTCCATGGGATCACAAAGAGTTAGACACAAATGAATGACTGAACTGACTGAACTGAATCCAATTTGACAGATACATAAGTATGCAAAGATATCCATACAGCATTGATCATTGCAGAATGTTAGTCACTCAGTCTTGTCCAACTCTTTGCAAACCCATAGACTGTAGCCTGCCAGGCTCTTCCATCCATGTAGTTCTCCAGGAAAGAACACTGGAGTGGACTGCCGTTTCCTTCTCCAGGGGATCTTCCTGACCCAGGGATCAAATCCAGGTCTCCTGCATGGCAGGTACACTCTTTAACACTGAGCCACCAGGGAAGACCATTGCAGGATGGTTTGCAATTTAAAAAAAAAAAAAAAAAGAAGTAATTCTAATAGGGATTGGTTACCTGGATGACATATATCCATACAAAGGAATGTGGATATGTGTAGCCATTAAAATGAAAATATAGGAGCTTCTCTGATGGCTCAGTCATAAAGAATCTGCCAGTCAATTCAGGGGCCATGGGTTTGATAACTGGCCCAGGAAGATCTCACATGCCACAGGACAGCTAAGCCTGTGTGCAACAACTATTGAACCAGAGCTGATGAGCTGCAATTACTGAGCCCACGCGCTGCAACTACTGAAGCCCATGTGCCTAGAGCCTGTGATTTGCAACAAGAGAAACCACTGCAATTAGAAGCCCTTGCACTGCAAATAGAGAGTAGCAACTAGAGTCACACAACTACAGTCTTTGCACAACAGCAAAGACCCAAAAGAGCAATAAATAAATAATGAAAATATAGAACTACATATATATATTTATGTGGAAATATGTGTAAGATATGTTAAGTGAAAAAGGCAAGGGACAGAGAAATTTGCAATATATACATTCATCCAAGCCAAAAAAAAAAAATGTGTGCTTCTGAATATAGATAGAAAATTTCTGATAAGGACTATGTAAGAAACATAACAGTGGTCATGTATAGGAGAGGGCTTCCCAGATGGTGCAGTGGTAAAAGACTGCCTGCCAATGCAGGAGACAGAAGAGACTCGGGTTGATCCCTGAGTCATGAAGATCCCCTGCAGAAGGAAATGCCAACTTGTTCTAGTATTCTGACCTGGAAACTTCTATAGACATAGAAGCCTGACAGGCTACAGTCCATGAGGTTGCAAAGAGTCAGAAACGACTGAGTGACTGAGCACATATCTATAGGAAGGCCATGGGATGTTAATAGGGGAATTAACTATACTTTTCTTATTATTTGATCTTAAAAAATAATACAAGCAAACATCCTTTTATAATTTTTAAAAAATAATTAAATGGAAAATAAAATAATTATCAAGGAAAGGAAAAAAAATTAGCATGTTCTAAAACAATCCCATATGAATGTAGTTAAATGATCATTTTAATCTGAAGCACATGGCAGTCAATAGTTTTATGATACAGGAAAGAATATAGGGTTTGGAGCCAGATGGATCTATGATTAAATCCCAGCTGTTGGACTCAATTGAGCAACTAAACAACAACAGCCAGCACTTAGAGTAGAGCTTTGGACAGGTCATTTACACTTTCAGAAACTCAGTTTTCACATCTGTCAAATGAATATAACCATGCCTTCCTTACAAGGACATATATAAGGAAATTTGTCATAGGAACTGGCTCACGCAGTTATGGAAGCCAAGATGGCCCATGATATGCTGTCTGTAAACTGGAGAACCAGGTAAGTTGGAGGTATAATTCAGTCCAAGTCAGAAAGCCTGAGAACCAGGGGAGCCCATGGTGTCAGCCCTAATCCAAAGCCAAAGGCCTGAAAACCGGAGGGCCACTAGTGTAAGTCCCAGAGCCCAAAGGCCAGACAACCAGGAGCTCTGATGTCTGAGAGCAAGATATATGGATGGCCAAGCTCAAGAGAGAAAGAGGAAATTCATTTATCCTCCTCCCTTTTGTCCTATTCATGCTCTCAATGGATCAGGTGATGCCCACCCACACTGGTGAGGGACAATCTTCTTAACTCAATCTATGGAATCAAATGCTAATCTCTTCCAGAAACACCCTCACAGACATATTTCAGAATAATGTTTTATTAGCTACGTAGGCATCTTTCAGCCCAGTCAGGTTGACACATAAAATTAACCATTACATGAGTTTTCTGATTTCACTCTGAAAATATTCCTACCCACCCATGACTGCATTTCTATTTTTTTTTCCAAAAATACTTGTTGGCTCATGTTTAGAAAAAGATAGAACAAAAAATCATCTATTAGTGGTTTAAAAAAAAAATGTAATCTGTGTCTATGTTTGACTAAAGGCCTGTGACAAACTTCCAAGCCAACTTTCCATGGGAAGCCAAGCAGCTCTATTTGTTGAGCATGTGATAAATCGTATCCTTATCAATCATGTCTCTATGATATCTTCATGAGTAACAAGAGACCTTTGTTATAAAAATCTTAAAGGAAATATATTTCTCAGTCTTCTCAGTTTATTCTAAGAGCAAATTCTTTTTTTAATATTTAATACTTATTTGGCTGTCCCAGGTCTTAGTTGTCGCACATGGGATCTTTAGTGGCAGCATGTGAACCCTTAGTTGTGGCATGTGGGATCTAGTTCCCTGACCAGGGATTGAACCTGGGCCCCCTGCTTTGGGTGCAAGGAGTCTTAGCCACTGTACCACCAGGGAAGTCCCTATAAGCAAATTCTATAAAATGTAAAACAGCCCACAATCCTTTTAGCCTGTATTGCTAGTAGATATTACTACATCCAACTTAACATCATCCAATGCACAGCCTATGTTCAAATGTCCCTGGTTTCTTAAAATACCCCCAGGTGTGGATGTGTTTGGTGGTGAAAGTAAAGTCCAATGTTGTAAAGAACAATGCTGCATAAGAACCTGGAATGTTAGGTCCATGAATCAAGGTAAATTAGATGTGGTCAAACAGGAGATAGCAAAGTGGATAAGGACATTTTAGGAATCAGCGAACTAAAATGGATGAATTTAATTTAGATGACCATTATATCTACTACTATGGGCAAGAATCCCTTAGAAGAAATGGAGTAACCCTCATAGTCAACAGGAGTCTAAAATGCAGTACTTCAGCGCAATCTCAAAAACAACAGAATGATCTCTGTTCATCTCCAAGGCAAACCATTCAACATCACAGTAATCCAAGTCTGTGCCCCAACCACTAATGCCAAAGAAGCAGAAGTTGAATGATTCTATGAAGACCTACAAGAACTTTCAGAACTAACACCAAAAAAAAGAGATGTTCTTTTCATCACAGGGGACTGGAATGCAAAAGTACGATGTCAAGAGATACCTGGAGTGACAGGCAAGTTTGGCCTTGGAGTACAAAATGTAGCAGGGCAAAGGCTAACAGAGTTTTGCCTAAAGAACACACTGGTCACAGCAAACACCATCTTTTAAGAACACAACAGATGTCTCTACATATGGACATTGCCAGATGGTCAATACCAAAATCAAATTGCGGCAGAAGATGGAGAAGCTTTATACAGTCAGCAAAAACAAGACCTGGAGCTGACTGTGGCTCAGATCATGAGCTCTTTATTGCAAAATTTGGGCTCAAATTGAAGAAAGGAGGGAAAATCACTAGGATGTTCAGATATGACCTAAGTCAAATCCTTATTATTATACAGTGGAGGTGATGAATTGATTCAAGGGATTAGATCTGGTAGACAGAGTGCCTGAAGAACTATGGACAGAGGTTCATAACATTGTACAGGAGGTGGTAAAAAAAACCATCCCCAAGGAAAAGAAATGCATAAAGGCAAAGTGGTTGTCTGAGGAGGCCTGACAAATAGTTGAGAAAAGAAGAAAAGTAAAAGGCAAAAGAGAAAGGGAAAGATATACCCAACTGATTGCAGAGTTACAGAGAACGGCAAAGAGAGATAAGAAAGGCTTCTAAAAAAAAAAAAAAAAAAGAAAGGCTTCTAAAGTAAACAATGCAAAGAAATAGAGAAAAACAATAGAATGGGAAAGACTAGTGATCTCTTCAAGAAAATTAGAGATACCAGGGGAACACTTCATGCAAAGATGGGCACAATAAAGGACAGAAATGGCAAGGACCTAACAGAAGCAGAAGATATTAAGAAGAGTTGGCAAGAATACACAGAAGAACTGTACAAAAAAGACCTTAATGACTCAGATAACCATGATGGTGTAGTCTTTCACCCAGACAGACATTCTAGAGTGTGAAGTCAAGTAGGCCTTAGGAAGTATTACTACCAGCAAAGCTAGTGGAGGTGATGGAATTCCAGCTGAACTATTTCAAATTCTAAGAGATGATGCTGTTAAAGTGCTGGACTCAATCAGCCAGCAAATCTGGAGAATTCAGCAGTAGCCATAGGGCTGGAAGAGGTCAGTTTTCATTCCAATCCCGAAGAAAGACAATGCCAAAAAATGTTTAGATTACTGAACAAGTGCACTCATTTCACATGTTAGCAAAGTTATGCACGAAATTCTTCAAGCAGTTTCAGCAGTATGTGAATCAAGAACTTACAGCTGTACAAGCTAGATTTAGAAAAGGCAGAAGAACCAGAGATCAAATTGCCAACATCCTCTGGATCATAGAAAAAGCAAGGAAAATTTTAAAAAATCTACTTCTGCTTCATTGACTACATTGAAGCTTTTGACTGTGTGGATCACAACAAACTGTGGAAAATTCTTAAAGAGATGCCCACCTTGCCTGCCCCCTAGAAACCTGTATGCAGAACAAGAAGCAACAGTTAGTACTGGACAGACTGGTTCAAAACTGGGAAAGGAGTACATCAAGGCTGTATTTTGTCACCCTGCTTATTTAACTTATATGCAGAGTACATCATGAGAAATGCTGGGCTGGATGAATTACAAGCTGGAATCAAGGTTGTTGGGAGAAATATCAACAATCTCAGATATGCAGATGACACCACTTTAATGGAAAAAAAAAATGAAGAGGAACTAAAGAGCCTCTTGATGAAGGTGAAAGAGGAGAGTGAAAAAGTTGGCTTAAAACTCAACATTCAAAAAACTAAGATCATGGCATCTGGTCCCATCACTTCATGTCAAACAGATGGGAAAAAGTGGAAAGAGTGACAGATTTTATTTTCTTGGGCTCCAAAATCTCTGCAGATAGGGGCTGCTCCTTGTAAGAAAAGCTATGACAGACATATACAGGGTATTAAAAAGCTGAGACATCACTTCACTGATAAAGGTTCATATACTCAAAGCTATGGTTTTTCCAGTAGTCATGTATGGATGTGAGAGTTGGACCATAAAGAAGGCTAAGTGCTGAAAAATTGATGCTTTCAAATTATGGTGCTGGAGAAGACTCTTGAGGGTCCCTTGGAAAGCAAGGAGATCAAACCAGTCAATCTTAAAGAAAATCAGTCCTGAATATTCATTGGAAAGACTGATGCTGAAGCTGATGCTCCAATATTTGGCTACCTAATGCGAAGAGCCAATTCACTGGAAAAGACCCTGATGGTGGGGAAGATTGAGGGCAAGAGGAGAAGCGGGTGACAGAGGATGAGATGGTTGGATGGCATCACTGACACAATGGACATGAGTTTGAGCAAACTCTGGGAGAGAGTGAAGGACAGGGAAGCCTTGTGTGCTGAAGCCCATGGGGTTGCAAAGAGATGGACACGGCTTGGTGACTGAACAACAACAACAGCCTATGTTCAAATGTCCTTGGTGTCTTAAAATACATTTTCCTATCACATTACAAACAAGTTCTGCATAATATATTTGGCTATAAGTCTCTTAAATATAGAAAGCAAAACTTATAGACCTAAAAGTAGGAATATCCAAGTCTACAAAGATAGTGGGAGAATTTATATACTTTTTTGTTAGGTGACAAAACAAGCAGTCAAAAATTCATCTTTGATAATGTTGGTGGGAATGTAGATTGCTATAGCCATTCTGGAAAACAATTCCTCAAAGAATTAATAATTCTTTGATCCAGAAATCCCACTCTTGTGTATATTCAAAGGAAAGGAAATTACAAGCGATATCTGCACTCCCATCTTTATTGCAGCATTCCTACACTAAGCCAAAATATGAAAGCAACCTATATGTCCATCAATGAATGTATGGATAAAGAAGATGTGTATATACAATGGAATCTTATTCATCATGAGAACAAAGGAAATACTACAATTTGTGACAACATGGATGAATCTAGAGGGCATTTTGCTAAGTAAAATATGCCAGACAGAGAAAGACAAATAATATATGGTATCACTTTATATGTGGAATCTAAAAAAATCAAACTTATAAGAGACAGTGGGTAGAGTAGTGTTTGCCAGGAGCTGGGGATGGGAGAAATGAGGATATCTTGATCCAATGACACACATCCATTTATAAGATGAATAAAATCTGAGGATCTAAATATATAGCATAGTGACTATAGTTGACAATACTATATCATATAATTGAAATCGGCTGAGATTGTAGATCTTAGGCATTCTCACCAAAAAAAAATTCAGGTGAAAATATCATTAAAGGTAAAGAAGAATTGACCTAACGGACATAGGCAGAACACTCTACGTGACAGTGAGATAATTCACCTTCTTCCAGGTGTACATGGAACAAACCTTAATTAATCCCATGCTGGATCATAAAGCAAGCCTCTACAAATTTGATAAGACTAAAATTGATCATGGCAGGATTAAACTAGAAATCAATAATATGAAGAAAACTAGAAAATAACAATTTCTGGAGATTAATCACATACACTTATATAATTTATGAGTCAAAGATGTCACAATGGAAGCATCTGAAACATAATAATAAGGGAGAATAACAAACTTGGGAAGGTGATTTCTTGAACTGGGAACAAAAAGCATTAATTTATAATGGAAGCATTGTAAAACTGAGCTACATTAAAATTACACATTAAATAAGTAGTTTCTTAAGGGAAGAGGGTAAAGTTAGTGAATTAGAAGGAATACAAAGAAAAATTCTTAAGGGGTGGGGTTGGTAATGTTCTATTCCTTGATTTGGTTAGTATTTATATGAGCATATTCACCTGTGTTAATTCATCAAGCCATAAATTTATGACAGACTCTTTTCTGTATGTATATGAGTATTTGCCAAAAATTATCGTAAAACATAAAGTTCTTAAGCATAAAAATAACTCTCTAAAAAGCAACTCCCTTAAAGATTAAAAAATGTAAAACTAAAACTAGATAAAAGTCTAAAGGCAACTTAAAGACTTACTCTGTATTAAAAGATTAGGATTCAATAATGTTATGTCAAAGATATTGATAGGATATTCTCCATTTAAAATTTTATGTGGAGAAGCCATGACCTAAAATGAACATGGATAACCTTTTTCACTTAATTTTTTTATTGTGGAAAAATGCACATAGAAGTATATGTAGGGAGATCACATCAAAACCTATGAAACATTGCAGCAAAAGCTATACTAAAAACTGAAAGTTTTACCTTTAACTGCTTGTATCATTAAGGAAAAAATAACAAAAAAAGGATGCATTTTTAGTATATCTCTTAACATTGGAAAAAATCAATAAAATATACTGAAAGAACTAGAAATATGGAATTTAAAGATAGATAAGAAAGTTAATAAATGTAAAGCAAAAAAAAAGAAAGATAATAGTGCTCTCAAAATATAGAAGAGTAACAAAATTAAACACTTCTTGAGTCTGATCAAGAAAAAATAGAGTAGTCCCCAAGGGTCTTTCAGCCAATCACCCTGGGACGTGGCTCCTCTCACCAGTGGGCAGAACCAGCCCTCGGTCCTCCAAGCTGCAAAACCAGCCATGCCAGGAACTGGACCAGCCTAGTAGTGGGCCAGAACCAGCCAAGGACACCCTAGGCTATGCAGAAAACTGCCAGGGCCCAGCCCTGCCCACTAGCAGGTCAGCAGCTGGTCCTACCACAACAGAAGGACCTATGCAGTACATAGGGGGCACCCCCAGAGCATACAGCTCTGGTTACCAGCATATTGCTGAGGTTCATAGGAAGTCTCCCACAGGAGGCCACTTCTCCAAGATCTAAAACCATAACCAACTCACTTAATACATAGAAATAAACACAGAGAATTAGGGAAAATGAGGAGATGGAGAAATACACTCTAAACGAGGGAACAAGACAAAACCTCAGAAAAAGAACTAAACAAAGTGGAAATAAGCAATCAACCTGATAAATGGTTTAAGGTAATGATTGTAAAAAATGCTCAACAAACTAAGGAGACGAATGGATGAACACAGTGAGACGTTAACAGGGTCAGAAAATACAAAGAAGAACCAAATGGAGTGGAAGAATACAGTAAGTGAAATAAAAAATGCACTGAAGAAATGAAGGGTAGATTAGAGGAACAGATCAGCAAACTGGAAGACAGAGTAGTAAAAATCACTCAGCTGAACAGAAAAAGAAAAAAAAAAACTGAAATGAATTTAAGATAGCTCTGGGACATTCATATTATAAGGCTCCTAGAAGGAGAATAGAAAAGAAAGGGAAAGAGAACTTATTTGAAGAACTAATAGCTGAAAATTTCCCCAACCTGAAAAAGGAAATGGATATCCAGGTCTAGGAAGTGAAGAATCTCAAACAAGATGAATTTAAAGAGATCCACACCAAAACACAATGTAATTAAAATGGCAAAAATTAAAGATAAAGAGCACATCTTAAAAGCAGCAAGAGGAAAGCAACTAGTTAAGTAGAAGGAAACTTCCATAAGATTACCAGCTGACTTTTCAGCAGACCAAATAAACAATCTAAATTTACATCTAAAAGAACTAGAAAAAGAAGAACAAACAAAACTCAAACTTAGTAGAAGAAAGGATATAATAAAGATCAGAGCAGAAATAAATGAAATAGCTACTAAATAAGCAAGAGAAGAGGTCAGTGAAACTAACAGCTGGTTCTCTGAAAAGATGAAATTAATAAACCTTTAGTTAGACTCATCAAGAAAAAAAGAGAGAACGTGAAAGTGAAAGTGAAGTTGCTCAACCGTGTCCGACTCTTTGCGACCCCATAGACTGCAGCCCACCAGGCTCCTCCATCCATGGGATTTTCCAGGCAAGAATACTGGAGTGGGTTGTCATTTCCTTCTCCAGGAGATCTTCCCAACCCAGGGATTGAACCCGGGTCTCCTGCATTGTAGGCAGATGCTTTACCATCTCAACTAAATAAAGTTAGAAATGACAGAAAAGAAGCTATTGACATCACAGAAATACGAAGGCTAAAAGAATTTACTACAAATAATTATACACCAATAAAATGGGCAACCTAGAAGAAAGGGATACATCTTTAGAAATACACAATTTCCAAGACTGAATGAGAAAGAAATAGAAAATATGAGCAGACTGACTACCAGGAGTGAAATTGAATCATTAATTTAAAAACTCCTAACGAATGAAAGTCCAAATCTTCTGGCTCCACAGATGAATTCTACTAAATATTTAAAGAAGAGTTAACACCTATCCTCAAACTATTCCCCCCACAATTGAAGAGGAAATGCTTCTTAACACATTCCATGAGGCCAGCATCACCCTGATACCAAACCAGCCAAAGACCCAGCCTCCTCCCAAAAAAGAAAATTATAGACCAATATCACTGATGAAATAGATTTAAAACTCCTCAACAAAATACTAGCAAATCAAATTCAACAACACTTCAAAAGGATCATATACCAAGATCAAGTGGGATTCATCCCAGGTTTGGTTCAATATCTGCAAATCAACATGTTGAAGTGGAAGTCACTCAGTCGTGTCCAGCTCTTTGCAACTCAATGGACTATACAATCCATGGAATTCTCCAGGCCAGAATACTGGAGTGGGTAGCCTTTCCCTTCTCCAGGGGATCTTCCCAACCCAGGGATTGAACCCAGGTCTCCCACATTGCAGGCAGATTCTTTACCAGTTGAGCCACAAGGGAAGCCCAAGGATACTGGAGTGGGTAGCCTATCCCTTCTCCAGCGGATCTTCCTGATCAGGAATCAAACCGGGGTCTCCTGCATTGCAGGCAGATTCTTTACCAGCTGAGCCACAAGAGAAGCCACAAGGGAAGATACATCTCTTTAACAAATTAAAGAATCTCAATGATCAGAAAGAGCTTTTGATAAAATACCCATTTTTTTTTATAAAAACTTTCCAGAAAATGTGTATATAGTAAAATACCTCAAAACAATAAAGGTCATATATGACAAATCAACAACTAAGGCCATACTCAGTGATGAAAAGCTGACAGCATTTACTCAAAGATCAAGAATAAAAGAAGGATGTATGCTGTTGCCACTTTTACTCAACATAGTATTGGAAGTTCTAGCCACAGCAATCAGACAAGGAAAAAATAACGGGCATCCAAATTGTAAAGGAAGACAGTTTGCAGATGACATAATATCATATATAGAAAATCCTAAAGATGTCACCAAAAACTATTAGAACTAATAAATGATTCAGTAAAGTTTCAGACAAACAGATGGCAGATAAATGGGGAAACAACGAAACAGTGAGAGATTTTATTTTCTTGGGCTCCAAAATCACTGCAGGTGGTGACTGCAGCCATGAAATTAAAAGATGCTTCCTCCTTGGAAGAAAAGCTATGACCAACCTAGACAGCATATTAAAAAGCAGAGACATTACTTTGCCAACAAAGGACCATCTAGTCAGAGCTATGGTTTTTCCAGTAGTCATGTATGGCTGCAAGAGTTGGACTATAAACAAAGCTGAGTGCCAAAAAATTGTTGCTTTTGAACGGTGGTATTGGAGAAGACTCGAGAGTCCCTTGGACTGCAAGGACATCCAACCAATCAATCCTAAAGGAAATCAGTCCTAAATATTCATTGGAAGGACTGATGCTGAAGCTGAAACTCCAATACTTTGGTCACCTGATGTGAAGAACTGACTCATTGGAAAAGACCCTGATGCTGGGAAAGATTGAAGGTGGGAAGAGGAGGGGACAACAGAGGATGAGATAGTTGGATGGCATCACCGATGTGATGGACATGAGTTTGAGTAAGCTCCGGGAGTTGTTGATGGACAGGGAAGCCTGGCGTGCTGCAGTCAATCGTGTTGCACATAGTCGGACATGATTGAGTGATTGAACTGAACTGAACTGAAAGTTCCAGATCACAAAATTAATATACAGAAAGTTGTTGTGTTTCTATACATTAATAACAAACTATCAGATAGAGATATTAAGAATATAATCCCATTTAAAATTATATCAAAAAGAATAAAATACCTAGGGATAACCCAACCAAGGAATTAAAAGCCTTGTACTTAGGTAACCATGAACCACTGATGAAAGAAACTGAAGACACAGACAAATGGAAAGATACACTGTGCTCAAAAATTTGAAAAATTGATATGGATAAAATGTCCATACTACCCAAGGCAATCTATAGATTTAATGTAATTTCTACAAAAACACTTTTGCAGAACTACAACAAATAATTCTAAAATTTGCATGGAAACACAGAAGACTCCGAATAGCCAAAACAATCTTGAGAAAAGAAGAACATAGGAGGTGTCATGTTTCCTGATTTCAAATTAAACTACAAAGCTACAATAATCAAAACTCTATTGTACTGGCACAAAAACAGACACATAGATCAACTGAACAGAATAGAGAACCCAGAAATATACTTATCTAATCAATTAATCTATTTCAAAGGAGATAAAAATATATTAATACAATACAATATAATTATAATAAATTATCACAATATAATAATAAAATTACATTATTAAATATATGAAATAATGAATACCCTCTTCAATAAATAGCATTAGGAAAAACATGACAGTTAATGCAGAAGTAGCAAACTGAAATACTTTCTCACACCGTATACAAAAATAAACTCAAAACAGATTAAAGACAAATGTAAGACATGAAACCATACAACTTTTAGAAGAAAACACAGGCAGTATATTCTCAGACGCTGGTTTTACAATATTTTTTTTGGATATGCCTCTTTGGGCCTGGGAAACAAAAGCAAAAATAAACAAATGGGACTACATTAAACTAAAAGCCTTTTGCACAGTGGAAGAAATCAGCAACAAAACAAAAAGGCAATCTACTGAACATCAGAAGATATTTGCAAATGATATATCTGATGAGGTTAATATACAAAATATAGAAAGAACTCATGCAACTCAACATCATAAAACAAACAACCTGATTAAGAAATTGGCAGAGGACCTGAATAGGTATTTTTTCAAAGAAGACACATGAAAAGCTGCTCAACATCACGAATCATCAGAGAAATGCAAATGAAGACCACAATGGGATACCACCTCACACCTGTCAGAATGGCTATTATCAAAAACACAAAAAATAACAAGTGTTGGTGAGAATGTGGAGAAAAGGGAACCTTAGTACAACTGTTGATGGAGATGTAAAGTGCTGCAGTCACTACGGAATATACTACAGAGGTGTGTCATAAAACTAAAATAGAATGAATATATGATACAGCAGTTTCATTTGTGAAAACAAAATAACTTGAAAGATATATGCACTCCAGTGTTCCTTGTAGCATTATTTATTCAATATGATAGCCAAGGTATGAAAGCGATCTAAGTGTCCATCAACAGATGAATGGATAAAGGAAATGTGGTATAGGTGTTACAAGGGGAGACTACTCAGCCATAAAAAAATGAAATCTCACCATTTGGATGGATCAAGAAGGTATTATGCTTAGTGAAATAAATCAGAGAAATTTGAATACAACATGATCTTACTTACACGTGGAATCTAAAAAACAAAACAAATAAACAAGCAAAATGAAAATAGACTCAAAGATAGAGTGAACAAATGGGTTTTGCCAGAAAGGAGAGGGCTTGTAAAATCAGTGAAATAGGTGAAGGGAGTTAAGAAGTACAAACCTCTATTTATATAATAAATAAGTCATGGGGATATAATACACAGCATAAAGAATACAGTCAATAGTATTGCAATAACTTTGTATGGGGACAGATGGTTACTAGACTTACAGCGATCTTTTCAAAATGTATGCAAATGTCAGATCATCATGTAGTACACCTGAAACTAACATAATATTTCCATATTTCAGTTTAAAAAAAGAAAAAAAAGTAGAACAGATAATACAGGTTTTACTTGATTCTAAGAAGGAATCATAGGATTCTGTGATGAGAAAAAAACTTAGGTGAACTAACACAGATAACACAGTGGGGGGAAAGTTTTCCTAATCTAAGAGTGAAGACAATCTAGATGGAGGATATTTGGATCTAGCGAAGGGAAGATTTCTAGGATGTTCTTAAGGTTAAAAAGGGCATCGTGTGTTCAAAACCACTCAGTTTCCATATTTAGGACTAAGCAAATGAGGATCATATGGGGTAGAACTTTGCTTGAATGTATGAATAATATCACAGAATCTGTTTTTCTTTACCAATAACCACAGGGTGGCAACAACAGGAAAAAGAAGAAACATATTGTTTTATCAAGATATATACTATGGTAATATATTACATGTAGATATAAACTGGATAAACAAGCCCTGTATAATATCTGAATGCTATTTCAAAGAGATATTTTTTTTTCTTGCTCTTATAAGCTTTCAACTCAGAGAATTCTACCTGTTTCGCTTATTTCTTCATGCAACTTAACACCACATATGTTAGTCATTTCCTGTGTGTCCAATCTACTATGTGGATAAATTGGATCTCCAGCAACCAGAAAGTATATGAATAATGTCTGTGAAGCTCTTACTCACTATGCCTTAGTGATTTGAATACTAATTAGTATTTGTAAAGTAGGAGGAGAAACGGGAGTTAAGTAGTGGTTGATTTTCATTACCTGATAGTAACAAACATTGTCACAATATTATTGCAGAGAATAGCATCCTACTGTCCTTTCATCTTGTCAGTTTAAAGAAAATGAGTCTTTACCTCATTCTGCTAGGAAAGATTTGAAACAGATAAGGATAATTAAAACATGGTCTTCAAAAAGGATAAAAATAATAGTGAATAATAATAGTGAAACATTTGATATCTTTTCTAATTGTCACACCCACATACACAAGGGCCTATTCAATAGATTCAATTGTATATCTACAACTCAAACTTGTTCAGTATTTTAGTCATTATCTTACTGCCATCTCAGAAGGTACACCGTGGACCTCTCCATCTTTCCCTCTAAATCTACTCTTCTGCATTTTCTATCTTCATATTCCTTCATTTTCTATGTTCATATTGCACAAACATTGACCCACTTTCCCATAGAAATATGAGAGTCATCTTATCTCTTCAACTTTTGTCACATCCATGAAAACAAAAACACCTCCCAGGACTTCCCTGGTGGTCCAGTGGTTAGTAATCTGCCTGCCAGTGCAGGGGACATGGGTTCAATCCCAGGTCAGGAAGATCCCACATACTGTGAGGCAACTGAGACTAGGTGCCACAACTACTGAAGCCCGCGCTCTACAGCCTGAGTTCTGCAACAAGAGAAGACATTGCTATGAGAAGCCCATGCACCACAGCTAAAGAGCAGCCCCTGCTTGTTGCAACTAGAGAAGGCCCTCACGCAACAATGAAGACCCAGCACAGCCGGGGGGGGGGTAAAAATCTCCCTGTCCTATTGATTTTACCTCCTAAATTATATTTAAATCCCATATCTTCTTCATCTTCACTGCTACCACTTCAGGCCCTCATTCCAACTTTCCGATTCTTGTAACAGCCACTTAATTTCCTTCTGACTCATCTTGTGCTCTTCTCCAATTTATTTGGTGTGTACTGGTTCCAATCAATCCTTACAAAATGGAAATCTCATTGCCTCTTTCCCCAGTTTAAAATTCATCATTGTTCCCTATAGTGTTTTGGATTAAATACAACATTTTTCATTTTGTCTCTAAAGTTATTCACGATTTGCACTTTATCTCTCTGCCATATGTACCTGACACAATAGCCAGGCTGAGCTCTTCTACTTGTATTTAACTACATACCACACTGTGTATTCTTCTGGGCCTTTGCACACACTACTATTGCTTCTCTTGAAGTTTTTTCCCTCTTTTTTATACTCTCATATCTTTCAAACACTCCCCAAACCTCGCTACGTTGTATTCAACCTTATAGTCTTGGCTCAAATGTCACCTTTCCCAGGAATATGTATGTCTTTGATCTCCCACCTTCATCAATCTGGGTTATATGGCCTTCTTTGTACTACTCGATGATGAAGGTTGGCAACTATTTTCTGCGAAGGGCCAAATAATAAATATTTTAGGTTCTGATAGTGTCCATGGGATTCTCCAGGCAAGAATACTGGAGTGGGTTGCCATTTCCTTCTCCCAGTAGGCTACATAGTGGACCCTAAAAAGATCCATGTCTTAAAACCAGGAAACTATGAATGTTACTTTATTTGAAAAAAGGATTGTTGCAGATGTAATGGATTGTGAGATGAAACCATCCTGAACCATCCAGGTGGAGACTAAATTTAATGATGTGTCCTTATAAAAGAAACATATAGGAGAAGATAGGTAGAAGAGGAGGATGCAATGTGACCATAGAGACAGAGGTTGGAGTGGAGTGATGCTGCCACGAATTAAGCAATGCTGACAGCCACTGGAAGCTGAATATGGCAAAAAAAAAATGGACAGCTCTGGAACCCTGTGGGGAATGTGGTCCTGTCAACACTTTGACTTTGGATTCTGACCTACACAGTGTGACAGAATTAATTTCTATTATTTCAGCCACCCACCTTAGCTAATCCAGGAACACATGTAGCAAGCTGTACAATCTCAGCCACAACTATCCAAGTCTGCCACAGTAGTGTGAACGCAGTCGCAGACAATATGTAAACAAATAGGCATGACTGTGTTCCAGTAAAAACTTCATTCACCAAAACAGACGGTAGGACAGATTTGACCCACAGGTTGGCAACTCATATTACAGAGCAGTGATTATCACACTCAATTATTTCTCCTCTAGAATATAAGCATATTGAAAGCAAGAACTATGACGTATATCTTAGAATTTCTAACTTAAGAATCACAAACTTTAATTCCTATAGTGACCAGGCAGGTGAAATAAGTGAGTGAAGTAGACTGGATGAAAAAGTGAAAGTGTCACCTAATGATAGCAACATCTGCTAGGATCCCGACAAATATTGCCATGCTAGTGCATGCTAGTGCTTCCCTCACAGCCCAGGCAGTAAAGGAAATGGCTACCCCTGCAGTATTCATGCCTGGGAAATTTCATGGACAGAGGAGCCTGGTAGGCTACAGCCTATGGTGTCACAAGAGTCAGACACGACTGAGAGACTAAACCCCCATCAGGGCTGCATATCTAAGAGGACCACTATATGCACGGTTAATGATAAATATATATATATTGGGTTGGCCAAAAATTCATTTGGTATTTTCCATAACATTTTGGGCAACCCAGTAATTACAAGATAATAGAAGGGATAAATGAAATAATAATTTTAAAAGTTTAGTCCTAAAGAAGGAAAGAAAAATAGAAAAAGTAGTAACAAAACAGCCTTAATAGAACATAGATAGCAACATGATATATAAATCAAACTAAGTCAGTAATTGTTTTAACTGTAAATGAACTAAATACACCAAGTAAAGGTTTATGGTTGTCAGATTGGATTAAACAACAACTACAACAATATCCTGTTTAAAGTGTCACACTTTAAGTATAAAGATACAGGAATGTTAACAGTAAAAAACAAACAAAACATATGCCATGCAAACAATAGACAAAACAAAGGTAGTGTATCTATAGTAAAATCAGATAAAATAGATTTAATGCAAAAAGAATTACCAAATTTGCAGATATAAAGTAAAAAGAATAATTAAGAAACCTCAAATTGTAAAAGGATAAATTCAGCAGAAAGTTATTTACAATCCTGAATTTTTATGTACTCCATAACAGAGCTTCAAATATTAAAGGAGAAATGAACAGAATGAAAAGGCACAGTGAACAGATCCATACTCTTAAAGAAAAACTTCAGCATACTTTATTTAATAGCTCATAAGACAGTCTAACCAAAAAAACTGTAAAAACAATGCCCAACTGACCAACTTGGCCTAACTGGCTTAGATAGAATACTGCCTTAAAATATGACAGAATTCACCTTTTCAAGTGAACATGGATTTTTTACCAAAATCATGAAGAAAATCTCAACAAATCTAAAAATAAAGCAATCAATCACCAAGTTGTCTTTACACAACAGAATCAAGATAGAAATCAATAACAAAATATAACTGGCATAATGCCAACTGCTTGGTAATTAAATATTTTGCTGTTTTTCAGTCGCTCAGGTGTCTGACTCATTGTGATGCCATGGACTGCAGCAGATTCTTAACCACTGAACTGCCTGGAAGTCTCAATTAAATATTTTAACACCTATTAATTTGACAATTTGGGTGAAATGCACAAGTTTCTAAAACTATATACATAATTTACCAAAACAGAAGTGGAAAATTTGACTACCTCAGTATTTAAGCCAGTATTTGACTAGCTTAAACATATTTTATCTATTAGTTAAAAATCTCTCCTAAAGAAAACTCTAAGCTCACATGGTTTCATTGGTAAATTCTTACAAAAATTTAAGGGAAAAAAAATACCATGAATCTTGCACAATTTCGTCTAGAAAACAAAAAGACAACTGTTTCTAATGCAACTCTCATAAGAGCAGTATAACTAGAATTCCAAAATCTGACAAGGACATTACAAGAAAGAGAACAAACAGAACCAATCTTTCATAAACACAGATGAAAACATCTTTAACAAAATATTAGACAATTGAATCTAGTGATATATAAGTTGAGCTTATTCTAGGAATGCAAGATTGGCTTAACATTTAAAAATTAACCCAATTATATTAATGTAAATAAAAGAAAAAGATTATATGACCATCTTGATAGATGCAGCAAAACAATTTGATAAAATTTTTCTCTTCGTTATGTATTTTATATTTATAAACAAAGCCTTCACAAACTTGGAATAAAAGGCAACTTTCTTAAACAATTAAAGAATATTACCAAAACAACAACAACAGTAGCAAACATCATACCCATTGGTGAAAAACTGAAAACTTCCCTTCTAACCTTGGGAATGAGGCAAGGATGCTGTTCTTACTATTTATAACTGATATTGTACTGGAGGTCCCAGGCATTGTGGTATATTAAATGTATATATATATATACATATATATATGTATATATATGTATATATATATGAATTTGAAAAGGAAAAAAGCTGTCATTATTTGTAGACTGCATGATTATATGGTAGAAAATCAAAAGACTCTATGAATTCTGTGAACTAATATTGAATCTGAAACGTTGCTGGATAAAAGGTCATTCTTGAAAATTCATCTGTATTTCTACATATCATTTGCAAATAGAAAATTATATTTTAAAATATATTATTTATAATAGAATATATTGACTACAGAAAAATAATATCATAAAATACATATCATAAAATATTGGGTTAGCCAAAAAGTTTGTTTCAGTTTTTGTAAGGTGGTATGAAAAGGCTGAATGAACTTTTTGGCCAACCCAATATTTCAGTTCAGTCGCTCAGCTGTGTCCAACTCTTTGCGACCCCATGAATCGCAACACTCCAGGCCTGCCTGTCCATCACCAACTCCCGGAGTTTATCCAAACCCGTGTCCATCTAGTCAGTGATGCCATCCAGCCATATCGTCCTCTGTCATTCCCTTCTCCTCCTGCCCCTAGTCCTTCCCAGCATTAGGGTCTTTTCCAATGAGTCAACTCTTTGCATGAGGTGGCCAAAGTATTGGAGTTTCAACTTCAACATCAGTCCTTCCAATGAACACTCAGGACTGATCTCCTTTAGGATGGACTGGCTGGATCTTCTTGCAGTCCAAGGGACTCTCAAGAGTCTTCTCCAACATCACAGTTCAAAAGCATCAATTCTTCGGCACTCAGCTTTCTTCATCATCCAACTCTCACATCCATACATGACCACTGGAAAAACCATAGCCTTGACTAGATGGACCTTTGTTGGCAAAGTAATGTGTCTGCTTTTGAATATGCTGTCTAGGTCATAACTGGTCATAGCTTTTCTTCCAAGGAGCAAGTGCTTTTAATTTCATGGCTGCAATCACCATCTGCATTGATTTTGGAGCCCAAAAAAATAAAGTGTGTCACTGTTTCCATGGTTTCCCCATCTATTCGCCATGAAGTGATGGGACCAGATGCCATGATCTTAGTTTTCTGAATGTTGAGTTTTAAGCTAACTTTTTCACTCTCTTCTTTCACTTTCATCAAGCGGCTATTTATTTCCTCTTCGCTTTCTGCCAATAAGTGTGGTATCATCTGCATATCTGAGGTTATTGATTCTTGATTCCAGCTTGTGCTTCATCCAGCCCAGCGTTTCTCATGATGTACTGTGCATGTAAGTTAAATAAGCACCGTGATAATATACAGCCTTGATGTACTCCTTTCCCGATTTGGAACAAGTCTGTTGATCCATGTCCAGTTCTAACTGTTGCTTCCTGACCTGCATACAGATTTCTTATGAGGCAGGTCAGGTGGTCTGGTATTCCCATATCTTGAAGAATTTTCCACAGTTTGTTGTGATCTACACAATCAAACTGGAATGCAAAAGTAGGAAGTCAGGAAATACCTGGTGTAATAGGAAAATTTGGCCTTGGAGTACAGAATGAAGCAGGGCAAAGGCTAATAGAGTTTTGCCAAGAGAACGCACTGGTCATACCAAACACCCTCTTCCAACAACACAAGACAAGACTCTACACATGGACATTACCAGATGGTCAACATCGAAATCAGATTGATTATATTGTTTGCAGCCAAAGATGGAGAAGCTCTATACAGTCAGTAAAAACAAGACCGGTAGCAGACTGTGGCTCAGATCATGAACTCCTTATTGTCAAATTCAGACTTAAATTGAATAAAGTAGGGAAAACCACTAGACCATTCAGGTATGACCTAAATCAAATCCCTAAAGATTATACAGTGGAAGTGACAAATAGATTTAAGGGCCTAGATCTGATAGAGAGAGTGCCTGATGAACTATGGACTGAGGTTCGTGACATTGTACAGGAGACAGGGATCAAGACAATCCCCATGGAAAAGAAATGCAAAAAAGCAAAATGGCTATCTGAGGAGGTCTTACAAATAGCTGTGAAAAGAAGAGAAACCAAAAGCAAAGGAGAAAAGGAAAGATATTCCCATCTGAATGCAGAGTTCCAAAGAATAGCAAGGAGAGATAAGAACGCCTTCCTCAGTGATCAATGCAAAGAAATAGAGGAAAACAACAGATTGGGAAAGACTAGAGATCTCTTCAAGAAAATTAGAGATACCAAGGGAATACTTCATGTAAAGATGGGCTCGATAAAGGACAGAAATGGTATGGACCTAACAGAAGCAGAAGATATTAAGAAGAGGTGGCAATAATACACAGAAGAACTGTACAAAAAAGATCTTCACAACCCAGATAATCACAATGGTGTGATCACTCATCTAGAGCCAGACATCCTGGAATGTGAAGTCAAGTGGGCCTTAGAAAGCATCACTACGAACAAAGCTAGTGGACGTGATGGAATTCCAGTTGAGCTATTTCAAATCCTGAAAGATGATGCTATGAAAGGGCTGCACTCGGTATGCCAGCAAATCTGGAAAACTCAACAGTGGCCATGGGTCTGGAAAAGGTCAGTTTTCATTCCAATCCCAAAGAAAGGCAATGCCAAAGAATGCTCAAACTACCGCACAATTGCACTCATCTCACACGCTAGTAAAGTAATGCTCAAAATTCTCCAAGCCAGGCTTCAGCAATACGTGAACCCTGAACTTCCAGATGTTCAAGCCAGTTTTAGAAAAGGCAGAGGAACCAGAGATCAAATTGCCAACATCCGCTGGATCATCGAAAAAGCAAGAGAGTTCCAGAAAAACGTCTACTTCTGCTTTATTGACTATGCCAAAGCCTTTGACTGTGTGGATCACAATAAACTGTGGAAAATTCTGAAAGAGATGGGCTTACCAGACCATCTGACCTGTCTCTTGAGAAACCTGTATGCAGGTCAGGAAGCAACAGTTAGAACTGGACATGGAACAATAGACTGGTTCCAAATAGGAAAAGGAGTACGTCAAGGCTGTATATTGTCACCCTGCTTATTTAACTTCTATGCAGAGTACATCATGAGAAACGCTGGGCTGGAAGAAACACAAGCTAGAATCAAGATTGCTGGGAGAAATATCAATAACCTCAGATATGCAGATGACACCACCCTTATGGCAGAAAGTGAAGAAGAACTAAAGAGCCTCTTGATGAAAGTGAGAGAGGAGAGTGAAAAAGTTGGCTTAAAGCTCAACTTTCAGAAAACTAAGATCATGGCATCTGGTCTCATCACTTCATGGCAAATAGATGGGGAAACAGTGGAAACAGTGTCAGATTTTATTTTTTTGGGCTCCAAAATCACTGCTGATGGTGATTGCAGCCATGAAACTAAAAGACGCTTACTCCTTGGAAGGAAGGTTCTGACCAACCTAGATAGCATATTTAAAAGCAGAGACATTACTTTGCCAACAAAGGTCCATCTAGTCAAGGCTATGGTTTTTCCAGTGGTCATGTATGGATGTGAGAGTTGGATGATGAAGAAATCTGAGTGCCGAAGAATTGATGCTTTTGAACTGTGGTGTTGGAGAAGACTATTGAGAGTCCCTTGGACTGCAAGGAGATCCAACCAGTCCATCCTAAAGGAGATCAGTCCTGGGTGTTCATTGGAAGGACTGATGTTGAAGCTGAAACTCCAATACTTTGGCCACCTCATACGAAGTGTTGACTCATTGGAAAAGACCCTAATGCTGGGAAGGATTGGGGGCAGGAGGAGAAGGGGACGACAGAGGATGAGATGGTTGGATGGCATTACTAACTCGATACACATGGGTATCGAGTAAACTCTGAGAGTTGGTGATGGACATTGAGGCCTGGTGTGCTGCGATTCATGGGGTCGCAAAGAGTCAGACACGACTGAGCTACTGAACTGAACTGAACTGAACACAGTCAAAGGCTTTGTCATAGTCAATAAAGCAGAAGTACATGTTTTTCTGAAACTCTCTTGCTTTTTTGATGATCCAACAGATGTTGGCAATTTGATCTCTGGTTCTTCTCTGCCTTTTCTAAATCCAGCTTGAACATCTGGAAGTTCATGGTTCACATACTGTTGAAGTCTGGCTTGGAGAATTTTGAGCATTACTTTGCTAGCATGTGAGATGAGTGCAATTGCGCGGTAGTTCAAACATTCTTTGGCATTCTTCAGTATTCTTGCCTTGAGAACCCCATGAACAATATGGAAAGGCATGAGCCATCAGGAACTTCTAAATTAAACCGCAGTTTCAGATTATTACTACACACTCACCAGAATGGCTCAAGTCAGAAAATACCAAGAGTTGAAGGGGATGTGAATGTAGCATTTGGTACTCGCAGACATTGTTAGAAGGTTTGTAAATTGGTACATTTTTGACTACTATTAGGCAGTATCTACTAAAACTAAAAAGGGTCCATACAATAGGATTTTATTTACATGAAGCATACAAAGGCAAGCCTAAGCCCCTCTGCAATACAAGTCATGATAATGGTTACCTGAATGGAGGAGGGCACAAGTGTTTGATAGGAATATCAAGGAGTGTTCTGAGAAGCAGGAAATCACCCTGTTTCCTGATCTAGATGCTGGTCACAGGAATGTATCTAGTTGTGAAATTCATTAGGATTTACACTTACGATATTAAAAACTATTATATGTATACTCGTCTCCAATAAAAAGTTCAAAATACACTCACAACTCATTTTTAGAGAGGAATTAGACTAGAAGGTCAAGATTGATGTACATCACTAATTTCACCTTACAATAATAATGTTCCAAAGAAGTTATCTTTTTAACTCCCTTTTGATCTTAGCTATGAGCCACCTGATAAAATACCTCTCTCTTAACCCTAAAAAAATCACTCCTGCACGGCCGTGGAAGACTGAGATGGGGCAGGTGGGGGGAATCCTTCTTCCCAATCAGAAGATTTATTTCTATAGGCTATATGTTATTCTCAAGTTCAGTTCTCCATTGCCTATACTTGTAAGTGCCCACTTTCCCCCTCTTGCTTCTAGAAACAAATATAACTTTCAACTAAAACAGAAGAAAATGGCCTATGTATTCTAGGTTCTAGGAAACAGGACCTATTTTTACAAAACATCAGTTGCATAATTCATTTGTCACATAATCCAAACTCATTACCTAACAATACTTATATTTTAACTGTATCTTTTTCTATATATTTTATTCCATAGCAATATGTTTTCTACCTCCCCCCCAACCATTTTCTTAGGGGAGATGTCTCAAAGGTTTATTTTCATATTATAAACTACTAAGAAAGGAATGGCCTTTGAAGTTTTGTGAATAATACTCACTGAGAATCTTCCAGCATAGCAGTCATGCACTGCACATTCAACCATTAGTTTCTGAGGACGCTTAGGGGGTGTCAGGCGATGATCTGAGCACTGGGGATACAATGGAATAATGGTCAAGCATAGGTTCTGAATGTAAGTAGCCTGTGTTCAAATTCCAGCTAAATAATTTACCACTAGCGCCACCTGGGAAGCCCAAATAATTTACTGCCTGTGTAAACATGATCTATTAATTCTATTATTTTTATGACTCAGCTTACTCATTTATGGGGCTTCCCTGATGGCTCAAATGGTAAAGAATCCACTTGCAATACAGGAGACCCATGTTTGATCCCTGCATTGGGAAGATCCCCTACAGAACAGAATGGCAACCCACTCCAGTATTCTTGCCTGGAGAATTCCATGGACAGAGGTCCGTGAGGTTGCCAAGAGTCGGACATGACTCAGAGACTAAGCACGTGTGCTTGCACACACACACACACATACACACAGTTTCATTGATGAAATAGGGATACCAGTAATTTCTCTCCCTTGGCCCTGTTAGGAAGGTTAAATGGCATATTATGTGAAAATCACTTAGAACCCTCCTTAGCATGTGGTAAACACGCCATATGTCAGCTGTCATTACCAGAGATGACCTCATTTTTGCCAAATCGCCTGTTGACAAATGACAAACTTTATCACCACCACACCTACCTGCCATGCCCTCTCTGCTAGACATCCCAGCCACGCTAGCAAAGAAGTGACAAACATATTAACTGAACTAGCAACTAAGATTGTTGCACTGGAAAGTCCTTGGTCCATTCCAGCCCCTGCCTTTTATAAGTGATGGCACTAAAGCCCAGAGATGTTGCCCCTCTTGGACTGAATCTCACAAGCTAATGAGGGAGTGAAACTGGTGTTAGACCTTGAGTCTGCACATTTCTAGTCCAGATGTTGGGGTGAAGAAACCTGTAAACTGGAAAATTAGCACATTCTCTCAATTGGCTCATGTTTGATCCCACCAAAGTGTTAGTCGCTCAGTCGTGTCTGACTCTTTGTGACCCTGTGGACTGTAGCCCAAGTTTCTCTGTCCATGGGATTCTCCAGACAAGAATACTGCGTTGCCATTTCCTCCTTCAGGGGATCTTCTGGACACAGGGATCTCAAGTCTGCTGCATTGCAAGCGGATTCTTTACTTCTGAGCCAGCAGGAAGACTTGACTTCACCAAAGGGAGCAAGTAAGTTGCACTCCTCCTAGTGGGGAAGGGGAAACCTCCCTGTAAATTGCCTATTTTTAGCCTCCATATACCCTGTGCTCTCTGCACTCACTCTGGCTAACAGACTGCTGTGGGATTTAAGGCACTTTCCATGGTGTTGCTTGGTTGTTGCCATGCCAACGAAATTTAACAGAAATAGAGTGTTCTAGTAGATTATTCTGGTGAAGGCTTTAAAGCCAGATTACAGCTCTGACTCTGAAGCTTAAATGATGCAAGTGTTTAACTGATGCAAGTGATGCAAGTACTGGCACATAGTAGGTACACCATTACACTGGTGGAAAAACAAAACATGAATGCAATTAGTTGCATTAGGGAGATGAAGACCTAGCAGCAGATGCTACTTAAATCAATCCTCAGTCAGCCTGAAACAAGTTCACTCATTATCGCCCTGGATTTTCATAATTATCTGACAGTGTGTGAAATGATTTGTCTGATTCCAAAGGACTGTCTGTCCTCTTCAAGTCACTTACTTCTGCAACCCAGGGGACTCTGTATACACATACATGTTGCAGACATGGAGAAGGAAACAGTAATCTGACCTGTGTTCCCTTCACAGGAGCTTTATACAAACAGGGGGACCCTGTTCAGTTCTTTTAAGGTCGATTTCTGGTAAATGTAATCACCATATTTACTATAAAAACACATTTGAATTCTAGAACTAGGATTTGAATCAAGCCTAACTCCAGAGCTTGGACTCTTACATTGATTAATTACATTGATTGCACCCCTCCCCCAAATCTGAGATAATTACTGAGATATTTACAGTTAAAATCAAGGTTGAAATAAGTAACAGTACCTTCTGAGAATAGAGGCACCCTGTGAAGTTAAGAAGATTCATCAGAGTAACTGCAGATGAACAAAATCTTCTTTTGACAAGAAAACCCAATGGTAACTTTTATTCTGGTTTCATTTCAACAGTTAGACTAGAAATATTCCAAAAGAGGTTAAAAAAAAAAAAAAGCTGAGTCATCTGTGTCCTTTAGAAGGAAAGAAACCTCTCTTTAGGATGGGAAATCGTCACTTCTGCTGGGGGGCAGGGGGAGGGTGCATCTCAGAGACGGGAGTGCGAATGGTAGGGGTCTCATTTCTTTATTCACAACCCATATACTTTCCTAGACTTAGTTCTGCCCGTTAACTCAGCACCAGCATACTCCGCTAGGAGGGTCAGGGTGGGCTGTCAAGGCTAGTTATTCTGGGATGTCAGTTAGAATGAAGAAGTCCTAACATATACACCCGCATCTTCCTGCTGGCAGATTTTCAAAGAAGATGCCCGGCCATGCTTCATCCTGACACACACTCTCCTGCTCCCCAGTAACTGTAAAGTCCAAACAAACCCTGCCAGGGCCTGCAGAAAGCGCAGCGCTTCAGAGGCTGGCAAGCTTTCCCCCTTCCTCCCCCGGAAGGGGGAGAGATCCCGGCACCTCTCCCGGTGATGTCAGTGGAATCCTGAGCCCCATCCCGCTACGCGGCTGGGAGAGGGCAGAAGGTGCTCTCGGAAGCCGGGAAGAGCTGGGGTGTCCCCCGCGGGACCACGACGGTCCGGGACCCCCGAGGCGAAAGCTCTCTCCGCGTGCGGGGTCCCGGCAACCGCGCACGCCGCCCCCGCTGGCACGCGCCACGCTCCGCCCTGGAAGCCTCTTTGGTCCCGGCGCGGGGGTGCGCGGGGGGCGAGAGCAGGCCCGCTCAGCCTGATTTACGGCTCTGCTGAAAACCGCTTCGTTCCCGCAGCAGCAGCACCGTCGTGGCGGCAGCAGCAGCTGCAGCAACAAGTCGGGTAAGTGGGCATCTGCGCCCGCGGCCCGGCCCAGGGGGCGCGGCAGAGAGGGCCGTCCGGGCTGGGCAGCAGGTCCCGTCCCGCACCACGGCGGGGAGCTGGGCATCTCGGCCCCCGCCTGCGGGCACTCGTGTGCGCACGTATCCACTCTGGCACCGGCGGGCTGGCACGCAGAGGAGCTGGGGCGGGGAGAGCCGGGACCCCCGAGGCACACTCATTTCCAGCCTGCCCCACTTAAGGCAGAGGAAATTAGGGCTTGTCTGCCAACCCTGTGAACTGGGGCCCCCGCTGGGCCGTTGAAACCTTGCGCACTCCCGGGGTGCGTGAGCACCGGTTTCCCCATCCGGGGATGCCATTCCTTCTCCATTGCTGCCTGGAATTCTAGTACCCCTTCTTTCACGTCTGGCCTGGTTTTCGGCCAGAGTTGGCCTCCTGTCCCCAGAATACGCGTGGTTAAACAGCTTGCTGTAGCACAGGAAGAGGTTCCCCTCTCTGGGGGCAGAGGCTTATTAACATGGAAGCTTGTCTACTGTGTGGGGACCACTGGCACCTCTGCTGTCAAAGAGGTTGAGGGCCCAAGAAAAGTACTTTTTAGCCAAGACCCTTGGCTCCCTCCCTTTGGGGCCCAGTGCTTATTACATTTAAGAAACCATTCCTGGAGGGACTAGATGCTCGTAGAATTGGGCTGCTAGCAGTCATCTGTTGCTAGGGCTAAGAAAATAAATTTCTACGAGGAAATAAGAACTTCCCTTTACTAAAAGAGTTATGCTGTAACCTACATGGTTCAAACTTTGGCCACCCTAGAGGTCGTCATGTTAAAACAGGATCAGAGTTGAGACAAATCCATCCAGAACACTTTGTTTTAGTAAAATCTTATCTGTGGCCCCACTTAGTATTTGATACATTGGGTTTCCAGATTTCAGTAAATCTGCAGTATTAAGGGAGCATCATTGTTATGATAACACTTTGATTTATATCATCACAGCAATAATTTAAAAATAAAATTAAGGGCAGAAATCTCAGATTGAAAATTTTTCAGCTGATTGTGTGCTTAATGCCACACTGCACCTAGTTTGAGTGATATTTTTCCTATATTTGAGAAAGGTTGCTGAGTTTGCTGTCTTAGGACCTGTTTTGACAATTCATATGAATCTCTCTTTTTTTTTTTCATGCTTATCAGGGTGCTCAGTAAAATAGTGCGTGTTTTTGCAGTGACTGTACTAAATTCAGGAGGGCAGGAAAGTTGAATTCCATGTGGGAATCTGACACTGTCCTTTTGACCTTGGATTAATTGCTTTACCTCCTTGCTCCAGTTTCCTCATCTGTGAAAAGGGAATGATACCCATCTTTTTTATCTTAAGCAGGGGTTGGCAAACTTTTTCTGTAAAGACCAAGTAGTAAGTATTTTGAATTAGCCTGCTATAGGGCCTCCTTCTCAACTACTCACCTCCACCCTTTAGTGCAAAGCAGCAGTAGACAATATGGAAATGAGTGGAATGTTGTTGGATTTGGCCCATGGATTGTAGGTTTTAATTTTAATTAGTTATTATATGGAAAAGGCACTTGGAATTTCAAAGCCTCTGTCCTCATGGAGATCAGCAACAATCATTTCAGTAGCATTTTTTTAAGCAGACATGCAAACTAGCTGTTTTATTCTCTCCTGCCCAGGATTTTTAGAGTAATGCAACAGAAGGCCTTTGAGGAAAGCAGATACCCCTGGCAGGAGTCCTTTGAGAATGTCGCTGTGTGCCTGCCCTTCCGTTGCCCGAGGTGTGGGGACCATACCAGATTTAGAAGCCTGTCCTCGTTGAGGGCCCATCTGGAATTTAGTCACAGCTACCAGGAGAGAACCCTCTTGACAAAATGCAGCCTCTTTCCATCCCTCAAAGACACAGACCTGGTCACTTCCTCCGAATCCCCGAAACCGGGAAAATTGCAGAGCTGTGGCAACATAGTAAAGCAGAAACCGAGCTATGTTAACTTGTATAGTATTTCGCACGAACACTCCAAGGACAGGAAGCCATTCGAGATGGTGGCAGAGAGGCCTGTGTCCTACGTGCAGACCTACACTACAGTAGACCTACGTGCAGACTCGCCCGACGCCCCGAGGGCCAGTCCGGGCCTTCCCACCTCAGACACCAAAGCAGCTTTCGAGGCACATGTCAGAGAAAAGTTCAGTCGGATGGTCGAGGCTGTGGACAGGACCATAGAGAAGAGGATTGATAAACTCACCAAAGAGCTGGCCCAGAAAACTGCCGAACTGTTGGAAGTTCGGGCGGCATTTGTGCAACTGACGCAGAAGAAGCAGGAAGTTCAGAGACGAGAGCGGGCCCTGAACAGACAGGTGGATGTGGCCGTGGAGATGATTGCTGCCCTGAGGCAACGCCTGACGGAATCCGAAGAGGAGCTTCTGAGGAAAGAAGAGTAAGTGGCGTTGAAAATGGATGCTAACCCCACTGCTTTAGACACTTCCCACCCACTCCCAAGTTACACTCCAGTGTTAAGCATGGTTTGGTTTTAATTGCTTGCAGGTACCTTGCTGCAGTCTCCCACTGATATAATTGAATGTAGGAGACACAAGGCTTTTAGTATTGTTTACCCTCTCTGCTATGGTCTCCAGCTCAGCAACCTGAAAGTCGAAATACCACATTCCTTCTCACCTTAGAAACTGTAGACTACTACAGATGTCTACTACAAGTGTCCTCTGTCCATGGTGGGATCCATTCCTGGTGTGTGTGTGTGTGTGTGTGTGTGTGTGTGAGGGGAGTAGGGGGTGGGGGGTAGGGGTGGTGAGTTGAATGGGAAGGCAGAAAGGGAGTGCTGGGGCACCCTTTCTGTCTTATTGACAATCTCCATGTAATAAAATCAAGAACATGAGATGTTGTCTTATGCAAATATAAAAATATGGTCTAAATATAAATAATTTTTGCTTCTTAGCCATTTCGTATTACCTGTTCATGTTAATTAAATGTTAGTAGCTGAGAATCTATTAATAATAATTTTTATTTCAAAGATGCAGACATTAGGAAACCCAGAGGAAGCATCTGAGATTGCCATACTTTTATGATTTAAGTTTTAGAATTTTCTTTTTGTAAAATACTAGACTAAGTCGTGCCTGCTTGCAGAGAGTTGATGCTGGTTTTTACAAATTACAGGTGATCGGAGAAGCTATTAGTTTAAAAATTATCATACTTGGAAAAGCATTTCCTTATCAATAAGTATAGATTCATCTCAAACTAGAAAAGTATATGTAACAATGCAGTGTTATATCCCAAATGCAGAATGTTGGATTTAATTTTAAATGGAGGCTCAGAATTCATAGAACCAAAGGAAGTAAAAATTGATTGACTGAAACAGCCTAAAAGGAAGGTTTTCAAATAATTTGAGGTGTGCTATACAGATTGACTTAATTTCATGCTTTCTTTGTCCTCGGGCACTCTTCTATCTGGTGTTGTCTCTTAAAATGTAGTAATTAATGCTTCCTCCACTTGGTAAGAGGCTGAGAAACCTTATGTATTAAAGAGATCATCACTTGCTATAACTAAATGCTTACCGCCTGCCTGGAGAAAAAGCCTGCACTGCTCAACTAGATACTTTTTTAAATCATGTAGTGAGGACAGATTTGAATCAGCCACTGATTTACTTTACTCCTGTGGAAATGATCTCCTTTGAAAAATGTTTCATTCTTGGCTCTTGGTGTTTCCTGGTGGGAAGTTAGTGCCTTGACTTGCTATAGCACCAAGGGTGACTAATACTGCACCACTGAAAAAATGGCAGATGGCATTGCTTTTTGTGCAGAGAAAAGCATGGAGTTAAATTTGTGATATTTCTGTCTGATGTAAGAGCAGTCAGTTTAAAAGGCAACCAAGTTAATTGTGTGCATTTATTTATTTGTCATGTTTTATTAAGTACACAAGTAATAATAGAGATGGGCTTTGGGGTGGTGGTTGCCTGGAGCATAGGAAAACAATACGATGGTAGGGAGGAGGATATGGTTAGATCTAGGTTATTGTCAAGGATCTAACTTTCATTTTGTGTTCGAGGGTGCTTTATTATTAAAAAAAATAACTGGTCAAATAACTTAACTAAAAGTGGGCCACGCACGAATCAGCAGTGATAATATGTTATATATGGTAAATCCAGTACTGTTACCAGAGGACCAATTAGAAAACTAAATATATTCGTAAAAATAAAATTTAGCAGGGCAAAATTGTTGTGTTAAAAGTCCTCCCTCCTCTTCAGGTATCCTCCACCCCATTCTCTGGAGACAGCCACTGTTTAGGTCAGTGGATATCCTTATGGACCTCTCCTGTGTACATACAGTCGTAGGTACTTTATATGCACATATAGTTACTGGGTTTTCCCCAGTGGAATCATGACACATACTGTTCTAATCCGTTTGCTACTGAGGAATACATGGGTTTTGTTCCATTTTCCTGCTTTAAAAAATAATGTCTCAGTTACATTCTTTGTACATATATCTTTGTTCACATTTTGGGGTGTATACCTAAGGGCAAATTATGAGTTGAGTTTTAGTATGACATTTTTGGACTACCAGGGAAAAAAGAGCAGTGACAAAAACAGAACAAAAACCACTTTAAGTGAAAATTTAGTGAAACTGCGTTAAACTTTTAAACATTAGATAAACAAAGTCTTCATTTTGTTAAGCCTTCATTTGGCTTGTCCCATTAATTTCTGTATTCATGCCTCAAATAATCACTCTTTCTGTACATAAAATAAGACTGAAAGAGTGTTCTTTCCAGGAAGACAGTGGAGCTCTTGGTCTGAGAGAGCAACTGTGGCCAGCAGCCTCCACCCCAGAGTGGGGAGCAGAGCAAGCCAGCTGTCCACTTGTCATGCTATTGAAACTAGGGTGACTGACCAGATAAGCCTGGCTCAGCCATGCTCCTTCCCTCCTCACCACTCCCTCACATTGCTGTGCCTTCCACCAAAGGAAAGAGGTGACCTTATACGGAAGGTCCTGCTTCCCCAACAGACATATCAGGAGCTGTGCTCTCCTGTTTGTTGTTGTTATTATTTAGTCTCTAAGTCTCCAACTCTTGCAACCCCATGGACTGTAGCCTGCCAGGCTCTTCTGTCCATAGGATTTCCCAGCTAAGAATACTGGAGTGGGTTGCCATGTCCTCCTTCAGGGGATCTTCCCAACCCAGGGATTGAACCCAGTTCTCCTCAGCTCTCAAGTCTCATCTGTGAGAAAAAGTAGGTTGTTACAGTCCCATTTGAAATTAACTTAAACTCCAGGGACCCTTTAAGACACAGATGGTAGATTTGGTTTAAAAAATAAGCAGACTTCTAGTATTTTGACATTCACATGAGGTTCTCTTGATTATGGATTTTCCCCTCAACTTTAAAATCCTTTTTGGGACTTACCTGGTGGTCCAGTGGTTAAAACACCGGACTTTCACTGCACGGGGCACAATTCGATCTCTGGTCTCTGTTTGGGAACTAAGATCTCACAAGCCGCACAGCATGGCCGAAGTAAAAAAAAAATCCTTTTTTTCATACTGAAATAAAAGACTTAAGGGCTGATTCTGCCTTGAGGCCATCTATAGGCTGAATCAACTTGGATATAGAAGTCATCTATATGCTGTGTAACAAAGATTGTTTGAATTGGCAGAGTTTTGTACTTTTGTGCAAGTCTCATTGTACCTCCACAGAGAGGTGTCTCTGTTTCTGGAGTGCGCATCCAAGAAAGAAACTGCCCATTGTTTTCAGTCTGTGCAACTTTAAAAGTCTTATGCAAACAGATACTGTATTTACTTGTCCCAGAATATTTAGAGCTTGTAGGTAGCACTGTCCATGATCAGGTAAATCGACCCTGGCCAACTTTGCAGTAGGGTATCCCTTAATTAGAAAGATAGACATGGATTGGATTGTAGCTGACTCCTGGCTGATTTGGTTACCTGGGGTTCGGAGAACATCAATGTAATAGCAGTAATCCTAAATTTACTTGCATACTCATGTGCTAGCAAGGTTGGAAGGCCCTGACCGAGCACCTGTGATGTGCCCAGCACTGTGCTAGGTGTGTGTGGGGGGGGGGGACATAAAATTCTTGGTCCTTTTCCCTAAGAAGCTTCCACACTACATAGGAAGAATAAATCATACCCATGTTCAAACTCAGTGCTTAAATACAAGCCACAGTTTCAAGTTGATGAACATTAGAGAAATCCCTTGTGTTGAGGCCACACCGAAGAGTGAGGAGGAAGGGTGGGATATGCATTGGTAGTCGGAGGACAGTGACATTGAAGGACATCATAGAGGTGACTATTAGAGATGAACCCTGAGGGGACTGTGTATTTTTAATTCTGGAAAGTACCCACATTCATTTTACACATGTCAGAAATAAAGCCCGAAACAGTAGAATGACAGGGACAAAAATTTAGTAACAAAGCTGAAATGGGAACCCAAATTTCTTCTCTTTACTGAGTGCCTTTTCCATTAATTCACTGTGCCTCAGCCAGACTTTTGAAAATGGGATATTTGCCCAGAGCATCAAGACTTAGGTAATACCAAATCTGGCCTGTTTTGGAATGGGCTTACTTCTCTGCTGTGTTGAGAGGCCTGGCATGGTGACATCATTTAGCATCAGAAGTGTTGGGAAATGGGGAGTGGCGGCGTCATCAGTACAGTTATGATACAAAGCTTCTGGAACACCAGCTCAGGACTTCTAGCTTCCAACAAGGGCTGTGAACTTGACCCTCTAGATGTCCATGCCCAGTCAGGATGGAGTATGTGCCACTGCCAGCCTTGGATGGCAGTGAGGGGGACTCTTTGTAGTTCCATGTCTTTTCCATACTGCTCCCTTGCAAGCCATAGATATGACCTTTACCTTCTTCCTTCATCATCTGTCCTGTTCCCAGGCTGGTGTCAGCCAGAAGACAACTCTTTATTGAGTGCCTACTGAGTGCCAGGTACTGTTCTGAGTTCTGGTCATACAGTGATAACCAAAGGAGTCCAGTTCCTGCTTCTATGACAGGAGTAGATGAGCAAGTAAGTCAGATATTAAACATCATGAGGGGTGTGTTAAAAAGAGACATCCAGGGGTGGCTTGAGCTAGGAAGGTCCACACAGGTTTCTATCCAGAGCTGGCTGTAGAATGCTGTCCTTTGAAAGACAAGTTTGACTTGGTAACTTGCTTTGCGTAACTGAACCCTCTTTCCCATCTTTGATCAACTAAAGCAGTGAGCGGGCAACTTGGTCTCCAGACTGACCCATAGCTAGGAAGCAGGCTCAGAAAAATCATGTTAGATGTAGAGTTCAGTGGGACAGGGAGGTGTCTGCTCCACGTTTTAATGCATTTATGCAAATGGAGTCCTCTCTACCCAGGCTGTGTTCTGTGTAGACTTACAGACTAATGTAGGAAAAAACAGGATGTCAAACATGCCCTCTTAGATCTCTGATAAAATTTGGAGACCCCCCCACAAATTTTCAAATTTTGTAAAAGAGATCCCACCTCTATTTCTGTAGCAGGTACCTTTGTTGTAGGTCACTTACTTGTTTTACGCCCCAATACTTGTCTGGAAAAAGAGACAAAGAAACCTCAGAATCTTTTAGTCAGTTAAAGATTTTTGACTAAAGATGGAGTTGTTGATAACACATTTCATGCATTCAGCAGAAATTTGTGGAGCCCCCGGTATGTCTCTCTCATGTCTGTCCTCCCTTCTCCTACCACCCTCTCTGTCTGGACTGAGGGGCTTAGGATGTGGTTTTGATCTATTTAGTGCAAATAAGAATAATCTGACTTTCTTCTTAGAGTTATTTTTTTTTAAGTCCTTAATTAGATTTGTATTCTTTTTGGTGTGTTCCAGGAGGTCATAAAAGAAAGATGAGGCAAAGGGCTGACCCGAGTGGAAATGTGATGTGGCTCCTGACGTGTAGCAGGTGTGGATTCCACCTTGTGGGCCCCGCCAGGGACACAGGAGCTGACCCCGAGCACTGAGTGAGCAGCCAGGCTTCCAGCACTCGGAAGCAGTTGGCTCTAGTTTTAGGATTTGCCTCATGGGTGACATTACAGTCTGTCTGAGGTGCTCTGTGATCAATAGCTAGGCTATTTTTAACCAGGGGTATTTTTACCGTTTCATATACCTCTGAAGAGGTTCATAAATCAGTAATGCAGAATGAAATTTAAATAACTGGGTAGAGCTTTGCCCTTGGGATGGAAGCTGTTAAAGTGTTGTTCAAGAATAGGAAAGAGGCATCAATTTTAGATCCCACCTCTATTTCTGTAGCAGGTACCTTTGTTGTAGGTCACTTACTTGTTTTACGCCCCAATACTTGTCTGGAAAAAGAGACAAAGAAACCTCAGAATCTTTTAGTCAGTTAAAGATTTTTGACTAAAGATGGAGTTATTAATAGCACATTTCACGCATTCAGCAGAAATTTGTGGACCCCCTGATGTGTTCTGGTCTCACGTTAGGTGCTGTGGGGATTGCAGGGAAGCAGCAGGCCAGGACCCCGAAGTCCCTGGTTTTACGGTTGATGGTGTCAAGGGCACAACTAGTCCCTGGAGCGTGGACTGTGACAGGCTACCCGGTTCTGCAGGAGAACACAGCAGATCACCTAGCCCACATCTAGGCGCGGGTCTGCTGGGAGCCTGAGGTTAGAAGGATCATTAAGAGGGGGCTTGGGAAGGGACCCTGGTGGAGGGAACAGCATGTGCAGAAGTAAGCATCTGGCTTGGAGGCTGAGGGGAGTGAACTAACACTGGAGCAGAGAGGAGGTGATGTGCCTTGATGAGGCCCGAGGTGAACCGAAGGCTTGCAGGATGGCCATGAAAGCTGGAAATGGTTTGTTGACAGTAGATTACAATGGGTGATATGATCAGTGAGCCGTCCCTCATTAACAATGCACAGTTCACTGCCAGTGTAAAATCGCAGTGAACACCACGGAGCGTTAACATGCATTTCCCTCTATCTCTACACCTGCTTCTAGAGTGTGTTGTTCACATGACAGTGTATCTTTGATTTTTCTGAAATTAACCCATCTTTAACCTACTTCTGAAGAAGTAACTGAAGGGATTCAATCTGTAATAAAATGAAGTATTACCTATGTTTTAGAGCTTATAGCTATCCTGCAAATGAATGAGTGCATGAGTGAACAAATACTTCTTTCTAAATAAAATTTTGTACTGAAGGGGCTTTTCCCCTGCATGCCTCCTTCTAGACTTTGTTTCTGAACACCTGTGCATCTCAGGATACCGACAGATTCTAGGTCTGCAAATCATTCAGCATGATAACAAGCTTCAGGCCAGCTTCTTATACTATATACTGGTATCTTTTTCCTTTAGTATCAGATATTGCTTTAAATAAAGGTATTTTCCATTGACGCTTAAAACCTTGATTTCAATCATATTTAACCTTTAAAAAAACAGATAAATAATAAGTCAAAAATAGGGCTGGAAGCAGCCTAGAATCAGTTAATTTTCCCAGAGCTGTTCTGCACCCACACCTGGGTTGAATTTCAGGTTTGCCCTTATCTTCTCATCTGGCCTTCCAGCTTTGCACTGTATTCTGAGTCAGTGTTGAGAACTTAAAACCACACGTCTTTTTACTCTGCTTTCTGATAGCATCATGTTGTTACTCTTTTTCTTAGTCATATTCAGCTTTGTAACTTCATGTTTGTTTCTTTTAATGTCTGCTTCCCCACTATGTGGGGAGTCTGCCTTATCACAGCTGGATCAAGCCCACCACCTGCTTTTGTGGAGCCCCTGTGCTAAGAATAGTTGTTTTTTTTGAATGCTTGAAAACAACTCAAAAGGCAAATAATAATTCATGACATTTGAAAATTATATGAAATTCAAAATTCAATGTCCATAAATGAAGTTTTATTGTTACACAGCCTCTGTAGCTCTTTCGTGCTAGGCAGACTTGAATAGTTGCAACAGAGACCATATGAACTGCAGAGGTTAAAATATTTACTTCCTGGCCCTTTACAGAAAAAGTTGGCTGACCCCTGGGTTAGACAGTAAGCTTCATGAGGATGGCCACTGGTTCATAAATGCCATTGCACTAAGCCCGATACCTGGTAGCATTCAGTAAATGTTTGCTGTGTTAGTGAATAGTGGAGTAAATAAATTTGGGGATTCTGGCTGTATTGTACCAGGGTTCTAGCCTGTGTTGTCCACCCTAATCTGAATTATGAGATTTAGGATCACTGTGTATATGGTAGGGCTTCCTGGGTGGCACTAGTAGTAAAGAACCCATCTGCCAATGCAGGAGACATAAGACATGCAGGTTCTATCCCTGGATTGGGAAGATCTGCTGAAGAAGGAAATGGCAACCCACTCCAGTACTCTTGCCTGGAGAATTCCAGTGGACATAAGAGCCTGGTGGGCTACAGTCCATAGGATCACAAAGAGTCGAACACGAGTGAAATGATTTAGCACGCACTGTACATGGTATTACCAAATTCAGGCTTAAATTGAAGAAAGTGGAGAAAACCACTAGACCATTCAGGTATGACCTAAATCAAATCCCTAAAGATTATACAGTGGAAGTGACAAATAGATTTAAGGGACTAGATCTGATAGAGTGCCTGATGAACTATGGACGGAGGTTCGTGACACTGTACAGGAGACAAGGATCAAGATCATCCCCAAGAAAAAGAAATGCAAAAAGCAAAATGGCTGTCTGAGGAGGCCTTACAAATAGCTGTGAAAAGAAGAGAAACCAAAAGCAAAGGAGAAAAGGAAAGATATACCCATTTGAATGCAGAGTTCCAAAGAATAGCAAGGAGATATAAGAAAGCCTTCCTCAGTGATCAGTGCAAAGAAATAGAAGAAAATGAGAGAATGGGAAAGACTAGAGATCTCTTCAAGAAAATTAGAGATATCAAGGGAACATTTCATGCAAAGATGGGGTCAATAAAGGACAGAAATGGTATGGACCTAACAGAAGCAGAAGATATTAAGAAGAGGTGGCAAGAATACACAGAAGAAATATACAAAAAAGATCTTCACAACCCAGATAATCACGATGGTGTGATCTCTTACCTAGAGCCAGACATCCTGGAATGTGAAGTCAAGTGGGCCTTAGAAAGCATCACTACGAACAAAGCTAGTGGAGGTGATGGAATTCCAGTTGAGCTATTTCAAATCCTCAAAGGTGATGCTGTGAAAGTGCTGCACTCGATATGCCAGGAAATTTGGAAAACTCAGCAGTGGCCACAGGACTGGAAAAGGTCAGTTTTCATTCCAATCCCAAAGAAAGGCAATGCCAAAGAATGCTCAAACTACCGCACAATTGCACTCATCTCACATGCTAGTAAAGTAATGCTCAAAATTCTCCAAGCCAGGCTTCAGCAATACGTGAACCCTGAACTTCCAGATATTCACACTGGTTTTAGAAAAGGCAGAGGAACCAGAGATCAAATTGCCAACATCCGCTGGATCATCGAAAAAGCAAGAGAGTTGCAGAAAAACATCTATTTCTGCTTTATTGACTATGCCAAAGCCTTTGACTGTGTGGATCACAATAAACTGTGGAAAATTCTGAAAGAGATGAGAATACCAGACCATCTGACCTGTCTCTTGAGAAACCTGTATGCAGGTCAGGAAGCAACAGTTAGAACTGGACATGGAACAACAGACTGGTTCCAAATAGGAAAAGGAGTACGTCAAGGCTGTATATTGTCACCCTGCTTATTTAACTTCTGTGCAGAGTACATCATGAGAAACGCTGGGCTGGAAGAAACACAAGCTGGAATCAAGATTGTGGGGAGAAATATCAATAACCTCAGATATGCAGATGACACCACCCTTATGGCAAAAAGTGAAGAAGAACTAAAGAGCCTCTTGATGAAAGTGAGAGAGGAGAGTGAAAAAGTTGGCTTAGAGCTCAAAATTCAGAAAACTAAGATCATGGCTTCTGGTCCCATCACTTCATGGGAAATAGATGGGGAAACAGTGGAAACAGTGTCAGACTTTATTTTGGGGGGCTCCAAAATCACTGCTGATGGTGATGGCAGCCATGAAATTAAAAGACGCTTACTCCTTGGAAGGAAGGTTATGACCAACCTAGATAGCATATTTAAAAGCAGAGACATTACTTTGCCAACAAAGGTCCATCTAGTCAAGGCTATGGTTTTTCCAGTAGTCATGTATGGATGTGAGAGTTGGACTGTGAAGAAAGCTGAGTGCCGAAGAATTGATGCTTTTGAACTGTGGTGTTGGAGAAGACTCTTAGAGTCCCTTGGACTGCAAGAAGATCCAACCAGTCCATCCTAAAGTAGATCAGTCCTGGGTATTCATTGGAAGGACTGATGTTGAAGCTGAAACTCCAATACTTTGGCCACCTCATTCGAAAAGCTGACTTATTGGAAAAGACCCTGATACTGGGAAGAATTTGGGGCAGGAGGAGAAGGGGACGACAAAGGCTGAGATGGTTGGATTGCATCACCGACTCAATGGACATGGGTTTGGGTAGACTCCGGGAGTTGGTGATGGACAGGGAGGCCTGGCATGCTGTGATTCATGGGGTCACAAAAAGTCGGACACGACTGAGTGACTGAACTGAACTCAACTGAGACAGCATGTTAAAAAGCAGACACATTACTTTGCCAACAAATGTCCATCTAGTCAAAGCAATGGTTTTTCCAGTAGTCATGTGTGGATGTGCGAGTTGGACTATAAAGAAAGATGAGCGCCAAAGAATTGATGCTTTTGAACTGTGGTTTTGGAGAAGACTCTTGAGAGTCCCTTGGACAGCAAGGAGATCAAACCAGTCAATCCTAAAGGAAATCAGTCCTGAATGTTCACTGGAAGGACTGATGCTGAAGCTGAAACTCCAATACTTTCGCCACATGATGCAAAGAGCTGACTCATTTGAAAAGACCCTGATGCTGGGAAAGATCGAAGGCGAGAGGAGAAGGGGCGATAGAGGATTAGATGGTTGGATGGTATCATCGACTCAATGGACATGACTTTTTTTTTTTTTAATAAATTTATTTATTTTAGTTGGGGGCTAATTACTTTACAATACTGTAGTGGTTTTTGCCATACATTGACATGAATGAGCCATGGGTTTACATGTGTTCCCCATCCTGAGCCCCCCTCCCACCTCCCTCCCCATCCCATCCCTCTGGGTCATCCCATTGCCCCGGCCCTGAGCATTTGTCTCATGCACCGAACCTGGAATGGTGTTCTGTTTCACATGTGATAATATACATGTTTCAATGCTATTCTCCCTGACCGTCCCAAGTTTGAGTAAACTCGGGGAGTTGGTGATGGACAGGAAGGCCTGGCGTGCTGCAGTCCATGGGGTCACAAAGAGTTGGACACAACTGAGCAACTGAACTGAACTGAACTGTACATGGTATGGCAGCAGTTCTCAATCCTTTGGCTTCACTTCCCTTTACACTCTTAAAAAATCTGAGGACCCCAAGAAACTTTTCTCTGTGTAGGTTTTATCAAGGTTCACTATATTAAAAATTAAAATTCAGAAAAGTAAAAAGGACAGTTATTAATTCATATGAAAATAACAATATTAAATCCATTACTTGTTTAACACAATGAAAATATTTCAAAAAAGACTAGTTTTCCCAAAAACAATTTAGTGAAAAGAATGGTATTGTTTTCGAAATTTGGGAAATACTTTTAATGTCTGGCTTAACAGGAGGCAGCTGAATTTCATTAGTTCTGCTTTTAATCTGTTGCAAATTTGTTGTTTTGGTTGAAGTAGATGAAGGAAATCTAGTCTCACACAGATAGGTAGTAGGAAAGTGGAGAGGTATGTTAATAGCCTTCTGAGAGAATGGTGGCTATTCTGCTTTGATACTGTGCCAAAGCTTGACAATTGGTAGTTTCTCAAAGGTTAATTGCAGTGTGGAATCTGAAACCAAACCAGTGAACAAACATTTCCTCCTCCCCTCCATTGAAATTCATTGGTCTGTCTTGCACTTTGAGTGGATATTTTACTGTTAGGAGTATAATTATTTTAAAAAGTACAAATGCAAAGTAGTTAAAGCTCTTTCTTTTTCATTCAGGAAGTTCACACGATTCCTTGGGGAAATAAGAGGTGTTTCTGCATATTGTTAATCCAGACTGAACAGGATGTGAAAAGGGGGATGTGAAGCTGTGCACACATATTATTCCACAATTAATCACCAGGTTTTATTCCTGTTTTTATCTAATACAGATACCCAAACAGTCTCAGTATGATGAACTTCTCCAGCCCTTTTCTCGTGTAACTTCTCTTTTAGAATTAAATCATTTTTTTTTTTCTTAGTTGATGTGAAACATCCGTAAACTGAAATTAGTTTAGTATTGGTGCCAAGTTGTTTGGAAAAAAGGGTATTAACTTTTTAGCTTTAGGGCACAAGATAATTGGATGAGTGAGGTTAGAAAAAGATTCTTCTTTTTTACAACATGACATAACACTCCACAATCAACTAGTGGCATTAATGTTTTTAAAAGTTTTATATGAAATAAAGTTTTATATCGAACCAGTTATAAAACATCACATGAGGTAAAAATACAGCCACAATCATAAGCTGCATTTCATTCACATTTGTTTTCTTGCTTTTGAGATGTTGATCCTGTGGGATTAAGCTGTCAAATACTGATGTCTTACATTCTAAACTGTATAGCCTGAGAGCCCAAGAATAGTAAATATGCACAGGAAAAAAAAAAAAAAAAAGACTGGAAAAAAATACACCAGAATGTTGACAGTAGTGACCTCTGGGTTATAGGACTATGGGTCACATTTTGTTTCTTCTTTGTCCTTTTTAAACATTGATTACGATAAATATTTATTGAGTATTATGTGTCATGTATTGAATGATGGAGTTAAAGCAAAGAGCTGATTGAGCTTCTGCTCAGTTGGGTCTTCCATAGATCACTTTTTATATTTCTCATAATAAATGTGAAATACTTGTGTAATGATATAAATATAGTAAATATTTAAACCAAAATAAACTGAAAAAATACACGGGCTCTTTTTTCTACGTTTTTGGTTTTGGTGGGCGAGAGGATTGTGGGTTTCTGGTTGTTTCTCCTTTAAGTGCTAGTGTGGAGATGCTTCAAGAGTCAGTTATCCTGAATGTCACTGTCTATGTAGAGGACTCTATTACGGGCTTGATTCCACATAAATTGAAGCCTTGGTTTTGGAAAGAGGAAGGAGTAGCCATTTCCTGGGCTTTGTTTTTGGTGGTGCTTTTGAGCTGTATGAAGATGTTCCATCCAAAGGTTCTCTACTATAACTAAGAACCATGACGGGGCTGGATGTGACACCTGAATGGACCCTCACTGTTTTGCTGCTGGTTAGGGTTTTGTGACTCACCTAGGAGGCAGAGGAAAGGCAAATGACAGCAGAACTTGAAAATTGGCTTCTCTCTGTGGCTTGAACAGCTTGGAAATTGGACATCTTCTATTCAGGGCTCATAGGGAAACATCTGGAAATAAAATTGGAACTTAATTACAAAAGAGAACTTTCCAAAAAGGACTCTTACTTCTTATATGCGAATACTTCTTAACTACTGAAAGATAATGGAATTCTTATGGGCTCTGAGTTTATATTTGATCTGGATAGGAAACTAGAACAAGTTTGATGAGCAGTTTTTGGAGTGAATCATTGTTAGAACCAGTCTCTTTTCTGTTTGTATAAATATATAATTCTGAAAGTTTTGCAGAGATGCTTAACTCTGTAGGAAGTGTCAGAAACTTTTCAGTATGGAAAAATATGATTTAATATATTTGTGAGAGAAAAATCATTACTAATTGTAAAAGTGGCCTCCTGACTAGTTGTACAGAATAAAGGAGTTGGAAGTCACCACCAATTATTTGGCAAAGACCTGTGAAACTATGACTTCCTGAGCTAAACATCCATGAAGTTCTACTCTCAAGAAATTATGAAGCTTAGCAGAAAATAAAAATCAAGTAGAGGCTGAGAAGATTCGGAGAAGGAATAGAATTTAATTGACTATCTAGAACAAATGCCTGAGGTTAGATTAAAAAAATAGGATTTGTTAATCTAAAATGAAAGAGGTTTAGGGGACAATGATCAGATTCTTTAGAATCTTGGCTCTGCATGGGTAGAACATGGCCAGAAAAATGAGGGACCACTCCTTGAAGGTTGAGAGTTCAAAGACACATAAATATTGTATCCAACAGGTAGTGAAATTATTGAATTCATTTGCTCCAATGGGAGTGACAAAACATACAAAGAGGATGGCCAAAAAGATCTTCATGATTTCTTATTGAGTGAGGCAAATTAAATGAGAAAATTGTGATACTGTATACCCACTGGTAGTGCTGATTAATGTGTGTGTGTGTTTGTGGAGATGTTTGTGAGGACAGTTACCAAATGTAAATGGTGACGGTCTTAGGATAATGGGATTTTAGGTGATATTTTCTTCATTATATATTTCATGTGTTTGAATTTTTAATAAAGAACTTATTTAGTTGTAACTCAGGGAAGTATTATTTTCATACTTGCCTTAGAAATAAGATATAAAATAGTAATATAGTTACTAAAATTTTTCTGGATTTGTGAATTACAATGAATTATGTATATGAAGGTATTTTGCTCAACTTTTTAGGGAGGGGCAGCTTGCACATTGCTTCTCCTATGTCAGCTACAGTAGCTTCCCCAACACACCTTGGATCTACTTCAAGAAGGCGGTTCTTAGACTGTTCATTCTTAGCTTAAAATATACTATTGGACATATACTATTTTATATGTGCTGGTGCTCAGTGTGGCATCTTGCTTCCATACTTCCCTTCCTGTAGTCTTTTCTTCCCTAATAGCCAGACTTTTAAAATATAGGACAGAACTTTTCTCAAAGGTGGCCAGTGGTTTCCTGTCTCATAATAAAAGCTGGAGTCCTCATGCTGACCTATGAGAACCTACCTGGTCCCAGCCTCAGCTGTTGTCCCCTTTCCCCGCTCTGCTCTGTACCTCAGACCATTCTGCATGTTCCCACCGAGGACCCGGCTTGCTCTTCCCAGCTGTCTTCACGACTGTTCTTGCTTTCTGGTGTCCATACAAATGCTGCCTCATCCAAAAGGTGGCTCTGACTTTGCTGTCTACAGTATCACTTATCCCTTTCCTTCTTCTGTCATTCTCTGTCCCCTTGAACCCCGTTTCCATTTCCTCCTTAGCACTTATCACCAACTGACATGTATGTTTATTTTATAGCGACTATCTTCTACTAAAATGTAACCTCAAAATGCAATCACTAAAATGTAATTTTATGCCTTTTATCATGGCTACAGCCATACTATGTAGGGCTGTGCCTGACACATAGTAGGCTCTCAGTAAATATGAGTTGAATGAATGAGTTCACAACCCACTCCAGTATTCTTGCAGAGAAAATTCCGTAGACAGAGGGGCCTGACAGGCTATGGTCCATGGGGTCCCAAAGAGTCAGACACAACTGAAGTGACTGAGCACAACACACATGGCCATACTACATAGGGCGGTGCCTGACAGGGTAAGTGAAGTGAAGTTGCTCGGTCGTGTCTGACTCTTTGCACCCCCATGGACTGTAGCCTCCCAGGCTCCTCCATCCATGGGATTTTCCAGGCAAGAGTACTGGAGGGGTTTGCCATTTCCTTCTCCAGAGGATCTTCCCCGCTCAGGGATCAAACCCGGGTCTCCGGCATTGTAGGCAGACGCTTTACCATCTGAGCCACCAGGGAAGTCTTGACAGGGTAGGCTGTCAGTAAATATTCATTGAATGAATGAATTCCTGTCTCAGTTCTCCATTTTGTGTTCTGACATTTTTGCCTTGCAGAGAGGTGGTTACATTCAACCATTTCCTGGAAACAGCAGCTGAGAAGGAAGTTCAAGGAAAAGCTCGGCTCCAGGACTTCATAGAGAATCTGCTGCACCGGGTAGAGCTAGCGGAAAAGCAGCTGGAGTACTATCACAGCCAGCAGGGGGCCGGCCTCTGCAGGGACTCCCGTGAGCACGCGGTGAGTCCTGCAGGCCCAGTGTGAGGGTTGTGATGTGTCAGGTGGGGTCAAGGACAGAAGAAAAGGGTGCTGGGGAATGACTTGCAGGAATTTTCTAGACATCATCTGAAAGCATTGCCCCAGCCACGCCTGTGTTGCAGAAGTGATACAGGTGAGTCTAGGACACCTGGGAGTAAGTGAGATGCTGGATGCGCCGTCTCCGGTTCTTCACCTCCAACTCCACATCAAGCTGAGGTGGTAGAAATACTTTTATGTTGCAGTATAACAGTTTGAAGTATCCAAAGAAATCATCTGTCCCAATCATGTGTCAGGTGGATAGGAAGTTATTAATATTATCCTGTTTTTGAGCTTGTCAAGGAATCTTCTGAAAGCTTTCATGCTTCTTAGCGAAAGATTTAATCGCTTTTTCCCCTCTTAATAGGAAGGAAAACACTTGTTGGTAGTCTCTGAGGGTGAAACATTCTTTAAGTAGATTTGCAGAAAGACTAAGCAAAATCCCCAAGTGGTATTCTATAATAGGATTTTGCATATAATTTTACATATGGTTGTAGGGACTTAAGAAACCCCCAGAGCCCAAATGAGAACCCTGAATATAGATGAAGGTCCAACTCTCATAAGTGGCTTGATCAAGGTTGCCTGGTCTCTTTGGAGGGTGGGTGGGAGGTGGGTGGTTTATAAATAAGCACGCTTCAGATGAGGGATGTGGGTGGTCACATTTACCCTCTATACAGTTTCCTTGATGGTATAAACAACAAAGCCAAAGAATGGATTTTTGAAAACCTAAAGTGGTTTATTTATAACATTTTCATTATCAATTAAATTTTATTTATGCTTACCATCTTCTCAGAAGATTTAAAAATGATTCTTTTACTAACCCCAAAATGAGGAAAAGAAAAATAGGAAACATTTATGCTAACCAAAAGATTAGTAAGGTTGCTGTTGGTTGACTGAAAAATTTAGGGTGAGCAGTCTGGAAGCCACGATTTAACAGGAAACATTATTAAATAAACAAAGAAGGAATGAAATGAAAGGCAGGTGGATGAAAGAAGGAAGACCAGAGGGAGAGACACAGACAGCAGGAAAGTACAGAGACAAGGAGGAAGGGAAGAAATGAAGACTCTTACACAGTGCTTACTGTAGTAACCTTCACTCAGCCTTACAGCTGTGCAATTGTGCAAGCCCCAGACCTTCCCAGTCAGGAACAAAGTGGATCGGAAGGAAGTCAGCGTGTTAACACCTATGAGGTTTCAGTAACTGTCATCAAGGCAGTTTTAGCTACCTGACGTATTTGTTATTTTCTGGGTGGGTGTCTGTGGTCTCTGAGAAGGAAACTTTATTCCCCTCCTTGGTTCCCTAGTCACCTCCTTGGGAAACTATGAGAGTCCAGTCATAGACTGAGCTCTTCCCTGCCTCCTCCTTCCACTTTGTCCTCTCTTAGGAGGGGGGTGTGGCATGAGATCACAGAGACCAGATGTGAGGTGAGTCGGCCTGGCTTCTAGATCATTCCCACCTTGCTTCTGACTGGGTGAGATAGTTTGTCTTCCTGGGCCCATCATTCTTCTATAAAATGAAGCAGTTGGAATAGATGCTCTATAAGGGCTTTAAACTTCTCACATTCTCTGATCATCACCTGACTTTGGTGGTTAGGAGTTCTAAAATTAAAATGTAGCCATAATATTTTCAGTACTTAGGCTTATAAGTAATGCAGAGCTACGAAATGTATAAATTTTTATTGTACAAAATTAAGAAGTTCTTAAAGAAAGAGAAAATAATAGAAGGCAAGGAGAAAGAAAGGAAGCCCACTAGTTCTTGCCTTTATTTGTATTTCTGTGCTCACTTTACTTTTCCAGCTTGGAAACTGAACACCTTTTAAATGACATAGCCAGTCATTAGTTCTTACCTGCTGTATCATATAATCAAAAGTCAAACAGCATCCCAGCTCTTGTAGTCAAACGTATAGATATGAAATTATATGTGTGTATAGGTGCACATAAATATACGTATATACGTATACATGTACATACAAATATGGTAGGACATGTAATAGTAAATATTTATGTTTTTGTTCTTTATGTCCCAAATATGACATCATCTGCCTTTTTCAGATTTAATCCCCATAGGAAAGAACTATTTAATCCACATAGGAAAGAACTTAATTCAAATCAAATCAAATACAGTTGAGATTGAGTGGGAATTTAGAAATGAGAGCTGTCTGTAAGTAGGGCATGATCAGGATGTAGCGAGGTAAGCTGACTTTTGCACGGAGGACACATCACCCCAAAAGGTGTCAAGGACAAGATGTTTGATTTCTGAAAGAATGGGCAGATGTGGTTTCCCCTGTTTTCACATATAGTCCTCTCAGCTCTACTTTGGGCCATGTTATGAGACAGTCTACGAATCCTAAAACCATTTTTCCTTTTAACTTAGTCTATTTCTCATAATAAAATACATTTACCATGTCTTTGATGTAATTTAACTACTCAGTCTGGCCTCTCTGTATATCTGTGGCTGTGGATACATGGAAGAACTTCGAAGCTTTTAGCAGGATAAGCTATGGGTCATATCTGTAGTAACCTGTTTGATCCAGCTTAGAGAAGGTGCAGGCCTCTGGAGCCTCAGCTCTGCCTGGGAGAGCTTCTTGCCTAGGTGCACCCCAGGATGGAGCAGAACTTTCAACTCCTGGCACCTAAACTCCCTCCTCCAAAACCATGGGGAATGCCATCCCCAGCCTGGCTGGCTCTCCCCATTTCCACCAAGGCTGCTCTGCAGAAACAACACGGCCTCTTCATCTCCCTTCTTCCCTGCCTCCCTGCCTCTCTCTCTCCTCTTCCCTCTTTTTCTCATTACCCCTCCAGAGAGTAATGACATTTCTAGATTGATGTGTAACTTGATTCTTTCTAGCTTTAAGATTCTTTTGTGCACTAGAAAAATTTCCTTCCCCCTCACAATAGCGCCTTTTCTGAAATTATGTTTCGGCATTAATCCCCTTGAGCATTTATGTTCTTTTTCACCTGGCTGAATTCTAAAAATGCAATGTGCTTACTCAGATAATTTGTCTGCATGCTCTGAAACATGCTGTCGAATTAGACACAAAGTGACCTAATATACCATCTGCCAGAATTACTCACAGACCTGCTCAAATAGAAGGTCATGAAATAGCTTGGATAATCTTATTTTAAGCATTGCATTTATTTCCTGCAGGTTGCTAAATTAAGTACTAGCAGTAATTCATTTACCATATTTATTGGGGACGCAGCGCTTACTGGGTGCTGAGGAAACTGCTGTGAATGAGATCGATGAGGTCCCTGGTCTCAGGGAGGAGGGACACACAATAAGCAATCACTAAGGAAGATAATTCCGTATAGTGAATAACTACTATGAAGAAAAAAGTAAGATGACATGTTTGAAGTGGTCACTTTAGCTTTAGTAAAAAGCTTTCAAAAAAAGCCCTGCTCAGAAGTCAGCATTTGCACTGTGACCTGAATGGCAAGCAGGCAGTTCTGGAAAATTTGGAAGTGGAACATTCTAAGCAGAGAAATAGGAAGTGCAGCTGCCTCAGGAGGGAATAAGCTTGGCACATTTGAGTGGCAGGAGATAAGTCGGAGAGGCAGGAGGGGTCCAGATCAGGCAGGAGCTTCTTGGTCATATAAGGAGTGTGGATCTGTTCCATCACACACAGGGAAAAACCATTGGAAGGTTTTAAGTAGGGGATGATCTATGTTTTAGAAGAATCACTCTGCTGCGCTAGGGGAACTGATGGAGGGATGCAAGAATGAGAGATGGGTTATGTTGTGGCCGGTGAGAGGGGACAGCAGCTCAGATAGAGCCAAAGTAGAAATAAAAGGTATAGGGTATGTTCTTAGAGGAGAATTGACAGGACCAGTTGGCCTGGATGAGGATTAGATTTTGCTGGTGAGGGAAACTGAGGAGTCAAGAACGAATTCATGGTTTTGGCCTAAAATGTTGGGTATATACAGAGAGGAAAGTTGGAGGAGGGCTAGGTTTCCAGTTTCCCAAAACCTGCTGAAACCTGAGACACCATGTCTGTGCTTTAGAAGTTTAGATTGGCTCTCAGTGCAATGTTATTTATATTTTTTTCAACCATAAATGTTGACCAGGGCCTCTCTTGATACCCATCGTCATACCTTTCTCTCCCTAAATAAAAAGACAGAGTAGTTGGGTCAGGAGAAAATGGAGGCAGGTGGATTGACTGAGTGGGAAGAGCGTTTCCATCCGCCTACAGCTGTGGATCCAGAAGGAACACTGGCCTCTTGTGTTCACAGGGAGGAGAGCAGAGGAAATTCTTTGGTGCCTGTGATAAGGCACCACCTCCACCCACAAACCTCATAATCTGTCAGATCACTGTTGGCCTTTTCCCCAGTAAGGGAACATGTGTATGTGTGTATGTGGGCGCGCACGCACACATACACACATACACACACTTTTGAATAAAATTCCAAAGGGAATTATGTACCCATATGCAGCAAATCATCACATTATATGTTTACATACACACATAAAGTTGAAAACATTTTGTTATACCTCAATAATAATGAATTTTTTAAGTGGGAAAGTATTTAAAGGAAGAAAAACTCTGTAAGTTGTTACAGTTTATAGATACATTGAAATTCAAGGAGCCCAGCTGATTGGAGCAGGGAGCATGGGTGGACTGGAGGAAAGAGAGTAGAGATGCTGATGCCTCCAGGGTTCCCAGAAGCTGCCAGTCCAGTGTTTGCTGGAGCCATCTGTTCCCCCTTCTTTGTATATTACAAGACCTCAGGACCCTCATGCAAGGAAGGTGCCTTTTTCTGTTCCCATTTACTAATCCCATGCCAAACCCTGCCAGCATGGACAGGGTTGGCAATAATGTGACATTCAATTGTGTCCCAAGGCAGAAGGCAGGAATTCCGTCTCACCTTCTTGGGCACCAAGAAGTCTGTTTAAGAAACCTTCTTTTTGATTTGCCCCTGTCTACAGCTTAAGCTGCATACAGAAAACTTGGAGAAAGATCCTGTTATGCCAGGCTTGGTTTTTTGGGTGACTTGAATATAGTGGGGGTGGATGTTGCCCATACTGGGCCAAGATGGCCCTTTCTCCACATTCTCTTTGTCACCCTCTTCTTCTGTCAATCTGCCTGATAGTGTGACAGCACTTCTTTTAGTTGAAGGCTGCATGCGGGAGGTTGGGAACTGAAGCTTGGGAATACACTAAAAATACACTTGCCTATAAAGTGTTTGGTGACATCTGGAACACAAAATGATATCATTTTGTTCTGCAAATGGTATTCTGAGCCCAGCCACAAAAGTGCATGCAGATATTTCATTGAGAGTGGAAAATAATCTCAGTGATAGATGGCCTCAGGACAGTTGTGGAGTTGGGTTTTTGTATGTTCTCATTTTAGAAATGATGTATTTTAGGCAATTAACATTTTGTGCCAATTTCCCCTTTAGTTGATACACTATGACCAGTCATAGCTGTGTAAATTAGCTGCAAATAAATACAGCCTGAATCAGTCAAGAAATAATAGCACATCATTACAGTTTCTAAAAACATGTTTCTTCAAATGTTGTTCTCTTGAGGGGCTGTTTAACTTTTTGAAATTTTTGAGATCTGCTGATACTGACTTCTTGGAATTCTCAGAACAGGGAGCCACAGAGGCTTCCTGAGTAAGCAGAGCTGAGCACAAAACGTTCTTGTTCACTGCAGTGATGGATGGTGCCATGGGCAGTGCTCCTGATAACAGTCACTGGCTTCCTTAATGGGAATACGGTTTCTTAAAAACATAAGAAGGAGGATTTTTATAAAACCAAACCCAACCTTTAAGTGAAGTAATATTTTGTCTTATTTGTTTTCCTTCAGCTTACAGATATCTCCTCAAATAGGAAACCCAAATGCCTGTATGTATATCTTTTTATACTTAGACCATTTGATTAATGTTTGCATAATATGCCTTCCTGTTGCACTTTTTATGGTATCTATAATATAATTGGATTTGAGAGCTTCAGGTGAAAATTTACCTGCTTATTTACCTTTCTAAAAATGTGGATGTGACTTTTATGCTAATGGTCTATGAGTATATGGCAGTATGATGGTACTACAGGAGTCTTTTTAAAGTATTGTGTAATAGAACTTTCTCATATTGTGCTATGGTGTAGTCATAGTAACTCTATAGTGCTATTAATGTAGTATGCATACTGATATATATTTTATACATAAATTTATACTGTGAATCATATACTTTATGATAGCTGTACTACAGATTTGTCTGAATCCCCTAGAAGTCACTTAAATAGTCAAAAGGTATAGGTTCTGGCCTCATCTTCTCCATAGACCACTGTGTGTTACCCCGATAGTCATTTAGGTTTTCTATGCCTCAGGTTCTATCACTGGTATATAAGACTAGTAATATCTCCCTGGGAATTTAGTATCATGAGATCATTTTCATGAAGGCCATAGTATCAATATGGAAGGAAAAGTATCAATATACAATATATTACTTGTTTTACTGGTTGCATTATTGTCACCTTAGCACATAGGAGTGATTGTGCCATGAGTAGTTTTTATTCTTTTAAGGATTTAAATCTTTCTGCTTATCTACCTCCTCCCACAACCATCTGTAGAAGCCGAGGGCACCTGCATTCTGTGTTTAACCACCCTGATCTCAAGACCCATTTCCATCCAAAGGGAAGGATGAAAAAAGCCAAGGATGACAGAGCTAGCATGCAGCCTGCCAAATCCCTGCATGAGCAGACCGAGTCCCCAAGAGAACTCTACAGACCAGCAAAGAAAGGGGAGCCTTTGGGGTTTGGCCGGAAAGGCAACATCAGACCCAAAATGGCCAAAAAAAAGCCGACAGCGATTGTGAACATCATCTAAAAGGGTGGGTGGTTCTGGACCCAAGGGTCTAGACCCTTGGTGGTTCTGGACCCAAAGGGTCCCATCACTGGGCTTTGGGAAATATGTTCTAGGGGCCATCAGTAGTGTCCTTTTGGACACACTACATCATAAAACATAGTTCATGTCAATATGGGCACCTGGATTAACCAGAATTTAACAAATGGGAATCTCGGTGAACCAGGCTTTTTTACAAGTCCCTTTTGGAAGCAGGAGGCAGACTACAGAATTGTTTTTAAAAAAATGAAATCACTCTTATTCCAAAGTTTTAGTAAAATGAAGCTAGCTCCAGCTCTTAAAATAATTGGCCCTGTGAAGTTCTATGAAATAAGAATATTTTTGTTTTTAACCTCACCCTCAATTAATTTGCGAGCCTCCAAAATAAAGCTTCTTGTTTCCCCGTGAATTCTGGTTAATCGAGATTCCAGTGTTTGGGTTGCTTCAAGGACTCATTCCGTTAGACTTAGACTTCAGTTGTCATCTCGACAGATTGTTTTCCAGTTTGTTCGATTCAGGTTTTTTGTTTCCCTGGATGCATGTTCATTCTTATTTTGGTGCCTCTCTGCTTTCTTCCTTGGCTGAGTATTCTGTACTCTAAAACTGTGCTGCCAGCCTCTATCTTAATAGCTGCTTCTACTGCTGAGGTTGGGGAGGACAGTAAAACCCTTATGATCAGCACCTGTCAGCAGTTCAGGGTCAGAAGGGTTGGATACCAGTGGACCCACACATTTAGTGCATTGTGAGCCACCTCCGAGACACCACAGATGTTACTCAGCTCTTTCCTAAGACCTGCTTCCCCAGGGCGGTGGGGGGAGGGGTGGTTTGTCAGCAGCCTCTCTGTCAGCTATAGGCATGACTTTCTCCTTGCTGGCCTGACTTTTCCATCTCTTGCTGCTTCTGTGCCATTTTATGACTAAAATACACATTCTTACCTTTCAGCTGAGTATCTGATGTATTTGTTGTATATGGCTTTCTAAAGTGATTTCTGAAATAAACAATGCATGCGGGATCCAGAATCTGAACTCATCCTCCCCTCTCTGCCTCCCTAAAATGGCCTTTGTTTCCATAAAGAACCATCTGTCATGAACCTCCTGCTTTACAGTTTTCTTCAAGAATAAATTTCTGTGTTACTTTTTAAAATTTAGCAATATCATCAGGTCTCCTGCAGAGTTTATAAGTGTGAACATTCCTTTGGAAACAAGAACAATTATGTCCACAACTATATACATATATATATAACAAATACAAAATGTATATGTCAAGTATATTAATAATTTATTTTTAAATACTCATGAAAAAGGTGTGTGTTTGTGGTGGGTGATTTTTAAACTATATATGTTCATGTAAATCGAATTCTCTGATTTTAGAAATTAAAGCTTAACCTAATTAACATTGGTAGGATTATGATTGTTACTGCAATAAGCATCAGATTAGCAGTGCGTTAAAAATAGGTAACAAAGCAATTACATAAAATGCCAGTAAATTGAAAAGTGTAACTTATACAAATACTTTGAGCCTATCATAGTGAAAATGTTGATTTTTGAATCTTCACTTTGACTTTCAACTCATGGGAATAGGCCTTTCACGTGGTGTATAGGCAGCTATCAAGTGGTAAAAAACATTGCTGTGAATATCACTGTTAGGACAACATTGTAAAAACTGTAATGTTAAAATAACTAATTATTTGCAGAATTAACCTCTTCCAAGGTTATTTATTATTGATGTTTATACCATGATTGCACTTACCATTTACATACTAAAAATTTGACTGGTTTGTTGTATTGCATGCTCTTTGTCCCATAATGTGTGTGTGTAATGACAACAGTTTGCTTTTAAAGGTAGTATAAGCCAGATTTTTTTCCCATTTTATTTAATGTAACTTATGTTTTCAGTTTTCACTTGATATGCCTTGAGGGCATGACAGCTCTCTCTGACAGTGGTACCCAGTGATCTTCAGAAAGCACCATAATGTCGTATCTACTCTGTGTACATTATACAAGACAAATGATTTTAAGGCTCATTACATTAAAAATTTTTTTAAGTTGTAACTAAATCCTGGTCCTTATATAAGGAAATGCATTATGTAAATTGTGCTTCCTTAGAGACATAAATTTGGTTTTGAAAAATGCGAGCCACCTCATTCTAAGGGATATCCCATTTATCTGCCATGGCCTGAGCCTTGTGCCATGTCCCACTTGGGTGTTATTTTTAAATGCATTCTTTGTCCTCCTAGGTAGTCAACCTCAGAGTTGGTTTTTTAAGAAATCACCAAAGTTTTCTAGGAAAACATGTTAGAGTTTAAACTGAAGAATGGATCTAATTTTATTATTTGTTTTGTAAGGAGGAAGTCTTTGTTTTAACCTGCTTTCATTCTCTTTTCCCAAACTAGGTTACAGATTCTTAACTGAAAAGTTCAGACTACTTAGACACTGTTTTCCGGTATTCTGCAGGGTCATTTTGTTGTATGGAAGTTGAAATATTCTGTTCCCGAATTTTAAATAAAGGTTTTTAGATTATGAAATATTATAATAATAAAACTATATTTATGACTAACGTGTTCGTATGTTTTGTCTAGCTGAAATGTTTCTGAGGAACCAAGCTGGTTCTTCATGAATAAGCTGTTCTTTGTACATGTAAACACCATGATCTTGTACCTGTAAATTTTCTTAAGAGCTTAGCTTGATCATTTTTGTTTATCACAATGCCTCTATCCAAAGGTTCTTTTTACATATGTTCACACTGAGAAGTCCTCATTAAAAGCTCATTTGGCACCTTTCTCTCATCTTCCTCCACAACCATGAGTAATTTTCCTACAATGTATTTTTAAACTTCTCAACTCTTAGCAAAAACCATGAACAGATTTCACAGTGTGTATCTCAGATGGTATGTGCTATACATCCTAGTCATTATAAGGCTCAGAAAGTGATCAGGATAGTTAACAGAGTTGTGTCACAAGTAGAGTTACTCAGCCATGGTCTTCAAAGAACCATGGAATTAGGAAAATGTAGGGGATTCCATTTGTTCAGGAGCTGTTAGAGCCGTTAGGGAGATGACTCGGTCTGTTCTTATGCTTACTTGTGTTGAAGTTAATGGGTTCACCAGGTTATAATGCTCCTGAGAAATAACTGTGACATTCTTGATTATCTATGGCCATTAGAAAACATAAATAAATCCCCGTATCTCAATTCTGTTCAGTCTGGATCCTTGAAAAATGAATTCCAGAGATGGCATGCATGCAGGAACCAAACACAATCCCTGGAAACATTTCAAATATTTAAAAGAGTGGGGGACTTCAGAAACTGTTTTTCTTGTGGTGAATTTTTTTCTTTTCTTTTTTCTTTTTTGTCCATGTTCTATATGAGTAAAAAATGCACACATCTGAATTTTTTATTTAAGAAAAGGATCTTCAACCTATAGCCCAATGATATGTTTACTCCAGGTATGCAGCCATTATTCCATACCAGAAATGAATTTTTTCCATTCAAGGAAGCTCACGCACAGGCAAGATTGGCTATCCTACCCACCCTATAATTGCTATGCTATGCTACGTTGCTTTAGTCATGTCTGACTCTTTACGATCCTATGGACTGTAGCCAACTAGGCTCCTTTGTCCATGGGATCTCCAGGCAAGATTACTGGTGTGGGTTGCAATGCCCTTCTCCAGGGGATCTTCCCAACCCAGGGATCGAATCCACATCTCATTATGTCTCCTGCAATGACAGGCAGGTTCTTTACCACTAGTGGCACCTGGAAAGCCCCACCCTGTGACGGGGATGGTGGTAAATAAATTTTGTGTATGTGCAGGCAGGTGTCTGGGATGGTGAATGAGAGCTTTGGTACGCATGTGCTATGAGGAGAGGAGACACAGCTGCTTGAATATCTGAAGTGTTGTCATAAGCAAGAATACTAATTTTTTGTGGCTGCAAAAGACATTACTAAGACAGTGAGTGGAAGTCCTGAAGAAGCAGGTATTAAGTCATTAACGGAAAAATGTCTTGAGTGCACCATGGAGTGGGTCACCTTGTTGAAAAGTGAGGATTCTTCTAAGACCACTTGTAGCCCTAGGATTCTGTCATATGTGATACTGCATTATTGTAAATATTGGCTGCGTAAAACTTAGTGTTGACGTGACTTTGATCTTGGAGATTTCCCCCACTGACTTGGACTTTGTAAAGGTTTCTGTAATGCACATCCACAATTGTCCTTATAGACTGCTTTTGGGGCAGGCAGGGATGAGGTGGTATCACTTGTTTCTCTTAGCAGATGCAGGAACAGCAATTGGGGAAATGAGAGAGATACACGTGGCAGTGTTACCTCAGTCAGAACCAGGTGCTTCCCAGGAAGCATCTCACCTTGCTAAAATGTGGTTTCAGTGTTTAAAGAGAAGGTACATTCCTTGTTTACAGCATGGCTTCTGAATGCAGGCTAACCGCTTCATCTGGTGTTCAGTTGAGTCAACAGCAATTCTGTCCAACACTGGGAGAGAAATTGGCAACGTTGGACTTCGTAAGAGATGGTGCAGTGTGTCAAGCTCCAGCAATGTGCCTTCCTCAGGCATTTTCTTCCTCAGCCATCTTTCAGATAGTTTTGATGACATTTAACTTTCGCCTTTCTTCTTAAGCAAATTTAAGTCACATACTTAAGAAGGTGATTTTGCCATATTTAACAAGGAAGGTGAGGCTTATAGTGGTTTGAAAGAGTTGTCCAGAGGCCAAAATCTCCTTCATGACAGAGCCAGAGTGAGAACCAGAATACTGTCTTCATGAACCTCAGCTAGTGCTCTTCACAACTTTGTGCCACTCCTTGACAAGAGTCCCAGAACATGGTCCTTAATATCTGCATTCATTGATTATACAATGGCTCTCAATGTCCTAAAAGTCAACTTAGTATTTATTATCAGTTACTGCACCTACTTAATGCAAGCCACTGTGGAGGATATAAATATCACCAATCTGTACATTCTACACAACCCCTGCCTTGTAACAGAGCCACCCCAACTTGCCAAGGAATTCCAAAGTTTCAGATTCTAAGTCTGTTAAGAGTTCAGTTCACACATGTTTGGATACTTCAGATTGGCAGTTTGCTGATTGATGAGAGGGGCACTGCATTTACCTGGCTCAGATATATCATAGGGAAATCGCTGATTATATATCTCAGTCCTTCCTTTTTGTTCAAGGTGGAGCATCCATTTCCTTCATTCTCAAGAACCACCACTTTATTTTTATCCTTATTTAAGTCTGCCTGTAACTTGACACCATAGCTGAAATTCTTTATACTATAATCCTAAACACAGAGGGCTGGTGGAAGAAACTGGGGTTCTTATTAGGTGAGGGACACCCTAGCATAAACACAAGGGAGCTTACAGGGAGTAAGGGCAAATGAGAGGACACACAGCCAGTTAGTAGGATTCAGAACAAAGTCCTGAGCTTGCCTGCAGACTCTGGACTGGCCTGACTCTCCCACTCGGTCTCGCCCCATAACTCCGATTTGTCTTTGTCCAGATGAGCTTCTTTCCAGAGGCTCGCCTGGACCTGCTATTCCCCCTGCACCACAGGTATGCTGGGTTATGCCTTCTGCCTGAAATGCCCTTCTCTTTCTTACCCTGGTAAATTTCTACTCAGCCTTCAGATTTCAAGTCAGTTGTCACTTCCCCAAGGCAGCCTCATAAGTCTTAGACCACCACATACCTTCAGAGTCAGATGTAGTGAATCTCACCATTTGCCTTATCATTTAGAAGGAGCTATTCATCAAAGTGAATGCCCAGTTTGGCCCAATGGCTTAAACAAATCCTGCTTTAAGGTCTCACCAGAGAAATTTTTTCAGAATTAACTGGAACTAACTATACATCCAACAATCCACTCATCCATCCATCCATGCATGCATCCAACCAACCGTTCACCAACATTCACCAGGAGTCCTGTAGGAACCAGTCACTGTGGTAGGTACAAGGGATACAGGCTGCCTCCTGACCAGATATATTTGGAGTAGCTAATGAAATTTTCTCAACCTTTAAGGCCAATCCCAATCACTATTGGCCTTTCCGGAATGGTGTCTACATTACCCTGACTGGACCTCAGGCTTTTGCTGTCTTTCAGGACCACATCTAAAGAGAATACCTGACTCAGTCATTCTCCATCCCATGATATGTGGCTGAACCACTCTACCACCATTTTGTTAGCTCCAGCTTAGGCCCACAGTCCTACCCCTTCCCTTTTTCTGAGTGACTGAGTTTTAGCCTCACTCACAAGGAATGCACCAAATCAGATGAGTCCCCATTCAGCTTTTTTTCAGGAAAACTTAAAGACTGCCTTTTGCTGACACAGATGGTTGATCCATGAGATGCTCTCAGGGAGTGGGGGGAAAACCCCTAGTTCCAACTGGTGTGGACACGCTCTTCACTTGGTCAGTCAATTCAGTAGCTTGTTCGTGTCTGACTGTTTGTGACCGCATGGGCTGCAGCACACCAGACTTCCCTGTCCATCACCAACTCCTGGAGATTGCTCAAACTCATGTCCATTGAGTTGGTGATGCCATCCAACCATCTCATCCTCTGTCATCCCCTTCTCCTCCTGCCTTCAATCTTTCCCAGCATCAGGGTCTTTTCCAGTGAGTCAGCTCTTCGCATCAGGTGGCCAAAGTATCAGTCCTTCCAATGAATATTCAGGATTGATTTCCTTTAGGATTGACTGGTTTGATCTCCTTGCTGTCCAAGGGACTCTCAAGAGTCTTCTCCAACACCACGGTTCAAAAGCATCAATTCTTTGGTGCTTAGCTTTCTTTATGGACCAACTCTCACATCCATACATGACTACTGGAAAAACCATAGCTTTGACTAGACAGACCTTTGTTAGCAAAGTAATGTGTCTGCTTTTTAATATGCTGTCTAGGTTGGTCATAGCTTTTTTTCCAAGGAGCAAGCATCTTTTAATTTCATGGCTGCAGTCACCATCTGCAGTGATTTTGGAGCATAAGAAAATAAAATCTGTCACTGTTTCCATTGTTTCCCCATCTATTTGCCATGAAGTGATGGGACTGGATGGCATGATCTTAATTTTTTGAATGCTGAGTTTTAAGCCAGCTTTTTCACTCTCCTCTTTCGCTTTCATCAAGAGGCTCTTTAGTTCTTCTTTGCTTTCTGCCATAAGGGTGGTATCATCTACATATCTGAGGTTATTGATATTTCTCCCAGCAATCTTGATTCCAGCTTGTGCTTTATCCAGTCCAGCATTTAGCATGATGTACTCTGAATGTAAGTGAAATAAGCAGGGTGACAATATAAGCCTTGACGTACTCCTTTCCCAATTTGGAAGCAGTCTGTTCTATGTCCAGTTCTAACTGTTGTTTCTTGACCTGTATACAGATTTCTCAGGAGGCAGATAAGGTGATCTGGTATTCCCATCTCTTTAAGAATTTTCTAGTGTTTCTCAACTACAAATTGGCACTTACCAGGAGCATTGCCAAAGGCTGACAACAAAGGCGTTTGCCATCTGCCATGGAGACTGAATCCCATGCTGCTATAGCTGTTGACCTTTAACAACCCCTGAGGGAGCTCAGGATGGAGTGAGGCACTCTGTGCTCCAGGGAATCTGGTGGGACAGGTCTTTAGATAGTTGGATATTTTTAGGAACAGATTTTATGATCTCAATCCTTGCATCTCTTCATATCTAGAGAAGCACTAAATCCCTTCATGGTGACATCAGATCTTCATGACTGACTAAAAAACCTTTTGTAAAATGCGTGCTTCATGGTATTGAACTCCCCCTTCACCAAAACCTTATATATTGACTTTCCCCCACTGCCGCTTTAGAGAAGTCTCTCAGAGCTATCTGAGATGCTGCCTCCTGGGCTACAGTCCCCATTTTGCCCCAAAGAAAACTTAACTCGCAGCTCTCAAGTTGTACATCTTTTTTAGTTGACAGTTTGCCATGATCCACACAATGAAAGGCTTTAGAGTAGTCAGTAAAGCAGAAGTAGATGTTTTTCTGGAATTCTCTTGCTTTTTCTATGATGCAACGGATGTTGGCAATTTGATCTCTGGTTCCTCTACCTTTTCTAAATCCAGCTTGAACATCTGGAAGTTCTCAGTTCATGTACTGTTGAAGCCTAGCTTGGAGAATTTTGAGCATTATTTTGCTAGCATATGAGATGAGTGCAATTAGTCCCTTTGCCGGATCCCCAGGTTTGGAAATCTGTTGTGGGCCCCAGAACTTTTGCAACAGTGCAAGAACTTCTTTGGTATAATTGTTCTCCAGTTTGTGGGTTGTCTGCTTGGTGGCTCTATGGTGGGGCTCACACACTGTATCTACCAGGTCTGCTGCAGCCAGAGCCCAGGTCCCTGGGGCAGGCTACTGCTGACCTGTGCCTATGCAGGAGGCAGGTCTGGCTCAGTCTCTTTTGGGGTCCCTGGGTCCTGGTGCACATAAGGTTTTGTTTGAGCCTTCCGAGTATCTCTGGTGAGTATGGGGTTTGATTCTAAAAGCAATTTCTCCCCTCCTACTATCTAGTTGGGGCTTCTCCTTTGCCCTTGGATATAGGGTATCATTTTTGGTGGGATCAAACATTCTCCTGTCAATGGTTGTTCAGGAGTTAGTTGCAATTTTGGAGTTCTCCCAGGAGAAGATGAGCACATGTGCTTCTACTCTGCCATCTTGGTCCCTCCTTCACTTGGTAGTCAGATTCTGTTTTTAGCCTTAGCCCCTCTAAATTACTCTGTGCCCCTTTGGCAGTGTGCGGTGAAGCTGCAAATGCTTCTGGATCCTCTGTATGCCCCAACCTGCCTATCTGAATGTAAGGCACCCACAATAAACTTCATAATTGCACTTTATGGAGCTGCCTGCTTTGTTTTCATCCACAAGATCCTTCTCAGGTCAAGTGCTGATATGACCCAATAACCCTGCTTCCCAACACATAACACTTTATTTGCTTCACAGCATTGATCACTATCTGAAATTATTTACTCATTTGTTCCCTACCCCACCTGGTGGAAGTGCCATATTGTTCATTGAGTACTGCCCAAATACTGATTGATGAAAATGTGTTCAGTGAATCAGTAAATTGGTTCTAGACGGAAAGTCCTTCTCCTGAGCTCTGATTTGGAGCAAGGCTAATAAATAGCCATTGATGACTGGGAGGTTACAGTGAAAAGACTTGGAGGAATCCCTGTGGTATGTAGAATATATGCAGGAATTTTGGGGGTACCCTATCTGGTCTGAATGTTCTTCTTCCTTAGATGAAGGCAGTTTGTAACCAATGCTTGTCCTCCCGGGGATAACATAGGCTTCTGCAAAAGGGAAGCAGGCTAATAGGCAACCCTCCCTCTCCAGATGGTAACAGAAATGTATATTCCTCAAGGAATGTATGTAACAGTCTAATGCATATCTTTGAGTTGTGCAGAAATTAACAGCCCTGCACAGAGGGAGGATGGTGACTACATGATGACTGCAAGCACACAGACCCCAGACTGGTCAGAACCAGAAGGTTGATGATTAAGACTCCCAAAACACCATCCCATTTCTTCACTATGAACCAATCAGAAGGAATTCATGCACCCTGCAACCCTCACCCCCAATATTGCCTTAAAAAACCCTTCCCTGAAAGCTATCAGGGAGTTTGGGTCTTCTGAGCATGAGCTGCCTGTTCTCCTTGTTTGGTGCTAGCAATAAATGCTGTACTCTCCTTCACTACAACCCAGAGTCAGTAAGTTAGCTTTGCTGCATGGTGAGTGAGCAGACTCAAGTTCCGTTCAGTAACAGTATCTGTGTTCTCTATTAACTCTCTAGCTAATTCTGATACACAGCAAAGTGTGACAGCCACTGCACTGTATGGCTGCATTTCCCAAAGTTTGTTCCATGGAACACTAGATCTCAGAGTGTCAACAGTTAATTAAATAAATTATCAGATGAAATAAGTTATCCTACTGCAGATGGTTCAGAATCATTAAATGCGAAAATGCATCATGAATCTCTTCAGAGGGGGGAAAGTATCTGATGCTTCTGAAACTTATTTAGCCATGGAATTATTTCTCCTTGAGAACGTGCATCTTCTGCAACTGCTACAGTTAGTGTTCAGAATATACACTGGTAAACATTTGAAAATTACAATCACTCCCCACTGTCCCCACTTCATGAGAGAACTTCAAACCTTTTATCTTAAGTCAGTACACATTTAACAGCCCAAGAGGCCAATTTTAGGTGATTTGGGGGTCACCTGAAACCTTGTTTCTCCAAGTGGTCTGTGAAACAATTTCCTGCCTCCCTTGGGAGTTTGTTAGAAAAATAGAATCTCAGGTCCCACCCCAGAGCTACAGAGTTGGAATCTGCATTTTAATAGGATCCCTGAGTGATTCATTAGCATCAGTATAGAGAAGTGGCTCTTAATGGGGCCAGGAGTAGGGATAGGGGGAGGCAGAAATACAAGGGGAGCTATTCAACATGCAATGAGGCCTTTTGCTGGGGCCCCACCAAGGTGGCACAGTCTTAAAGAATCCACCTGCAATACAGGAGACACAGGTTCTATTCCCGGGTGGGGAAGATCCCCAGGAGAAGGAAATAGTAACCCACTTCAGTATTCTTGCCTGGGAAATTTCATGGACAGAGGAGCCTGGGGGGCTACAGTCCATGGGGTCACAAAAGAGTCAGATTCAACTTAGCAACTAAACAACAACAATCAAGAAGCAGACCCTTCCTGATATTTAAAGCATTTATCAAACAATAAACTGTATAAAAAACACGCATTGCAGGTGCATGACTCTTTATCATCAGAGTCACCAGGGAAGCCCTATAAATTAATATATTTGTATATAATAGAGAAAAAACTTGACAGTGACTCTACTAAGTATACAAATTGCTTGAGATTTCATTGTTGTTCTTAGGCTTCTTAGCACTAGTGAACTAAAAGTAAAACTCAAAAGTTCCTTTGTCTCTTTATTCTTAAGAGCTCTCATCTCCACCTCTGAAATACTTTGCCAAGTGTACCACCCTGTGGATCATCCAGGTAATCCAGCTTCCTTTTTTCTGTTCATATGGCCTCTCTCGTGTCTGGATTTTTGTGGTATACCTAGATTCTCTCTTTGCCTTGCCTTCTGATTTTTAGCAGCATTAGCATGATGTTCCCAAGTATGGTTTTCTTTGTATTTATTTTGCTTATGGCTGCTTCTTGAATCTGTGGCAGAGTTTCATGAATTTGTGTATTGCTATCACTCTTCATTAGGAAAATTCTTGGCCATTTTATCTTCAAATATTCCTTTTGCTTCATTCTCTCCTGTCCTTCTAGAGTTTATATGTATTACATATTTTCATTCTGTCCTACATATCTTTTGTGTTTTCTATATTTTTCATTCCTACTTTCCTTGTGCTTCAGTGTGGACATTTTGTTTTTTTTGCCTCGTGGTGTGGTTTGCAGATTCTTAATTCCTGACCAGGGATGGAACCCGTGCCCCCTGCAGTGGAACCATGAAGTCCTAACCACTGGACCACTGGGGAATTCCCTATTGGTCATTTTTGCTGTTCATTAGTCCTGTCTTCTGTTTCTAATCTCTATTAAATCCATAATATCACATATTTTTAAATTCTAAAATTTCCATTTGATTCCATTTAGAGATTATAATTCTCTGAAAATTTCCCATTTTAAAATTGATATTGTCTGTTTTCTTAAACATACTACACAGATATTTTAAAGTTCTATATTCTTGAACATATTAATCGTAGTTAAAGTCCTTTTCTGCTAACTACAATATCTATGTCATCTGTGGTTCTATTCCTACTGAATGATTTTTCTTGTGGTTTTAGTAATATAGTCCTGAGTCACAGCATGAATAGACTTTTTTTTTTATTAAATGCTGGTCATGTGTCTAAAAATTATATCACTCCAAGTGGCTTTTCTTTCTTCACAGTGGGTTTATCCTTTCCTCTGCTAAGTAGATGAAATTGATCATCTTAGACCAATCAGGGAATGAACTGAGTTGAGGCTAACTGACAGTTCTGACAAGGTTCAGTCTGCCTCTGAACCTTGTCTGTTACTAAGACATTGTCCTTCAGGATTTTCTCAACTAAATGTCCCGTGTGTCCACTGTTCTCCCTCCTCCTGGCAGGATCTCTCTCTCTCTTTATTTTCTCTTCTGCATCATGAAACAGTGAGAAATTCCCTTCTGATTTTCAGAAGTTTCTGACATGGCTTGCAAGTCCTAAAGTCTTCTCTTTGTTTCGCCAGTACCATGCATGCTTGCTAAGTTGCTTCAGTCTTGTTTGACTCTTTGCAACCCTATGGTCTGTAGCCTGCCAGGCTCCTCTGTCCATGGGGTTCTCCAGGCAAGAATACTGGAGTGGGTTGCCATGTCCTCCTCCAGGGGAATCTTCTGGACCCAGGGATCGAACCCATGTATCCTGCATTGGCAGCCAGGTTCTCTATCACTAGCGCCACCTGAGAAGCCCCCAGTACCATCAGTCTATGAAAAGATGTTAGTGTTTTAGACGTTCACTGCTTAGCTTTTCAATTATCTGCCCCGCCACTTCAGAAATTGGCAAATGTCAAATGTCTGGAGGGTTTTGCATTTGAGGTCCCTCAAGCCTTTAATCATGTCTCTATAGCACCACAAGACCATTCAAATCTCTGCTGATTTTTCTTCCTTATGGCACTCTGGAAAAATCTCAGATTGACAATCTCATCTGCATATGTCCCATGGAAAAAGTAATTGTAAATGCCAGAGGGCTGAGGTTCTCTCCTCTTGAGAAATTTAGATTCTTACCCTCTTTGATTCAGCAGTTGCCTATCTTTAAACAAGTGACCTTGTCTTACCCACAATTTCTAGTTGTTTTTGAAGGAAGTACTGGTCAACCACAAATTATACCATCCTACCCAGAACTGAATATTGTTATCTCACCTTCTGAATTGACACTTCATTTTTTTTTTCTCCCTAGTCAGTTTTTTTTTTTTTTTTTACCTTTTTATTTTTTATTGGAGTATAGCCAACTAACAATGTTGTGACAGTTTCAGGTATACAGCAAAGGGACTCAGCCATATGTATACGTATTGGGTTCGACATTTTGATCACATAATTTCTCTGACTTTTCATTTTGATTTCACCGCTGGATGCTGTTTCTTGGATCACCCTCAGCTCTGAGGCATGCAGATCTCGCAATCCTTTCCCCAGTAGGGGTTCCCAACACAGATCAAGTGTCTTAGGTTTCCACCTGATCAGATGGAAGAATACCAGGAAAAAGCTATGAAATTAAAATAGTACAAGCTGAACACAGAGTGAGCCAAATGCAAGAAATCACTTTTGGTGGAAGAAGGATTATTTGCATCCATAATTAATGTTCACCTAACAAAAGAAAAGGAAGTATTTTCTCTAGATATTTTATTATTTGAAGAATGGTTTTCATCTGAAACATTCCCATGCTTTCCTAATACTGAATCCAAAAGCACATGTCTGATATCTTGAAGGTAGAGCCTATTATTTCAAATCTCTTGATGACAGAAAATAGAAAAAATAATAGATTGAAGGTTTTTGAGTGGCCACGGATCCTGAAATATTAGGTGGCAATTTAGAGTTCAAAATAAACTTTTCCTATTCACACTGAAATCTTACGAGAAAGAGAAGGAGAGAGAGAGAGAAAAGGAAGATGAAGAGACATGTAACCATACAGCATGAACTATTACTGTAATCTGACGTGCTTCCTCAAACCAATTATAATAAGAACCTTTGAAGGCAAGGTCCCTCTGGAACTCAGTAGTCCAGACAATTTCAGATGATTTGAGATCAAATAGATCTATTTTGTTTGCAGAAGAACTATTGGAAATATATTAAAAGATGTATTTCTATTTGAGAGAATCAACCTCAATAAATGTACTTACTTTGTTTACCAAATGACCATTTATATTGTTCCTAAAAATTTCTAACATTGGTCATCAACTCCTTGAGTCTACTTGAGGTAAACATACTATTCTTTCTCCTTATTTTATGTCATTTTTATTAATACATTAGCCTAACACTGATTATTACTGTGCATTCTGTCTAAAGTGCTCAGAGTAGTTTATTTTAGTACTTTGTACCATAGCAGTCATTTAAAAAAATACCAGTAATGATTACAGTGGCTAAAACATTCAATAGTCTTTCATAAATAGAAACTGTTCTAAACATGAACAAAATGTCAGTTTCATTTCTTTGCTAATATGGTGCTTTATTCAACTAAAGTTATTTCCTGCAGCCCTTACTTCTGAAGAGTTGGCATAGAAAGTGAGAGAAGATGAAAATAAGCTCATCTTAATCAAAACCTTGGAAAATTTGCTAATTTTCCTCAGAGCCATTGTACAGGAGGAAAAATAACTTTCCCTCTACCCGTGTAGGTTCTGGGCTGAGACTCCCTTATAATAAAAGACAGATTAACAAGAAGAAAAACAACTTAAAATACATATGCAGTTTTGTATAGATATGAAAGTCCACAAATATATGAGACTCAGAAGGGACCAAAGCACACAAAGGAACAATAAATTTGTGAAGAAGTGACAAGACAATGCAGTTTTAGGATAGGACTCGGTAGATCATAACAAACTGTGGAATATTCTTAAAGAGATGGGAATACCAGACCGCCTTACCTGTCTCCTGAGAAACCTATATGCAGAACAAGAAGCAATGATTAGAACTGGACATTGAACAATGCACTAGTTCAAAATTGGGAAAGGAGTACATCAAAGCTGTATATTGTCACCCTGCTTATTTAACTTATATGCAGAGTACATCATATGAAATGCTGGGCTGGATGATACACAAGCCGGAATCAAGATTGCCAGGAGAAATAACAATAACCTCAGATATGCAGATGATACCACTCTAATGACAGAAAGTGAAGAGGAACTAAAGAGCCTGATGAAAGTGAAAGAGGAGAGTGGAAAAGTTGGTTGAAAATTCAACACTCCAAAAACGAAGATCATGGCATCTGGTCCCATCACTTCATGGCAAATAGATGGGGAAAAAGTGGAAACTTTTATTTTCCCTTGGGCTCCAAAATCACTGTGGATGCTGACTGTAGCCATGAAATCAAAAGATGCTTGCTCCTTGGGAAAAACAGCTATGACAAACCTAGACAGTTTATTAAAAAGCAGAAACATCACTTCACCAACAAAGGAGTGTATAGTCAAAGCTATAGACTTTCCTGTAGTCAAGGTACAGATGTGAGAGTTGAACCATAAAGAAGGTGGAGCACCAAAGAATTGACGCTTTCATTGTGGTGACTCTCAAGAGTCCCTTGGACAGCAAGGAGACCAAACCAGTCAATCCTAAATGAAATCAACCCTGAATATTCATTGGAAGGACTAATACTGAAGCTGAAACTCCAATATTTTGGCCACCTGATGCGAAGAGCTGACTTACTGGAAAAGACCCTGATGCAGAAAAAGACTGAGGGGAGGAGGAGAAGGGGACGACAGAAGATGGTTGGATGGCATCACTGACTCAATGGGCATGAGTTTGAGCAAACTCTGGGAGACAGTGAAGGACAAGAAAGCCTGGTTGCAGTTCATGGGGTTGCAAAGAGTCAGACATGACTTAGCGACTAAACAACAACTAAAATGATGAAAAAATGAGGTTTTTTTAATACAACCTTGTTGGCCCTAAACACCCTGAGTCTGGTGACAAGAATGCCTTTTACCCTCTTAATACAGGGGACGGTACCTTTCGCATGGAAGATTTATCTCCAGCTTTAAGGGGGACAAAAGGGTCAGAAGATCCTTTTTGCACCGGCTGTTTCTCAAATACCTTTATTCAAAATAATCAATATGTCTAAGTGGCATGTAAGGGACATTCTTTTTTTTTTCTTTTTCAAACATCACAGAAACTTTATTTACACAATCCATGTGAGACTTCTGAACCTGTGCCAATGAGGCAAGACAACATGTAAATTAACACCAATGCAAGTCAAACCTACACACTGCTGACAAATAACTTGTAGTCTCTATTTTAGTATTATCATCACAGGGGGATGCTCAAAGGGCTGTTTGAACCCCTACACTATTTATCTAACAAAAGGTAGATGTGCTTCATCATCCACAGCCCAGACACGGCTGTGATATTTGCCTGAAAGATGGACAGGACTTCAGAGATCTTTAGTCTCCTTCCTGTTTTATACTTAGGGATACTGAGATGTGGACTGATAGCGTGATTTTCTGAGGATCACCTAGACAGTTAGTAGCAGAGAAAGAAGGACAATCTGAGTCTCTCAATTTTCTTAAACTGGAAGCTCCTTGACAGTATCAAATTTACTTTTCTCAGAAACTTATTTTTTTCTTACATTGTATCTCTCTATTTAAAATACCTAAATCAGATTCAGTATGTATATTGTGCATTGTATGCTACCTTTGTGCAAAAAAGGAAAAGGAAAGGGTAGAAAATACATATTTGTAAAAGAAAACAATGGAAAGATAAACTAAAAACTTCAATATATTAGTTCCCTTTCTTAGGGGAGGGAGAGAATAGGAAGATGAGAGAGAGATACAATGAAGACTTCTCTGAATTACTTTGTTTCATGATTTTGATTTTGGAATCACCTGTTTTACATAACAAAAAACCAACTTAAACATGTAAAAATCAAAAATAATGAGAAAAAATACACAAATAGCTAAAGGAATGAAGAATAGAAGCCAACATGATTACAGTCAGGAATAATTTTTAGTGGTCTACCTTCCAGTGGTGATATTCAAACATAATGATGAACTCAACACTGATGAATATTTCTCATGAAATGAGAATGTTTGTATTCTGCTTTGGTGTGGTCTACCTATTCTCAAAGATTGTGTAACATGTTTCACGGCCAATCTCAGACTATGTCATTCTTAAAGATGATATCTACTAGTTCTGCTTT